>NC_069675.1:2726546-4089819 GCF_023699985.2 Odocoileus virginianus
TCATCCACCCGTTGAGATCAGTGTTCAGTCAGTTGTCTCCTGGTGTCAGCAACGCTGCTAGGCCTGGGATACAAACTTGAATGAGGCCCACATCTGTTGTCACTCACATGACAAGCACTCCAACACATGTGTACTGGGGTCTGTAAACCTACTTCACTGAGGTCAGGAGGGAATGAATGATTTCACTTGAGAGAAAATGAAAGGCTTTACGGAGGAGGCAATGAAGACCAGCCAGATGAGAATAAGCAAAGGTGATTTATTCAGAGCTCGCTATTAATGTATAACAAGGGGCTTCCCTGGTTGCTCAGTGGTAAAGAATCTGCCCACAATGAAGGAGACACAGGTTCGATCCCTAGGTCAGGAAGATCCCCTAGAGAAAGAAATGGTAGTCCACTCCAGTATTCTTGCCTGGGAAATCCCATGGACAGAGGAGCCTGGTGGATTACAGTCCGTGGGGTCACAGAAGAGTTGGACATGACTTAGCGACTAAACAACCACAACAGATATAACAAGGGAGTCAGCCACCAGCACTTAGATTTGACAGAGATGCAAAGGCAGGCAGAGGAGTGAGAAAACTCTATGGTAGAAAAAGGGAAGACTTCAGGTATGTCCTGACGGGAGGCTGTTGATGTTGGGGAAGCTGTGAGTGGACCAGCTAGAAGCTGAGTGCCCTATGTGACTGCTTAGGGGTATATATTTGGCTTTCTCCCATTGGCCCTGAGCTAAAAGCGGGAACAAAATTAAGGGATTCGTCAGTTATTAATCAAGTCCTGGCTGTTTGATGCGAGAACTGGGGGTCTGACTTTCTATAGGTCCGACTCACAACAAACTGACTTCCTGGGCTGGTTACTGTGAGTGTCAGGTTCATTTCCTGAGCTGATTGCAACAGAGTGTAGGTCAGAGTTCCACTCTTATAGATTAAAATACATTTCTACTGTGGTTTTATTTATTTATTTTTGGCTGTGCTGGGTCTTGGTTGCTGCACAGGCTTTTTCTCTACTTGTGGCAAGCAAGGGCTTCTCTCTAGTTGCAGTGTGAAGGCTTCTCGTTGCAATGGCTTCTGCAGTTCCAGAGCACCTGCTCTAGGGCACTCGCATTTCAGTAGCTGCAGCTCCCGAGCTCTGAGCACGGGCTCAATAGTTGTTGGGCATGGGCTCAGTTGCTTTTTGGCATGTGGGATCTTCCTGGACCAGGGGTCAAACCTGTGTCTCCTGCATTGGCAGGAGGATTCTTAACCACTGAGCCACCAGGGAAGCCCTATAGATGGTTTTTAAGGAGAGGCGTGGTGGCTCAGATGAATCCACCTGAAATGCAGGAGACACAAGTTCAATCCCTGGGTTGGGGAGAGCCCCTGGAAGAGGGCATGGCGACTCACTCCAATGTTCTTGCCTGGAAGATCCCCACGGACAGAGGAGCCTGCTGGGCTGTAGTCCATGGGGTCGCAGAGTCGGACATGATGGGGCGACTGAGCACAGCTGCACATGGGTTTGCCCAGCGGAGAGGGAAGAAAGACAGCCCCTGGCAGGGCCAAAAGGGGCTTGCGTGGAGGCTGGGGGCCAAAAAGGCAGCGCAGCATGTTCAGGAGGCTGGGCTGCCTGCGCTGCCGGCACTGGGGGTGGTGCGAGGGGGCTTGGCTGCGGGAGAGCCGAGACTGGGCGGTGGCCAGGGGCCAGAAGTGAAGGGCCTCGTGGGGTCTACGCGGTAAGCTGTGACTTTACTCTGATAGTTTAGGGCACTTAGGGAGTTTACGGGTCAATTCTGACGATGGATGAGCAGTGAAGGCACTTGGAGGCAGGAGGTCAATTGGGTGTTTGCTGGAGTTCCCACAGGACGTCATGAGACATTGGGCTGGTTTAGCATCAGTGGTTCTGGACTGGTCCCAAGTCACTTCTCTCGTCCCCACCCTGCGGCATTCTATTCTGTCACCACCAGAGTCATGAGCCTCCTCTGTTCTTCAGCCCCCATCTGCATGGCCCTCTCCCCATCAGCTCATGACCTCCCTCCACCTCAGACTGCACCGTCCCCCTGCTGTGGCCCAGTGCCGTGGGCAGCACCACCCCACCCAGGGTGGCTGGGTGTGACTCCCGCCACGATGGACCAGGCTCTAGCGCTACGGTCTTGCCAGGGATTGCAGGATCTTACAGCTCCCTGCCTTTGCCTTGCAGTGTACCATCGCCTTACAGGCAGCCCTTATGACCTACAAGGATATGGAGAGGATCGGTATGTGCTTCCACGGGGCTGAGCCCTGCCCTTCTCCAACCATAGCTGGGTGGGCTCTTGGGAATCTTGGAGACCCAACCCTTGAGGCCTATAGCATTGTGAGATCTCCAGACACCTGCCCAATATGTCTACTTGTCACCGTAGACATAAGACTCAGCCTCCAATAGGCGGCAGAGGGAGGCAAGGATGGACATTTCCAAGAGCGTGCCCCGCCCATGTATAAAGAGTGAGGCCCAGGGTTACCGAGGCTAGGGGGGACCATGGGAGGGTTCTGGGGGTCATGTGCCCTTCCCAGGGCCTCCTGGCTGTGATTTTAGCTAGCACTGGGGACACTGAGGACAGAACGATGAAATGGGGGACATGCCCCCAAGTGTCCTGCTCTCCCCCCGTGAGAGCCCACCCTGGGCTGTTTCCCCAGGTGATGAAGACCTCCTGGCCATAACAGCTCAAGAGGTGGCTAAGCAGAAGCTGATGTTTCCCAGTGCCACAGTGCACAAGGCTCTGTCCCCAAAGCCTCAGCACTTCCAGGTGAGAACCTTTACTGAGTCTCAGGAGAGAAGAAGAAACACAGATCATAGATTGAACTGCACAGAAGTTTAAAATGTTCAGTTCCTACCAACACAACATTGTAAAGCAACTATACTCCAATGAACACTGAAAAAAATAATACTATTATGGTAAAAAAAAAAATAACCTGAATGATTATTTTTTAATTTATTGAAACATGCTTTATGTTCCAGAATATGGTCTTTCTTGGTAAATGTTCTGTGTACACTTAAGAATAATTTGCATTCTGCCCCTGTTGGATCAAATAGTCTATAAATGTCCATCGGGTCAAGTTGATTGATTGTTGTTGTTGTTTAGTCTCTAAGTCATGTCCAATTCTTTTGCAACCACATGGACTGTGGCTCACCAGCCTCCTCTGTCCATGGAATTTCCCAGGCAAGAATACTGGAGTGGGTTGCCATTTCCTTCTCCAGGGGATCCTCCCGACCCAGGAATGGAACCCAGTCTCCTGCCTTGGCTGGTGGGTTCTTTACTGCTGAGCCACTGGGGAAGCCAAGTTGATTGATAGTGCTATTCAAATGTACTATACCATGATGATTTTCTGCCTACCTGCTGTATCAATGGAGAGAAAAGTTTTTGTTTATTTCTCTTTATACTTCTATCAGTTTTTGCTTCATATATTCTGAAGATCTGTTATACCCTGACAAGGGTATAAACAAAAATGTTTATAATCTTTATATGTTCTCTTCATTAACTGGTCCTTTTATTACTGTGAAATAAACTTCTTCATCTCTGGTAAAAAATAAATAATTAAATAAAATTAAATAAAGTGTTCAATTCTGTAAAAAGATCACAAGTATAAAACACAATATACTGTGGGACTTCCCTGGTGGTCCAGTGGCTAAGATTCCCCACTCCCAATGCAGGGTCCCAGGTTCAATCCCTGGTCAGGGAACTAGATCCCACATGCTGTAACTAAAGATCCTACATGCCATAACTGAGACTTGGTACAGTCAAATAAATATTTAAAAGAAACAAAACGAAACAACAACAACTGAGAAATGTTCGGCCGTATTCTGTTAACAAGTCCCTCCCACTCAGTAAAACCTATGTGCACCCAAAATGATAGGGCGAAGTGGAGGTGACAGTTCCCACAGGAGGAAACAGGGAGCCAGAGCCTTCCCAGGGCTGTGGGGCCGCTTTCCATCGGCCGTAGACGCTGCTTACCAGAACGCTGTTCTTTCAGAGGAGAGTCCCCCTTGACAAGTAGGAGCCTGTTTCCCCTGGTCTCTCCCTGCAGGTCCGAGTGCAGGTGTTTGAAGCCCGGCAGCTGATGGGCAACGACATCAAACCAGTGGTGAAGGTGGTCATTGGAGGCCGCCAGCACCACTCACGGATCAAGATGGGGAACAACCCTTTCTTCAATGAGGTGGGCAGCCCACGCCCTTCAGAGCTGAATGGGGCCCTTGGGTCAAAGGGGCCGGCCGAGGGCTAGGCCTTTCCTGCTGGTGGATGGTAAGCTTGCTCCCTGCCTCAGCCGCTTTCATTTGTTTGTCCCACAAAACTGGGCACAGATGGTCCACCGTGGAGAGCATAGTACGTAAGCACATAAATGATGACAATGGGGCAAGACTGCAGTGGACAGGGATGTGGGGGGACAGAGATCTGGGGAGACAGGAATCTGGGGGGACAAGGGCCTGGAGGATAAAGATCTGGGAGGGCCACTGATGCATCCAGAAAGTGCAGGCCCCATGTGGAAGTGATAGCAATCTGGCCCCATCACTTCATGGCAAATAGAAGGGGAAAAGGTGGAAGCAGCGACAGACTTTCTTTTCTTGGGCTCCAAAATCACTGCTGACGGTTACTACAGCCATGAAATTAAAAGACACGCTCCTTGGAATAAGAGCTGTGACAAACCTAGACAACTTCAATGTCTCTGTATTAAAAAGCAGAGGCATCACTTTGCTGACAAAGGTTTGCCTAGCTGAAAGCTATGGTTTTTCTAGTAGTCAGGTATGGATATGAGAGTTGGACCATAAAGAAAGCTGAGTGCTGAAGAATTGATGCTTTCAAACTATGGTTCTGGAGAAGATTCTCGAGAATCCCTTGGACTGCAAGAGGATCAAACCACTCAATCCTAAAGGAGATCAGTCCTGAATATTCATTGGAAGGACTGATGCTGAAGCTGAAACTCCAATACTTTGGCCACCTGATGCGAAGAGCTGATTCATTAGAAAAGACTGCGATGCTGGGAAAGATTGAAAGCAGGAGGAGAAGGGGACAACAGAGGATGTGATGGTTGGATGGCATCACCAACTCCATGAACGAGTTCGAGCAGGCTCTGGGAATTGGTGATGGACAGGGAAGCCTGGCATGCTGCTGTCCATGGGGCCGCAAAGAGTTGGACACGACTGAGTGACTGAACAAGAATGCTGACTTTGCCGGCGCTGGGGCCTCCCTTCCTGGCATCATGACTGACGCAATAAGAACTCCATAAATAGGCACTGAATTAATCTGTGACTAGACCACCAAAGAAAAGAGAGAAGCACATTGGGGGCAGGGAACAGAGGGTGGAGAGGACTCAGAAAAGTCTCCTGAAACCTTGAAGGAAGAGTCTACCAAGGAAAGAGGGACAAGATGGAGAAAGATAATTCAGGAAAAAGGAACTGTGTTCTCAGAGACCTGGAAGGAAGAAACAGTAGGGCTGGTTGGCAAAACTGTAGACATGGGTGGAGCTGGGATGGGGGGTGGCTGTAGGTAAGCCTGCAAAATGTGCTGCGGCCTCATCATGGATGGGACCTGAGAGCCATGGAGGGACTCAAGCAGGAGGGTGACAGGGCCAGGTCTACTCTTGGAGGGAAGGTTCTGGCTGCAGCAGGAAGTGGGGGTGTTGTGGACCGACAGGGCAATCTAGAAAGAGGCGGACACTTTCATCTCCATCCCAGGACAGTGTGATGGGCTCTGAGCCGCTCCCAGGTCCTCCAGGGATTCCCCTACACCACCCTCTTCTGGATAAAAAATCCTTTAGGACCTGGCGGGTCTCTGCTTCTACAAGCGGAACATGTGGGTGGTAAGGAGATGAAGGTCATCAAAATGGGCAAATGACAGGCAGAAGCCTCTTAATTCAGGCTTGCTCAGTCCCTGGGGGATGTGATGGAGACACGTTTCCCACTCCCACCTCCAGCCCCCTCCCATTCTCTCTACTTCAGATCTTCTTTCAGAATTTTTATGAGGCTCCTATGAAGTTCTTCGATGAGATCATCTTAATCCAGGTGAGGAGCCGGGCAAGATGGGTTCACTTTTCTTTCCCGCCTCAATTCTGAAAAGTGCTTCACTCCCCTCCAGCCCCATCTGTAGAGCTAGAGTCACATAAGATGGTCTTTCTGACCCCAAGGCAGCATCTCTGCCACCTTCTTCACCCCAGCAGCCAGACGCCCGCCTGATCCATCCATCCATCCATCCATCCATCCATCCATCCATCCACCCATTTATTTGTTCTTTCAATGAATGTTATGAAATGCCAACTGATAGGCCCTGAGCTTAGCTCCAAGGTGAACAAAGCAACCCTTTCCCATGTACCAGGATTTTCATGCCACCAAAGGACCCCTCAAACGTCCCTCCAAATGAGACATTCCGTTCTCTGACCACAGGGAGCCCGGTAACAATGGGAAACTTGTATTTATCAAATGCCTCCTATGTGCCCAGCACAGGGCTAGTGAGACCAAGGCTTCTCCCTTGAAGAGTTCTTAGGAAACAGCCAAGATAGGAGGCAGAGGAGAAAGCTGAGAGCGAGTTTGCCTTGTGGAGACCAAGTGAATTGACCTCTCTGATCAATTTCCTCATCCTGAAAGTGGAACTAAAAATCTGAACTTCTCAGGGGTCCTCTGAGAATTAAATGAGAAACACTACTTGGAAGTGTCAGTCATTAGGAAGCGTTGAGTCAGTCCTGGAGAGCCCAGATGTACCCTGCCATTCTTCTCATGGGCTTGGGGAAATCAGGGTTGTGAATAACAAATCTTTCTCGGAACTCCCTGCAGGTGATGAACTCCTCAGTGATGAGATTCAATGCAGAGATTGGGAGATTCCAAGTGAGCACTGGATGGAGGAGGAGGTTTGGTGAAATAGTTACAGAGACCCACCCAGGGCTACTTGCCCCAGGCTAGGGAAAAGGGCTGAGATTTTCATGCAGGAAGATACAGTTGTGGATCCACCTACCCACTGGCTGATTTAGACAAGTTATTCGGAGCCTCTACTTCCTCATTTGTAAATGGGGATAATAACATACTCAACCCACAGGATTTTTGTGAGGATTAAAGTATGTAACATTTATGAGAGTGCTGGGTGCCACCTTGACTTCCCCACACTTAGAATATTTATGGACACAGCTCACATCTCTGTCTCCAGAAAATGGAAACAGAGGATCCAAAAGGTAAACCAATTGTTGGAAAATCTGGAGAAAGACTGCCCCTGAAGACCAAGTGAAAAGATTTGCTTTGGGAAAGACCCAGGTTGAGAAATGAGGAACATTCACACAATCATGAAGGGCTAACCAAAAGGTAGGGTTGCCAGGTTAAATCCAGAAGGCCCTGGAAATTTTTAATCTTAAACAACAGGTACTTTTTAAATGTAAGTATGTCCCCAATATTTCATGGCTCCTCATGAAATATTGCTGGGGACCTATGTTTACTAAAAAAGAGTCGTTATTTATCTGTAATCCTAATTTAAACTGGCATCTGTATTTTTATTTCCTAAATCTGGCAACTCTTGGGAAAAGGGCCCTACCCTTGGGAAAGGCAAATTTAGGACAAGTCAAAGGAAGGTTTCTTTCTCACAACTTGTAATAAGCATGTGGATGTTCATAACCTGCCCCTCCCCCAACTGAGTCTCAAAGAAACAGCACAGGCCCAGGAGTTAAGAGATTCTGGAATGGTTGGGGGTGCCTGAGTTGGGCAGATCCCCTGGAGCAGAAAATGGCAACCCACTCCAGTACTCTTGCCTGGAGAATCCCATGAACAGCAGAGCCTGGTGGGCTACAGTCCATGGGGTTGCAAAGAGTCTGACATGACTGATTTAAAAGCAATGGCCCAAAACTGCAATTGCTTTGTACCAACCTAAATATTTTGAATCAAATCTCAGACATATAATTTTACTTTAAAATATTTCATTACCTATCTCAAAAACATACAGACGTTATTAAGCATAATTAAATACAATGACAACATCTAAACACCTTTATGATTCCTGGCTAGCACTAAATATCTGGTCAGTGTTCAAATATCCCTAATTGTCTCATGAATTCCTTCTGCAGTTTATTCAAATCAGGATCCAAACCTAGTGCACATATTGCAGTTGATTAAAATATATTTTTAGGTGTATATTATTCAGTTGGTCCTGCACCCTAGTTTTCTTTGCATTTCTTTTTCTTTTTTTAATATTTATTTATTCAAGTGTCTTAGGTCTCAGTTTTGGCACTTGGGATGCTCACTGTGTCATGCAAGCACTTTCAGAGTAGCTTGCAGACTCTCGTCATGAAATGAGGGCTTAGCAGTTGTGGCTCATGGGCTTGGCTGCCCCACAGCACATGGGATCTTAGTTCCCTGTATTGTAAGGTGGATTCTTAAGCACTGGACCCCTAGGGAAGTCTGGCCATTTATTTCTTGAAGCAACTGGATAGTTTGTCCTGCAGAGTTTTCCCTCAGCCTGGATTTTGCTGACTGTACCTCCAGGGACTCTCATCTCACAATCCTCCACCCAGGTATTTGATATCTAGAGGCTGGATCAGACTTAGGTCAATTATTTGGCAAGATGACATCACCTACAGGCACAGAATGACTGCTGGTCTCTTCACTTGATCTTAGCCAAAAGGCCGAGAAGCTGCTGGTCTCTTTCTTTGTTGTTAACAGCTATTGATGATCACTGCCTAGATCTATTGCCCATTAGAAGTGAATAAGTTTTGTTTTGGTTTGTTTTCTTCCAGCTTTATTTGAGATATAATTGACATACAATGATGTATAAACATTTGAAATGTATAATTTGATACATTTTCAAATATGTATTTGAAACCATTATCACAATCAAGATAATGAACATAGTGACTTCCCTGGAGGTCCAGTGGTTAAGACTCTGAACTTCCACTGCAGGGAACACAGGTTAGATCCCTAGCTGGAGAGCTAGGATTCCATGTGCTTCACTGTCAAAAAACCAAAACCAAAACTGAAGCAGTGTTGTTACAAATTCAATAAAGATGTTAAAAATGGCCCACATCAAAAACAAACATACAGAACATCTATCTCCCAGGGAAAAACATCTATCTCCCATAGTCTGTTGGCCAACTCCTCAGCCATCCTCTTCCGCAGGATGGGATAAACACTTTCCTCCACACAGGCATAGGGAAGAACAAGGCTGTGTTTGTCAGCAGTGCTGGTGGTGGTCAAGGGTCCTTCCAATCCAAGCCTCCTTACTAGTTGTAAGACTTTGGGCTCTTGGCTCAAACTCAACATCTGCCTCTGTAGAGTGGAGATGACAATGGGCCAACTTCCAGGTTGCTGTAAAGATGAAAGGAGCTAGGGTGGGACAAGTCCGTGAGAGCCAACTCATTGGAAAAGACCCTGATGCTGGGAAAGGCTGAGGGCAAGAGGAGAAGAGGGTGGCAGAGGATGAGATGATTAGATAGCTTCACTGCCTCAATGGACATGAGTCTGAGCAAACTTCGGGAGATAGTGAAGGTCCAGGAAGCCTGGCATGCTGCAGTTCATGGGGTCACAAACAGTCAGACACGACTTAGCAATGGGACAGCAACAAAGTACATGAACTGTCATCAAGTTGGTTGGTTATTACAAATCTTGGCTGGAGACACTAACTAATCCTTTATCTACTGTGTTTTCAGACAGATATCGGGTTCATCTACAACTGTCCAGGTAGGTAATCATTGTTGGAAATGTGAGTGTCTTCTGAGAAAAACCAGTCAGGTGCTGAAATCATCTCAAAATTCCTGTATATTCAACACATGGTGGGGGAAGAGGCTGTGAGTTATTTTCTGTACTTGACAACATTTTACTGTACTTCATGGCTTCTGCTTGATGATGCTGTACTTTATGGCTTCCCCAATGGTTCATCGGGTAAAGAATCCACCTGCCAATGCAGCAGATGCAGGTTCGATCCCTGGGTTGGGAAGATTCCCTGGAGTAGGAAATGGCTTCCCACTCCAGTGTTCTTGCCTGGAAAATCCCATGGACAGAGGAGCCTGGCGGGCTACAGTCCAAAGGGTCGCAAAGAGTCGGACACGACTGAGCGACTAAGCACAGAGAAGTGAGTCCCATTTCCCTCTGCCCCTGGATGGAAACCAGAATATATGACACTTTTCCACACACCTGCCCCCACTCCAGAAGCAAAGACTGGTTCCAGGGAAGAAGGGGGGAACTGCAGGCTGGTCTCCCACGGGCCCTCTGCCTCTCCAGGTCACACACTCCTGAGGAAATGGCTTGGCCTCTGCCAGCCAAGCGAACGCAACAGCGGTGTGAGAGGCTACCTGAAAGTCACCATCTGTGCCCTTGGCGTGGGCGACCAGGCCCCGGTGAGGCTGCCCCCGCACCTCGGGACATTTCTTACCCTGGCTGCCTCTGTGGGTGACCGGCCCCCAGGCCCCTCAGGCAGCCACTGCTCTTCACACGCTTTCCTTTGTTCGCTGTGTTACTTCCAGGTTGCCCGTCCCCATCCCAAGCAAGCCCAAGGTTGGGGAAGCCGAGTCTGGTGGCCTGTGACCTCCTTGTGATTCTAACCCTCTCAGCCCTCTGGTCCCTCCAGGTCGATCAGAGACTGACCTACAGGGCTGAGGACATGGACACTCGGATCTTCAAGTCGTCGGTGGTGCCCATCAGCATGGCCTACCTGCAGTTCTTCATCTACTGTGCCGAGGACCTCCACCTTAGTCAGTCGGGGCTGGGCAGGGAGCGGCCCCGGCCACCTGGGCTCCTCACAGGGCTCCCCAGTTCCATTCTGACATTAAGACTTGGGGTGGGGAGGGCAGCGCTAAAATCCACTGAGAATGGTTTTATGAAGGCGCCTTTAAAATGGGCCACGAGCCCCTGACTTGTCCCTAATACCCATATTCAAGGTTCCTTCTGCTAGCCCCCAATCCCGTCGTGTGCCAGGACACACAGGGGCACGGGGAAGCAGAGTGAAGGTGGGAGGGGTCTGACCAGGGGGCACGAAACCAAATGAGGAGGGAGGGTTTTCATTACGAGGTCCTGTCTCTTCTCCACTTCCTCCTCCTGAAAAATGATGCTGCCGCAGAAATCGTTTAACTTCTTATTCTTAGAGAAACACTACTCTGTGAGTCCTGTGCTGGAGGTGGAACTAATTGGGGAGAAGGTAAGCATGAAAACGGTCTGGAGCTTAGAGACATTGACACCTAGAAAAAAGTAGCTTGGAGGAAAAGACTGGGTCTGAGGCCAGGACCCCAGGAGTCATATCCCATTTATGAGTGATGTGATCCCGTGGGACCAGGGAGGGTCTCTGTGAAGGTGGAGGCCATGGCTTAGTCAGCTTGTTTCCCAGAGCTAAGCCCAGTGCCTTGAAGGGAGAAGATGCCCAGCAAAAAACAAACATCGAAATGCACAGACGGTGGACCAGTGAACAACAAGTTCACAAATGCACACCATTGGAACTGTCGCTGAGCCCTTTGAACCTCAGTTTCTGCATCTAGACATGGAAGGTTCTGGGCAAGGGAATTGTTAACATTCCCTGAAGCTCTCTGAACACACAGTAGCATTTTCTAAAGTGTGCTGATGGATGTCATGGGCAAAAAAAAAAAGGACCCTGTGTTCAAATTTGGGGAATTCTGGGCTGAAATTAAGTATATTTGTCTCAAGATTCATCGAGCATCATTTCTACCATATCTTACCTATTAAAAGAAGTCATTAAATCTAGCCCAGACAAATGGGGAGGGAGGTTGGTGTCTGCCTTTTGAAGGGGAGCATACCAAAGGGTGTGTGGACATGTTCTAAGAGCACCACACTGAGTATTTATTTCCCAGTGAGTGGTTTGGTCTCTGGAAGTAGGTGAGATACTGTTGGGTGGCAGAGGCACACATATTTTCAGAAATGTTAATATTTCTATATTTTTCTTATAGTGTTTGAAAAAAGTTTAACCAGTCTAATTTAACCAGCACCTCCCTTGACTTTACCAACATGATTGCTTAGAATAAGGCTAGGTTTAAAAATAAAATCAAGTGATAATTTGAAAAGGAGTATGCCATCAGTATCATTGTTGCTGACTTTTTGTTGGGATTTTAGAATTTCTCGAACAAAAGCAATATGTTTGCACTCATGTAATATTGGAAAAGACCCTGATGCTGGGAGGGATTGGGGGCAGGAGCAGAAGGGGACGAGAGAGGATGAGATGGCTGGATGGCATCACCAACTTGATGGACTTGAGTTTGAGTCAACTCCGGGAGTTGGTGATGGACAGGGAGGCCTGGCATGCTGCGATTCATGGGGTCGCAAAGAGTCGGACACAACTGAGCAACTGAACTGAACTGAACTAAATAGTAACCCTCTATTTAAAAGTTAAATCAATTGAAAGCTGATTTGAGGGAAAATGTGAAGGAGTCTGGATCTAGATAGCTACTCAAAGACTGAAGTTGTAGCTGATGAGAGTTGTCAAAGTCTCTGGACCAGGAACTCCCATGACCAACTCTGTGCTGCAGACAGGGTCCACCCATAGGCTGGGCAAGAAGGGCTGGGAGGTGAGGCCAGTGGAAGGAGGAGGGACAGGCTGGACTGATATTTCTTTGGGATATTCCCAGCTCAAGACACATGTGCAGACCCAAACCGAGAGCCCGATATGGAACCAGATCCTGACCTTCCGTATTCAGGTATTGCTTTTTCATCATGCTTTCTCTTCCTCACCCCTCCACAAACAGAAGGGGTGTTTGTAAAGGGCATGTGAGGGAAGTTAGGGGTGGGAGGGGGCAGGGAGTTCTGCTTTATAGGGAGCATGAGGAAGCCCAGGACATATTACAGTGAACCTTACTTGAAATGAATGGGGGGACTTCCCTGGTGGTCCAGTGGTTAGGACTCTATGCTTTCACTGCTGATGGTCTGGGTTCGATCCCTCATCAGGGAACGACGATCCTGCAAGTGCAAGCTGTGCTGTGAGGCCAAAAAAAAAAAAAAAAGGGAAACAAATATGACCCAGATGATTTCAACTAATGATCAAGTTCAGTTCAGTTCAATTCAGTTGCTCAGTTGTGTCCAACTCTTTGCGACCTCATGGACTACAGCACGCCAGGCCTCCCTGTCCATCACCAACTCCTGCAGTCCACCCAAACCCATGTCCATTGAGTCGGTGATGCCATCCAACCATTTCATCCTCTGTCATCCCCTTCTCTTCCTGCCCTCAATCTTTCTCAGCATCAGGGTCTTTTCAAATGAGTCAGCTCTTCACATCAGGTGGCCAAAGTACTGGAGTTTCAGCTTCAACATCAGTCCTTCCAATGAACACCCAGGACTGATCTCCTTTAGGATGGACTGGTTGGATCTCTTGCAATCCAAGGGACTCTCAAGAATCTTCTACAGCACCACAGTTCAAAAGCATCAATTCTTCGGCTCTCAGCTTTCTTTATGGTCCAACTCTCACGTCCATACATGACTACTGGAAAAACCATAGCCTTGACTAGACGAACCTTTGTTGGCAAAGTAATGTCTCTGCTTTTTAATATACTGTCTAGGTTGCATAACTTTCCTTCCAAGGAGTAAGCAGCTTTTAATTTCATGGCTGCAGTCACCATCTGCAGTGATTTTGGAGCCCAAAGAAATAAAAAGCCAGCCACTGTTTTCACTGTTTCCCCATCTATTTGCCATGAAGTGATGGGACCGGATGCCATGATCTTAGTTTTCTGAATGTTGAGCTTTAAGCCAAATTTTTCACTCTCCTCTTTCACTTTCATTAAGAGGCTCTTTAGTTCTTTTTCGCTTTCTGCCATAAGGGTGGTGTCATCTGCATATCTGAGGTTATTGGTATTTCTCCTGGCAATCTTCATTCCAGCTTGTGCTTCCTCCAGCCTGGTATTTCTCATGATGTACTCTGCATATAAGTTAAATAAGCAGGGTGACAATATACAGCCTTGACGTGCTCCTTTTCCTATTTGGAACCAGTCTGTTGTTCCATGTCCAGTTGTGACTGTTGCTTCCTGACCTGCATACAGGTTTCTCAAGAGGCAGGTTAGGTGATCTGGTATTCCCATCTCTTTCAGAATTTTCCACAGTTTATTGTGATCCATACAGTCAAAGACTTTGGCATAGTCAATAAAGCAGAAATAGATGTTTTTCTGGAACTCTCTTGCTTTTTTGATGATCCAATCATTAAGGCCAGGTTAGAAAAAAAGTGAAATGAATGGGCCCTAAGACTGGACTTTCCAGAGAACTTAAACATGCCTTTTCACTTACATTAAAAAAAAAAAAAAAAAAAAACCACTTTAAAAACCCATTCTAAATTATACTATGCATTTTCTTATCTTCTAAGCAAAGTGCCCTGAATATAATTATATCTCTTTGTTAATGGCTTTAGAGGCACTACAAGAGCATAGTTATGTCCGGGGCTATGTGCAGTGTGGGGCTGTTTCTTACTATATTAAGTGGTCTCAACATGGTGGGGCTTTTAGTCTGATTTCTACAACTTTTCAGTCCTCCTCAGTCATCTGTCAGCAGTGTGGATGCTGATTTTCTCTAAGTCCTGCAAGAGCTTTGACTGACTTTTGACTCCATGCAAGGCTTGTAAAAACTGTGTGTAAAATAAGAGTCAGCAATCTGAGAGAGGACTTCAGCACTCTCGTGTGAGTGTATAGACCTTTATGTGGCACTTGTTTGGCTACCCAGAGGGTGTTTCACTGTCCTTAAACCTTACACTGGAAAAGATCCTGATGCTGGGAAAGATTGAAAGCGGGAGAAGAGGGTGGCAGAGGGAAGCCTGGCATGCTGCTGTCCATGGGGTCGCAAAGAGTGGCCACCACTTAGCAACTCACCATCACCACCACCACTAACATACCTTACATTTGTGTGATGTGAAATTAGCAAAGAAGATCCCCTCTGCCTTTCTATGGACCCTTCTCCCTGCTTCTCCCAGAAACGTCTCCATCTACCTCTCCGTGAGTCAGCATTTTTAACCATTTCTCTCCATCCCCACCTTCTTGGGTGATTTTGTAGACTCTTAAAGGACCTAGTCCTTCCTGCACCCTTGCTCTCTCCCCCTGTGCTGGCTGGGATGAGGCTCATGACAGGAATCCTTGGATGCTCTGTGGATGCTCAGGGCCTTGGACGTCCTCTCTCATGTTCAGCTTCCTCTGGGCTCGGAAAACAGTGGGGGAGGGGCAGGCCCCCCATCCCTGAAAGAGGCCTTCCCATGTTTGAAGATGTCCAAACACCCCAGACCCTCCCCCATTTCCTGTAGATGCAGTCTCTCTCTCGAGCTGGGGCTGTTTGGGTGGCGGCCTGACTGTTGCTGGCAGTTCAGTCACTAAGTCATGTCCAACTCTTTGCAGCTCCATGGACTGTAGCCCACCAGGCTCCTCTCTCCATAGGTTCTCCAGGCAAGAATACTGGAGTGGGCTGCCACGCCCTTCCTCCAGGGGATCTTCCTGACCCAGGGATCGAACCTGGGTCTCCTGCATTGCAGGCAGTCTCCTGCATGGCAGGCGAATTCTTTACCAACTCAACCACCAGAGAAGCCCTATTGCCTGTTGCCAGCCTTCTGGACCTCACTGTGAAGTGGCAGGATGACCACCTGCACAGTCAGGGGCATCTGAGGCCAGCTGGTCAGGGGCCGAGCAAGGCAGGCTGCAGGGGGCACTGCTGACAGTGGTCTGTGCCAGTTAGCAGTTCAGGGCCCCCAGACAGGAGGGCAATCAAAACGAAGAAGTGGGAAAGGAGAAGAGAATTCTCAAAGATGGATGAAAGTATGGTTCCATCAATTTGTAGGGTTTGGTGCTTTGGAAGACCTGGGCGCCCAAGGGCCCCCGTCTCTCCACTTCCAGTGTCCTTCCTTAAGCAGGGTGATCTCATGGCTTACTAACCAGCTGCTCGGTGGGAAAGCCCTTTCTTTATATATGTATTGTTAAATATTTATTTGTTTGTCCACACTGGATCTTAGTTGTGGCATGCGGGATCTAGTACCCTGACCAGGGGTTGAACCCGGCCCCCTGCATTGGGAGCATAGAGTCATAGCCCCTGGACCACCAGGGAAGTCCATGGAAAGTCCTTTATTCCCCCTGCTCCCCTGACCCTCAGCTCCACGGCCAGGGACAAAGGACAAGGGGAGTGGAGAACAGAGGACTCCCAGCCACGCCCCCTGAACAAAGGATGTGTGAGGATGAGGGGCCCACTCAGGCCTCAACCCCGACAGCTGTGCTTTATACATGGACTTTTTGTTTTTATAATTGAGGACAGAGCAGAGATAAGACTCAGACGCTTGGGTTCCGATCCTGATTCTGTCCCTCTCTGGGCCTCAGTCCCCCTGAGTCAAGGACAATCATACCTTGCTGGGTTATGGTGGAGTGGGCAGGGGTCTGCACAGTACCCCAGGGCTTCAGGAACTCGGCCTCTCGGGGCCTCAGTGTTCCTGTCTGAAAATGGGAATGATTACAGCTCCTGGCTTCTGGAATTGTTGCAGGTGGGGGTGAGGGTCACTGAAGTGATCCACATACACTTTCAGGGCAGTCTAGGGACAACGGAAACCCTCCCCAGAGTGGCAGCTATTGTTACTCTTTGAAGAGACAGACGTCCTGCTGTTTAGAGGTTAACTGCTAGGGGATCCTGTGGGGGTCCAGCAGTTGGGACTCTGTGCTCTCACTGCTTCGGGCCTGGGTTCAATCCCTGGTTGGGGAACTAAGATCTGACAAACCATCTGAGTGGCCAAAAAAAATTTTTTTTCATTTAAATAGTAAATAAAGGTTAACTGCTAAATGTGAGGAAGTCTTTCGAGGCCCACAATGTCCCCGTGAGATGGCTTGGTAAACCTGCCTCCAGACTGAAGGGCCGTGTGAGGGCTGCAGTCATGGACTCCACAGTTGGGTAGACTCACATCTCGCGGACCCTGGAGCTGATGCAATGAGGGACCATTTTTAAGAATGAGAATATAAAATGATCATGGGACACAGTCCGAGGCCTTCCCCAGGCCCTTGCAAAGGGCCTATACAGTGGGGAGCCCCCAGCTAAAGGTCCATAAGCCTCAGTGGTCAGTCCCTCTGGGCTCACTGGTAACAGAGCCAAACCTTGACCCAGACTCAGGACTTCCCAACTGCTCTGTCTCAGCAAAGACCAGGCCATCTGGGCAGGCACCAACTGCCCTTCTCCCTTGCCCTTCGCAGCTTCCCTGCCTCTCCAGCTACATCAAGTTCAGAGTCTTGGACTGGTGAGCAACTGGGTGGAGGCTGGAAAAAACCACAGGCAGGAGGACATCAGACCCGGGCTGGGGGCCCCACCTGCAGGCTGTGTTTCTCTCCAGCCCCAGGAACAAGTGCAGTGATGAGATTGGGACGGTCAGCCTGTCGCTCAACCAGATCTCATCCACTGGAGCCGAGATAGAAGGCAAGCGAGCCCCCGAGCCCTGCCTCCTGCCCCTCTCCCACCCGAACCCACCCTCTCTCACCCCTTTCTCCTTGCAGGAATGTACTCCGGCTTCCTACCCTGCTTTGGCCCCAGCTTCTTGACTCTCCGTGGGGGTAAAAAGGCCCCTTTCAGGATGAAGGAAGAAGACCCTGTAAGCTTCTCATGTCAGCTGTAGGGAATATTGGAGGTGAAATCAACCGTGTGTCAGGCACCAGGGCCTGGGAGATGCCTGGGGAGGGCCAGGCCCTGGTTTCTGTCCATGACACTCCACTAGAGGACTTGAAGCCTGCACACAGAGGGCCACATAAGCCCAGGGCCTGTGCTGTGACCCAAGAAAGGAGCAGATGGAGTGCTCTGGGCATTCACTAAGGAAGGGGCACTGAGATGAGGCCTCAGGTAAGAGATTTGGCAGGTGGAAAGGTCATGGGCAGCAAAAGAACCAGCACAGGTAAATGTGGAAAAGCACTGGGTTATTAACACTGGTGATAAGGGGCGGGAGGGGGGGGGGGGATGGATTGGGATTTTGAGATTCATGTATATACACTACCATGTATGAGATAGGTAGCTAATGAGACCCTACTATACAGCACAGGGAACTCTACCCAGTGCTTTGTGGTGACCTAAATGAGGAGGAAATCCAAAACAGAGGGGATGTATAGTTTGCCTATAGCAGAAACGAACACAATATTGTAAAGTAACCACCCTCCAGTAAAAATTTAAAAAAAGAGAGAGAGTGGATGGCAGTAAACACCAGAAAGTCAATTGGTAAAAGAAGAGAATGGGGCTGGGAAGGCCTCTGAGTGAGGAAGAGCCTCAGAAACCAGGACCTCAATGCCTTTAGGAGCCTCTCCCACATCTCTGCTGCTCTTTCCTAGGCCTCATTCATTTCTACCACAGTCTGGCCTCCCTGATGGGAACAGGGCCGTGGTAGCCTCTAATTGGGAAGGCCAAGGAGGCATTCTAATTGGCCTTGCTAGGTCATGTGTGCTCCCCTTGGGCCAATCACTGTTGCCAAGGGGGCAGAGCCTGTCCTGATTGGCCAGCCTGGGATAATTTAACAGTAACCCCAGTCCCCTCCAAGCAGAAAGGGTTTACAGGAACAGGGTATTTTTGGTGGGCCTAGAGATAGAATGAATGAAGAGGAAGAGGAGGCCTCAGGTGTGGAAGAAGGCTCAGGGCCTAGAGGTTTCCAGGCATGGCCATGACTGGAGTTTCTGAAATTCCTCCCTGGGACTGTGGTCAGCCCAAGGCAGAAAGTTACAGAACAACCCTGTATTTGCTACAGAGGTTTCAGGAAAGACTTTTCCTGCTTTTTTCTCTCATTCCTTTTCCTACTGTTTTCCTTCCTATTACCCTAGAATATTCCCAACATTGTTAAGGATGGTTTAGCTTATCGAGGCCGGGTCTTCCTGGAGTTGATCACCCATGTCAAATCCCATCAAGAAGCTAAGATGAAGGATCTCTCCCTAGATGTGATCAGCGTAGAGGTAACCACAAGAGACAGGTAACCCAGGAATAAAGACCCCTCCTGCCTGCCTCTAGTCTCCTATGGGTCCCATCTCTGACATTGCAAGAAGCCCTTGGTCAGGAGTGGAATGTGCTTTATGGATGTGTGGGATGTTTCCTCAATCTAGCTGAGTCTTTTTTTTTAAAGAATTTTTTGATGTGGACCATTTTTAAAGGGTTTATTGAATTTGTATAATATTAATTCTGTTTTACATTTTTATTTTTTGGCTACAAGGCATGTGGGATCTTAGCTCCCGCTCAGGGGTTGAACCCACACCCCCTGCACTGGAAGGTGAGGTTTTAACCACTGGACCACCAGGGAAGTCCCTCCACCTGAGTCTTTGCTAAGCCCCAGTGGGGGCTTCCTGCTGTGCCAAATCCCAGGAGGTCAAGGGACCCAGTAAAGAAAAGGTTTAGATTTAAGAGATATGCAAGGAGAAATTAAGAGATATTAAGGAGAAATGATGTTCTAAGGAGTCTGCATTTCTTCCTGAAGGCCAAGGAGGACGACTGAGGCAGGAAAGGACAGGAGAAGCCATGTCAGAAATAGATTTGTTGTTGTTCAGTTGCTAAGCTGTATCTGATTCTTTGTGACCCCATGAACTGCAGCATGCCAGGTTTCCCTGTCCTTCAATATCTTCCGGAGTTTGCTCAGACTCATGTCCATTGAATCGGTGTTGCCACCCAACCATCTCATCCTCTGTCACCACGTTCTCCTCCTGCCCTCAGTCCTTCCCAGCATCAGCATCTTTTCCAGTGAGCTGGCTCTCCCCATCAGGTGGCCAAAGTATTGGAGCTTCAGCTTTAGCATCAGTCCTTTCAATGAATATTCAGGGTTGATTTCCTTTGGAATTGATGGATCTGATCTCCTTGTAGTCCAAGAGACTCTCGAGAATCTTCTCCAGCACCACATTTCAAAAGCCTCAGTTCTTTGGAGCTCAACCTTGTTCATGGTCCAACTCTCACATCTGTACATGACTACTGGAAAAACCATAGCTTTAAATGGAAGTAAAATTGGGCCATCCACTTACTCAGGAGAAATGGGGACATAGTCACAGGCGAGGAGAGCTGGAGAGGAGAGAGCAGTCACCAGAGACCCTTTGGAAACAATGATCAAAGTCACTGACCAACAGGACAAAAGAAGTGAGGCTGACTCTCATCTTCTGCCTCAGGTGGGGAGGTGGGGAGGTGGGGTCAGACATCAACATGGGCTCCCTGAAGGAAGAACAGGTCGGGGGAGATGATTGTGAACTTAAACAAAAATATTCACAACCTGACAGTTGAGAGTTGTATTTTATTCAGTGGAATTTTTAGGACTTCAGACCCTGGAGGCAGCATCTCAACCCTGAAAGAACTGCTCTGAGGAGGCAAGAGGGGAGCCAGGTCATATAGAAGTATTACAACAAAGAGCAGGTATTCTGAACATCAAAAGATCATTGTTAAAGGAAAACCAGACATCTCCAGTTAAGGAATTTAGGTATTTTCTATGTATGGGAAGATGCAAGAGTCTGGCCTCATTCCTTTCATATGCACCTCACCTGTCTGGGGCTGGTATCCCGTGTTTTCACATCCTGAGTTTCCTCAGGGTTCACCATGGGGAGTGGCTGCAGTCTGACACCTTTTGGATGGCAGATATTCTTTCCTTCCTGAGTTCGCTCAGGGCTCACCAGCTCACCATCAGGGGTGGCTGCAATTACTGATGACTGTGATGTGTTTTGTTTACCGATATGGTGGGAAATATTCCATTTATCATGATGAATCCCACCTTTGACCTGTGCTTGTGAGACACCCACGAGGACCAGTCCCTAAGCCTGCTAGATATAGACATTTGTCATCAGCACACCAGGATCTACCCAAGATTATGGAGGAATCACCCTGGGGAGAGTAGATGCAATGAAAGGAGAAGGGACCTGAGGTTGGATCCCATTGAGAATCACAGCCTATGAGATTGCAGGGGAAAGGGTGGGGGTGCGGGGGGCGCGTTGCAGGGAGATGGAGAAGGAGCTGACAAAAGGGAGCACTGGGGCAGCCTCTGGACGGGAGTTGCAGAAAGGAGAGAGCAGAACAGTCTGAACGTGGCAGACAGAAAAGCTGAGGACCCAAAAGTGTGTGCTGGTAATGAGGAACGCTCCAGTAGCCTTGGGTCAGGAGAGGAGCCGAAGGCGGGAGGGAGAAGTTGTTTATGGTGCATAGAGACAAGTCTATAGAAAGCTGGCTGCAGGGACTTCCCTAGCAGTCCAGTGGTCAGGGCTCTGTGCTTCCACTGCAGGGGCCATGGTTCGATTTCTGGTCCTGATCGGGGAACTAAAATCTTACATGCCATGCAACACCACCAAAAAAAAAATAAATAAAACTTGGCTGCAAAGTTAAAGGAGACAAGAACAAGTCCTAGAAAAATAAGGGCTCAGAGGAGAGAGGGAGGGTTATTTTTTAAGGCAGGAGAGATTTGAGTTAGTGAACAGAATGGGAGAATGCAAAAGTAGGGAAGAGGTTGGCAACAGAAATGAGAGAGGGGCTCACATGACAGAGGACCTGAGAAGGTGGGCTCATGGTGGGGGGACGGGGCTTGAGAAAAGCCAAGAGCAGATGTGCACGTGAATGCATCCTCTACCACAAAGTCCTCCCCACACTCAGTCTCATCCAAGCGAGGCGTTTAGACCCAAAGAAGAGGGGGGGGGGGAGTGGACCAATTCAGAGCCTAGACTGACCAGGAGAAGACCTTCCTGCCTGACTTCAGGAAGAGAAGACCAGGGCTGGTTGGGTGAAGGGGCCAGGTGATGGAGGTCATGGGAGGAACTTCCCTTGATCAGCCACGTGAGTGGGAGTCAAGGCAGAATTTTGAGAGGGGGCAGGAGTTCAGGGATGGTCTGGCTCACAGTGAAGGAGAGAAACATGGCACCTCATGCTTGCCTCCCTGCCTGTCTCTATAGCTTTGTTCATCCCTTGACTCACATGCTGGGGATGTTGGGGGTTATTGTTTTAGAAGCACCAGAACCGACAGAAGTATGGGCTGTGCGTCATCTTCCTTTCCTGTACCATGATGCCTGACTTTAAGGACCTGATCCAATTTGAAGTCAGCATTGGTCACTACGGAAACAAGATGGACCTGAGTTACAAGCCTCTCGTCTCAACCACACAGTACAGCCCAGTGATATACGATGGTAAGAGTCAGATCCAGCTGAATGGTAGAGAGAGACCACTGCATGCCGGGCTCTGGGTTGGCCCTTTTACGGTGTTTAGCCCAAGGGACATTCACAGACGTTGTTAACCCACAGTAGATGTGAGGAAAGTGAGCTTTGGGGAAGTAAAGTCACCTGTCAAACGTTGCACAGCTAGTAAGTGGTGAATCATGACAAGA
Source organism: Odocoileus virginianus (assembly GCF_023699985.2). Lineage (NCBI taxonomy): Eukaryota > Metazoa > Chordata > Mammalia > Artiodactyla > Cervidae > Odocoileus > Odocoileus virginianus. The sequence continues at coordinate 2,748,741 of NC_069675.1, forward strand.
GCTGCAACTAGGTTTTGACTTCAAGGCCTTCTCTACCATGCTTTCCACACCACAACTTCTCAATCCCATCTTCTCTCCTACTACTCTGAACCACCCTCATCCAGCCATGTGTGGATTAGTTGTATGGTGTGTAGATTATATTTCCCCCAAAAGAGCTGCCCACCTTCTATCTATCCATGAATCCACTTATCCATGCATTCATCCATTCAACTACCAACCATCCACTGTCCCAAACACCCAACCAACCACCCATCCACCCATCCATCTTTTCATCTAATATATGCTCACTGGAAATTTTTATTGGGCACTATAAGGTTCCCAAAGTGTGGTCCCTGGGCCAGCAGCATCACCTGGGAACTGATAGAAATGCACATTCTTGGCCTCACCCCAGATCTAGAGAATCTGAAAACAGAACAGCAATCTGTGTTTCAACAAGTTGTCCAGGTAAGGGGCGGCATGCTAAAGTTTGAGGACCATGGCTCTAGAGAAACACTATCTCATCTTTGTCAGCTTCACCCTCTCATCACTCGAGAGCTTTTCTGTGCATCCCAATTGTCTGCCTGTTTTTTTAAGAACAGTTATTTTGGGGCAAATACAATTCACACACCATACAATTAATCCACGCAAAGTATACAATTCAATAGTTTTTTAGTATATTCACAGCATTGTGCTCTGATCACTGTGATTAGTTTTACAACATTTTCATCAGTCCAAAAAAGAAACCCTGCACCCACTAGCAGTCATTTGCTATTTCTCCTCTACTTCCCCAACCTTAGGCAACCACTAATCTACTTCCTGTCTTACGTGTGTCCAACTCTTTGCGACCCCATGGACTGTAGCCTCTGTCCATGGAATTCTCCAGGCAAAGATACTGGAGTGGGTAGCAATTCCCTTCTCCAGGGGATCTTCCCGACCCAGAGATCAGACCTGGGTCTCCCACATTGCAGGCAGATTCTTTACCATCTGAGCCACAAGGGAAGTCCCTTCTCTGCCGCTTCCTATTCTGGACATTTCATATCCATAGAATCCATGTACGGTCCCTGATAACTGCTGTGTTCATTTAGCATAATCCTCTACATGTTTTTAAATTATGAAATATATACAAAAGTATATTAAATGCATATGTGTAGTTTAAAACCAATAATAAAATATGTACCATGAAGTCATCACCCAGATTAAAAGGCCGAAATTCTCTTAGAAAGGAAGAAAATTATCTCAGCATCTTTGAAGTTCTCTGTATGCTCTTCCCAGATCCACTTACCCAAGAAATAACCACAGCCCTGAGTCTCATGATAATCACATCCTTGCTTTCCTTTGTTATTTTTACCACCTTGTGTGCTAACTTAAAGAGCATACTATTTTTGCATTTTTATATAAATGGAAACTTTCAGTGTGTATTCATCTGTTTTGCATTTTTTCTCAATAGTAAATGTTTATATTGGTATGTATAACTGAAGTTCATTTTCATATCTGTGTATATTCCATTGTATGATTATGTCACAAGTTTTGTGGTATATGTAGACATTGAGGTTTTATCTTTTTTCTACAATAATAATGTTGTTGTGAACATTCTTGTACATATCTGTTGGTCACAAGTGTAAGACTTCCTCTAAATTATATACCCAGGAGTGGAAGAGAAATTCAAAGCAAAAGTAATTATATCCAATTACACTCTCATCAGCGTGGCATGAGAGTTCTTATTACTCTGCGTTCTCACCAGTACTTGACCTTGCCTAGTCATTTCATTCCTGCCAGTCTGGTAGGTATGTTACAAGATCTTGATTTACAATTTCCTGATTATAAATGGAGGTTGAGCAGCTTTTCATATGTTTACAAACATTTGTCTTTCCTCATCTGTAAAAAGTCTGTCAAGATCTTTTATGTATTATTCGCAGTTGTCCAACTCTTTGTGACCCCATGGACTATATAATCCATGGAATTCTCCAGGCCAGAATACTGGAGTGGGTGGTCTTTCCCTTCTCCAGGGGATCTTCCCAACCCAGGGATCGAACCCAGGTGTCCTGCATTACAGGCTGATTCTTTACCAGCTGAGCCACAAGGGAAGCCCAACTATTATCCTGTTTGGCTCTATTTTTCCTTATTGATTTGTACGTTATTTATTCTGGGAATAATCTTTTGTCAGATGTGAGTATGTTCTAAATATATTCTCTAAGTTTGAAGCTTTTCATTCTCTTAATGGTGGCTTTTTTTTATTGAGGTATTATGAAATATAAAATGCACAGACTTTAGGTGAGTTGGATGAATTTTGGCTCATTCAAGTTCATTTGGGTTTTTCTGTAACATCTTATGGAAAAACTCAAATTTTTTGACCAGCCCAATACATCCACATACACATCATGGACAGAAATTCCCATCATCCCACAGAACTGCCACGTGCCTTTTTTCAGTTAATCTCCCCAGCTGCTGGGGGCAATCATTGCTTGCTTTCTATCACTATAGATTTGTTTTGCTTGTTTTACAACTTCATGTAAATGAGATCATACACATGGTACCTTTTTTTTCCGACAGCTTCTTTAGCTCAGCCTAGTATTTTAGGTGGTGGCTCAGTGGAAAAGAATCCGCCTGCCAATGCAGGAGATGCAGGTTCGATCCCTAGTCTGGGAAGATCTCCTGGAAAAGGAAATGGCTACCCACTCCAGTATTCTTGCCTGGGAAATCCCATGGACAGAGAGCCTAGCGGGCTACAGTCCATGGGGTCACAAGAGAGTTGAACACTACTCAGGGACTAAACAGCAACAAGTGTTTTAAATATTCATCTGTGTGGTTGCATATTTCATATTTGGCTCCTTTTTATATCTGATAGCATTCTGTTATATGACTATGACAGTTTATCCATTCCCCTGTTTATGGACATTCGGATTGATTCAAGTTTTGGAGTATTATGAATACAGCTGCTGTGAACATTCTGGTACAAGTCTTTTGGTAGAAATGAGCTTGCACTTCTCTTGGGAAAATAGCTAGCAATGGAATTGGTTTTAAAATACCTAACATTTTCCCCAAGTGGTTATAGCATTTTACACGCTCACAGCAATGTGTTTCCTTGTTCAAAGTCCTTGTCAGCTTTTGGTATTGTCAGCCTTTACCATTTGAATCATTTTGATTTGTACCTAATCATTGATTAGGTACAATTGTACCTAATTGTAATTTTTATTTTTTTGGCCACTCTAAGCGGCTTGTGGGATCTTAGTGTTCTAACCAGGGGTGGGACTTGGCCCCTGCAGTGAAAACACCAAGTCCTAAACACCAGACCACCAGGGAATTCCCCTTCATTTTAATTTTAATTTCCATTTCTCTAATCACTAATGATACTGAGTGTCTTTTCGTGCTCACATATCTTTCTTTAGTGAAGGGACTGTTCAGGTTTTTGCCTATCTTTCATCATTTGTCTTTTGATATTATCACATTGCAGGAGTTCTTTTACAAGGATACAATTCCTTTGTAAGATAGGTTCTGCTAACATTTTCTTCCTCTCTGGGGTTTATTTATTTATTATTGTGGCCAGGTATCTTACTGTGGCTTTAACTTGAATTTCTCTAACATCAAATGATACTGAGCATCTTTTCATATGCTCTTAACCATTCATGTGTCTTCTTTGTTTATATGTTTAATTCAAGTCTTTGCCCATTTTTTCAGTTGGGTTGTTTGTCTTATTGAGTTGTAAGAGTTCTTTATATGTTCTGGATACAAATACTTTATCAGATATAGGATTTGCAAATAGTCTGTGGCTTGTCTTTTCATTTTTTAAATGGTATCTTTTGAAGTGCAAACATTTTCAACTGACTGAAGTTCAGTTTTTTTTTTTTCTTTCATGGTGTCATATTTAAGAATTCTGCCCAACTCAAGGTCAGAAAGATTTTCTACTTTTTCTTCTAAAATTTTTACAGTTTTAATTCTTACATTGAGCTGTAATGGTTCTTATTTTGGCCATGGCACAGCATATGGGATCTTAGTTCCCTGACCAGGGATGGAACCCTGACTCCTGCAGTGGAAGTGCAGAGTCTTCACCACTGGACTGCCAGGGAAGGTGCCCATGGTTCCTTTTGAATTATCAATAATTTTCATATGAGTATTAAGTTTTTCAATCATCATTTGTTAAAAAGGATTATCCTTTTTCCAGGTGGGTTTTCTTAATTGTGTTTTTAAATATTCTGTTCCATTGTTCAGGTTTTCTACTATTGGGGCTTCATTTATGGGCTTAACAATTCTCCTTCCTTTTCTTCTGTATCTGTCATTTTCTCCCTGATCCTTTTTGGCTCTTTATTTCTATCTTATTTTGGTCATTTTTCTTTTCTTTTATGTCTACTTTTATTTATTTGGCTGCACTGGGTTTTAGTTGCAGCATATGGGATTTTCAATCTTCATTGAGGTATGCTGAATCTTTAACTGTGGCATGTGGGATCTAGTTCCCTGACCAGGGATCGAACCCTGGGCCCACTACATTGGGAGCACAGAGTATTAGCCACTGGGCCACCAGAGAGGCCCCCCGGTTGCCTTTCTGATTTCTTTGCCTCTTGCTGGATTGTCTGTGGAGTCTAATCCCTGTTGGGCTTCCTTTCATGCCGTCTTCCTTCCTGTAATGTTTTGTTTTCTCTTCTATTCCTTTTCTGAGTCTTGCCAGCTCACGTATCCTCGTCTGGGTCCTCAGTCCATCCCGGGGGTGTTTTTAGCTGCACTCTGCCCCCATCCCGCCGTGGCTCCCGCTGTCTGTCTTGCCATTCACCCCCCACCCCCAGGTGACTTCTGTCACCCTTCAACCCTCACAGCTCCTCAGGCACTCACAGCTGATTCTGGCAGCCCTTATGTGTATTTTGAGCCTGCAGATTATATCTGTCTCCTTGTTTTGCTGAAAATGGAGTTATTTCCCTTCTCCTTGTTGCTTTTGTATGCTATCCAAGAGCAGCAGAAGAAAATTGCCGTCTTGTGTCGGCTCACTCACATCTGAGAGCCCCAGTCCTGGGTCTCTGTTTATTTATCATTCCTGTGATTCACTCAGTGTGAGGGTTTGAAACTGGTGTCCTTCCAACAATTCAGGAAAATTATAAGATACTTTCTCTTTGAAAACGACCTCTTACCCTTCTCTCTTCTAGCTCCTTCTCAAATTTACTCTATCCTCTGTGGAACTTCTCATGCTGTTCCACACGTTTTTAAATCTTCCTTCTGTATTTTTCATCTCTCTGGGTTGCATTCTGCATAATTTCTTCCAGATCTTTTAGGAAAAGCCATAGGTAACTATTCTATTAAAAGACTTCTGGCAGCTCCCTCTCTCTCTCCCACATCATCCTTCTCCATAGCATTTTCCACCATTTGACACCCTGTATTTTATATATATATTTTATATATTTATATGTATTTTATATATTTTGATCCCAGTGGTTTTTTTTTTAATAATTCTTGAGTAGGCTTTTGATTCAAATATAACACATCTATGGAAAAGTACACAAACCAAAGTATTCAGCTCAATGAATTATTGCAAAGCAAACATAGCCACCTAACAACATTCAGACCATGAAACGAAATCCCAACATCCCAGGGGCCCCTTGAACCTGCCACCCCCCCACCCACACCAACGGCTGCTGTCCTTCTCCTAACTGACAGTTTTGTCTGGTTTTTGACTTTTTATTTTTTAACTTTTCTTTCTTTTTCTTTTAATTTCTGGATTTAAAAAGTTATTTAGTTATTTATTTGGCTGTGCCAGGTCTTTGTTGAGACATGCGGGATCTTTTGTTGTGGTGCATGGACTCTCTAGTTGCCCTGAGTCATGTGCAATTTTAGTTCCCCTACCAGGGATCAAACCCAAGTCCCCTGCGTTGCAAGGCAGATTCTTAACCACTGGACCACAGGGAAATCCCCAACATAGCTTTATAGGGGACGCAATTCAACCTATTTCACAGGGGTGTCCTCCTAGACTGCCCACCTCAAACAGTGCCCGTCTGTCTCTCCTGACCTCTGGACCCTGGCAGTTGTCACAGAGAAGAGCCAGTTCTTCAAGATTTTCCAGAAACTCAGAGACAATTGTCCACTTTGCTTCCACTTGCCTCACAGACTTTCTGCTTTGACTTTATTTTCGGTTTCCTGTGGATTTTATTTCAACTCAGCAAAATGTTTCAGAAAAAGAATACCATGTGTTTCATCTAGCTTTCCCTGCCCTTGTTTCAATAAGAATCATGGCCAGGGGACCCAGTCTGCCAGGCCCATCAGTGGCTTTGGACCATGCCTGCCCCTCCACCCCACTCCTCTGCACGGGCAGGCCCTTTATGTCAGGTGTCTGCCCACCCTAACCAAACTCTGGGTCTCTGAACCCAGGGCCCACTCCTCCTCTGCCTCCTGACACCAGAAGGAAGGCCCAACCTCAAGGCAGACCTGGGCCTTGGTATCTCGCCTGAGTTAGGGTCACAGGCTCTGGAACTGAATGCCCGCGTCATACCACCTAGCTGAGCCATCGCAGGGAAACCACTTCCCATTCTAGCGTGGGTTTTCCCACCTGTGAACTGGGGACCTTGTGAGCCCGAGTGACGTGGAGCACCGTGAGGGCCCCGTTAGGCCATCTGTGCTCATCAAAGCATATCCATCCTGAACTGGCCCACAGCCTACCCTCCAGCGGGAGGGGTCCAGTTGGGATGCTTTAGCAGATCACCCCCTAGAGGAATGGCATGGCCCAGGGAAGGTCCTCTGAGAGGGGACACGGTGCGGGGTGTCCCTCAGACACCCCCGCCCCACACACGTGGCTCTGTGTTTCAGGGAACATCTACTATTACGTGCCCTGGTACAACACCAAGCCCGTTGTGGCCGTGACCTCCTTTTGGGAGGACGTCGGCTTCCGTATGAACTGCCTCAACCTCCTCCAGTTCACGCGGGATCGCCTGGTGAGTGGTGTGGGCAGGGGAGTGAGGGGGGCCAGGGACAGACCCAGGTCTATTTTTGTTTTTTTTTTAATTTGTCTACCGGGTCTTTAGTTGTGGCATGCGAACTCTTAGTTGCAGCATGTGGGATCTAGTTCCCTGATCAGGGATGGAACCCGGGCCATCTGCCTTGGGAGCATGGAGTGTTGTGACCCCATGGACTGCAGCACGCCAGGCTTCCCTGTCCATCACCAACTCAAAGGTCCCCAAGTCCTGGCTGAAAGCATCCTAGGCCAATCAGCCTGTCCCAGGGGAGCCCCACACTCACACACTGCTTCTCTCCTGCTGGGCAGAAGGCCAACCTGGACACCCTGAAGTCCATGAGGAATCCGAGGGACCCGGCTCTGCTTCCGCAGTGGGAGAAACTGCTGAGGGAGCTGGTGGAGGACTGCAAGTAGGGGCGGGGAGCACCTACCCCCGGGGCTAGGGCTGAGCTAGGTCAAGTCCACACAGAGCCTGGGGCGCAGACCAGACCCTACAGAACAACTATCCCACCGCTTCCCTCCCGCACCCCTGCCTCCGTAGCGAACATAAGCTCAGATCTCTCTCCAAATAACAGAGCTGCTTCTCTACCATTCAGGGACCTCCAAAATGGTTCTGACCTCTCCTCCCATCACTGTCCCCTCTACATCACGCCTGATGCTCCTATCAAACCAAGCTTCTCTCCACTGTCCAGACAAGCCCTGCACGTCCCAGCCCACACCTTCTCCTCCATCACCCCTCGCCACAAGGCCCTCGTCAGGCTTCTGCCTGTTCTGGAAGAGCCCTTGTAAGGCCTCTCTCGGGCCTTCAGCCCACTTAGATCTCCTCCTCCCCGGGTTTGGTTGGCCCCCGTCTCACAGCTCACACCTCTGTCCACGAGGAGGTCCTGAGCACGGGCCTGGCACGCTGCGGGGGCTGGGAGGATGGGAGCAGGAGGTATGAGAACCCAGGGCCAGACCCACAGTGAGTATGCTTCCTGAGGAGGGCAGGAAGGGCTCCATCCCACTCGCCAGGCCTGCACTCTGCATCTGCAGGCCGGTCCACCAGGTCGACCAGCTGTTACGGCCAACTTGGTCTCAGAGGACTAGTCAGCTGGGCCAACCAGTAGGGCAAGCTCTCCAGTCTAGGGAGGACACTGAGGCTGGGCGGGGTGGTGAGCAGGTGAGATGGGAGAGAGACCAGCCCCCGCTCTCCCGGTCCTTGCCACAGGCGGCCGCTGCCCTGCATGACCAGTCAGCCCAAAGCCACCGACCTGGACAAGAACAGGTGGAAGCTCCGCCGCCTCCTCCTGCAGGAACTGGCCCAGAAGGCCAAGCAGGCGCCCCCCAGGGACATGGTGGCCACCGCAGAGGGCTGGCTGCACCGCCTCAATGCCGTGCTCCCCGAGGTGGGTGCTGGACACTCCGGTCGGGAACAGGCCTTGGTACCGGCCACTCAGGCAGGCCTGACGCTCTTGCGCCCGCAGCCCCAGATGAACCTCCCCGATGTGATGATCTGGCTGATGTCCCGGGAGCAGCGGGTGGCTTATGCTCAGGTGCCCGCCCACAGCATCCTGTTCTCCCCAGACGGGGCCCGGCACTCCGGCAGGTTCTGTGGGAAGACACAGACCCTATTCCTGCAGGTGGGGAGGTCGGGGGTCCTCAGGGGAGGAGAGGGCCCAGGACAACCCAAGGGAGAAGCCCTGAACCCCCCACCTCCACACCGGAGAGCCCCCATGAGCCTCTGGAGGGCATGCCCATTTCCTCTCTGCTGGGCCCTTTACCAGGAGAAATGGGGTTTAAATAGAGGGAGGCAGGAGCCTGGAAACATCGGCATGTAGCTGGTGCCAAGTCTATGCCCATCATAAATGTTCCTCAAGTTTGTCCCCTCCATTGTCCTCACACCTCACCTAGTCCTGTCCCTGTCCCCTCTCCCCTGGTCCATGATTGGCTGCTATCTACATATTTAATACCTTTAAGGTTTGGACTCCAGCCCTTCCTATCAGATACAATCCATAAATAAGGCTGACTGAACACAAGTCTCCTGCCCTGAAGACAGTCCTAGCTTCCAGCCTTCCCCCTCCCGCCCCAGGGAGGCAGGTGGGAGACCCTGCCTCCCTCTCAGAGACTTCCTGGCTCCCCATTGCCCTTCCCGCCATCGTGGAAGGCTCCATCCCCATGGTGCCCATCTGAGTCCTTCTTATCTTACAAGAACGCTGAGACTTGAATCCCGGTTCTGTGGCTCACTGGCTGTGTGAGCTGGGGCCCACCGTGTCTGGCCTCAGCCTGCTCCTCTGTGAAATGGGCCTGGTGATGAAGGTACCCACTCTGTAGTGTGTGGGCATTAGAGCATCCATGACACATGTGGTACTTAGCACAGTGCATGGCACATCACATGGCAAGTGTCACTGTCAATGTCACCATCGGCTCCACTCCTCCCCAGAGCATTCCCAGGCTCCCTAGCGGCCCTGCCCCTCCGCACTCCTGCACCCCTCACCCCCCCCCAGCCTCAGTGATGCCCGTCACCCAACTCAGTGTGAAGCCCCTGCTCCCGGGGCCTAGGGTGAAGGGGCAGGGGCAGGGGTGTGTGCCCCTCCCTAACCCATGGCCCTGCCCCCGGGGGGCCCGAACCCCTGTGGTTGCTGACCTGCCTCTGGCTCAGTACCCAGAGGGAGAAGGAGAGAAGGACACCCTCCCCGCCCAGCTCCGGGTCTGCATGTGGCTCGGCAACGTGACTGATAGCAGGGACCTGGAGCTGCTCCGCCAGGGCCAAGTGGTCGTGTATGCAGAGACGGTGAGTGGGGGTGAGGCGGGGGTGGGGGTGTGGGGGTGGCTCACGGGAGGGTGACTTGGCACCAGCCCAACTCCGAAGGTGGAGAAAAGATCGCTGGCAGAATCTGAGAACCGTAAAAGGAGCTAGAGGGAAGTGACAAAGACTAAAGGAGTCCCTTGTTGACAAGCCATGGCCTTGGTAACAGGAGGGCAACTGAGTGGTCCCCTGGGGCCAGTCACTTTCACTGGGATGGAGGTTAACAGGGAATTTCTCCCAGTTAGTCCAGGGCACATGAGGTGAGTAAGGCTCTGACTGCTTGCAAGGTCCTTGTCCATCATTAACGTGACAGCCCGGGGCCCCTACCCACCCCAGCTGGGGAAGGGGAGTTCTGAAACAGAGGAACTGGAAATGGGGTATCTTCCCTCAGAACGGTAAACCCAGGGGGTAGGTGAGCAGCCGGCCAGAGGTTGCTCTATAATCAGAGAAGGGGGAGGTCATGGCTCAGGAGAAGGTCCTGAGAATAGAGGGGAAATAAGTTTTGAGTTTCAGACTTCCCAGGTGGTTCAGTGGTAAAGAATCTGCCTGCAATGTAGGAGACCTGGCTTCAGTCCCTGGGTCAGGAAGATCCCCTGCAGAAGTCTACCCACTCCAGTATTCTTGCCTGGAGCGTTCCATGGACACAGGAGGTTGGCGGGTTACAGTCCATGGCTCGCAGAGTCAGACACGACTAAGCAACTAACACTTCAGACTTTTTAACTGAGTTAAAACCTGTTTTCATGGTTCCTAAGTTGCATGCTGTGGATGGAGAGACGGCAGGACTTGGAGGCGCCTAGACAGAGGGGAGTTAGGATGAGTGCAGGGGACAGAGGCTGAGTGTCCCTCGGGGGAATGTGGAAGAAAGTTCCAGGCCCAGTGGCAGTGGTGGAGCAGGACTGGGTTCCCCAGTGACGTGGGGAGGACAGGTCACGTTGCAGGCAACCAGCAGGCTCTAACGCAGGCATCCACCCCACTCCACTCCTCCATGGCTGAGCCACCTGGGGTAGAGGTGACCTCTGAGCCTCAGCCTCATCACCTGTGAAATGGGAGAGTGTGGCTGAAAGGGGCCTGGCCACATGAGCACTTGATTCATGGCATCTGCCTGTGTTGACGGACAGCAGGGGAGGTGCTGTCCCATCACAAGTGACGACACAGCTCCTGCCCCCAGGCAGGTCCCACGCCCTTTCTTGCCTGGCTCCATGTTTCTAGGAGGCACGTACAGCCCAGGGTAGGAGGCTTTGGGCGGGTGCTGGGTGTGCGGAGGGGGCTGTGGGCACTGATGTTTTCCCCTCTCTCAGTACGAAAACCAGGCCAAGTTTAAGGACCAGTGGGGACAGCAGTTTCTGCAGCACTGCCCCAACTTCTCGGATGTCATGGGGCACAAGGCCCTTCCCAAGGAAGATTTCAAAGAGCCCCATGGATGGCACTGGGAAGGTCCGTGGACAGTGGAGCCTCAGAGGAGGTGAGGCTGGGGCGTGGGGCCTGGAGCCTGGGTGCCCCTGGACAGGCAACCTTGGAGCTGGCACTTCATTTTACCCAGGAGGGCCAGTAGGCAGCAACTCAGGGAGGCAGGCATACAGCCACTGAAGCCTGGTCCCGGGGGGGCCTGCCCGCCCCCCTACCCTGCATGCTAGGCCCCGCTGCCCAGCCTTGCCCAGAGCAGGTGCTGCTGCCAGGTATGGGAGTGCTTGGCCAGCGAAGGAGGACCCCAGGGGTCGGTAAGCTCAGGGAGGTGTGCTGGGAACTTGGGGTCTCACCGCCCCTAGGCTGCTCCTGGACACAGACATCAACAAGAGCCAGGTGCTGGAGGAGGTGTATGAGAACCAGCGCCGGGATGCCACGGGGGCCTGGGTACCTGCCGCCATCCCCAACACGGATGTGGTGAGTAGGGGGCGTGGGGGACAATCCATGCTCCCAGGGGGGCTTGGAAGCTGGGAGCGCTGGATCAGTGGGACCCAGGTGAGCACTGATGGGGTTTGTATCCCGAGGTGGCAGGAAGAGGTACCCTAAGTGGGACTGGAAGAATGACAGAGTGTCTCCACCCGCCGTGCAAAGGCAGTGCTTTTACCCAGAAAAGGAGACTGTTTGGGGCTGGTCTAAACCAACACTGTCCAAGAGAACTTTTTTTTTTAACTTTTTATTTTTTACTGCAGTAAAGCCAATTAACAATGTTGTGATAGTTTCAAGTGGACTGCAAAGTAACTCAGCCGTGCACACATGTATCTGTTCTCCCCCAAACCCCCGTCCCATCCAGGCTGGCACATAACGTTAAGCAGATTTCCCTGTGCTATCCAGTAGGTCCTTGTTGATCATCCATTTTCAATACAGCAGTGTGTACATGTCCATGCCAAACTCCCTAACTATCCCTTCTCCCCCAGCAACCGTAAGTTCATTTTCTAAGTCTGTGAGCCCAAGAGAACTTTCCGTGATGATAGAAATGTTCTGTATCTCCACTGTCGTGTGGCTGTTGAGTGCCTGAAATGTGGCCCTTGTGGAAGTGAGGAACTGAACTTTAAATTTTGCTTCTTTTCTATTTGGCCACCCTGCACAGCTTGTGGGATCTTAGTTCTGTGACCAAGGATCAAACCTGGGCCTCCGGCAGTAGAAGCTCAGAGTTTTAACCATTGGACCACGAGGGAATTCCCAAATTTTGTTTCATTTTACTGAACTTAAATAGAAGGAGCCCCAGGAGGCTGGTGGGCTTCTCAGGTGGCTGTGTGGTAAAGAATCCACCTGTCAATGCAGGAGACACAAGTCCAATCCCTGGGTTGGGAAGATCCCTTGGAGGAGGAAACACTCCACTGTTCTTGCCTGGAGAATCCCACGGACAGAGGAGCCTGGTGGGTTACAGTCTATAGGGTCACAAAGAATCCGACACAACTGCAAACTGAGCACACGCACGTGCAGGCTGGAGGCTGCTTACTGGGTCAGTTCAATTCAGTTACTCAGTCGTGTCCGACTCTTTGCGACCTCATGGACTACAGCAGGCCAGCCTTCCCTGTCCATCACCAACTCCTGGAGTGCTCAAACTCATGTCCACTGAGTCAGTGATGCCATCCAACCATCTCATTCTCTGTCGTCCCCTTCTCCTCCTGCCTTCAATCTTTCCCAGCATCAGGGTCTTTTCCAAGGAGTCAGTTCTTTGCATTAGGTGGCCAAAGTATTGGAGTTTTAGCTTCAGCGTCAGTCCTTCCAATGAATAGTCAGGACTGATTTCCTTTAGGATTGACTGGTTGGATTTCCTTGTATTCCAAGGGACTCTCAAGAGTCTCCTCCAACACCACAGTTCAAAAGTGTCAATTCTTTGGCGCTCAGCCTTCTTTATAGTCCAAGTCTCACATTCATACATGACCACTGGAAAAACCATAGCCTTGACTAGATGAACCTTTGTTGGCAAAGTAATGTCTCTGCTTTTTAGTCTGCTGTCTAGGTTGGTCATAACTTTTCTTCCAGGGAGCAATCGTCTTTTAATTTCATGGCTGCAGTCATCTGGAGCTCCCCAAAATAAAGTCTGTCACTGTTCCCATTGTTTTCCCATCTGTTTGCCATGAAGTGATGGGACCAGATGCCATGATCTTAGTTTTCTGAATGTTGAGCTTTAAGCCAGTTTTTTCACTCTCTTCTTTCACTTTCGTCAAGAGGCTCTTTAGTTCTTCTTTGCTTTCTGCCATAAGAGTGGTGTCAACTGCATTTCCGGGGTTATTATTTCTCCGGGCAATCTTGATTCCAGCTTGTGCTTCATCCACCCTGGTATTTCTCATGATGTACTCTGCATATAAGTTAAATAAGCACGGTGACAATATACAGCCTTGATGTACTTCTGACTGGACAGTGAGGTTAACTCACATCTCACAGGCTGGTCTCCTCTGCACAAGGGCAGAGCTGACTTGGGTGTGGGCAGGCAGCAGCATCCACCTGAGATTCAGTCATGCTACTTTACTTTCATAGTCATACGTATGGTTATTTCCTATTTATGGTGAGTGGTTATATAAAGTTTATATAAAACTGATGGTGCTTATATAAAGTTTCCTTTTAAAAATGCATGTACCGTTCAGAAAGGCAAACCCATAAAAGCGTATTAAGTGAACAGTCGGGTGGCACTAGCTGTAACAAGCACTGTCTGCTCCTGGGGCGGGAGGCCATGACAGCCGCAGTAGGCTCGCCCTGTCTGTCCACCCACAGAATGGAGAGCCCGTGGAGGCCCGGGAGATTGTGAAGTGCCCCCAGGGCTGGCACGTGAAGCAAACCTGGGCTGTGGAGCTGAACCACGCAGTGGACAATGAGGGTCAGTCCTCTGGATGCTGGCTGAGGGCGGAAGGGTCTGGAGCTAAAAACCGCCAAGCTCTCGGGTAGAGTGGGCCTATGTCCCTGGGGTCCCCAGCCTTCAGAGAGTGGGGCCTCCCTACTTGCCACAGACATCGGCCCCAGCTTTAAGACAGGTGTGTGCATGCGTGCTAAGGCACTTCAGTCGTGTCCGACTCTTTGCAAACCCATGGACGGCCAGGCTCCTCTGTCCGTGGGGATTCTCCAGGCAAGAATCCTGGAGTGGGTTGCCATGCCCCCAGGGGTCTTCCCAGCACAGGGATTGAGTGTCTTCTGTCTAACCTGCATTGGCAGACGGGTTCTTTACCACTGCCTCCATCTGGGAAGCCCACATGCTGAATGCCTCCTGGGCACATGAAGGTCAAGTCCAGAGCTTGGTTGAGCCTAGTGGCCCCAGGGAAGGGGCAATGAACGGGCTAGGAGTCGGAAGACCGGGGCTCCGGGTGTAGGCTCTGCTACTCATGAGCTGGGTGATGCGTGCGGGTCCCGGGACATCTGTGAGATCACCTTCCTCATCTGTCAGATGGGCTGCTGGGCTCTGCCCACTGGGTGATGCTGTGTGACCACACCTTTCCCTGTGGCCACAGACCTAGACATGAGGGACTGCACTGCCCCCTTGGCCTGCCCTTCCCGGGGCCTGTCTCAGGCCCATCCAGGCCCCTGAGCCCCTGGGCACCCACGGGCCATGTCCTGGCCCCGCAGGCTGGGAGTACGGCGTGGGCATCCCACCCTCGGGGCTGCCCCAGGTCTGGAACTCGGTGGAGAAGACCTACTACTCACGCCGGCGCCGGCGCTGGGCACGGGTGCGCTACCGGGACCACGGGCGGCTGAGCCACGAGCAGGAGACCCTCTCCTTCCTGCAGCTGGTGAGGGGCCGCCTGGGCAGCGACCGGTGGGACCACAGGGCGGGAGGGGGGCCCGCAGAGGGCGCCCACCCACAGCCACAGCCACAGTGGTGAGAGGGCATCTGCGCTCCCCCTGCAGCACCACCCTGGCCTGGCTGAGGACGAGGCAGGCTGGGAGTACGGCGTCTTCGGCTCCAAGTTCCACCTGAACCCTCAGCCCCAGAGCCGCTTCCGCCGCCGCTGCTGGCACCGCAGGCTGGCCCCCAACAAGGTCAAGGGCATTGCACCCATATTCCTCCTGGAGGGATCATTGGTAAAGCCCCAGTGGACTAGGGGTCTCCCCTCCTGCAACCCTGCCTCCGGAGCCAGGGCACGCCTGGTGGGGCAGGCAGCCGGAGGTGCCCTGTGTGGTCCAACGCAGCGACCGCTGTGGGGTGGTGGAGGGGACATCCTTGGGCTTTGGCTGGGGAGAAGGGTGACCTGGGCCTGCACTGGAGGTGACAAGAAAGGCACCAAGAGCCTCAGGGAGTCTGTCCTGGGCACAGAGCACAGATATGAAAGAGCAGGCGAAGAGAGAGGTGGACACAGTGTCGTCCACACGGAGGCTGGACAGCCTCAGGCGTGTCTGGAGGGCGCCCCCAGCCGTCACCCAGACGCCCAACCTGCCCTTCATCTACTGCGTCTTCAACAGTGAGCATGCAGCGGACAGTCTGCTTGGGTGGCCCCAGAGGCCCCCCGTGCCTGAGGGCGGGGAGCAGGGGGCCTGGGCTGGGGTCCTAAAGGCAGGTGGCAGACATGGCTCCTCTCTTTCCCAGAGCCCCACTACTACCAGCTCTTCTGCTACATCTACCAGGCCCGGAACCTGATGTCCAGCCATGTCGAGACATTCCAGGGTAGGCAAGGGCACCCCTTCTCCACCAGCCTCTCAGGGACCCCCCACTTGACCACCCAGCAGTGTAAAGGATGGCGAGGAAGGCGGTGACAGAGCTGCAGATCCCTGCCCCCTGCAGCTCGTGACCCTGGTTTGGGGAGAAGACGCAGGAGCAGGGAACACAGGATGGGAGCAGTCTCGCCGTGTGTCCCAACACCGTGAGATCGGGAAGGGGAGGCTTCAGCCAGAGGAGGCCACTCAGCTGGGCCTTGAGGAGCGAGGGGGAGGAGGAGACACGCAGGCGAGAGACAGGGCAACAGGCTTGGGCACCACATGTCCCCTGCAGGGGGCAAACGACAGGTGGGGATGAGGTTTGGCAATTTCCAGCCCCACATGGAGATTTCAGGTGCCCTGGGCTGGCAGTGGCCCTGTTTGTCAGGAGCCAGAGTGCTAGACGGGGTCTAGCCGGGGCAGTGGGTGTCTGCTGGGAGCTGTGTCCATTGGGAGCATCGAGAGGGCTTCCCCTGGTGGCTCGGCAGTAAAAAAAAGTCACCTGCAGTGCAGGAGATTCAAGAGACGCAGGTTTGATCCCTGGGTGGGGAAGATCTCCTGGAGGAGGAAATGGCTACCCACTCCAGTATTCCTGCCTAGAGAATCCCATGGACAGAGGGGCCTGGCGGGCTACATAGTCCATGGGATCACAGCGAGTCAGACACCACTGAGCAGCTAAACCACCACCAGCCTCTTCCAAAGGGACTTCTGATGTCCCTTGATGCCAAGGCCACTTGCTGATAATGAGGAAGAGCAGCCACGTACATGTAGCCTGGCCCCCAGAACCCCTCCAGAGAAGCCACTGGGCACTCTGAGTCTGTGATGCCTGGACCCCAGCCATGACAGTTTAAGGTGGCCTCTGGCTATCAGCCCACAGGCTCTGCGCCTAACATTGAGGTGGCCTTCTGGAATGGCTGCAGCTGGTGGGACTGAGCCTCTCTGGGTGCTGGGTCCGGTGGTGCCAGCGGCCAGAAGAGAGGAGGGCTTCACTTAGTAGGTCCAAGGCACCACCTCCTCAACTTCCACCCCCAGGGCCCTTCATCAGGCTGGTCTTTTTGAACCACAGCCAGCGCACCCAAACCCTGAAGAGCTCCGCAGCCCCCACATGGGCCCAGACGCTCATCTTTCAGCACCTCCTTTTGTACGAGAACCCTCAGGACACCAGAGAGGGCCCGCCGTGTGTGGTGTTGGAACTGTGGCAGCGGGACCCCCAGGTGAGGCTGGCTGGGCTGGGCAGAGCTCTGAGGAGACTGTATTTATTCATCTTATTTTATTTGCTTTGTTGTGCGGCATGACCAGGGCTTCCCAGGTGTTGCTAGTGGTAAAGAACCCGCCTGCCAGTGCAGAAGACGTAAGAGATGCTGGTTCAATCCCTGGGTGGGGAAGATCCCCTGGAGGAGGGCATGGCAAGCCACTCCAGTCTTCTTGCCTGGAGAATCCCATGGACAGAGGAGCCGGGTGGGCTGCAGTCCATAGGGTTGAAAAAGAGTCAGACACGACTGAGCGACTAAGCACTCATGCATGCACGCGGCATGAAGGAATCTTAGTTCTCTGGCCAGGGATTGAATTCATGCCCACTGCAGTGGAAGTGAGGAGTCCTCACCGCTGGACCACCAGGGAATTCCTGTGAGGAGTCATTATTGTGGAGGAGAATATTCAGAAAGTGCTCAGTGAGGCCGATTCGCAGAGCACATCCTGAGAACATAAATGTCAGCCCTGATCGTGGCGGCGTCAGAGTCCTGGGAGGAGCCAGGATGCTGCCAGCCTGGCCCCCGTTTTCTGTGAACTACCCCTTCCCTCCAGGGCAGTGAGACACTGTGGGGACGGACTATGTGGCACCCGGTGGTCTGGCTGGACGCCCAAGACCGGATCCTGCCCCCCATGAGGTGGCACCCCCTTGTAAAAGGGCTGGAGGACGAAGAGGGCGAAATCTTGGCGTCCTGTGAGCTGATCCTTGAGACTGAGGTGCCAGGAGAGGGGGTCCAGCTGGGAGGTGGGGTGCCCAGCGCCCCCACCCTGCCCCGCTCCTCTGCCATGGGTTCCACAACTGGCAGCCCCCAAGCCCAGTTCCTCAAGAAAGCCCTGGGGGGCCCTGGCTCAGACACTGCTGGGTGGGAGGTGCCGACCTGCCCGGCCTCTCCATGACTCTGCCACTAGCTTCTGCCCAAAGGGCTCCAGGGCCGCCTCAGCTGAGCGCTCTCAGGGTCCTGCTTGAGGGGGGGAGGGGGGAGAGTAGGACCAGAGCAATGGGGCCTCAGCTTCCTGCTCCCCTGCCTCATCCCTTCAGAGCCTCAGACAGCAGCTGCCCATGTTAAGTGTGCCCTGGAAGAACGGCATCTACATCCTGCCCAAGAGCATCCAGCCCACGCTCAGGAAAATGGCTATCGAGGTGACAAAGCGTGGAGCGGGGCAGGCGGGTGGGTGGGGCACAAGCTGTCCCCAGAGCAGTTGAGCATCATGGAGCACTCTCTGCTGACCCTCTTGTGCCTTCTGCCTACCTGATCCAAAGCTTGGACCCCAAGAAGATACCCCGTGAGAGACACAGAGGGACAGGAGAGACGTGAAGGGCAAAAGCTCTGATAGACTATTTTGCAGTATTTTAATGCAGATCTCTGCAGCAGCAAAATATCATGAGGTGGCACTAGTGGTAAAGAACCTGCCTGCTAATACAGGAGACGTAAGAGACACGGATTCGATCCCTGGGTTGGGAAGATCCTCTAGAGAAGGAAATGGCAACCCACGCCAATATTCTTGCCTGGAGAATCTCATGGACAGAGCAGCCTGGTGCGCTACAGTCCAGGGGGTCACAAAGAGTCGGACACGACTGAGTGGCTCGGCACCCAGCAGGTCGTAGACAAAGGGCTTTAGCATTCATTGCCTACTGTGTGTGAGCCTCACATGGCCCCTGAGCAAAAATTAGGGACTATCACCTTCCAGAGAAGGAAATTCAGGCTCTGAGAAATAACACACCCACGCGCGGCGACACAGGGGCTCCGTGGCAGCACCAGAGTTTGGGCCCGGCCCTGCCAGACTCCAAATGCCAGGACGCTTCTCGCCTCTTCTGAGAGTAGCATGGAGGGCCCCATGTTAGAACCTCGGTGCCTGCCACAGACCTGGCCAAGAGAGGACGATGGTCAGGTCTTCCCAGCACCACAGCCCGCATCAGGCCAGGTGGCTGGTTCCCACTCTGCCCCGAGGCAGCTCTCTGAGGAGGGGGTGACCGCACGCGGGGTGCCCAGTGGGGGGCCACAGATAGCGAGATCTCAGGGCACTATCGTGCTGACTGGCCATGGAGTTCTGTGGGGCCCAAGTCAGCCACCAGCTAGAGGGCACTGCCATGCCTGGGAGCCCGGGGCCACACCAGCTGCTGTAGGCCTGGGAGGCAGCCAGCATCAGGAACTCCTCCCAGAGAAACGATTAGAGGCCAGACGGGCAGCAAGGGAGGAAACGCGGCACCTCCATCATGGAGGAGAGAGGACGGTGCCCAGGCCTGGAGCACGAGCGCTCCTCCCCACAGGAGAGGGGGCCTGGGCGAGCCTCGTGCCCCGGCCCTGCAGGCCCCCCAGCCAGGCCGGACCCCGGTACAGAGGCACCGCCTGTTCCCGCCCCCAC
Organism: Odocoileus virginianus; assembly: GCF_023699985.2. Classification (NCBI taxonomy): domain Eukaryota; kingdom Metazoa; phylum Chordata; class Mammalia; order Artiodactyla; family Cervidae; genus Odocoileus; species Odocoileus virginianus. Next base: position 2,768,132 of record NC_069675.1, read on the forward strand.
CCACTCTCCATCCCGCCAGATGCTGGTCTGGGGCCTTCGCAACATGAAGCAGGTGCGCTCGCCCCGGCTCCTGGTGGAATGCTGGGAGGAGTCCCTGCAGACCGAGCCCATCAGGGACTTTCAGACCAATCCCAACTTTGCCCAGTCAGCCCTCCTTCTCACACTGGTAAGGACACCGTGGGCGAGGGCTGGGACGATGCCCGTCGCACGGGAAGCCTCACGCCCTGGCCTGTCCCGGCGCTGCAGTACATGCCCACGGAGGAGAACTTTGCACTGCCGCTGGTGCTGAAGGTGGTGGACAGTCAGGACTTCGGCCAGGAGACCGTGGTGGGTCAGGCCAATGTTCACTCTCTGCAGCCCTACTTCTGTGACCCCTGGGCCGAGGACTACGTGCCCCCGCGGCCCCCAAGTACGACCCTTTCTCCCTGCCCTTCCCCAGGCCTCACTCACGGGCTGACCCTGCACGGGGGTGCCCCTCCTCCTCCCCCTCATCCTCTCTCCTGAGACTCATGACTGCACTTTCTCCACACAGCGCTGTCGGTGAAAAAGTACCAGGAGGTGAGTGAAGGGCCAGAGGCCCCGTGCCATTTCAGGAAATGGCCCTTGTGCCTGAGGAGGGTGGATTAAACAGAGCTCTGAGGTCTGTGCCTCCAGGGTGAGGCCTACTTGTTCAGGGAAACTCAAGAGCAGCGATTCTCAACCTGGGCTGCACATTAGAGTTCCTCAAGAATTTTAAAAAGCCCAGATGGCCAGACCATTGACCAATTGCTGGGGGTAGGACCCAGGTGGCATCAATCTCTCTTTTTTTTTTTCAAGGGCTTCCCTGGTGGTTCAGATGGTAAAAAATCGTGCCATGTAGGAGATCTGGGTTTGATCCCTGGGTGGGTCAGATCACCTGGAGAAGATTCCCTGGAATGGTTACCCACTCCAGATTCTTGCCTGGAGAATTCCATGGACAGAGGAGCCTGGTGGGCTACAGTCCATGGGGTCACAATGAGTCGGACACGACTGAGTTGACAAGCGCTTTCATACCTCACCCCACCCCAAGTGATTCCAGTGTCCCTGAACTTCAGAACTGCTGCCTTGGAGCGCGCCTGTCGGCTTTGAATGCACAGGAATCCTTGGGACATCCTGAGCAAATGCAGATTCGGATCCAGAAGCCTGGGGTGGGGCTTAAGGCTCTGAACTTCTGAGCCTTCCAGAGTTCAATCTGGGCTGCGGGCAACGAGAACCTAGAACAAACCTTCCCCTCCTTCTAGGCCCCCATCCTATTTCCGAGGACCCCTGAATTAAGAGGTCTCTGTGAATGGGAAGGGAGCCAGGGAAGGAGGCCGTGACCTTGAGTCCGTTCTCCTCTGGGAAGTGGGAGGTGATGGGTGGGCTGGGCAGCTGGGCCTCGCCTCGCTCATGTGCAGTCATTTTTCAGCTCCTAGGTTACCTCTGTGAAAAGTTCTGGTTCAAGTCCAGCAAAGCTGAGGTGACGGAGGCTCAGCCTCAGGGAATAAGGCATAACCCTGGGCAGCCCAGGGAGGGGTGGGGCAGAGGAAGCCCCCGCGCCCCTTCCCCAGGAAACGCCCCCTCTCCCTGCCAGGACGAGCATGACCAGGAGGTAGACTGGTGGAGCAAGCTGTTCTGGGCCACCGGAGACGCTCCCCGGACCCTGAAGTACAAGTACAAAGACTACCACACCCTGAAGGTTCGCAGGCCCCTGAGAGCGAGGACTGTGCGGGGGAGGCCAGCACGTGGGCACGGGGCCCTCAGGGAACAGCCAAGCTGGTGGAGGGGCGGGGAGAGGGGCAGCAGGGGGTGTTCCCGCACCGTCTCCACAAGACCGGGCCACACGACCCCTGGCCTTCAGGGACCAGCGCTCCCACTGGCAGCAGCTGTGCTGACCCCAGGGATCCCTCTGCCCGCCCCATCCTAGGGATGGTCCCCTCTGGACGGGCCCTGGCCGGCTGCCCCCCACAGCAGGGTCCTCCGCGCCCTCCCACAGGTGTATGACTGTGAGCTGGAGGCTGTGCCAGCCTTCCAAGGCCTGCAGGACTTCTGCCAGACCTTCAAACTCTACCAGGAACGGCCCAGACTGGACAGCCCTGTGGTAGGGGAGTTCAAGGTGTGTGTCCCACCCTGCGTGGCTGCACCCGTCACCCTGGGCCCCTTCTGCCCGGGGGAAGACTCTGCTAGGAGCCCTGGTTCTATATGTTCATTGTGAGGATGGGCATGGAGAGCTTGACAGTCTTGGGAGTGGGGGGCAGAGACTGACCTCTGCAGGGACTCAGGGTTGCCTCCCCTGACGCAGGAAGGGCTAGGGCTTTTCAATCCCCGCTCAGGCTCAAGAACTTTTGAAAAGAAGTGCGGACCTGGAGGGGTGGATGGCGGTGGAAAGAGAGCTCCCTTCAGCAGAAACCGGGAGCTCAGTTCCTGCATTAACATCCCTCTGAATGCCCTTCCTGATCACCCCTCTTGAACATCATGGTCCTGGCTGAGCATCTCTGCAGCACTTGCCCCCACCGGTCCTTGTGGGTTTCAGGTCCTGCCATCCTCAACACAACCCACCCTTCTGACTGGGGACCCGGGGCCCCTCCTGGAGGGAGTTAACAGCCAGGCCGCTGCTGCCAGGCTGGCGGCCAAGACCTTCCCTCCCTGACACATGCACAGGGCCAGTTCCGCGTCTACCCCTTTCCTGAGAACCCGGAAGCTCCCAAGCCCCCTCGCCAGTTCCCGCTTTGGCCTAAGAAAGAGGACTTCCCTCAGCAGTGCGTGGTGCGGGTGTACATTGTGCGAGCCTTCCACCTGCAGCCCCAAGACATCAACGGCCTGGTAACCAGCGTCCCCGCCCTCCCCACCCCGACACCTCACTCTGCACCCCAGCATCCCGGAGCCCCTCAGGCTGATGCCCAGACTGCAGACTTCCCAAAGGCCCCGTCTGCACAAGGGGCTCCTCTCTGACTCACTCCTGCCCTCCCTCGCCAACCCGGGCTGATTCCTATTTCCTGTCCTCCCCTCACTTCTGTCTGAACCCCAGTGTGACCCTTACGTGATCCTGAAACTGGGACAGACGATGCTTGGCAACCGGGACAAGTACCAGCCCAACACTCTGGACCCCATCTTTGGCGTGTGAGCCGCCCCAGCGCGCCCGGTCCCACACCCCTCCTCTCATCCCCTGCGGGCCGGGAGAGAATGCTCATGTTCCTTTCTCGCTTCTGCGTTCCTAGCGCCGTGTTCAACAGATGGACAAAGCACCAGCACCAACGGGCAGCCCAGCCCTCCCCTCCCTCTCAGACATGTTGCCCTGGAAGGGAGCTCAGAGTCCTGCACCCCAGGCCTATCAAAAATTACTCCCAGGATTTCCCTGGTGGTCCAGTGGCTAAGACTCTGCACTCCCAATGCAGTGGGCCTAGGCTTGATCCCTGCTCAGGGAACTAGATCCCACATGCCGAAACTAAGAGTTCTCACGCCACAACTAAAGATCCTGCGTGCCACAACTAAGACCCAGAGCAGCCACATAAATTTAAAAAAAAAAAAAAAGTCATTTCCACCAGGACTGAGGGCTGGTTTTTGGCAGACAACAGTCGTGCCAGGCTCTGCTCTCTATATTCACCGGGACCAAACAGAGTTGGGCACAGGCTTGTGGGGCCAGGGTGCTGGAGACGGAGGCAGGTGGATAACACAGTCAGTCTCTGTGTCTCCAACACCCTCCCCCTAGGATGTTTGAACTGAGCTGCATCATCCCCCTGGAGAAAGACCTAGAGATCCAGCTATATGACTTTGACCTATTCTCACCTGATGATATGATTGGAACCACAGTCATTGACCTTGAAGACCGACTCCTGTCTGGCTTTGGAGCTCGTTGTGGGCTCTCCAAATCCTATTGCCAGTGAGGACCTGAGCTGGGGTGGGGGGGGGGGGCGGTGGGCAAGGGAGCAGGTGAGGGTGGAGGAGGGAGCCCACAGCTCCCCTTGAAGACACCTGCATCCCGGGCCGGGGAGCTGGGGCCCAAACCCACCTGCACACCTGCTCCCAGCGCCAGTCGGCCTGCAGCGGGCAGCAGGGGCTTCTCCGGGACTCGGGCCTCCCCGCAGGTCAGGGCCCTTCAGGTGGCGGGACCAGATGCCCCCAAGCTTGCTTTTGGAGCACCACGCCAAGCGGAAGGGACTGCCGCCGCCTCTCTTCAGCCCCGAAGGCGACTCTGTTTATTACAACGGGAAAAAATTCCAACTGCAAAGCTTTGGTGAGAAGCGTACACACCTGCCAGCAAGCGCAGGGCTAGGCCTCTGCCTCCAGTGGGGCTCAGGATGGAGGAGTTGCCAGAGGGCATTGCCCCCACCCTGTCCCTGCACACATGCCAAGTCGTTTCAGTCGTGTCTGACTCTGTGTGACCTATGGACTGCAGTCCGCCAGGCTCCTCTGTCCATGGGATTCTCCAGGCATGGAGTCGGTTGCCATTTCCTGCTCCAGGGGATCTTCCCAACCCAGGGATTGAACCCACATATCTCAAGTCTACTGTATTGGCAGGAGGGTTCTTTACCACCAGTGCCACCCTGTCCACTACCCTCCTGTAAAGGATAACCAAGTCCGCCTCCCAGGCTGAGGGTGGAGAAGGCGGGGCCCATGTGGGGGATGGGAAGGCCCCTGACTTCCTGATACCTCCTACCGTCCCCTCTCCCCATACAGAACTCAAGCCCCCTAGAGCGCGCTTCTTGGGATCTAAGAAAGAGCGCCTGGCTCTGTACCTCCTGAACACCCAGGGGCTGGTACCTGAGCATGTGGAGACCCGCACTCTGTACAGTGACAGCCAGCCGGGCATCGACCAGGTATGAGCCTTGCGGGGCCGGAGAAGCCCCACCACCTAGGATGAGGGGCAGGAGAGGCCAGGCATCCACCGGTGTGAGTGCAAAGATGACAAACGTGTTCTGAGCGTGCTAAGAAGCCGCAGCGATGTCACGAAGAGTGGAGAGAGTCAGAGCTGGAAAAGCTGCTGATGAAAAGCTGAGGCCCCGTGTCTGCTGTGGAAGTGTTTGGGGGCCCCACCCGCCAGGGTCAGCACTGCCCGAGTTTCCCCTGGACGGAAGGTGGGAAGGATGGAGCTGGGGTCAGAGTGCAGACATCATAACCCTGACTTGGCTGTGAAATGCAGGCTGTGTTTTCTGCACAGCAAGGAACCCCAAACAAAAGGAATAAAAATCCCCACAGGCACCCCAGTGATCCCCCATCCTCCAGCCACCAGAATCGCTCATCTCTTTCTCCCCATCTCTCAGGATGTTCTACATAACAAAGTGCTCCGCTGAGCACTTTTTTAAAACCACCCTCACTGAACTTGTCTTCTCAGTCAATGGGGCCAGTTTCAGAATAAAACCAGGTCACGTGGTTTGAAGGACTCTCACTGTTGGTAGCTCTTGTTGTTGCTGTTGTCCAGTTGCCAAGTCGTGTCTGATTCTGTGACCCCATGGACACGCCAAGCTTCCCTGTCTTTCACCATCTTCCGGAGTTTGCTCAAACTCACGTCCACTGAGCCAGTGATGCTGTATAATCATCTCACCCTCTGTTGCCTCCTCTTCCTCCTGCCGTCAGTCTTTCCCAGCATTAGGGTATTTTCCAATAAGTTGGCGCTTCACATCAGGTGGCCAAAGTGTTGGTGACTCTACTTTCTTGCTTTCTTCTCTCCCCTTTCCTCACCGGTTCTATCCCTTCTTGCCTAGACCTCTGCGCTTGGTGGAAAGCTTGACATCCTTAGGATGTGGTTCCACACATGAAATGACCTGGAGATTACCTAGCTTACCCTCATTCAGGGCCACTAGGTGGTTAATCAACACAGCCCCCATCCCACTGGTAGCTCTGTGCAGAGGCTGTCAGGCAGGGCCTGTTAAATGGCATCCCCCTCTAGACCCCAGTGACATGTGATACGCTGGCATCACAGCCCCCAGCTTCACAGCCATTGCACAGCACCAGTGTGTTCTCCCCGCCAAGAAAAGAAACAAGTGGAAGCTAGTGCGTGGTGCACTGACTTCCTATCTGAAGTCCATCGACCTCCCAGATCCCCCAGTGCTTAGTGCTGCAAACAGCCTCAGCAGGCCTGGAACCTGGGACGGGGACCTCCCCCCAGGCCAGCATGCCGAGAGTGGGGAGTAGTGAGGGGGGCCGGGGCGGGGGGGGAGGTTGGACAAGCCCAGCAGCTCATCTTTGTCCACTCTAGGGAAAGGTGCAAATGTGGGTGGACATCTTCCCCAAGAAGCTTGGGCCTCCCGGCCCCCCAGTCAACATTGGGCCCAGGAAGCCTAACAGGTGAGTGACGGCAGGCAGGGCGGGGCACCAGCAGGCTCCAACGCCGAGTCACCGTGACACTTGCCCTCTGCTGGGGATCTAGGGCGCTGCCTCCTCAGGCGGCCCCCCAAGCCCAGCCTGACTTGGGTGGGCACGGAGCACAGCTACCTCCACCCCCCGGCCTGTTACCTTTCTGAGACTGCGGTTGGGGAGCCATTCCTCCACAAAGCTTCAGGTAACAGTGGCTGCAGGTATGAGCTCCGCTGCATTATCTGGAAAACCACCCTCGTGGACTCGAAGGAGAACAGTTTAAGTAACGACAGGATAAACGACATCTATGTCAAAGGGTGAGGGAAAGAGCAGAGTGCCCTCCAATGTGCCTAGTTCCGTCATTCCTGGGGATGCTCCTGATCTCGGGGTGTACTGGGCAGCCCTCCCCCCGGGGTGCCAGCTCAGGGAGTGGGGACAATGAACCAAGAACCCCAGGTGAGGAGACTCTGGCCCCAGGTGGCTGTTCGGGCTGGAGAAGGACATGCAGAAGACGGACGTCCACTACCGCTCCCTGACGGGGGAGGGCATCTTTAACTGGCGGTTCATCTTCACTTTGGACTACCTGATGGCAGAGCATGTGTGTGTCTTGAGCGAGAAGGTAACATGCCCAGGCTTCCCAAGTGGCACAATGGTAAAGAATCCACCTGCTGATGCAGGAGACACAGGTTCGATCCTTGGGGTCGGGAAGATCCACTGGAGGAGGAAATGGCAACCCACTCCAGTATTCTTGCCTGGAGCATCCTGTGGACAGAGGAGCCTGGCGGGCTATAGTATTGCAAAGAGTTGGACTTGAATGAATGACCGAGCACACAGCCAACAGGCCCGAGGTGGGGTGGGGGGTGAGACACGCTCCCTCCCCTCCCCCCGGAGCCTGCGAGTTGCACAGAGACGCTTGGAATGTGGCCTTGGGTAGAAACCCTCCTGCCCCTCCTCCTCCTCCATGACCGTCCCATCACTGCTGGGTGGTGAGTGGCTCAGTGGCCATGAACTCTCAAGAGCCAGGCCAGTAATACATGCTCTGCCACCCTCCAGGACTACATATGGAGCCTGGACCCCACGGTGACGAAGTTCCCAGCCCGGCTCATCATCCAGGTCTGGGACAACAACATCATCTCCACGGATGACTTTCTAGGTGAGACCCCAGCGCGGGGCCCGCAGCCACAGGGCAGGGAAGCGCCTGTGTCACTGACGACCTTTCTCTGGGCTCAGGGGTCCTGGAGCTGGATTTGTCAGACATGCCCCTCCCGGCTCCGCACTCCAGGCTGTGCTCTGTCAAAATGCTGGAGGCTGACCCCAAGTGGCCGCACTTCCTCCGGCACAAGCACTCGTCTCTCTTTAAGATGAAGAATGTGGCTGGCTGGTGGCCTTGCCAGGTCCTCGATGGTGGCAAATGGCGCTTGTCGGTATGAGCTAGGCGGATGCCTGTTGCCTGGGTTACAGGGCTGACTGCTGAGCCACACTGTTTGGTCGCTAAGTCCTGTTCAACTGTTTGCGACCCCACTGACTGTAGCCCACCAGGCTCCTCTGTCCATGGGATTTCCCAGCAAGAGTACTGGAGTGGGTTGCCATTTCCTTCTTCAGAGGATCTTCCCAACCCAGGGGTTGAACCCAAGTCTCCTGGCTTGGCAGGTGGATTCTTTACCTCGGAGCCACCTGGGAAGCCCACTGTCATATAACCTGGCTCTAACAGACTTCTGGGGGCCTGAGCTGAACCCCTTTTCCCTTCTGAACCCGGGAAGAGGCAGGTTCTTGTTCCTGCCATCTGAACTCAATGCCCCCACAACCCATGGTGTTTCTAGGGTAAAGTGAAGATGACCCTGGAGATACTGACAGAAAAGGAAGCCTTAATCAAGGCGGCAGGACGAGGCCAGTCAGAGCCCAACCAATACCCTACACTCCATCCTCCCTTGTAAGGGTCCTGCAGGGTTAAAGCACTCTTCCTGGTTCAAAAAGTTGAGCTGCTGGGCCTGGCAATTGGTGTGGGGGTGGTGCTGGGGAGGGGGCTGAGACGTAAAGAGGGATACTTAACCCACCCGCCAACTCCAGCTCAAAGCTCAATTATAATCAGGGGAGTGCAGCTGCCGGGAGAGAGGGGTGGGCAGAAGCAGAGCTGCTTTTTTTCAAATGAAAGCCTTTTTGCTCTGGGTTACTTGACCTGAAGGTTCCCTCTGCCCTCTTCCCTTCTCTGCCAACCCTGCTCCCGGACAGACGCACCCACACCCTGTTCATGTGGATCCGGTCACCCATTGGGAGATTCATCCGTGTGCTCTGGAGACGCTACCGCTTCAAAATCATAGCCACCACCATCATACTGCTCATAGGGCTTCTGCTGTTCAAGTTCATCTACTCGGCTCCGGTGAGTGACAAGCCCAGGGCACGGGCGAAGGTGCCGTGCCTCCTGGACGACCTGAGACAGCGATTTTGGGCAGCTACTTCAGGCTGACTTTTGCTCGTTCTCTCTAGAACTATTTGGCCATGAGCTGGATCAAACCGGAACTTCGGCTCAATGCCCCCATTCAAATATACGCCAATATCATCAATGCGCCAAACACCAGTAGCGCCAACTCTTCCAACCTCACCACTCCCCAGCAGAACCTGAAACCTACAACGGCCCTCAAGCTGAAACACCTCCAGGGACACGTGACGCGCCTGCGGGATAGTCTTCCAGAACTTCTGGCCCCACAGAACTAATCCCCCTGGACAGCCTGGCTCACAGACAGCCCTACCCTTCAGCTTCCTACCAGTTCCTTGTTTCTGGGGACTCAGAATAGTCTGGCCATTCTGTTCAGAGACCACTTCCAACAAGCAGAGCTGTAATTTTCCACTGAAATAAAGAGCATTTGTAACAGAGAGGCACCTTGTATCTGGGCGGCTGACACCACCACAGGCAAGGCCAGCCTCTGGGACGGGACCCAGAAGGGCGGGAGGCACCTCGCTGAGCCTCCAGGGCTCATCCACTTTGTGGGCCTCGGGCTGCAGGAAACAGAAGGCCAGGGCATCCGCGAGGAGAGATGGCTCCTGGAGGGTAAGGCCGCTGCCCTCCCCCATCACTGGCCAGGTGGCCCCCTCGCCCTGGGACACAGCTGGGACTCCAGGGCCCAGAGCAACATTGGGCCCCACTCTTGACAGGCAGGATGCCCTGGGGGCTCAGCTGGTAAAGAATCTGCCTGCAGTGTGGGAGACTGAGTGCGATCCCTGGGTTGGGAAGATCCCCTGGAGAAGGGAATTGGCATGTTTCTAGGACAGAAGGCAAGAACCGAAGCAAAAGCTACAATGCCAGTCAGATGGTTTCCTCACATATGTTGCTCTGAGGCTGGCCCCGAGTGGGGGGCTGGGGGTAGTATACCATCTTTCACATCTTCTCGCCCTCCTCAGAGCCTCGAAAAATTCCTGAGCTAGAATCACACGGAAGTCACAAGTGTGGTCTCCTCTGTGCTGAGATCTCCCTCCTGTACCCACGTTCGGGCCAGTTCATGAGTCCAACCTTGTGCCCCCACCACAGAGGTCTATCCAATCTCCCCTGGAACTCAAAAACACAAAACAGCCATCTGCTTCCTTAGTTCCAAAGAAACTGGTCTGAAGGCCCATGGCAGGAGGTCGGAAGGGCCCCACTGTCACCCCACCTGCAGGAGAGATCTACAGCTCGTGGAAAGGATGTGAGGAAGCCAAAGACAGCAGAAACCACCACCCCCACCCCCTGCCAGCCGAGGGGACCCCCCCACCTTGCCTTCTGCACGGAGCAGAGGGCGCTCCCATCCCAGGCAGGGCAAGGGTGGATGGGCTGAAGGTTTAGCCGAACCCACCCCAAAGGAAGGCCACACGGAAGGTCATGTTTGGTTTTCATCAGCCACATTAAGACTCTCCCTCGGGCTACAGAAGCACAGGGCTAGGAGAGCTGAGTCCAGACCCTCCAGGGAGAGTCCACCGGTCAGCAACAGAATCACAGGGCAGACAGGCGAGCAGTGCCCGACTCCTTGTCAGGTAAGGCAGTGGCGTCAGGGCTGACCCAGACAGGAGGATGCTCAGGCTCTGCCGCTCAAACAACAGTGAACTCTTCCAGGCACAGGTGACCAGGATCCACTGCTTCCAGACTTAGAACCACCATTTCTTATCACTTAAGAAAGAGAAGCAAGAGTTCCTCTTTGGGGATGTCCAAACTGAGGCTATAGAAGAAAGGTTCCTTACATTTTGACACTCTAAGTAGGATTCCAAAAGTTAAGATGAATATGAAACATGCAGCGAAGCAGGCTCTGGAGCATCCAGAAACACCTCCACGTCCTCAGGTCACATGGTAGATGTTGCTTTCAGTGTCAAAACGTGGAGCAGTTTCACCATTAGCCCCACAGCACCCATGACGTCTCCCATGTTTCTCCTGACTTCACACACCTGACCAGGGGCCTAAAGGGGCCTAGTTGGGAGTGTTACGAACCCACCAACAGAACCAAGATCCACCCTCAAGAACAAAGGCTAGAGTGGCAAGCCCCAGCAGAAGGCCCCCTCCCCATGGCCACCTAGCGAGGGTCAGTGACACCCGAGTGTGTCCTACAGTCCCAGGCCCTAACGGAGAGGCAGCCAGGTGTCTTTTCCAGCTCAGCTTGCATCTGCAGAGGATGATGGAAGGAGGGAGAGGCAGGGAAGAGATTTTCATCCAGATTTCCAAGGAAAGTGCCTCAGGAGGACAGGGGCTTGGACGTAAAGCAAAAACCAGTGGCTGGCAGGCCGGAAGGTGTGAGGAGTGACCACTTTCTAGCCTTTGAAAGACTTACAAGTGAAGCCCAAGGGCCCTGTGAGCCCAACAGCAAGGCAGCCTGGGCTAGGAAACTCCTGCCGGTGGTTCTGGCATCATGGCGGCCCAGGTTCTCGCCAGCCCTCTTCACTCCCAAGGGGCGGGACCTTGGGGAAAGGCACATCGCAGCAGTGTCACCCAACGGGGGGCTTCCCGAGCCAGAGCTGGCCATCCTCACAGGTGACGGGGGAGCCAGCGTCCCTGCCCGCAAAGCTCCAGTGACAGACCCGCACCCATGACCAGGTGCTGGCGACAGGAGAAGGCCCGCCCGGCCGGGAGGGTAGGTCAGCGGCGCTCCTCCCGCGCCTCCTAGGGACAGCCACACAGGTCAAGGTTGTGGGGGGCACTCAGTAGAAACGCTTCCGACTCTGGTCCTGCCATTTGTTGTAGAGGATGATCCCGATGACAATGGCAAAGACGGAAAACACCAGAGAGAAAAAGACGATGAGAAAGAGGGCCAGGCCGCTGAGGGGAGGCAGCGGGGCTGTCACTGAGGAAGCAAGAGAGAAGCAGGTCAGGAGGAGGGGGCCACTCGGGGAGGGCAGGACCGGCTGACGAGCGGTTCCCGTTTCTGGGAGCCAGAGATCCAGTATGCCCTCTCCACATGCCACATTTAAAACCCAAGCAGCCCTGAACTGCTCGTCCGTAACATGGGGACCAGTGAGAGGGCAGGGCCAGTGCTCAGGTGCCCCGGAGAACAGAAAGGAGTCAGCCCGCACTGCTGGGCTGCACGGCCACCCGGCCCCCCAGTGGCCCTCACCCCCCCGGCCGGCCATGGGGCCCTTTCCCGGGACCCGTGCTCACTCTGGGGCAGCTTCATGTTGTCCACTGAGGGCAGGAACACGTCGCGATGCAGCTTCTCCTCTTCCGGGGTCCTCTCCACTGTCAGCTCAAACAGCTTCAGGGAAATGACATCGTGGTTGTCTAAAGACAGAGAGAATGACAAAGGGATGACTCAAGGCACCCTGAGAAGAATGTCTTGGTTTAAGCTTCTAGTCCACAGCTAACACACAGTGACCTGAAAAAAACCCACCACCAAAACCTCGTTTCTCATCTAAAAATAAGAACAGGTAACAGGGAATACTCTACATTATCCTAAATAGAGAGTTTTCATCGACAAGCATGCGCTACCTACATAATTTTGTTTATTTTTGGCTGTGCTGGGTCTTTGCTGCTGCGTGGGCTTCTCACTGCAGCGGCTTCTGCCCTTCTGGAGCACGGGCTCTGGAGCACGGGCTTCAGCGGTTGTGGCTACGGGTTTAAGATGCTCCACAGCACGTGGTACCTTCCCGGATCAGGGACTGAAGCCATGTTGCCTGCATTGGCAGGCGGACTCTTTACCACTAAGCCACAAGGGAAGTCCCCTATATAATTCCAAAATTGAGCGATAATACAAGAACTAAGCCCCAGTCACAGGTAAAACCTTCTAGTGAAAGGAGACACAGCAGCCCCACAGCTTCCCTTTAACGTGGACTACACACGTGAGCAAAAGAGGAGAGGGCCATGAGCAGGGCACAAGTCCTGGCCTGAACACACTTCCCTTCTGGGCTCTTCCCAGTTCCTTGTGACCATGACCCTGAATCTCAATATTAATGACCAGACAAGGATGCAGGAGTTAGGGGCTCAACTTTTTTCTCTCCCCTTTTAAAGTAAGATTATAAACTCACAGATTCAAACATATTTGCTGTGTTTCAATCACTGCGGATGGTGATTGCAGCCATAAAATTAAAAGACGTTAGCTCTTTGGAAGAAAAGCTATAACAAACCTGGACAGCTTATTAAAAAGCAGAGACACCATTTTGCCAACAAAGGTCCATGTAGTCAAAGCTATGGTTTTTCCAGCAATCAGGTATGGATGTGAGAGATGGACTATAAGGAAGGCTGAGCATCAAAGAATTAATGCTTTTGAACTGTGGTGCTGGAGAAGACTCTTGAGTCCCTTGGACAACAAGGAGATTAAACCTGTCAATCCTAAAGGAAATCAACCCTGGATATTCATTGTAAGAACTGATGCTGAAGCTCCAATCCTTTGGCCACATGATGTGAAGAGCCAACTCACTGGAAAAGACCCTGATGCTGGGAAAGATTGAGGGCAGGAGAAGGGGACGCCAGAGGATGAGATGGTTGGATGGCATCACCGACTCAATGGACATGGGTTTGGGTGGACTCCAGGAGTTGGGGATGGACAGGGAGGCCTGGAGTGCTGCAGTCCATGGGGTCGCAAAGAGTCGGACATGACTGAGCGACTAAACTGAACTGAACTGAAGGATGAGATAGTTGGATGGCATCACTGACTCAATGGACATGAGTTTGAGCAAACTTTGAGACAGTGAAGGTCAGGGAAGCTTGGCGTGCTATGATCCATGGGGTTGCAAAGAATCGGACATGACTGAATGACTGAACAACAACTCTTACTGATGCACAACTCAAACCAACTCGGCCCAGTGGGAGCCTAGTCAAGTGGACTCCTGAGTCCTTTTACCTGAATCTAAAAGTTTTTGATATGTTCTCTGCTTTTCTGGGAAGTTTTTAGCTTGTATTTCCTATCTTAGACCTGGCATGAGACACATCTCCAGGAAGCTTTTATTCTCGTTGGTGGGAATTGGTATTAAGAGGCCACAAATATGAGGGTAGGGGTGCTCAGTGCTACTAGGTTGTTACTACGGACTGGACTTCTTACCATCTGTATCATTAGGGTGACATTTACAGCTGTTTGTGGGTTAGAATCTTAAGCAGGTAAAACCAGGTAAAAAAAAAAAAAACACAAAAAACTGGATTTACCTTCAGTTAGAAAAAATGTTTTCTCTGTCAGGATTGAGACTGAACAACAGGACAGCCCACATTTTCCCCTGACAACAATGGGCCAAGGCTGAGTAGATGCTGCCCGTTTCAGATGGGCATCTGCCTTCCTGTTTTGCCACAAGAAAGTTCTATCTCATACCAGCTTCATTCATAATACACTATATTAATCAAAAGAACCAAAAGTTTCTTTACCTCAAAAGACGTCATGATTGAGGCTTAGGGGGAGAATGGACATAAAAGAGAAACTTTGGAAACAAGTAGGTAGAAAATCCAGAGAAGATAGAAAAATCTGGTTCTGCTAAGGTCACGTAAGTCAAGTAAGGCAGGAGTTTCAGGGTAACTGATCAAATGAGCTCAAGAGAAGACAAAGAGCAAACACACAGCAGAGAAACAGAGGGAGCTTTTATGAGAACAGTGCCATGGCAGAGACGCAGGTCCGAACGCAGCATTTACCATGCTGGTGATTTACAGAGGTGGATGGCCTGTAAGCAGAAGCCTCTGTACACACAACACATTCAGAAGTCTGAGCGCAGGGTCTTCCCTTTCAGTAGTTAAGACTCCGTGCTCCCAGTGCAGGGGACGCAGGTTCGATCCGACTGGGGAACTAAAATCCCACATGTCTTTGGGCAACTAAGCCCAAGAGTCACAGTCACCCAGCTTGCAAGCACTGTAGTCCACACGCCACATGGAGAGACGCCCCAGTGCAGCCAAACTATAAATAAATAAAATGTAGGTTTTATTAAAAAAAAAAAAGAAATCTGAGCACAAAAGAGTCTGGGGGTCAGTCAAGGAAAAGCTTTGTGAGAAGGGGAAGCCAGCACATTGGGTGAAGGGACGTGCCTGTGGAAACAGGCACGAGAAAAGGGAAAGCACAGACCTCAAAGCACAGACTGGAAGCACTGGCTTGATGAAGAGGCAAGCACTGCTTGCTGTCAGCAGCAGATCGCTCCCAGACAGGACTGTGCGAGACGACCCCAGGCCTGGGCAATCTGGGCTCGACACACAGGAATGCAGGAAGGGGAGCACGCGTGGGCACCCGCTTGCCAGAGCTCTGCCCAGCTGGCTCTCAGGCCCGGGCCTGCCTAGCGAGACGTGACCTGAGTCAGGGCCAGTAAGGAGTGTGCAGGGCAGTACCCGAGAGATCGCCCGTGATGGACGAGGTGCCAAAGTAGTAGCCCCGGGGCAGGCGGACGCCCGGCACCTCTATGCAGTCCCTCCACTCGTGCTTGCCGTCGATGTCCATCATTATCTGCAACACAGAGAGCGGGAGGCAAGTCAGGGCCGGGCCCCAGCAGCCTGCACTGCCGACGGGCGGCGCGCCCGGAACGGACTCACCGTCAGGTGCCTCTTGACGTAGCGGATCACAAGGAAGGTGTCGTAATGGAGGTTGCGGACGATGGCCGTGCAGCCCCCCAGCTCTGTAGGCCGCCCATCCCGCTCGTGATCGTAGCTGAGCGAGCCGTTGTTCACCATGGCGGAGATGTAGGGGAACACCCGCTAGGAAGGCAGGGGAGGAAAAGCAGAGGGCAGTGAGGAAGCTCTTGCAGGAACGCCTGTGCAAACAGCAATGGGACTTCTGCACACAAAGCTGAGCTCTTCACGACAGACCGGACGACCACTCTGCCTTGTCCCTAGCAGCCTCCAAGGGCCCACGCTCAGAGGGTCACTCAAGGGACAAGGCCCAGTACCTGCCTCCAGGAATCCTCCTGCTATCTGGGGTGGGTCCGAAATGGCCCCTCTGACACTCTGGGGTCTGACTGGAATCCTCCCAGAGGTTAGCACCTGGCACTTACATTCTGCCCAAGACTGGTTTTCTTCTTACTTGTATGTGCACATGTGCTAAGTTGTTACAGTCACGTCTGACTCTTTCCAATCCTCTGGACTGTAGCCCAGAGGCTCCTCTGTCCATGGAATTCTCCGGGCATGAATACTGGAGTGGGTTAATATGCCCTTTTCCCAGGGGATCTTCCCGATCCAGGGATCGAACCCGAGTCTCCTGTGACTCCTGCATCGCAGGCAAATTCTTCACCATTGAGCCCACTGGGGAAGCCCCATGTGTGTGTATGTGTGTGTGTATACACACACACACACACACACACACATGTCACCGACTGCCAAGTAACCGTCTTGAAACATCATTTATCATGCCTCTGTGCATGTGTCCACCTTAGCACCACCTCTTCCCCTACGAGGGCAAGTTTGCTTTAGTTTCCCATGACAGCTGATGGACAAACTCGAATGAACTTTTTGGCCAACCCAATATTTGGTGCACCTAGGTATTGTGAAAGCACCTGTTCCCTCAGGGAACTCTTTCTATTTAGGATAGCACCTTTCAATTCTAACATTCTATAAGCACATGATGTGAAATGGATCAGGACTCAGAAAGGACATGCCAGAACCAGGTGGCCTGGTGATGTCCTCCAGCCACAGGTGACTCTCCTCAGTCAAAAGACCTTCCGGCCCTTCAATGCACACAACTTCTCCCAGTAATACTCAGTGGGCAAGGTTCTCCTACTGAAAGTCTCCCCGCAGCCCACCCATCTTCCCACCTACTTCGGAGACCCTCTCTCTCCAATAGCCCTTGCGGAGCAAATTCTTCCTTAGAAATGACAAGCCAACCATTTCAGAATAAGCCTGGAACTGAGGCAGTGAAGAGACAGACACGGTGATGAAAGGACAGGAAACATGAGACATGCCACTTCTCTGGGGAGTTCCTCACTGTTCTAGACAATCAACATGCAAGATGAAAATGCAGGCAGAACCGGTGACTCTGGAGACAATGGCCACACAGACTGTGAACAGTCGCAAATGTTGGATGGGCACACAAGGAAGTCGGGGACGGCCACAGTGAGTCAAAAATTGAGTACCTGGACTCCTGGAGAATACCGCCTCTTCTGGGCCTGAGAGGGTCCAGCAGGTTATTATAAAAACAAGAGAGGGCACAGAAGACAGGAGACCAAGTCAGAAAGAAACATCCGTGGAAGAGCTATGACCCAGCTGTAGTGGAAGAGCAAACCAATCTCAATCCCCAAATAGAATTTTAGGGTCCATGGAGGCAATTCCACAAGTCCTCAGGCCCCTCAAAATTATAGGCAAAAAACTACTTGTACATTTTCTAAGGAGAGGGTCTGCTGTTATCATCAGATTCTCAAGGTGGTCCACTAGGAAGAACTCTCTAACCCACACAGGGTCCTAAAACTTTCAGAACTTTATAAAAACACCCAGCATCACATTCTCTAAGCAGGCCTCACTTATGTCTCTGACAGTCCAAAGGTCAGGCCATGAGTGTGTCTGTGCCCAGACAACAGTACTTCTGTGGCAAGGAGAGAGACGAGGGTGATAAATAGGGCTAGAGTCTTCCAAATTCAAGATGTCCTTTACTGCCCAGGATCTCAGGCTATAGCTCTTGCCCAGAAGACAAAAATCCCACCACTTGAGAGACTATCAAATTAAATCTAATCCAAAGGGATCATTTACTCTCTAATTGAGCCTTATGGACATATACCTCCAAACAGTTACTGTTATTCTAACCTACAAGATGCGGGCAAGAAAAAGCTCCGTGGGAACATTGCAGCAGGACAAATTTAGAAAAGTCACAAGGTTCAAGGGTGTTTAGCTTTGCTCCAAAAAAACTGCTACAGTTCTCAACACCAGTAGTAAGAGATACCTGCACAAGCTCAGTTTAGCCCTGCCCTACTGTGGGCCAACGGGTAGAACCCAAAGCAGTCCTTTCTCTAATACTGGGTATGCACCTAGTATGAGCCAGGCACTGTCCCAGACGCTGGACACTCAGTGGAAAATAAGCTAGGCAGATGTCTGCTCTCATGGAGCTGACATTAGAGGGGAGGAGACATACAATCAATCTTGTTGTTGTTCAATTGCTCAGTCAGGTCCGACTCTTTGCGACCCCAAGGACTGCAGCACACCAGGCTTCCCTAACCTTCTCTATCTCCCAGAGTTTGCTCAAACCCTTGTCCATTGAGTTGATGACACCATCCAACCATCTCATCTCTGTCACCCCCTTCTCCTCTTGCTCTCAATCTTTCCCAGCATCAGGGTCTTTTCCAGTGAGTTGGCTCTTCACATCATGTGGCCAAAGGATTGGAGCTTCAGCTTCAGTCCTTCCAATGAATATCCAGGGGTGATTTCCTTTAGGATTGACATGTTTGATCTCCTTGTTGTCCAAGGGACTCTCAAAAGTCTTCTCCAACACCACAGTTCAAAAGCATCTATTCTTTGGCGCTCAGCTTTCTTATGGTCCAGCTCTCACATCCAAACATAACTACTGGAAAACCATAGCTTTGACTATATGGACATTTGTTGGCAAAGTGATGTCTCTGCTTTATAAAATGCTGTCTAGGTTGGTCATAGCTTTTCTTCCAAGAAGTAACTGTCTTTTAATTTCATGGCTGCAGTCATCCTCTGCAGTGATTTTGGAGCCCAAGAAAATAAATCCATCACTGTTTGAGACAGTGATAAATGCTATGATGAAAATAATATAGGTAATACAATATAGAGGAGACATATACCTGAGGAGACAACATCTGAACAGAGGAGATTAAGCAGTTAGAGGGAATTCACCAAGAAATCTGAGGGCTGAAGAAGCATGAAGTTAGCATCTTCAGAACTAGGGGTGTCTGCAACTCAGTGAGTGAAGAACAGGCTGGTGGGAGCTGAGTCGGGAGCCAGACCACGCTGGGCCTTACAGGCCACAGTCAGGGTCTTGGGGGAGCCTCAGACTAGCTCCCCAGCTGCTCTCTTATACCACTGGGGGCCTATGTACAGGACCACAGAAGGTATGAAACCAATCAGTGGGTGACTGAATGGCTGGAAAACTACTCTTCCACCACTATCATTTATGACAAGGGAATTATGAATGTGTTGTCAGCAGTTGACAGAAATGGGCTTCTATAACTTAAGTGAACAATGAGGGAAAAGAAGGGACTGAAAATGCACTCGGGAGCTCTGGTGATCCCAAGGCTTGCTTGATGTTTCAACCCCAGTACCTGTCAGAAGTTTAAGTTGAAACTTTCGAGGGAGTGCTGAGAACAGTGACCCTTAACCTAAGGGGGCCTTGCTCTTGCCAAGGCTGGTGAGGCACCTTCTTTTTCAGCACCCATCAGAGGTCAGCTGGGCCTCACCATGACCTGGGGGAGCTTTTCAACTGCACATACATGAGGGAACTAGTCAGAGAGCCTCATTCAGCAGGTTTAGAATGGGGCATGGGACTATGTATTTTTTTAAAAGGCAGGACTTCCCTGGTGGTCCAGCAGTTGAGAAGCTGCCTCCCAAAGCAGGGGACACAGGTTTGATCCCTGGTTGGGGAACTAAGATCCCACCAACCTCGGGTAACAACTAGAGAGCCTGTGTGCCACTACTAAGACCTGATGTGGTTAATTAATTAAAAAAAAAAAGGCACTATGGATGATTGGGATGTGGCAGGAGAATTTAAGAAATATAGCACTAGACAGGTCTACAGCTTCAAAGTTGGAATCTGTCCACTTCAGCAACTCATGGCTTGGCCTTCAACTTGACACCTCACATTAACCGTAAGTCTTTAAATGCCACTTTAACTTCTATGCCTAGTCAGGAGTTCTTGAAGGGTTTCCTGTGTGCCCACTAATTTCACACAGAAGCTAATTTTCTTTCCTTGGAAAGCAGCCTATATACAGCCAGAACCAAAGGCAGAAGAATCACCCTGACTGTGGCAAAGGTGGCAGTTTCATTCCTCTTTTAAGAGTCACCAAAAATTAGGAGCTCCTGCCTGCTGTCCAAATGGTGGTTGTCTGAAGAGTGGGGAAGTGTTTTTAACTTTTTGTACTACACGGTACTATTGTACCTTCAGCATACCTTGAATGGAGACTTGTGAGCTTGTGGGTCCTATGCTAAAACTCCGCAGGTGCAAAGCACACATGCTGCGACTCACTAGGGAGAAAAGGGGGCACACACAGCCCTCTGTAATCAGGGAGACCTGGGTTCTCACTGCAGGCACGCCACTCACGCCTGTGTCATCTCAGAGAGTCTATTTCCTCACTGCAAGCAGGGAGAACACACAGCTCCCAGGGTTCACCATGAAGATGAGGTGAGATATGCAGAGCATTTAGTACAGTGCCTGGTATTCAAAAGGGAGTCAATAAACATTCATTCAATGACTAAGTGAATTTCCAGATCTAAATATTGTTTACAGGTGCTCACATGTAAACACAAAACCAAACATATGTTTTTCAGAGCAGTAATTCCCAGACCACTGGCTGTTATGGACCACTAAAAATCTCCAAACACATAACACATTCTGGGGATTAATAGCTTTGCTTTTTCTTGATTTTTTTTTTTTTTTGCCTATTAAATATGTTAAAATACAATTAAAATACAGTAACTATATTATTGTATTTTACAATGACAAGACAGCCATCTAAAATACACATCAATTTGAAAAAGAACATTTTAAATGAAAAAAACCTAAATATTTCATAATAAATAAATAAATTAGTAAAACATTTCTCATTTATGAGAAGTCACTTCACTGTTCCTGCTGCCAAACCAGGGAAACTCTGTTACCAACCAACATAAGTCTAAGAACCAGCATCCAGTAGTCACTCTCAGAGCAGGTCTTACCAACCTAAACCACACTGCACTTGAGCACGCTGACCAGGTCTGCTCTCTGGAACCTAGGTGTGAAGACAAGGAGGGTGGGAGGGGAGAGGGAGAGCCCGGAGCCACAAGAGCACTGTCGAGATGCCTGCAAATGTCCCCGGGGACGTCACTCAGTGCTGCGAGTACAAACAGCCAGCACTTCCCGAGAGCTTACTCTGGGCCTAAGAGGTGCGCCTCAACCTTCGCCGCTCACACTATCACAGTGGCACGCGGACGCTGTGCTGTGCCGCAAATTCTCAGCTGTATCCTACTCTTTGCAGCCCGCTGGGCTCCTCTGTCCATGGGATGTCCCAGGCAAGAATACTGGAGTGGGTTGCCATTTCCTCCTCCAGAGGATATTCCCAACCCAGGGATCGAACCCTTGTCTCCTTCGTCGCCTGCACTGCAGGTGGATTCTTTACCACTGAACCATGGGAAAGCCCAGTATGTGAATGCTCTTGTTAATGAGAGGGATCATTCATCTCTGTGGAAGAGGAGATCGTGTCTACAGTTCTACTTTGGGGAACCCATGAACCTCCTAAAGTTGCATGTAAAATCCTATTGTATTCAACTGTAACAGAAATACATTTCTACTTCTCTTGAAAACTAATTCTCACCAATGAAGCTCAGCCTCAATCCCTGATGACATCTGAGAGCTGGCCAATATTCCTGGGACCTAATTTCCAAAGGAGTGTCTCTTGGAAAACACTGCCTCACCAAGGATTGAGAAAAAACAAACAAAAAACCCCACTAAATCACATCCAAATAGTATAATAAGAGAACTTACGAAGTTATAGAGTTCTTTTAATAATGTAAAAATTCTTTCCACCAACAATAAAGAGACCAAGAGGGATCAGTGTTTTCATCAACATAAAGATTGGAGGGAATGTGTTATTAAATTCACGGCATATTATTGCTTATTTTCTTCCAGTTTCAAAAGAGGAAAAACAATCATTACGTTAAAAAATTATGGGAAGCACCTCAAACTCGACTTCCAAGCTGGCCTGATCTGAGAAGAGCAGTGAGCTGCTCACACCACTCGCCAACCAGCTGTTTCTGCCTCCAGGGGTCTTTTATGACAGCTATATATGGGATTCACCTAGAGATGTTTGAAAAGGTTAAGCTGCCCATCAGACTCTCCGAGCTTGGGGCCTAGAGAGAAGTAGTTTTAAATGCTCTGCAGATAATTCCAAGAGCAACTGCAGCTAAGGCAGAAAAGAGGTCCCAATTTTAACCACCTGAAACTGATATTTTTGTTTAACATCTACTCTCCTTACAAAACAAGGCCCATCAGATCTTCCCTCTTAAGCAGAATGACTCTTGCCTGATGGTGAAATGGAAGCTAAGAGAGCGTGAATAATTTATTTCTGGGAGAAACAGAGAGCCATGTTTAAAAGTCTAGTCAAGCCCTAAAGCCCACGCATGCTTCAGATGCATTTCTAACCACCACTACTTCCTCAGTGGGACTGCAAACCCTTCTCACGACGTCCCCTCATTAAAATCCTTTCGTGCACTTACCCCCTAAAATACTTATAGCTCCAGACTCCCCGATAGGCACACCGCCCTTCAAAGCGCCATGTGCACACTGAGGGGAGTCAGCCACACTAAATGGCTCTGCCGCTGGTCTGACAGGTCACCAGCCACCCGAGAGGCTGCTCAGTCATAGTGGCCCGTGAATGTGCTTGGGACGGAAGAGCGTTAGCAGCAAAGAACACAAGGTGAAGGGCGGCCTTGGAACACGGGGAGGCTGAGGGCCCTCTTTTTCTCTCTAGCCTCATCTCTCTCTGACCCCGCCTTTTCCCCTTCACATTCACTGTCCCTTCTCTGACTTTAACACATTAACATACGCTTTTCTATCTGCATCTAATCTAATCTAATTCTGCAGATTTCAAAGTCAATATCACTTCCTGGAGGAAGTCTCTCCCAACCACCATCCCCACCACCACCACCGTCCCCCCCAGGTTAGATGCTTCTGCCAGGTCTTTCGAGAGCACCTCTGCAGAGCCCCCATCAGCACGCTGACACATCAGCGCTCCCGAGTGTGAGGACCACGTGGATCTCACTCACTAATTCCCAGGGCCTGGCACCTCAACAGTGGCTGATGTCTGGCAGACTGAAGAAAAGTCCAGAAGCAACACCGAGAAGCAAGTCTCTAACTGACCCGCAACAAAAGGTTCCTCTCGTAACTCAGGTCTCCCTTTCCACGTCCTTTAAGCCAAACTCTGAATGGAAATGTGAAAAACTGCTGAATCTGGGTGTTGATATACAATGATCTGTTCATCCAATTTTTTTTATACGTTTGAAATTTTTCATAAACAACTTTTGGGGGAAAAAGTAAGTTCTGCTTTCATTTCTAATCGTGCCTTTCTTGCTAAATATTATTTAGTGATAGGATACCCAGCAACAACATGTCCTAATCCTTTTCCCACCATCTGCTGGCAGAGTCACCAGACAAGAGAGCACAGGCCTGCTGCTAGCATAAGCAAGTACTAGAAAACCCTTATGGTCAGCTAACGAAGTGCAGGATGCTTCTGCTAAGAGCCAGACTGTTGTTGCTGTTGTTGTTTAGTCACTAAGTCGTTTCTGACTCTTTTGTGACCCCCTGGCGGGACTGTGGCCCACCAGGCTCCTCTGGCCATGTGATTTCCCAGGCAAGAATACTCGAGTGGGTTGCCATTTCCTCTTCTGGGTGGTCTTTCCAACCCAGGGATTGAACCCATGTCTCCTGCATTGGCAGGCAGATTCTTTACCATGGAGCTACTGGGGAAGTCAACTGGATCCTCTACCAGGTTTCAACAAAATGCTGAGATTTCATCCATTTCTGTTTACAGCCTTTCCTAGAGGAGACCAGTGTGCAGGTCTGAGAAGAGGAAAAAGAAAAGGATACTGGCAAGGGGGAGGAGCTGCAGAAGAGAGCTCAGCAGTGACACAGGATGTCAGGGGAGTGGAGGCACAGAATTCAGCTTGCTCTGGTGCTGGCCTAGCCATGCAAGCTCATCTAGTGGCTCCCAATGAGTGCGAAAGGGAACACTGTTTAACACTGAAAAGCCCCCATCACGAGGACCACTCCCAAGACTGTGCCAGTCATGCATGCTCCACCCAGCCATGCATGCTCAAGTCTAGTGGCTCCCAATGTGCGCAAGAGAGAATACTGTTTAACACTGAAAAGCCCCCATCACGAGGACCACTCTCAAGACTGTGCACCATGAACAACTCTCTTCTAGTAAAAAACACTGACACAGACATTAACTATTGAAGTGCAACAGATGAAGAAAATAGAACCAAACCCCTCACTTCCTCTTCCGTGTTCCCGCCTGAACAACATTCCTAAGGCAAAGGGCTGTGATGTCAATTCAATGTGGCTGACCTAAGCTATGACACTGGCCATTACCTCTTGCTGCTTCTCCTCATTGGGATAGGTGTCTACAAATACTCCCAGCCCCACAAATTTGTCCATGTTTCCAAACACAGGCCCTAGAGAGAGAGAACAGATGATGAACAACAGTGAAACAAAGCCAAGAGTTGATAAAGGAATAATACATCACTGTGATGGAGGGAAAAGTGAGATTCAAAGGACCCCAGGCGTCCCTTTAAGATGAGGAAGCAGCTGTAGAAACACCCCGTGAAGGGCTCAGCCTGTAACAAGCATTGAGTAAGCACCTGCAGTTGTCTGTCATTAAAGGGAAGAGAGAGAAGGCCAGCGTCACCGTGCTTAGCACTCGAGCTGCTCCCAGATTTGACCTGGTTGCTAAGGTGCCCCTGAAGAATTCTGCTTCACAAACACTTGTTGATGACTATGCCCCCGAGTGAACTGAATTCCCAAGTTTCTGCTTCTAATTGCAGAAGAGATCAGGTCAGATCAGGCTCAATTTGTCACGTACTTGCAGCAAAGCCTCCCGTACAAAAAGGAAAAATAGGTAAGTCTTCTCCTTTCTCCTGACTTAGGAGTTCTGAGATGGGTCTCTACTCGGGCTCAGGAGAAACCAGTACGCCCAGTGTCAGTATTTGGGAGGGCCAGTGCTTTCCTTCAGCCAATCGGGCCACGAAGTTTCAAAGAGAAAGCGGAAGTAACCAATAAACAAGAAGCCATCCCAGGATGAGTCAAGGTCAGCTGCTTTTAGGACTCAGACCCCATTCTAGAGACTAGACAGGCCAATGTGTATCCAAACATCAAGGGAGAGGGAAAACCGCTGGCACTGTGAAGTCATGCCCGTCTCCAGAAGAGGGCACGTGAAAAAGCAGGCCTGTCACCCCCCACACAGAGCAACCCAGCGCCCCAGTACCTGGCTGCATCCGATCCTTCGTGTACCAGATGGCCAAGCCATCCCCGTGCAGGTTCTTCTTCCCTTGCCCGTGGATTCTGAAGTGCACCTGCAACTCCCAGTCTCTCAGGAAACACGGCTAAAGTGAAAGAGACGTTGCAATCAAAGAGAAGCCTGAAACACCAGGCCTCAGGCCCTCATCCACAGTCTACACACTTGGAAAACACACACGCGGGGGACGCGAGGCTAAGAGGTAAAACCAAAATTTAAAACTCGCTAGGGGTTTATGTAGTAAAATTAAACAGATTGAGCCACTTATCTGTATGCGGTATTTAATATGTAAAGTGAATACACCTCCCAATCAGCATCACCATCTCCCAACAGAAACAGGATAGCATCCCAAGGTTGGAAAAGATGAGAGAACTTCATGTTAGACTGCTGTGATCCTATACCCACCCAGCAAAAGATCTCAGCATCCAGGGTAGAGGTGGCTGAATTAATACTCATATGCAATTATGATCACCCCTCTGAGAGAAAGACTCTAAAAAGCTGGGATCTCAAGAAAGGTCAAGCCTCATTCATTACAAAAAAAAAAAAAAAAGATAACCTAAGTCATCACACAAAGGTCTCCAGGAATAATGAACATCTGCTATAAACAACTCTAATTAGCTAGACTTGGCTCTATGCCAAGCTGAGGGGCAACCCAGAGTTCCCACGAGAAGGGATAAGCTATGTCCCACCAGTGTCAGGCCCTCAGCCAAGGAGCAGAAATGCACCAAAGGAGACACCCCCCCCGCCACCACCACCACAGAGACAGCCTTTGGTGGAAAATCATGAAGGAGGTGGGCACTAAACAGACTCCGGTTTTCCTTTTGAACTGTGTATCAAAACCTTGGGGGAAAAAAAAGTAGACAGAAGTAAGTGGATAATTCAGTGTTCTAAATAGTTGAACACTTTGAAAGAGAAACTAGAGTAGGTATTTGGTTTGGAGAGGCTCCTGGTTAAGCCTCACCGTGAAAAATGAGGGGAAGGAAGAGCAGATAGGCCAGTTCAGGCAAAGGCCCTCCACGTAGATAGTTCAAAAACAAACCAAAAAACCCAGTAGATTGCTCTGGCTCTTGAGCAACAATTATTTTCAGCTTCCGTTTTCAATTTCTGGGAAATCCTCTTAAAATGCTAGTATTAGTATACAGTCAAAATAAAAGGGGTGTGGACACTTCTGAGTTCACCAAAGAACCCTGAAATCTCCAGTAGCTTTCCCTCCTCTGATAAGCCAAGCCCCCAGTTGCCATCTTGGGTTCTCATCTTTGTGCTATTTCATTTAGATTTCAGGGCAAGAGTGAAATTCAGTGGCAGGAAGCTGCCCCCATAGCCAGTGGGTAAGTATTACGCCTCTGGGAAGACAATGAGCCAAGAGGCATCCGTCGTTCTTACCCTTGGCCTCGTGCAGCACGATGCTATACAGTCCTGCTCAGGGTAATGTCTAACAGTGGGGCTCAAACTTTGCTGCATGTCAGATTCACCTAGAGAGCTTTTAAAAATCCAAGTGTCCAAGCTGTACCCCATTCTAATTAAATTAGAATCTCTAGGGGTGGGACCCAGCCACCAACTCCAAAGGACAGCCAAATTGGAGCACCACTGCTCAAACAAATCCATCCTATTCAAATAACTTAGAAACAATGCTAAGGCTCACTCTGACAGTCAGATAACAAAAAACACAGGTAACAGAGAATCTGAAAAGGAGCAAGATAACTAGATCCTAGACTAGAATCACTGTTACATAAAAGCGTTACATAGAGACAGCTAGCAAGATAACAGCAAAGTATCAAGCCTTGGACAAAATCATTTATAATCCATAGACCTGTATCATTGACTCTTATAATAGACATGTAACAAACAACAGTGCATTTCTGTAACCATCTTAACTTTCCGGAGCATTTTCATGTCTATTGACTTATTTTATTCTCACAGTAACCCTGGTGGGCAAGCAGAAGTGATAAGATGAAGCTCATTTGACAGTTGGAGAAACTGAAAACTGAGCGAGGATAAATAACTGAGGGTCTGTGAGACCAGTAGATTGAGAACGCAAGTCTTTCAGCTGCCAGCCCTCCACTTCTTCTATCTGAACACACTGCCCTGCATTCCGTCCAAGAATGAGCTCAGCACTGCAATCTGGGTTAAGGGGCCAGAGTATACAAATAGCTCACATAGGAACTTCTTGTCTCTCTGCTTCTTCAGAATTCTCTGCCACATAAAATGAACAGGGACAAGAAATTGTTCCTTTTTCTGAGATCCACTTATCTACAACTAATGATAAAAACCATGGGAAAGTAAGTTCTTAGCTTCTGAGAACCCAAAAGAAAGTATTCAAGAATGCCAAGGTCACTCCCCAAAGTAAAGTGATCATAAAAGATTTGCAAAGAGCCCTGGAAACCGAAAAGAAAGCATCATCTTACACTTGTACAAAATCACAGTGCAGCCACACCAGGAATACTGCATTCACTTCTTGCCGCCATACCTCAAGGAAGACAATGTCGCTAGAAAAGGTCCAGAGAAGGACAAATAAAATGACCAAGGGCTCAAAAGTGGTTTTTACATGAAAATAAAATTTAAAATTCAACTCAAAAGAGAATAACAAGGGGGGAGGGAAGGGGGTCAGGAATACTGGGATGAAGTGTAGGATAAATTTAAAAGAGTAGTCTTTTATTTTATAAAGCAAAGTAATTAAATGTGAGTTGACTTATTAACCTCCAAAGTTAACACTATCAGGTCAATCAGGAACTAAAGACATTTCAGAAAACTGAATCAAAACCAATTATTTGCTATAATTAGGGGAAGAGAGATTATCTCCCTAAATATCTGATTTCAATAAGAACGTCATTATAATCTCTGAAATGAAAATACTTCATATTCACAGAAGACAGAATATGGGGGGTGGGGGGGCGGGACTGAGAATAGTTAGTATGCCACTGAACTTTTTTAGTAGTTTCTGGGTCACCAACACAGGAGGGAGAGATTCTTACCACCCGGTTCCACAGGGCACCCTGTTTACTTTGCATATCCGGGGTAAGGCGGATATACTGGGTCATCACCATGGCATTGCCCATCAGATTCCACAGGGAGGAACTGCTTGTGCCCACACCTATGGGGAGGAAGTAGATCAGTTCATTCTCTTCAACCCCAACCCATTTGGAAAACCGCCATGGACCCTCTGAAAGCTGGAGTCATCTTTCTTCCCCCTTCATGTCCCACCTCCTGTCACTCAGCAAATCTTAACTTTTTACCACCTTCTTTTCACAATGACTTTCTCAGGTGAAGACCCTAGAGCACATCAGAGCTGTCACTTCATCCACGCCACAGTAATCATAGCTCAAATTCATTCTTCCCCATTTTATATGTGAGTAAATTTTAGCACCGTGAAAGAAAAAAATTTCCCCAGTTATACCAAAAAGAGCTTGACCCTCTGGGGCTCTAAGGCTTAATCACATTCTTTGTTTGAACAAGAAGCTACTTTCCCCCTCACCTCAGACTATCAATCCCTTGCAAGTGAGAACTCTGTTACCCACAGTATTTGCAAGGAGAAGGCCTGGAGACATCCTCTAAGTGAATAAGCGATCACCCTTAGCAGCAAAGTATACCCCCTTTATGCTTCGTGTTTTTGTTTGTATGCTGTCGCCATACCCTCCAGTAGGGAAACACACTCGTGTTAATTAAGCCATCCGCACTTATTTGGTCCTCCTTGTAGCTAACCATGTAAATCTGCTGGTTGATAAGTTGTGCCTAGTGGCCTATGTACACTAAACACAGCAAAACTAACCAGCCTCTTTCATCGATAGGGCTCCTGGACTGGAGAAGAACATGTGTCTCAATTGACAACAGAATTTTATCTTCTCAGTGCGGCCAAGTTCTACCCCAGTTCTGCCTCATGCTTTATTTCTAGCACATCCACAGCTCCATCAGGAGCTCAGCTCACTGCTAGTGGCCCTCAATCACGGTCCACCGTTCGCAGTTCTCTGCCCTGCCCACATTCCACCTGTCCATCTCTAACTCCCCTTCATCCACGCCGGGCGCTGGTAGCATCCGAGAACCCTGCTTCGACCTGCTGGAAACTTCCAGGACTAATTCCGAGGGGTGGGGAGACAGAAAGCTGACCCCTGCCCTCTGGGTCCGTGGCTCCCGAACACAGCGAGAGTCCCCAGCGGCTCCCACCCGCCGCCGCCAGCTTGCTCGGGGTCACGAAACCCTTCGCCGCCCCCGCCTCTACGGACAAGCTCAGGTCCCGAAGCCCTCCCGGTGCAAGACCACCTCGCCCCCGGCGCCTCACCCTGGTAGGGCTTCGACAGCGAGTGCTCCCGTTTCAAGTACTCGAACGTTTGACCCGCCCCGACTTGCCGTGGCCCCTGCCCAGACCCCAGCAAAAGGAGAAGGAGCAACATCCTGGAAACTTCCCGTGCCGACAAACGCCGCCGCCACCGCCGCCACCACCCAGAGGGTGCCAGGGCCACCGCCATCTTTCCCACCGCCGTCCCTTCACTAAAGGCCCGCCCCGTCGTCCAAGCCATTGGTCCGTGGGACCATCTGCTTCACGTCCTATTGGCTCTCATATAATCCCCGCCCCCGCAGGTGAGACTTTCACCGATTGGCTGGCTTGAGTACCAGTTGCCTTGCCAACCCGCCTGGACTCGCTTACGTTTTTGCATTTATCCTGAGCGCCACTAGGCCTTCTGGCATACATGGTGATCTTCATTTTGTATCTGCGTTCTGGAGTAAATTTAAAGAGATAAAATGTTTCTTCCAGTCCCCACGCAAACCTTCTAGCCTCACTGCTACTCACTCACTCACTCACTCCTGACTATACAGAGCTACCAATCAAGAGGCTATAAAACTGAAAGGAGAAATAGAGAAATTAACAACTCAAGTAGCTGGAAAATTATCAAATTTATAAGAGGCTTGAAGAGTACTTATCAAACAACTTGACCTGATGACATTCATAAAACCAGCCAACAATGGAAGAAGACATATTCTCTTTTGTGAAAAAGAAACATTTACCAAGATAATCTGAGCCAAAAAAACTCCAAACCTCTGCAAATTTAAAAGAATTGAAAGCACACAAAGAATATTCTCCTATCGTGATGGTATTACAGTAGAAATCTGTAACAGAAAGATTTCTGAGAAATCCCCAAATGTTTGGAAAGTAAACTCACTTCTAAATAATCTGTGAGAGAGTAGCGGGCTCTGGGGGACTTCAGCAGGTCCTCTGAAAAAGGAAACAGGATAATCAATCCTTTACCTGTTAGTATAATCATATCTCCAGCCCTGAAGCCAAAAAACTTAGATTCATCCTAGCTTCCATTCTCTTCCTCACCAATTCCATTACCCAACCAATAAATAACTGATGGTTTTAGTCTTAATTATTTCTCAGAGCCACCACAGCCTTTTCATCCCTCCCTTTGTCTTTCTGCTGAACAACAGCAACAAGTGTCCCAACTGTTGTTCTGGCCACCATCATCAACGTGGCCATCCAAGTGATCTAAACCATGTAGCCATGCTCTTTCCTGAGTGTCAGGGTTAAGCCAGTTTGTATTTATAAAGCTGTTAGAGTAGTTTCTGGCATGCTGTAAGCACTGCTTCTATTTAGTCCCTAAGTCTTGTCCCACTCTTTGCAACCCCATGGACTGCAGCACGCCAGGTTTCCCTCTCCTTCACTGCCTCCCAGAGTTTGCTCAAACTCATGTCTATTGAGTTGGCAATGCTATCTCACCATCTCATCCTCCGCCACCTTCTTCTCCTTTTGTCTTCAATCTTTCCCAGCATCAGGGTCTCTTTCAGTGAGTGGGCTCTTTACATCAGGTGGCCAAAGTGCTGAAGCTTCAGCTTCAGCATCAGTCCTTCCAATGAATATTCAGGTTGGATTTCCTTTAGGGCTGACTGGTTTCATCTCCCTGCAGTCCAAGTATCAGCATTATTAACAGAGCCCATGATGATTCCCAGGTGGCGCTAGTGATAAAGAATCTGCCTGCCAATGCAGGAGATGCAAGAGATGCAAGTTCAATCCCTGGGTTGATAAGTTCCCCTGGAGGAGGAAAATTGCAACTCACTCCAGCATTCTTTTCCCTGAAAAATTCCATGGACAAGAGGAGCCTGGCAGGCTACAGTTCATGGGATCAAAAAGAACCCACACACAAATGAGGGTTCACCATCACCTGTGAGGAACAGATTCGGACCCCTCAACTTAGCACACTAAGCCCTCTGGTATCTGACCCACAGTCCCCTTCCTTCATCTACGTGCTCCAGTTTCCCTGTTCCCTCTTCTTTTCCCCAATCCACTTCCTCTGAAAGCCTTCCCTGACTCCCTCAGGCACTCTGAGCTTTCAGTGTTCCAATAACGTTTCTTACAGAGCATTTGCTTGTTTTCCTGATAGACTTAATCAAAGTTAAATCTTTCTTTCTTGAGCATAAATATATGTTATAGGAGATACATGACTATGAGGGCTTCCTATGTGGCTCAGTGGTAAAGAATCCACCTATACCAATGCAGGAGCTGCAGGAGACTTGGATTCAATCCTTAGATTAGGAAGAGCCTCTGGAGTAGGGAGTTGCAACCCACCTCAGAAGGGAATGGTTACCCACTCCAGTATTCTGGCCTGGAGAATTTAATGAACTGTATAGTCCAAGGGGTCGCAAAGAGTCAGACACGACTGAGCAACTTGCACTTTCACTTCACTTTTCAGTATTCTTGTCAAGATAATCCCCTGGACAGAGAAGCCTGGCGGGCTATAGTCATGGGATCGAAAAGATTCAGACATGACTGAGGTGATCGAGCACACAAACACACATGAAAAAGAGCCTGTTTTATGCAGGATCAACTTTTTAAAATTAAAGTTGTCACAGCCATGGACCTTTAACACACTCCACACAAAGCAGATGACTGGGTGATAAAACCTTAGGAATTGAATGAATCTATTTGTGTCATATCCTGGCTTTAAAATCATTCATGCTTCCAATTACTAGGAGTTAAAATTCAAACTCCCTAGTGTTTGAAGGCCCTACTCAGCCTGCAGCAAGCAGGCTACATGTGTCTATTACAATGTGTGTCATCCTGAATTACAGAGCTCAATTAGCAGAGTATGTGTTTGTTGCCCCAGCAAGTCTGGATGCTCCTGGACCACAGGGAACATATCTTACTCATTTCCTATCCCAGGCCCCACCCACTTCCTGACTCTTTAACCCATCACCCAGCACATAGTAGGGATTTTAATTATTTTTAGTAAAACAATGTCCATTGTATTTCTCTGTCAGCTGGAATTTTTTTATGGTGGTAAAATAGACAAAAAATAAGATTTTCCATTTTAACCATCGTTAAGTATATGGTTCAGCAGCATTAAGTACATTCACATTGTTAGGCAGCCTGTAGGCTGGATTTTTTGTAGATTATGTCAGGAGATCTCTCAATATAAAATTCAATGCAATGGATAAAAAGGGAATAAAAAAAGGGTGTGAAAGACAAAATGCACAGGACCATAAATCAGACTGTTGCAAAAAGGAGAATGCTCACTAGTGAGGAATGTATCATAGGAAAAGAGGGAGACCTGGGGTTTTATAGGGGCAGGTAAACAAGGAGCCATCACGATGAAGGCTGGGGAGAATCTTATCTGAGTCAGCGAGGAAGTGTGGAAGTGAGTCTTATCTTGGAATATTCTGTAACAGAATATTCTGTAACTAGCCTCCTTTAAGGTTAGTCATTTTCAGAACTCAAAATGGGGTGGGAGGGGACACAAAACCAGGGAAGCATTTTTTGACTGTTACAGGGTTCAGATGGAGTTCGACATGTTCAGGTGTGGAAGGGAGGTGGAGGGAAGGAGAAAAAGGAGCCCTGTCCCCCTCCAGCATGGCCCTACACACACAGACGCAACTTCTGAAAGCTGGGTCAGGTCTTGACCTACCACTCTTTTGTGCTAAGTCACTTCAGTCATGTCCAATTCTTCGTGACCCTATGGACTGCAGCCTGCCAGGCTCCTCTGTCCATGAGATTTCCCAGGCAAGAATACTGGAGAAGTTTGCCACTTCCTTCTCCAGGGGATCTTCCCAACTCAGGGATCAAACCCACATCTCTTGTGTCTCCTGCATTGGCAGGCAGGTTCTTTACCACTAACACCACCCTTTCAGCTGCCTGATATTCCTCTTTTCTCCACGGAATCATGACCTGGGGTTGCACATCTCCAAGGAGGGGGCATTCATGTACAAAGTGAACTGTGCATTCTGGAGTTCTGGATAATTCCTAGCTTCCTGTCTTCAAAATCAGACAGGCACCTCCACTCAGGAGCACCTGGAAGCCTGATGCTCCCCTACTCCAAGAAAGAGGCTCCAGGTAGAAGCTTGGCCCCATCCTTTCTTCTCTCTCCCATCTTCCAATTCTTTTTTTTTTTTCAATGAAGTATAGTTGATTCACAATATTGTGTTAGTACCACCCTTCAGTTCTAAACCTTGACACTCCATTTAAATCTCACCCAAGTCTAGGACACAGAGCAAGGTTTAACATCAGGCCTTCTATTCTTCCAGGTAGACCATTCCTTGATCCTCAGAAATCCAGGTTGAGCCTTGTGGTTGGGCTCATCTTCAGCCCCATAGTTATATCTGACCTGGCTCGACCCCCCCGCATTCCCAGCAGACTCTGGAGGACAGAAGTGGACAGTAGCTCGAACACTAACCAGTGGCAATGCATAGATTCTGACTTCCCAACAAGTCACAATTTTAAATAGCCTGGAGTGCTTTTGCCATGTACAGTTGCCTGAGACTCGCTCCCAGACACCTGATTCGTAAGTCTGGGGAAGGGCCTAGGGATTTGGTTTCAAAAATCGCCCCTCAGAGAATCTGCCCCGAGCCAATTTCCAGACCCACAGCCCTCTCCAGGCTCTCTTTTCAACATCACAAGGACTTGGTGTGGTGGGCAAGGCAGCCACTGCTCCACTTTCAGGTGACGACATTTGTTCTCAGTTGACAGAGTAAATTTCAAGCAGCTTACAGCACCTGAATTTAGAGATAAGAATCAGTTATTGTTCAGTCACTCAGTTCTGTCTGACTATTTGCAACCCCAGACTGCAGCATGCCAGGCTTCCCTGTCCTTCACCATCTCCCAGAGCTTGCTCAAACTCATGTCCATTGATCCAGTGATGCCATCCAACCATCTCATCCTCTGTTGTCCCCTTCTCCTCCTGCCTTCAATCTTTCCCAGCATCAGGGTCTTTTCCAATGAGTTGGCTCTTTGCATCAGGTGGCCAAAGTATTGAAGCTTCAGCTTAGCATCAATCCTGCCAATGAATATTCAGGACTGATTTCCTTTAGGATTGACTGGTTTGATCTCCTTGCAATCCATGGGACTCTCAAGAGTCTTCTTCAATAACACAGTTCAAAAGCATCAATTCTTTCTTTATGGTCCAGCTCTCACATCCATACAAAACTACTGGAAAAACCATAGCTTTGACTACACATGCCTTTGTTGTCAAAGTCATGTCTCTGCTTTTTAATATGCTGTCTAGGTTGGTCATTAGCTTTTCTTCCAAGGAGCAATCGTCTTTTAATTTCATGGCTGCAGTCACCACCTGCAGTGATTTTGGAGCCCCCCAAAATAAAGTCTCTCACTGTTTCCCCATCTATTTGCCATAAAGTGATGGGACCAGATGCCATAATCTTAGTTTTCTGAATGTTGAGTTTTAAGCCAGTTTTTTCACTCTCTTCTTTCACTTTCATCAAGAGGCTCTTTAGTTTTTTGCTTTCTGCCATAATGGTGGTGTCATCTGCACATCTGAGGTTATTGATATTTCTCCTGGTAGTCTTGATTCCAGCTTGTGCTTCATCCAGGCTGGCATTTTGAATGATGTACTCTGCATATGAGTTAAATAAGCACTGTGATAATATACCTTGATGTACCCCTTTCCCAATTTGGAACCAGTCTGTTGTTCCATAGGGTCTTCCCTATAGCTCAAATGGTAAAGAATCTGCCTGTAATGCGGGAGACCTGGGTTCCATCCCTGGGTCAGGAAGATCCTCTGGAGAAGGGAAAGGCAGTCCACTCCAGTATTCTTGGCTGGAGAATCCCATGGACAGAGGAGCCTGGCAGGCTACAGTCCGTGGGATCGCAAAGAGTCAGACACGACTGAGCGACTAACCCACTACTACTACGACTACGTTGTTCCACGTCCAGCTCTAACTGTTGCTTCCTGACCTGCATACAGGTTTCTCAGGAGGCAGGTAAGGTGGTCTGGTATTCCCATCTCTTTAAGAATTTTCCACAGTTTGTTGTGATCCACACAGTCAAAAGCTTTAGTGTAGTCAATGAAGCAGAAGTAGATGTTTTCTGGAATTTTGTTGCTTTTTCGATGATCCAATGGATGCTGGCAATTTGATCTCTGGTTCCTTTTCTAAATCCAGTTTGACCATATGGTGTGGTTCACGTGCTGTTGAAGCTTAGCTTGGAGAATTACTTTAAAATACCTTGGGGGAATATGGTGTGTGTTCAGGCTAGGGTAGGATAGATTGAAAAAAAAAAGAAAAAGCAGCAGGATATTGATAAATATTGAAACTGAGTTATGAATTCCCTCTAGCTTTATAGATGTTTGACAGTTGCCATAATAAAAAGCTTTATAAAATTTCCTTTGGAGATGATTAGGAAATGTGCTGGGTATACATTTTGTGTGTGTGTGTGTGTGGTGTTTTCTAAATTTCATTTTGAAAACTGTAATTAGCTATAATCTGTAAAGATCATTGTGACCCATCCAAAACAGTCTTGTCATAACTAAAAAGAAAGGCGTCTACAATCTAGAAAAAAGAAGACTCAGGGATGAAAATCTGTCAGGGTGTATCAGTTCTGTCCAAGGGAGAGGCTATTTCCAAATGTCCTGTGTTGGATATTCAAATCAAGCCTATTTTATTAATATATTCATAAGGATTTCCCACTGAACACTCTTGCCCTTTTAGCAGCTTTTTAAAATTTTTTTCATTTGAAGGATAGTTGTTTTACAGACTCTTAGCAGCTTAATTCGGAGAGGACAGTGGCACCCCACTCCAGTAGTCTTGCCTGGAGAGTCCCGTGGACGGAGGAGCCTGGTGGGCTGCCGTCTATGGGGTCGCACAGAGTCGGACACGACTGAAGCAACTTAGCAGCAGCAGCAGCAGCAGTTTAATTTCTCAATATATTAAGAAATTGAGCTTCCAGGCGATACAGTGAGAAAGAATCCGCCTGCCAGTGCAGGAGACACAAGAGACATGAGTTCGACTCCTGGGTCAGGAAGATCCCCTGGAGAAGGAAATGGCAAGCTGCTCCAGTTTCTTACCTGGAAAATTCCGTGGACAGAGGAGGCTGGTGGACTACAGTCTATGGGGTCACAAAGAGTTGGACACGATGGAGCATACACACACATATTAAGAAATTAGTGTCAGTATATTATTATATTGCAAATATTAGTATATTAGTTAAGAAATTTATATTTGGGAGCATCTCTGGTGGCTCCGTGGTAAAGAATCTGCCTGCTAATGCAGAATATAAGAGTTTGATCCCTCATCCAGGAAGATCCCATGTGCCTAGGGGCAGCTAAGCCCATGCCCCACAGTGACTGAGCCTGCACTCTAGAGCCTGGGAACTGCAACTGACTACTGAAGCCAACATGCCTAGCGCCTACGCTTCCCAGTGAGAGTAACCACCACAATGAGAAGCCTGTGTACAAAATCAAAGAGAAGCCCCCACTTGCCGCAACTAAAGACAATCCACAAGCAGCAGTGAAGATCCAGCACAGTCAAGAATACATTAATTTTAAAAAAGAAATTCATATTTGGGTTGACCACTTAGTTATGTGTTTAATTAGTGTGGCCTGCCCTCCCCAATCTATTAACTCATCAGTGAACTAATAAAAGTCAGTGTCCTAAGGACCAGAACTCAGATCTGCAATGACTTGATGAAGTGGTAGAACGCCTACAAATTAGGGATGGCCTTTAGGCATCCAGATGCCTGTTTGTCACAGAGTTGGGACATCAGTGTCATCAAGAATTTCAGGCTGGGGGTGGGGGAGGGAGGAGAACCCTGGCATATTTGAGTTGGAATGAAAACCTCTGCCCTTTTGAAACCCAGCTCCACGGTATGACCTTGGGCAAATTATATAATCTCTCTAAGCCTCAAATTCATTATCTGTAAATTGGGTGTGATGAAACTTATCACGCTGGGTTGCTGACTGCTTTAAACTAAAGAATGCATAAAAGATGCACAAGCACCTTGCTGATTCTAAAGAGTGCCTTAAGTACAGAAATTACTATTGTTTGGAAAGCTTTGTTATGGCTGGTCCACAGAGTTCTGGACTGTGTTCTGGTCCTTTTGGAAGGCAATACCTCTGTCAGGGTTGCTTTCTAAATGAAGTGGAAACCACTGGCTTATTTGAGGATGTTGCTCCGAGATCTGGGGTGCAAAGTGGAAGTTGTGTAATGTGCAATTTTTATCACTGGGGTTTCTAATTAGAAATACAATAAGTTATAGTTTTATAGGACTTCCCTGGTAGTGCACATGGTAAAGAATCTGCCTGCAATGCAGGAAACCAGTGTTCAATCCCTGGGTTGGGGAGATCCCCTGGAAAAGGGAATGGCAACCCACTCCTGTTTTCCTTTCTGAAGAATCCCATGGAGAGGAGCCTGGTGGGCTACATATAGCCCATGGGGCCTCAAAGAGTCGGACACAACTGAGCAACTAACACACATAACTTTGAAGGTCAAACAGCCAAGTAAAGTCTTTGTTGGGTGTAATTTTCCTCATTCTCCTTCCTGTGGAGGATGGACGGATGGAGGAGCCCTGACCTCCCCAGGAGCTGGACGAGTGCTTAGGTACAGCTGAGCTGCAGCCACGAGAGAGGCCCTGGGGGGAGGTGGATGAAGCTGGACATTCTCACTCTGTGCAGAGAATTCAGAGCCCATCACAGCAACGGCAGGCTCTTCAGGGTGACCGGGAGCCATGGGATCTAGGGAAGCCATCCTTTGCCTTTGGAAATCAACCTGGTTCGAAGTTCTAAGTCAGTCTGATGATGGCCATTTCCAAAGTCACGTAGAAGTTTGTTGGCTCTGGGAGGAAGCCAAGAAGTCAAGGTTAGACTAAACACTAACGGATAAAACCTGAAGATTAATGTACAAGAAGCCCAGTTATAAAAATATGGCTCTATTTCTTTAAATTGCATTCCATTTAGAATTTTTTTAAACAACCATACACATGCATGTCTGGGCTTCCCAGGTTGTGCTAGTGGTAAAGAACCCACCTGCCAATGCAGCAGATGTAAAAGATGCAGCTTCAATCCCTGGGTGGGGAAGATGCCCTGGAGGAAGACATGGCAACCCACTCCAGTATTCTTCCCTGGAGAATCCCATGGACAGAGGAGCCTGGCAGGCTATAGTCCATAGGGTTGCAGAGAGTCAGATATGATTAAGCATCTTAGCACACATGTATGTCTGTTTTATAATAAAGATTTCTGCTTTCTGTCTTGAAGACTTATGATGCCCTTTGGTTTCAACACTTAGTGAAAATGACAGCTTGGAAAGCATCAGCAGTAGACATGTTTCAGTTTCAGGACATGGCTCTGTTGACCTTGCCTAGTTGTATGACCTTGGGCAAGTTATTTTACCTCTTTGGGACCTGATTTTTCTATCTGTAAAAAGAGAATAATAAGAATAACCCTATTCATGAAATTGCTATAAATATTTAA
The DNA here is from genome assembly GCF_023699985.2 of Odocoileus virginianus. NCBI lineage: Eukaryota > Metazoa > Chordata > Mammalia > Artiodactyla > Cervidae > Odocoileus > Odocoileus virginianus. The sequence continues at coordinate 2,806,657 of NC_069675.1, forward strand.
ATGAGAAAAGGAGTTCAAAGGGCAGTGCCTGGCACATAGTACTCACTAGATGGGAGCTTTTTTTGTTAATAGCTACCTGTCCCTTCACATTTGAATTGCAATAGCAGTTTCCTCCTAGGCTTCACTGGTGGCTTAACTGTAAAGAATCTGCCTGCCAATTCAGGAGACCTGGGTTTCAGTCCCTGGTTGGGGAAGATCCCCTGGAGGAGGGCATGACAACCCACTCCAGTATTGTTACCTGGAGAACTCCATGGATAGAGGAGCCTGGAGGCTACAATCCATGAGACCGCACAGAGTTGGACACGACTGAGTGGCTAACACTTTCATTTTTCCGCTATATATAAAAACCTAGGCCAGACTCCTAGTTGGCCCTTCTGGGTGTCCTGCCCACCCTAAGGTCAGCTGTTGTGGCCCAGGGTACTTTGGTTCAGGCCTGGTCAGTTGCCCACCTCTACTAGAAACCATGAAAATGCCAGTGGGATAGGTTCCCAGAGGAAAAGTATGTAAGTGTTAGGTGTTCAGTTGTGTCTGACTCTTTGTGACCCCATGGACTATAGCCTGCCAGGGTTCTCTGTCCATGGAATTCTCCAGGCAAGAGCACTGGAGTGGGTAGTCACTTCTTTCTCCAGGGGATCTTCCTGACCCAGGGATCAGGAAGTCTGGCCTTCTACATTGCGGACATATTCTTTACCCTCTGAGCTACCAGGAGAGCCCCAGAGAAGAGGGAGGTGCCATTTCCAGGAGAAGGGGAAGGAAGCCGAGTAGACCAGAACAGAGGACCACTACTACCTCTAACCTTGCTGGTCTGGCCTTTACCTTCCTCCCTTGGTTACCCAGGAAGAATCCAAGATCAAAGACTCTAAATTAGAATAGAACCTAATTATCTGATCTGGTTCCCTCAGGTTAAAGTTAAAGACCCTGAGGCCAGCAAGATGAGCTGGTTGCGGAAGGCTCCACAGGTGTTTGGTGACTTGGCAGTTGTTTGAGCTCTTGGGAATAAATATCTGAAAGGCCATCTCCTTTCTGGGTCAGGCTGGGAGCCAATAAGATTCGGGAATCAGGAACTTGGCTCACTGATCTGCTAGGCTGATTTATTGCCACGTGTGGATTATGGCACGCACTGTGGGTGTGAGGGCCATTTACAAAGAGAGCCTTCTAACTCCCACCATCCTCATAGGCACTCCTAAAGGGAATTCCAGTGGATGCGCATGAGCAGTGCCTGAGACTAGTGTTTTTCAAGTTGTGAATCTGTCAAGACATCAATTTAGTTAGGTCAAGATCAGATTTTTTTTTTTTTTTTTAAGAAATAGAGTAGAGGAGAAATGATATCAAGGGGTAAATATGAAACAGTGTTCTCAGTTACAATTTTATACATAAAGCTACTGGCTAAATGCTTTCCTCTCATTTCCCATCCTTGGCCCCAACGGTGTTTTTCCCATCCTCTTTTTAAGGAAAATCCAATTCATTCTACAAACAAATATGGAATGCTGAATATTCTAGATATAGAGATGACTATGACACAGTTTTTGCCCTTGAAGTGTTCTCGGCCCAGTGGGAATTGACCTCCAGTCCAGAGTAGGGGAGAGATGAAAATGGAAAGGGCAGAGAGTGGCGGAATACTTTGCAGTGGGAAGGGGGTAAGGGGGACTTTTGTGTTTTACTTTATACACCCTGTGCTATTTGAATTTATTTCAATGAACATGTATAACTCAGTTATTTTATAAGCCTAGTAAAAATATAAAAAATACACCAATAGAGAAATGAATGAAAGGTACAGTAATATGAAAGTCCTAGCCTGGGTAAGGGGAAAGAAACCAAGGTTTACAGAGCAGTGCTTAAAGAAAATTTTTTTTTCACTTATTTATTTGGCTGTGTGGAGTCTTCATGCAGGATCTTTAGTTACAGAGTGCAGGATCTAGTTCCTTGATCAGGGATCAAACTCAAGGCCCCCTGAATTGGGAGCTCGGCATCTCAGCCACTGGACCACAGGGGAAGTTCCCAGGGCAAAACTTTCAAACTTGGACTTATTTGGTCCTTTGAATACATCAAGAAAAGTTTCTTGTTCATCTTTTTTTTTTTTTTAATTTTCCTCTTTTAGCTATATGAATCTTATTCTGGATAGACATCATGGTCATCATTTTGATCATTATTTCATCAGTTTAAGCAGGTCTTCAGTCTACAAAAGAGTTATTGGAAATCAGTAAAATGTTATTATGATCTTCATCTTTAAAGTGGAGAAACCAAAGCCATGAGAGGCCAGCACTTTGCACCAGTTTACCAGCTGGTAAGGTTCAAAGCCCATGATGTTTCCTCCAAGAAAAAGAGCTGGAAGCTAGGGACAATGACTCTGAAAACCGTTCTTAAGTCTCCATAAATGCTCAGGGTTTGTTATCTTGCTTTTCCTAGTTTTTCTCTAGTGATGAGCCATTAATTTGTTAAAATAGTAAAGGGTCTTGGGACTGGTAGTCCAGTGGTTAAGACTTCCCCTTCCAATGTGGTGGGGGGAGGGGGGGGGCGCGGGTTCAACCCCTGATCTGGGGGCTAAGATCCCACATGGCTCTCTGCCAAAAAAGCATAAAACAGAAGAAATAGTGTAACAAATCAAATGAAAACTTTAAAAAAATGATCCACATAAAAAAAAAAAGTGGGGGCAATCTTTGTGTTTTGGGAGGCAGAAGGGAAAGCTTGCTGGGGTTGCCAGTCCTGGGGCCAGAAGGTGTTCCAGTACTTCTTAGGGGGAGGGGGACAGGGGGCAGAGGTCTGGGCCTGAGGGCCACCCTCACACCCATTGCTGCCTGAGGTTCTCATAGAGTACCTGGGTTAGCAGGGGCTCCCCAAGCCTGAGCTTGCATGGTGTTAGGTCTATCTGATCGGGATCCCGAGTGGGAGCCGTCTCTCCCTCCCAGCAGCCTGAGCCCTTTGTGTGACGCTACCTACACTTACACTCCACCAGCCTCCCGGCTTCCTTTCCCACGGAGGCCCACGGGGGCCCCATGTGGTCTTGTTCAGGCCGCTCATCCTCAGCTGATTTTCTCCCTCTGCAGGAAAGGGAAGGAAAAGGACAAGAAGACTGGCTGGAGTTCGATGGGGAGACAGGGGAGCTAAGGCCATCCGCACGTCCTCTGAAAATCCTGGCTACCTCTTTCCCAGTGTTGTCGTGGTTACTGATCATGTACTGAGCTCTCACCGTGGGCCAGACTTCCTCTCGCTAGGCACTCAAAGATGTCCCAGAGTCCTAGGTCATGCAAGCGATCTGTGGATAAGCCAACCCCTGCACTGGGCCTCCAGAGCTCTGCCTGAATCCCCATAGTGGGGCATCCTGCCTCCCGTGGGCCTGTCCCAAAGGAGAACAACCTGTCCTATGGCAGTAGGAAGCCTACCCAATGAATACAAACGCGCCTCCCCCTTGCCACTCTGGCATTTGACTGCCTGTCAGAGGCACATCCTTTCATGGGCCTGGATCCGCTGACCTGGAGTTTTCATCCACTTCTCTGGCCCAATGAAGAGTCTTTCTCACACACGAGGTCCCCATGTCCCCACTCCCTGGGATGACATGAGTTGGGATGTGAGTCAAGGCAGCATCCAGGGTCAACCACCCTGGCAGTCCAGTGGTTAGGACTCTGTGCTTCCAATGCTGGGGAGCAGGGGTTCAATCCCTGGTCAGGGAACTAAGATTCCACTTGCCCCTAGGCATGGCTGCCCCAGAAAAGAGCAGCATCGCGCTAAGTCCATGCTTGCTCCATCCCTCAGAGGAGGGACAGCTGCCCCTTCCCTTCCGAAACGATTAAATGGCACAGACCTGTCCTGCAATGCTCAGTTACTGTAGACTTACGGACAGTGGTGAACAGGCATGGCATGTATTTTTAAAAATATTAATTAATTTATTTTTGGCCATATTGAGTCTTAGCTGCAACACGCAGGATCTTTGTTGTAGTGTACAGGCTTCTCTCTAGTTGTGGTGTGAGAGCTTAGTTGCTCTGTGGCATGTGAGATCGTAGTTCCCCAACCAGGAATCAAACCTGCGTCCCTTGCCTTAGAAGGCAGATCCTTAACCACTGGGCCACTAGGTAAGTGCTCAGAGCATGTATTGAGAATGGCCCGTGTCTCACTCTGCTGCTATCCAGGCTCTCATACCCCAGGCCCACAGCATTCCCGAGGGCTCTGTCCAGTGCGGGGCTGTGGCAGGCCTCAGGCTCTGAGTTCCAACAGCAGACGGGCAGCTGTTCTGCCCGCAGCTCCCCATTGTGCAGACCCAGAGGTTGAAGAGGGCTAGGAAACCAGCCTGGGAGGATCCCAGCCTCGGGAGTAGGGGCAGGAGAACCCAGGTCACTAATTCAAGACCTTGTTCATCAAGGATCCTCAGTGTCAGCACAATGCCAGGTATAGAAAGAGCAATAAACCTTTTAGGTTGTCTCCCTGCACAGGACCAGAAAGGAGTGGACTCAACCACTGGAACTGTAGACATGCTGGTGCTCCTATTTCATTTAGTTTATGTTTTCCGATTTCTCCATCTCTTCTTTTTTTTTTGAAGTTCTTTTCCAAACCTTTATCAAATGTAGTAGAAAAACTTTTGTATACATATATATATAAATAGTAAGGACTTCCCAGGTGGCACTAGCAGTAAAGAACCTGCCTGCCAATGCTGGAGACATAAGAGACTCTGGTTCAATCCCTAGGTCAGGAAGATCCCCTGGAGGAGGGCATGGCAACCCTTCTTGTATTCAAGTATTCTTGCCTGGAGAATTCCATGGACAGATAAGCCTGGCAGGCTACAGTCCATAGGGTTGCATACAGTCAGACACAACTGAAGCACCTGGCATGCAAGTACATATAAATACTATGTATAATATATATACATTAGAAAACTCATGAACTTTTGTCTAAAATATTAATGGCATTTTGATTCCACTTATTTGACTTAGTATGAATAGAATGCTAGATTTCTAATTAAAAAAATAGATATGCAACAAGAACAAAAGTTTACTATATAGCACAGGGAACTATAGTCAATATCTTGTAATAACCTAGTGGAAAATAGTCTGAAAAATAATATATGTGTATATATATAACTGAATCACCTTGTTGTGTACCTGAAACATTGTAAGTTAACTATACTTCAACGAAATATATATTAATAAAAAATATATATATTTTAAAAAACCACACACACAGGAGCTGTAGACAGGTTGCCATAGGGCCGGGAAAGAACGCTTCAGGCCCATGTCAAGAATAGAGTGCTTAGGGGGACTTCCCTGGCAGTCCAACGGCTAAGACGCCCTGATCCCAATGCAGGGAGCCCAGGTTTGATTCCTGGTCCGGGAACTAGATCCTGCATACCACTATTAAGATTAATTAATTAAGATCCCGAATGCCACAACTAAGACTCGGTGCAGTCAAATAAATAATAATAATAGTAATAAATTAATAAAGAATGGAGTGCTTTGGGAGGCTTGGGTGGGGGGGGTCAGGTATCAGGACCTCTCAGAGAAGGATCCTCTCTAAACTCCTTACTTGCAAATGAAGGAAACTCAGGTGAGTAAAGGCTTCTGCCCCAGGTAAAAGAACAGGTCTGCCCCCTAAAGGAGAGAGGATTCTCACTTGCAGGTCCCTTTTTGCCATTCTCACAGCCTGGTTCACAGGAGCGAGATATGATGGCCCAGGCCTCCTGTACATTAAAACACCTCCATCTCCATGCGGTCCTCACGTGCTGCAGGAACTCTGCAGATGAGGAAAAGTTAAATGCCCTAACCAGGGACCAAAGCCAGGCAGAGAATGAACATGAACTCCAGTCTGGGCCTCAAATACCTCTTCTGACATTTTGTGGGTTATAATGTGTTTGACTTTTTCTGGGAGTCCCTCAGACAGCAAGGAGATGAAACCAATCAATTCTAAAAGAAATCAACCTTGAATATTCATTAGAAGGACAGATGCTAAAGCTGAAGATCCAATACTTTGGCCACCTGATTCGAAGAACTGATTTATTGGAAAAGACGCTGATGTTGGGAAAGATTGAAGGCAGGAGGAGAAGAGGGTGACAGAGGATGAGATGGTGAGATGGCATCATCAACTTAATGGACATGAATTTGAGCAAACTCTGGGAGATGGTGAAGGACAGGGAAGCCTGGTGTGCTGCAGTCTGTGGGGTTGCAGAGTGGGACACAACTTTGCAACTGAACAACAACACTGAGTCTTGCCTTCCCTGCAGATTGAAGGCCTTGGGAGGGTAAAGAGGAATTTCTTTATTCTGTGTTTCTTCTTTCTTTCTCTATTTTTAAGACTGTATAAACTATTTAATAACAGATTCCTCCTCTTCTTCATTTGCAGGACATCAAGGATTCTGGACATTGCAAAAGTTTCTCTTTAAGTTACACTGGGAACCCAGAGCAAGGCTGTATGGACCCCTGCTGGGGTAGCACAGAAAGGGGAATTTCATTTCTTGACTTCATTGGATAGGCTGTATTCACTTAATCATTGGTGTGAATAAGAGCATGGATGGGTGTAATTAAATGAACTGTGGTGGTTTAGTTGCTAAGTCATGTCTAACTCTTTTGCGACACCATGGACTGTAGCCTGCTAGGCTCCTCTGTCTGTGGGATTTCTCAGGCAAGAATACTGGAGTGGGTTGCCATTGCCTTCTCCAGGGGCTCTTTCTGACCCAGGGATCGAACCAGCAACTCCCGCATTGACAGGTGGATTCTTTACCACTGAGCCACCAGGGAAGACCCACCCCTTGCATTTTTAACCTAAGTATCTTGAAAGCTTCTGTTTGTTTTTCCTTCTCTTTGCTGGTTTCTGTCATTGGGCTCAGTGCATGCATAGAACGCTTCTGAGTACAGACATCTGAAAAGGGCAAAATAAAAACAGCCAATTGGTCGATAATAGAATGGGAGTCTCTAAGGACTCTGGGGGAGGGCGCTGGTCCTAAAACTGGCTGGAAAGATATGAGAGCAGAAGATTCCTTGAGACTGCACTTGTTCCCAGGCGATAGCACATGCTGGTTGGAGGAGGTAGGTGGAAGCAGTTGGTCAATGATTCTGCTTGTGTTTGTGTTGGTCAGTGCCCACCTGAGGGTCCTGTTTTCTGAAAAACTGGCAAGCTGGGCGCTCCCTGTGAAATATGAAGTGAGGGATCTCCCTGCAAGGGATTGCTTTAGGCTGGCCTGGGATGCCACACTCACTACCCCTGCTAAAAGGGCTTATTTGAATCAGCCTTCTGTCACCTTTCTAAACACTATATGATTGTTCCTCTCTGTTTAGTCTCTTTCCGGCTGGTATTGATTGTTGCTTTTACTGGCAAACAGTATGCCATTATAAAAATAAACACCAGTGTTTGTGCAGAGAGACAGTGAAATGGATTTCTGTGGCTCCAGGGCTGGCAAAATCCTTGCTTCAAGACCCAGGGGTCAACCTGGTGCTTGATCCTCTCATCAGCACACCTCTGCGATTATTATAAGGATGTTTGTCTGTCTTCTTCCTTCCCCCTCTAACAGGACCGGCAGCTGCGGTTGGCCTTCCCCCCACACCCTGAGTGCCTGGCACTCAATTCATAGTTGCTGACTGACACTGAGGAGGGCTGGCCAGGAAGCAGTCATTTCAGGGTTAGGCCTGGCGCCGTGCCTCTCAGCTCGTTTCTACATGCAGCTGTCCCAGCTGGTCAGTCACCACAATCTAGGGTTAGGCGTTTGGTCCCGGAAGGGCAGACAGCAACAACAGCAACAATAGTAACAATAACAGCGACATAGTCAAAGAGCAGTCACAGAGTTGTCCCTTCCTGTTCCATGCCTAGGGCAGCTGCTCCCCCAGGCTCAGTGAAGCGCTGCTCTGTTGGCGTTTTTTTCTTTTTGTTTATTTATTTGGCTGCGTCAGGTCTTAGCTGGGACATGTGCACTCTTCCTTGCGGTGCGCCAGGCTTCTCTAGTTGCTGTGCGGGCTTAGGTGCCCGGTGGCATGTGAGCTCTTAGTCCCTGGACCAGGGATCAAACCCACATTCCCTGCATTGGAAGGTGGACTCTTAACCAACTGGACCACCAGAGAAGTCCCTGTGTTGTCATTTTTACCCGCATTTTACAGATGAAGCAGCTGGCGCTGAGAAACCTTTCAACTTGTCTTACCGAAGTCACACTGTTGTAGCCACGCGTTCTGGGAAACAAACTCACTCAGGACAATGCAGATAGTGGAGTGCAGTTTATCACACCGGCGGGCCCAAGGCAGAGTCTCCTCTTAGCCAAGAACCCCCACCAGCATTTGTGAAAAATCTTTTATACCCCATGTGTACATGTCCAAACCCACCACCCCAAATTCCTTGAGACTGCTCTTAAGATAACAGTCTAGATGGGCCCTGATTTGTGCCTAGACACAATTTCTTCATCTGGAATATGAAAATATCTTAGGGTTGTTTGGGATGGTTAAAAAATATTATGTTTTAAAACTTTTTCTGGCTGAATTGTCTTCATTGCGGCACAGGGGCTTCTCTACCAGGCAAATCTTGAGCACTGGACCAACACGGAAGTCCTTGTATGTGTTGATTGTTGATTGCCTGTTTCTTATCCTAGACTGCCAACTCCAGGGGGCAGGATCTTTGGCTCATTCACTATTATATTGTTTGAGCCTGGAACAAGTGCCCGGCACAGGAGCGCTCAGTATTTGTGCCCTAAAGGAAAATGGCAGACCATGCCCCTTCTATCTGCATTCCCTGCATCTGGTTCCCCAGATCTCCCCTCCACTGGCCCCAGAGATCTCTGGCCTGGTCCTGGGGGATCAACTTCTGGCCTCTGGACAAGGTGGGCAAAAGCCCCAGGACTGCAGAGGTCAGAACAATGCCTGTGGACGTGAGGACCTCCCTCAGGCCTCTGCTCTCCGGTTCTCCTTTTCTTTTTTCAAAGCAGGAAAAGCAATTTTCTGGCCCGAGCACCACGTGGTGCTGCTTCGGAGATTCTTACAGAGAAGAGTCACCGCCTCCGTTGCAGCTTTTTTGGGGAAGGGGAAGGAGCCCAGCAAGCGAGGCCAGGATAGGCTGCGGAAGGGGAACAGTGCGATAGGCAGAGCAGGTCGGCGCGGAGGAGAGCAGGACCCGCCAAGAGGGCGGAAAAGCTTGCGAGCAGGAGGGTGGGGCGGACAGCCGCCCGCAGCTCCCGCGCTCTCGCGCCACGCCACCTTAAATGCCGGACTTCCTTAAGGGAGGGCGCCCGATCCGCGCGCCAGGGGGCGGAGCCTCCCATGCAAATAAGAGGCGTGGGTCGCGGGGCGGGGCAGATGGGGCGCTGACCTGACGTCAGGCCCGCGGCCGGGACAGTTGGCTCGGCGGCGGCGGAGCGGCAGGAGCGGCGGCGCGAGCGGGGTTGCGCGGCGGGGCGCGGGGAGCGGCGGCGGCCAAGCCGGAGCAACATGGCGCCGGTGGGCGGGGGCGGGCGCCCGGGTGGTGGGCCGGCCCGCGGGCGCCTCCTCCTGGCGGCGCTGGTGCTGCTGGTGCTGCTGTGGGCGCCGGGGGTCCGCGGTCAGGGCGGCCCCCAGCGGAGCGCGATTCTGGGCATGAGGCTGACGAGCTGCAGCAAATCGTGTGAGATAAACACGGATGGCATCATCTCCGTGTCCGAGGGCAGCACGGTGAACCTGAGGCTGTACGGCCAGGGGCTGAACTCCTTCTCCAGCAACCTGATCTCCTTCACTGAGGTGGACAACGCCGAGACCTTCCACAACTCCACCGAGTGCCCCGAGCTCACCAAGGACCTGGTCGTCCAGAAGCTGGTCAACGTGAGCCGCGGGGACACGTCGGGGATGCTGGTGGTGCTCACTAAGTTCCTCCGGAGGAGTGAGAACACGAAACTGTATGCGCTGTGCACCCGGGCGGGCGTGGACAGGCCCTGGCAGAGGTGGACGGACAAGGATTCTCTGCTCCTCATGGTGGAGGAGGCTGGGAGGCTCCTGCCCCTCTGGCTGCACGTCCTCATCATTATGGTGCTGCTGGGGCTGTCGGGCATATTTTCTGGCCTCAATCTGGGGCTGATGGCCCTGGACCCCATGGAGCTGCGCATCGTGCAGAACTGTGGCACTCAGAAGGAGCGGCGCTATGCCCGCAAGATCGAGCCCATCCGTCGCAAGGGCAACTACTTGCTCTGCTCCCTGCTCCTGGGGAACGTGCTGGTCAACACCTCCCTCACCATCCTTCTAGACAACCTCATTGGGTCCGGCCTAGTGGCCGTGGCCTCCTCCACCATCGGCATTGTCATCTTTGGGGAGATCGTGCCTCAGGCCCTGTGCTCCCGACACGGGCTGGCCGTGGGTGCCAACACGATCATCCTCACCAAATTCTTTATGCTGATCACCTTCCCCCTCAGTTACCCCATCAGCAAGCTCCTGGACTTCTTCCTGGGTCAGGAGATCCGCACCGTTTACAATCGGGAGAAGCTGATGGAGATGTTGAAGGTGACCGAGCCCTACAATGACCTCGTGAAAGAGGAGCTGAACATGATCCAGGGGGCCCTGGAACTTCGGACCAAGACGGTGGAGGATATCATGACCCAGCTGCAGGACTGCTTCATGATCCGCAGCGATGCCATCCTGGACTTTAACACCATGTCGGAGATTATGGAGAGCGGCTACACCCGCATCCCCGTGTTTGAAGACGAACAGTCCAACATCGTCGATATCCTCTACGTCAAGGACTTGGCCTTCGTGGATCCCGATGACTGCACCCCGCTCAAGACCATCACCCGCTTCTACAACCACCCAGTGCACTTCGTCTTCCACGACACCAAGCTGGATGCCATGCTGGAGGAGTTCAAGAAGGGTAAGGCGCCGGGAGCGGCTCCCGCATCCCTCTGTGCGGTGCCTCGCGTACCTGTTCTGTGTCTGCTGATCTTAGCGCTCCATTCATGTGACCCTGTTCATTTGCCCAGCACGTCCTATGCCTTCTGCAGAGATGGGCACTCAGGCCAGCAGAAACAGTTCTTAGGCATCTGCCAGGAACTGTACTTGTGCCCCAGGTGGATCCAAGCAGGGCAAGACAGTCTTGCCCACGTGGGGGCGGGATGGAGTGAGGCCATCCTTCAGGGAGGCCAGCACCGGGGCTTGGAGATTAGGGCATGGTCCTGGAGCCAGCACGTCCTACTGGGGTCAGGTGGGCAAGGGGCTGGGGGGCCCGGAACATTTGGGGAGATCCTTGAAAGCTGGGGAGACTTGGTGCTTGAGGCAGAGGGAATCCCTTGAACAGAGAAGTTGAGTTGGGGAGCAGGGGATGTGCTTCTGGTTCAGCAGGTGGTTCCATTCCTGTGGGTACAGGCTCTGCTGATCAGTGGTCAGTGGGGGAGAGACTGAGTCATCCAGGGCCTTGGGAAGAGCCTGAAAGTCAGGGCAGTCAGTCTGCTGGGCGCTCGGAGCTCTGGAAGGTTTTGGAGCCAAGCGAGAATGGTGTCACTGGAGCGCCTGGCCCACGGAAGCCAAGTTGGGAGGGCACTCACTGGCTCTCTGCCAAGAGCAATGCGAAGTAATGCTTTTGACTGTTCAGTAGAAGCGAGCAGATTAAGTTTTGGTTATTCTATCTTTCCCAGGCGCCGCACATAAGCTTCCCTCCTGTGGTCTGCTGGGTATCTTCAGTCGGCGTGGTTTTTTCCTCACACATGCCCTTGGTAGTTAGACACTTGGAGGGTTTATTCAGCAGCCTCGGGGCTCAGAGCACACACCCCTTTCTTTACTTCTAGCAAAACTTTCCTCCTGCCTCTGCTGCTCCGAGTGACAGTAAATAAGCTAGTTAGGGAGCAAAACCCTCCTCGGCCAAAGGCAGTGAGAAGACCAGAAGGGGAGCTCTTTATAAAGGAATGGGGGGGTCACCTAAACCCCAGAACTCTGCTTCACTCCCCACAGGTGGGACTCCTGCTGGCTGAGGCAAGACCTCAGCCCGTTGTTGCTCATTTCTGGAAAGCCTCAACTGGCTGGATCAGTGGGTGACAGAGTAGGATAAGGAGAAGCTGGCCTGGCAGGGATGCTGGGGTTAGAGCCAGGGTGGGGACTGGGTACCTTCCCTTTTTCAGTTTGACAGACTGAATCTCAGCATCAGAGCTGAGGAGAACTCCAGTTATATAAGCCTGAGTGGGAGACAGCCTGTAAGGTGGTCTGCAGAGGGGCTGGTGGTAATGGCACAGCCCCCGGGGGAGCTTCAGTGTGGGCAGACCCAGGAATCTGTTTCCCCCAGGTATCAAGTCCAAACAGAAGAGCAGGGGGGATTTGAGCCCCACCCCCACCCTGCAGCCTCTAGGCCTGGAGGACTTTTCCTATGTTGCTTGGTCAGAAGCAGGGTTAGGACTCACCAGGGCGGCTTTCTCCTTAACCACCTCTATGGTCTTTGGGACTTGCTGGTGACACACCCGACAAGCACGTTTGCATCGTCCAGCCTGGATCTGGATCCAACCTGTATGGATTGGCATGGTCAGGCTTCCCAGCCCCTGATCAGCAGGGTGGGAGCTTCCTGAATCTCAGCAGGGCCATCTTTGGGCTCATCTTTAAAAAAAAAAAAAAAAGTACCACCACTTCCTGAAGCTGGGAAAGCAGAGCTAGCATCTCTGAGGGCAGAGCTGTGCTGAGTGGGGCTCTGCAGATACACACTTTAGTCCCCTGGACTCTCCTCCTTATCAAGCCTGTAGCCTGAGGCTGATGCCTGGAGGGGCTGCTGGTAATTCCTTGGGCGCACAGGCACAGTTTGCACCCTGCATTGTGAGGCCCTGGGCATTACACCATCACTTCTTGATTCCTAGTTTTAATTCGTGGCTGTGCTCTCTCCCACATCCAGAGTGTGATCTCTCCCACATCTTCCCCTCTGGCATCTTCCTTTTCAGTCCAGGGCCCTCTTGGACATGGCAAATGCTCAGTGTATATCTGCAACTTACTGCCTTTTCTTTACAAATCCGGTATTTAGAAGCCTTCTTTTTTATTTCATTTTTAAAATATTTTTGTATTTGGTTGCTCTGGGTATCAGTTGTGGCACATGGGATCTTTCTAGTTTCGGCCTGTGAAATCTTTAATTGCAGCATGTGGGATCTAGTTCCCTGACCAGGGATTGAACTCAGGTCCCTGCATTGGGAGCGTGAAGTCTTAGCCACTGGCCTTCCAGGGAGGTCCCAGGCTTCTTTTTTTTTAGCTAAGAAAAACCCATAAGTTGGGTTAACGCAGCCAGCATTGTCAGCAGCACAGATATTTGAGCCAGGGTGCCTACCTAGTTGAGCCAAGGGGCTTTTCTGTGTTCTGGGGGACCCTTCATCACCTCCAGGTTGGATGAGGGTCCTGAATCTCTCCAGAGTCTTTCCGCTGTGGGTGTGATCCTCTTTTAAGGTCATTTCATTTCCACCTTACCCACCAGCATTGTGAGTTCCTTGAGGGTTGGCATCATGCCTTGTTAGCATTTTCTCCACTCATTTGCCTGGTGAAGAAACGAAGAGTAAACGTTTGTTAAACAACGAGTGAGCAACAAGTGAGTGGCTCTGTCACCAGCCAGGCCGGCCTTGCTGGCCTTGAGGACACTCCCAGCCTGGAGCCTTTGCAGTGGCCGCTCCCGCAGGCCGGAATGTTCTCCCCCAGACTTTGTGGCTCACTCTCCCCTCCCTTGTGTCTGCTTCATCTTCTCCGTGAGGCCTTCCTGTCACCCTTATTTAAAACTGTAACCCCTGGTCCCTCCCTGACCTTCCTGATCTAACCTGACCTACCCTGTGCTCATTTTTCTTTTTCTTCTATCACTTTCTAAGTGATTTATGAGTTTACATTTTTATTGTCTGTCTCCTCCCACTGTTCCAAAGGGCACGGTCTAAGTTTTGTTCATCCATATATCCCTGCCCCTAGAATGGTTCTTGTTATTTAGTCTCTCAGTCACGTTGGACTCTTGGAACTCCATGGACTGTAGCCCACCAGGCTCCTCTGTCTACGGAATTTCCTAGGCAAGAATATTGGAGTGGTTTGCTATTTCCTCCTCCAGGGGATCTTCCCAACCCAGGGATTGAACCCATGTGCCCTGCACTACAGGCAGAGTCTTTATTGCTGAGCCACCAGGGAAACCCTAAAATGGTTCTTGGTACGTAGTAAGACTTTGATTAAAAAGTCGCTGAAGGAACGAATGACCTGCCAGATTTGAGAATTATCCCCATTCCAGAAGTGTTAGAATTTTGAGGAGCTGATAAGGGATAAAGACAAATCGGTGTGTGGTGCTGTTATCCAGGGACTTGACCGTTTCCAGCTGCGCCAGGAAAGCCAGGAGGAGCTCCTGCAGAGACACATGCGTTAGAGGTTCGGGTCACGGCCTCAGAAGCAGAGTTTGGGGTCCTGGTTCCCCTTCCCTGTGCCTCAGTTTCTCAGTGAATGAGCGGTCTTTGAGCATCAGGAGCTGACGTGACTTCACTCACCAGCGAGAATCATGAACATGCTCTGCACACGCAGAGACAGGCGCAGAGAGTCATTGCAGGCCTGCGGCTCTGAGCTTTGCCTGGAGACTGAAGCAGGGAGGCGACAGCTTCCCGGGCTTCCAGGGTGGCTCAGCGGTAAAGAAGACACCTGCCAGTTCAGGTCCGATTCCTGGGTCGGGAGGATCCTCTGAAGGAGGAAAAGGCAGTACTCCTGCCCCAGTGTTCCTACTGGGACAGAGGAGCCTACAGCCCATGGGGTCGTGAAGAGCTGAACACGACTGAGTGGCTGAGCGTGCCCGCCTGACCGCCTCCCAGCTGTTTCTGCCTCCCAACAGAAGGCAGCTGTTGCCAGGCGCTTGCTGAGCCCTGCACAATGTGTGAGACGTGACGCCCGGTGCTGTGGGCCCCCGTAAGACCCGCCAGCTGGTGGGAGCTGTCAGGCCACTGGGAGGCTCCTGCTGTTTGAACCTCGGTCCTCCTTCTACTTGAACCTCACCTAGAATGTTGGCAGTACCGGGTGTTGTGGTTGAGTTTGGCCACAGCTGGAAATCTGAAAACAAAGCCTCCCTGGGCTACTCCTGGCTGGCCCTGTCTTTCCTTCACCACAGATGCCTCCGAAGACCCTGGAAGCACAGTAGTGAATGAGCTCTTCACTGGAGGGTTTGGAAGCCCCGCCCCTCATTGAAACCTACCCTCCAGCTTCTGCTCTGCCCCTCCCTCCGGTTCATTCTCCCCCTCCCAGACCTTCAGCTCTTCTTTAGTCCTCTTATCTTTCCCCACCCACTTTATAACCACCTAGCCCCCAGTAAAGAGCTGGGTTTAAACTCTACAGCTTGGTCACTGACCCCTGAGGTAACCTTAGACCTAAACTGCTCCTTATAGATAGTGGGGTATATATTGGAGGGGAAAAGCTAGAAATGATTTCATTAAAAACTCCTCCGGTATTTCCTATGCCACATCACATTTTCCCCAGTGGCTTAATTTTATTCCTGAAACAACTTTATAAAGGCCGGAAAGAACACCGCATAATTTTTGCTTTTGGTTCCTACCATCTGGCACACCTTGAAAGTGTCTTGTTTCCCTGCGCCTGCTTGTCCTTTCATTTGCTCAACAAACATCTAATTTTTGGAATCCTGTGTGTCAGACGGTGTGCTGGCTGTTAGCAGAGGACTAACACAGCCCTGTTCACAGAAGTCGCGGTCTACTAGGGAGACAGACGTGTGGACAAAGCTTCAGCAGGCACTGTGGGGCTCCCAGGAAGGCCTAGGCTTCCAGAAACTTCTGAAGTTAGAAGGACAGGACCCAGTGATTATTTCAGAAACGTCAAAGTCTGACTGTGAAGTGTTTGTGAACATGTGAGGTTTTTGCCTGGGACTCAGGTTGAAGCTGTTGGAAT
Source organism: Odocoileus virginianus (assembly GCF_023699985.2). Classification (NCBI taxonomy): domain Eukaryota; kingdom Metazoa; phylum Chordata; class Mammalia; order Artiodactyla; family Cervidae; genus Odocoileus; species Odocoileus virginianus. The sequence goes on from NC_069675.1 coordinate 2,822,433, forward strand.
TTAAGGGAAGCGGGCGGAGGAGGGAGCAGAGCTGGGGTGGTGAGGGTCGGGGAGGGGCGGCAGTAAAGGACAGCGGGGTGACCCTTCCTGGGACTCCAGGACTCCGGTGGGTCAGTGAGTGCCATGCCCGCCTGGGCTTCCTGTTCATGTGCAGATGGGGCACGGACAGAACTCGGTGGGGCTGGGGTGCGGCCCGGGAGGCCGCCCTTCTGATGGGCTCTCAGGCGATGCTGTGCTCGCTGGTCCTAGGTCACCCTGAGCAGCAAGAGGGCACAGCCCACCCGCGTGGGTGTGCAGCTCAGGTGCCACGTGGGCTTGGGGGTGAGGCCGGAATGAGGCTGAACGGTTTGGGAGTCAGCTGAGATGGAGCAGCGTGCGTGAGGCACGGAGGCGCCTGGCTGAAGCGAGCCCAGCTGTGGGATGGGGCAGCCTCCAGAGTGGAGATCAGGCAGTCCCGCACCTGGACTCGGATGGCGCCACCTAGAAGCAGTCTCCATCCGAGCTGGTGACTTGACCTCCAGAAGCCTCTCCGGGGGCCAGTGTATCTGGGCGAGTGAGGGAGATGCCAGCAGGCAGCTGAAAGGACGTTGGCCAGGCTGCCGCTTGCTTCTCTTCACTGTGGGGCTTGTGGGCACCTCTGCCCCTCGCTGGCATCGTGCAGCCCGTGGACAGCCTCCACAGAGGTGCTGGAGCTGAGAGCACTTTGAGCCATCTTCTGTTTGACAGACCTCTTCCTACAGCTCTTGTGTGTGTCCTGGAACGTGCTGCCTTACAGCCAGGCCCTAGTAAGAGCTGCTTAGGGCCTTACTTGTCAAAAGTCTTGTATTTCTAATTCAAAAGACCAGCTCCAGAGTTTTCCTGGACCGCTCGGGTCAGCACAGGGGGTCTCGGACAGTGCACAGACATCAAACCCCAAGCCGCAGACCTGTGTCCGCAGAAGTGGATAAGAGGAAGGAGACTCTCAGGAAGTGAGGCTTGTCAGTAGAAGTCTGATGTTTCAGCTGGCTTTTCAAAGCAGAGTAGACACGGCTCTTTTCACGTGCTGGGAGCACTTGGATGAGATCACGGGGAGAGAAATGAGCTTCTCAGCTCTGGGTGCCATCCTGGGAGAAAGCTGCTTCTGTGTGTTGTGTGGCTGGCTCTCCGGCCTTCCCAGAGGGGCAGGGAGGATCCAGCGTTATGTGCCCATATCCCCCACGGTAGCGCTGCCAGGCTGACGAGCCGGGTACCTGAACAGCAGGGACACCCTTGAGGGAAAGGAATGGTGCCTTGTGACGTTTGCCTCATCTCCTCGGTGGCAGGGAGTGCAAGCCTGTTTATCAAACACTCGAACAGGGGAGGGTGCCGGAACGGAAGGATGGACCGGCCCTCCTTTCGCTGACTTGGTGACTGATTCGGCAGAGCCCCTGGTTACTGCAGCTCCTCTCTGTGGGGAGGGACGACTTGTCTTGTCCTCTCATCACACCTGAGGATTCAGGACGGACGTCCAGTTGTGCAAAGCTTTGTGGCTACAGCACAGACTCCTGGCTCATTTCTGGATTCTAGATTACGTAGTCTAGATTACGTAGCTTCTAGACTACATAGTCTATTCCTGTTCCATTGATTATGTGATTTTCTTTTCATTGATGCTAATTAAAAAGACCTGTATATCATTGTCAGAACCTTTGAAAACACACAGAAATCAAAACAAAATATCTATAAGCCTGTGATCTTGTAGATAGAAGGAACCACTTTTGATATTTTGATCTATTGTGATAAATTTTTAAGAAATTAGACATTTTTTTTAATGATTGTTGACTTTTTTTTTGGATGTGGGCCATTCTTAAAGTCTTTATTTGTAACAGTATTGCTTCTGTTTTATATTTTGTTTTTTTGGCCTTGAGGCATGCGGAATCTTTGCTCCCCCGCTAGGGGTTGAACCTGCACCCCCTGCACTGGAAGGTGAAGTCTTAGCCTCTGGACCACCAGGGAAGTCCCTTAAATGTTTTTTTCTTCTAAGTTGAAAAAGTCTTATGACAAAACAACAGGGTCAAAATCATTTTCTTTTTTTCTTTTTTTTTTTATTTTATTAAAGTCAGTTCTGGAAGATAAAGTTGGAGGTTGGATGTGTTCATATGGTGATTGCATGGTTCAAAATTGTCTGATTTATCTTTCTCCTTCATTCTGAACAAGGAAAGAATAAAAGCAGTATGATATTTTTAATTAAATGGTAGCCATCCAGGATAACTTTCCTTAAAAGAAATACTGTTTTTATCATTTTCATTTTTACTGTCATGCTCTCTCCATTGGGGCTCCCCATGTGGCACAGTGGTAAAGAATATGTCTGTAATGCAGGAGACCTGGATTCGATCCCTGGTGAGGGAAGATCCCCTGCAGAGGGGAATGGCAACCCACTCCAGTATTCTTGCCTCGAGAACCCCATGGACAGAAGAGCCTGGTGGTCTACAGTCCATGGGGTGGCAAAGAGATGGACACAACTGAGTGACTAACACTACTCTCTCCCATTAGCTGTCCTTATGTGTTTCCACATTGAAATCACTGTGTATAGTTTTCTGCTCTGCTCTTTGGACCAGAGTTTAGATCCCTTCTTCAGATTTCTCCTTTGATAAGAAATGAAATCCCTTTCTATCCCTGGGTTTCTTAGGAGGAGCCTCTAGGAGGATTTCCAAAGGCTGAGGGCTGGGCTGTGCCCTGTGGCTGACGGGAGCCCAGAGGGCTGGGGTGTGCAGCCTCCAGCCTGTTGTGTTGGGGGTTAAAGCTGTGATTGCTGGAGCATTCCCCAGAGCTTACAGCCAGAGGCCCTCCCCTGCTGCAGGGCCCATTTACCGTGACCTGGGCAGGGTGCTCGAAAGACTGGTTTCCCCCGGCTCTATGGAACGCCTGGTCTCTGGTCAGCAGGCAGCCAGGAGCCTTGGTTGGAAGGTCCCCCCCTCCACATTATCACCGCCCCGGGCAGGCTCACTCACACACCCAGACACATCCACGCCCCCACAGCGCACACACACTCCCCCACACGTCCATACCCACATACTCAACCCCCCTCCCACAGCCACACCCGCACACTGACACACACAGCCCCACACCCACACCCGCCGACTCCACACCCGCCCACTCACACACACAGCCCCACACCCACACCCACCGACTCCACACCCGCCCACTCACACACACAGCCCCACACCCACACCCACCGACTCCACACCCAGACACACCCACACCCGCACACTCACACACACAGCCCCATACCCACACCCACCAACTCCACACCCAGACACACCCACACCCGCACACTCACACACAACATGCCATGCATCTGCATCCACCCACTCACAACCCCCCTGCAACATCCATACCCACACACTCACACACACAATGCCTGCCCACCCACCCCACACCCAGACACATCCATACCCACCCACTCACACACAACATGGCACACATCCGCATCCACCCACTCACAACCCCCCTCCCACAGCCACACCCACACACACACACACAACCTCATACCGTCACCCACACACACACTCAACCCCATACCCACACCCACACACATCCACACCACCCCTCACACATGCATATACGTGTGCACATCCCCCTACTCAGTCATCACCCCCCAACACAGGCAGGCTCACTTGCACACACACACAGACTGCTTTTACACAGGCAGACAGGCATGCACATTTATCCCCTCCAGGCAGGCGCTCCTCTCTCTCTCTCTCACACACATAGGCCTGTACACATATATGCAAAGTCACCTGGAGTCCTGCTTTTAATGTACATCCGTCTCTCATCAAACTTTCCTAAGAGTGAGTTTAAAAAGGAGCAAAAGCTTATGTAGTGGAGTTTATTTTGTTAAAGGCTCAAAACAGTGACTGGCTTTTGGGCTCTGTGGTGGCTGGTGACTTGGTCACCCACATTAATGACAGCATCTAGCCAGAGGCTTGTGGGGAGACAGAATGAGGTGAGGCACGCAGGGGGCTTAGCTCAGGGCCTGGCACCATGTCATCATGCAGGGTCAGCTATCTTAAACATTACTGTTATTACTGTCCAAAAGATGCCCCCCATTTGGGCCATGGTGGTTCTCACGTACCAACTTAGCTGGCAGCTGCCCCACCGTCTGGGCGTGGTGCCTTTCTTGGAATTATGAAGACATTGAGGTCAAAAAGAGCTTGTTATATAATTACAGACTCTTTTTAATTCAGATGGCATCTTATCTGGACCCTGGCAGTTATGTTAAGGGTAACAGAAGCCAGAGCTTAAGGCAAAGAAAAGTCTGGAAGAGTAATTTAAAACTGAGGAAATGCGCCTCATTTACTTATATATTTTTTTTCCCCTGCAAATTCCTGCCACTATCCTGATTGCCAGCACCTTCACTGCAGGAGCAGAGAGTGGGGGTCACTGCCCTCGGAAGATGCCCAGGGAAATAACGTGGCTGCACGCCATGTGGGTCTTTTCATCTCAGGACCTGCCAGTTGCCTGTCCTCCTTGGTGCCCCGGTTAGGGAAGCAAGAGACTATGATAGAAAAGTAGGAACAAGAAGGGGACCCAAGGTCTGGAGGAGGGTGGAGCAGGGATCGTGAAGAAGGAAGTACCTTCATGAAGCCTGGGTTAACCCTCCGAGCGCTGGAGACGCTGTAGATGGGGAGCCGAGGCTCAGAGAGGACGAAAATCTTTCTCAGCCACGTGACAGGTAAGTGGCTGCCCCAGACTGCTCCCCTCCCCGGGGCCAAGCCCTCAACTGCTGTTCTGTGTTACTTAGTGAGATTGTAGATTCTGAAAACGAGGCCAGAAGATTGGGATATCCCAATAACCCCAGGCTAAAAAATATACTGTCTGTTCTACATTAAAAAAAAAAAGTTATTTAACCAGTCAGGTAGGTGGGTGGTAGTATATCACTGTAATTTTCTTTTCTTCGTGATTTTAATATCGAGTTCCCTAGTGACTAATGTTGATCACATTTTCAGCTGCTTATCATCCATTTTGGTGACTAATGCTTTTGATTCCCTGTTTAAGATTCTTTGGGGCTTCCTAGGTTATGCAGCGGTGAAGAATCCACCTACCAAAGCAGGAGACTCAGAAGTTCAGTCCCTGGGTCGGGAAGATCCCCTGGAGGTGGAAATGGCAACCCACTCCAGTATTCTTGCCTGGGAAATCCCTTGGACAGAGGAGCCTGGCAGGCTACAATCCATGAGGTCACAAAGAGTCAGACACGATTGAGCATGCACACATGAATGCATTAAGGTTCTTTGCCTGTATGAAAACCAGGAGGAATCCTGTGTTGTATTCTGGAAGCGGTGGTGTTTACCTTAGAGATCTCTAATCCTTCTGGAATTTGTTTTTTATGTGTCACAGGTTAAGATTTTTTTTTTTTTTAATTTCTATGGATGTCCAACTACTCCAGTAGAACTCATTGAAAAGACTCTCGTTTCCCCACTAAACATGGTATATGTGGGGGTCTGTTTCTGGATCCTCTTCCATTGGTCTGTTTATTGTTTTCTTGTTCCAGTACTGCATTGCCAAAATTGCAGTAGTTTTATAGTGAACTTTGGAATCTGTTAATGTTAAACACTTTGTTCTTTGTTGTTCTTCAAGATTTAACCTCTTGCCTGGGAATTGTATGGAATTGCATTGGCTTCCTGCATAGTTCAGTCGGTAAAGCATCTGCCTGCTATGCGGGAGACCTGGGTTCAATCCCTGGGTTGGGAAGATTCTCCTGGAGGTGGAAATGGCAACCCACTCCAGTATTCTTGCCTGGAGAATCCCATGGACAGAGGAGCCTGGCGGACTGCAGTCTGTGGGATCACAAGAGTCAGACTCGACTTAGTGCTATCTTTCTTTTTTTAATATATAACTTGAAGAATTGACATCTTTATAGTAAAGAATCTTCCAGTCTCCAAACATGGTTACCCCTGTATTAGTACGTGCTTTCTCTCTCTGTTTTTTCAAATCTGTACTTAAAATTTTCTTTATTTGGCTGCACCGGATCTTAGTTGTAGCATGTGGGCTCAAGTTCCCTGACCAGAGATTGAATTCAGACGCCTTGCACTGGGAGCTCAGAGTCTTAGCCACCGTAACACCAGGGAAGTTCCTAGTTTGTACTCTCTTAATTTCTTTCAATGATAACAGTCCTGTTCTGTGTAGAAGTCTCACGCTTTTCTTAGATTTATTGCTAGATATTCGGTGATTTAAAACAATTCTTTTTCCAAATGTTTGTTGCAGATTGTTCCAACCAGGGTGTTCTGCATGTCAGTCCAGGTGCTAGCCACGAGTTAGTAGACTCCGTCCCCTCATGTGTGAGGGCGCAGTCCTGCACACACTGCCTTCACCTCAGATGCCAGCCTCAAGTGGGGTTCCCTACACCTGTGTACGTCTGGCCTACTGGCTATAAATTCAGGGGTTCTCATGACTCCCCTCAGGTTTGAGAATTTCTCGAATGGCTCACAGAACTCAGAAAAGTGTTCCACTCAGGATTTCAGCTTTATTTTAAGGGGCTGTACCTAGGATGGGGTCTGTCTGAGGGACAGAGTGGTCCAGGCCTTCTCCCCCCGAGCAGGGGTGTGTCACGCTCCCGGTCCATCAGTGGCTTCACCAACTGGGACGCTCCCCTGAGTTTTGAGATCTAGAGTTTTTATCATCAGAACTTCCTTAGCATGATTGGTGCAGTCATCGGCCTTCCCTGGAGGCAGGGCCTTGTGTAGCTTCTTGTATTTAACTGGTGACCATCTCCAGTCTCCCTCTAGGGTCCCACCTAGAGTCGTCTTATTAACAGCACAGAGACACTCCTGTCACTCAGCAAGTCCAGGCGTTTTCCAAGCTCTTTGACAGGAAGCAGGATCAGAGACCAGGTATATTCTTTTCATTAAAAATTTAAAAAAATATACATACATATATATTTGGCTGCACTCTGCAGCATGTGGGATCTTAGTTCCCTGATCAGAGACTGAACCCATGCCTTCTTTGGTAGAAGTGGAAGTTCTTAACCCCTGGACCACCAGGGAAGTCTCAGATGTATTCTTTATTGCATTACACAAGTATAGTGAAATGTAGTTAATTTTTGTATAGTGACTCTGAATTTATTGACTTTACCAAATTGATTATTCTAATAGTTTATTTTAGATTCTTTTGGCTTTTCTACACATATGATTATGTTGCCTATGAATAATGGCAACATTACTGATAAACTTTAAGCATTTTATATCTTGTTCTTGCCTTATTTCACTGGTTAGGACCTTTGGGATCATGTTGACCTGGTGACAGTGGGCATCCTTGTTTAACTATCTATTGAGAAGATTGAATGATAAATCTCCTTTTTTATGAATTATACTGATTGATTTTTGAGTGTTAATCCTTAAACATTTGTTGCATAACTGGAATAAACCTAATAGTCACAATGTATTCTTTTTACACCTGACTGGATTTGCCAGTACCTTTTTTAGAATTTTGGCGTCTACATTCATGAGTGAGATAGGTCTATAATTATTTGTTCTGCTATTAAAAAAATAAAAAACAATTGAGAAAGATATTATTACAAGGTGTCCCTGTTAGATTTTTGTTTGTTGTGATAGGAAAAATAATTGCTTAATTATTGCATCTTTTCCCGTCTTTCAAAATATCCCAATTTAGGCAAGCAAATTTGAACATAGCAGGTAACATTCTCACCTTCTCCTTACCCCTCACCTGCTTCTCCTTCTGACAACAAGCCTCTTAGAGCAAATGTTGCTGCAGGGTTGTTGGTTTTTTTTTTTTTCCATTTTTTAGTTTTTTTCTCCTTCAGGTTTTGATATCAAGGTCTAGAATTATTTTAATAGTTTACAAGTTATTTGGGAACATGTGTGACTACCAGGAACCAACTGGGGTTCACCAAGGGAACCCCCCCTTTTTTTTGTGAAAGGGGTAGGATTACTAGTTTAGTTCAGGAGGAAGCCAGCTCTAGACTTAAGGTATCTTGATGTCAGCATTTAAGAGGATTTCCTGTTATATCTTCATGGCTAACACGAGACACGTGGGCCATGAATGTCCCATTTAATTTTTTAAAATGTATTTTTAATTGGAGGATAACTGCTTTACGATGTTGTGTTGGTTTCTGCCTCACAGCAAGGTGAATCATCCATACGTATACATATATCCTCGCCCTGTTTAGCCTCCCTCCCACCCCCCCCGAATCCCACCCCTCTCCCATCACAGGGTGCTGAGCTGAGCGCCCGGTGCTGTACATCAGCTTCCCACTAGCTATCTGTCGCACTCACGGTAATATACGTATTTCAGTGCTTCTCTCAGTTCGTCTTACTCTCTCCTCCCCTCACTGTGTCCACAAGACTGTTCTCTACGTCTGCATCTCTATTCTTGGACGGTGGTCCAGTTTTTAGATTGATTTGCCCGTAGATTATTAGCTGGTTGCACAAACAGGTCCAAAGAGTGGATGCCTCTCAAGGCAGTAAGGACACTGTGAATCTGTGAGCCATCATGGGAGGGGTGATGGGGAAGGGGCGCCTCCTGGGCTGGGGGCTCTGGGGTGGGAGGCCAGGCAGCCAGGAGCTGGGGTGCTAGGGGGAAAGGCCAGAGGGGCTCCTGAGACCAGAGGACTGGGCGGAGAGACAGTCAGTTTGCTGAAAGTGTCTGAAGTCAAGAGGCCGGTGGCTCCTTCCTCCCATCACAGCGGGTCAGCCGGGCCAGCATCTTCTCTCCTATTTCCTCTGCTGTGTAATGTTCCTCCAGTTCTGTGTTCCTCCCCGCCTTCTGCACCATCCCTGCCTGTGTCCTCCAGGAGAAGTTTTTATATCACTGAGGACCAAGACACCAGCCCTAGGTCTGAACTCATGCCTCAGCTAACTGAAGAAACTTCACACAAACAAGAAATAAGCCCTGTCCTTTGATCCAGGTATTCTCCTTCCAGAAATCTATCTTAAGGACATGAAGGTAGACCCAAATATGTTTATTACAAGGATTTTCATAATGGCAAAAAGGGAAGGGCACAGTTTAAGAACCCAGTGGGACTTGGGATTGTGTGTATATGTGTACAATGGAATATTATGAGGCCATTCAGTTTCTACAGATATTTCTATGACATAGGCAAATACAGAGAATGTGAAGTATTTAAAGAGCAGGGTACAAAAGTATTTACCCGATGATCCAGTGTGTGGAGAAAATATATTGGGTTGGCCAGAAAGTTCAAGTTTTTGAATACATGGAAAAACACGAATGAACTTTTTGGCCCCTAATATATGGTACTATTTTATCTATGTATATTAATTTTAAAAGGCCAAAGAAAATACGCAGTTAACAGTAGTTACCTCTGATGAAAGGTAAGATTAAAAGTTACATTAATTTTCTTCTTCTACTGTTGTTACTGCTATAAAAAAAATCATGTAAAAATTAGTTAAATGTGAGAAAAAAGTACAAGAAAATTGGGGAAGTTAGAGCACTGACTGTTGAGGATCTTAAGGAATTACATGTTTGGGTGTGATGATACTGTTGTGGTTTTGCTCTTTTTAAGGGTCCTTAACTTTTAGAGATGCTGAGTGAAGTGCTTTGGGCTTCCTTCCCTGGTGGCTCAGTAAAGAATCTGTCTGCAATGCAGGAGACCTGGGTTTGACCCTGGGTCAGGAAGATCCCCTGGAGAAGGAAATGGCAACCCACTCCAGTATGCTTGCCTGGAGAATCCGATGGGCAGAGGAGTCTGGAGGGCTGCAGTCCATGGGATCGCGTATGAGTTGAACAGGGCTGAGCGACTAAATCACCAGCACTGAAGTGCTTGGGTAAAAGTAACAGATGTTTACAGATAAGATCTGGGATTTCCTTCATAATAAACCAGTGGAGTGGGTGGGAGGAGAGAGGAAACAAGATTGGCCAGAGGAGTTGTTAATTGTTTGAGGTATGTGAAGGATGTAATTATATTATTTCCTCTTCTTTTGTATATGCTTTTATTTTCTATCATAAAAGGTTAGAAATTAGAGACTACTGGTTAACTGAAAAATCAAAGACATGAAGACCTGTCCCTAGCGTGGGAGACCAGGCTTAGGGTCCCCCAGCATCTCCTTGTCAACAGCTTCACCCCTGGGGCACTTGGGTTAAAGAAGGCTCTTTGGGGAAGTCCCATTTCTGAATCCCAGCTCGCTCACTCACTCACAGTGCGATCCTGGGCAGGGACCTCTCTGAGCAGGGCTTCCCTCCTGTGAAGAGTGGGGTCCATCATAGATGCTCCTCAGGGCTGGAGGATAGGAGAGGGGGACAGTTCCCTGCCCCCTCCCGCACACTCACCCGCCCTGACTGCTCGGTGCCGGGGTTGGGGGGGGGGGGAATGTGGACCCTGGGAGGGACACCCAAGTGTCTACTAAGTGAAGGGACAGTGAAAGTGTGGCTCTTTACAGGGAGGCTGTAAACAGCTCTTTAAACTTCTTGGATTATGGACCTTATTAGGAAAAAAAAAATTTTTTTTAATTGTTTTGGCCATGCCACACGGCATGTGGGATTTTAGTTCCCTGACCAGGGATCGAACTGTTGCCACTTGCATAAGAAGCTCAGAGTCTTAACCACTGGACTGCCAGAGAAGTCTTCTCTAAATTTTTATAATTTCTCTCTCCATTCAAACACTGTATACATGTATGTTTTACTAATACAAATATTATAAAACAAAGGAAAAAATTGTTAAAGAAGTAAAAATAGAATAACCACTCTTTTAAAACGTTTTGCTAATAGTTATCACTTCCTATCATCTCTAGCACATACTTTATATATTTTCTCAGGGCACAAAAAATGTAGACGTATGTCTGCGTTTCACAGTTTTCTTTGTCTGAATTATTTTGGCCAGCCACTCAGCCCTGACTCCATCTTCACTGATCTCCCCCAGTGCTGGTTGGGGCGGTGGGCGGCAACGGGGCCTTTGTAGGCCTCTGTCTTCACTCCGGGGTCTCCTTGTTAAGCAGCTCTCTATCTTGTGAGCTGTGCTCCGGTTATGTTTTTCACATCGTGTGTAAATCGCTGTCTGCACTTGCTCTCCATTTGCTAGAATGGGAGTGAGTGAGTGAGTGAGTGAATGAGTGTGTTTGTGTGTGCAGGATCCCCAGAGCCCCTTGGTCAGCCGTGATGGCTGGTGACCTGCTGGCTTGCAGACCTAGTCTGGGTCCATCCATGGCCAGTCTGTGTAGTAACAAAAGCTAAAGTTGCTTTTGTATCTTGGACTAAAAATCAGTGGAAACAGTGTCAGGGATAGGTACCCCCTTGGGAGATCCTGTCCTGACAAGCCATGTCAGCGTTGCTGTCTTTTTTTTATCTTTATCTGGCTGCGTGGGGTGTTAGTTGTGGCATGTGGAATCTTCTCTGCATCATGTGGGGTCTTCTGTTGTGGTGCACAGACTCTCTAGTTGTGCTCGGGCTTAGTGGCCCTGCAGGTTGTGGGGTCTTAGTTCCCAGATCAGGGATCGAACCCCAGTCGCCCGCATTGGAAAGTGGATTCTTAACTGCTGGGCCACCAGGGAAGTCCCTGCATTGTTGTCTTGCTCAGTGTCTGGGCTGGCTGGTTTCCTGGTCAGTCTATGGAGCCCCTTTTACCTGTGCCCTCCTGTGCAAGTGAGCACCCACCTGCCTCCATTTCCATTTCTCTTTTCTACGAGACTGTCTCCATATGACTTTTCTTTTTCTGCTTTACTCTGTTTAACCCTTTTTCTTGCCATTCATTTTCATCTCTTTCCTTTTAAAAACATAGCCCACCAAAAGGCAGTATTTTCATTGGTGCTATTTATTGAATAGCTTACTTATCGAGCACCTGCTGTATATCTAGACATGGAGGAGTGAGTCAAGAACCGCCAAATACAATTTCTATAGGTGAGAGTGGAAACGCGGACACATCCTGGAGAAGGCAGTTTGGAGGTTTCTATTGAACTTGCCCTTTGACTTAGTGACTCCACGTCTATAAATGTTATCTCACATGTGTCAAATGAGGGATTGTCCTTGCGGGGTTGTCTGCAGTAGGAAGAAACCTGGAAACAATCATGTGTCCATCAGCAAAGCTCCGTCCTGGCCCCTACCAGCGAACTTCCCCAGGGGCAGTTGAGGAGCCCTGTGCTGCAGCGACTTCGCCGAGCGCAACATGCCAGGTGCAGAAAGGTGTGTCTTCTGTTTTCAGTTAAAATAAAAATAGAAGTAGTGGATTTTATCATAGGAACTTTCAGAAGAGTGGAAAATGATGAAGAATTAAAAGTCAGAGTCACTCTCATCCTGCCGCTGTAAATGTCTTTGTTGGGTTTTCTTCCAGTGAGTCAGCAGTGAACTAGATTGCTTCTCCCCTTCAAAATGAGATCGCCTTCTTTTCTTTTCTGATTATAAATGGAAACATTAAAAAGTAATACAGGTTGACTTTAAAGTCCATTTAAAATTCGACCCCATGAGCTGTAGCCTCTGTCCGTGGATTTCTCCTGGCAAGAATACTAACTTGAGTGGGTTGCCATTCCTTTCTCCAGGGAATCCTACAGACCCAGGGATCAAACTAGGGTGTCCTGCATTGCAGGCAGATTCTTCACCATCTGAGCCACCAGGGAAGCCCTTAAAATGCATTAAGCCAAAGCAAAAGAAACCGCTGTCACTCTTACTGCCCTGGTTTGGAGCTGTCTGCTTTACACAAATGGTGAACCGCCGTCCCTTAGAATAAACCTGTATCTGCATTAGCTGTATAGTGGCTGTTGTGCTGTGTCATAAATCGCACTGGGTAGACCCTCCTGGGCACACCTTGCTCTTGGCCTGGGCACTTCTATTGAGTTCAGGTCTTTCTTAGAAGTGAAAGAAAACTGACTAGTCCAAGGTCTTACACATTTGACATCTTGATGCATACTGTCAGATCATGATGGAAAAATTTCATTGTTCTTTCCAATACTGCTCTCTTTCAGTCACCATAGCCTCATATTTTAATTTATATTAGAATTAAGGACATCCTCACTGTTTTTTTTTTAAATTAAAAAACTGTAAGATTTTTTCACTTTTTAAAAAAAAATATTTTAAAAATTTTATTTAATTTTATTTTTGGTTTCCCTGGGTCTTTGTTGCTGTGTGTGGGCTTTCTCTAGTTGCAGCAAGTGGGGGAATACTCTCTAATTGCAGTGCTGGGGCTTCTCTTTGCTGTGACTTCTCACATTGCAGAGCACAGGTCCCAGGCACACGAGCCTTAGTGGCTGCAGCCCTTGAACTCGGTAGTTGCAGTGTGGGGGGCCTAAGCATGCGGGTTTCAATACTTGTGACACAGGGGCTTAGTTAGTTGCACTATGGCATGTGGATCTTCCGGGACCCGGGATTGAACCCGCGTCTCCTGCATTAGCAGGTGGATTCTTACCCACTGAGCCACCAGGAAAGTCCCTCTGTTCTTTTAAATTGCTCATTGATTAAACAGCTCCCTCCCGGCCCTCCCCGGTCAGGCCTTCCCTGTTGTAGATATTCTGCGATACTCCTTTTGTGTGTAACTCTCCCACCCCCTTGGAGCTGATGGCACTGGGGGTTGGGAGGGCTGTGCTTTGCCTCTCTGGTTCCTCTTCTGCCCAGCCCTGCCTTCCTGCTGGGCTGGGCTGAGGCTCCTCCTGCTGGCTGAGGTCAGCACTATTAATAGTCAGCTTAATCCTGCCCTGGCTGGATGGAGGGAGGCAGAGGAGGGGGATTCCCAGGAAATCGGGGTGCCCACTGTCTGTGAGTGCCGACCTGTGGCCCAGGGCTCTGTCCTCTGGCAGCCTGGCTAGCTCCTCTCCTGGTGGGGGTTGCTGAGAGTTCAGGGCCAGCCCTGGAACCTGGGTTGGTAGGAGATGAGACCTGCCGGGAGGCCAGAAAGAGATGCCGAGGACACCATTTTGGGTTGTGGGATGCCTGCGTCTGACCTGGGGCCCCTGGATCTTTCCGTGAGCAAAGGTGGCTAGAGCAGGTGAGCAGGGCCTCTTGGAGCCCTTGTGTACTTTGAAACCCAGCACCTAGGAATGTGTTTTTCTTATGGTCTTTGAGAGACTATAAAGGTTTTTATTGGGGAGAAGGGGACACAGGCGCTTGCTAAAATGGCCATTGTGGTGGGTTGAGGAATAGGCTTTCCGGTGCCCCTGGAGACCTCCCTGTGTGTTTCTAGCAAAGACTTTGGAGTGTCTGCTGTGTGCCGGCATCCGGTGAGAGACGATGGGAGGATGCTTGGAGAGGGGTGAGTTACTGTGCCGAGCTGCATCCTAACCTGGCTGGATGCCAGGCGGCTGATGCGACAAGCACTGTGAGTACTGAAAGGGAGACCTGGGGCGCTTCGGGGGCAGTGAGTGCTCACAGGACACCCAGGGCTGAGCCTGGGCAGGTGGAAGGGTGGAGAGGTGGGGGAGGGTTGTTGAGGAACTCAGGCAGGTTCTGCGTCCTCCCTCTGCTCACCTCCTCTTCCCCGTGGGAGAGGGCAGTGAAAGAGGCCCAGGCTTGCTTGGGCCACTTGGCAGTCTGTACCTGCCAATCCCGCCAGGGTTTCTTGAGGTCTCACGTGTAGGTTTCTGACCTGGGCCAAGGCTGCCCAGGGCAGAGCCGGCAAGCTTGCAGCCAGATAGGGCCCAGAGGTGAGCTGGGGACAGCAGCTTCAAGGTGCCTCCGGCCCCACAGGACTCTCCCAGTCCTTGCAGCGTTTGAGTATAGAAGGCGCGGGAAGCCCTAAGCCCCAAGAAGCAACATGAGGACGTTCGTAAGAGTTTCTTTCTGATTGTACTATTGACTATGGAAATGGAAATGTTAGAATTTCTATTTAGGAAAGTATAAAAAAGAAAACAGAAGTCATGCTGAATCCCCCTAGGCTGGTTAAACCGTTTGAATTGAAATTGTCTTTTTTCTTTTTTTTGGTTGGAAATACTCAAACATCAGTAATTTCATATGGCTCAGCCAAATATAATCTTTTTGCTACATTTTCTCAGCTGTTTTTTTAAAATTAGGACTGCTTTGGAAAATATGGGATTATCAGTTTTTGGAGTAGACACATTATGTCGGTTTACATGTTTCATTTCTCATTCCTACCGTCCCCCAAAACCCAATTATCCAGTTGAATGGACACTCATAATCAAATGAAGTGACTCATTAAAATAAAATTCTACATTAGATTTAATAAATATCATACAATGAGAGTCACAAGTCTGAGTCCTAATTTGATCCTCTTATTCTAAATGGTAAATCAGCTAACAGTAATTTCTGAATTACAGAAGCTTCTTTTTTTAAAAAATATATATTTTATTTATTTTATTTGGTTGTACTGGGTCTCAGTTACAGCATATGGGATCTAGTTCCCTGACCAGGGATCGAATCTTGGCCCCCTCCATTGGGAGCACAGAGTCCTAGCATGCTGGGCCACCTGGGAAATCCCAAAAGCTTCTTGATGACTGAAATTCAGAATAATTCTTTGCCTAGTCTCTGTCCCTCTCCCCCTCCACTGTTGGTTCCTAAGGCACAACCACGTGAACTGTGTCATCCATTCCACAGGTGTTCATTGAACACCTATTATGTGCCGCTCGCTGTTCTGAGTTTTGGGAACACAGACGAAAGCCTCTGCTCCGATGGAGCTCTCCATCTAGTGGGAGAAGATGGGCCATAAAACGATAATCGCGATGAACAAGCACTTTCTGTTGTTTATTGTCGGTGATAAAGACCCGGTTGTGGGGCTGGAGGAAGGCTTGCAGTCCTCAGTGAGGCCCTCTGGGTAGGCCTCACTGAAAGGGGATGTTTGAGCGTTGAACGCAGGCCTGAAGCAGGGCTGAGCGGGTGGCTGTTGGGGGAGGAGCAGGTCAGGCTGGGGGAGCGGCCTCATGTTGGAGGAAGAGCCGGGGGGCTGAGAGTCGCCCGCGCTGGAGAGGAGGGCAGTGCGAAGGCCTTGGGGCCCAGGCCCCGTGAGGAGCGCAGCGTCTCTGTGGAGTGGGAGAGCCACTGGAGGGTTTGGGGTGCAGCGGGGCTCCCCCTTGCTGCAGTGTGGAGAGTAGACTCAGGTCCCGGGTGAAGACTTAGGATCTCGCCCTTTGGGTGAGAGGAGAGGCCTGTGGCTCAGCATACTCAGACGGTAAAGAATTCGCCTGCGATGCGGGAGACCCAGGTTCCATCCCTGGTCGGGAAGATCCCCTGGAGGAGAGAGCATGGCGACCCACTCCAGTGTTCTTGCCTGGAGAATCCCATGGACAGAGGAGCCTGGCGGGCTGCAGTCCATGGGGTTGCAAGAGAGTTGGACTTAACTCGGCGACTAAACAACAACAGCAGCGTCTGCCAGTAGCAGTGGAGGCTCCCGGAAGTGGTTGGATTCTGGGTGTCCGTTGCAGGCAGAGCTGATGGGATCTGCTCAACTGGCTGGATATAGAAGGGTAGAGAAGTAGTGGAGGCACTTTATTCCCCCACGCCCCCATCCACTTCGCAGGTCTGGGGCAGGAGGTTGACCGAGTCAAGGGCAAGATATTGGGTTGGCCAAAAAGTTGATTCAGGTTTTCTTCTGTAACATCTTACAGGAAAACCCCAATATTAGACATCCATGTGGAGCTAGCTGTGAGCCAGTAGCTGGATGTGAGTCTAGAGGGCACAGGAGAGGGCTGCAAACAGTTATTGGAGATACCTTGATGTATAGTTTGTATTTAAAGTTGTGAGGCAAGGGCCAGGTACAAGGACTGAGCCCCGGGACTCTTCTCAGGAAGGAGAAGCAGCCCTGGGGTCAGAGGAACACCAGGAGAGCTGTTCCTGGAAGCCGAGGGGAGGGAGGATTTCCAGGAGAGGAGAGAGAGTTGCTCAGAAATTGTAGCCTGGGCAGGTCTCCTGAGAATGAGACCCCACCATTGGAGGTCATTGGTGACCTGGGCAAGAGAGGTTCTCTGGCCAGGCGGGGAGAAGGTTCTGCTAAGACCAAAGAATGGCCTTTCTGGAGACAGGTAAGTTAGGAAAAAGGCAAACACAGCCCAGGGTCCATACTCAGGTCAGCAGAAGGTGACTTCTGTGTCGGGGCCCCAGCTGGCCAGCCGCAGTTGGCGCCAGGGCTCCAGGCTCTTAGCCTGCAGGGCAGAGCTGGCCGAGGACGGAGCCCCAGGTCCACTCACCTACAGGGTACCTACCTGCTGGAAAGTGCTGCCCTTAGAGGGCGCCCACACCCACCAGTGGAGCCCACAAACCCAGGCTCCCCAGAGAGGAGGCGAGAGGGCTGAGCGGGAACTGAGGAACCTACTCGTTTCATCCACGGAGGGACATTTTGGTCCTTCAGAGAAGCTGCTTACCTTTCCTGGTGAGGCCCAGGGTGACCCGTGACCATTTGTGTGGCAGGACTTGTTCTGAGCCTGTGGGTCAATTAGAGGGTTCAGTTGTTGTCCAGTCATTAAGTCGTGTCTGACTCTCTACAACCCCAGGGACTGCAGCACCCTGTCCTTCACTGTCTCCCAGAGTTTGCTCACACTCATGTCCATTGAGTCAGTGATGCCATCCAACTATCTCATTCTTTGTCGCCCCGTATTCCTTTTGCCCTCAATCATTCCCAGCATCAGAGTCTTATCCAGTGAGTCAGCTCTTCCCATCAGGTGGCCAAAGTATTGGAGCTTCAGCATCAGTCCTTCCAATGAATATTCAGGACTGATCTCCTTTAGGATAGACTGGTTTGATCTCCTTGCAGTCCAAGGGACTCTCAAGAGTCTTCTCCAAGAACACAGTTCAAAAGCATCAATTCTTCAGCGCTCAGTCTTCTTTTGGTCCAGTTCTCACATCCGTACATGACTACTGGAAAAACCATAGCTTTGACTGTATGGACCTTTGTTGGCCAAATGAGGTCTATGGTTTTTAATATGCTGTCTAGGTGTGTCATAGCTTTTCTTCCAGGGGGCAAGCGTCTTTTAATTTCATGGCTGCAGTCACCGTCAGTCGCAGCAGTGGGGGAGGACTTTTCCTCAGATTATTGGAACTGTCCTTTCTCTCCAGGGGCTCCGACTTCTAGTCTGTGAGCAGGGACCCCCTAACTGAGCCATATCCAGACACCCACCTGGTCCCCGGGGCTCAGTCTGCGGTAGGGGTTCGGCACGGAGGGTCCTTGTCTACGCTCTCTCACCACTTTCCCTTTGTTCCCTTTAACTTGTTTCTCCCCTTCATTTTTTTTTCTCAATTAAAAAAAAAAAAGCTGTTGAAGTAAAACATGCCCAGCAAGTAGAACAATATAGAAGGGTACTGAGGCGCTCCCTCAAACTCCAGATAGCCCCAGAGGTGACCATCGTTACCGCCTCCCGACAGTGACAGGGCAGTTTAGCACTACCACCCCGCAGGTCTGTGAACGGCACCATGCATCCTGTTCCCTTACAGTCTCTGCAGGGCTTCCTCCCACGCCTGGTCTACCCCACTCTGCTGCATTCTTCCCAGAGCGGCAGTGGCCCCTGATCCATGGCCTTTTTAAAGAAAATTTATTTTATTTTTATTTTAATTGGATGCTAATTACTTTACAGTATTGTGGTGGTTTTTGCCATACATTCACATAAATCAGCCATGGATGTACATGTATTCCCCATTCTGACCCTTGCTCCCACCTCCCTCCCCATTCATTGCCCTTGAGGTTTGAGATTGTTGAATGTTCTGATGAACCCTTTTGCTTTCTCTGCATTTTGAAAATTCCACCCATAGAAAAAGTTCCTACCCCTGAAATTTCCAGACCCAAGGTTGGGGACCCTGAATTTTGAGACATACTGCCAGTTTGGCCTGCTGAAATGAGCGACAGACCTGCCCAACAGACTGCCTGTGAGGACCTGTGTGTCTCCCCAACATTGGGTACTGCCAGGCTTAATTAGGGCGTGTAGGTCCGAAAGTGGTAAGAGCTACCTTGCTTTAATCCTGGTTCCCCGCGCTGCCCCATGACATAGTTTAACTGGCTGCCCCAGGCCCCTGGGGACATTGTTTCTGACTCCAGAGGGCACTTCTGTATGGGCTACATCCGGCAGGCGGAGAGGCTGGGGGCTGGACCCTTGGGTCGAGTCCCTGACTGGCTGCTGCCTACAGAGGACCTTGGCCAAGCTCTTGCTGGCTCATCTCTCAAGACCCTCAGGAAATTTTAATCGAGTCTAGCCATGGTTCTGCCTGGCAAGGTGCTGAGAGTTATTTGACCATGTGCGTACGTGCTAAGTCGCTTCAGTCGTGTCTGACCCTTTGTGACCCTATGAGCTGTAGCCCACCAGCTCCTCTGTCCATGGGATATCATAGGCAAGAATACTGGAGTGGGTTGCCATTCCCTATTACAGGGGATCTTCCCAACCCAGGGATCGAACCTGCATCTCTTATGTCTCCTGCATTGGCAGGTGGGTTCTTTACTCCTAGTGCCACCTGGGAAGCCCTTGTTTGACCACAACTGGAAATCCATGTACCACGATGACTGGCACATTGTGGAAAAGTTTCATTAAAGGGGCAATACTTCCCCCATCACACGTAGTGTACTCTGTGATTCTTCACTTTATTTTTTAAAATGCTGGTCACGGGAAGTGGCATTTCTCTGTTCCCTCTCCAAGGCCCGTGGGAGTTGTGAAGATGCGTCCTGGGGCTGGGCTTCCCTGGGACCCTGGAGACCTGGAGAACCTCCTCCAGGGACACGGTACAGAGTCACAGCTAGGATTGGGTCATGGAGGGGAAGCTGAGCAGGAGACCTGACTTGACCTTCACGGCCCTCTGGCTCTTTTCCCCTTAGGCCCCTCCAGACCCGTGTCCCTGTGTGTGGGGGCACACAGTCCCTTTCAACCCAGAGTGGGGGCCGGGCTCTGTTGTTGTCACTTGCTGGGGTTTGGGACCTGTGAGAAGTGTGGGATCCCAGAAGAAGGCCTGGGAAGCCCTGCCACTCCACTCAGCTTTGTGGAGGGTCCTTCCTCCCCACCCTCTACCTCCTAACTTTCTCTTGTTTGGGGTTCAAGGGTGGCCTTCCTCTAATTATAGTACCCGCCTGGCCTAATTATAGCCTGGGCTAATTTGTTAATGGCTTTGGGAACTGAGAGCCTTGCCTTGGGCAGGATCATGGCTTTTGGGTACACGCAGGGGAGTTATGCCAAGGGGCACTTCTGAAGGAATGTGGCTGGCCCTTGAGGCCCCCTGGGAGCCCCTTGTCCACCCGACGCACACGGGGCTCTGATGGAGGCTGTCTGTGTCTGCAGGTTGTCAGGGTGGGGATCTCTCCCTCCCAGGAGCCCCTGATACACCACACCAAGCTGGGACTTCCCATCTTCATTCTATTTAAACACATGGTCCTAAATTAAAAGATACTTTTGGTTTTCCTTTCTGTACAAGCCATATCCGTTTTCAGCAACAACTTCAGGACTCGTGACCCCAAATGTGTTAATATTTTGCTCAAGGAATCTCAGGACTGGTCTCTCTGCTCCTCCAACTCATTACATTTTCTCCTCAGGGAAGTCCCACCTGGCCATCGTGCAGAAGGTGAACAATGAGGGCGAAGGTGACCCCTTCTACGAGGTGCTGGGCCTGGTCACCCTGGAGGACGTCATTGAGGAGATCATTAAGTCCGAGATCCTGGACGAGTCTGATATGTACAGTGAGTTCCCCGCCCCACCTGCCTCGCTCTGACGGACACCTGCTGTCCCGGGACAGGAAGGCCGAGTGTGAAGCCAGGGCCATCCTTCCTCCCGGCCTTCGTGTCTCAGTCCAGATGCTGCTGCTGCTTCTGGTGGAAGGAGGGCCCGCTAAGCTGGGAGCCGGCGGGTGGGCTCTAGTCTGTTCCCGAGTCCTTGCAGGACGCTGGCCTCAGTTCCAGATTCTCTCTTGCAGCTGACAACCGAAGCCGGAAACGGGTCTCTGAGAAGAACAAGCGTGACTTCTCAGCCTTCAAAGATGCTGACAATGAACTCAAGGTGAAAATTTCACCTCAGCTACTTCTGGCTGCTCATCGCTTCTTGTCCACGGGTAAGAGCAAGAGGGGGCCCTCCGGGTAGGGGCAGAATGTAGCCGTGGAGGGAGCGTTCTGGCTTCTCCTCCCCAGAGGGCTGTGGCAGATGAAGGGCCCAGGGCAAGCTTGGCTGCCTCTGGAAGGGGGCGAGGCGTTGTCCCTCCATTAGCCCCCACTCCTGACGATCCCTGCAGTTTATTTTCCCTGTTAATGAGTTGCTGCTGCACACTTCCAGGAAGCATCTGGATTTGTTATGGAGGTTTGATGCTGGGAGGATGGGAGGTGGGCACCAGGTTCCCCATTGAGGAGGGAGAAGACGACCTTTCCACATGCCGCCTCCCGGTGGGTGTACCTGCAGCCCTGCCCGCTCATCCTCTCCAAGCCCCTGGATCCTGCTCTGCTCTCGTCTCTCCACCTCCCCTCCGCCTGCATCTGCCGGGTCCCATGGGACCTGACCTCCCAGTCAGTCATTTTTCTCTCTTCTCACCCCTGATTCATAGCTCCCTTGGAGACCTGGGTGATTAAATAGGAAAATGCCTGCCTGCCCCATCCTCTCCCCTCACTCTTGACTTCCTTCCCGCCCTCACTTGCTGAAGCTGTGACCCTGTGATTTTTCTGCTGGGATATGGATGCTGTGGACTCGGACAACAGCACTAGTCATGTGTACCGGGCACTTCCCACATGGCAAGCGCGTGTCTCAGTGTCTTACGTCTGTTATCCCATTTCAGCAAGCAGTGACCCCGTGAAGTTTTAAACCCCCATTTTACAGATGAGGAAACTGAGACTCAGGTGAAGGAATGTGCCCGAGGTCATGTTCTATTAGTGCAGGAGCCATGGTCCCGGCAGGCAGACAGCTCCATGTCCACTGAGGCCAGAGCCAAGGGCGCACCCCCTGCCCACCCCGGGAGGCGGGGCCCGGCGGCGAGGAGCTGTCCAGCACAGGTGTGACCAGCCCCAGGTGCCGCCTGGCCTCCTGCGAAACCCTCCTCTCTACTCCCTCAGAGGTCCCCCAGTTCAGCCCTGCTCTGATATCAGAGAAGATCCTGCTGCGGCTGCTCAAGTACCCAGACGTCATCCAGGAGCTCAGGTTTGACGAGCACAACAAGCACTACGTCCGTCATTACCTGTACACACGCAACAAGCCAGCCGACTACTTCGTCCTCATCCTGCAGGTGGGCCTGCCCCTCCGTGCCCTCTGCCCAACCCCCGCTGCCCGTCCTCCTCCCGAGGCCCTCCGTGGCCTCCTCGCGGTCTCGGGGTCTCAGCGCCTCCGCGGGGCCCGCAGCCCCGCTCACGCCTCGCTCCTCCGGCTCTTCTCCCTGGTGGTGGTCTCCTCTCTCTCTGACCGTGACCCGTGTCCTTTCAGGGGAAGGTGGAGGTGGAGGCCGGGAAGGAGAACATGAAGTTTGAGACGGGTGCCTTCTCCTACTATGGGACTATGGCCCTGTCCTCGGCCCCTTCTGGTGAGTCGTTGGACCGCCCCCCAGCACGTCTGGAGGGGTTCGGGATATGGGCAGGCTGCCCCCCTGCCGGAACCTGGGGCCGTCTCCAGGCTCAGAGCCCAGGTGCCTTCGGGGAGGGGCGGCCAGTGAGGGCCCGGACTTTGAGGAGGTAGGCTGGAGAAATGACTTGCCCGTAGGGACAGGGGTCCGAGGGTGGAGGGAAGGGGATTCTGAGCAGAGCCTGGAGGGGAGCTGAGAGTGCGTTCTGAGATGGTGAGACCAGCCTGGAGAAGACAAGGGAGCTGGTGGGTGTGTGTCAGGGAGGCCCAGGAAGTCGATGGCATTTGCTCATGATATGAAGCAGGGCCTGTGAGCAGGGGGACCTATAGCAGCAGAGTGGGCGAGCTGGGCAAGCAGGCCACCGTGGCCATGACAGCAGAGAACAGTTGAGAGAGAGGCAGGTGGAGGGAGGCTGTGTGGCCTCACTAGTGAAGACTGGGCCAGGGGAGCCGATGGGGTGAGGAATCCAAGGCGCCCATGGTCGGGGCCAGGCCAGGGCCTGTTGGCCATGCAGTAAGGGGGCTGAGCCACCGCCTTTTGGTTAAGAGTCAGTTCTAATGGAATAAAGGAGCTCAGGGACAGAGAAAGGACTGGGCAGCCTCTGAGAAGGCCTCTCTTGCCACTCCAGGGCCCTCTGCTTCTCCACTGTTAGGTGGCTCAGGCTCCTGTTACCAGAGGGGCCTTGTGGCTGGAGTGGGCGCCCTGCAGACAAGGCCCAGTGTCACCCAACTCGGCATCTCGTTAGTGGTGTGACGCCTCCAAGCCTTGAGAGCAGCCACAGGTTCTGCAGGCTGTAGAGGGGGAAGTCTGCTTTGGTGCTGAGCACAGGCGCATGGTAGGGGGAGAGGGGTGCCTCCACGCTGTGCCTGCTTCTATCCTTTGACAAAGAAGACCTCCGTGTGGGCGGCTGGGCACACATGCGTATTGACAGTTCAGCTCATCTAGCGGCACGAGCAGGCACCTGCAGGGAGGGGGATGGGAAACAAGGCTCCAGAGCCGGGTTTGGGAACAGGTGGCCCCTGCCCAGGTGCCCCAGGCCTGGGGAGGACGTCTCTGCCCCTCCTAGGAGGACCTCTTACCATCCAGCTTCGGGAAGCCTTCTAAAGCAGGGCACACCATCACAGGACGCTCCTCTAAGCGCTGTTTCTCTGCAGTGATGCCTCAGAGCCGGGTTGGGGGCCTGGGCCCTGTCTTGACCTGGAGGCCCCTGCTTCCCACGTCAGTGGCTGGAAGGGAAGGGAGATGACTTCTGGGGGCTCTGTGTTCACTGTGAGAGCTCTGGGCCCACGCCGCCAGCTCCGTCCTTCTCTGGTCAGGGCTCATTTATGGGCTCTGGGCACCCTCCCCATCAGAGCTGGGTCCCCTTTCCCATGGCACCCCATCTCTGCTCAAGGCAGCCTGGCCCCCAGCAGGTCTGCTTCTCCCTGCTGTTCCCGTGGCTCTGTGTCCACCCTCCCACCACTGACCTTCTCCTCTTTTGCTCCAGTACCTTCCACCCTGGTTGGGTGTCCGCCTGGCAAGCGGAACTCCCTGCTCTCCTGGCTCTCAGGTAACGAGGCACGGCTAGAAGATGTGCACTGCCACCTGTCGCCTGAGCCTGCATCCTGCCGCTGCATTAACCTCTCCCAGCAGGCACTGGGGCCACCTCCGCCCCCCCCCGCCCGTTCACATGTGTGGGCCAGCCTGACAGGTGTTGGTTCTGCTTGACCTGGGCTTCTGTGTTACTGTGTCCCTTTGCCCAGGTCCTGGAAGGGTTTCCCCGAGGGTCCTTCAGTCTTTGAGAAGACTCGTGCACACACACATACACCCGCACGTGACAGGCTGGGAGTGAAGGGCTGTTCCCGGTCAGGCCACGTGAGCCCTGCTGCTCAGGGCCACACAGACTTCAGCAGGACGACTTGTCGCCTCTCAGTATTCTCGCCTGGAGAGGCCCAAGGACCAGGGAGCCTGGGGGACTACAGTCCACAGGGTTGCAAAGAGTCGGGCACAACCGAAGCGACTGAGCACACACACATGCAACCTTCTCTAAAAAAAGCTTCCCTTCCCACCTTTCCTCACAAGCTTTGCTTTTTTATTCTGTGGCTGAAATGGTGTCCACTGGCCAGGGGGAGGCAGCCTCTTGGAGTTAGAAGTGCGGCCACAGTCAGACTGCCCTGGTTGAGTGGTGTCTCCGCCAAGACCAGCTGAATGGTTCTGGGAGCTGACTGACCTTCTCTGAGTCTTGATTTCCTCCTGTGAAATGGGAACAAGACATGTACCCACTTCTTAAGAATTGTTGGCCGCAGTAGGCAAGAGAATTGATATGAAATGTTTAGCTAGAGCTCAATTACTACTTGTACTTTCTCTATTATAGTGAAACCAGGAAGCGTTTGGGAAAAGGCCAGAGGCCCTGTGCTGTTTCTGGCCTTCCTCAGGTCACACTCCTGAGCGCTGGACCAGGGTCGGTGGGGCCCGTGTTGGCGCCAGCATCTTTGAGTTCACGGGATTGCCGTATCCCGTGTACACTGGGGTAGCAGAGGTCCTGACGTCAGA
This sequence comes from Odocoileus virginianus, assembly GCF_023699985.2. Taxonomy (NCBI): domain Eukaryota; kingdom Metazoa; phylum Chordata; class Mammalia; order Artiodactyla; family Cervidae; genus Odocoileus; species Odocoileus virginianus. Next base: position 2,847,318 of record NC_069675.1, read on the forward strand.
CTGGCCTGGGCTGCTGCGCCCAGGGGGGAGCAGCGCGGGTGTCTCTGAGCTCGTTTCCTGGCATGGCTTAAAGTGGCTCTCGCGGCCCTGGCCGTCCTAGAAACCTGTCACTTCAGGCGCCTGTTTCCCATTGATGTTCGTACAGTTGGGCTATTTTCCTTCTTAATATACGAAAGCACACTTTAAAAAAAAACTGACTCTCTTAAAAAAGTAAAAAGGTGACTTAGCAGTTGCTGGTCCCATTCAGACACAGCCAACTTTTGGCTGTGATGAGTGGCCTTTGAGCAGGAGGCTGCCTGATGAGAACGGAGTGGACGGCATCGGTCTTCACTGGCCAGCCCCTCAGCCTCGCTCTCCTTTCCTGTCTCATAGATGGCGGGGTTGACATACACATGGCTTGAATCCTCATGTCTTTACCTGATATGGGACCAGAGACAGTTTCCCATAAGCTTTCTAGTTAGAGCTATGCAGGGTCTCACCAAGCAGAAGTGCCTTTGTTTGTTACTTCCCCCTTACGCATGTTCATGGGGGTATGTATTCTAAATAATGGCGCGATGTAGACCTCTTTATGGAAAAACTTCTTCTGTGTTTAAGATTATGTCCTTAGAATATTATTTCCAGAGTTGGATTACCAAGTCAAAATTACCTGGGGTTTTTTTGGTTACTTTTTTGGGTTTGTTTTAATAGTAACATAGCTTATTTAGAAAAGTAGGAAAAATCCTAAGAAAATTAAGTATCATAATTTCATCATTCAGAAACAAAACTTCGTATTTTTAAAATTTCTAGGACCTCTGTTTTAACAGACCATGTGACTAATGTATGTTGGTTTAAATTCACTTCCTATCTCTGGAGTGTTAATAAGCATTAATTAAAAGCATTATGTCATTGAAATAATTAATGTTAAACAGTAAGAAATATTGACCTCCGAGGTGTTACTTAAGTTTGAATGAGTGATAGATGCACATGGTCCTCTGGTGGCTGTATACCAGGGGTTCCCAACCTCCAGAATCTAATGCCTGATAATCCGAGGTGGAGCCGATGTAATGATAATAGAAATAAAGTGCACAGTAAATGCAGTGTCCTCGAATTGTCCCAAAACCATCCCCCCTCACCCTGGTCCATGGAAGAATTGTTTTGCATGGAACTGGACCCTGGTGCCAGAAAGGTTGGGGATTGCTATTGTATGCTACCCATCGTGGAATACCCAGACTGTGTGTTCCTAGTTTTATGAATGAAATTCAGATGTGGAGTATTACTGAACTCAGTCTCAGTTGGTTCAGTCAGTCACCTAGACTCAGTGGTTGCTTTTTTCACTGGGCTGTTTGTTAGAATAGTTAACTGAGTCATTAGTAAGTTAGTAGTTAACTAAGCAAATCAGCTTAGGCCACTACCTGTTTGTTTAAAACAAGCCAGCATGCCTTCACAATTAACTTCTTGGTGCATTTCATTGTTCTCTGAATGTTCCCCCAAAATACAAGCTAATGAGGTACAATAATGTGTGTGCCCTTGCTTTTGCAAAATAAGGAGCTGGTTCCTTCCTCATTGGAGGTTGAGTCATTCCCCTTTCCTGGTTACTATCAGCTGAATGAAGCCTGTTCTGCCCCTAGTGATGGGAAGAGGCACTGCCATAGCTACCCCAGGGCTCTGCCTCATGGGATGGAAACTGGGATCAGTCTCCAGACACCCCAGTGTGGGAAGCTGGAGCTCTGGGGCCTCCAGGTTCCTGTGAGAAGAGTCTGCTGCCTCCATCCGCCTGCCAGACTGGCTGGGCTCAGCAGACACAGGCAGGACTGTTCCACACACAAGTCTCATGGAACACGCTTTTGACCTCTTAGAAGCATTTTGAGATACGAGCAGGGTGTCACATTGGGGGTGTCTGTATGTATGGTGAGAGAGTGCAAACTGTAGGTTTTCCTCTTCATATAGTTTAGAAGTGTGCAGTTTACATCCCTTGACAGAAGTGGGCATTGAGATGCTGTCTACCACACTCGGGCCATCTTTGTGTTGCCCCTGCCTCATTACTTGTCGGGGGAAATGAGAGCTTTTGTAGACATAAACTTTCTGTGTCTCAGGTTTTTGTTTTCTGTTTTGTTCTCTGTTCGGGTAGACTTTTGAATACTTACTGCACAACACTTCTAAACAAACTAACTCGTTTGCTCTGATGAGGTCAGACCTTGAATAAGGGCTTTGTTTGCACCCAAGAACTCCTTTCCGTTTCCAGTGAGGGCACCACTGCCCAGGTGTCTGAGGGACAAGGTTGGACAGGAGGCTGTGAGGGGCACCAGGCCGGCCCCTGACCTCACGGTCTCTCTCCCCACCACAGACCGCTCCCCATCCCACCCCACGGCCCTCAGTCGCTCGGCCTCCCTCAGCTACCCAGACCGCTCAGAAACGGCAAGCACCGTGCCCTTGGCAGGCAGCAGCAACCAGTTTGGCAGCTCGATCCTGGGCCAGTACATCTCTGATTTCAGCGTTCGGGCACTCATGGACCTCCAGTACATTAAGGTGAGCACTCCCATGGCCCTCTGCCTGGGGCAGCCCCATCCTCTGCCTCCTGGGCATCTGGATCACTCTGCCTCCAGTCCATCGGCAGCTTCTTTGATCCACTGCACCCAGCGTGAATAGGCTTCCCAGGTGTTGCTAGTGGTAAAGAACCCGCCTGCCAATGCAGGAAACACAAGATCCCTGAGTTGGGAAGATCATCTGGAGGAGGGCATGGCAACCCACTCCAGTATTCTTGCCTGGAGAATCCCAAGGACAGAGGAGGCTGGCGGACTACAGTCCATGGGGTTGCAAAGAGTCAGACATGACTGAAGCTTAGCACACGGCACACGCAGGCCCAGCACGGCGGGCCCGGACCTGGGATGTGTGTCCTTCCTACTCTGGCTTCTCACTCTTTGGTGGGGGGCGCTTCTGAGACACACTGCCCTGGGTCACGCCCTCTTTCCTGGACTCAGCTTCCATCCTGGCCACATTTCCCTGGCCCCCCAACCCTGCCCTCAGTGACCACCCCACCCCTGCCCACCCCCCTGCAGATCACCCGGCAACAGTACCAGAACGGGCTGCTGGCCTCACGCATGGAGAACTGCCCCCAGTTCCCCCTGGACGGGTGCGCCATCTGCACCGAGAACTCAGCTGACAAGGCCGAGCCGCCACCGGCGGACGAGACCACGAACCTGCTGAATGAGCGCAACTCCTTGCTGCACCGGACGTCTCACGAGAGCGCCATCTGACAGGAGGGCCCGGGGTCCCCCGCCAGCCCCGCGGGGGCCTCCCCAGTGGGCCCACAAGAAGACAGGGGGCCTGTTAGGCCGGAAGGGGTACAGTTGCCCTGTCTGACTGAGCAGCCAGAGGGTCCCCTGCCTGAGGGGGACCTGGTCTCTGACAGGGTCCTCTGAACAGCTTGGAGGTGGCAGCTGCACGGCCCCGGACTGTGGGGCAGTATACCGGCGACCAGGAACGCTCCTAAACTCAGCTCGTTGCACCTCTTTTTAAATGTCAGGGGGAAGGGAAGACAGGGTTAAGGAACTTTAAAAGCAATTTTTTTTTCCACAGAAACTTTAAAAGGGGTAGGGTTTCTCACCCCGGGAAGCAATAGCCATAACGTGCTCCCAGTTGTGACCTTCTGGCTGCATCCCTGACTCAGGGAGCCACCTCTCCCTACTCCTCTTCCACGTCCTCCAGAGATGGCACCACTGCAGTCTCCTGGAGGAAGATTTCTTCTTGGGAGAGAAGACAGTTCTTCCCAGGAAGCAAAGAACCAAATAGCGCTGAGAACAACTGCCTGGATGCACGCTGAGGCTCACCTGTCGTCACCGAGGCCAAGGGATTTTTCTGGGAACCCTGGTCAGGGAGGTGACAGTCCCAACTGTGGAGAGGAGCATGCCTCCTCCTGTCAATCGCTGGACCCAGGAACCTCCTAGAACCCTGCTGATGGGGTCTCCTGGTGAGTTGGGTTGGGCCGAGGCCTGCCCCACGGTCTGCCTCACGTCCACCCCTTTGGACAGCTCTCCCCTTGTCGTGGGACTGACTCCCAAGTATTAGGCGGGTCTCACACCGTTAAGACTTCTAACCAGACTGCTCCCCAGGCCCTGCCCTCAGTTTCACCAAAGGTTTCCCCCTGGTGGGGAGAGTGTCTGTGTTAGAGGGGCTTACCTGTGATGCTCTTTTCGGGGCCAGGAGGGAGCTTGGTCATGAGCATCTACATTGTTAGCAGTCAGTTCATCCCCCTCCCACCCCATAGCCAAAGTCAAGTCTCATTACTGACCCACAAAGCCCTTCTCTCCAGATTCCCTGCTTCTAATCCCAAACCCGTGTCTCTTGGGGATTGAGGTCAGGAGGACGTGTAGGAAGCCAGCACAAGTTGGCTCTTCATGCCCTTTCCTCTGTGGCCGAGGCTCACCTGACCTTGTTCACGTACTTACAGAACCCGGGAAAGGAGGTTTCCACCTAGAAGGCACCCAGCCAGCAGCCCCGTCCTACCCACGTGTGTGGTCCTAGTGTGAGCTGTCATCCTGGTCTTTGCTGCAGCCCGTGGTGCTGGACCCTGGGTGCCCCAGCCCCATCTGCAGTCCTGCAGCTTCTCCCTGAGCAGCAGGCTTCCCCCTGTCGGGGAGGCTGTGGGACCAAGGTCCACTTTGGCCCTTTGGTTGGGTGGAACGGCTGGGGGCCTGGAACAGACGAGGGGGCCTCGCAGGCCTTCCCGCACGTTGTGTATTCAGCCCGTGAGACCGGGTGCCCCAAGCACTCTGCTGGCAGTGACCGGGAAACGCCTTGCCCCAAGTACGCTGGGCCCCGGTCAGTGTGACAGGCCTCACCAGTGACAGAAGTGATTCCCACAAGTCTGGAGAGAAGGTGGTGACACCTGTGGGTGCTCGGCCATAAGGAAGACACCAGACCTTCGTGCCCTGTCCAGGGAAACCCCTGAGTTTTCTCCAGGAGCAGCTTGCTCTCCGCGTCCACATGGGGGCTTGCAGTACGGTTTTCCTGGGGTCTGAGTGCTGCCTGAGCCCACCCACTGCCTGAACCTAGTGTTTGTGTGTGAAGTCCATGGAGCAGGTACACACACTTCCATGGCTACCTCTCTGCACACACAGATGCTCTCAAGAGATGGTCCCTCCTCCCCACCTCTCCCTGTCCCCATTTATAATCACTTTTTGCAGAGGGTCATGGTTATTTCCAAATATTACTGGTCCGATGACTTCCTCTTCCCAGTGCAATTTCTCATTTCCTATTCCAGCCTCTGGTTCCTGGGCTGAGCCGTACCCTGGACCTGGCCCAGCCCTGCGCGTCTTCCCATGGAAGGGGGACCTCTGCAAACAGCAGGCCTCCATGTGGGTAGGCGAGTCACAGCCACCGTAGCAAGTAACTCGTATTTATTTTGCATAAGACTTTAATTTGTATATTTTTGTGATTTATTTTGGCATTGTTATGAGTTTTGACTCTCGGGGAGTTTTGTTGTTATGACTCTTGTGTCTTTTGTCACAAAACAATGATAATATTTGCTAAACGATATATGGAATTTATTTTTGATTGGTAATAAAAAAATGAAATATGGATAAATCTTGGTGAGCCTGCAGTTTGCCTGTCTTGAGCTCAGGTCCTGTCACAGAGCTTGAAGTGGCTGTGCTTGGCTATGACAGGGCAAGAGACAAGCATCCTGGGACTGTTTAGCACTAAAAAAAAAAAAGGAAACGGACATGTAACTTACAAAAACATAATCAAGGCTGTTGTCACAGGGGCTAGAGAGTGCCAGCTGCTGCTAGACCGATACAGCAAGTGTGCTCAACTGCCACCGTTATGAATCCAGTAAAATGGAAACCAGAGGGTCAGGGACAGCCGGAATGGGCAAATTGCCCCTCCTCTGTCCTCTAGGGGCTGAAGGAGAAAGGTGCTTGATCTAAAACTATGATTGCATTGTCTAAGAACAGCAGTTGCCTCTCGGTCCAGACTTGGGGGCTAGTTGTGGTCTCCAAGTTGGAGTGCCCACCCCTGGAGAGCCCACCTGGAAGGGACCTCACTGCATATCCACTCCGGAGGCTTCAGTCGGGTAGACTCCCACAGCGCCCCCAGGTGCCTCAGCCGGTGGGTACAATGGAGTGCGCCCAGGCCAGGGGCTCAAGGAAGCCTGGCTTAAGAGGGGAACTGGGGAGAATGTTAGGCATTGGGCAGGCAGAAAGGAAAGAGGACATTTCAGATAAAAGGAATAACAAATGCAGAGTCTTGTGTATAGGTGGGCAAGAATAAATTTCATTCATCCATCTGCTGCATGCCACCAACCCCTCAGGCTGTCTTCTCCACCTGGATTATTCTCCCAGGTCTTTGTGAGGCTCACCCCTCGCTTCATCTAAGCCTCTGTTCAAATGCTACCTCCTTGAAGAAGTCTTCCCCCATCAGACCACCCAAAAGAGCTTGGCCCCCATCCCTCTGTCTGTCTCCTCATCTTGCCTTGTTTTTTTCTCTGTCGAACTTAACTGTCAGGTATTAAAATAAGGATTTGTATATTTTTTGTTGTCCTCACACTAGAGCTTAAGCTCCAGTAGGTCATGTTATTTCAACTGCAGTCCCAATGCTAGAGCAGTACCTGGTGCACTGCAGGCATCAGATGCAGGAAATACTTGTTGAATGAACGAATGAATGGGCCTTACCAGAAGGTAAGTACCGGATTTTACTGGAGGGGAGCATGCTGCTCCTGTAACCTTGACTGAACCTAGTAAAGATGGTCGAGGAAAACTGGCTGGAGGAAGTGATGTATACAGACGTGAGAGAGAAGCAGGAGGCAGTGAGGGGTCACACACAATAGTTATGGGTTTAAAACTCAAGAATAAATATTTCGATAAAACATGGAAATGTCTTGAGCTGAATGGCCAGAAAGGAAAATCGCCCATGAGGGACCTGGAAGTCTGGTGACAAGTGTCTCCACCGATGCTGCCAATAATGGACCAAAGAATGGTGCAGAGCCAAGGAAGGGAGAAGCTGGGGAAGTGGTGTGGGACCTATGTTGTTCATAGAAGGTCATTCATGGGCAACTTTGTTTGCCCTGCGCTGGATCCTTGGGTCTCATGGTTTAAATCATCATTCGTGTTTTCCAAGTGTGATCTGATTGTTCTATCTAAAGGTTTCCCTGCCAAAATAAGTTACAAGGTTGTTTTCCAAGGGAGCCTGAGCCCAGAGGAAAAGTCACAGGTCAGAGCCCTGTGTAGAGGTACTGGGCGTTTTTCCCACCTTGCCTCTGGAACTGTTCTTTGCTGGTTAACTTTTCAGGCATGTAGCTCATTTCAAGCATGTTGTCCATTCTATCTCTGTCAGCATTTTTATCTGGACTTGGAGACAGGTGGGAACCAAAGGGACTGAGTCTATTATTATTTTTGCAAAAGAGGCATGCCAGTCCGGTGGAAAGGGCCAAAGATCATAATTGCTTCTGTTGGCAGCTTATTCTGGAATTTTTCACACAATACTTATGTTGGTCACTCACCACAGGTTTACTCATTTTTGCACATTACCTTCCACACTTAATTGTGACCACAGTGCCTAAGCTTTTTAATAGTATTTTCATGACAACATATGTGTTTCTATACAGTCCTTGCAAAGCCCATTTTAAATAACACTCATATGGATGGTCTTATCAGTCTACTTATGTTAGGAAGGTTGAAAATACATTAAAATGTAGAAAATACAAAAAAACCATTTTGGCGGCACACTTATAGAGAAGTCTTGTTAGCTTGTCCATTTCCTTCCAACCAGGTAAAGTTCACATATAACAGGTTGAGGAACACTCCATACTGTCAAGGACCATACAGTCTTCTAAAACAACAATCCGGGGAGGATCCTCTTGAATAGTTCCTGTTCGTCGTTAGGAATTATTTTCCCAAGGATCCTCTGCTACAAGTGAAGTGACCAGATACAGTAATTCCTGACAGAGATGCCAACTCCTAGTGTGGCTGAGATGGCTACAGGATATTAGCTGGTCGCTTTGGAATCCATCATCTGTGCATCTCTGGTCAAGTGTATTAATAACGAAGTAGCTGCAAGGATCCAATGAGGCAGTGATGTCGTGTGTTTACGTTCTTCGTTCTCTCTGGCAGGGTGCAAGTTCATCTAAGGAGGGACTGTGTGTTTACGTCTCAGACCCATAGCAGAGTCGCGCGCGATCAAGGAATACTTAAAATAAGCTTTAGCTTCCGACGCCCAGTCGCCGGTTCTTTTAGCCCTCTTCGAGGTTTGGGTCATTGATTTCTGAGAAAACGGACCATCTCCCTTCGTTGAATACTCTAGCTGCAGTTTCAGGAGCGCCACTCCTCTCGGCGGCCCGAGTCCCGAGCCAGGGACTTCCCAGAGTACGGGCCTGGCTTCCCGGCGCTGGGGACGGCCGGAGGGAACCAGGCGCCCGCGGAGAGCGGGCCAGCTCGCCGCCCAGCGTCCTCCGGTTGCCGCGGCCCAGGCCCACAGGGCCAAGAGCCCCACGCCCCCGGCCCGCCCCGGGATCTCGCCGCCGCTTGTTTACTCCCCGGCGCAGCCTAGTCCGACCCTGGGGCCCGCCCCCGCCCACTGCCTATTGGCTGAGGAGACTCCAGGGCTGGCGACGATTGGCTCGGCGGAGGCGGAGAGGTAGGCTGCGCGGCAGGCCGAGAGGGGGCAGCAGGCGATGGCGGCGGCAGCGGCGGCGGCGGGTCGGCTAGGCTGGTTGCTCGCCGCGCTCTGCCTGGGCAACGCCGCCGGCGAGGCGGCGCCGGACCCGCGACTGCTGGGCGTCTGTTTAGAGGAAGACGGAGCGGCGGGCGCGGGGTGGGCGCACGAAGGGGAGGTTCGGGCAGCGCCGGAGGCCACCTTCCGCTTGCGCCTCTTCGGCTCGGGCTTCTCCAACAGCTCCTGGTCCTGGGTGGCTCCTGAGGGGGCGGGTTGCCCCGAGGGCGGGCCGGCCGCGGCGCCCGACGAAGCGGCAGCCCCCACGGGCGAGTGGCGTGCGTTGCTGCGCCTGCGCGCCGAGGACGCGCGCCCGCACTCTGTGCGGCTGGCGGTGCGCGGGGAGCCTGGCGGTTCGGCGGCCGAAGAGGCGGCAGACCTCACGGGCGAGTGGCGCGCACTGCTGCGCCTGCGCGCCGAGGCCGCACGCCCGCACTCGGCGCTGCTGGCCGTGCGTGTGGAGCCGGGCGGCTCGGCAGCCGAGGAGGAGGCGCCGCCCTGGGCTCTGGGCCTGGGGGCGGCGGGGCTGTTGGCGCTGGCGGCTCTGGCGCGGGGCCTGCAGCTGAGCGCACTGGCGCTGGCGCCCGCCGAGGTGCAGGTGCTGCGCGAGAGCGGCTCGGAGGCGGAGCGTGCGGCGGCGCGGCGCCTGGAGCCTGCACGGCGCTGGGCGGGCTGCGCCCTGGGCGCGCTGCTGCTGCTGGCCAGCCTGGCGCAGGCGGCGCTGGCGGTTCTGCTGTACCGCGCGGCCGGCCAGCGCGCAGTCCCCGCCGTGCTAGGCAGCGCGGGGCTCGTGTTCCTGGTGGGAGAGGTGGTGCCGGCTGCCGTGAGCGGGCGCTGGACGTTGGCACTGGCGCCGCGCGCGCTGATCCTCAGCCGCCTGGCGGTGCTGCTCACCCTGCCCGTGGCGCTGCCGGTGGGCCAGCTGCTGGAGCTGGCGGCGCGGCCAGGGAGGCTGCGCGAGCGCGTGCTGGAGCTGGCGCGCGGCGGCGGCGACCCCTACAGCGATCTCAGCAAGGGCGTGTTGCCCTGCCGGACAGTGGAGGACGTGCTCACGCCCCTCGAGGACTGCTTCATGCTGGATGCCAGCACCGTGCTGGACTTCGGCGTCCTGGCCAGCATCATGCAGAGCGGCCACACGCGCATCCCCGTCTACGAGGACGAGCGCTCCAACATCGTGGACATGCTCTACCTCAAGGACTTGGCTTTCGTGGACCCCGAAGACTGCACGCCGCTCAGCACCATCACCCGCTTCTACAATCACCCACTCCACTTCGTCTTCAATGACACCAAGCTGGACGCCGTCCTGGAGGAGTTCAAGCGAGGTAACTGCTGGGGAATCGCGGAGGGGACGCGAATGTCAGCGTTCTTCCCCCAGAGAAGGAGTGGGGTTTAGGGAAGCCTTGGGGAAAGGTCCCAACGTGGTGGACGACAGGGAGGCCTCTGAGCACCTTTTTAATGAAGATGATGGTTTTGTAGCTCCAAATGATTTTGAAAAATATAATTTAAAGCCTTTCGTTCCGAAAATGACAGAACTATAGACAATAAAAATCTTTTCCGGGCAGGCCCCCAGTTTGGGGAGGTATGTGTACTTGACTCTAACTTTCCAGCTCTTTACCGGGTCATTTTTGTGGGCTTGGGCGTTGTGGCAGGTCCAGACTCTTGGATAGAAACTGAAAGAACATACAGTATAGGGTCTAGGTACCTGGACGCTGTTGTTTGCACATGTATAATACAAAATTAGCTGTAACCTGTGATGTTTCCAGGGCATCATTGTTAAGGTCAGTGAAAAGGGAATGATTGATCCTGCAGTGTGGAAGAAGCTTCCACTTTGATTTCACCAGAAGCTACTTGATCATGGAGACCAGTTGTCTCACCTTCCTTAAAAAAAAACAACAAAAAACTAAAACCCAAGTAAGGGCTCAAGTTCTCTTAACTCCACATTTTGTCCTCTCCTTTCACCCCGGTTCAGGTGAAACTGAGACCCTCCCATTGTGAAGGTTCGGGTTCCCCTGCAGTCTCCCTCTCGGTAACTGGGCTTGATCAGGCTTGAACTTCTGTGGGGACACTTTTGGACTTAGAATGAGCTTGACCACAAAGACTGCATGATTGAGGCAGAGAAGTGAGCAAGGCCCCTCATAATGACTTCCTGACAGCTGTGAAGTCTCCAGGTCCCAGGATCCCATAGGAGGTTCCCTGTGAGCCCCTGGACCGTCAGGGCAGGGAGGCAAAGGTCTGCCTTAGTGCCCACAGCACTGCTGTATGCCAGCCACTAGTGGCCACCCTCACGCACCATCTCCTTTAATCCTTGCAGGAGGCTTGGGTTTTGAAGAATTAGGCAGTTACTGTTACTACTGTTTCTCTGGATTGGGTGGGAGACTTTGATGGGCAGCTCTGGCTGCTCCACTGGAGAATCTCTGGGTGCTTCTACTGGTTTCCTCAGAAAGTAGCCCTGCTCTGGGGAGAGGAGCCTCCCAGGGGCAAGTGCCCATCTCCGAGTATTACGGTATTTTCTGAGGCAGTGGTGGTTCTCGTGGCTGTTTGGCTGCTGGGCTGCCCTGGAGTCAGCAGGGGAGGGTACCATCCTGCCCCTGCCATCTTTCCGCTTGAGGCCAGGCTTGACCACCAGGGCGGTGGCTGCAGGCAGAGCGTGGCACCCTGTTGAAGTGGTTTCCACAGATCACTGACTGGTGTGGAGACCAGAGTAGGGGGGTCCCCGTGGTTGGGAGGGCCCAGTGAGAGGTGATGGTAGCCTGAAGAAGGGTGCTCAGCAAGCGTAGAAAGGAAGACCCAAGAGGGCCTTGGAAGGTGGGCTTAGGATTTTGTGGTTCGCTGAGGGGCTGTGGGGCGGGAGAAGGAGCTGAGGATGAATGTGGGTTTTGGCTTGGTGGTGGCCTTGCCTTTCCCTGAGGCCGAGCACACGCAGGAAGAGAGGGCTTGGGAGTTGGGGCCGGGGCAGGCAGATGAGTTTGTTGTGAACACTGGAATTTGTGTGTGCAGTGGCCTGAGACGTGGGCTGCTAGGAGCAGCCCATGTGCAGTGAAGCACAAGTGAAAGTCTCAAGCAGGAGGGAAGCATCTGGATGTCGGTGGGGAGGTGGTCCCAGGGAGTGATCCTGTTAGCTGAAAGAGGGGCACTAGCAGGGCAGGGGTGGGTGGGCAGTGAGGACGGGTGCTGAGAAGAGGGGAGGGAAGGAAAGTGATCACGAGAGGAGGCTTGCATCATGTCCTTTGGCTCCAACAAGCAGGATAGCCTTGACCTTGCAAGAGCAGTTGTGGCGTGGCGTGGGGAAGCCGTGGTGGGGCCCGCAGTGAAGGGGATGGGCCTTCATGGAGGCATGGCTGCAGAGGGGCGCTAGAGAGCGGAGGCCAGGAGAGGCCAGCAGGGCGGGAGGCCGTTTTCTCGCCTTTTCTTTGTTCGCTTTTTAAAAAGTTTTCATCAGAGGAAAACTGTGTTACGGCGTTGTGTTGGTTTCAGCTGTACAGTGACTCCAACCAGCTATAGTTTTACATATGTCCCTTCTCTGCTGTTTTCATTTATTTATTTAATTTGCCTGTGTGGCATGTGGCATCTCAGTTCCCTGACCAGGGATCGAACTGCAGCCCCTGCGGCCAGAAGCATGGATCTGGGCCAGCCATCGGACCGCCAGGAGCGCCCTACGTTTTGGTTCTAATACGGCGGGGTCCACTGGGCTTGGGTCTCGATGTTGGTAGGGACGGACAGCCACAGTGTGGCTGCTCCTCTTCTGGGGTGGTGGCCTTGGGGCGGGTCTGGAGAGCCCCCTTCTGGAAGGGAGTGGGGGGGGTGCAGTGTGGAGGTTGCATGGAGGGCTACGGTCCCCTTGACCTCCTGACTCCTGTGGGGAGTGAGGGCCATTCTCAGAGCAGGATAGCCTTATCTTTCCTGTGTCGCCTGAACTCTCTCCACTTCTGTGCAATGCAGTCCTTTGGCAGCTAGCTTTACGTTTCCTCACTGAAGTCCTCATTAACCCAGCCCTCTTCTTCATTCCTCTGCTCATGAACAGAGAGCATATTGTAGCCTCCTTGGTGCACGAGGTTTCAGAAATCAGTCCCCTTCCTGTCTCTCTGCCAAGTGTATGAGGCAGGGGTCCCTCTGAATTCCTTGAGGCGGAAGGCCCTGGTGTCTTGGCAGTTACCATTTCAGACCCCATTCCTTTCTCTCTTTCAGACTGTGGTTTGTTCTGGAACTTTAGAGTCTGGAAGAGGCCCCTTCCGCGGTGAGGCACCCCTCAGTCAGTGTGCAGACCTGGGGTGACAGCTGATTGTTTTGTGCACGTGCTGCTAGGAGGAGTGCAGACTTCTGGAGGTGTAGTTCAGTTCAGTCCCTCAGTTGTGTCCGACTCTTTGCGACCCCATGGACTGCAGCACACCAGGCTTCCCTGTCCATCACCAACTCCCAGAACTTACTCAAACTCATGTCCATTGAGTCAGGGATGCCATCCAACCGTCTCATCCTCTGTCGTCCCCTTCTCCTCCTGCCTTCAGTCTTTCCCAGCATCAGGGTCTTTTCCAGTGAGTCAGCTCTTCACATCAGGTGGCCAAAGTATTGGAGCTCCAGCATCAGTCCTTCCAGTGAAGATTCAGGACTAATTTCCTTTAGGATTGATTGGTTTTATCTTTTTCCAATCCAAGGGACTCTCTGGAGTCTTCTCCAACACCACAGTTAAAAAGCATCAATTCTTCAGTGCTCAACTTTCTTTTTTTTAAAATTAATTTATTTATTTTAGTTGGAGGCTAATTACTTTACAGTATTGTAGTGGTTTTTGCCATACATTGACATGAATCAGCCATGGGTGTACATGTGTTCCCCATCCTGAACCCCCCTCCCACCTCCCTCCTCATCCCATCCCTCAGGGTCTTCCCAGTGCACCAGCCCCGAGCACTCGTCTCATGCATCCAACCTGGGCTGGCGATCTGTTTGACATGTGGTAATATACATGTTTCAATGCTGTTCTCTCAAATCATCCTACCCTTGCCTTCTCTCACAGAGTCTAAAAGACTGTTCTATACGTCTGTGTCTCTTTTGCTCTCTCGCATATAGGGTCATTGTTACCATCTTTCTAAATTCCATATATATGCGTTAGTATACTGTATTGGTGTTTTTTTTTTCTGACTTAACTTTACTCTGTATAATAGGCTCCAGTTTCATCCACCTCATTAGAACTGATTCAAATGTATTCTTTTTTTTTTTTTTTTTAGTTTCCACAGTATTTATTAACACTTTATGATGAAGTACTAGGGTTTAACCCATTTAAGTTTTTTCCAAGCCAACCACATAAAGTTCATAAGGATGATCTAACCAATTATCACAGAATCCCACTAACTACAAAAGGATGACTGTTAGGCAGAATTTTGCTTTAAATGGTAATTGATTTACCAAATGATCTGTTAAGTGCCTGTTAATATTAAGGATTTTCCAATAGAAAACACAGTATTTGCTTTTCCATTTTGAATAACATACTAAATTTCTGATCAAAGAAAGGTTACTTCTATTTTTACATAACAGTAAAGATCACGGAACCTTACTCTTACAAAACACGAGTTACAATGATCACTTTCAGAAAGTGGGATTACCAGGCTAGATGAGATCCCAAGTATTAGAACTACATTTTTGAGTTCAACCAATTTAAAGAACATTTTAAAAAGCTATTAACTTAGGCAAAACTGTATAACAGGTCCACTACAAAATCTTTTATTTTTAACTTAAACCTGTTTAAGGGGCCAAAATGACTTTGGCAAATTTGATTAACAGCACAAAATAACGTATCCAAACTTATTGCATCTGAGACTTGCCTTGTTTTACACTTAAGTAGAGTTTACATCGTTTCCACAGATGTACTGATAATCTGTATCTCGAGGAATTTATAAGAGTGACCTATTCAAGTAAGGCAATCATCCTGGTAGCAAACTTTTATTGAAATCTTACATAACTCAAGCTTTATAAAAAGCCAACATAATTGAAAATTGGGTTCTCCCTCTAAAGCCTTAAGTATTCAAAGCCTGAAACGGTTAATTTAAAATTAAGCAAACAAACATAACAATAACAAAACCCCTCCAGCAGATCCTGCTGAAATACTTAAAAAAAAAAAATCTAAATGAGCTTAATCTTTACAAAAGTTATTTTAGCTCAAAAGCTATAAAATCAAAGTTATCTTAATTCTACAAAGAAGGGAGAGGATCTTTGACTTCATGCCATTTCTTTAGAACCTCATCTTTTTCATCAAATTTGGCTACAAATCTGATTTCTGTGTGCCCGTTTTGGGAGGTTTCTTCTTGCAGAAGAGGCCAAGTAGAAACATGAAAGAGTAACTCACTAAGCAAGTAGGAAAGTGTTTGTTCTGTAATAGTGTGCAAAGAATGGAGAGTTCTGGGTTAATCTCTGGAACTTGATCTGGATCGTGACCTTGACTTTGAACAAGATCTAGAATGGGATTTTGAAGCTCTTTTTGGTGCAGGGGACACAGAACGGGCCTTTGAGGGTAGAGCAGGTAGGGGTGAATTGGAACGGGATTGGCTCCTTGATCTAGATTTGGACTTTATATCACCTTTTCCGTTTTCTTTGGGGGAACGAGATCGAGAATGAGACCTGCTTCGAGATTTCTCATACTCATCCTCCGATCTGCTCCGAGAGCGCGAACGGGATCCCCGATCGGACTTGGGTTTAGATTTGCTTTTTGATCTAGATTTCCTGCCTTTGGAACAAGACCGTGACCGACCTTTGCTCAGAGACCTGGATCGGGAGCGACTTTTTGAGATACTTCGAGATCTACTGCGGCTGCTCCTACGACTTCTACTTCGTGACCGTCTTCTGGGTCGTGACCTAGATCTGCTTCCAGAATAAGACCGCCTATGGCTTGTTCGTGGTTTATCTTCAATGAGTCTAATATTTCTCCCATTTATTTCTGTACCGTCCAGTTTATCCAAAGCACGCTTCATGTCAGAGTAGGAGCGAAACTCAATGACACCTTCATTTGTGCGTTCTTTGTGAGCATCTGCATAGGTTACTTCACCTGCTTGTCTCATGAAATCCTTTAAATCTTGTCAACTGCAACGACTAGAAAGATTTTCTACAATAAGTGTGAATTCTGTGCGTACAGGTGGTCCATGTTTGTCTCTCCCAGAGGTTCTCCGACTGCTGTATCCACCTCCACCACTGCGGCTTCCGTAGCTGTAGCCATCGCGATCCCGGCGCGGGCCGCGGGCGTGCTCCACGATCACGCGCTCGCCGCACAGCTCCTTGCCGTTCAGCTCGTAAACGGCGTTGTCGGCGTCGCGGGAGTCCTCGAACTCCACGAAGCCGTACCCATTTTTAAGGTCTATTTCGAGAAGGCGGCCATAGCCACTGAAAAAGCGCTGGATGTCCTTCTCCCTGACGTTGTAGCTCAGGCGTCCTGTGTAGACGCGCGGCATGTCCGCAGCGGGCAAGGGGCCCGAGGGCTGGCGGTCGAATGGCTGACCGCACGGCAGTAGCCGCGGTGCGGGTGCGGTGACGGCGAGAGCCCGGACACGCACCTCGCACCACAGCGGTGGCCGGGTCCTGCCACACAATGGTGCTCAAATGTATTCTTTTTAATGGCTGAGTAATATTCCGTTGTGTATTTGTACCACAGCTTTCTTATCCATTCATCTGCCAATGGACATCTAGGTTGCTTCCATGTCCTGGCTATTTTAAACGGTGCTGTGATGAACATTGGGGTACACGTGTCTCTTTCAGATCTGGTTTCCTCGGTGTGTATGCCCAGCAGTGGGATTGCTGGGTCATATGGCAGTTCTATTTCCAGTTTTTTAAGGAATCTCCACACTGTTCTCCATAGTGGCTGTACTAGTTTGCATTCCCGCCAACAGTGTAAGAGCATTCCCTTTTCTCTACACCCTCTCCAGCATTTAATGTTTGTAGACTTTTGGATAGCAGCCATTCTGACTGGCGTGAGATGGTTCCTCATTGTGGTTGTGATTTGCATTTCTCTGATAATGAGTGATGTTGAGCATCTTTTCGTGTGTTTGTTAGCCATCTGTATGTCTTCTTTGGAGAAATGTCTCTTTTGTTTTTTGGCCCATTTTTTGATTGGATCGTTTATTTTTCTGGAATTGAGCTGCAGGAGCTGCTTGTATATTTTTGAGATTAATTCTTTGTCAGTTGCTTCGTTTGCTATTATTTTCTCCCATTCTGAAGGCTGTCTTTGCACCTTGCTTATAGTTTCCTTCATTGTGCAAAAGCTTTTAATTAGGTCCCATTTGTTTATTTTTTTCTTTTATTTCCATTACTCTGGGAGGTGGGTGGGTCCTGCTGTGATTTATGTCAGAGAGTGTTTTGCCTATGTTTTCCTCTAGGAGTTTATTTATAGTTTCTGGTCTTACGTTCAGATCTTGCATCCATTTTGAGTTTATTTCTGTGTATGGTGTTAGAAAGTGTTCTAGTTTCATTCTTTTACAAATGGTTGACCAGTTTTCCCAGAACCACTTGTTAAAGAGATTGTCTTTTCTCCATTATATATTCTTGCCTCCTTTGTCGAAGATAAGGTATCCATAGGTGCGTGGATTTATCTCTGGGCTTTCTATTTTGTTCCATTGATCTATATTTCTATCTTTGTGCCAGTACCATACTGTCTTGATGACTGTAGCTTTGTAGTATAGTCTGAAGTTAGGAAGGTTGATTCCTCCAGTTCTGTTCTTCTTTCTCAAGGTGGCTTTGGCTGTTTGAGTTTTATTGTATTTCCATAAAAATTGTGAAATTATTTGTGAAATAATTCTGTGAAAAATACCGTTGGTAGCTTGATAGGGATTGCATTGAATCTATAGATTGCTTTGGCTAGAAGGCTCATTTTCACTGTATTGATTCTTCGATCCATGATCGTAGTATATTTCTCCATCTATTTGTGTCATCTTGATTTCTTTCATCCATGTTTTATAGTTTTCTGTATATAGGTCTTTTGTTTCTTTAGGTAGATTTATTCCTAATATTTTATTCTTTCATTGCAATGGTGAATGGAATTGTTTCCTTAATTTCTCTGTTTTCTCATTGTTAGCGTATAGGAATGCAAGGGATTTAATTTTATGTGTTAATTTTATGTCCTGCAACTTTACTATATTCATTGACTAGCTCTAGTAATTTTCTGGTGGTCTTTAGGGTTTTCTCTGTAGAGGATCATGTCATCTGCAAACAGTGAGAGTTTTACTTCTTCTTTTACAATCTGGATACCTTTTATTTCTTTTTCTTCTCTGATTGCTGTGGCCAACACTTCCAAAACTATGTTGAATAGTAGTCGTGAGAGTGGGCACCCTTGTCTTGTTCCTGACTTTAGGGGAAATGCTTTCAATTTCTCACCACTGAGGATAATGTTTGCTGTGGGTTTGTCATATATAGCTTTTATTATGTTGAGGTATGTTCCTTCTATTCCTGCTTTCTGGAGGGTTTTTATTATAAATGGATGTTGAATTTTGTCAAAGGCTTTCTCTGCATCTATTGAGATAATCATATGGTTTTTATCTTTCAATTTGTTAATGTGGTGTATTACATTGATTGATTTGCGGATATTAAAGAATCCTTGCATTCCTGGGATAAAGCCCACTTGGTAATGATGTATGATCTTTTTAATATGTTGTTGGATTCTGTTTGCTAGGATTTTGTTAAGGATTTTTGCGTCAGTGATATTGGCCTGTAGTTTTCTTTTTTTGCAGCATCTTTGTCTGGTTTTGGTATTAGGGTGATGGTGGCCTCATAGAATGAGTTTGAAGTTTACCTTCCTCTGCAATTTTCTGGAAGAGTTTGAGTAGGATAGGTGTTAGCTCTTCTCTAAATTTTTGGTAGAATTCAGCTGTGAAGCCGTCTGGTCCTGGGCTTTTGTTTGCTGGAAGATTTCTGATTACAGTTTCAATTTCTGTGCTTGTGATGGGTCTGTTAAGATTTTCTATTTCTTCCTAGTTCAGTTTTGGAAAGTTATACTTTTCTAAGAATTTGTCCATTTCTTCCAAGTTGTCCATTTTATCGGCGTGTAGTTGCTGATAGTAGTCTCTTACGATCCTTTGTATTTCTGTGTCGTCTGTTGTGATTTCTCCATTTTCATTTCTAATTTTGTTGATTTGATTCTTCTCCCTTTGTTTCTTGATGAGTCTGGCTAATGGTTTGTCTATTTTATTTATCTTCTCAAAGAGCCAGCTTTTAGCTTTCTTGATTTTTGCTATGGTCTCTTTTATTTCTTTTGCATTTATTTCTGCTCTAATTTTTATGAATTCTTCTACTAACTCTGGGGTTCTTCATTTCTTCCTTTAGTTGCTTTAGGTGTAGAGTTAGGTTATTTATTTGACTTTTTTCTTGTTTCTTGAGGTAAGCTTGTATTGCTATGACCCTTCCCCTTTTAGCACTGCTTTTACTGAGTCCCATAGGTTTTGGGTTGTTGTGTTTTGATTTTCATTCGTTTGTATGCATATTTTGATTTCTTCTGTGATTTGTTGGTTATTCAGAAGCGTGTTGTTTAGCCTCCATGTGTTGGAATTTTTAATAGTTTTTTTCCTGTAGTTGATATCTAATCTTACCACATTGTGATCAGAAAAGATGCTTGAAATGATTTCAGTTTTTTTGAATTTACCAAGGCTAGATTTATGGCCCAGGGATGTGATCTGTCCTGGAGAACGTTCTGTGTGCACTTGAGAAAAAGGTGAAATTCATTATTTTGGGGTGAAATGTCCTATAGATAATAGTTAGGTCTAACTGGTCCATTTTATCACTTAAGATTTGTGTTTCCTTGCTAATTTTCTGTTTAGTTGATCTATCCATAGGTGTGAGTGGGGTATTACAATCTCCCACTATTATTGTGTTACTCTTAATTTCCCCATTCATACTTGTTAGCATTTGCCTTATGAATTGCGGTGCTCCTATGTTGGGTGCAGGGCACTCCTTCTGCCCCCTTCTGATGTCTGTGTCAGAAGCTTTCTCTGTCTCCTTTATACTTTAATAAAATTTATTACACAAAAGCTCTGAGCGATCAAGCCTCATCTCTGGCCCCGGATTGAATTCTTCTCCTCCGGAGGCCAAGAATCCTGGCGTCTTTCATGGTTCAGCAACAACCTTTCATCTTGGGGGCTCATCCGGGATTCTTCAGGACAAGGTAAG
The DNA here is from genome assembly GCF_023699985.2 of Odocoileus virginianus. Taxonomy (NCBI): domain Eukaryota; kingdom Metazoa; phylum Chordata; class Mammalia; order Artiodactyla; family Cervidae; genus Odocoileus; species Odocoileus virginianus. The sequence continues at coordinate 2,867,127 of NC_069675.1, forward strand.
GATGCTTGGAGCTCTAGTTCTTTGTTCTCCTAGCGAACACGTTTTCTGCTGTACTTTACTAACTCTGGGCTTCCCTTGTGGCTCAGCTGGTAAAGAATCCGCCTGCAATGCAGGAGACTTGGGTTTGATCCCTGGGTTGGGAAGATCCCCTGGAGAAGGGAAAGGCTACCCACTCCAGTGTTCTGGCCTAGAGAATTCCATGGACTATAACAGTCCATGGGGTCACAAATCTGCCTGCAGTGCAGGAGACATGGGTTCAATTCCTGAATCGGGAAGATCCCTGGAGAAGGAAATGGCAACCCACTCCAGTATTCTTGCCTGGAGAATCCTGTGGACAGAGGAGCCTTGTGGGCTACAGTCCATGGGGTCGCAAGAGTCAGACATGACTGAATGACTTTACTTCACTATGTTGGTGCATATGTATTTATGATTGTTATATCCTCTTCTTGGGTTGACCCTTTGATCATCATATAGTGTCCTGCTTTGTCTCTCTTCACAGCCTTTGTTTCAAAGTCTATTTTATCTGATGTGAGTATTGCGACTCCTGCTTTCTTTTGGTCTCCGTTTGCGTGGAATATTTTTTTCCAGCCCTTCACTTTTAGTCTGTATGTGTCCCTTGCTTTGAGGTGGGTCTCTTGTAAACAGCATATATAGGGGTCTTGCTTTTGTATCCATTCAGCCAGCCTTTGTCTTTTGGTTGGGGCATTCAACCCATTTACATTTAAGGTAATTATTGATAGGTATGGTCCCGTTGCCATTTATTTTGTTGTTTGGGGTTCACGTTTATACCACCTTTCTGTGTTTCCTGTCTAGAGAAGATCCTTTAGCATTTGTTGAAGAGCTGGTTTGGTGGTGCTGAATTCTCTCAGCTTTTGCTTGTCTGTAACGCTTTTGAATTCTCCTTCATACTGAATGAGATCCTTGCTGGGTACAGTAATCTGGGTTGTAGGTTTTTCTCTTTCACCTCTTTAAGTATGTCCTGCCATTCCCTTCTGGCCTGAAGAGTTTCTGTTGAAATATCAGCTGTTATCCTTGTGGGAATCCCTTTGTGTGTTATTTGTTGTTTTTCCCTTGCTGCTTTTAATATTTGTTCTTTGTGTTTGATCTTTGTTAATTTGATTAATATGTGTCTTGGGGTGTTTCGCCTTGGGTTTATCCTGTTTGGAACTCTCTGGGTTTCTTGGACTTGGGTTCTATTTCCTTCCCCATTTTAGGGAAGTTTTCAGCTATTATCTCCTCAAGTATTTTCTCATGGCCTTTCTTTTTGTCTTCTTCTGGGACTCCTATGATTCGAATGTTGGAGTGTTTGACATTGTCCCAGAGGTCTCTGAGGTTGTCCTCATTTCTTTTAATTCTTTTTTCCTCTCTGCTTCATTTATTTCCACCATTCTGTCTTCCACCTCACTTATCCTATCTTTTGACTCAGTTATTCTACTGTTGGTTCCCTCCAGAGTGTTTTTTTTATCTCATTTATTGCATTATTCATTATTGATTGACTTTTTTTATTTCTTCTAGGTCCTTGTTAAACATTTCTTGCATCTTCTCAATCCTTGTCTCCAGGCTATTTATCTGTAACTCCATTTTGTTTTCAAGATTTTGGATCATTTTTATTATCATTATCATGAATTCTTTTTCAGGTAGACTTCCTATCTCTTTCTCTTTTGTTTGGTTTGGTGGGCATTTATTATGTTCCTTTACCTGCCGAGTATTTCTCTGCCTTTTCATCTTGTTTAGGTTGCTGTGTTTGGGGTGGTCTTTCTGTATCCTGGTGGTTTGTGGTTCCTCTTTATTGTGGAGGGTCCTCCCAGTGAGTGGGGTTGGACGAGTGGCTTGTCAAGGTTTCCTGGTTAGGGAAGCTTGCGTCGGTGTTCTGGTGGGTGGAGCTGAATCTCTTCTCTCTGGAGTGCAATGAAGTGTCCAGTAGTGAGTTTTGAGGTGTCTGTGGGTTTGGTGTGACTTTGGGCAGCCTGTATATTGAAGCTCAGGGCTATGTTCCTGCGTTGCTGGAGAATCTGTGTGGTATGTCTCGCTCTGGAACTTGTTGGCTCTTGGGTGGAGCTTGGTTTCAGTGTAGGCATGGAGGGTTTTGGCTGAGCTCTTATCAATTAATGTTCCCAGGAGTCAGGAGTTCCCTGCTGTTCTCAGGATTTGGACTTAAGCCTCCTGCCTCTGGTTTTCAGTCTTATTCTTACAGTAGCTTCAAGACTTCTTCATCCATACAGTACTGATGATAAAACATCTAGGTTAATGATGAAAAGTTTCTCCACAGTGAGGGACACCCAGAGAGGTTCACAGAGTTACATGGAGAAGAGAAGAGGGAGGATGGAGACAGAGGGGACCAGGAGGAGAGGAGGGGAAGTCAAAAGGAGAGAGAGCAAGCTAGCCTGTGATCAGTTCCCTATGTGCTCTCCACAGCCCGGAACACCCAGAGAGGTTCACAGAGTTAAGTAGAGAAGAGAAGGGGGAGGGAGGAGACAGAGGCGACCTGGGGGAGAAACAGGAGAGTCAAAAGGGGGAGAGGGCAATCAGTCCAGTGATCTTGCTCCCAAGTAAAAGTGGGTACTGAAGAATGGGTTCTTAAAGGTACAAAGTTGAAAAGAAATACCAAAAAGCAAAGATTAAAAGTCTAGAGTAGAGGTTAGATTCTCAAAAATACAATATTAAAAAATAAAACAAAATCGCAATAGTTATAAAAAATGTATATATGAAGTTTGCTTTAAAAATAGGGTCTTTTTTTGCAAGGTAATAGTAGGTTTTAAAAATGAAAATTAAAGGAGTAATAGAGAACTTAAAAGTTAAAAAAAACAAAAAAATGATAATAGTAAAATATATCCAGGAATTTCTCTGGAGCTGTTGCAGGCAGTGTGGGGTCAGTTCAGTTGCAGATAGCTCCCTGTTCCAGCCTATACTTCTCAAGGTCTATAGGCCCCTTCCAGTGTGGTCGGTGCTAACTACAGGAGTTTAATCTGTTGCACCTGTCACTTCCAAAGCGGGTTCCCTCTGTTTATCTTGGGTTCTTCTGTTTGGTGGTCTCTTCAGTACCTAACTTCCGCCCTGACACAGTGGGCAGTGGTGGTCACTTTTTTAGGCTCGGTTGTTCAGTCCTGCTGGGGAGGGAGGGGCACGGCAAACAAATACCCCTGGCGAGTGTGGGCCGTGCGCGCACTGTCTCAGCCGCCCTGGGTTTGCCCCCGCTCAGGGTGTGTGTGCCTTCCCAGTCTACACTGCTCAGGCTCCAGGTTGCTCTGCAGGGGAACTGTCTAAAGCGGGTTGCGTGCGCTTCCCAGGCCTAAGCCTGTCGGGTTCAGGGTCTTGGGTACTCCACGAAGGCGCAGACTCGGTTGGGCCCGCATTTTGTGCCCTTCCCAGGTCGGAGCATCTCAGGTGATCAGGTGCTTGGCGAGCGCCGTCTGCTCAGGTGGGCGGTGTGTCTTATCGTCTCCCGGTCCCAGCCATTCCGTTTCACCGTGAGTCTCCTCTGGGGAGCTGATCTCTGGCTGCGAACCTCCTGGCGGATGTCAGCTGTCCGGGATCCCAGGAAGACTTGGTTAGCAACTGGGGGCCTGCTCGCAGTTCGGTAAGGGATGCCATCTCGGGGGCTGAGTTTGCCCCTTGCCTTCCAGCTCTGGCTGTCGCCTGCCTGCCTCCCTGCCTCCGGCGGGGGATGGGCTGGTCCGCAGCCAGCTAGCTCTCCTCTGCTATTCGCTCAGTCCTTTGTTCCGTGATTGACCCCCCAGTGCCTTAGGTTAGAGGTTTTTGCGGGAAAGTTCTCTCTTTCTCTCTCTTTTCTCTCTGACTATCCCATGGTTTGGGTTGCTTGCTCACGTTAGCTCCCTCAGATTGTCCTCGGGGCATTCAGGCCCGGTCCTTACCCTAACCAGTGCCGCCTGCGGCTCCCTGTCCAGCCCCCACTTGCTGGCGATGGATGCCAGGGTCTGGGCAACTTGTCCGCTGGGAGTGCCGTTAGGCACGTAATCTGTGGGTGTTATTTATTTATTTATCTATTTATCTATCTTTCTATCTATCTATCCATCCATCCATCCATCCATCCATCCATTCATCCTCCCGGTTATGTTGCCCTCGGAGATTCTAAAACTCCCTGCAGACCCACCAGTGAGAGGGTTTCCTGGTGTTTGGAAACTTCTCTTTTACGACTCCCTCCCCTCCATCCCTAACTCTTTTGTCTCTCTTTTTATCTTTTATATTTTGTCCTTTCTCCTTTTGAAGACAATGGACTGCCTTTCTGGGTGCCTGGTGTCCTCTGCCCAGCGTTCAGAAGTTGTTTTGTGGAATTTGCTCAGCGTTCAAATGATCTTTCCATGAATTTGTGGGGGGGAAAGTGGTCTCCCCGTCCTATTCCTCCGCCACCTTAGGACCACCCCTCTCAACTTTCTTTATTGTCGGGGAGTGCTTACCTGGAGGATTCGTACGTACCTGCCGTCTCTTGTGACTGCTTTGTCCCTCTTCAAGCGGAGCAGCATGCTACTCCCAGGGACTGAGGTCATTGTGTGAGGCAGGCTTGGGTCTCCTTTAGTAAACATTCTCTTTACGACAAAACTGCTTAGTCTTGCTCCCCTTTCTTGAGATATGCATTGTTTCCTGACCTTGTGATCATTATTATCCCTTGTTTCCTTGGTAACGGTTGCTGTACATTTGGTTTTCTGATCTCTATCATTATCAAAAGAAATTTCTTATAACACAGCCTATATATACTCACAGAAAAATCATTAAAGCACCTTTGCTCCATCAGAGCTTAGGTCCTCTTGCCTTTTTTGTTTCTCTTCTCTCTTTCCCCACTCCCCCCTCTCTCTTTCCCCCCTCCCCCCTCTCTCCCCCCTCCCCCTCTCTCCCTCTCTCCCCCTCTCCCCCTCCCCCCTCCCTCCCTCCCTCTCTCCCCCTCTCCCCCCTGCCTCTCTCCCCCCTGCTTCTCTCTCCCCCCCTCTCTCCCCCCTCTCTCTGCCCCCCTCTCTCCCCCCTCCCCCCTCCCTCTCTCCCCCTCTCCCCCCTGCCTCTCTCTCCCCCCCCTCTCTGCCCCTCTCCCCCCCCCTCTGCCCCTCTCTCTCCCCCTCCCCCCCTCCTCCCTCCCTCCCCCCCTGCCTCTCTCTCCCCCCCTCTCTGCCCCTCTCTCCCCCCTCCTCTCCCCCCTCCCTCTCTCCCCCTCTCCCCCCCTGCCTCTCTCTCCCCCCCCTGCCTCTCTCTCTCCCCCCTCCCCCCCTCTCTGTGCCCCTCTCTCTCCTCCCCTCTATCTCCGCCCCCCCCCACCTCCTGGCTGGTTCTCTGGAGCGTGGAGACCCTTTGTGCTCACTCTCTTGCATGGGCTTCTAAGACCCTCTCGAGAAGGCGCCCCGTGCCTTCCTCCCCTCGAGGGGGCGCCTGGTGTCTGCAAGCTCTATGTCGAGGGCTTTGTTGGTTTACTGCTTAAACCAGGGAATATCAGCCTCTTTCTCTCTTTCACTTTCTTATCGTCGACTCCGGACCACCAGGTTCTGGTCCATTAAAGGACCCCAACACTTTATAGTCCAACTCTCACATCCATACTTGACTACTGGAAAAACCACAGCTTTGAGTAGATGAACCTTTGTTGGCAATGTAATGTCTCTGCTTTTTAATATGCTGTCTAGGTTGGTCATAGCTTTTCTTCCAAGGAGCAAGTGTCTTTTAATTTCACAGCTGCAGTCACCATCTGCAGTGATCTTGGAGCTCAGAAAAATAGTCTCTCACTGTTTCCATTTTTTCCTCATCTCTTTGCCATGTGATGGGGCCAAAGGCTATGATCTTAGTTTTTTGAATGTTGAGTTTCAAGCCAACTTTCTCACTCTCCTCTTTCACCTTCATCAAAAAGCTCTTTAGTTCCTCTTCACTTTGTGCCACAAGGGTGGTGTCAGCTGCATATCTGAGATTATTGATATTTCTCCTGGCAGTCTTGATTCCAGCTTGTGCTTCATCCAGCCTGGCATTTTGCATGATGTACTTTGCATAGAAATTAAATAAGCAGGGTGACATTATACAGCCTTGACATACTCCTTTCCTGATTTGGAACCAGTCTGTTGTTCCATGTCCAGTTTTGACATGCTTCTTAACCTTCATACAGATTTCTCAGGAGGCAGGTAAGGTGCTCTGATAGCCCCATCTCTTTTAAAAATTTTCCACAGTTTATGGTGATCCACACAGTCAAAGGCTTTGGCGTAGTCAATAAAGCAGAAGTAGATGTTATTCTGGAACTCTCTTGCTTTTTCAATGATCCAACGGATTTTGGCAATTTGATCTCTGGTTCTTCTGCCTTTTCTGAATCTAGCTTGAACATCTGGAAGTTCACGGTTCACATATTGTTGAAGCCTGGCTTGGAGAATTTTGAGCCTTACTTTGCTAGCTAGTGAGATGTGGGCAATTGTGTGTTAGGTTGAGCATTCTCTGGCGTTGCCTTTCTTTGGGATTGGAATGAAAACTGACCTTTTCCAGTCCTGTGGCCACTGCTGAGTTTTCCAAATTTGCTGGCATATTGAGTGCTGCACTTTCACAGCATCATCTTTTAGGATTTGAAATAGCTCAGCTGGAATTCCGTCACCTCCACTGGCTTTGTTCGTAGTGATGCTTCGTAAGGCCCACTTGACTTTGCACTCCAGGATGTCTGGCTCTAGGTGAATGATCACACCATCGTGGTTATCTGGGTCATGAAGATCTTTTTTGTATCTTCTGTGTATTCTTGCTACCTCTTCTTAATATCTTCAACTTCTGTTAGTAAATAACAGAGGGTATAGTAAGTAGCACATATTTTCTGTAAAGCCATTAATCCCTGCCTTCTTTGTTAACCCCCAGTGACTTCAAGGACATTCAACCAAGGGAGGAATTAGAAGAGGGGAGCTTTTCAGAGTCCACTGTAAATTCGCTGAGTTCTGGTTCATACTTTGGCAGAAACCAAAGGATTGTGCCAACTGTGAAAATAGCTAGACCTGCTCAGGCATCTGTGAGGGATGATCACATGGTACTTTTCTCATAGGATACATTCAGACAGTTTAAAAAAAAAAAAAACTGAAATGAGAAGACAGGCATTTCAACTCCAATTGCATTTGTAGGAATATTCTAGAAATCAGGTCCTCTAGCATCCGTGTCATTGGTGAGCGTTCTCAAGCCTGCTAACTAAAATGAGAGTGCTAGAGCTTTGCCCAGCGTCCTGGTTGGTGTTGGCAGGTGTGTGGTCCACCTTGGCCTTTGGCAGGGAGAGCACGAGGCCTCTGTCTTGGGGCGTGTGTCAGTGTTTGTAGTCAGCCAGCCAGGGCCCCGTATCTCCCGAGCACTTTACCTGGTCGGATGGGAAACGAGTCTCTCCAGCCGCGCTTTCTCTGTGTGCCTCTCAGCCCTCTCTCTTGGTTGCCTTCTGGACCCTTCAGTCGTGCTGTCTTAAGGTTAGGTCACACAGCCAGTGTTTGAGGAACCTTCCAAGGCTCTGCTTTCTTCTGTTCATCATTGAATCGTCTCACTGAGAACCTTGAGCCTCTTTTATAGAAGTTTGAAAGCATGGGAGGACTTGATCATTTCTGCAGGTAAACTGCCAAAGGGACTGACTTCCTGGAAGCGAGGGGTCCTCTCTGCTCCAGGTGGCCATCTCAAACCTGAGCTTCTGTTCCCAAAATCCAAAAAGGCTGTTGACCAGTATTGTGTTGAGCCTCAGCCTTCCTGATGTGGCCTGATAGATTTATATCCCATGGTTGTCTCTCCGGGGCCTTTGTAGCAATGCCGCCTGCCCTCTGGTGTCAGCCATTCCCAGCTCAAGTATCATGGGCTGGGAAATGTCTAGAAGGTCCTCATTTGGTGTCTCTGTCTCAGCAGGAGTGCGCGGGCAATTCCCCAGGCATCCCTCACCCGTTCCTCATGGGAAGAGAGGGAGCAGCTTAATGTGGGCGTTTCCACATTTAATTTTTGTCCCAGGATGGTGGAGCCAGAAGGCTGCATGCATCTCTGGCTGGGCCTGTGCTCAGGATGGCGCCTTGGCACCATGCGTGTCACCCAGAGGGGATGCGGCTCCTGAGGTCCGGTCTGTTCAGTGAGAGGCTAGAGGCACTTGAGCAGAGCGTTAGGACAGTGGCCCCATAGCCTGCTGTCTGGGTGCCAGATTGGGGGGGTCACTGACTCTTGGCCTCAGTTTTCTCTGTAAACCGTAAAATGCAAATAAAAAATATGTGCCTCACAGAGTTAGTTGCCAGAGGGTTTGGTAAGTTAATCAGTGAGTAAAGCACCCGGTGGCTGACACACAGCAGGCAAGCACGAAGTACAGGCACACCTTGGTTCTAGACCATCATGATGAAGTGAGGCCTGCAAATTGTTTGGTTTCTCAGTGCATATAAAAGTTATGTTTATGTTGTAGTCTGTTAAGTGTGCAGTTGGCATTAGGTCTGAAAAGAACAATGTATGTATGTTGTGTTATGGCTAACAGATGTTAACCCGTCTGAGCCTTCAGCAAGCTATAAGCTGACGGAGGAGGGCCTTGCATCCCTGTCAGTAGCTGCTGGCTGATAATTATGGGTGGTGGTTGCTAAAAGCTGGCATGGCCACAGCCGTTGTTTGTTTGCTTTTTAATTTTTTAATTGGGGGGTAATTGCTTTACAATATTGCATTGTTTTCTGCTGTATATCAGCACGAATCAGCCATAGGTATACATATGTCCCCGCCTTCCCACCTCCCACCCCATGTCATCATCTAGATTGAGCATCCGATTTGAGCTCCCTGGGTCACCCAGCAAATTTCCACTTGGTACCTGTTTTACATACGGTAATTTATATGTTTCCTTGCTACTCTCTCATTTCATCCCACCCTCTCCTTCCCCCACTGTGTCCGCAAGTCCATTCTCTTTTGGCTGTGTCTCCATTGCGGCCCTGCAGAAGGTTCCTCAGTACCATCTTTCTGAATTCCATATATATATTCATTATATATGATATTTGTTTTTCTTTTTTGATTTCACTGTGTATAACAGGCTCTAGGTTCAGCCACCTCATTAGGACTGACTCAAATGTGTTCTTTTTTATGGCTGAGTAATATTCCATGGTGGCCATTTCTTAAAATAAGACTACAAAAAAATAATAATAATAATAAGACTACAGTGACATTTGCCACATCGATGAACACTTTCCTTTCACCAGCAATTTCTTTGTAGCAGGCCACAGAAATGTTTGGTAGTGTTTTACCCACGGTAGAAATTCTTCCAAATTGGGAGTATGTCCTCTCAAACTCTGCCAACCCCTTATCAGGTAAGTTGATAGAATGTTCTAAATCTCTTGTTGCCATTTCAACAGTCTTTGCAACACCTTTAACATGAGTAGCATCCATCTCAGGAAACTGCTTTCTTTCCTCACCCATGAGAAGCAACTCCTCATCTGTTGAAGTTTTACACAAGATGGCAGCACTTCAGTCACATCTTCAGGCTCCACTTCTAATTCCAGTTCTCTGGCTGGTCCCACATCTGCAGTTACTTCCTCTAGTGAAGTCTTGACCCTCTCAAAGTCATCCGTGAAGGTTGGAATCAGCTTCTTCCAAACTCCTGTTAGTGTTGATGTTTTGACTCTTTTCATGAATGTTCTTAATAGCTTTTTGAGTGGGGAATGCTTTCCAGAAGATTTTCAGTTGACTGCCCAGATCCATTGGAGGAATCTTATCTATGACAGCTATGGCCTTGTGAAATGTAGTTGTTAAATAATAAGACTTGAAAGTTGAAATTACTCCTTGATCTGTGGGCCGCAGTATGATGATGTGTTAGTAGGCATGAAAATAACATTCACCTTGTTGGACATCTCCATCAGAGCTCTTCGGTGACCAGATGCATTGTTAGTGAGCAGAATTACTTTGAAAAGAATCTTTTTTCTGAGCAGTAGGTCTCAACAGTGGGCTTAAAAAATTCAGTAAACCACGTTGTAAAAAGATGTGTTGTCATTCAGGCTTTAGTATTCCATTTGTAGAGCACAGGCAGAGAAGATTTAGTGTAATTTGCATAGGCCCTAGGATTTTTGGAATGGTTAATGAGTACTGCTTTCAACCTGAAGTCACCTGCTAACTGCATTAGCCCCTGACAAGAGGATCAGCCTATCCTTTGACACTTTGAAACCAGGTCTTGACCCCTCCTCTCTGACTGAAGCTCTACATGGTATCTTCTTCCAATAGAAGGCTGTTTCGTCTACACTGAACATCTGTTTTTTAGTGTAGCGACCTTCATTAATGATCTGAGCTAGCCCTTTTGGATAACTTGCTACAGCTTCTACATCAGCACTTGCTGCTTCACCTTACACTTTCTATGTTACGGAGTCAGCTCTCCTTAAACCTCATGAACTGGTCTCTGCTAACTTCAGAATCTCCATCTGTAGCTTCCTCACCTGTCCCAGCCTTGATCGAATTGGCAGCAGGTTAGGGCTTGCTTTGGCTTAGGCTTTGGCTTAAGGGAACGTTGTGGCAGTTTGATCTTCTCTCCAGACTTTGTCCATATCAGCAATAAGACCGTTCGGTTTTCTTCTCATTCACATGTTCATTGAGTTGTTCAGTTGCTCAGTCGTGTCTGAGTCTTTGTGACCCAGTGGACTGCAACACACTGGGCCTTCCTGTTCTTCACCATCTCCCGGAGTTTGCTCACACTCATGTCCACTGAGCCAGTGATGCCATCCAGCCATCTCATCCTTGTCGTCCCCTGCTCCTCTCGCCCTCTGAGTAGTGCGCTTATTTATATGCTTGTTTGTGTTTATTTTGAGGCAGTAGCTCTTTTAATTTCCTTCAAGAACTGATCCTTTGCTCTCATGACTTGGCTGTTCGGTGCACGAGGCCTAACTTCCGGCCTGTCTCAACTTTCGACGTGCTTTCCTCACTAAGCTTAGTCATTTCTAGCTTTTGATTTAAAATGAGAGACCGTGATTCTTCCTTTAACTGGGACACTTAGAGGCCATTGTAGGGTTATTAATTGGCCTAAATTTCAGTATTACTGTGTCTCAGCGAACAGGCAGGCCCAGGGGAGGGAGAGAGGCAAGACGACCAGTTGGGGGAGCAGTCAGAACGCAGGTTCCCAGTCTTATGTGGGTGCAGTTGGTGGTGCCCCCCACAAAAAAACAGTTACAGTAGAGCGCCACAGATCGCCATAACAGATATTATTATGTCTTGTCATATGTTATTACATGAAAAACCTTGAAAATCAGCAAGAATTGCCAAAATGTGACACCCGCTGAACAGGTGCTGTTGGACAAATGTTGCCGGTAGACTTGCTCAGTGAAGGGACGCCATGAAGCTTCCGTGTGTGAAGAACGCGGTGTCTGTGACGCGCACTGAAACCATGTAGGCCTGTGCTGCCTTGCGTCAGTGCTCAGATGCACGATTGTTTTGCACTTTAACATCTCTCTAGTCTCATGATTGATGCTGTCTTAGATTTGATGAAATACCGTAAATGTGATCTTTTTATTCTTTTACAGCCTCATTCCTTTTTTAAAAAAATTTAATTGAGTTCTTTGTCTTGTTTTTATATATATATAGTGGTTTGAAGTTTTTGTTTTTCTTCATATGTTTTTAAAAATCATTTATTGACTTTTTGTTGCGCTTGGTCTTCGTTGTGGTGCTTGGGCTTCTCGCTGCGGTGACCTGTCTTACCGTGTTACTGTGGAGCGCGGGCTCAAGGCCTACAGGCTCAGTAGTTGCACACAGGCTTATTTGCCCTGCAGCATGCAGGATATTCCTGGACCACGGATTGAACCCTGGTGCCCTGCATTAGCAGGTGGATTTCTTTACCACTGTGCCATTAGGGAAGTCCCTTATTCCTTTCTTGACTACCTGGTTAGTGGTCTAGTAATCATAGCTTTTGCCTGCCTCTGGACACTTTCATTCCATCCAGCTTTGGAGCAGAGGTCTTCTGTATCTGATTACTGGGGACAGGGGAATGGGCTGGGGAGGAGCATACATAGCCCATGGATGCTGAAAGAACGAGGCAGAGCATGATGCTTCCAAAGAATGTGCTTCTGAACCCAGTCCCCTGCATTGTCACTGAATCCAGGGTATGTAAAGTAGGATTCACAGATGGGAACTTCCTTTTCTGCTTTGCCAGAAGATTCTTGAAGCAAGCACCCCTTTGTGTACAAGTCTAGGCCAGCTTCTATGCTGTGCTTTTTTCACTAGTGACAAAAGGCATGGTCCGTATCCTAGATCTGCACAGCCCGGGCCAGTAGTCACTGCCCACATGTGGCTGCTAAGTTCTTGAAAGGTCACCAGTCTGAATTGAGGTTGAGGTGTGCAGTGAGTAGTGTGCAGGTGAGCAGATTTCCAAGACCTAGTACCCCCCAAAGGCAAAATATCTATTTATATGTTTATGTTGATTGCATTTTGTGATATTTTGACTGTACTGAGTTCATCATAATATTAATTTCATTTCTCTTTATTTTTTTTAACATAGCTACTCAAAAATTTTGGCTTGCATTCTGTTTCTTTTGGACAGGCATAAAGGTTTATAGCTTCCCTGGTGTTTCAGTGGTTAAAAAAATCCACCTGCCAATGTAGGAGTTGTGGGTTCAGTCCCAGGGTTGGGAAGATCCCCTGGAGAAGAAAATGGCACCCCACTCCAGTATTCTTGCTGGAAAATCCCATGGACAGAGGAGCCTGGCGAGCTACAGTCCATGGGGTCACAAAGAATTGGACACGACTTAGTGACTAAACAACAACAATAACAAAGGTTTATAGCGGGAAAGCACTTACTGAAGCAGAGTAAATTCTTGAGGCTTCCGCACCAGTCCCCAGCATTCTGAGGCCGGGCTTCTCTCAGGCTTACGTTTTCTCTTTAAGCGAGCAGCTGGCTGACCTGAGGAGGGAGGACAAGAGTCACAGCCTCATGCTGTTCCTCTCACACAGTTTGGGCTCTGACTGCCCAGGTTACCACTGTCTTCATCCCCCTGCCTGACTTGGATGAAGATACAGGGCAACGTTCAGAATTGGGAATGCTTCCCTTGGAGACTTCTGACGTGGCCCCTCTTGGCTCCTGCATCCAGACGCTTCCTGGGCAGCTGGCGTCTCTGGCGTCAGGGCCCTGTGTCCTAGGCCCAGTTGCTCTTTACCGTCTGTTCTGGCCCAGATGCTTCCTTGTCTAAACCATGTTTGCGGTGTGGAGCCATGCAGACCTGGGGTGACCCCAGCTCCGCCACTGCTTGGGGGGGCCTTGGGCAGGGGGACGTGAGGTCTGAGATCCTCATGGGCACATGGAGCGTCTTAGGTAGTGAGAAGCTAGGAATAGTCTCTCCTGATGCGTGGCGCATCATGGGAACACAAACAGCTTCCATCCTCGTGGTGGGCTTGTCAGTCGGGACGAGGGAAAAGGAGGCCTCCAGCGAGCTGTAACGTGAGTGTCCTCTCCCCGTAGGGAAGTCCCACCTGGCCATCGTGCAGAAGGTGAACAATGAGGGCGAAGGTGACCCCTTCTACGAGGTGCTGGGCCTGGTCACCCTGGAGGATGTCATCGAGGAGATCATTAAGTCCGAGATCCTGGACGAGTCTGAGGACTACCGTGAGTCCGGGCTCCTGTGTGTCTCCGGCTCAGCTGGTCTCGAGCTTACGGAGACATGTGTATATCAGAGGCTGGGGGTCCCCATGTTGTTCGAAGTTGGGCTGGATCTCGGGGCAGAGCTATCACATCCCTGGGCTTGTGTCCTTAGCCCTGCGGGAGCTGGGATTGCCTCTCAGGGGAGGTGGGGCTCACCTGTGGCTGGACCAGATCATCCCTTTGGCGGTGTTGCAGTCCTGGCACTGGACTTGCCTCTGGCCTGAATGGGTGTTGCCCAGTCTTCCTCTTCCTTGGCCTCTTGTCCTGTTTTACATTATAGAAGTTCTCAAAGAACCCCTTGCTTTACTGCCAAGAGGTTCTTCCCCAACCAGATGATCTTGGGGCCTGTGATTGTGTCTTAGGAGGGCCTGCCTCTTAGTGGCTGCAGTCTGCGGGGCACACACAGCCCATGCTTTGTGGGGAGCTCACAGGGGCCCCAGAAAACTAGCTGCCCGCCCCTGTGAGTTTGCACATGAATCTCTTTGCCCGTGTGTCTGTTCCCCAAACGCGACATCTTGGTTCGGCTCCTCAGACAGCCATAGGCACAGGCTCTGCAGATCAGCGGCTGTTTGAGATGAGTGATCCTCATGCTCATGCTTCCTGGAGGGGGGCTGCTGTTTTATGTAAGCTTTTTGCTGTCTGCATTATCTGCTCCCAATTCCAAGGAGGGGAGCAGGCCTTTCTGCTACTTCTCAGGCTGTCCCTGGAATGCAGGCCACTGCCCCTCTGACGCGGGTACTGGATCATTGTCTGGTGGGGGTGGCAATGCAGGTTCCGGCAAAGCAGCAGTGCCCAGGACAGGGCCTGGGGTCCTGACACCGTTCCCCCAGGAGCCCCAAGGCCTTGGAGGCAGGAGCGGCAGCAAACCCCTCGGTCCGGTCGTGTTGGTGGAGGGCTCCTGGCGCCTCAGCAGGCCCTCTTCACCCCACCCCAGGAGACACTATAGTGAAGAAGAAGCCTGCGTCTCTGAACGCCCCTCTCAGGCAGAAAGAGGAGTTCTCCTTGTTCAAGGTGTCTGACGACGACTATAAAGTGAAAATCTCGCCTCAGCTGCTCTTGGCCACGCAGCGCTTCCTGTCCCGAGGTGAGAGCCGGGGTAGGCCTCGTCCCTGCTCTCTGGCTCACCCCGCTGCCCACTGCCATTCCTGGCACTCCTCTTTTCTGCCCTGTCAGTATCTCGGTTCACCTGAGGCTGGCTGGCCTCTGCCGGATGACAGAGAGCTGCGTCCCGGGGGTGTCGGGGAGGCTGGGGCAGCTGAGACGGGCACGTGCTGACACGGGCTGTGCTGGGCCCAGAGGACAGTGTCCCCATCACTTTTTCCCTCTGTGGGACAGAGGTGGACGTCTTCAGCCCGCTGCGGGTCTCTGAGAAGGTCCTCCTGCACTTGCTGAAGCATCCCAGCGTCAACCAGGAAGTACGGTTTGACGAGAGCAACCGCCTGGCCGCCCACCACTACCT
The DNA here is from genome assembly GCF_023699985.2 of Odocoileus virginianus. NCBI lineage: Eukaryota > Metazoa > Chordata > Mammalia > Artiodactyla > Cervidae > Odocoileus > Odocoileus virginianus. The sequence continues at coordinate 2,882,129 of NC_069675.1, forward strand.
GTACCAGCGCAGCCGGCCGGTGGACTATTTCATCCTCATCCTGCAGGTACTTGCCAGCTGGCCTGCAGCCTGCCGCTTGCCCAGGACATGGGGAGGGTGTAGGAAGAGGAACACCAGGTGCACGCCCCCTGGATAGGTGGGGTCCATGCGCTCTCCTGCTCTTTGCGGGCAGGAAAGGTGACCTGTCCACTTCTCTCCCTGTCCTCTTTTCCTCCCTCTCTCTCCGCACCTTCCAGGGCAGGGTGGAGGTGGAGATCGGGAAGGAGGGCTTGAAGTTCGAAAATGGGGCCTTCACCTACTACGGGGTTTCTGCCCTGACAGCGCCATCCTCGGGTAAGCTGGGCCCTCCCGGAGCTGGAGGTTGGGGTCGGTGGGTGGGCAGGCGTTCCTCTTGGAGCTGGAGGTGGGGGTGGGTGGGCACTGCAAGGGCTCCCCTGTTCCCCTCTTGCAGGGCGGTCTGCCTGGGGACCTGCTGGCCCTTACCATCTCCCGGCTGTGTGGAGGGAAGGGCAGAGTTTCTACAGGCCTCGTCTTTGTTGTTCTTCCCACCCCTGCCAAGCCTGTCCCAGGAGGGGCGTATTTGCCCTCCTGTGCAGAGTCCCAGGCTGCATCCCGTTGCTGGGGTGATCAGCAGGGTGGATCTCAGAGGCTGGGCGGGGGCTGGCCCGCTCCCTCGTGGTCAGCTGACATCACTAACTGTCCTTTCTGCAGTTCACCAGTCCCCGGTGTCCTCGCTCCAGTCCATCCGCTACGACCCACCGCCCGAGCCCGCTGACAGCACCCGCTTGTCTGCGTATTGTCCTGACTACACCGTGAGGGCCCTCTCTGACCTGCAGTTCATCAAGGTGACCATCTGCGTTGCTCCTCAGTGCTGGCTTTTAACCAGCTTTGTGTCCCCAAGGGCTGGAGCATCTGGTCACATGTTAGAATGGATTAAATTGTGATTGAGTCTCGGAACAAAGCCTTGTACTTGGTCTGAAGGACAGACTGCCTGGCCCCTCTGTCTCCTGGCGGCCTAGGCACCCGGTGTCCTTGGGGGTCTTAACAGCCCCTAGCTAGTAGCCCCGGGTGCGTTCTTTCCTCTCGTCCTGCAAGGTGTGGCTCCACCCCTAGTTTGAGTGCTGGAGGGCAGGAGGGGTGGTGTGGGCCCTCGTCTCACTTTGCCTGCCCGCCCGCACGAGTCGCAATGCTTCCTGCCCCCCAGGTCACTCGGTTGCAGTACCTCAATGCACTCCTGGCCACCCGCGCCCAGGCGCTGCCACAGTCCCCGGAGAACACAGAGCTTCTGGCCATCCCTGGCAGCCAGACCAGGCTCCTCGGTGACAAGGCGGCCACAGCCCCAGGTGAGCCCGGGTCCCGCAGTGTCGCCCCCGTGGGTGAGCGTGCCCTCTGCCCTCCCGGCTACACACACACACACACGGCCCTGCTCTCTGCCTCGCCCTCCGTTCTTTCTCCTTTCATCGCCCCATCCTTTTCTGTCTCCCTTCTTGTGTTTTTAATGATTTGGACAATACCGAGCTACAGACCAGCTGGCATTTTGAGCAGAGCATGTAAGTCAGCATTTCCTCTCACGGGCCTGAAGGGTGGGTTGGTTTATTTAAGGAATACAATTAACCCTTGAATAACATGGGTGAGGGATGCCAGTTCCCTGTGCAGTAGAAAATCTGTGCGTGTCACATGGTCGGTCCTCTATCCGCAATTCCACATCCACAGATTCAGTTAGCTATGGCCTGTGCAGTGCTGTATTATTTACTATTGGAAAAAACCCACATGTAAGTGGACTCACGCATTTCAGACCTGCGTTGTTTAAGGGTCAGCTGTAGTTGCTAAATGGGATTAAGGGTGTATTCAGCCACACTATTGGTCATTTAGGGAAGATCCCCTGGAGGAGGGCCTGGCAACCCACTCAGGTATTCTTGCCTGGAGAATCCCATGGACAGAGGAGCCTGGGGGGCTACAGTCCATGGGGTCGCAAAGAGTCAGATACAACTGAATGACTAAGCCCAGCATAGCACCTGGAAAATGAAGTTTTAGGTCCAGTGGGCCTGACTCAGAGGTTGGGTGGCGGGGGGAACCCCATCCCAGAACCAAGAGGGGCGCCTGCTGAGGTGTTTGTTCAGGGTACGCCTCCCGTGGGACTCCCCTGGGAGCAGGAGAAAGTGGACTCTGCAGGGGGAGAGGGGAAACCCCACCCTAACTGTGTAAGGAGGGAAAACAAAAAGGAGTCTGTAAACTAGGGGCTTTGGGTGGGAGTGGTAGGACAGGTCAGAGAGCTTTGCTGCCCTCGATGTTCAGGACCAGCAGGGTTTGGTGGGGCTTTGGAGAGGCCGAAGGGGGCCTGCAGGGGTCTGACTCTTGCTCCATCCCCCACCACATCCCACCCTGTAGTGGGGACACCAAGGTCTTCCTGAAGGCTGCCTGTGCCTTGCACTGTGTTGAGAGCCTGCCTTATCCTGACTCGGCGGAGATGACTTCCCTGAGGTTCTGAGAGGTGGTAGTTGTTACGCCCATTTTCCAGATGAGAGTTGGAGGCCAGGAGAGACAGGCCCTCTGGCTCAGAGCCTGGCGCACCCTTGGCCTGTGGGTTGTGGTGCCCACAGGAGGTGGGTCTGGTTACTGGAGCCGCAGCTGAGAAGAAAACATGTTTCAGCAATGGACAGGTGCTTCCTGAGATGTGAGGGGCAGAGCCCCCCTGGGCCTCACTGTGGCTCCACTTCGTGAGTCTGGTGCTGGTGACGGACTCCCGGGGTCATGCCGGGTCCTAGAGTTGGGCACAGTCTCGGCCTTTCTGAACAAACAGATCCTTCGTTCCCTTCAGCCCGCTCCTGTGTTTACCCACCATGACCTTTTATTTTGTGAGGCACCCCTTACACATAAATTCACACCATCTCTTTAGACTCAGGTCTCAAAAACCAGGGCAATTTTGTTTTGCAGAATGCGAGCCTTTTGCTTTTAGTTTTTTCATGTGTGAGCTTTTCTGGCTCCATCTACTACTCAGACTGCACAGGTTGTAGTTAAGGTACAAACCTAAGAATCCTGGTTTTTCTGTTCATCTTTTATCATATACCCAAAGTTCTTTTTTTAAATCCTTTTGTGGCTTGAGCCACCTGTTGGACAGTCTGCCGAGGGAATGGTTTATAGTGGCTTGTGGGCATTTCTTCTTTGTAATGGATTACTAGCCCCTGTTCTTAGTCACAGTGTTAATTCTTCCCTAAATGTAGCCTGACGTTGGCCCTGGGCAGCCCTCAGCGTCTTGTATTTCCTCTCTCTTAACCTCATGCTTTGCTGCTGAGGGAAATCAGTGGACATGTCCCCAGGGCCCTGCTGAAATAGCGCAGGTCAGAGCTGCCTTCTGAGTCACTCAGGCTCTAGGTTCCCCAGCAGAGAACTACTTTTACTGAAATGCTTGGAAAGCACCATAATTTGCAGCTGCATACAGCTGGGTTGGAAATGGCTTGAGGGCCCAGTCTGCCCATTCTCACAGCGTTGGATTGGACGCGCCCATCTGCTGGTGGCTTGCGTGCAGCTGCCTTTGAGCTGAGACGGTGGAGTTGAGTCGTTGTCACCAAGACCCACAAAACCTAGCGATGCTCTTGGACGCTGCTTTCTGAGCCCTGGTCTGCCATTTGAAATCTGGAAGCTCTCCACGTCCCTCGCTCCCTGGGCGGGGTTGCCGGGGGGGGGCGTCCACGCTCGGCGGCGCCTCCCAGGCCCCCTGGCCTCGCGGCCTCGTCTCAGCCGCACTGCCGGGCGGGGGCCCTGCGTGTACGGCTCCCTGGCGCGTACCCTCTCTCCCCCCTTCTCCCCACCTCTTCCTTCTCTCTCTCTAGCCTTCCCGGTAGACCTTTCCCTCTTTGGCACACTTGGAAACTGCAGTTGATAATTGACTGTGGACTAGTGAGCATTTTTTGTTTAAGACAACACCCCAGGTAAATATCTCTCCTTTTACTTTACCTTCTCTTTGCTTCCCTTCCCCAGCCTGTTAGCTGCTGGGGGTGCCCTGCAGACCTCTCCCCCAGAAGGGAGGCTCTCCTCCGTGGGGGGTGAGTGGGCACTTCTTGTCCCTTTTTGCTACTTCTCGGCTCATTTTTCTAGGAGGCCTTGGCAGTGACCGCTTCCTTCTGGTGCCAGGTGTGCTGCCCAGCGCAGGTGTCTTCCGCCTGGCCCTGTGGCCTTGGCCTCCCATGGGCAGCAGCCCTGCCTCCCTGCCTCTTGGTGATGGCGTCCGTCCTCACAGTGGTTTTCTGTCGTGAGGCTGACCGTTTTCCTAACTAAATCCTCCCAGCTCTGCCTCAGTGCCTCCCGAAGAGGCCTGAGGCTCCCCTGCCTTACCTGCCTGCTGCCTTCCCAAAGAGGATTTACAGCTTGTTTCATAGGACCCGCTCCCTTGATTGATGCTCTAACGCTGACCCTCCTCTCCTCTCTAGGATCCAACCACAGCAGACCGGGTCTCCCAGCAGAGGAGAGCCCCGGGCGGAACCCGGGAGTTTAGCCGCTTGTCAAGCAGCCCCAGGTCTGGGGAATAGACAAGCACGTGGGGAACTGGAGCAAGCCGGAAAGCAGCTTCCTGCCAGCCCATCCCGTCCCCTGCGGGCCACGTTTTAGGTGGCCTTGTACGTGCAGGTCCTGGCTGTCCTCCGAACCAGACATCAGTGCCAGGAGCCTTCAGCAGGTTCTGCCTCCCCACCCCTAGAACACGAGGGTCAGTGGGGGCCAGCCCTCCAGGTCTGCTTCCGAATGGAGTGAAAGGAACAGCATCATCTCCAGTCCCCGGGGCCAGCCTCCCTGTGACAGTGTCTATACCTCTCCGGCCAGGCCACGATGTGAGCGCGGTAACTGCCTTCCTGTGGCCGTGACCTGCACTCTCTCTGCTTCATTTGCCAACCTTCTGCTGCTGGCAGCACCTCTTGAGCAAACCAAGCGCGCCATGTGGGCTGGGGTTCACATCCGTGGGCTTGGCCACGCCAGCCTTGCTGGCTTCCCTTATGACACCATGCTTCTGAGCATGCGCCAAAGCTGGAAGCTGTGTCCCTCCAGGCCCGCTGCCTCCCGTGGAGGTGGCTTTTCCTGCCCTGTCCCAAGCCCAGAGCGAGCACACTGGCCCCTGTGGGGTTCAGGAGCCCCTTCTTCCTGCCGCTCCTCCACCTGCCTGGCTCAGTGGCACTAACAGTGTTGTCGTTTTCCATGTGTTAAGAAGAGGTCACGGGTGGGGGGAAGGGATTGCTCTGATGCACCTGATCCGTTGTCGTCAGATCCCAGAGTGGGTCGCCGGAGGCCCCCGGGGTGCTGTGTGGCTGGAAAGCGCATGGAGAGCAGCAGGGGAGGCAGGGCTGGGTGTGGACCAGGTAGACCCCCGTCACCTGTCTTTGGAAAAAAGGTGAAATCAAAAGTTTTTCTTAGAGCTCTGAGATGTTTTAAGCTCATGGCTTTATTCCCATTCCAGCTCTCTGGGGCTTCAGAGAAGTGGGAACAAGAAGGCGTTTGTATCGTCTTCTGGTTACCTACATCCACCTTCCGTGGTGCTTTAGCTGCGCAGAAACTGGGGCATCATGGGGACCCCAGCGAGGGAGGCAGGAGGATTTCTGAACCTTTCTCAGTGGCATTTGGGTCCTTATCCAGGATCAGTGCGAGTGAAGGCCAAAATACAGTGGCATGCTCACTTAGAAACTTCTCAAGGAATTCTCTCTCAAGAGCAAACCCAGGTGGGAAATAGATACTTGAAAATTTTTTTCTCTCTGCAGAAGAGTGGTGATTAACCTTGGCTGCACATTGGAATCACATGGCAAGTTAAAAATACTGCTCCCTGGGCCACTTCCTCCAACCCACCCACTCACCCAGGGATTCTGATTTAGTCCAGGCACCAGGATTTTATTCTGTAAAATTATTTTATATTCACAGATCATGCCTGCTTCCCTGAATGTTAACATCTTCTATAACCTTGGTGCACTTATCAAAATTAAAAATTAACATTGGTACAAAACTATTAACTAAATTACAGACTTCATTTGGGTTTTTATCAAATTTTCCATAATGTCCGTTTGTGTTGCAGGACCCAACCCAGGACACCAAGTTGCATTTAGAGCTATTGCCTTTTTTCCTATTTTCTACTGTAACTTTTTACTTTGAAATAATGACAGATTCATAGGAAGTTGCAAGGATGGAGGTCCCATGTATCCTTCCCCGTTTTCCTCCATGATTACACGGTCTTACATAGTTAGAGTGCAGTATGAAAACCAGGAATCTGACTCTGCTGCAGTGTGGGTATGTAGCTCTGTAGCATCTTAATCACATGCAGATTGTGTAACCACCACTTCAGTCTAGATACAGAACTGTTCCTCACTAGGACCTCCCTCCAACAGATGCTCTTAAAGCCACACCCACCCCCTCTGGCCACCACCCGTAATCCCTGGCAACCACTAATCTGTACATCATCTCTGTAATTTTGTCGTTTGAAGAATGCTGTATAAATGGGGTCCTGTGGTATGTGAGTGTGGGGACTGGCTTTCTTCACTCGGCGCATTGTTCTGGGGTCTCCTCCAGGCTGTTGCCCACGTCAGTCACTTGTTGCTTCGTGATTGCTGTGTGGTATTCCACCACAGACTCGCTGTCCTGTCTAAGGACATCTGGGTGGGTTCCGGTTTTTGGCTATTCCAAATAAAGCTGCTATGAACATTCATCACAGGTTCTTGTGCAGACATTGGTTTTCTTTTCCCTGAGCTCAATGATTAGGCATGCAGTTGCCAGGTTTGTATGGTTATTGCATATTTAGGTTTTAAAAGAAACTGCCAAACCTTTTCAGAGCACCTGCACAACTTTACATTCCCACCAGTGATATGTTGAGTTTTTTTCCCATGTTGAGTTTTTTCCTCCCCAGGACTTGGTGGTGTCACGTATTGTAGCCCTTCTGGTAAGTATGTAGTGCTATCTCATTGTGGATTTTATTTGCATTTCCATAATGTATTTTTTCATGTGCTTATTTCACTTTGTGAAACGTCTGTTTATGTCTTTTGTCCATTTTCCACTTAGATTGTTTGGTTCTTTTGCTGCTGAGTTTTGAGAATTACTAGGCTTTATTGGGTTTTTGGTTTGCAAATATTTTCTCCCAGTCTGTAGCTTTTTTTTTTTTTTTATCTTAATGGGAGTTTTTATAGACCAGAAATAAATTTTGATGAATTCCAGTTTACTCATTGTTTATGGATCATGCTTTTGGTGTCATGAAGTGGCAGCCCACTCCAGTATTCTTGCCTGGAGAATCCCATGGACAGAGGAGCCTGGCGGGCTACAGTCCGTGGGGTCACAAGAGTCAGACATGATTTAGCAACTAAACCACCGAAGAAATCTTTACCTAGTTTTTCTTTTTTTAAATCTAGACTTGAAGATTGTTTTTATAAAGTATTTACAGTTTTTCATTGCATTTACGTTTGTGGTCTTGTTTTCTTTAATCATTTATTTTTGGCTCTGCTTGGTCGTCTTGGCTGCTTGGGTTTTCTCCAGTCGCCAAGAAGGAGGGCTGCTCTTCACTGCAGTCTGCGGGCTCATTGCGGTGGCTGCTCTTGTGGCGCTCGGGCTCTAGGCATGTAGGCTCAGTAGTTGTGGCTCATGGCTTAGTTGTTCCATGGTATGGGGGATCCTCCCAGACCAGGGATCGAGCCCATGTCTTGTACACTGGCAGGTGGGTTCTTTACCACTGAGCCACCAGGGAAGCCCTTTGTGATCCATTTTGAGTAAAGGGTGGTTGTTGTCTTTTTTTGCCTATAGATGTTCATTACCTTAAGTGTTGTAAAGCATGTCTTTCCTCCAGTGAGTAGCTTTTGCATCTTTGGGCATATTTGTTTTCTCCATTTCTGGGTCATCTGTTCTGTTCCATTGACTGATGTCTCTCTCTCTCCATTGGTACCACCCTGTCTTGATTACTGACTGCTGCTAAGTCGCTTTAGTCGTGTACAACTCTGCAGCCCCATGGGACTGCAGCCCGCCAGGCTCCTCCGTCCATGGGACTCTCCAGGCAAGAACACTGGAGTGGGTTGCCATGCCCTCCTCCAGGGGATCTTCCTGACCCAGGGATCAAGCCCACAGTCTTTCCTGCATTGGCAGGCAGGTTCTTTACCACTAGTACCACCTAGGAGCTATTTAGTAGTTCCCTGAAATCAGTAGACTGATTTCTTCCATTTTGTTCTTCTCCAGAGTTGTATGTTTTAAATTTTAGAATAACTTGTCTAATCTACAAAAAAAAAAAAAACTTTGCTGGGATTTTGTCAGGAACTGGTTAAACCTGTGTATCAATTTAGGTGGCACCAACATCTTTACTCGGTTGCATCTTTCAATCCATGTGTATGTCTCCCATCTATTTAAATTTCATTCATTCATCAGCACTGTAGTTTTCAGCCTGCAGGTCCTTACATGTTTTGTAAGATTTACACCTAAGTGGGTTTCCTTTTTAGCAAATTGTAAGTAGTACTGTGTGTTTTAGTATTCAGAATCATCACTAGTGTATAGAAAAAGGTTTTTGTATCCTGAGATCATTCTAGGTGCTATTTTCATTTTTTTTAGAAATAAGATTCCTTAGGATCACCTTCATAGACAGGCATGTCAACTATATGAAAATGCTTATTCCTGGGCCCCTGGGCCCACCCTTGGGATTCTGATTTCCTCAGGCTGGACATCAAGGTTTTGTGTTGTTTTAACCTCTTGGCCATATGGCGTGCCGGATCTGAGCTCCCTGACTAGTGACTGAACCCTTGCCCCGTGCAGTGGCAGCATGGGACCACCAGGGAATTTCCAAAACTCCCTGAACGTCAGGATTTTTTCAGACTTTTTGACTGTGCTGAGTGTTCGTTTCTGCGCTTGTTTTTCTCCAGTTGCGGCTTCTCTCGGTGCCGAGCACAGGCTCGCGGCGTGCGGGCTGCAGTAGTTCTTGCTCCCAGGCTCCGGGGCCCAGGCTCAGCTGCTCTGCCGCTGGGCTCTTCCTGGACCAGGGATTGAACCCATGTTGCCTGTGTTGGCAGGTGGATTCTTAACTACTGGGCCACCAGGGGAACCCAAAATGAGAATCTTTGAAATCTTCCCTCCTCATTCTAACAGGCAGCCTAGCTGAGAAGCACTGCCCTGCCTGCCTGCCTGCTCTGCTTTCAGGGGCCGGTCTTGCTCTCAGGCCAGCGTGGTAATCAGGCCTGGCTTTGCTGCTGAGGAAGACGAAGCCCAAGGCCAGTGGAACTGGCCCTTCTGGCCCAGAACAGACGACCAGGCCATGATGGATAATCAACAAGTTTTAATGAACAAAAAGTAGTGATGCGTATAAAAAGGTATTTCTGTCTGTCACTTAAGTGTCCCCATTTTCTAGATGGGAAGTCATCTTCTCTGTGAACTTGACCAGCTGTTCGCCCATGGGCCCCATGTCTGGGTGAACGGGGGGCTCTGTCACAACAGGGCAGGAGCTGCCTGTGTGAGGGGCGGGCATGCGGCCGCCCTTCAGAGCTCTTGCCGGCTTTTTCACAGAGTAGAAATTGCCTTGTCCTCGGCCTGAGAAAGCGGCCAGTGAGACTAAAAAATAACTGCTGCAGAGTGGCTATCAGCCCAGGTTCCTTCCATGAGGGAGGCTGACCTCCGTCCAGGAGCCCATCCCTCTGCCTGTGGCTCTCCATTTGGGGCAAAATTGTTCTCAAAGGTTTGCTTTCTGGTTTCTGGCATTAAAGGACCCAGCCCCGCCAGCGGTACAGGTACAAGTCTGCATGTGTGCGGCATGACCCGGGAAGGATGGTGAGGGGAAGCTTTAGGGGAGTGTGTGGAGGCTGGGCCTTAGGCCACCTCGGGTCGGGAGAGAAGGGGAAGGAGCAGGTGAGCTCAGAGCCCTCCGCGTCCTGCCTTGATGGTGGGTGAAGTGGCATGGCTACAGGGGCCAGGCCGCAGTGCCGCTCTCGTGCCAGGGGGGCATCCGCGCCCAGGGCAGAGTAGGGTTACGGGCCACTGCCCCAGAAGCTGAGTGGGCCACAAGCAACCCCCAGCACCCGGGTACTTCCTCTGCAAAGAGCTGCCAGCTGGCGGACGAGTGCGGCAGGCGGGCCTGACAAAGGGCACAAGGCTTCCCTGGGGTAAACGTTAGCTCCAGCTCGTCAGCCCTGGGGCTGCTGAGGCAACCGGGCTGGGGCTGGCCTTCTGTGCTGGGGGGCTCAAACCTGCTGAGCAGCCCCATCCAGACAGTCAGACCCAGCTCAGAGCCGCAAGGCTGAAGCGTCGGGAGCCACTCTGGACGCTATCAGGGTTGCTGCTGATAGGAACTGAGGCCCCTGGAGAAACCTGTGCCCAAGGGCACCTGTGTGGCCCAGATGGCGCTGGCCTCGCGACATGTCACCCCCTGACAGCAGGCGGGCCCTCGTGGAGGGCTGAGCCTGGCCATCTCCTGGCCACAGGGCCAGTGGACACTGAGGAGCTGTCTCCTGCACTGGCCCCGGAAGCCTGAGGCTCGCTCCCTTCCCGTTCCATCCTGGCGCCGACCCTCTGCTGCCCCTCGACTGGACCCAGTTTCCTGCCCCCCATACCCGGGTCCTCTGCCTCAGCCCCCAGCTCGCACCCTCCTGGGCACGGCTCAGCCCCAGGACTGGAGGCAGGAAGGCTTTCCTACCTGTCCCCCTCTCGGAGCGGCCCTGACAGGGCTGCCTGGAGACGAGGGGTCAGGCCGGGGTGTGCCAAGGAAGGACCACGGGAGGGCGGGAGGTGGTGGGGCTGGAATGAGGCTGAGTGGCCCTGCAGGTGGTCAGCACCGGGTCCGGGTGTGCCTGACATGGGCCTGCAGTGCTTCCTGGATGCCCCTCTGCCAGTCCCGGGCCAGCTGCGCTGGGGTCACCGAAGCCTGGAAGGAGGGCGCTGGCTAAGAGCCCACTCTCATCCCTGGGCCGCCCACCCCGCCCTGCTCTCCGCCCCGCTGCCCGCCCGCACTCACCGCGTTGCGCACGCCCAGCCCAGCCCCGTAGAGCAGCAGCAGCTTCATGGCTCTGTAGCGCCCATGCCGGACTGCCTCGTGCAGAGCCGTGTCACCTTCCTGTTGAGAGGGATGGGGTGTCATCCTCCTCAGCCCTGCCCCACTGGGAGCAGGCGCCATTCGTGGCTGAGCTTGGGCTCCTTCGGGCCCCAGCCCCGGGGGTGAGCCGCCCCAACCTCTGGTAACCAGACGCCAACCTTGTCCTGCGCATCGATGCGGGCCCCGCAGGCGATGAGGTGCTCCAGGCAGTCACAGTGTCCCGTGCGCACGGCCACGTGCAGGGGCGTGCTCCAGATCTGAGGCAGCGGTGAGGGGCAGCGGTGTCATCACAGGCTGGCACGGCTGTGTTCCTACCCCGAGAGCCTCGGGCTCCCCCCCGACCCCGGCCTGTGCCCTCACCTTGTCTCGGGCGTTGACCTGGGCGCCCTGGTTAAGCAGCTGTTTGAGGATGTCCAGGTGGCCTCTGCGGCAGGCCCAGAACACTGGGGTCCTGTCCAGCTGCAAAGAGAAGCACCCACCTCACCCTGATGTGTGGGGAAGCCAGTGGGAGGTTTGCCGTGGGGGTGGCCCTTCCCTGGGTCTTACCAAGTCCCGAGCGTCCACGGCAGCACCTGCCTCCAGCAGCTTGTTCACAAGCTCACAGTGACCCTTCAGACAGGCCCAGTGCAAGGCCGTGCGGTGCAGCTGGGGAGAGAGCGGGAGGTCGGGTGCAGGAAGCTTGGCCACCCTTGGTCCCACCCCATGACCTTGCTCCCAGTGCCACTCTCTCCCCACTCAGGAGGCACCACGGGACTTGTGTCCCGTGAAACAAAAGCCCCTTCCTAGGCATGCACCATGCCTGCGCCACCCTCGCTACCTTGTCATGGGCATTGGGGTCACCTCCGTCTGCCAGGTACTTGTCAATCAGGGCCTCCTGGTTCTCGGCAGCTGCCTTCAGGAACTCCTCCAGGTCCACGGGTTCCAGGTGGGCCTGTGGCTGCGGCTGAGTAAATTCAGTGTTAGTCGCTCAGTCATGTCTGACTCTGTGACCTCATGGACTACAGCCACCAGGCTCCTCTGTCCATGGGATTTCTCTAGGCAAGAAGACTGGAGTGGGTTGTCATTTCCTACTCCAGGGGATCTTCCTGACCCGGGGATCGAACCCTGGTCTCCTGCATTGCAGGCAGGAGATGATACCCTCTGAGCCACCAGGAAAGCCAGGTAAGTTCAAGGACAAGGCCCACTCACTCGAGAGGCTGCACTGGGATGCATGGCCTCCCCAGTCTAACCAGAGACCTGGCTGAGGACCAGTGCACTATCGGCTGATACAAACAACAGATTAAAAAACCTGCCCCCAGAGACGACTCTGGGGGTTCAGTGGTCGAAAATCTCCCTTGCAATGCAGGGGACATGGGTTCCATCCCTGATTAGGGAACTAAGATCCCGTACACCACAGGGCAACTAAACCCACACATCAAAACTACAGAGCTTGTGCGCTTCGAAGTCCGAAAGCCACAACTAGAGAGTCCATGTGCTACAACCAAAGATTCAGAATGATGCAATTTAGACACCACACAGCCAATTATGTAAATACATACAAACTTTAAAAAAACAATCCTGCCCCCAGAAGACTGAACAGGTATATGAGGTGGGGGTCATGGATTGAGCTGTGTCTCCTCCAAGTTCAGATGTTAAGGTCCTAACCCCAGCACTCTGAGAGTGACCTTACTTGGAAATGGGGTCACTGTAGCTATAATTGTTTAAGATGAGGTCATCCTGGAGTAGGTGGGCCCTGTTCCAATATGACAAGTCCTTACTGAAAGGGGACATTTGGATACAGGCATGCACACGTGGAAGGCCTTGTGGATTGTGTGAGCTCACATCAGAGACCGGAGCAACGCATCCACACGCCAAGGAAATGACAGATTTCCACCAACCCCTAAGCTGGGGAGAGGCATGGACAGATCCAGCCCCAGGGCCTCGGGATGAAGCCCTGATGTGGGACTGCCCGCCCTCTGAGCAGACCGTGCATACACAGCTGCTGTCTAAGCCCCCAGCTTGAGGTGCTGTTTCGCCAGCAGCCCACTCAGGCTGCCAGCAGGGGCAAAGGGGTCTCTGGGTGCGGGCTGGGCAGCTCTTCCCCGGGCCTCTCCTGGGGACAGGAGGCTCTGGCTCATGAACTCCAGCCCGGGTGTGCACCCTCGCTCACCTTGACCTCAGGCTGGGGTGCCTTGGGGGGGACCCTGCGTTTCAGTCGCTTTTCTTTCCGTCTTTGAACCAACTTTTCCAAATCAGCCAGGTTCTCCAAGTTAGTTCTGGAACTGTTAAATCTTTCAAGCTGTGGCAGAAACAGGACCACATGAGCCGTCAGCTGCTGGCCGCTGGAGCCCTGGGGCATCTCTTGGTTGGCCTCACCCTCGTCTTTAGGCAGGAGTGCCCACCCAGGCTATCAGTCCCTGAGCCCCACTGCTCAGCCTGCCCGCACCCAGCCCCCTGGGCCGCCACCGCTGGCCACTCACTCTTCTCCTCTTCTCCTCATCCAGTTTCTGCCTCTCCCGGGCCTCGGCCTCCTGGGGCCCCAGCCTCCAGCTGTGAAGCCCCCCTCCAGGATCAGGAACTCCATGTCCACTTTCCAATTTCGTCCTTTCAACTCTCTCTCCACTTACCTGTAGGCACAGACGAGGACAAAGACTCGGGAAAATTAGGAGGAGCCCTAAGGCAATAGCTCCCCACTCCAGTTTTCTTGTCTGAAGAACTCCACGCACAGGGGAGCCTGGTGGGCTGCAGCCCAGGGCGTCGCAGAGTCAGACATGGCCAAGTGACAAAACCTAGCAAACACGATGGTGCTGCACAGGGTGGGGTCCTGCCAGGGGTTGACATGCAAAGGTCAACGAGCCTGTCTGGACCTGTGCAAAGTGCCGTGGCGGCCCACCCGCTCCTCGTGGCTCTCGCACCTGCAGCACTGCCTGAGACCCGGGCGGGTAGCTGGCTGCTGCCCACTCTGTGCTGTCAGCAGGAACACGGTGGCGGGCGCCTGACACCGCGTCTATTTATACTGCTGGGCCGCATCCAGGTGAGCTCAGGGCCTCTCTCGCGGGTGGTTGTCCTTACATGCCTACCAGATCACGCCACACTGCCACCTGACCCCAGGTGGGGGGGGCGGTAGGGGGACAGCGGAGATGCCTCCCGGGTAAAATGCCAAATTCCTGCATTCAGATTTTGGCTCTTTGGGAAGCTCTCTTTATAATAACTTGGGGGTAAAGCTAGCTCTTTCCTCTCGGTGCCCAAGATGAAATGAGTTAGTGGGGCTAGGGTGGAGCACATCCTACAACAAAACGTTCTTTTCTCCCTCCCCTGGCCCCCACCCCCAGGATTCAGGAGGTGGCAGCACCCAGGAAGAAGCAAGTTGAAGGGAGAGAAGAGGCTGGAATGATAGGATGGCAGAGTGTATGGTTTCCAGCCACATGGGACTCTATTCCATTCCCTTCTAAAGTGAACTCAGGCAATCAAACAGTTCCTGGGCCCTGCAACCCGCCTCCCAGCACAGGCTGAACTGGCTGGCAGTGGGGCCTGGGGGGCAAAGTGACACCTGCGGCCTCCATGCACAGCCTCCCTCAACAGCCTGAAGTGTCACTGGAATCCCTGCTTCTCTCACTGCCCACCTTCTCCCCTTCCCCAGCCAAGGCAGTCAGACCCTCCAGACCATTTCCCCAGCAACGACCAGCAACACAGCTGAGCTCAACCAGCACCTGGGCCACACTCGTGTCTCCCGGGTAACTTGCCGCTTCCCACTCTTCTGCCATCAGTCAAGGGCAGAACCCACTGGACTCAAGGAATTCCTTGCCGACCATTGCCTGGCCCCTTTCTCACTGTCTCCTCCCTCTCTCGCTCCCTAGCCCCTCAGGTGAGACCTGGGCAGACAGACCAGAACGGAACCGCATGTTTCTACTCAAACCTCCTCAGGCCACACAAAGCAGCTGCCTGACTCCCTCGTTCTGCTGAGACGGTCCCGGGGCGCCCAGACCACTGCCCAACCCCCGCCGCCCGGCCCCAAGTCCTCACCAGCTGCTGGATGCTGATGAAGTTCATGGTCCCCCCTGCTCTTCAGGCCCCTGGTGAGAGAAGCTGAGCAGCTCAACACTTTTATAGTAGAGCCAGTGGGGGGCAGGGGGAGGGCAAGGCGGAGGCCTGGGCCCCGGGCCAGATAACTCTGTGGCTCTGTAACCCTCACCAAAATACTGCCTTGGGCACTTAGCCCGCTACAGGCGGGAGAAAGAGCTGTTCTGAGCTGAGTCAGCTGCATCCTCAGACACCCCCATCTCACACCTACTCAGAGGTGTTTCAACCCATCAACACACATCCTGGACGTGGGGCCACCAGCCCAGGTTCAAGGGGAAATGGCTCCCATTCTCCCAAGTGTGGGCCTCTCAGGCAGCGCTAGTGGTAAAGAATCTGCCTGCCAATGCAGAAAGATGCTGGTTTGAACCCTGGGTCGGGAAGATCCCCTGGAGGAGGGCATGGCAACCCACTCCAGTTTTCTTGCCTGGAGAATCCCAAGGACAGAAGGGCCTGGCGGGCTACGGCCCATGGGGTTGCAAAGAGTCGGACACGACTGAAGCGACCTAGCACTCATGTATGCTCCCAAGTGTAGACACCATGGAGAAAAGGAAGTGTGAGCCTCCACGTTGCTGTGGAGGGAGGCCTTGGGCTGGCTGCGGGAGATCCGGGGAGACAACGCGACTACCCTGGCAACAGGAGGCCCAGGATCCTAAAGTGGACCTCTACGCAAGAGGCCGAAGAGGCTGACTTCTGCCTCAGGAAGCTTCCCGGCTCCTACAGGAAGAAACCAAGTGACTTTCTACCTCTCGGCCAGTCTCCAGGCTGAAACCTGGCTGCTCCCAGGGTTTCCTTCCCCAGGCAACCCCCTGCCTCCTCACCACTCCAATGGTCAAGGTCAAGGTACTAAGCTAGGCCACCATCAGGAGCCAAGCCCAGCCTGTCATCGGCACCTCACGCCTCTGGAAGAGACTTCCATGGCTCACATGCAGGCCCCCAGCCAGACGCCCTGCTGAGCCTGGGACACATCCTTCCCCAGCAAGGTGAGGTTCAGATCTGCTCTAGGTCCAAGAACAAACATTAACCATTTATCCAGTTGCAAAGTGATTTGTCTGCAGCTACCAGTCAACCTTCCTAATTCTCCCCAAGACACCAAGCATGCCTTCCACCCAGCTGTGCCTTGAATTTCTGCCTTGACCTTTGAAAGGAAACCTGATAGCTGGTGAGTAAGACTGGCCTCGAAGCCACATGAGCAGAGATGAGCAGGACGGGAGCGGGGGAGGGAGAGCTGTGGGTCCAGGGCTGCCGAGGGCCCACCCGCAGCCGGCTTCTGAGCTCCGACCTGGGAAGCCCAGGGCTTTTCAGAGAAACTCTTCTGTGCTTACGGCCTAGGGTGTTTTTCTCAAGGGTGATTTTTGGCCTGTGGTCCTGAGGAAGGGAACCACGACTCCTCTCCTCCAACATCCCGGGGCGAGGGTATTGATGCTGCATCTGAAACGCTCAGCGGAAGACTGCTGGTACTCACATGGAGGCAACTAGTATTAATTTATTGTTGGTATTACTTTATTGAAGAAAAAAATCACCTCTTGTAAATCCACACACAGCAAATCAAGGTCAGGACGCCCACCTGGGGAAAGAGTGGGTGCAGTTTCACACACCTCCTCCTGACGCTCCCCCGAGTGTGTGTGTGTGTGTGAGTGTGTGTGAGTGTGTGTGAGTGTGTGTGAGTGTGTGGCTACCTACTCTACTGTGGTCACGGCTCAGCACTCCTTCCACATCAGCACAGGCTGCATTCGTGGGCTGGACCCTCATCTCTGCTCATGTGGCTCCAAGGCGGGAGTCTTACTTGTCCCCCTGCTGGGAGCACTGGAGTTAGCTCTACTTTTTTTCTTCTTTTTTTAACATTTCACCCCATGCTCCAGTGCACATCTTTATAAATGCATCTGTAAATAAACATCTTTGGGGACTTGCGGTTAAGACTCGGTACTTCCAATGCAGGGTACGCAGGTTCCATCCCGGGTCAGGGAACTAAGTTCACACACACACACAATAACTTTGTATCCATGGATATTTCTCTAGGGAGCTACAGAGAAATTAGAAGTATTGGTCTTGCTCACTTAAATTTTAGTAGATATTGCCAAACTGCTATCCACTGTACCAATTTTCATAAACAGGTAACAACACACACAGTTAAGACAAGAGACAGCATGAAAAAGATACATATAGATATATACACAAAACAAAGGATCAATATCCAAAGTACATAAACGACTCCTATGAAAAAAGAAAACAATTTTAAAAATTAAAAATTTTAAATTTGAACAAGGTCACAGAAGACAGGCAGTCAACCTCACTAGTAATCAGCAGTGAATGCAACATAAAACAAAGCAATAGCACCTTGTCTCTCGGACAGTTAACATGAATGAAATTATGGTAGAGATGCAGGTGTGGGTCAGGTTTTGGGGAGGTGGGAGCTCAAATGCTGTCTGCACGGCTCTGGGCGCCCCCTCAGTGCTCCTCAGATCTCCACTCATCTCATCCGCACACGGACCCCACCAGTCACTCGAAAGCAGCTTTTCATGTGTCACGTATTCCAAAGCTGCTTCTCATGCTTACAGAGTTTTATATTTTCAGATTTGGGTCTTAACTCCAAATTTATTTTTGTGCAGGGGATGAGGTAAGGCTATGACTTTATTTTTTTTAAACGGATAGATGTTCCCACATGAGCTAATTTAGAATACAATCATCTGTCCAGGCGGCCACCCTGGCGCCCCGCAATCTGAGTCCCCTTGCTTTGCCGGGCCAGAACGAGGCTCTGCCGGGCTCCTTTGGCCTCAGGCGCTCACCCTGCGGCTCGGGTGCTGTCCAGGTGGGGGCTGGGAGAGCCAGTCTGAGTCCTCGGGCGCCGTCTGAGACTGGGCGGCGACTCAGCCGGCCAGCAGGTCCCGCAGGTCGCTGTTGCCAGGCAGCAGGTCGCAGGCGAGCCGGGCCTTCCGGTCCCGAACAGCCTTCAGGGCCGGGCTGTGCTGCAGCAGGAGGGAGCAGATGTCCACGTGACCCTTCTCGGCGGCCTGCGGGGAGAGGAGCCGATCAGAAGCTGGGCCCCACTGTGCCCCGCTTTCTTGCTCTACGTCTGGGGCTCTTTAGGTCCTAGCACAGGTCTTGCCGGCTGGCTGAGCGGTTTCCCTTGACTCCTGTCAATGATGCGTGTGCACGGTGGTGGGGCACCCGGTGCCGTTCGGGCAGTCAGCTGGAGCTCTCCCTCCTGTGCCCTTTGCTCAGGGGCCATGCTTCTTTGCTCAAGCCTGCACATTGAGGACAAGGACAGAGGACATCCCTGGCCATCCAGTGGTTAAGACTCTGCACTGACACTGCAGAGGGTGCAGGTTCAATCCCTGGTCCAGAAAAATTCCACATGCCACAGGGATCTGGTAAGGACCTAAGATCCTGCATGCCACCAGGTGCGGCCAAAAAGGAAAAAAGAAAAAGAACCAGTGCAGGGACTTCTTCAGTGGTCCAGGGGACACAGGCTTAATCCCTGGTCCACGAAGATCCACATGCCACAGAGCAACTGAGCCCACACACCTAGAGCCATGCTCCGCAACGAGAACCCTGTGCACAACTAGAGAGCCTCCACCCACTACAACTAGAGAAAGCCCGCACACAGCCACAAAGACCCAGCACACCAAAGAACAATAAAATTTAAAAAAAGAACAAGTATAGAGCCTTGGATTTCTGAGCATCTATACGAACACGCGTATTGTCTACAGGGGCGCCATGGGCAGACGACACGTCAGACAGGGCCCTTGTCCTGGGGACTTTCAGACGAGCAGAGAGAACCAGGTCTACTACCCAGGCTTCTCCTCTTCCCTCTGAGACAAACCATTCGGATATCAATTCTAACCCACATCCTCCAAAAAAGATCAGAGGTTAGGTGACTTACACAGATTATCTTGTTCAATGTTTCCAATAACCATCAGAAGTAAGAAATACCGCTGTTTCTCTTTTATAGACGAAGAAACTGAGGCTTATAAAAGTTGAGTAACTTGTCCAAGGTCACAGAGCTAGTGCAGCAGCTTGGGGGATTCTAAGTCAGGTCTGTCTGACCCCGAAGTTCGGGCTCTCGATAGCTGTATCACTCTACTCCCCACTTCTCCCAACAGACAAGGGCTCCTGAAGGGTATCAAATATTAGTGCCCAACACCATCTCAAATATGAATTAAATCTTTACTAGGCATAAATATCTTGATGGGAACAGACCCAGGGTTCTGATTATTATTGCTTCCATTCAGGCAGGTGAGTTATGAGCCGTTGTGAGACGAATTCCAAATAATTTTTAGCAAAAAAGACACAAGGCACCAACGTTTGCAGAAGGGAAGGAGGGAGGGAGGCAGGCAGGCTGGAAGGGCTGGATGATTCATATTCCTCACACATACTCGTTCTCTGAATTTCTCGAGAATGCTGCAAGCCGTGGGTGAAAGCAGCTGGGTCTGTCCCCGGCAGTGTCCTGCCTGTCAACACTCATCACGGGAGCCGTGGTGGTGAAACACTCAAGCAACATCGGTTCAGATCACTGGGAAATAAGCAATCTGCCTCGCCAACCGGCAAGGGTCTGCACACAAAAGGGCCCCCAGCTGCTCTCTCGGCATCTGAGCCTGGTGCTGGGGCTGCAGGAGGAAACAAGGCCAACTCCAGCTGCCCCAGTGAGAGGCAGAGATCACGAAGAGGGGCTCCAAGAGGGAAGAGAGGCAGGAGGAGCCAGGTGCAGGGTGCTCCGGGCATCCGGGTAGGGGAGCTGCCGTTCGCGAGGAAGAGGAAGGCTCTCTGAGCGTGTGATGTGGAAGCTGAGGTCCAGAAAGAGGAACAGACACAAGCCAGACAGCAAAGGGGGTGGAGAGGCCTGCGGACAGCAGGAGCCGCTGCCTGTGGTCTGCAAGGGATACAGAAGTGGGTTCAAGAGACGGGAGACGGGGGCTTCCCTGGGGCTCACTGGTTAAGAATCTGCTGCCAACACA
Source organism: Odocoileus virginianus (assembly GCF_023699985.2). Taxonomy (NCBI): domain Eukaryota; kingdom Metazoa; phylum Chordata; class Mammalia; order Artiodactyla; family Cervidae; genus Odocoileus; species Odocoileus virginianus. Next base: position 2,902,154 of record NC_069675.1, read on the forward strand.
GGTGACACGGGTTCATCTGGGAAGATCCCAGACGCCGAGGAGCAACAGCCCGTCAACCACAATGACTGGACCTGTGGTCTGGAGCTGGGAGCTGCAAGCACTGAGGCCTACATCTCTGCGGCCTGTCTTCCAGTACTAGAGAAGCCACTGCAATGAGAAGCCTGCTCACCACAATGAAGAGTAGCTCCTGCTTGCTGCAACTAGAGAAAAGCCCACACAGCCCAGCCAAAAAAAACCAAAATAAAATTACTTGAAGAAGAAAGAAAGAAACTGAAGACAACTAGCAGGACCTGAGTGTAACAGGCAAGGGGCCAGGAGGGAGCTCAGGACAAGCTGACAGGTAGGCAGGGGCCAACCCCAGGAGGCCTGTTAACCAGTGTAAGGACTTCATAGAAGCAAGCCTTCAGAGGACTAAGGCATGGTGTGGTCCGAACTGCGCTTTAAACCATCGCTCTGGGAGAAGATCAAGTGGGCTAAGAGAGGACCAGATTATACACACAGGTCTTACGGATGCATCAACTGCCTTTCAAAGATAAACAAGAAATCGGCAAAAGGGGATGCCCTAACACATGACTGACCAGAGACATATCAATACATTTTCAGACAGTGATACAATTAACATCACTGTGCCCTGTTGGAGTTTAGAACTGATCAGGGTTCATTATATAACATAATCGTCATCATCATTCACATTGTGCTCCGTTAGGTTCCTATCCCAATGCTGTATATATCATAAACATAAAATTTTCAAAAATGATGCATCGAGAAATTTTGAGTGAAGAATTTTTTGGTGAATTTTATGAAGATACTTTCTCCAATCCTCCAAGTGACACATATGCTAGTGTCTAAGAAGATGCCAGTTCTCCAGAATAAAGTTCTGATTCAGATGATATGAATATTAGACCAACAAAAAGAGAGAATGCTCCTTTGCTTCTATAGCAGAGTGGACTGAAGACAACATTTCCCCAAAATGAGAAGACTTAACAGGTGTGTCCAGTGTAACTACTGAATGTAATAACCCACAATGCGTGTGCGCAGTCATATCTGACTCTTTGTGACCCCTCCTCTGTCCATGGGCTTTCCCAGCAAGAATACTGGCGTGGGTTGTCCTTTTCTCCTCCAGGGGAAATCTTCCCGACCCAGGATCAAACCCACATCTCCTGCCTTGGCAGACGAATTCTTCATCACTGTGCCACCTGGGAAGCCCAATAACTTGCAAAGTGTTGGTGAAATAACAGAACTAATTTTGGGCCAAAAGAAAAATCGCCAGCCGCAGGTGTTAAATTTCTGTAGAAATTCCCCAGTCAATAAAGTGACCCAGAAGACTGAGCTACCGGGAAGGGGGGCAGGGAGCGAAATTTGTGTCCAGAGCAGGTATTCTGTATGTTTCAAGCTGTTCACTGTGGGTACATGTTTCTAGGCAGAAAACTTCTAATTAAATGATCACTCCGGTCAGTGTGGAAAGTGGACCAGAGGGACAGGCAAGGGGAGGTTCAAGTTTCAGAAAACTATGTGAAGCAGCACTGAGGATGCATCACTAAGAAAGAAAATGACACCTTATGTTTCGTACTAATTTACGTGCACAGGAAACTCGCTGGAAAATTATATGTTAATCCTCAAGTGATGATGGGTGAGCAGTGAGATTACAAATGATCCCGATTCTCTACTTTATGCTTTTCTGTTATCCCCATGTTTTCTACCATGAACATGTTATACCTTTTTTATTTTTGGCCTGTGAGGTCTTAGTTCTCTGACCAGGGATGGAACCTGGGCCCAAGCAGTGAGTGTGCCACGTCCTAAACACTGGACAGCCAGAGAATTCCCGTGTTCTAACTTTTATAATGATAAGAGACAAGAAGTTCTTGCAGCCTGTGAAACTTCTGAGAGGGGACGCACCTTGTGCAGACTGGTCATGCCGTCGGCATCCACCAGCCTGGGGTTGGAGCCGTGCGAGAGCAGGAGCCGGGCAATGTCCGTGTGCCCGCAGTAGCTGGCGCGATGCAGGGCGGTGGCTCCCCCGTGGGTCTGGGCATCACACTTGGCCCCACTCTCCAGTAGGAACTGGCACACGGCATAGTGCCCATTGCGGCTGGCATAGTGCTGCAGTGAACAGAGCCAGGGTCAGGAGACAGAACCCTGGGTGAGGGGTGCAGCGGCAGCTGGAGCCCCCTCTGGCAGCCGGGTGAGCAGGGCGAGCCTGCATGCTTAGCTTCTGCTTCAGCCACTGGACAGTGGGAATAATAACCATTCCATTTAAAAAACATATTTATTTATTTTGGGGTTGTCAGGCCTTGGTCGCGGCATGCGGGATCTTTCCTGGCAGCATTTGGACTCAGCAGTCCCCAGGAATGTGGGATCTTGATTCCCCAACCAGGGATAGAACCCGTGCTCCTGCATGGGAAGGTGAAATCTTAACCACTGGACTGCCAGGGAAGTTTCAATAATTACCAATCCTACCTCACAGTATCGTTATGAAAGTGAAAAGTCAAAGTGTTAATCACTCAGTTGTGTCCAACTCTTTGCGATCCTATGGACTGTAACCCAAGAGGCTCCTCTATCCATGGGATTTTCCAGGCAAGAATACTACAGTGGGTTGCCATTCCCTTCTCCAAGGGATCTTCCTGACCCAGGGATGGAACACAGGTCTCTCACGTCTCCTGCATTGGCAGGTGGATTCTTTACCATTATGAAAATGATAGTAAACAATCAGTGAAAAACACCTCTGCTAACTAAAAACCCAGGTTCATAAGATGCTTAAACAGAAACCCTGCTGGGAGAGAAGAAACAGTGCGAGAAGGGAAAAGGCAAACATTATCCCCGCCCAGCGAGCAGGAACCCAGAGCTGAGGCCCCTCCCCAACTCACTAGAGCTGTGTAGCCTGCGGAGTCAGGCTGGCTGGGGTCCGCTGCCTTTTGGATTAGATACTTCACTCGGCCCAGGTCTCCGTTCAGGGCTGCCGACCAGATTCCTGCAGAGGCACAACCCAAGCACTGAATGATGCTCACGGACTGGGGGCTCCTGGCACTTTCCCTCACCTCTCGACCTGTCTTCTTTCTCATCTACCAAATGGGAATTCGTCTGCTCAACAAATGTGAGCTGCGCACCTCCTCTGAGGGGTGCTGCGCACTGTGAGAGGTGCTGGAGACATCGCTGTGAGCCAGACAGACCAGGGGCTTGTCTACCTAGGACAGGAGACTGGCCAGACACAACCTCCCTTCTGCCCCACTTCAAACACACCAGTGCTGGATAGAGTGCTATTTAAGATGCTTGAATACACAGTCACAACCAAACACTGTCAGGCGCCAGCCCGCAGAGAAAACCACAGCCACAGGGGTGAGCAGGCATCTAGTCTGTGGGACCCTGAGTCCTCGGAGCCCCACGCGCAGCTCAGGGACTCTGGCTGGAAGGCCTGAGCAGAGTCGGGGGCAAATGCGGCAGGCCGTGTGGGTGGTGGGCAACCAGACAGAGAAAGGCTCTGTGCACACAGCCGGGGGCACCACGGATGGTCTGGGGCAAAGGAGTCACCCCGCTGGACGCACACGTAAGGATGACATCGCGCTCCTGGAGGCCATCTGCCTTATCTGATGCCTGCAGTGCCCGACACACAGCCCGGAGCAGCGCAGCCCCCTGGTCTGAAGCTCCATACCCTCCGGCTGGGTGCAGTGCCCTGGAAGCAGACTCTGCCGCCCGACCCCTCTCAGACCCCGGAGCAGGCCTGGGTGTTCCGGGGTCGCACCAGGTGGGGAGTCGGATCCCGCCGCACCACTGGGGAAAGTTACCGAAGCCATTGCCTGTTTCCCGACCTGCAGACGAACCAGCGTTTCTATTGCCAAGCTCGCGCCAGGGCCCCGGCGGGCTCTCATTACGCGGGAGCTGCGAGCCCACAGCCGGCCCGCGCTCCGACCAGGCCCGCTCCCACCCCCCACCCGCTTCCCTCTAGGGATCCCGGTTCACGGCCACCTCCTTGGCCCTGGGGGCCTGCGGACGCCGGAAGGCGCCGGGCCGGCAGAGCCGCACGCCCCCTCACCCCTCTCGAAGTCCATCTCGTCTAGCGTCTGCTGCACGCCGGGCGCCGCGCTGGGGTGGGAGCAGCAGGGCCCATCCGCGCAGGGCCGCGGCGCCGCCATGTCGCTCTCCGCGCCCGCCCACCGGCTGCCGGGCGCGGGCACCGCCACGGGCCGGCATGGGCGCGGCCTCGGCGTACCCGCCCGGTCTGACCCTTCGGCGTCCGCACGAACCCCGGGGCCGGCCAATCAAGCGTCTGAGTCTGGGCCCGGGAGCCAATCGCGACGGCAGGGCGGGACCGCGCCGGCCCGAAGCGGCCACGAGAGGGCGTCCCAGGCTAAGCGGAGGCCCGGGCGCGCCCGCTGAGACCTAAGACCGACTCTGGGGGAGGGCAGCCGGCCATGGATGTGACCCCCTCCAGTTTCTCCTCGTCCCGCCGGGATCCCCAGGGTCGGGGGTCACCAGGCGGGCCCCAAGGCCCTTCCCCACCTCTTTCCCCCACCATCTCTGGCTCAGGTTGATGGGTCCCCACGGCCGCGCGGTGACCAGTTGAAAGGCCAAGACCCCCTCCTTCCTCTCGTTCCTGCTGCCCACTTCTTGAAATGCCGTGGGAGGCAGATGGCTACAACTTGTATTGGCTCCTGAAAGCAAGTAGGCCCGGGGTAGGGGCTGGGAGGGGGGCAGGGAAAAGAAATTAGAACCGTCATCCCCCCAGTGGGCACCTAATTTACTGAATCAACTTCCTTCGGCTGTGGGTTACTGACCATGCAGGAAGCTAGCTGCTCAAATCAGCAGATGCCAGGCCTCTATTACAGCAGAACCCTGGCAGCAGGTTGTTCCAGCCACAGCAGGCCCCCCAGACTGGTCAAGGGTACAGAGGACTCTTCATTTCCACTGCCTGTGTGTGGGCGTGAATTATAGAAGCCAGGCTAGGTCCTGGTTTTCTTAAGAATATCTTGGCCCTGGACAGGCTGCTTCCTATATAGCAAAGGGGCTCGGTGCCTACTGGAGGCAGTGAAGTTCCCATGTTGCGTGGTTATCTGAAGCATTCAAGACTAACATTCCTGGAGGATAAAGGCGCAAAGGAATCATTCTTCCCCTAAACTGGTGGGGAGCCCCGTCCTCACACGAGCACAAGTTTAAGCTGCTTCTAGGAAGCTCCTCTCCACGGCCCCCACTCCCTTTTCCCCTTCCCAGAGGACTGGGAAGCCAGGCCCCTCCCTTCTACTGGTTCTGTTCCCCAAGCCCTGACTTCTCCCTTTGGCCAGAAGCCATGGTTGGCTCCCCAGAGGCTGTGGCCCTGGTCTGGTTCCCAGCCTGACCCGCCTCTGTGGGAAAACACTGGAGCCTGGCCTCTGGACCCCTCTAGAGAGGGGCACAAGCCAGAGGGGGACCCCTGAAGGGGCGGACTGAGGGTGACGGCGCAAGAGGGTGTGGTTTGTGAGGGTGGACAGGGGTGAGGGAGCCTCCCTCTGGGCACCCAGAAGGTTTCAGCCCAAGTGTCTCATCTCCACAACAGGAATGGTTTCATTTTCTCCATTTTATTTGTCAATATAAAAATACTCAAATATTTACAACAAATAAATACGTGGGGACACAATAAGTTACACTGCTGGGAGCCCTCCTCCTAGGGCTGGGAGAGGATATGCCAGATCCACAGCATGCCCACCCCTCTCGCCTTCCCTCCCCCCTCCCCCCCACACACAACCTTTCCCAGCCCTGCCAGGGAGGACAAGTATAAAATACCACTGAACCCCAGGGCCAAGTGGGGGGCCCCCTCCCAACCCTTACCCCAAACACACAGGAGGCTTCATCTCCCCACCCCCCACCCTGAAAACATTCATAGCCCTGGGAGCAGGACCAGGCCCCACCCCAGAGCCCTGATTCCCACAAAGGGGCCCAGCACCCTGCCCAGCCCACCCCCATATGTACATGGCTGCCCCCTACTGGGGACAGGTGGGGGCAGGAGAGGCAAAGTGATACGACCCCTTCCCCTTCATAGCTCCAATGACCCACCAGGAGGACCCCAGGCCAAGGGAAGACTTGACAGAAACAGGAAGACTACATCACACACACACACACACACACACACACACGAACGAACATAAGTGCGTATGTGCACACATCTACATTCACACACGTGTGTCCACAAACACACCCACGTCTGCAACTTCTGCCTTGAAAGGTTTTGGCTGTTGGGGTCCCACGCGTCCGTGATTCACAGCCTCTTACAGAGGAGGAAGGTGCCCTCTGCAAGGCCGGTGCCCTGGTAAGCCACAGCAAGTGGCAGTGCCCATGCTGACAGAGCAGGTCCTCATGGCCGGGCGGTGCCGGGCAGGGTCTGTCCCGGGCAGAGCAGGTTGCCCACGCCATGTCCCTGAGGTAGTTGGTGCCTGTGCAAAAATGTAGGAGCCGTGCCTGCCAGGCTGCCGCCGGAGGGGCCCCTCTCATACTGAGGACTCCTCGGGGTTGGAGTCCGGCAGTGGCTGGCGCTGCTGCAGTTTACGCCTCAGTTCGTCCGCGAGCTCGGGCAAAGGATGCCCGAGGCCGCCCCGGTCCTCCCCTCCCAGCTGGAGACGCACGTAGCCGTTGGCGTTGGAGTTCCGGCCACCTCCCAGGTGGAGCCGCGTCGGAGAAGGCAGGGGCTGGCCGGGGATGCCGGGGGGCGGCGAGGGGGGCCCACCGCCAGGCTGGCACCGGGCATGGCCAGGCACGATCTTGAGGGAGCCGTCTGAGTAGTAGTAGCCCACAGGGTCCCAGAGCTTCTCATCCGTCTCGGGGCCGGGCCGGAAGGGGGGGCTGGTAGGCTCCTTGGGCAGCTCCAGCGGGTACACCAGGGTTCTCTCGGCCGCCTTGGCACCTTTCTCCAGCTCCTCGCGCAGCCGCCGGCGCAGGGACAGAACCAGCAGCAGCAGCACCAGGCACACGGCGCCCAGGGCCACCACAGCCAGCCACACCAGCCCCAGGTTCTCCAGCGGGGCCCGGGCCTCCAGCGTCACCGATGGGCCCGCCACCACGGCCACGAGGTAGCCTTCGGCAGCCAGCCGGGCCCCTTGCTCCTCCGAGAAGCAGTGGTAGGTGCCCGCGTGGCGGGGTTGGGCAGCCATCACCACCAGGGCCTGCAGCCGGGCATCGTAGAGGAAGGAGCCAGGCTGCTCCGCGGGCAGGTCGCGGCCCCCGAAGGTCCAGCGGGCGTGGGCGAGGTTGGAGGAGAGACGGCAGGGCAGCACCAGATCTGTGCCCGCCACCACCGTGATGTTTTTGGGCGTGAGCCTGACTGCAGCGGCAGAGAAAACGAGAGTCAGTGGGGTGCAAGAAGCCCAGGCCGAGGAGGGGACATAGACACCCCAGTTCTGGTTCCCCAAGGCCTGTACACCCTGGAAGAAAGACTAAGACAACAGCTCACCTTTCTTACTGCCCCGGAAATTACAGATGTTCGAGGTATCCGAGACCGTCACGTGCTGGATCAGCAGGGACCTGGTGGGGAAAGAGGGATCCGTCAGCGTCCCAGCTCTAGCCACCTGCCCTCCCCGCTGGTCCCCGCACACGCAGAAGCCCCCCTCACCCGGAGTGACCGCCCACGGCCACGCAGCGGCTGCTGTTGGCGTTCCAGGCACAGTAGGGGTCCCGGGCGAGCACACAGTCAGCACAGGAGCGGTACTTCATGCAGTCGGCTGGGGGCAGCTGCACCAGCTGGGAGCGGGAGCCCGCGAAGAGCAGCTTCTGCCAGAGAAGCACAGGAGGGAGGCTGAGCCAGGGCCCGACACGGCCCGGGGCGGGGGCCTGGATGACTGCCGGGCACTGGGGCCCGAAGCAGGAAGTGGGCTGTGCGCACGTCCCAAAGCGGGAAGTCTGAGGGCTGGGAAGGCATGGAGGGCTTACTATAAGCTAGGAGCAATCCTAAGCCCCTTACAGCCGTGACCTTGTTAGAAAGGAACAGCAGACCTGTGAGGCCGAGAAGCATCCTTGTGCTTGCTCACTCACACCCATGTACATACATTCTCACACTCACACACAGCACACAAACAAACCCACTCACCCTCATACACACACACACACAGTCCCCCCCCACTCACACACACTCTCAAATACACACACACACACACACACACACACACACACACACACACACACACACACACACGGCTCCCGAATAGTATAAATAGCGCAGGAAGTTCAGTTTCCGCAGATCCCGTCAGCCTTACAATAGCACCAGCAAAGCATAAGGCGTTTTCCTCTGTTTCAATGGAGATCACCAATCCGTGTGCTTCTGCAACTACAGGCTTTCCTTCTGCCAGGATTCCCCATTCTGGGAACAACCTGAGCCTCCAGAATTGGGAAAAGCCAAGCAGGTCAAAGTGCCACAGACACGCGGGCAGAGAGGCTGGGGAAGGGAAGCTTCGAGCAGCACTTCAGGGAACTGCTGACTGCGCCGGGGGTCGGGGCTGGCAGGCAAGGAGATGTCACGAGGGCATCAGGAGCCAAAGTGGCACGAGGCCCGGCGGACGGCAGCGCAGTCCCCCCGAGGGGCCTGAAAACAGCTGCCAAGCGCCGTCAGGACTGGGCTGTATAGAAGATAGGAAGCCTGCAGAGTGCAGATTCCAGTAGCATTCTCGCTCCTCTCTCGGACATCTCCCCGCCCCTGCACTGGCCAAGCACTCGACTGGGGACCATGGGGGGACACAGTGGGTGGGGCCTGATGGTTACCTTGCTCCGGGACAGGACCAGGCTCTCCACAGGCTCCTGGTCAAAGAGCTGCAGCTCCTCGATCAGGTGAACCCAGGGCCCCAGGCTCACGGCCTTGAGCAGCCAGCCGTCTCCTGTAGGGGTAGGGGGGAACAGGTGTCAGGAAAAGGGCAGCAGGGTCCTGGGCTGGGGCTGTCTCTGGATCTCCCTGCCTGGGCACGCAGGCCTTCACCTAGCCCCAAGCTGCCACGCCCGTACCCACCTGTGCCGATGAACAGCACCGTGTAGGTGGCCCCGTCAAGCCCTGAGACCCGGTCGGCCACCAGGTGGGTGAGGTTGGCATTCTTCTTCACCAGCAGGGGGCGGCCCCATCGAGGCCTCACCTGCTCCTCCATCAGTGGGTGCTTCTTGATGAAGTTGAGGATGTTGTCGGGCAGCTCCAGGGAACTGGTGTAGCCGTGGCGTCGGTGCCAGTTGTTGATGCACTGGGGGGTGGGCAGGGTTTGGGGGGCAGCTGTCAGCCCAGAGGGGAAGGCACCAGAGCGGAGAACATGCACACGCATCCCTGCCTGGGATGACTCACCGAGCCGGGCCGCGGGGTCGGGACAGGGTCCGTGTAGCGGCCCCACTTCTGGGCCTGCTCATGGTACTCCTTGTAGGGCCCCTCGAACACCTTCTGGATCTCCTCCAGCTGGTACTCGCAGACTGCTGACAGGTCCATGTCGCCCCTGTCACAGCAAGGGAGGGACCCCAAGGGTCAGAGCTGGGGTGCCCACAGCTCAGGGCGTGTAGCAGAAAGGGAGGGCCCAAACACCATAAGGCCATGGCCACATGTGGTGTGGTGGCAGCTCAAAGTGCCCCTGGGGGCACCGCTCACAGAGGGGTGGTGGAAAGGGCAGGAGCCCAACACCCTCCTTGACCCTCAGGACCTCCCCCAGAGGCCTGCCCCTTCAACCATCCCTAGCCCACGGACCTGCTCCCCCCCACCCCCGTGGGCTCCTGGTCAGCTCACCACCGCGCCCGGAAAACCCCGAAGAAGGTGGTGTTGTGCCAGGAGGCGTCCTGCAGCGTGTGCAGCGCCTGCAGCCGGTTGAAGTAGAGCTGCCAGTCGGGCGCAGAGCACACCAGCCGTGCCTTCAGAAACGTGGTCCACTTCCTCTGCAGCGTCCGCGCGCCCCCTACGTCGCCCTGCCGAACGGCATGGGGACAGCGCGGCCGGTCAGCCTCGCCGGGCGGCCAGGCACCCAGGGCTGCCCGCCTCGGTGGTCTGTACCTTGCAGACGCGGGCCACGCGGGCCACCACCTGCTCAGCATAGCAGTCGTATTCCACCGCGCGCTCGCTGAAGAAGAAGTACACCTTGTCGTCATCCCCCGTGTAGCTGCCCACGCTCTCCGGGACGTAGGCGGAGCCCACAAAATGAGGTTCTGGGGGGGAAGGGGAGGAGGGTCAGCCCAGACATCGGGCCCTCCAGGCACCTCCCACACCCAGCTGGCTTCTCAGGGCTCACCGTTGAGCCAGAAGGCCAGGTACTCCGTCTTCATGGCATGATGGGGTCCCATGTTCCGCAGGATGACTGGCTCTGTGCCCAGGAAATTGTTGAGCGTGGCCGAGTACAGTTCACCGTCTACAACAGACACGGGGTCAGCCCATGCAGAAGCGAGGTGCAGACACTCAAGCCAGGTGGTCCCAGAGTGGGAACAAGTCCTAGGAACCCCCAACCTGCAATGAGACAGCCACTCACCCACAAGGAGGCCGGTGTGGCCCTTGGCCGGGTCATAGGGGCACTTTCCCTTGCCATCCTCAAACTCGCTCCGCTCCAGGGTGAAGGTGAGCATGTCCTAGGGGTGGGGACAAGGCCATGAGAATGCAACAGGGCCAGGCCTGGGGCTGGGGAGAGGAGCTGCACTCACAATGTAGGTGCACTTGGGCTGGAAGGCATAGGTACCGCACGTGTACAGGTGGGATGTGTTATATGGCTGTAGGAAGCGGATGAAGTTGAAACACTCCGTCTGGGGACAGAGAGGCATCTGTTAAAGTCTGAGTATCTGGAACACAGGGACCCCGGGACCCAGACCAGCACCGGGACGGAGGGGAAAGAGCATGCCCCATGCACCCCCCGGCCCCCAGCAGGTCCCAGAGAGCCAACCTGGTTATTCTTCCCTTTCTGGATACACTCAGCCTTCTTCTCAGCTGGCGCCTCCCATGAGATCTGAGGATAGGGAGGGAACGCGTCAGCATTGCTGCAGGTACGCACCAAGTATGTGTCATCAGTGCGGCTCGTGGCAGCAACATGGGGACACCAAGTGAGAAGACAGTGTCCCCACTCTCTGGGCTTATTCCAGAGAGGACCAGAGCCCCAGCTACCCCAGCGCAGCGGTCCCAGCGAGTACTGCAGACTCTCGGGCGAAGCGACATGCTCACCAGGGAGAATGGGGTGGGGGCGGCCAAGCTGAGGGGACAGCCTGTCCAAGCGAAGCCCCCAGGTCCTGCCTCTCTCCCCCATGTGCCTCCCGCTCCCCCACCTCTCACCACTCCTTGCAGCTCCAGAGCCTCCACGCTGAAGGCAAACAGGGCCTCCCGGGCCCCGACATACAGGAGCCCCGTCTGCTCGGTCAGGGTCAGGGTCAGGAAGTCCTGGATGCCTGTCTGGGAGAAGCGCCGCACCACCGTGGCTAGCTCTGCAGGGACAAGGCCGGAGTGACCAGGGCTGGGGTAAGTGGACCTTCCTGGGACTCCAGGCATGCCCTCTCCCCTAGAATTAGCCCTCTTCTATGCAGTAGTCACTGCACATTAGAGCCAGCACCCCACAAGCAGATGCCAGCCAAGCTCCTCTGACCAGCAATAAAGGGCATTTTCTGAATAGGCTTTTTGACTGACAGCTCCACCCAGGCCTCCCTGGCTTTCCCCACCCAGGGAGGTAAATCTGGGCTGGAGAGGAGGAAGGAAGGATATCTCAGCCACAGCTTCCGGCCAGAGGAAACCATCAGACTGATGGCTCTCACTCTCAGGGTCAGTCGCCACCTCCCCATCCCGCCGCCCCACCTCCCGCCACCCCCGCTTCCTCCGCTGCGGCTTCCTTCTCTGCTCTGTTGCACACTGCCCCCACCAGGGTCCAGCCTTGCCCTGGCCCCTGATCCAGCCAGGCAGGATGGACGGAAGTTGCGAGCGTTCCTTGTCTGAGAGAACCCTTCCCTCCAGTGGGTCCCAAATGCAGGCTGCGAGGGGTACAAGCAGAGCCGGCCATGGGATGTGGAGACGGAATCAGGCTGGGAGACCAGGGCAGGGAGGGCGGGGGAGAGCAGAGGCTGGGGGTCAGAGATGGTGCCACAGCCTTGGGGCTGGGGAGACCTGTTGCCGTCCGTCGAGCAGGGGGCCACGACATTCATGCAGCCACAGGATTCCTGTCAACCCCCAAATAGCTGCTGGACTGTCCCCAGGGTCCCCCTAAACCATCCTTAGTGTTTGGAGCCAACGATGGGCCCAGACACAGACCAGCAAGGGAGGGCTTCGTTAGCACTGAGAGGAGCCTGTGGGAGGTGAGCTCATCCCGGGTCCCCAGAGCGCACGACGCAAACACCTGACATCACCTCTGCATACAGGAGTGTGTGCACAGAGGGCTGTCAGGCCCACTGCGCCCTCCCACAGGAGCGTGTGCACACACACCCCGTCCGGGGCGTCGGAGGATCAGGTCAGCAGGAGGGGGAGTCTATCATATCCGGGTTGTTAAGGGGGCTCCTGGGGGCACAGAGCTTGAAGACCTGGGAGTGGGTAGTAACACCTTTTGCTTCGTGTTTATCTTGGCTCAGGTTTCCCTCTTTAGGCTCTCAGTGCTAGGGATAATTCCAGAAGTGAGATGTAGGGAGACAGGTGCAGAATGGTCACTCTTGGATAACAAGGCAGCCAGGTCCTAAGCGTAAGGAGGGCCACCCCAGATCCTGGCCTGGACGACCAGTTCTGGGTTCCTAGAGTCACTCACTCACATTTCTTAGAAAGCTGTGTCACATACATCAGGGCCTTGCGCCCAACTGCAGAATAAAGCCAGACGTTCCAGAAGGCAATTCCTTAGCACCCCTCTTCCCCCAGCAGTCCCTCCTGGCCGCCTGCTCCCCAGCCTTCAGACACTCACCCCCAGAAGATACCGTCTTCCGGGGTACCAGGTTCCACCACACCTCAGCCCCAAGGCCCAGGCCCCACAGCTCCACTACCAGCAGCCAGACGGCCCAGTGTGGGGCCATGGCACACGCCCCAGCTCTGAGCTCCAGGCCAGCTGCCCTGCTGGGGGAAAAGAAAGGGTCAGAGTCACATCCAGAGAAAACAGACCGGAAGGGGGCCCACACAAGCCGGGCCAGGAGGCACAGAGGACAGAAGATCTGACCAGGCCTCCCCGGGGCTCCCCGCACTGCCCCAGCCCTGGGAGCAGCGACCTAGTCCCCTCCCACACCTGGCCTCTTCCCCACAGCTTCCAAAGGACCAAGGGGTCTCCCTGAGGGGACGGAGAGAGCTGAGTCAGCTGGAAGAGTGGACACTCAAAGATCCTCCGGCCCTCCCCCACTTCTCCTCGACAGGAAGTTGTTTAAGAAAATAAAGAGAGGACCCTCCTCCCCTACTCGGGCCTGACAGATTCGAAGGATTTCTTAAAATAACCTATGCGATCAGGACCTGCAGCCAGCCCAAAGGGGATGAACCTGTAAGTGGGGCAGACGGTAGGAAAAGCCCCCCAGGCAGGACTCGGTGCATCAGGCCTGCGGGGGTCGCGGTCCAGCCTCTCCCCTCCCCCAGCGCAGACAATAGCCGGGCAGAGCCCAAAACCCCATTCCATATCACAGGGCTGAAGTGGGGCCGGGAGCTGGAGGGGCCCCCTGCTTCCCGAGTCCCCTTTGTTGCCCAAGAAGGCAGGCAGGAAGTGGAATGGGATGGGCGTGTAAAGAACCCGGGCTTCATTCTGTTCCACGCACAGCCTCCTAGGAGACACCAGCCCTCGGGCTGAGGGGCCGCGGGACAAATCTCTGGTCTCATCAGGGATCTTCCCGGCGGCGCTTTCAGGCGGGGGCGGGGGGAAGTGAGGGCTTGGTGGGGAGCGTCGGGGGTTCCCTCCTGGACTGCGAGGGCGACCGGAGCAGGGCCAGCGCCTGCTGCGCTCTCCCGGGGTCTGATGAGCCTTCCCAACTCAGGGATCGCGCCGGGACTCCGGCCGGGGCAGGCCGTCTGGATTAATTTCCACTGTCCCGGCCCTCCAGGGCACAGAGACACAGAAGCTGAGGATCTGTTCACCCCGAAGCAAAGGGTCCAGTCGGGACCCCGTCCCGGGTTCCCCTCGATTCTCCCCTCCCCCAGCTCCGGGGATTTGAATGCAAACAAAGCGGAGGCGCTGGGAGCGTGGCGGAGCCCGACCGACGGACGCCCCCTGTCGGCCCAGTTCCCCAGCGCGGGAAGGGTGGCGGGGGGGGGGGGGGGGGCGCGCGGGGATGCGCTCACCCCCCAACACACCCCCAGCCTTCCCTCGGTTCCTTACCCCAGGCCCAGGCCGGACCCCGCAGCGCGCTCCGAGGCTCTGCCGGCACTGCTCCTCCCAGGGCGGGGGAAACGGGCAGCCCCGGGGGTGGAGGTGTGTAGAGGGGTGCGGGGTCCCGGCGGCGCGCCCCCCACCCTTGCCCACCCCGAGCGGCGGGCCGCGGACGGCTCCCCAGCAGCTGCAGGGCTAGCGCTCCAGCCGGGGACTGGGCGGCGCGGCTCCGGAGCCTGGCTTTCCAGGACAGCCCGCCTCCCCAGCGGAGCGGGCGCGCGGCCGGGGGCCGCGGCAGGGAAATCCGATCTCATAACATCGGCCTCCGTCCAGGCCCGCCCCAAACTTTCCGTCGGGGGTGGGGGAGCCGGGGGCAGTTCGGGGGCCTGGAAAAGATCGCGGGCGTGGACCGGACAGTACGAAGGACCCCCCGCACCCTGAGCCCCGTTCCCCCTGGCCAGTCCGTGCCTCCGGACCCTGGGGCTGCGGGCGCCGCTAGCCCCGCTAGCCCCGCTTCCGAGGCCCCGCGAAGCAGTCCGCGGGGGGCGCAGGGAGGCGCTCGGGCGGACAGCTGTCCCGGCCGCCGCCCCTCCCTGCGCCCCCAGACCCTGTCCCTCACGCGTGCGGCGTCCCCTGCTCGAGTCTGGGGACAAAGCGGCGGCCCCGGAGAGCCCTTGGCTCCGGCTCCGTGCAACCCCGGCCTCACTCACCTCTTCTTCGCTGCTTGAATCTCTGGGCGCCGCCCTCGCGTTCGGCTCCGACCACGGTCCGCCTCTGCCCGCGCGCCGCCGCCTGCCCGCCCGCGCGCGCCCGCCCGCCCTGCTCCGCTGCCCCTCCTGCCACCGCCCCTCGGCCCGGCTCGGCTCGGCGCTCCTGGGCTCGGGCTCCCCGCGCCACCGCGGCGGGCGCCGGCTCTTTCTCCGCTGCTGCCGAGGCTCTCCGCCACCTCCCCCCTGACGTCAGGCGGGGTGGGGGCTGTCGTCGGAGGCCGGGGGCGGGACGCGAAGGCCCGCCCCGGAGGGGGCTGCGACCCGCACGCCTCCCTGTTCCCGGCCTGGGGGCTCGGACCCCCACCCCTCCTGGTGCCGGGCCGCCCCGGGCCCAGCAGCAGAGATCTGCGCCACCGCGCCGGGAGGTGGGGCGGGGGAGGGACATCGGGCCCTAGCAAGGGGGGTGTCGGACTCACCCGGTTTTTCCGAAGTGTCCCCCAAAGCCAACCGTGCGGGCTGGGCAGCCCGGTTCGGGAAGGGGTCTAAGAGGCTCCCCACACTATGGTTACTGAAACGAAGGCGGGCAGGTCACCTCCTGGAGAGTATCCCAGGCTTCTCTTTGGGGCGCACCAGAGTGGTCTGTCTTTTGGCCCCCGATTCTGTTTCCTTCCTTCAACTCCCACTGACCCCTGCGATCAGACCGGACGGGCCTCACCAGCCAGGAAGACGACCCCCCCCTCCCCCAAATCTCCTGAGACCTTGTGCCTCTAGTTTCTCACGCTCCAGAAGAAGGGACCCGTTCAGCGACCCCCTCGTCCTGATCCGGGTGAAACAACCCTCGACTCCAGGTGCGCTGAGCTTACCCTCAGGAAATGACTCCTTCTGATGCCGCTAGAAGGCTGAATAACAAGTGACAGGAGCCCTGGTGTTCAGATGAAAGGGACTGAGGGGAGCCACGCTGGAGAGGGACTCGAGCCTCCGCCCACAAGCCGCTCCTAGAAGTACCTGTAGCTCTGGCCTCCTGGGTGCTGCTGGACTGTCCTTGCCAGCTAGTCCTCTGAGCTGGGCAGGTGAACAGAGGAACCCCAGGGAGGCCACCCCACTGGGACCTGGAGACAGATGCCACCTCCTGGCTAGGGGCAAAGGGCAGAGGTGAAGAGACTGGCGGCCCAGTGGCTTGGATGGTAACTTTAAGCATGGTGCAGCCCTGGAGGGGAGGGACCCTTTAGGGCCTTGTCAGCAGATCTGGATTATAAATCAGTGCCGACAGGAGCTTTTGTTCTGGGTTAAAACTTGGCATCAGAAAAAGTGGAGACCAGAAGAGTAGTGGAGATAATTGGGAAAAGCAGCCCAGTTTGGATTCAGTAACAATTGGGTCTTTGCTGGTATACATAAAGGCCCCTTCTCCCGCACTGGCCAGAGCCACATTTCCCAGCTCCTTTGCACCAGAAAAAAAGAAGAAAAAAACCAAAAAACTGAGGCCTTGGAGATAATGGAGATAGGGGGTAAGTCAGTGAATCAGCAGGGGTGGGCAGGGAAGGCCCTGTTCCAGGTGACAGGGTGGGAGAAGATGTGCGACCCCCTAGTCCCAGTTCGACCCTGCTTCCTTGATTTCAGGGCAGGTAAACCCGCAGGCGGGCACCCTCACACTTGGGTCTGCGCTCCAGACTGCAACCTGCCTTCTGTCTGCCCTCACGACCGCCCTTTACAAATGCTTCTCTCATTTTATAGATCAGATGGGTGTCAGAAAGGCATAGCCTGCCCAAAGTCACACTGATAACGAGCAAAGGCAGAATGTTAAATCAGGCCTTAAGACTCCTGATCCCATCTTTCCACTAAGTTATGGGATAGCCTGACAACTTTTAGGCCAGACACTTCGTTTCCTGCTGTCTTTCCTCACCTCTAGGTGTGAGGGTTACCAGGCCAAGACCTGAGCTCCTGGCTCCAACTGCAAGACTGGCCCCAGTGGAAAGAAGGGAGATTTGGTTTCACTGGCAGGGACGTCTTCTGTAGCTGAAGGAGGGCTTCTTGGTTCCTCATCACAGAGCCCTTCCCTTTGAAACGCTCCTTGCCAGCTCCCCTTTTCTACCTTGCTCATTTCCTGCTAGATTCTGTTCCTTTCCAGTGCTCGCCTTTTCCGTGGGTGGGTGGGCAGGGGATAAAGTTTCCTGCATGACTATTTGCTGGTGATTCATACTTTAAAATGAGGGTTTCCCTGGTGGCTCAGATGGTACAGAATTCGCCTGCCAATGCAGGAGATAGGGGTTGGATCTCTGGGTCAGGAAGATCCTTGGAGGAGGGCACGGCAATCCACTCCAGTATTCTTGCCTGGAAAATCCCATGGACAGAGGAGGCTGGCGGGCTACAGTCCATGACTTCGTGCAGAGTCAGACTGAAGTGCTTGCACTTCAGTGCAACTGAAGTGACTGACCACACTCGTATGGAAGGGGCCCAGCATTCATGCCTTAGGCCTTGACAGACCCTCTTACTTACCCTATGTGTTCAACTGCTTGTGGCCAAGAAAAGGCAGATGTGCTAAATGCGCCCCCCCTCCCCCGCCAGGTTCCCTAAGGACCCACTGGCAGCTCATGCTGGCCCCTAGAGACAGATCTGGAAGTCTTATCTAGATAGCTAGGCCCCCCTTGTCCCCATGTCTTGGTCACCCGCCATGGTGCCCCTTCCTTTTAACTCCAGCTCGCCAGAGGTTGCCTTTTGCCAGGAGGGGGGCCCAGGGTTCACAGTGGGATTCTCTAGTCCACACTGCTTGGCCAACTTCCAAGGGAGTCAGGAGCTGCTTGTCAACCCACAGTGGGGAAATGAAACAGCCTGGGTCAGCCACCCTTCAGGGATCTGGGGGCCTGGGGACCGAGGTGAGCGGGGACAGAGGAAAAGGACTTCCTCCCTCCACTTCCTCCTAAAGGAGGGTTATCAAAGCCATCCACCTGGGAAGCCCTTCCCTTCCAGCCCCTCCCTGCCACCATCACCGAAGGAAGCAGGAAAGCATCTGTCATCACAGCCCCGGATGCTGCGTTTCCAGTGGCCTCCATCAGGATATCCCCCAGCCTTTTCCCAGGCGCTCAGGGATCTGGAAAGGGTGAATGGTGAAGTTGCCAGCATCACTGAATTTTTGGCCTCAAGGAGGCTGACTCTTTCACTGGTCCTAGACTGATGTTAGAAGATCTGGTCAGCTCCAAGCCAGTTCCAGATAGGGCCCGTTATACGTCCCGGGGGATACTGCACGCCCTTGGGTGACCTCAAGGTGCACACCTCTGCTCAAGTTACAGTGAGGCCTCTGGAGGGCCTGAGCTGTCACCCACACCTCCTCTCTACTTGGTATCTATTTCTCTCTCGGGGATAAATGTGTTTGAGAGGAGGGGGCGGTGTACAAGAACCCGGCCTGGAGAGGAAGGGTTCTTGAGCTGGACAGCTCGAACCCTTTCTCTGAGCCCAGTAGGGGCAGCTTCGAGAAATTGGAAAAATCCCCGCTTCAGCTTCCTAGGCCTCCCTTGGCAGCGAGAACAAAGAAGGGAAATTTCACAGGTGATTTCCAGGTTTCCAGAGCAAACTGAATAGCCGAGCATTAACCGTCAGGATGTGTGGTGTCAGGAGCGGGGGCCGCCCTGAAGGGGGCTGAAGGAGGTGGCGCAGCCTCTGCTCAGTTATCGGAGGATCTCAGGCCTACCTGATGCTGCTGGGGCCTCAGCGGCCCTGGCCGAGGGGGCCTGTGACGTGGCCAGGAAAAGAAACTAGAACTCCCAGGCAAGCTGCCTGGGCCTCCAAGCCTCCCTGGCAGAGAGCTTCTCTACCTCTCACCTGGCAAAGGCAGAGAGGCAGGGAGACAACCTGCATGGTGCCTGGCACCCTGCTGTGAGTTTGTGCCCTTTGAATTATGGATGTCCCTGACTCCCAGCAGCTTCCCAGGTGGTGTAGTAGTAAAGAACACACCTGCCAATGCAGGAGATGCAAGAGACGTGGGTTCGATCCCTGGGTGGGGAAGATCCCCTGGAATAGGGAATGACAACCCACTCCAGTATTCTTGCCTGGAGAATCCCATGGACAGAGGAGCCTGGTGAGCTAGTCCATAGGGTTGCAAAGAGTCCAATGCAACTAAACGATTGAGCCCACACACCAGCTCCCAGCATTCTGGGGACCCAGTGAGGACCTCCAACAGGCCCAGGGAGTGATGGGCTGCCCTTCGGGTCTACAAATTGAGGCACTTGGACTGGAAGGTCCTTTATTTTGGGGGAGTCTCTCCCCTACTTAACCAGCCTTAACTTGGCATGACAGAACAAAGGAGAGGGACAAATAAACAGAAAAAGTCACAAGCACAGCCATGGTGAACGCTGGCAGACACTAGGGGCTGAGCTGATCACGGGCACGGGCCCAGTGCGCAGGGTCCAACCTCTGGTTCCTCCTCTCCAACCCCTGTGGCCCCTGCAAAACCCCTTCCAACCTAGAAAGGCTCGGGAAGGTCCAGGGACTAGCAACGGATTCTCAGGGCAGAGAGAGAAAGTGATACCCATGGATATCCTGGGGGTACCGAACGATACCTGCTCTCAAAGGGAGCAGGTTGAAGACATCTAGCACCCCTTCAGGGATCAGGGCCCACAAAACCTGATTGTGGGTAAGGCCAAGAGAAAACAAAAAGTATTGGGAACTAACCACCCCCACTCCCAACTCCTAAGTCCGGGAGTTGATTTCAGAGCTCAACAATAAACCGAATTAAGGGTAATTACAGGCCTCATCTACCTTTTCACCTCATGGCTCTTCCCCAGTGGCAGCAGGGGGATGGTTTCAGACTGGTCCAAACTGATGTTCCCCACCCCTGCTCCCGGGGTTTCTGACAGCTTTCAGGCCATAGCCAAGACTGTTCATAAACCCTGCAGGTTTAATAAACAGTCCTCTGCTGCAGGGGGCAGGGTGGGGCCTAAGACCCAGTCATACAACTGGCTCTGGGTGAGAATTCTGCAAAGCACAAGCGGAGAAATCAGGAAACTGGACACTGGGCACAGCCCTCAGTAAGGGACTGGAGGAAGGAACTCTTCTAAACCACCGATGCTGAGGCTTTAGTGTGCACCAAGAACCCTCACACAAGTGACACGGAGAAGTGGAGGAGGGTGGGGAGGATGGTGGCTGGAGGGCTCGGGAGGCCTGGGGAAACCAGAGTTTTGGAGACTATGGCCTTGGGGAGCGGAGACATGGGGAAGGGCTGGAGACGAGAGGCAGAACCCTTGCCCAGCTGGCCTCAGGGCAGCGGGGGAGGCAGGCACTCGCTTCCACTGCTTGGTCTTCCCCCGGCCCCCATTCTTCATGCCTCCAGTTACCTAGGCTGTGTTCGCTTCTTGCCAGAGCCAGGAGCGCTGGGCCACTCTTGCCCTGCTCCACTAGACGTCTTCCCAGAGGCTGAAGTACCTGGCCTGTGGCAAAGAGCAAAACACAGTGTGACGGTCTGGGCCCAGGTGGGGCCCACGGACCTGAGGTTCCCTGACTCCCCAGTGCCCCTTGCACATCCACCAACGCCTTCTCTGTGCCACTCGCTAAGCCACAAGGCTCCGGGGGCTCCTGTCCAGGCGAGCACGCGGCAGGTCAACAGGCCACTCGACCACAGATCTGTCTTGCTTCCTTCTACTGCCAGCTCGCAGGCCCAGGGCAGTGTGAGAGGAAGCTAGGGCCTGGCCCTGGCTCGGCCAGGCCGCGAATCATTTTTCCTTCTTTTCATGACAAGCACACCGCTTCCCACCAGAGACCAGTGTGATCTAGTTCCTCAGGGGTGGAGGGTGAGGTTTGCTTTCCAGCTTTCTCAGAGACTTGTGCAATCTGAGACCCAAGCCACAGCCTGTGGCTGATGTGTCAGCCCCAAGTCAGAGGTTACGGGCCGCTGAGGGGTGGGGCATGGAGGGAAAGGAAAGTTGGGGACTCAGGAGCAGTGTGAGGGGAGTTGGAGACAGGAGTTCTTAGGAGGCCCAGCTCATCTCTATCAGGGGTTGGAGGTGGGATGGCTGCTTGTTGGAGGAACTGACAGAGGCCAGAAGCCAGGCTGCCAGAGAGGGGCTGGACCGTGCTTAATTCTGCAGGCGTGCAAATCAGGCTGGCTTGGTGCCCTGGTCTTGTTATTTGCAAGCCACAGCCTGTGTGATGAAGCAAGCTGTTTAACCTCTCAGCGACTCTTGGCTAGCTTGTCCATCTGTAAAATGGGATCACAACAATACCTGCCTCACAGAGGGGGGCAGTTATGTGGATTCATGTAGAAGAGGATCTTTATTCAATGAATATTAGCTATGAATATTATCACAAGTCAATCCTATAGGAAATCAACCCTGAATATTAATTGGAAGGACTGATGCTGAAGCTGAAGCTCCAATACTTTGGCCACCTGATGTGAAGAGCTGACTCATTTGAAAAGACCCTGATGCTGTCAAAGACTGAAGGCGGGAGAAGGGGACGACAGAGGATGAGATGGTTGGATGGCATCACTTACTCAATGGGCATGAGTTCGACCAAACTCTGGGAGATAGTAAAGGATAGGAATACCTGACTTGCTGCAGCCCATGGGGTCACATGCAAAGAGTTTGACATGACTGAGCAAATGAACAATTATTACACAGAGAGTCTGAGAAAATCAGGAGCGCAGGGTGATTGCTACAAAAATTGGGAGGAACCAGGGCCGCCTGGGTGTGTTTCTCCCAGCAGAGTGGCCTGCAGGACAGCTGGGCAGAGGGTGGACAGCTGGGGCCTCTGGTGTCCCTTCCTGGCAGCCCTCTGCTCTAGGCACCTCCCTGTCTCTGGGGTGAAGTTTCTCTTTGCCTTTACCCAGGAGTCAGCTTGTCTGTGTCCCCCTCACTGCACCCCCATCCTGGGTGTTTGACCCTTGATAAGAAAGATGATGGTCCACCGAGGATGCATCTCCCCCTCTAACCCCCCACTGCCCTCTCCCCCCATCTCCCAGCCAGGAGCCTGGCAGCTGCAGAGGGGGTAGACGCTCTGCGGGCTCTGGTCAGTCAACTGACCACTTCCCTCCCCTTCCAAGTCTGGGGGCGGTAGGGTGGGGGCACCACCTGGGGCTGGCAGCGTGCCAGCAGCTCCTGCCAGCGGATGTAGGTCTGGGCAGCTAGGTCCTTGAGTGTGGTCCGATACATGGCCTGGGGGCTCTCCCGGATATGGGTGTTGATGTGGCGGTCCAACTGCATGCAGAGCAACTGCAGCTCCCCCTGCAGAGGCCATGGGAGGGCAGGCCACGGGGGGGGGGGGGGGGGGAGCACGGAGTCAGAGAAAGAGGAGAATGGGTTTGAGTGACTGCTCAGCAGTGGGGCGGGAAAGGGAGGGGAGGCATGGGCAACCGGGGGCATGGGTCAGTATCCCTTCAGAAGGCCTGCTGGGAGGAGGAGGAGGCCAGCTCCCCCAGGCCTGCTTTTTTCTCTGCCTCCCACTCTTTCCAGTTCCTGGCAGTGGGCTGGGCTCCTCCACCACCAGCCCCAGCGCAGCCTCTCGGGAGACTCACCCACTGGTCTGGAGTAATGTCCTGGCAGCTGACCACCACCCCGGCCAGGGTCAGGAGGCTATGGCACAGGTAGCAGACCTGGGGAGAGACGGGTTTCCTTGACTCCACTGTGCAAGCCCAGCCTGGGTTTCCTGCGCCCACAGTGTCTGGGAGGCGTCTTCCAAGAGGGCTCTGGGCCCCACTCACCCAGTGCTCTCTAGGGCCCTGATGAATGACCGTCCTCTCTCCCTTCAGAAAAGGAAGAAATCTCTGCCACCTGGAAATCCACACTGTGCCCCAGCCCTGGGGCTGCAGTGGACACCCCCTCACAGACAGATGTGCGGTCAGTCCGGACACTCCTGCTGTGCTGACCCGCGGAGGCGCAGAGGGAGGGAAGTCTGGTTGAGCATTTGCCCCCTCACCCACCTACGCATGCCTTCACTCTTGCCCCCTGGACAACAAGGGATGAAGGCAGGATCAAGGCCAGTTCTGTCTGATAAGAGGATGCTTCGATCCCCTGGTGCCCTTGGAGGCTGTTGGGGCCCATTTGTTTACGGGAATTCACCTGCTGCACAGAGAGAATGAAGAGTGGGGAGCGCCTGCCCTGAAGAAGGGCGAGGCTCCTGCTGTGAAGACAACCGGCTCCTGGCACCCAGCGGGTACGCCCCTGCCCCACTCGGAGGCGCCCATAGCCTCATCCCCTTCAGGCTCTTTCTAAGATAGGAAGGGTGGCAGGAAACACCCCACCGTGGTGCCCCAGGCAGATAACCCACCCCAAGGCTGTGCTGGGAGGGGAGAGGCAGGCGCCACAGATGGCCAGCCGGGCTCCGGCTTGGTGATAATGGGGTGGGAGCTCAGAGTCAGCAGAGGTTCCCCTGTTCCCCCACTTCCCCTGCCCTTATCACCCTCCCCCTTTATAGCATCTGGTGGTGCCCCAGAAATAGTGACAGCCTCTTTGCACAGAGCCGGTGGCCTCCTTGGGGCAGAAGCTGGAGCCATGTCTGAGGACACCAGACACTCTTCTCCCGCTCAAACGCCATGTGCAAAATCCCGAGGACACAGGCCACCCGCCCCACTCCTCCAGCAGCACCTGTGCTGCCCAGGACCCAGCCTGTTCTTTAGCACAACAGCTGAGGCCCACAGGTGGCTGAGGCCGTGAGCTGGCCGGCTTGGGTCTTGACACCTGGCAGGAGGGAAAAGTAGGAGCCTACGGGGTATGCCTCCAGGCCGTGATGCCCCCGGGGGGGTTGGGGGCCGATCCAGCCTGCCTAGCCAGCTCCATCTGCTGGATGCCCCATCCCCAGCCTGGCCTTGCCCTCGGAGGCCCAGGGTGTTCGCAACTCCTGAGCTCTGCAGTCCTGGCAAACGGCTCTCTCCCGCCACCCCAGCCCCAGAAAGCAGGCTCAGGCCTGTGTACCAGACGCTGTACCCTGACTAAGACACTGCCGCAAACACCCAGACGCTAGAGGGGAAAAGGGACTTCAGGAAGGCAATTGTCTGGTCTATGAATCCTGAATGAATCTCGGCTTTGCCTTGGCCCTGGAGGAGAAAGGGTCCTTCCACCTTTCGGGGCGGGAGGCCATGGTGATGGTGTGCAGTTCCAAAGGAAGGCTTCGGGGAGGAAGTGACTAAACCCAACCAGGCCCCAGAGGAGCAGTAGGATTTGAGGTGAAGATGGCCCTGAGGGGGCAGGAATGACACCAACAGACAGACCCCGGGGGCTGATGCAAGAAGCCGAGCCCTGGCTCACTTCCGGGGGACTGACGGTAGCTGGGGGACCAGCTGCGCTGGAGCAGAGGGAGGGAGGGGCGCAGCAGAGGGGTCAGACGGCGGGCAGCGGAGGTCACTCAGTGCTGCTCTGGAGCAGGGAGGCCACGCGGTGGGAGACGGGGGGTTAGGGGCACGCGGGGAACGCAGAATCTGTTGGGATAGAATCCACCCAAGTGGAACCACCACTCTGAGAATTACAGTTCCGCCTTCATCTTTGTTTTTAAGATTATTTCTTTACACTGTGTGTGCTTTCCTCATATAATCAGAATATAATGAAAAATTTTAGATTAATGTTAAAAGGGACAATGCCAATTATAACCGACTGTGTCCAGTTGGGTCTGGGGTGGGTGTGGGGTGGGGAAGAGGGCCGAAACCTTGGAAAGCGTGGAGCCTGAGGCTGGTCTTGAAGAGGAGCTTTGAGCAAGTGGAGGGAAAAGCTGAGAAGGGGAAGAAGCCAAGGAAAACAACCAGGGGCAATGACTGGAGGGAGGGTGGCTGGGAGGGGGCAAGCTGGGGAGGGGGTGTGGCAGAGGGCAGAGAAGACCTTAGGCTTGTAAACATTTACTTGTTTACAGGTGAAATGCCAACTGGACCACTGGCTCAGGTGGAGGCTCGGGCCCGCCTTCCCCCCTGCCCCAGACCCCCCACTCCTCTCAGAACTATCTTCCTGGCTGGGAGGCGTGGTGAGGGTGGGCCTCGGATCTGAGGAAAGCCCTGGAGGGAAGTCTGTGCAGTGGGGAATTACTGAGTGGAAAAAAAAAAAACAGGTTTCACAATTTCATTCTCATGCCGATTCCCATCATTGAATCTGGAGGGAAAATCCCAGGAATATGATCCTGAATATGGGGCTTTTTTTTGGCAGGGGGGGAAGGTGAGGGATTAGAAGGAAAGCTGACCTTTTCCAGTCCTGTGGCCACTGCTGAATTGTCCAAATTTTCTGGCATACTGAGTGCAGCACTTTCACAGCATCATCTTTTAGGATTTGAAATAGCTCAGCTGGAATTCCATCACCTCCACTAGCTTTGTTTGTACTGATGATTCCTAAGGCCCACCTGACTTCACATTCCAGGATGTCTGGCTATAGGTGATTGAACATACCATCCGATTATATGGGTCATGAAGATCTTTTCTGTATAGTTCTTCTGTGTATTCTTGCCATCTCTTCTTAATATCTTCTGCTTCTGTTAGGTCCATACCATTTCTGTCCTTTATTGTGCCCATCTTTGCATGAAATGTTCCCTTGGTATCTCTAATTTTCTTGAAGAGATCTCGAGTCTTTCCCATTTGATTGTTTTTCTCTATTTCTTTGCCTTGATCACTGAGGAAGGCTTTCTTTTTTTTTTTTTATTAGTTGGAGGCTAATTACTTTACAATATTGTAGTGGTTTTTGTCATACATTGACAAGGCTCCTTGCTATTCTTTGGAGCTCTGCATTCTTTCCTTTTTTTCCTTTGCCTTTATTGTCACCCTGCTTATTTAACGTCTATGCAGGGTACATCATGAGAAATGCTGAATGAAGCACAAGCTGGAATATAACTTCAGATATGCAGATGACACCACCCTTATGGCAGAAAGCAAAAAAAAAAAAAGAGTCTCTTGATGAAAGTGAAAGAGGAGAGTGAAAAAGTTGGCTTAAAACTCAACATTCAGTAAACTAAGATCATGGCATTCGGTCCAATCACTTCATGGCAAATAGATGGGGAAACAATGGAAACAGTGAGAGTCTTTATTTTTTCGGGCTCCAAAATCACTGCGGATGGTAACTGCAGCCATGAAATTAAAAGACACTTGCTCCTTGGAAGGAAAGCTATGAACAATCTAGACAGCATATTAAAAAGCAGAGACATTACTTTGCTAACAAAGATCCATCTAGTCAAAGCTATGGTTTTTCCAGTGGTCATGTATGGATGTGAGAGCTGGACTATAAAGAAAGTTGAGCACCGAAGAACTGATGCTTTTGAACTGTGGTGTTGGAGAAGCCTCTTGAGAGTCCCTTGGACTGCAAGGAGATCCGAGTCCATCTTAAAGGAAATCAGTCCTGAATATTCATTGGAAAGACTGATGTTGAAGCTGAAACTCCAATACTTTGGCCACCTGATGCAAAAAACTGACTCACTAGAAAAGACCCTGATGCTGGGAGGGATTAAGGGCAGGAGGAGAAGGGTACAACAGAGGATGAGACGGTTGGATGGCATCACCGACTCAATGGACATAAGTTTGAGTAAGCTCTGGGAATTGGTGATGGACAGCGAAGCCTGGCATGCTGCAGTCCATGGAGTTGCAAAGAGCTGGACACGACTGAGCAACTGAACTGAAAGAAGGTGCGGGAACAGCAAGAAGGAATAAGTAATTCTGAAAAAAGCCCTTTAAATCACCTTTTATAAGTTGATTTTCCAAAGGACAAGAGCTACCTGGAAGGATGACTGGGAGCACCCCTGCGGGTGGGCCTGAGCGGAGGCCCTTTAGGAAAGACTGCTCTAATTGAAGGGGATAAGGTACCACCTGTGGTCAGAAATCAGGACCCAGACAGCAGTCTTGACAGTGGTGCTTTAGGAAAAAGGGGGCCTTCCTGATAGCTCAGACAGTAAAGAATCTGTCTGCAATGTGGGAGACCAGGGTTCGATCCCTGGGTTGGGAAGATCCCCTGGAGCAGGGCATGGCAACCCACTCCAGAATTCTTGCCTAGAGAATCCCGTGGACAGAAGAGCCTGGTGGGCTACAGTCCATGGTGTTGCAAAGAGTCAGACGTGACTGACAGGCTGAGCACTCTAGTAAAGAGGACTGTGTTAGCAGCAGAGTTGCCTAGACTCATTCCTCACCTCATACTCCCTAGACCCACGGTCTCTGCTTTGAGAGGATGAGGAGAGGTAATGCAGTGTCCCTTTGAACCAGGGCACAGACCAGGGCACCGGGGGCCTGCCAGGACTCTCCTGAACCCCCAGCCTCCCCCAGGCTCCTCCCCCTGGCCTTGTTTCTGTGAAAGTCAGAAGAGGAGCACAAACGGGGGCTCTGGGAGGCTGGGGGAGGCCCTCTGGGGCCGGGTGGGCAGGAGTGTGCAGGAGACAGGGCCGGCCGCTCAGTAAACAGCCAGGTGTGAGGGCTGCGTTTCCTGCTCCATTTGAGCTGTGACCAATTCCTGAACTCAGCAAGCCCCATCCTGTCCTGCTGGCACCACAGAGACATGGGGCTCTGTCTTCTCTTTCACGATGTAGGGAAGGGCGGCTGGGCAGAGGCCAAGCCTCGGCAGGGCCAGGACTGCCAGCACCAGGGGGCCCTGACTCCAGCCTGAGGTCCCTTTGTTTGTTGTTGCTGTTCAGTCGCTCAGTCCTGCCTGATTCTTTGCGACCCCAGGGACTGCAGCCCACCAGCCTCCTCTCTCCTTGGGATTCTCCAGGCAAGAATACTGGAGTGGGTTGCCACTTCCTTCTCCAGGGGACCGTCCCAGATCCAGGGATCGAACCTGAGTTTCCTGGGTTAGCAGGCGTGTTCTTTAGCCCTGAACCACCTGGGAAGCCCAAGTCCTCAAGGGCAGGTGTGTGTGTGTGTCTGCAGGGAGAGGGGTCGGTGTGGCTTCAGGGTTACCAGCAGTGCGGGGGGCATGCCCCTGGTAGGGGGTTGTGTCCGTCCAAGCCTGGACATCTTGTCTGTAGAATGGGCCCCTCCCCAGCTCCACAGTTCGGGCCACCCACGCCCTCCAGATCAGCCGTGAGTGGAGGCCGGGAAGCCCCCGAGGGAAACAGGGCCTGGAGACCTCAGTCAACAACCTGGGGAGAGACAGAATCTGAGCCATGGGGCGTGCCTGAACCCAATGCTGACAAGAAAGGACGGTCCCTTTCCACTGCTGCCAGCCGAGCCTTCCATCTTCTGGGTCTGGTGGGCGGGCTCTTCTGAGAAGGGCTGTGCTGGATGCCTCCTTCCCGGCTTAGAGCCTGGAGGCGGGCCCTGTCCTCCCCCTGGGGAAGGGGAAGGCCAGTGCCTCCTTTTCTGGTTCAGCTAGTTCCGACCCGGGAACAGCTGGCCAAGTCTCCATTTGTAGAGCTTTCGTCATAAGACAAAGGGAGAAAGGGTGGACGTTTCCCAGGAAATTCATGCTTTAGAAAATTCCCCTCCAGCTAATGCCAAGGGAGCTGGCTGTTGGTTATTTACCCTAAGAAAGGGCAGAGAGGGGGAGGGAGAGGATACCCCAGGAAGCCTCGAGAAGGAGAACGGTACAGTTTCTCCCACCTCGGATCTGAGCAAGAGTCTAGGATCACCTGAGGTAACCCTTTGAACCCAGCCCTCTCCCCAGACGCTGTCAGCCCGGGGCCCGGGTGAGGGTGGGGTATGGGAGGCCTTGCCCGTGGTTGGGGGATTCTTCAGGAGCAATCCAGCCAGGCTCTGGGCGTTGGGAGGTGGGGAACTCAGGCTGACCGAGGGACACCTGCTGGGAAGGATGGACTGACTCCAAGGACCTTCGAGCCAGTCTGCCGGTGCCCAGGAGCACACCATGCAGGCCCGGCTCAGCAAGCCGGCCTCCAAAGCCTCCTGCTGCCCAGGTCCCTGCTGGGGTGCCAGGACCCCAGAGCAGCTCCCCTGGGCTTGCCTCTCCATGCTCACAGGCTCTGGGAGGGCGGCTGTCCTGGGGGACCTGCATTCAGCCACACTCTGCTCTGCTCTCAGCCCCAGCTGGGACACCTCGAGGGCCCCAGGGGGACCACTGTGCCGTAGGTCCCATCACTACCATGTGTGGGTCCTCTCAGGGGATTTGATCCTGTGGAGTCACACACATGCTGAAGGTTGGTTCTAGAACCAGTGGAGTCTGGGAAAGGCTGAGCTATTTCAAACCCAAGGCCAGAGCTGGGTCCTAATAAATTCTCTACTGCTTTTCCCATTTATCAAACTGAACTCTATAGTCCCACTGCACAGTACCCTGACCCAGCACACTCCCACAGAGGCCACAGTAGATGTGGAAGCTGAGCTTAGGGAGGTCCCCGACTGCATGGCTGTCTCCAGTAAGGCTTAGGAGTGAACCAGATGTGCGCACATGCTCCCTTAAGCTGGACAAGCTGTACTTCCTAACAGATTTAACCCTGGGGGTTGCAGGCCAGAGCCCCAGGAGGAGCTGGGCAAATAACAACAAAAATAACTAGTCATGAATAATCCTGAAGTGGACTTCCCTGGTGGCTCAGTGGTAAAGAATCTACCTGCAGTGCAGGAGATGTGAGTTTGATCCCTGGGTCAGGAAGATCCCCTGGAGGAGAAAATGGCAATCCACTCCAGTATTCTTGCCTGGGAAATCCCATGGACAGAGGAGCCTGGCGGGCTACAGTCCATGGGGTCACAAAGAGTTGGAAACAACTCAGCGACCCCAATTGCTCATCAGGTAAAGAATCTACCTGCCAATGCAGGAGACACGGGAGAACGGGGTTTGATCCCTGGGTCGGGAGGATCCCCTGCTAAACAACAAATAGAGGAGGAAATGGCGACCCACTCCAGGACTCCTGCTCGGAAAACCCCACGGACAGAGGAGCCTGACGCGCTAGAGACCACGGGGCTGCCACGAGTTGGACGTGACTAAGCAACTAAACAACAATCCTGAGGTAGGGTTACTTGCGAGGTGACAGGCTAAAGGTAAGAGGGGATGCATTTCCCTGGGCAAGCCCCATCTGGACCGGTCCTGGAGGGTGGTATCTTCCAACACCTCTAGGATGCTATTTCTTCCTATCTTCTCCCACCCCACAAGTTAACCACGTGGCTTATTCTTCTTGCTCAGGCTGCTCCTGCTCCAAGACCACACTCTGACAGTGTCTTCGGTAAGCCCCAGAAGCAGCAAGTGGAGGGCGGTGCCCAAAAGAAAGCCGAGTTTGGAAGTGACTGACCAGGGCAGGTCACTGGTCACAAGCCCCAGAGAGGAGATGACACGGACGCACGCACCGTCACCAGGAAACGACATGATGACACGGCACCTCTTCCGCGCCCGGGGCCCCCGAGAGCCCAGGGTGCAGGGGCCAGAGAACACGTGTCACAGGCTCAGGGCCCGCCAGACTCGGCCCGGGGGCCTGCAGGGCCGGACGCGCCATTCTGTAAATGAAAGCCCTCTTTAGGCGAGGGCGTGGGTGCAGCCCTAAACAGGGAGCAGGATGAGGCCAGCAGGGTGATGGGAGATGGGCTGGCAGCCTCTGGGTGGGACTAGGACTTCTGACTCAGCTGCCAGGAATGGCCATTTCCTAGAGAGCTGCTCTCAAGGCCCCAGCTGGGCGGAGAGATGTGACATGGTATCTCTGCTGAAACTGAGAGAGGACCCCAGGGCCCAGCCTGGGTCCCCCTCTACAGATTCCTCAGAAGATGAGCCCCTCACCTGCTCTTCTAGCTGTCCACAGGAAGTGCGTTCACAGACCTGAGAGCCTGAACTCACTGGAAAGGGACAGAGGGATTCTTTTTCAGCTGTATCCTGAACTTGGAATTGGACCCGGAGTGGCCCTGGCCCCTGGGCTCAGCAGTGAGGATACGGAGGGAACTGGGGGCCATGGTGGGGCCAGGTCGGAAGGAGATGAGTGTTAAACGCTCAGTCGTGTCCGACTCTTTGTGATCCTATGGACTGTAGCCCACCAGGCTCCTCTGTCCATGGTTCTCCAGGCAAGAATACTGGAGCTGGTTGCTGTTCCCTTCTCCAGAGGATCCTCCTGGGCCAGGGACTGAACCCGGGTCTTACGCGTTGCAGGCGGACTCCTCACTGTCTGACCACCAGGGAAACCCTGTGGAAGACACAAGCTGAGGCAAGAGCGGGAAGGCCGAGGGCTTTTTGTTCCTATGGGTCTACTGCAGGGGCTTGTCTCGGAGCATCTGCCCCCGTCCAACGTCCACAGGTGGGAGGAACCGAGGGGCTGCAGGCAGACCCTTGTGAGCGCTCCCACCCAGCCTACTCTTCCTTCTGGTTTCCTGCTGGCCATGGGGTGGGGGGAGATGACAGGCAGGGACTGGCCAGCCCTTCCTGCTCCTCCTCTGGGATAAGAGACTCTGATCTCCGGGGTATCTGGAACCGAAGCCCAGCTCTGTTGGCTGCCCAGAGAGGGATGAGATTCTCGGTGCCTCTGTTTGAGCATCTATGTCTGGGTGTGCATGAGTGCATCAGTGCCTAGGGGCCAGCACTGTGGGGAGCCCCTGAAACCAGCCGGGGTGTCGGTAAAGGCCTCCTCCAGGGGCTGGAGAGGCCCCTTGGAGCAGTGGCTTTCTGCCTTCTCTTTCTTATCTTTGTCACTCGCTGAGCTGTTGGGAAGTGCTTCCCTCCTTACACTTTCCACATGGGGCTCTGAAGACCAGAGGGATGCTGTGGACACTAAGGTTTCCCAGTGCCCAGGATCCCATCCCCTCCTTTTGTCAAGTCCCAGCCTCCTGTTCCTGACACCCAGGCCAAGGTGCCCCTTATTGGGAACTTCAGCCCTGACTCCAGAGGAAGCCCAGTAGTCCAGGCCCACCATGTGCCTGGCTATGTGATTGGCTGAGAGGTGAGCACACGACCCAAGCCAAGCCAACCACACTCAACTCTGGGACTCTGTTAGGATCTAGCACAGAAGCTCTTTCTTTCCCGCTCGCTAGGGAGTCAGCTTAAAACTCTATATTAAAACAACTAAGATCATGGCATCTGACCCCATTACTTCATGGCAAACAGAAGGGAAAAAGGTGGAAGCAGTGACAGATTTCCTCTTCTTCAGCTCTAGAATCATTGTGGATGGTGACCGCAGCCATCAAACTAGGAGATGATT
The DNA here is from genome assembly GCF_023699985.2 of Odocoileus virginianus. Lineage (NCBI taxonomy): Eukaryota > Metazoa > Chordata > Mammalia > Artiodactyla > Cervidae > Odocoileus > Odocoileus virginianus. Next base: position 2,934,048 of record NC_069675.1, read on the forward strand.
GCTTCCTGGGAGGAAGGTTATGACAAACCTAGACGGTGTGTTAAAAAGCAGAGACATCACTTTGCCGACAAAGGTCTGTATAGTCAAGGCTATGGTCTTTCCAGTAGTCATGTACAGATGTGAGAGCTGGACAATAAAGAAGGCTGAGTTCTGAAGAACTGATGCTTTTGAACTGTGCTGCTGGAGAAGACTCTTGAGAGTCCTTTGGACAGCAAGGAGATCAAACCAGTCCATCTTGAAGGAAATCAACCCTGAATACTCTTTGGAAGGACTGATGCCGAAGCTAAAGCTCTAATACTTTGGCCACCTGATGAGAACAGCTGATTCACTGGAAAAGACCCTGATGCTGGGAAGATGGAAGGCAGAAGAAGAGGGCAACAGAAGATGAGATGGTTGGATGGTGTCACTGATTCAATAGACATGAATTTGGGCAAACTCCAGGAAATGGTGAGGAACAGGGAAGCCTGGTATGCTACAGTCCATGGGGTCTCGAAGAGCTGGACGCGACTTGATGACTGAACAAAAACAAGGGTCGCGGAGAGAAGGATATAAGCCTGGAATGTCTCAGGGCAGCAGAAAAGCTGCTGGGAAGGCACCGAAGAGCAGAGGCGAGAGAGGCAGAGAGCAGCACTGAGCTTTGCGACGCTGCTCAGCCCCGCTCCAGTTAAGCCTGATGAGCTGTCCCAGGGCCGTTCGGGACATGATTGTGTTTGTGTCACTGCAGGGTCCTGGCACAGGAAAGGTGGGGGGCAGGAGCGCAGGTGAGAGGGCTGTGGTCTGCCTGCCAGGCTCCTCCCAACAGAGCGCAGCCAGTGAGGGAGCCTCCTGCTCACCCTCCTCGGGTGTATGGTGGTGGGAGCTGAGCCCGAGTTGCTTAGACACGGCCCTTAGAAGCCACATGCTGAATTTCCTGGCAGTCCAGTGGTTGGGACCGTGTGCTCTCACTGCCGGGCCCTGGGTTTGGTCCTTGGTTAGGGAACTAAGCTCCTGCAAGCTGGCACTGCTCCTCCACTGGTATTCTCAAGACTGGTGGGCAGGGCTGGGTACACAGGGATGGGGAAGGTCCCTCACCAACTGCACCTGCTCGGGGCAGGCATTTTAGTGAGCACATTAGACCCCAGACCCTGCCCTCAAAGTCGCGGGCGACTCTGTTCAGGCGTGTGAAGGAAGGGGCGGACAAGCCAAGGGCTGTTGGCTGCCCAGAGAGGGATGAGATTCTCGGTGCCTCTGTTTGAGAATCTAGGTGAGTGAACAGACTGCAATGATCACCAAGGACAGAGACACGGGCCAGGCATCGCCAGGAAGGAGGACCAGCAGGAGCAAAGCCCAAGAACGGCAGCTTCCTGGGAAGAATCCATGGCTCGGAATCAAATGGAGCAGTTTGATTCACAGGAGAACTGCACGGACGGAGTCAGGTGAGCTAACAAAGCCCTCAGATGTCGGGGTTTGAATGTGATGTGGCAGGTGCTCAGGCTCACTTTTTTCTAAGAAAGAACAAGAGGAAGACGATCACAGAGCTGTCCAGGAGGACTTGAAGGAGGAAGAGATGGAAGTGGGCTGTTAGGTCAGAAGCCGAGAGTCACCGCCTGGGATGAGGACTGAGCCGAAGGAGGGGCCCTTGGAGGGTCCTCAGGAGAACTGAGCCCAGGGTGGGGCAGGGCAGACAGCAGGCCCAGGAGCTGCCGAAGAGGCCAGCTGGCAGGGCTTAGCAACAGCTGCCTGCAGAATCCACGCCTCTCCTCCCAGCTCAGTAACCTCACTTGAAGCCCTGCTCAAACACTTGCAAAGAAGCCAGGATTCCCGGGAATCGATCAAAGTTGGCCTCAGCCCTGGCTCCAGGTGCCTTCAGATGCTCAGAGGTACCCACTCTGAAGAGGCCCGCAGCCTGTGGCTGTGACATGAGGCTGGGGCACGGGCCTCCCCTTAGGGTCAGCTGCCTGGAGACCATGTGTTCGAAGTTTATTTCAAAAGAAGTCAGATGTTCCTCATTCTGGAGGAAGTGAGGAGGAACCCACAACAGACTAGCCAGGGGAGGGATTCAGGAGTCCGGAATAGCCACTGCCCATTCTTCAAAACCAGCCAGTTTTTCCCAGCCCTCCTACTCGTGGCCTGATCAAGGCCCCCAGCCTTGCGGGCACGGCTCTCCCCGTGGTACAGGGCAAGGGGCAGGAAGCGCGGGGAGAAGGCAGAGGGTGGGGGGAGAGGGAGGGCTTCCCCCTCCACCTGTCCTTCTGGGTGACACAGGGCTAGATGCCTGTCCCCAGCCAAGCCTGAGGGAGGCCACGTCCCTTTGCTGGCGCTGACTGCCTGCGGGAGACTGTAGAGTGCAGAGGCGGCTTGGAGAGCAGGAGGGCAGCGGCACCCTCCCTTCCTCTCTCCAAACTCCCCAACCACACCCCAGTCACTTAAGGCTGCTCTTGGCAGGGTCACCCCACACAGGGACAGGCCAGCGCAGGAGCAAAAGCGGTGTAACTCGTCTGTCAACTCCATTAACACCTGGGCGCACCATGAAGATATACATACAGGGGATGCACAGGACACACACACATACACACGCGCATACACAAGACGTTAGGTGCACACACACATGCGTGGCAGGCCCGTGCCCTTTGCAGAAGATGTGAGGAGATATGCAGAGGTGCAGAAATCCCAGCAGTGAGTTCAAAGGAATCCATGCAGTGGGGTGGGGTTCACCCCAGAGCATTACCCAAGCTCAGAGCACACCCCGCCCCTTCACCTCCTCATGAACGCAGTTCTCCTATAAACAAGCCGTCCCTAAGCCTCGTGAGCACAGACACGGATCGAAGGCCCCATGCTCAGTGAGGACGCTGATGGGGACTGCCTGCAACTGCCAGGCTCAGTTTGGGTGGGGTGGCTCCTTGCAGCTGGGCCCTGGGGGACAGGGACCACCACAGAGGCAGAACCTCCAGTGGGCCCTAGGCTGTCCCACGAGAACACTGTCAGGCCAGGAGGATGACGCACCCTGGAGGCAGACGCACCCTGGCTCCTGATGCCTCCACGCAGCCCCAACCCTGGGACAACAGGCTCCATGGCCTTTAGTTTTCTTTCTACACAATGAGAGATGGTTAACTTCCTCACAGTCTCCAAATTTAACCAAACCAAGGGGTAAACTTCCACCCTACCATAAAGATCCTGTTTCTATGTGTTGTGTGTGCTAAGTCACCTCAGTTGTGTCCAAAGTACAACTCTATGGACTGTAGCCCACCAGGCTCCTCTATCCATGGGATTCTCAGGCAAGAATACGGGAGTGGGTTGCCATGCCCTCCTCCAGGGGATCTTCTCTACTTAGGGATCGAACCTGCGTCTCTTACATCTCCTGCACTGGCAGGCACATTCTTTACCACTAGTGCCACCTGGGAAGCCCTCTTAGTTCTACAGACCTTCCAAATCCTTAGGGGGAAAACAGAACCCCAGATTCCTTCATGGTAGCACTGATGCAGAAGGTAGCCCTGCGGAGAAGCCAGAAAGGGCAGGGGAGTGCCATCAATAGCAACATCACACATAGCGGAGGTTTAACATGACCAGAGCATCAGTCATCTGGATAAAAGTGAGTAAGTCTGGCCAAATATGGTTTACACATGTCGGCTACAAGAAAACAGAAAGCTCCCAGGAAACCCTTGGTTCCGAGCCATACAGCTGAGCTAGTGGCTCCAAGGAGATACTGGTAAACTGAGTCCGGTTATGTGAAGTCTGTCTGCACAGGAACCGAAAGGACAGCCTCACACACAGGGAGGCCTGGGGAGAAGCTGGCCACTTGCTGAATTGGTACCCATGGACCAGAGAGAAGCACCTGGAGGCCAACTCCCAGAGTGCACGCCTGCACTGAGACATCCTCTCCCACCTCTCAGACACGCAGGGCCCTGGCCCATGCAGGGCTCCAGATCACCACTTTGACCTCAATGATCCTTCTCTGGGAGATCGTGCCTTCTCAAACCAGGCAAGCCCAGGGCCCCCCCAAAAGCACCTTAAATATCGTATGGCATCACTTATATGTGGAATCTACAGAGAGGATACAAATGAACTTACAAAACAGAATCAGACTCGCAGACTTAGACCGTGGTCGCTGGTGGGGAAGGATGGGGGGAGGGATGCTTGGGGATGGACGTGCACACGCTGCTGTATCTAAAACAGATCACCAGCAAGGACCTGCCGCGCAGCACAGGGCGCCTGCTCGTTCTGCGGCGGTCTGGATGGGGGGAGTTGGGGGAGAGTGGGCAGATGTGTGTATGGGCGAGCTGCTCTGCTGTACGCCTGAGATGGTCACAACACTGTTAGCCGCGCTAAGGCACTCAGCCGCGCCCAATTCTCTGTGACCCTACGGACAGTAGCCTGCCAGGCTCCTCTGTCCATGGGATTCTCCAGGCAAGAATGCTGGAGTGGGGTGCCATTTTCTATTCCACGGGCTACCCGACCTAGGGATTACACTCGTGTCTCCTGTGTCTCCTGCACTGGCAGGTGGATTCTTTACCCACTAAACCACCTGGGAAGCCCTAGGCAGGAATCTTACTAGCTTATAATTACAAACAATGGCTGTGGTTGGTTTTCTCATAAGCTGGTGACACTTCTGAAGTCAAGGGCCTCCCACAGAAAAAGCCCAGGCAATCAACTCTTGTAGCCTCCTGAAACGAGGACATTAGAAGACAACAGGGCCTGTAGGCAAAGGCTGGTCTGAGGGCGGAGGGCATGCAGAGGGAGGGCGCTTTCCAGCAGAGGGGTGGGAGGCCCAGAGCGGGGTGGAAGAAGAGAGTTCAGACAGGTAGACTTACAACTGCGTTCATTCCCTTGTTCACTCATTCCATCATCTAGTGCCAAATACAGCAGGCGATGCTGGGACACCAGCTGTGCCCACAGTCTAGCCCGGAGACAGACAAGTCAAAGGACAACTGCAAAGCCAAGGAATCAGAGAGGAGAGAGAGTCATGCCATGGGCATCTGAGCACCCAGTCTCTCCAGGGAAGGAGCTTCCCAGGGGAAGCAGGAGCTGGGCCAAGGCCCCAGGCAGAGACAGGATGGGGGAGGTGGGATGGAGGCTGGCAGAAGTGTTTATCTGCAGCGCTGGAGAAGGGCTGTAACCCAGCAGTCTTGGGCAGGAAATCTCCTAGACAGGAGGGAGTGGGGGCCCAGGGGATGGGGCCCAGTGCTGGGAAGGGCCTGTCCCCCTTTTCTCCAGGCTGGGTTGCTTTGGGCCAGCCTCTCTCTGGCCTTAGTTTCCCCTCTGCATCCCAGGGAGAAAGAAGGCAGAGACTTTGAGCTCTGGGGATAAAAGCTCAGTGAGCCCCGACCACCACTCCCTGTAAAACAGGGCGGATGACGCCACTGCTTCTTTTGGCTGGTGAGCAGCCTGATCACCTTTGAAGATGAAACACGCTGGGGCCTAATGGGGAGTCAGTCAGCTGAGTGGGGAGTGGGGCTGGGCGGCGGGAGCCCAGTCACCTGCCCCACCAAGCCCCTCCCAGTCAGACAGTCCCCGGCCCAGGGGATCAGGATGCTTGACACTGCTGTGCGGACCCCCGTGTCCCCCACCAGCCCTGCCTCTCCTCTGGTGTAGGCTCCCCACTTCTGGGCCAGGATCAATTCCACAGGCTCAAGCTGCAACAGAGGCATGTAAGAGCTGCCCTGGCCTCCCTAGACCAGCACACCCTACCTGTGTGGGGCACCTGGCCAAGACACGCCTGCCCCCACTACGTTTCCCAGCTACATGGTCATTTTCAATATGGCAGCTGACCAAGGGGACACTTCACAGCATCCTTCACATGCGTGAGTGTGTTAGATGCTCAGTCGTGCCCAACACTCTGCGACCCCATGGACTGTAGCCCGCCAGGCTCCTCTGTCCATGGGATTCTCCAGGCAGGAATACTGGAACGGGTAGCTGTTCCCTTCTTCAGGGGATCTTCCTGACCCAGGGATCGAACCCAGGTCTCCTGCATTGCAGGCAGATTGTTTACCATCTGAGCCACCAAGATTACATGCATGAAAACAATCCTCAAGGATAAAAGGATACCCTGAGCCCGCTACTCCCCTCTCTTCCTGGGCTTCTGAAGGGACATCTCCTATCAGACGGGCTCTGGAATGCAATGAGCCAAATGGCACACTCTGGCCAGGCAATGACACCACCTCTGCGAGGCAGGTAAGGCCCAGGGGTGGCCCCAAAGTGCCTTGGCCAGACCAGACACAAGCCTCCACTCTCCTTTCTCAAACCTTCCCTTCTTGTCACCTCTTCCCTTTCTCTAGCCCAGGCCTGGGGCCTGCCCACTTGTGCTCTGCTCAGACGTACCATCCCCAAGGGCTGATCTCACCTGTGTTCTCAAGCTCCCCACCCCATCCCTGAACAACCAGACTCAGTCTCCGTAACAGACTCTAGATTCAGGGGAAAGGGACCAGAAAGAAGACAGGCTCTCCTGGGAGGCAGCAGCCTCATAAGTGTGCTCACGTCAGGCTCAGCTGAGAACCTTTCCTCCGTGTTCCAGGAGAGGAGCATACACCTGGGGGTGATCACATCTTCTTAATAGTTCATTTGTGTTCATTAAGTAATTAATGCACTTATCTGATTTGCAGAATGATGCCCAAAGGCTGGCCTCCTGATCGTTAACATCCAACCTCCAGGAGAGCTTTTGGAATTAACCACCTTCCAAAATTAGGAAGATGCCTATCTGCATCCTTCATCCCCCATTCCCCAGGGATGGAGGGATGGCGGGCAGTACTCACTGAGGGAGCCCGGCTTGGGAATCCCAGCCTGAAGGCCCTACACAGCCACCCCGGCTTGACATTCCCCCACAGGCCACAGGCCTGACCATTCCAAGCCCCACGACCTGCAGGCTCTGGGGCTCCTCATTGCCCCTGAATCCCTCCAAGCGTGATTTTCAGGTAAGCCGAGTGAGGTCTGGGAAGCCACTTCGGAAGAACTGGGAAAGCTTAGGACTCGGCCTCAGTGAAGACCACAGGAAATAGGAACAGAGAGCTGGACTCGGCTCTGATCGCCAGAAACAGGCGGCTTCGTGCATGGGGATGTTCCCTGTGCTGCTTCTCCATGGCACTCCTCTCCATCCCACTCCCCTCACACCAGCAATTCAGTTCCCATGTCCTCTCTACCAAAGCCATGCCAGGCTGCAAAGGACGCAGCAAAACCCACCAGCCTGCGTGCCTGTGCCCACAGCGCGCCACCTCTGTGAGGGGCCCAGGGACAGGCTCTGCGGAGGCGGTGGGAGCAGCTGGCGGGCTCGGTCCTGTGCGGCAGGGCTTTGGGGAGGCTGTGCCGTGTGGACAGCCCTGCCATCCCTGGGATGGCGCCCCGGTGGAGGTGGGCAGGGGCTGGGTGCTCACCTTGTGGTCAAGCTGGGCACTGGCTTTTGGCTGTTGCTCCTGGCCAGGCAGCACGATCTCAGGGCCCAGGTACCGCCTCAGGGATGACGGCCTCATGAGGCCCAGGAGCTGGCAGAGCGAGGACAGCTGGGGAGGAGAAGGGGGACCGTCACTCACAAGTGCTTGGGGCGCCTCCAGGGTGCGTGGCTGGGAGACCCCGGCTGGCAGGGGCATTGGCTCCACAGCCAGACCGTTGGCTCCATGACCGGGGGCGCCTCTCCTTCAGGAGCCACATGGCCTCTCGGAGCCCGTCCCCGCCTGTGAAACGGAGACAGACTCAGCCGTTCTTCCTGGGGCAGGGGCTCACATGCTCGCAGCGCCGGGCACGAGGTCATTGAGACCCGGGTCCCCAACCGCTGGGACCTGATGTCTGATGATCTGAGGTGGAGCCGATGTAATAACAATAGAAACAAAGTGCATAATAAATGTAATGCGTTCAAATCATCCGCAAACCCCCCCCCCCCACCCCACAATCCAACCAGTCCGTGGAAAAACTGTCTTCCACAACACTGGTCCCTGGTGCCAAAAAGGTTGGGGACTACTGCTTTAGACAAGTGACTGAGGACCTACGGAGCTTTAATTCACATCCCGGGACTGAGCAGACACTCAGAGTTTAGAAGAAACAAGATCAGAAAGAGGGTCTCCTCTGCCACCAGACAAGACCTTCCCAACTCTGAGCAGCTGCTGCTCAAGCCCACTGGCCCTCTCTTTTCATTTAACTAGTTACTATGGGGGTTGTCAATCCGAAAGGAAATCAAATCAATATTCATCGGAAAGACTAGTGCTGAAGCATCAATACTTTGGCCTCCTGATGCAAAGAGCTGACTGACTGGAAAAGACCCTGATGCTGGGGAAGACAGAAGGCAAGAGAAGGGAACAACGGAGGATGAGATGGTTGGATGGCATCACTGACTCAATGGACATGAGTTTGAGTAAGCTCCGGGAGTTGGTGATGGACAGGGAGGCCTGGCATGCTGCAGTCCATGGGGTCGCTGAGAGTCAGACATGACTTAGAAACTGAACAACACAGGGTTTTTCGATGCTCTTGAAAGAAGAGAGGCTGAGAACTGCCCCCAAGCCCATCTCTGAATGTGAATGATGACTGGACTCATCACATTCTCCCTCACCCCCATAACCTTTTTCCTCCCAGAGAATTTAAAGGCAAATCCAAACCTCAGATCATTCTACCCACAAAGATCTTCCAACAGAAAAGGATAAGGACTTTTCCCTTATAAAGTAATCACATTATTCTCTTGCCCAGCACGAGCACCCAGCATTCCTTCTGTGACCCCCACCTGTGCTTGGTGTTCTCTGTCTCAACAACGTCCTTACGCAGTTGTTTTGGTGGAATGGGATTCCCCAGGAGGCCCACACGCGTTGCCCTTTGGTTATTACGACACTTGACCTGCTAGCTGCCCTGCCCTGCACCTAAACTGCCCGCCCTCTGTGAACGCGGGCACATGCAGCCTCCTAAGTCAGGTGTCTGCAGCAGGCCACCCTTCCTGCCCAGCCCTTGCATCTGGTCTGGGCAGTCTCGACTGAGCCCCAGCAAGGACAACCACCTGCCCCAGGGCTGACTGAAGGCAGGCAGGCAGGCAGGCAAGCAGGAAGGCATGCCCTACGTCTTGGGCCCCTCTGAGGCTGCCTATAGCGCTGGGGAGGGAGGACCCAGAACAAAGGTGCGGGGCCAGGGAGGTTCACGAAGGCGCCATCTCTTCAGATGTAGCAGGTGTAGGCTGGCCCAAAGGGCGAGGGCTAAGCCCTGGGCCAGCTCCCACCCGATCACAGCCCTGCCCAGCACACCTGGCTTCCTCCCCAGCTCAGCCGCAGACACCTGCTCAGCACCTCGGCCAGTCACGGGCTGAGACAGCCCACAGGAGCAGCTGGGCCTGGTGAGGGCTAGGAGTCAGGCCTGGGGCCCTTGGCTGCTGGAAGGCGGCCAGGGCTTCTTGGCTGAGTGTCTGATCCTTTCAGAAAGGGAGAGCGGGTGGCAGGGAGACAGAGTGGGAAGGTTCTGGGTAAAGACAGGCACCATCTGGATTCTCACCAAAACCAGGGCTGTGCTGCCTTGCTCAGGCCTTCCAAGTCTGCGGATAGTTTCCAAAACAGTCCTGCCTGCTCCGGGCTCACAGCTGTGCACGCACAGGGCGCGCTCAGCAGCCCGCAGCCCCAGAAGCCGCCCCCGGCAGGCAGCTCCGCCCCGACTGGGACCATGGGCGGGGGCGGCGGCAGGCAAGGGAGCAGAGGGCAGAGGGCTGGCTGCGCCCACGTTTTTCCTCTCACTCCATGAAAACAGCTTCATTCTGCCCAGCGTGGAAAGCTGCTGCCTTCCGATTGCTTATTCTCTTTTGTTCCAGCTCTGGCAGCCCCAGCCGGTCCCTCTCCAGCAGACACACCCTTCTCTGGGATGAGGACTTATTTGGGCCGCATGGGTCCCCGGCAGGGCCAGGCTCTGACCAGCACGTATCCCCGCTCCACCCCTACTGCTAGGAGCTGTCTCTGCAAACACTCAGCCCTTCAGGACAGACGTCCCCGGGCAAGAAGCAAACTATCACCCAAAAAGGCAGGCCTCCACTGGCCTCGGCGGTTCGTCTGGCCAGAGGAGGCAGACCGTTCCCGGCCAGGCAACTGTCCACACAGCGGTCACTCCTGCACTCAGACCCCGGCAGCTGCTTCTGTTAGCTCAGTGGAGAAGGCCAGGATGTGAACACATTATTGACCAGAGACGTATTCATATGTCTGTTGATACCCGACCTTTATGAGCTGCAGAAGTTTCAATATTCACTTATCAGAAACAAAGGCCACAGGAACTAGTTTCTGCAAAAATCCTCTAGTCAGTAACATAAGTGTCTGCAAGGCCCAAGATGCCCCTGCTGTTCCCTGGAGCCTGTGCCCTGCCTGGACCTTCTGACTCGATACTGCACGGTGCCCCTACCTTCTTCCACCCTTCTGCCGCCTCCCCCTCCCATCTATCCTGTGGGACTACAGCACCTGCACTTGCTAATCCCCTTCCAGGCATGACTTCTGTTTCCCAAGCAGCTAGCACCTTCTGACACTGGACAGGAAACAGGGATCAAGACCATCCCCAAGAAAAAGAAATGCAAAAAGGCGAAATGGGTGTCTGAGGAGGCCTTACAAATAGCTGTGAAAAGAAGAGAAGCGAAAGGCAAAGGAGAAAAGGAAAGATATTCCCATCTGAATGTAGAGTTCCAAAGAATAGCAAGGAGAGATAAGAAAGCCTTCCTCAGGGATCAATGCAAAGAAATAGAGGAAGACAATCGAATGGGAAAGACTAGAGATCTCTTCAAGAAAATTAGAGATACCAAGGGAACATTTCATGCAAAGATGGGCACAATAAAGGACAGAAATGGTATGGAACTAACAGAAGCAGAAAATATTAAGAAGAGGTGGCAGAAGAATACACAGAAGAATACGCAGAAGAACTATACAAAACAGATCTTCATGACCCAGATAATCACGATGGTGTGATCACTCACGTAGAGCCAGACATCCTGGAGTGCGAAGTCAAGTGGGCCTTAGGAAGCATCACTATGAACAAAGCTAGTGGATGTGATGGAATTCCAGTTGAGCTATTTCAAATCCTAAAAGATGACACTTAGAAAGTGCTGCACTCAATATGCCAGCAAATTTGGACAACTCAGCAGTGGCTACAGGACTGGAAAAGGTCAGTTTTCATTCCAATCCCAAAGAAGTGAAGTGAAGTTGCTCAGTCGTGTCCGACTCATTGCGACCCCTTGGACTATAGCCCACAAGGCTCCTCTCTCCATGGGATTTTCCTGGCAAGAATACTGGAGTGGACTGCCGTTTCCTTCTCGAGGAGATCTTCCCAATCCAGGGACTGAACCCTGGCCTCCCGCATTGTAAGCAGACGCTTTACCAAAGACAATGTCAAAGAATGGCCAAACTACCGCACAACTGCACTCATCTCACACGCTAGCAAAGTAATGCTCAAAATTCTCCAAGCCAGTCTTCAGCAGTACATGAACTATGAACTTCCAGATGTTCAAGCTGGATTTAGAAAAGGCAGAGGAACCAGAGATCAAATTGCCAACATCCGTTGGATTATCGAAAAAGTGAGAGAGTTCCAGAAAAACATCTACTTCTGCTTTATTGACTATGCCAAAGCCTTTGACTGTGTGGGTCACAACAAACTGTGGAAAATTCTTAAAGAGATGGGCATACCAGACCACCTGACCTGCCTCTTGAGAAACCTGTATTCAGGTCAAGAAGCAACAGTCAGAACTGGACATGGAACAACAGTCTGGTTCCAAATCGGAAAAGGAGTACATCAAGGCTGTATATTGTCACCCTGCTTATTTAACTTATATGCAGAGTACATCATGAGAAATGCTGGACTGGGTGAAGCACAAGCCTGAATCAAGACTGCTGGGAGAAATATCAATAACCTCAGATATGCAGATGACACCACCCTTATGGCAGAAAGTGAGGAAGAACTAAAGAGCCTCTTGATGAAAGTGAAAGAGGAGTGAAAAAGGTGGCTTAAAACTCAACATTCAGAAAACTAAGACCATAGCATCTGGTCCCATCACTTCATGGCAAATAGATGGGGAAACAATGGAAATAGTAAGGGGGCTCCAAAATCACTGCAGATGGTAACTGTAGCCATGAAATTAAAAGATGCTTGCTCCTTGCAAGAAAAGTTATGACCAACCTAGACAGCATATTAAAAAGCAGAGACATTACTTTGCCAACAAAGATCCATCTAGTCAAAGCTATGGTTTTTCCAGTAGTCATGTATAGATGTGAGAGTTGGACTACAAAGAAAGCTGAGCACTGAAGAATTGATGCTTTTGAATTGTGGTGTTGGAAAAGACTCTTGAGAGTCCTTTGCACAGCAAGGAGGTCCAACCAGTCTATCCTAAAGGAAATCAGTCCTGAATATTCATCAGGAGGACTGAGGCTGAAGCTGAAACTCCAATACTTTGAACTATCTGATGTGAAAAACTGACTCATTTGAAAAGACCCTGATGCTGGGAAAGACTGAAGGCAGGAGCAGAAGGGGACGACAGAGGAGGAGATGGTTGGATGGCATCACTGACTCAACGGACATGAGTTTGAGTAAGCTCTGGGAGTTGATGGACAGGGAAGCCTGGCGTGCTGCAGTCCATGGGGTTGCAAAGAGTCGGACACGACTGAGCGACTGAACCGAACTAGCAGCTTCTGATATGTGATGCCAATTACTTGTTTGTTATGTTTATGATTACCTCCTCGCCCACCCCTACCAGGACGTCAGCTCCATGAGGGCAGGTGTGGTCCCTGCAGTGTTCCCACAGCCTAGTAGAGCGATGGCACCTGACACAGCTGTGCCCCCTTATCCAAAGTTTCACTTTCCACGGTTTCAGATACCTGTGGTCAACCAAGATCTGAAAATGTTAAATGGAAAATTCCAGAAATAAACAATCTGTGGGACTTGCCTAGTGATCCAGAGGCTAAGACGGGGTTCTCAATGCAAGGGGCATGGGGTTCGATCCCAGGTCAGGGAACTAGATCCCATATGCCACAACTAAGAGTTTGCATGCTCCAACTATGACTTGGTGCAGTCAGGCGCCCACAAGCAGCTTGAACTGTATCTCCCATGGATAGTAGGGACTACTGTATATGCTTAATATGTATTTGCTAAATGAATGAATAAATGAATAGCAGGTCAGGTCTGCAGGTGATCTTTCCATAGTAGATGCAACTCTTTGGTCCCTTTGATTTCAGCCATTTGAAGCCTATATTTTCCGAACTCCAGGCTGGAAGTCATGGCTTGACAAAAGAGGCTTATGGTGTTGCAAGAGGTGGCCTGGGATAAGAAAGAAACTCCCGATTTCTCTCCAAACCTGTTCTGCCTGTGTCTTGCCTATCTTAGTAAAGGGCTTCTCCATCCTGCCAGTTGCACAGGTTCTGGAGCCCTCCACGTCTCCTTTCTCTTACATTCTACTTCCCACTGGCTGTACTTGTGAAATGCATCAAGAACCTAACCACTGCTCGCCACCTCCGTCACCATCTCCCCAGGCCACATGGCCAACAGCTCTTACCAGGATTACTGCAACTGTCTCCTTCTACCCCACCCTAGGGGTGCTAGTGGTAAAGAACCCACATGCCAATGCAAGAGACAAAAGAGATGCAGGTTCGATCCCTGAGTCTGGAAGATCCCCTGGAGGAGAGCATGGCAACTCACTGCAGTATTCTTGCCTGGAGAATTCCATGGACAGAGGAGCCTGGCAGGCTACGGTCCATGTAGTGACATGGAATTGGACATGACTGAAGTGATCAGCATGCATACACCCAACCCCTAACAATCTAGTCTCAGTGCAGCAGCCAGTGTAATAGTAAAAGATTTTTATAAATCAAGGTATGTCTCTCCTGTTATCAAAGCCTTCCAGCGGCTCTCCACTTTGGTGTGGAAGTCAAGCTCCCACCTGAGTCCCCACTCACCCCTCTGACCTCAACTCCTCTTACTCCACCCTCAGCCCTCTGCTCCAGCCACACTGGCCTTTCTTTTCTCTAACCTAAGAGGCCTTTGTCTGGCCCAGGGCCTTTACACATGCTGTTCCCTCTGCCTGGAATGTTCTTCCCCCAAGAAACCTGCGTGATTTCTTCAGGTCTGGGCTCAGATGTCCCCTTTTCTGTTCACTACTATAAAGTAGCGTCTTCTCCCAACACTTCCTTCTCCTCTTTATCTGGCTTTCTTTCTCCACAGCACTCAGCACCATCTGGGATGCCAAAGATTTACTTCTCCCTTGGTGCCTGTGCCTGTCTCCCGCTGAGTTCAAGGAGGGAGGGACTGAGCTCTGTTCAGGGTTGTATCTTCCACTCCCTGAGCTGTGTCTGGAGCACATTGGTGCCTGGGGTCCAAACCCTGCTGTTTCTGGGATATTCTCAGGATTTGCAGGAACAACAAGAAGCAGTTTGATCCTAAGACTCTCCTGGAAGATGCAAGCCTTGGGGTTGTTGCATTCTGACCACCTACAGAAGTCCTGTCCCTCAGATTCAGTTCTCCAGCACCTGCTTCTGCTCCTGGGGCCTTAGGCTGCAGCCTCAGACAGAAACGCAACCCATCTAGGCACTGGGGGCTCCTCCTGCCCAGCAATGCCCCAAAAGCCCCTGCCTGGGCACTCACCCTGGATCCTCTCCTCTGGTGAGCCGGTTCTCACCTCTTGAACTGCCCTTCATGGTGAATCAACTGCTAAGGTTTATCAAGCAAGTAAGACAGAGATTCGATCCCTGGGTTGGGAAGATCCCTCAGAGGAGGAAATGGCAACCCACTCCAGTACTCTTGCCTAGGAAATCCCATGGACAGAGCAGCCTGGAGGGCTACAGTCCATGGAGGTCGCAAGAGAGTCAGACATGACTTAGTGACTAAACAACAGCAGCAAAAATCAAGCATGTATATATGGCTAAAGGAAGCAGGAGGGCTGGCCCTTGTCCTCCTGTCTGCCATCCCGGACCAGAGTTCAGGGCACCAGCTGGGCACATCAGCATGAAGCAGCAGGTATGGTTTAGGCTGTCCCCACAATGGGGGCCAAGGAGGAAGGGGCTGGAGAAGCAGAGATGGCACATTACAGGGGTCCAGGGCGCAGACTCTGGAGTCAGGGCACCTGGGTTTTGCATCTTAGCTTCACGGTTCTCCTACCTCGTGACCCTGAGAAATTTCCTAGTTGAACCTGCCTCCGTGTCCCTATCTATAAATGTGGATGGCATCACTGACTCAATGGGCATGAATTTGAGCAAAGTCCAGTAGACAGTGAAAGACAGGGAAGCCTGGTGTGTCTCAGTCCATGGGGTTGCGAAGAGTGGGCCATGACGGAGCGACTGAACAACAACAGAACCGGGACAACAGAACCAGACCTGACCACCTGGGCCTGCTGCGAGAGGCGAGTCCTGTACAGGGCTCTGGGGCTCAGCTGTGCTCCGTGCACGTTAGAGCCACCACTCTGGTTGCGATGTGATGGGTGGAAAGGAAGAAGTGCCCTGGGCACAAAGCCATGTGCAGAGGGCAGCCAGGCCGGCCTGTGAGGAGGGCCTGGGCAGTCCTGGCAGCCAGGGCTTCGAGGAGAAGTGGGGAAAGGGAGCATGTGGGCGGGACATGGGTGGCTGTGGGCTCGAGGTGACCCTTTGGAGGCGCGTCTCCTAAGGAACCGTCTGACAGGCCCTACTGGAAAGGGGAGCGCTTGCAGCCTGGAGACCTGGGAGGAGGCCGCGCAGCAGCCCTGGGCTTGCAGGGAGGACACACGGGGAAGCGCACGGGAGGGATGGCTGAGGCAGGCCCCAGCCGGTCCGTCTTCCCTTCCGTCTGGTGTGGGTCTGCACGCGCTGCGCTGCCCGCCTGCTGATGGTCTCTGCTCCTCTGCGCAAGCACTGACTCATCCTTCAAGACCTGGTTCAGGACGTCTCTGGAAGCCACTTGGCGGCCTGGGTCGCTCACAGCCTCTCTTTTGAGGTCGTCTCCGGTGCAGAGCCTGCACACGAGAGGCGCGCCACTGGGGTTTCATGAATGCACAGTGGGCATGCGGGCAGGTGGGTGACTGGTGTGGCAGGACGGCCCTGGAGCTGGGACCCACAAGCGCAGGGCTGGACCTGGCTGGACAGGCGGGGAGCACCCAGCCCAGCTCTCCTGGGGAAGGCATGCCTCCTGCCCCGCCAGCCCTGCTCACCTGCCTCCCCTGCGGGTCCCCTCCAAGCCCAGACCCCCAGCTCTCCCCCACACCACTCTCCTCACCCTCTCCGGCCTTCATCACGCTCCTCACACCCTCCCCTGCACAAGCTCCAGCCAAAAAACAAATCAAAACAAAACCCCAAGCCTTGACCTGACCCTGAAGCTCTAGCCTGCCTGTGTTTTCCTAGTTGCTGCCAAGTGCTGCCAGAGGGTGGCTACTCCCACCCACCACCTGCGGCCGGTCCTGCCTTTTCCTCTCTGGCCTCTCACCTGCTCTCCCTTCTCTGCAGAGTTCAGAGGCTGCCCTGAAATGCCTGTCTACTAGGCTGCCCCGTCCCCTGGGGCCTCCTGGGACCACTGGTCTCGCTCCCACTGCATCTCTGCCTGTCCTGCCCTGCCCTGCCCCTGTCTGGTCCCTCCATCCTCTTTCTTGCAGAGAGGCTCTGTCATCAGGCCCCGTGTGCAGGCCACCCCTCAACTCCTCACTGTGCTTCCCAAGCTCTATGCCTGGGGAACCATCCCTTGAACACCCTGGAACTCAGCCCTGGGTTCCATCAGCCCACAAGTGTGTGCTGAGGTCCTGTGTGTGCCAGGTACTGTGCTAGGAGCTGACAAGCAAGAGTGAGCACAAACCCTTTGGTCCGTGCACTCGGGGAGCTGCTGTTGGAGGTGTGTGTGTCTGTGTGTGTCTGTGTGTGTGTAACATAGACCCTGAACAAATTTTAAAAAATCCAGGAGGTGAGCATCATGTGTTGTGTGTGCTTGGTCGCTCAGCCATGTCCGATTCTCTGTGACCCCATGAACTGTAGCCCACCAGGCTCCTCTGTTCATAGTATTCTCCAGGCAAGAATACTGGAGTGGGTTGCCATTCCCTTCTCCAGGGGATCTTCCCGACCCAGGGATCAAACCCAGGTCTCCTGTGGGTGAATCCTTTACCAGCTGAGCTACCAGGGAAGCCAGGTGAGCACCATGAGTACTTTCAAACAGGGTGCTGATGCCAGGGCACTTTGGGTTGGGTGATCAGGAAAGGCTTCCTTGAGGAGGTGACACTTCAACTGGAACTGGACCAGGACCAGAAGCTCCTGCCAAGCTTCTAAGTCTTGGGGGGAAATGCGTGAAAGGCAGAGGGGGCAGCCAGGGCCCACTTGGATTAGCCCACTCAACTGGTCACCTTTCTGAGCTCCCGCACTGTGACTGGTGTCTTAGGCCACCCCACCCTAGGAGGGTCCAGAACATGCTCTCGGCACTCTGGCCAAGGGGTGATGCCGCCTTGCCTTGTGCACCTCCAGTGACTGTAGACTCAGCCTTTCCCTGGGACTGCCTCGCCTGGCTCATATGGTGGAGCTAGATGGCTCAGCTGACCCGGCAAGTCTTATGGGTTCCAGGGAGACTACTGGGGTTGGAGGCAGGTAAGAGCATTCTCAACTCCCCCCCAGGCCTCCCCCCACCCCACATCCTGGGCTGGATGTGACCCACACTGCCTCCAGGGCTGCTAAACTACTGCTGTCTAGATCCTGCATACTGCAAGGAGGTTGCAATCAGAGCTTTCTGGAGAGAAAAGGGAAGAGGAAAGAAGACCCTTCCTCCCCTACTGTGCCCAGCATGCCTGACATGGGGCAGAAGGGCCACTGAGAGCGGGCAGTGTTCATGGCCGTATTCGTTTTCACCTTTGTTGTTCTTCCACCTATAAAATGTCACAGACGCTGGGGCTGGGGAGGAGGGAATGGGAGTCGCAGGTCAGCAGGTGCAGAGTTTCTGTTTGGGAGATGGATGGTGGTCCTTCAGAATGGTTAGAGCTCTGCACTTAAAACTGCTAAGATGGGGACTTCCCTGGTGCTAAGTGGCTAAGACTCCAAGCTCCCAAGGCAAAGGGCCTGGGTTCAATCCCTGTCCAGGGAACTAGATCCTGCATGCTGCAATTAAAGATCCTGCAGTTGCTGGGGGGAAGGGACAGTTAGGGAGTTTGGGATGAATCTGTACACAGTGCTATATTTAAAATGGATAACCAGTAAGGACCCCCTGTATAGGACATGGAACTCTGCTTAATGTTATGTGGTGGCCTGGCTGGGAGGGGACTTTGGGGGAGAATGGGTACTTCTATACGTATGGCTGGGTCCCTCTGCTGTTCACCTGAAACTACCGCAACATTGTTAATCGGCTACACCCCAGTACAAAATAAAAAGTTTAAAGTTTGGAGGGGGTAAAAAAAAGATCCAGCATCCGCAACTAAGGCCCGGTGCAGCCAAATGAATAAATATTCCTTGGCGGCCCAGACAGTTAAATATCTGCCTGCAGTGCAGGAGACCTGGGTACGATCCCTGCGTCGGGAAGATCTTTTGAGGAAGAGAATGGCACCCCACTCCAGTATTCTTGCCTGGAAAATTCCATGGACAGAGGAGCCTGGCAGGGCTGCAGCCCATGGGACGCAAAGAGCTGGATACGACTGAGTAACTAACACACACACAAATTGTTAAGGTAGTAAAAAAAAAAAAGGAAAGTTAAAATAGTAAATCTTATGTTATGTATATTTTACCACAGCTTTAAAAAAAAGCAACACCTGCTCCTAGCTCACTGCTTTATCCTCAGTGGCTGGCACAGAGTAGGCGTGCAGAAAGTGACTGTTAGATGCAAGGATGTGAGCAAAAAATGCAAACCCACCTTGAACTCCCCTGACCTGAGGCTCCCAACCTTCAGGAAAAATGGCAGGAGGGGCTGGTCAGGTTCCCCCAACCCCCAGAAGATGCTTGAGGCAAACACTTACCTGGGCCTTCTTCTGCCAGAGAGGGAGTCTCTCTTGCTGGTTCAGCAGCCGCGCCATGACCAGAAGGCTGAGCTGGCCTCGAAGCTGCCTGTGGGAGAAGGGGCAAGAGAGGCTGAGGGGGTGCACCCTGCGGTGGGGTGGGGGTTCAGGTCTGGAGGTGGGCAGGGAAGTGTAGGACACGCATGGAAAGGTGAGCAGGGAAGAGCCCCTCTGTCTGGGGAATTTCAGCTTTCTCCTTTGGTTTCCAGCATTTATGATATATTTTAGAAGTCATAAAAAACATGCCAGATGGGAAAGCTTAAAAATAAGCAAAAGAGAATAATTAATGAAGAAAAAGGCGGTGATTTCAGAGGCTAGCATAGTGGTGCTTTTCTTCTTAGTTTTTTTTCTATATAGGTCTGTGCTACACAGAGATACCGTGCATCCACTTCTGTACAGACCATTGTCTTTTTTTCCTTTGCAGCGTTAAGATCTTTCAGCCCTGGAAGGTGGTAGGAGGTGGGTGACCGGGGCTGGTGAGGCCACATTTTGTTGTTTTTTTCCCACTCAGTATTCAGTGACTTTTCTTTGGAGAGTCCCTTCACTTCTACCCTCAGCCCAGATTCGGGTTCCCAGGCGGGCACATGAGCCGAGCCTGGCCCATCAGCCCCCGAGCTCAAGCCACTGTGAGGGGCCCTTGGGGTCTCGGCTGGGACCAGGAGAGTGCGTTCTCTTCCAGCAGGGCCACTAATCTGCTGGGAGGGGCGCCTACAGTCACTGGCGGCCACCCTGCCTCTCGGTGGGGCTGGGGCAGCAGTCGGGGAGGCTGGAGGATGAAGCAAGTAGAGACAGAGCCCTCCCTGCCTGAAGCCCCCAACCCCCAGACCCATGCAGTCAGTGGGCTGGGTAGCTCAGCCAATAAAGCCCTCTTTGCTTCTGCAGCAAGTCTGAGCTGTGCTTCTCAGTCTAGCGCCAGTCCTGACTGAATTCCTCAGGGTGGGGCGGGTACCGGCTCTCTTCTGGAGTAGAGCCTTATGATGGGGATTTCAGGCGCTAATGTTTATGGCTCTGATTTTTTTCTCTTTCTATTTTATTTTTTAAACTATTAAAATATGATAACACATTTACAGGAGACTTGGAAAATACAGAACAAAGTTACATATAGCTCCATGATATATTTGGTAAAGGAAATGGCAAGCCACTCTAGTCTTCTTGCCTAGAGAATCCTGTGGACGGAGGAGCCTGGTGGGCTGCCGTCTATAAGGTCGCACAGAGTTGGACACGACTGAAGCGACTTAGCAGCAGCAGCAGCCACAATATATTGGGGCTTCCCTGGTAGTTCAGTAGTAAAGAATCCACCTGCAACACAGGTGACCAGGGTTTGATGCCTAGAAGATCCCCGGGAGAAGAAAATGGCAACACACTCCAGTATTCTTGACTGGGGAATTCCACAGAGGAGCCTGGCGGGCTACAGTCTATGGGGTCGCAGAGAGTTGGACACGACTTGGTGACTAAACCACCACCACCACCACTGTTATTACAATTATTTTCAGGTAGATTAAGATTTTTAATTGGAGTTTCAATATCAAATTCTCAAAAATTAATAGAAGGGATATACAGAAAAGTAGAGGGATACAGTAGACCTGAAAACACCACGAACCAATTCAATAGAATTAAGATTTACAAAATTTTCACACAAGTAGGATACAAATTCTATTCAAGTTTCCATAGACTATTAACTAGGAGATACTGGAACATATCCAGGGACATAAAACAAGGTGCAAAATTTTCATGGTCTAAAGGTATTAAAATCATAGAGTCTGTTATCAGTGGAATTACATTAGAAATCAGTATCGAAAAATATGTGAAAATAACCCACATATTTTCAAGTGCAATGTGACATTTACCAAGAGAGATCTTTGACTTAGGCGGGCTCTGGCTTTCATGGGTCCCTGAGGGCTGGGGTGAGTAAAGGGTTGGAAGAGGGGAGTAGAGACCAGAGGATGGGACTAGGGGTGGCAGTGGCCAGGAGAGGCTGGAGGGGGCGATGGGAGGAGGGATGGGGGGTTCCATCTTCCTCACACTTCCACACACTTGTGGCCCCCATGGGCAGCAGAGGTCAGCCCCTGACATGGATTCTGATGTGGCCACAGTCTCTAATTCCAGGGGAAGCAAAGGTGAGGTCCTAGAGCCGGAGGAAACCAAAGGACCATGGTGGAAACACTTGGGTCAGAACCAGCTCCATAGAGGAGACATTCCCTCGAGTAGCAACACTGCTGGAGGGACCCCACGGGCACCCCCACCCCTATCCTGGAAGGACCCCACAAGGAACAGAAGGGTGGCACATGGGGACGGCAAGCTGCAGGCAGCCCTCGGAAATGACATTTCCCTAAAGTACTCGGGGGAGGCAGGACTGAGCCTGGCTCCCCCTCAGCGGGGCCGGAGGCACCCGTGCAACTCCTCCAGGGCTTGCGCCCACCCTTGCTTCACGTGGTGGGGGTGGGGAGCTCCTGGGTGGTGGGGAACGGAGGTGGGAATGGCCTCCTCCAGCTTCCCATCAGGCTGAGCAGGTGGTACCTGAAGCAGGCACCTTGTTTATATTCTTAGTCAAGAAAATCAGAGGAATCAACAGTGCAAGAAGCTCTTGATTTAAAACAAACAAAAACCAGCATCAGGCAGCAGTGCCCCACACCAGAAGGGCAGACGTGAGAAAGAGCGGGATGCTCCCATACAGTTGGTGGGGATGTAAATGCATACGCCCACCTCAGTCACCTGCTGGGTGAGACCTGCTCAAGCTGAAGAGGTGCATGTGCCCACCCACAACCCAGCAGTCCTCCTCCCTGGCACAGAGATGCGGTGTAGGAAAAAACAGAGAGGCAGACGTGCAATGTCGGCCCACGAACGGACAGACGACTGGACTGCATCTGCAGTGCTTGGCGACGGTGGACGAGCCGGGACTCCGCCCAGCAGCATGGTGACCTCACGGCGCTGTGCGGGAGGAGCCATCACAGAAGACTACACCTGTGTGATTAAGGGCAAAAACGGGGGTCCTGCTCTCCTTGGCGGGGGGCAGGTTCTGTTCGTTTTTGGGTTTTTTTTTCTGGTCGCACCACATGGCTTGCAGGATCTTAGTACCCCGACCAGGGATTGAACCTGTGCCCAGGATTGAAAAGTGACGAGCCCTAACCACTGGACCACCAGGGAATCTCCTCCTTTCGTTCTGGGTGCTGCATGTGCTGGACCTGTGAAAACTCGCTGAGCACACACTGACAGTCGGTGTTCTGTTTGTATGCTGCAATTCAACAAAACGATTACTTATAGAAGTTCAGATGGGTGGGGGTGGGGGTAAGGATTGCCCAATTTAGCCAATAAAAACATAGGTGATGGTGGTCCTTCAGTCGCTAAGTGGTGTCCAACTCTGTGACCTCATGGACTGGCAGCAAGCCGGCCTCCCTGTTCCTCACTATTTCCCGGAGTTACAGGATGATATAGGATGCCCAGTTAAATTTGAATTTCTTATAGATAAGGAATAATAATATCCCACAGACAAGGAGTAATTCCTTAGCATAAGTTCCTCCCATGTGATCTTTGTGTTGTATCTGGTCTCCCTGAGAGGGATCAGCCATCCTGGACTGGGAAGGGCTGCCATTAGGCAGCGCGGGGCCCTCTCTGACCCCGGTTCCCTCTGCAGAGCGCGCCAGTGTTCCCACCGACCACCTGAGTCCTGGGGAGAGGTAATCCCACATGGACTCCGCCAAGAGACAGAAAGCAGAAGCCCCTCTTCCAGCGCGCCCCATACCAGCCTCGGACGGGGTGAAGGCAGGAAGGGCCCCGCCCCACACCCGGAGCTCCACCCCGTCTCTCCCTGGGCTCCGCCCACCATCCCGCACTGTCCGCCAGAAGCTGCTCTCCAGCCGTTCCCCTCAAGCCCGGCCCGGCAGCAGCTGGGCCAGAGCACAGTGGGAGGCAGACGGACCCTCCAGCCCCTCCAGCCGCTGCTGAGAGGCGAACTTGAAGCGGGAATCAGAAGTCCAGCATCTGGGCTTCATTAACCCAAACCCGAACCTTCGGGAGCGCTCTTGCCCACAGCGGGAGGGGAGGGGCCGACCCTGGATGGGGGTGCAGGCAGAGCCAGGGCTGGTTCCAGGAGGGAAGAGGCTGATTGGGGGTGAAAAATAAAGAGAAAAGCACTAGAAAGAGCACCGAGTGGGCGAATGGATGAAAGAAACCCGCATCAGAGGGTGGCGTTCCCTGCTTGCCCACTGCCTTTCATCCCCACGGCCCTGCTCTGCCTTCTAAACCAGTCCCCTGCCCTCTCAGCTCCCACTGGGACACACAGACAGGGAGACGGGACCGGTTTTCAATTTTACACTGAGAAGTTACTGGACAGAGAAGGGAAAGCCAAGACTCAGCCCAAACACCACCCAGACTGCGCAGGGCGCAAGCAGGGGTGGGGGGTGGAGAGGGGGATGGGAGTGGGGCGAGGCCTGCCGCTCGGCGGAGGTTGACCCCACCCGGGAGGCCTCCCGGGAACTCAAAACAGGCGGACAAAGGAGGACGCAGAAGGCCCTGGAACCTTCCCAGCTACTGTCATATAAGGCAACAGGCTCAGCCCACTGCGCTCACACCAGGCCAGGCCCCTGCAGCGGCCTGCCTCCTCCACCCCCGCGGGCCGCTGCAAGACCAGGACGCTGGATCAGCACACGGAGGGGCCTAAGGCGCCGGGAGGTTTGGAAATGACTTTTCCAAACCGACAACAGAGGCTGGTTGGACGTGGAGCGCAGGCGCTCAGTTTCCCAGCCTCCAGCCCCTCTCCCCCCAGCTCCTGAGAGGGGCAGCCTGCTGGGGCTCAGGGGGGCAGCAAAGGCCCCATACCCGCATGGGCCAGGAGGGTGCCAGGACCACCACACAGATCAATGCAGCCCCTTCAGACGGGAACCAGGCCCTGCTGAAGCTGAACTGCCCAGGAAGGCCATCGGGCATCTGGCCAAAGGTGTGAACGGCCTTTTCCTTGTCTCCAGGGCAATTCAGGAAGCAACCACAGCGGGCCGGTTCGTGGTGGAAGCACTGCCCAGCACCCTGCCCCAGGGCGTCGGCGGGCCTGCCCCTCCCAGGCCGCTCAGGCCACCTCACCGGGCACTGACTGCTCTCACGCCACCTGCCCCTCAGTCCTTCCCCTGGAGTCTCCTGTCTTGCATGTGAACATGTGTCACCCGGGCAGGCAGATGGGGGCCTGGGCTCAGAGGTGGGGGTCGCCTCCTCAGCCTTCTGCCCAGGCATCTCACACCCGCTGGGGCACTCACAAACGTGGACACAGCACAGGACGGACAGGAAGAGAAGGCAGCATGCAGACAGCCTCGGGCCCACGCGGGGGGCTCCCACCGGGCAACGCCAAAGAGCTGTCTATGATCGCTGGCTTTGCCATGACTGACACCCACAAGTGCTGGCCATGCCAGGGGAGCCAGATACGAGACAGAACCCTGTATGGTTCCACTGGGACCTGAGTCTGAAGCCCAGCACAGAAAATCCATGGGATGAAAGCTGCCGAAGTGGCTCTTTTTGCAGAGGCCATGCCTGGGACGGGTCCAGGGCCCTTCTAGGGGAGCAGGTGACCTGGCTGGTGACGCAGTGGTGGCTGCACAGACACCCGGTGCAGTGCAGTGTCCACCTCTGACATGTTCTCTCCTGCGTGTACATCACAACCAAACAAGAATCAGGTTCACTCAGTCACATCTGGACTGCCAGCCTCCTCTCTCCCCTCCTCCCTCCCTCTCTTTCTCTCTTTCTGGTATGATGATGAAACCGAGACCCCTAAAAACATCTGAAAAGTCACCTGGTCTCATGTCCTGGGACCCGCATACCCGTCCATTCAGTCAGGGCCTCCGCATACTTGGAGAAAAGTCGCCAGGGACTTCCCTGGTGGTCCAGTGGCTAAGACTCTGCGCTCCCAGAGCAGGGGGCCTAGGTTCAATCCCTGGTCAGGAAATTAGATTCCATGTGCTGCAACTAAGACCCAGCACAGTCAAATAAACAAATATTTAAAAAGTCGCCATACTTCGCACACTATCCCTTCCCCCGAGTGCAACAAGCTACTCTTCTCTGTCTTTTGGAATCTTCGCCATTCTGGGTGGGTTCTTCTGAAAGCCCTTGAGGTTGCTGACATTCTCATTAAGCAAGGCGCTCAGAACTGAAGCGGACCCTTATTTGGGGGGGAGCCCCTCAACGCTACGCTCTTGACAGGTTGAGCCCAAAGTCTAGTCCACACGTCTGGCTGTCAAATCCCATTTCCTAGACCCTGTTCTCCACTGTGCAGCTCGGTCTCTCCCACTCAGCCCATCGTTATGGTCTTTTGAGATCTTCGAGGATCTTCGCTGTCAGTTGCCTTCATGTTATGCATGAACCCAACTACTGTTCTGTTAATGGCCTCATTCAAGACCTTGGGTCTGTGCTGGCCAACCTGTCAGTGGAGACAGAGCTCTGGGTGCCGCCCGGACCTATCCTCCAGGCAGACTCTGATGGCCAGTGGCATCTTCTGACAATGAGTCCGTCTAACTGGACATCACTCTTCAGCCCACACTTCAGCTTGCTATGTTATGGCAAGATAGGATGTGCGTCTCCATCAAATGCCCTACAGAACCCAGACAGCCCTCTCCAGGGTATTCTGCTTAGCCTATCAAAAACTAAATGAGGCTAGGCTGGTATGATTTATTCTTAGGAATCCTAGAAAGCAGGGCTTCCTTTTCTATGTATGTGCTCACAAGCTTTCCCCTGGGGAGTTCTGTTGAGGAACACGTCAAGTCCACAGAGCTGAATGAAGAAGAGCACCCTTCTTCTTCATTCCCCGGGGAGCTCTCCCTTCCCGAGAGGTCTCTGTGGAGTTAGGGCTCCCCCACATCGTGCAGGACAGACGTGAAGGGGACCTCAACTCATTCCACCCAGTTAGATGCTGCCATCTGGTCTCCCCCTGCTATTACAGGCTGCAATCCCCTTTGATCAATACTCCAGTCTAGATGAAAAATTAGGCTCCTTCACAAAAGAAAACAGAAACAAAACATGAATTACGTGGTGGTGTTCTCTCTTCACCAGGGTCATCATTTCCCTATCAACCCAGAAGAGCTCTCCTGGCATCAAAAATAACTACACAGGAGACGTCCCTGGTAGTCCAGTGGTTAGGACTCCACACTTCCACACTGGGTTTGATCTCTGGTCAGGAAACTAAGATCCCACATGCCTCTCAGTGCAGCAAAAAAAAAAAAAAAAAAAAAAAAAAAATTATACAGAAGCTCCTTCCGTGGGCTTTAGCTACTCCCAAAAGAACTGTCACCAGTTCATTGGGTTCATGTTATTTTTCCATGTGCCTTGCCTGTGTCCCCTTCCTTCTCTCTTCCATATCTTTCAAGATCAGAGATCATGCATGATGAGCTTTGGGTGCAGACCTTGCCGTCTCTAAATATTAATACTTCCTGCTTTTTCCCTTACTGGGTCCATTTGCAATCCATGTCCAAAGTCTTACTGTAGGATCTCCTGGCTCAGCTGAGCCACTTTGTCTTTGGAGTCTGCTACTGAAAATTTCTTGCTCTCTCTGCTTTTTGAAATCTGCCCTTCAGAAGCCAGCTCTCCACAAGCAAGCTCCCTCTTCTGTGCCAGGATTCCAGGGACCCAGAGTTCGAAGTCACAGTCCCTGTCCTCAGGATGCTCACAGTCCAAGGGGGCACCAACAACCAAGTTTCTGCATCCGGAGGTTTCTACAAAGAGAAGCTGCCTCCTCAGAGCCTAGTCTTGGGGGTGAGGAAGCGTCGACCAGGCAAAGAGGCTTTTCGGCGAAGAGGGAACAGGCGTTGAAACGTTTGAGACAACTGCTCCTCATGGGTTTGGGTAGCGGCACAGCTTCAGGATAGGGTTGGAGTGTGGAAGCCTGCAGGGGCTGGGGGGCTGGGGAACGTGGAGGGACGTGAAAAGCAGGCAGGAGGGCCCTAGTGTACCAGGTAGGGCTGTTTGAATTTCATCCTGGGCATAGAAGTCTGAAGGATTTTAAGCGAAGGAGTGACAGGGCCAGATGTGCACCAGAAGCAAGATCCTGCCGCAGGGCAGCATGGGGACGGTCAAACTGGCAAGAGATTAGAGACTGTAAGTTGCGGCCAGCCTTGGAAGGTGACATGGAGAGGCGACGGTTGTGGGAGAAGGGGCTGCCTTTTACTCTCATTTTTCACTGCTAAGCTCCACTTTGCCTTCAGCATAACAGTGCATCCCTGGTTGAGGAGGTCGGGGAGAGCGCGGGCATCACACCAGTGTTGGTGAGTGTTCTTGATCTTTTGTGCTTAACTATTCGGCAGAGATAGTGGCAGCCCCCGTACAATAATACGGCCTCCTCCCCGGGGTCGGTCTGAGCCCAGTGGGGCAGCCGCCCGCGAGGGAGGGGACAAGGCCACCAACACGGGGGCATGGTGAGGGGAGGGGGCAGCTAACTAAGACCACAGGAAACACAGGGCAGCTGTGGAAGAGAGTTAGGAGCTCTTTCCGATCCAGTGTGGAACGGCTGCCAAAACCTGTGCTGAAGTGGAAGCGGGGGGGGCGCGGAGGACAAGCTGTATGCAAGAGCAGATGAGACACGGGGACAGGCTGGGTGGCACAGGCGTGGGGGCAGGGGGACGGGCGCGTTTTCTAGAGGCGCTCCCTGGTCCTTGTTGAATTTTGTCCAACTGGAGTGCTTTAGCTATTTAGAAAAAAGAAATACAAGTTCTAAATAAATGAATAAATAATATCCACCCTGGTGAGGAGCCCTCTTTCTCAGCAAAGTGCTCAACAGCAGGGTTTACCCTACTTGGAGTGTCTGTTCGAAAGCAGGTAAGTCTGTTCCACGATATTCACTCCAAGTATTCAAGGAGCATCTGCCAAGGGCACGGGAGCTCCAAACAGACGCCCTCCGAAAGACACTGACTCCTGGAACCTGAAATCGCAGTTTGGCTAACAGATGAAGGATGTCATAAATTCAGGATATGACAAAAGCAGTTTCAAATCTTTTGGGAAGTGACGGATTATTAAGACTGAAAAGAATTGGTGTTGGGTCACTGGCTCTTTGAGGGTGGGGAAAAACATCAAGTTAGATCCCTGTTTTGTACCTACAAAAAATGGATTCCAGATGGGATTAGGAGCCAAAAGAAACAAAGTTATATAAGTACTGAAGGAAAATAGAACACAATATTTTTATGCTCTTGGGGTGGGGAAGGCCTTCCTTTTCAAGCTAGAAAGAGTCAATTACAAATCAACCCTCTGTACTATGCACGGTAACTTTTCTGAAAATCTGAAGCTATTCTGAAATGAAAAGTTTACTGAAAAAGGAAAAATAATCATTTTGTGAAACAATAAACACAAAGGTTTAAAAAAGACAATTTACAGGCTTAGGAGAAAACATGGTGCCCAAAACATATGTAATATGCAACTTACAAATCAATATAATTAAGAAG
This sequence comes from Odocoileus virginianus, assembly GCF_023699985.2. Classification (NCBI taxonomy): domain Eukaryota; kingdom Metazoa; phylum Chordata; class Mammalia; order Artiodactyla; family Cervidae; genus Odocoileus; species Odocoileus virginianus. Next base: position 2,962,314 of record NC_069675.1, read on the forward strand.
AAGGACTTCCTGGTGGTCCAGTGGTTAAGAGTCTGCCTTGCCATGCAGGGGATACAGGTTTGATCCCTGGCTGGGGAACTAAGATTCCACATGCTGCAGAGCAACTAAGCCTGACACTGCTATTATTGAGTCTTCATACCACAACTAGAGAGTCCGTGAGCTGCAACGAAAGGTGATGCAGTGAAGATCCCACACGGCTCAACTAAGACCAGATGCAGCCAAATAAATAAATACGTAAAAAAGAAGAAGAAGAAAAATTACCGGATAGAAAAATGGGTGAGTAATATCAAGAGACAATTTACACCAAAGGAAACACAGAAAAAGATTCTCAGTTTCACTGGCAACCAGGGAAATGAAAATTAGAATCACAGGATGAGACTTTTCACTTACCAGAGTAACTAAAACTTAAAAACAACACTGAGAATGAGAGTGTTAATAAGAGTGTGGAGAAACAGGCATTTTCACGTCTATTATTAATTAGTACAGCTTCTTTTTTGGAGACGAAATTTTAACTATTCATACTTCAGGATTGCAGTTTCAAAGAACTTATCCTATTGAAGTATTTGCATAGATGCACAAGCTTGCATACTGGACAAATATCATAACCAGGGAACGGCTGCGTGCACAACCAGGGAATACTATGCAGCTATGGAAAATAATGCAGTTCATCTCACACACACACACACACACACACACACACACACACTTACATTCAGGCACACCTTGGAGAAATTACAAGTTTGGTTCCAGACCACCACAATAAAGCGAATACTACAATAAATCAAGTCACATGAATTTTTTGATTTTCTAGTGCATATAAAAGTTGTACTTAAATCTACAGGAGAAAATATTTGCAAATGATGTGATTGGCAAGGGTTTAATTTCCAAAATATACACTCAGCTCCTATAATTCAATAACAAAAAACTCCCAAACAATCCAATCGAAAAATGGGCTGAAGATCTAAATAAGACATTTCTCCGAAGAAGATATATAGATGGCCAATAGGCACATGAAAAGATAGTAAATATTGCTAATTATTGGAGAAATGCAAATCAAAACAACGAAGTATCGCTTCACACCAGTTATAATGGCCATCATTAGCAATTCTGCAAACAATAAATGTTGGAGGGGGTGTGGAGAAAATAGAACTCTCTTACACAGTTGGTGGGAATGTAAATTGGTGCAGCCACTATGGAAAACAGCATGGAGGTTCCTCAGAAAACTAAAAATAGAGTTTCCAAATGATCCACCAATTCCATTCCTGGGGATATATCCAGACAAAACTATAACTGGAAAAGATACATGCACCCTTATGTTAATGGCAGCACTATTTACAATAGCCACGACATGGAAACAATCTAAATGTCCATCAATAGATGAATAGAGAAAGAAGATATGGTACATATATACAATGGATACTACTCAGCCATAAAAAAGAATGAAATGATGCCATTTGCAGTAACATGGATGGTCCGAGAATTACCACACTAAGTGATGTAAATCAGAAAGAGAAAGGCAAATGCCATATGATATCACTTTATGTGGAATCTAAAATATGACACAAATAAACATATCTACCAAACAAAAACAGACTCACAGACATAGAGAACAAACTTATGTTTGCCAAGTGGGAGGAAGCTGGGGGGAGGGAAGTACTGGAAATCTGGGATTAGCAGAAACAAACTGTTATATGTGGGATGGATAAACAAGGTTCTACTGTATAGCTCAGTATATATATTTAATATCTTGTGATAAACCATAATGAAAAAAGAGTATGAAGAAGAATATGCATAGGTATAACTGAGTCACTTTTCTGTGAAGCAGAAATTATTAGTAAACAAAACATTGCAACTCAACTATAATTCAATAAAATTTTTTCAAAAATTGTATTAATTCTGTAGTCTATTAGTGTGCAACAGCATTACGTCTGAAATAATGTACCTATCTTAATTAAAAACATTCCATTGTTAAAAAACGCCATCATCTGAGCCTTCAGAGAGTGAGTCCTAATCTTTTTACAATAGTAATATCCAAGATCATTGATCACAGACCATCATCACAAATATAATAATAAGGAAAAAGCTTGCAGTATTTCGAGAACTACCAAAATGTGACACAGAGACATGAAGTGAGCAGATACTGTTGGGGAATGACACTGACCGACTCGCTCAATGCAGGGTCGCCACAAAGCTTCACTTGGAAAAAATGGAGTATTTGTGAAGTGCAATCAAATGAGGTCTGCCAGCATATAGACACACTTACATACATGTAAGTAAATACACATACATGTCAAAGTGAAAACAACAAACACAAACCACATGGCCTGGGCTGGAGCACAAGGGGCCCTGGAGGCCAGGCTCAGCCCTCTGCACTTCTCAGTGCAGGCGATGGGGAGCAAGGCCAAGCAGAGCCATGACAATCAGGTGCAGCCGCAGAGCAGACAGGCTGCGAAGGAGGAGCTGGGACTGTCTGTGAAAGCTTCGGCTCTCCCTGGAGGGGATCCAGGACAGCCTGGTTGGAAGGTGGGAAGAGGTGTCATTCTAGGTGGTGATGGTTGTTCTTTAGTTGCTGAGTTGTGTCTGACTCTTCGCCACCCCATGGACTGTAGCCTGCCAGGCTCCTCTGGCCGTGGGTTCTCTAGGCAAGAATACTGGAGTGGGTTGCCATTTCCTGCTCCAGGGCTTCTCGACCCAGGGATCAAACCCAGGTCTCCTGCACTGGCAGGCAGATTCTTTACCACCATGCCGCCAGGGAAGTGCCATTCTAGGCAGGAGCAGCTGCAAACAGACCTAGAGAGGAGAGGAGGGGACATGGGGAGAGGCCTGCACAGGGCAGCGAGAGGGACTCCCTGGGCTGTGCCCTCAAGTGGGAGAAGGAAGGAGGGGAGAAGGGAGCCTGGAGTGGGTACAGAAAATTGGTTCTTATCTCCCTGCAGGCTGTTTGTTTGGCACATTCATTCACTCAAGAAGAATTTACAAAGTGCCAACAGTGTGCCAGGCTCTGTTCTGGATGAGGGGTGATACAACAGTGACCCCAGTAAGGGGCCTGCTCACTGTAGGGGATGAGGACGAGAGGCAGCCACGAACAAGGAGCAAGCAGGACCTCCCCAGTGGTCCAGGGAGGAATTCGCCTGCCAGTGCAGGGGATAGGGGTTTGATCCCTGGTCTGGGAAGATCCCACATGCCTCAGGGCAAATATGTCCACGGGCCGCAACTACTGAGCCTTCGGGCTGCAACTGCTGATGGCTGAGCCCCTAGAGCCTGTGCTCTGCAACGAGAGAAGCCACCACAAGGAGAAGCCCGCTCACCGCATCTAGAGAAAGCCCTCACTCAGCAAGGAAGACCCAGCGGAGCCACAAGTTAAATTTTTTAAAAAGGGAGACAAATGTAAAGAAATTTCTGGCCGAGATCAGTGCTGCGCAGAAAATAGAATGATGAACGGAGAGTTTGAGAGGGAGGCGTCAAGGGGATTGATGAGGGGACACTGTGCAGCTGATGTCTGAATGGCGAGGGGGAACCCTACCTCCACGAGGACTGGGGAGGGAGCAGTCTGGAAGGCGGGTGGGGGTGCTGCTGAGTCTGAGGCTAATTGCACAAGGCAATTGTTTTGCTAATAAGACCGTGTTAAGAAAATGAGGCTTTTTTTCCCATTTGGTAATGAAGTCATTAGTGAGTTGTATTTTTAGTTCTTGCTCCTGGGTTTTTGACATTGGGCTCGAGGGGGAGGTCTTGGGGACTTCCCCCACACCCCACAGGGTGTCACGGGGGTGGGGATGAGCCTCAGAGGGAGAGGAGATGGAGGTGGAGCAGTACCCACCTGCTCCGGGGGGTTACGTCCAGGAAGAGCTGCACGAGTGCCAGCAGGCTGTGGTGGTGATCAGACACTCGACTCAGGGCACAGCACAGCTGCCGGAGCTGCGGGGTGAGAGGGCGTCCAGGTGGGCTTTCCAGAGGCAGGCGCCTCCTACCCTGACCCCCCCCCCACCCCCGCCAGCCCACTCAGCAGGGAGGCCTGGAGAGCAGAGGGGGGTCACAGAGGCCAGGTCAGGGAGGACCGCCGGAGCAGCATGGTCCCTGCTGGGGGCCTCACAGGTGAGGCTGGGGCTTGGGCTTTGACTCAGGGGCCCACAGCACCTTTCCTGGCCACTCGCGGATGTTCTCCAGGAGCTGCAGCAGGAGCTGCTGGAGGTCGGTCCTGGGCAGCAGGCGGAGTCTGGTGTCCAGGCCAGCACGGCATAGCAGCTCAATCAGGTCCAGAAGGTTCTGGTCGGTGTAGGCCACTGGCTGGGCCAGTGCACACAGTGTCAGGAACTGGAGAGGAGAGAGCGCGAGGGCGGGGGTGCCTCCCTGGGACTGTGAGCCCCCAACTGTGCTGGGAAGGAGCTGAGAAAAGCAACAAGGCCTGAAGTCGAACCCCCGGGGTCGTCGGGGCAGGCACAGGCGTGGAGGGAGCCAGCTTCTGTAGCATCGATCCTGGCAGTCAGCAAAGTGCCTGTGACGGTGCCCAGTGGGAGCCACTGAATTTGATGCTGAGTGGGTCTGGGTGGGACTCACCTTACAGATGTAGTTCAGGCTGCTGTCCAAGGCCATCTCCTGGAGGGTGTCCTGCTGTTCACTGCGGCTCAGGCTGGCCTCGCTAGGGTGAGACAAAAACAAAGGAAGGGAAGCAGTCAGAGGCAGGCACAAGGGAAGAAGTGAGGCAGAGGGGGAGGCCGTGCCGCTGGAGAAGAGAGTTCTCCGATGATCCATTCAACCCAGGGCCCCGGTGCCCTATGTGCGCGGGTCTTTCACTTGTCCAGTCGCTCAGTCATGTCCAACTCTTGTGACCCCAAGGACTGTAGCACGCCAGGCCTCCCTGTCCATCACCAGCTCCCAGAGTTTACCCAAACTCATGTCCATTGAATCGGTGATGCCATCCAACCATCTCATCCTCTGTCGTCCCCTTCTCCTCCTGCCCTCAATCTTTCCCAGTATCAGGGTCTTTTCCAATGAGTCAGCTCTTCGCATCAGGTGGCCAAAGTGTTGGAGTTTCAGCTTCAGCATCAGTCCTTCCAATGAATATTCAGGACTGCTTTCCTTTAGGATGGACTGGCTGGGTCTCCATGCTGTTCAAGGGACTCTCATGAGTCTTCTCCAACACCACAGTTCAAAAACATCAATTCTTTGACACTCAGCTTTCTTTATAGTCCAACTATCACATCCATACATGACTATCGGAAAAACCACAGCTTTGACTATATGGATCTTTGTTGGCAAAGTGATATCTTTGCTTTTTAATATGCTGCCTAGGTTTGTCATAGCTTTCCTTCCAAGGAGCAAGAGTCTTTTAATTTTGTGGCTGTAGTTACCGTCTGCAATGATTTTAAAGCCCAAGACAATAAAATGTCACTGTCATGAACACAATGAAAAGGTCATCCACTGCTATGTAACAAATTACTCCCCCCAAATGGAGAGGCTTAAAAACAACCAATACATATTATCCTGTGCAGTTTCAGAGGATCAGGAATCCAGAAGCAGCTTAGCCAGGGGGCTCTAACTAAGGGTCTCTGGGGAGGCTGCCCCCAAGGCTTTCGTGGGGGGGGGGGGTGCCTGCTGTCAGCATAGACTTGACTGGCCTGGAGGAACTGCTTCTCAGGTCACTTGGGGGTCACCGGCCTCAGTCCTTCCATGGAGCTTCACCCCAGGGTTCCCTAACTTGCCCCGACTTTCTCTAAAGTGAGTGAGCTGAGAGAGAGGAGATGCCCACCTAAGACAGAGGCTTAGAAGCTAACCTTGGAGGTGACATTGCCTCTGTGGTCTCCCCTGGCCACGTGGGCCAGTCTGACTCCGGGTGGGAGACAGCTGCACAAGGGGGTGAACATCAGCTCGTGGAGTCACCGGTGCCTCTCAGGGGCTGGCATCCCAGCACTGTCACTCCAGGAGGGCCCCCAGCTTTAGTTTTCTGGGGCTTGGAAGCCTGAAGAATCATACTCCAATGCTTCCTGCAAACTCTTCCTCAAAAGCATTGTTTGGAGTTTCCTTGGTGGTCCAGCGGTTAAGAATCTGCCTTGCAATGGAGGGAACAAGGGTTCAATCCCTGGTCTGGGAAAATCCCACATGCTGCAGAGCAATTAGGCACCACGACTACTGAAGCCTGTGCCCAGAGCCTGAGCTCCCCAACAATGAGAAGCCTGCACACTGTAACTACAGAGTAGCCCCCACTCGCCACGACTAGAGAAACCCTGCTGGCAGCAACAAAGACTCAGTGCAGCTAAAAACATAAACAAAAATAAATACATAAGTAAATAAAGAAAATTCACTTAAAAGCGTTCTTTGTCCACACAGGTGTGGTGAGTCTGTGCATACACGGAAAAGCACACTCCGTTGTAGCTTATGTCAGGTTACCTTCCAAAGTCTGCAAGTAAGGTGAAATTAGACTGAAAGAGATCTTCAATAACCCCTCCAAAGGTGTTCCACTACTATGCTGTCCACAGACAAGCCTGGCATGGCCAGATTCCTCTTAGCAAACAGCCTGGATGAAGCCAGAGGCCAGGGTCACATTTAAAACACCCTCTTTAAAGACCAGAGTCACACACAGTTTGGCGAGAGCCCTACAGGGAGGGAGCTGCTGGCAGCACAGCAGACTCACATCACCCTCTGCACAGGCATGCCAGGCACAAGCTCCCCGGGTGACACGCCGAGCTGGGGTGTCCTTACTAAACGATGCTCTTTCTCTGGCCACGTGTATATTGTTGGCATCAAATAAGTGAGGTGGCTTTTCAAAAATTAATTTGCTATTTATTTTTGGCTGTGCCGGGTCTTCCTTGCAGGGCGTGGGCTTCTCATTGCGGTGATTTCTCTCATGCAGAGCACAGGCTCGTGGCACAGGCTTCAATAGGTGCAGTACACAGGCTCCAGAGCACCGGCCCAGTAGTTGTGGTACACTGGCTCAGCTGCCCCATGGCATGCGGAATCTTGCTGGACCAGGGATTGAACCCATGTCCCCTGCATTGGCAGGCAGATTCCTAAACACTGGACCACCAGGGAAATCCAAGTAGGATGACTTTATGACAAGTCTCCCTTTGCTGTCTCTTCCACTCCTGTAGTCTTACTAACTAGCTTGGAGTTCCTGTTAACAAGGGACTCCTTACAAATGATGTCATCAGTGATGACGACAACACTGCCGACAGTAACAGCCTCTGGGGTCGCCGCCCTGGCCACGGTTCCCAGATGCTCCAGTGAACAGGCTCTGCTCTTCTTTACTTGTCTATGCTGCTTCTCGGAGAGGGAAGAAAAATGCCGTCTCTAGGCACCCAGGAAATCGGTGTCAAAAATCACTGCTGGAGTGGAGGGGTGGGGCGAGGCCTAGATAGGCCTGGGCTGGGCCATTCTCCAGGCCACTCTTCCTCAGCATTTGTGAGTTCAGAGAACACGAACAGACGGGGGAGACTGGGGCTCACGCACTGGGCCTGTGTCAGAGTCGCAGGGGAGTCCTGGCTTATACCTGTCCGTAAGCCTGCGTGGAGCCGTGCGAGCATGGGAGGGAACGCTTTTAGATTGCCCGAAGAGGCAGGAAGCCTCAGAGCCAGCTTTGTGACTCTGCCCAAGTGGAGGGGGCTCTCAGACAGCTCCGTGCTGCCAGGGGGAGAAAGAGGGCAGAAATTGTGGGCTGGTGACTCATCTTCTCGGAGCTGGGGAGGGGAAGTGTGTCTGTGACAAGGGTCTCTCCTCCTGGGGATGGACAGAATGCCAGGCTTTCCAAGTGGGAAGGACACATAGCCTCCCCGCTACCCACACCCCCCCCAACCCGCCCCCGCTGCACTGCGCCCCATGTCTCCCCAGGCTGCCTCTGCTGGGAACAGCCAGCAGGCAACATAACGGGTTCCCCTTCCCTGCCTGCCTCTCTGAGGAGCCGCTCGCCTGGAACGCGGCATCTGAGACTGCTATTCTGGGAAGTGGCATCGGCTGATCCCTAGGCCTCTGCCGCGGAGAAGAGGAATTCACAGTCTAAGGAGCCCACTCTTCTCCTGGACTCAGCAGGTTGGAATCGAGTTGAGGGTCCCACCACCAGCCCCACCAGCAAAGCAGCTTTCCCTACCCCCACCCCCAGCCTTGACACCGGCCTGGCAGAGTTAGGGTTCCTGGCCTGTGGCCAGCACCCAGGAGCTAGAGTTTGGGTTGCAAAGGTATTGTTCTCCACTCTTAAGAGAAGCGTGTCGGCTTCTATATTTGTTTTCCCCTATTACTATTTGAGAAAAAAAAAAAATAAAGTGAAAGTGACCCTCTGCTCCTTCTCCTTGGGAAGACGGTAAAACCGAGAGTCTAGCTGGGGGTCAGGGGCCCACCACACAGCCTGTGGGCAAGGCGTGCTCCCGGGCTGGCACTGCTAAACCAGACCAGAGCTGTCAGCTGGGATCTAGTGACCGAGGTCAAGGCAATGAAGAGGAATCGATGCTGAGCTAATGGGGGGCGGCGGGGAGGGGAGCAACTTTTACCTGGATCCAATTACTCTGTCTCAAGGCAACCACCCCCACACTTGACAGGATGCCCTTTCAATGGATTGATTGTCATTTATTTAGCCCACTGGCCTCTGCACCAGGCTTCCCTCTCAGAGAACCCAGTGGATGAAGGCTATCAGCCCCCGGCAACAGCAGCGGGCTGCTGGTCTTCAGGGGCTGGACCTGTGATCTGGGGCTTCCCAGGTGGCGCAGTGGTAAAGCATCTGCCTGCCAGTGCAGGAGACACAAGAGCTGGGAGTTCGATCCCTGGGTCAGGAAGATCCCCTCGAGTTGGAAATGGCAACCTACTCCAGTGTTCTTGCCTGGACAGTTCCATGGACAAAGAAGCCTGGTAGGCTACAGTCCAGGGGGTCACAAAAGGGTTGGACACAACTAAGCGTGCACACACACCTATGACCTGACCAGGGCTCTTCCTCTGGGCTTTGCAGTCAGGGAGCAGCCCAGGAGGACCAGCCACTGCTCCCTCTCTTTCCAGGTGAGACCGAGGACACATGATGAAAAGTCTGTATGGCTGAGTGTGGCACTGGTCCCCTCTGAGGATGCTCAGGCGCTCATCTGCTTCCCGTCCAGCGTTCACACTCTGGTTCCTCCTCTGCTGGCTGTCTCCCTCCCCAGGCTCATCACAGGGCAGAGGGCAACTCTATCTGCAATAAAGCAGACGTCAGATGATGCACGTGGTCTGGCAGCAGCAGGGTTGTTTCCTTCTGGAAGAAAATCTTGAAGCATTCGATGAGATGGTGATGAGTTTCAAGGAAATCTGAGATTAGGAACAGCCGGTGAGAGACCCGTCTTTCTTGTAGAGACTGGAGAGATGGCCCAGCCGTGGGCCCACATGTGCCCTCATTTCCAGTCTCGGCCATGACAGCGTGTGGGTGCCTCAGAGGAGCCCTGGATGGGGACATCCCTGGAGGTCAACAGAGAGGCACCTGGTGCGGAACCAACGGACATGGGATGAGCCTCTGAGGACGAGGACGATGCAGAGAGGAGCGCCTTTCCTGAAGATGCTCTTGTGGCCCATGGAGTTGTGAAGGATGCCACAGCCTTGGTGGAGGAGATGCCAGAACTTTCTTGATGTTCCCTGAGTGCTCTAGAAGAGTCTTCCAACCCTGAGACACCCCGAGTTTCCCAAACACAGAAGCAAGCCAGCACTTCACCATCCCCCACCCCAGGGAAGTCACCTGAGTGGTCTCTCCTGGACCTGTTTGCCTCTTGAAAGGAGGAATAGTCCCCAAAGAACACCTCTAGGCTGAGTGGCTTGGCAGGTGGTCCCAGCCCCTCTTATAGAGCTGCAATGTGTACAGGGGCAGTCTTAAAGGGGCAAGCCACTGGCCAGATGCTCTGGGCCAGTTTTGAGTCCTCAGTGGAGAGCGTGTGCCAGCAGCCATCCCAAGGTGGGGGGCCCAAGGAAAGGGGCAGGGGTGTCAGAACAGCTGTCTGGGGCTGCGGCACTCTGGGCCTTGCCCTAGGACCACAGGGCCCTGCCTTGCTCCCACAGGGTGCTGAGAAGCTGGAAGCCTTCGTGCTGGGGTTTCGCTCTCAAGTATTTGTGCTAGCGTGCTCAGCTGCTCAGCTGTGTCCGATTCTTTCCGACCCCACAGACTGTAGCCCACCAGGCTCCTCTGTCCATGGGATTCTCCAGGCAAGAATACTGAAACAGATTGCCCTTTCCTCCTCCAGGGGATCTTTCCAACCCAGGGATGGAACTCAGGTCTCCTGAGTCTCCTGCATTGCAGGCAGAGGCTTTATCGCTCAAGTGAGCCATCCTGAAGTATGTGAAATGATGCATTGAAATGGCCACACTTCCACAGATCACCTGGCCCTGGGGGAAGGGGGAGGTTAGGGGGCATGGCTCTTTGCAGAGTAAACAAGGAGGTTAAGAGCCTCTAGGGCCACCTCGCACTTTCCAAGCGGACACCAGGTGTGTACCCCTTTCCAAGTGGTCGGAAATAGCTCCTCTGAATCCTCAGGCCCTCCAGGCCCTCCCCTTCATGGATATTTGTTTTTTCTGAGTGTAATTCTCTGCCTGATTTCCTCCTAGAAGGTGATTCAATTGAAGCTCCGCGTTGGGGAAGAGGCAAGTAACTTATTACACCTGGTACGAACGCGGGGGGTAGGGGGGAGGAGCAGGCGCAGGACAGGCTGGCACAAGCACAGGGTATTTATAGCAGAGCGAGGGCGGTTTGGTCTGGTTTGGCTTGGCAGACAATTACCAAACACAGTGGTGCAACAGGTTCTTGAGAAAGCTCTGGCCGTGCCCTAGAGGCTCGTCCGCCCACCACAGGGGGCCCCAGGGCTAGTTGGCAGGAGGGAGGGGGCTCAGCCTGTCCAGGGTCCTAGTGCATGCGTGTGTGCTAAGTTGCTTCATCAGTGTCCAACTCTCTGCAACCCTATGGACTGCAGCCCGCCAGGCTCCTCTGTCCATGAGATTCTCCAGGCAGAAATAGAATACTGAAGCGGGTTGCCATGCCCTCCTCCAGAGGATCTTCCTGACCCAGGGATCGAACTAGCAACTCCTATGTCTGCTGCATTGACAGGTGGGTTCTTCACCACTAGCACCACCTGGGAAGCCCCCTAAACAGTCAAGTCTCAAACCTACTGCTCAGAGAAGTCTCAACAAAAAGCTTGGATGGCACTGTAACGGATGCCTTTACAACCCAGATCTAGTGCGCCATCCATCCAACAAGAGTCATTTATGTACTGTACCAGTTAGCGTCACTGTCCCACCCACCCCAAACCCAGTGCACAATGGGGGCTCCAACACCACAGAATGGGGCATTGTAGACTTTCCACATAAAACTGTGCCTGGCTGGCCATGAGCTGATATTAGGTAATCAGGAGGGGCTTGGAGACAGACCAAAGGGACTGGGACACGTCTTGGAAGAGGAGGGGCAGCAAGAGCTGTGAGTCAGGAAGGGAAAGGAGCAAATGCCAGCCACCAGGGCAGTAAGACCTGGCTGTGCCTGGTTCTTCCCATCGCTGCCCTGAGCTGCGAGCACGGGGACTCACACGCCGATCACCCGTGGTATGACGCACTGTGGCCCCGCAGACTCTGTGCTTCCCTCTTTGGGCTGGAGTCTGGAGTCTGCAGCCAACAGTCTGGTGACTTTTTAACTTAAAAAAAAAAATGCACATAATTTCCAGATTTCAGAAGAAATCTCTCCATTCTCTAACTAGTGAAATGCTCATTGAGCCCCGGCTATCACCAACAATGATGTCAATGGAGCTCTGCAGAGTGACCGGTCAGGTGTACTACATTTACGAAAGAGGAAATACTTTAGTGTTTCCAGGCAAGAATATGTGGGCTTCCCAGGGGGCGCAGTGGTAAAGAATCCACCTGCCAGTGCAACAGACACGGTTCAATCCCTGGGTCAGGAAGATCCCTGGAGAAGGAAATGGCAGCCCACTCCAGTATTCTTGCCTGGAGAATCCCATGGACAGAGAAGCCTGGCGGGCTACAGTCCGTGGGGTTGCAAAAGAGTAGGACACGACTGAGCATCAGGCACATGAATGTATTCAGTTGGCTGATAAGTTCATTCAGGTTTTTCCGTAAGATGTAACACAAAAACCCCAATGTTTTGCCCAACCCAGTATGTTTAGAAGAGTCTGCTTTTTGGGTTACATATATACATATTTTTTTTTACATTTTTCCTGAGGTGTAATTGGTACTGCACATGTTTAATGGACACGATTCGATAGGTTTGAACTGCTTTCAGCGGCCGTGGCCATGTGAGGAAGGGTGCCACGGTGGGGAGTACTCACCTCCCAGCGTGCTGCGTGGGCCCCAGGGGCTGCAGAGCAGGGCTCTGGGCTCCGAGGCTGCGGAACGTGGCTGAGATCTCTTGCAGCGAGGGGCACCACAGGCTCGTGTCCCCACCTGTCAGAGCAGAGAAGGCGGGGGTCAGGGGGCAGAACAGGGCGGGCCACGCTCCTGGGTGGCACAGGTGTTTCCTGGAGGGTGAAGCCTCCAGTGGTTGCAGACACTTGCGGGTGCTCTGGGAACCTGGACACTCATTCTCCCATCTTCAAGCTATGGCCACCTTGACATGTGGGCCTGGGGAAGACAGGCCCTCACCAGCTCCATCAGCTGCCCTGAGCTGAGCCAGGTGCTGAGTCCCCAACCAGAGGTCTCCAAACCACAAGACAGGAGACACAAGGCTCCCCAGCCCTGCACTCTCCACCACTGGAGTGTTCAGCTTGGCACCTACTATGGACTCTCAGTAGCATCCTTGGGGCAATGTCTGGGCATTGCCAGGTGCACTGATCCTGCGGGAGGGCCTTCCCACAGTCCTGGAGGCATTTTCTCAGCAAGCTCGAGCTTTGAGGACCATTCTCTCTTAACAGGACAGGAGCAATCATCTGACCTCCTCAACAAAGGGGAAAAACCTTACGACTGGAGAGCCTTTCCTCCTTCAACTTAAGGATATTTTCCGAACTAGGAGAATAGAGAAGCAAAAGATGGAATCTGTTTCCTGGCTCCCGCGCTGGCCCCTCGCTCTCCCTCCTCCACATGATCTTATTTGCAGATCTGCTTGCCGCTTGTCTGTGTCTCCCTGTTAGAATGTACATTCCACGAAGACAGGGGCCAGGTCCCTGCCATTCCTCCCTGCAGACTCAGGGTGGCTGGCGTGTGGAGGAAACGGGATGGATGGAGGGATGGATAGACAATGGAGTGAATGACTGCATCCTACATAAACCTGACCAAGTGGCAGATGACTAAGAGGGAAACTGGTGACAAGTCACAGGACAGGCTGGCAGCGTTAAGAGAACACAAACAAAAGGTCCGATGGAGGGTGAGCTGCAGGAATCCAGAACCAAGAGCAGTGCCAGCTTGAACCTTCACCATTCTGGAGGGCGAGCCTCCCCTCCCATGGGCACCCCTTGATGGACCCCACCATGTGTAGGAACCACGCTAGCTGCCAAAGACTAAAAGGTGACCCAGTAGACCCCTTGACCTCAGGGAGCTTATGGTCTAGGAGGTGGAGAAGCCAGGTGGATACATCAATACAGCAGAGTATGTTGCCATAAAACCCAGAGCTGGTGAAAGGTGGGGAACCCGCTCAGGCGAGAGAGACTTAACTGGGGGCTGCGGCAGGGGGCAGACAGCACAGGCAATAGGAAACAAAGCCCATGCCTAGCCAAGGGACGGAAGTGGCAGAGAGCAAGAAAGAGCATGGCGCGTCTAGCCAGAAACAGGGCACTGAGACGTCTTGGCCACAGTCCTGTGTGGCGGCCGGCTGAGGGTCTGGGTCCCAGCCAGGGACGTGTCTTCGGGGATGGTGGCATTGAGTGTCTCTCTCTGGAAACGTATATCGGTTGAGGCTCACCCAATAGGTAATGAGACTCTGGGAGGAGGAAAAACGTTCTTGTTTTTTTTTCCTCTTGGGCAACTTAACAAGTCAGAGAACGGTAATAATACCCCTTGCCTGAGTTGCAAACAAGCTGGGAAGAATGAAGGCTGCAAAACACAATGAAAGAGGGCTGTTAGCCCGAGCTGGGGAAGTGGGTGGGAGGGGGGACTGTGTGGGAGGCTGGTGACCTAGCCAGGGACGGGAGGACCCGGTTGATTGAGGGCGAGGACCCAGGGAGGCCCGGCTGGGCGGCGACATCCTGCCCCTACAGCCTCCAAGCCCCCTCCTCATGGTGGCCCCTGCAGGTGCCTCTGCTCCTGTAAAGCCCTTGACAGCATCGCAGACCCCGCTGGCCTGGGGCCCAGTCAGGCCTCACCCTTTTCCTTGTGCCTGCCCAGCCATTTACTGCACACCCCCACTCCCCCAGGGCTGAGGGGCCAGGAGAAGTTCCAGAGAAAGGGGTCTGGGTGGCCCCGGGATAAACCAGTCCCCGTCAAACTGACAGCCCAGGAAGCTGCTTAAGTGACAACAGGCCCCCAGGAGCCCGTAATTAACGCTGCCTGTAAGTAGGCCAGGCACTCAGCTTCTCCCAAGCACTGTGCGTCCCCAGTGAGGATTTTCTGGAGAGCTGACACAGAAGAAAAGTCTCGAGAACTCGATTTCTGTACGCCCACGGCGCGGTCATCTGAGGTGATCCCCCGGGGGAGCACCGGGGCCCTCGGCTGATTCCAATGCCAGCCCCAACAGCCAGCGCATCTGGGCTCGGTTGAGAGGCTGAGTCTGAAAGCTCTCCTGGGACGGAGCGGAGGCTTGGAGAGGGGGGGGGTGTGGGGGCGGGGGCGGAGAAAAGAGGCACAGGCCGGAAATAAGAGCGACTTTTCCATCTGCGCCTCAGAAGCCTCTTGACTTCACGTAGCCACTCTTCTGGCTCCGTGGGGAAACCACGCACACCCCCGCAAGCCCCTCAGTCCTCCGAGTTCCAGCCCCTCTGCCATGGCTTCCTAAAAAAAGTTATTTAGTCAACAAACAGTAAGAGAACAGAGGTGACGGAAGTTCTGGTCTCATGGAGCTGAAGGTTTGGTGAGGAAACAGACCATGTGGTGGAAGCTAAACAAGCTGCACCAGGAGGTGTAAATGGCGTGTAAGGAAGGGGAGGGGGTCAGCGTGGTGCAGAGTGATGTAATGGTCGGGAGGAAGAGCCCTGCAGAAGCCTGGGTCCAGCCAGGAGCCTGTGGGGCTGGAGCTGGTGCCAAGCCCGGGGGTGCGTCAGGGTTAGGGCGAAGTGGGGACGGGGAGACATGGGAGGGGAGGGGACGGGCCTGTCCCCTGGGTTCCAGGGCAAGGGGGATGTTATCAGAGGAATCTGCCACATACGTGGTAGAAACACAAAATCCCATCAAGTCCATGTTCCAAAAACATGAGCATTTCATTGCCCTCAGGGCTCACCCCAGAGGACCACGCCCCAGGGCCTCGAGGAACCCATCCTGACCCAGGCCACTCACTGCTGCTGTTCCGGCTCTCACACCTGTCTCCCTCCAGACCTGCGCTGCTCGGGTCTCCTTCCTGCTCCTCCTCGGTTCCGCAACCCTCACTGCCGGCCCCGTCACTCTCCCTCTTCTCACCGCGCCCCCGGGGCTCAGGCCCTCTCCCCCCACGGCCTCCCTGCACGTAACACAGCCTGCACCCGCCCTCCACACACACACCCCCATCCATCCACTCAGCGCACACCACACACACATATCCCCACCACACACACACACACCACTCACACACCCCCACCACACACACACACACACACCCCCATCCACTCAGCACACACTGCACACACACACACATCACCCACTCACACCCCCACCCCACCACATACACATACACCCATCCACCCACTCACCACACCACTCACACATCTCCACACACATGTATGCACACCACTTATTCACACACACAGGGCTCATACATCTCCACACACATGTACACCCATCTGTTCACGTATCACACATACACATCCCCCCCACACACACACCACACCACTCACACATCTCCGCACACATGCACACATACCACTTATTCACACACACACACAGGGGCTCGGTCAGCTCCTGGTCCATTGATCCATAAGCTGAGGGTGTGTGTGGGGCACGTGAGGCCATCCCCAGGCCACCTCTCCTCCCTGCTGCCCTCTGTAACTCACACCACTGTTGCCATCTTGTAACACTACCGAGAGCCTTCCAGGCCCATGTGTAGGACAGACCTGCTCTGTGCCAAACCACCGAACCCCTGGTATCTGCTAGAATTAGGTTCAGCTGCAAGTAACAAAGAGCTCCAAAACAAAACAAAAAACCCACCTGGGCTTAACAAACTGGAGTTTCACTACTTTCTGGTGTAAGGGAAGTCTGGAGGTGGGTGGGCCACAGTGTGCGGGGACTGACTGATGTGTGGGGTCTTCAGTGGCTTTGCTGCTCTGTTGTACTCCACAGGTGCCTCTTCTAGGGACCACTTGGTGGCCCAGGATGGCTGCCAGAGGCCAGCCATTGCATCTCACCTCCAGGCAACCACTTCCTCCCTTCGCCACTTCAGTATGCATCCCTGCATTGTCTGTGAGGATGCCAGGCCCCCTCAGTGTGAATCAGGAAGGCAGCTGCAAACTGCCCTCAAGTTTCAAAAGCAAGAATTTGAGACAGATTCAGACTCAAACAAAGAGCTTCCCAGTAACATCCCTGAACGCAAGGCTGACCAGTTCTCTCTACCTTTGGATTCCTGAACCTGCTATTTTGGGAATGGTCCTGAGGTCTACAATGAAATGAAGAAGACACCAAATGCTCCTGAGTATATGGAGCAACAGGAACTCCCAGTCACTCACGACGGGAACACAAGATGGTATGACCGATTTGGAGGACAGCCTGACAAGTTTCTTACAAAACGAAACATACTCTTACCATACCACTCAGCAACCACACTGCTTGCTATTTAGCCAGATGAACTCAGAAACTGCACATGAATAAAGCTGCAGCTTTATTCCTAACTGTCAAAAGCTATGACACACCAAAGCCACCAAAATGTCCTTCAATAGGCAAATAAACTACATCCAGAAAATGGAAACCCATTGAGCAATAAAAAAATAAACAATCAAGCCATGAAAAGACATGGAAAAATGTCCAATGGATATTGCTACAAGAAAGAAGCCAGTCTGAAAAGGATACATACTGTATGATTCCAACTATATGATATTCTGCAAAAGGCAAACTATAGAGATGGTAAAAAGATCAGGGGTTATCAGGGGTAGGGAGGGAGGGAGGAGCACAGAGGATTTTTAGATTGGAACTAATCTATCTGATGGGTCTTCCCCAGTGGTGCTAGTGGTAAAGAACCCACCTGCCAACGCAGGAGACATGGGCTTGATCGCTGGGACAGGATGATCCCTTGGAAGAGGATATGGCAGCCCATTCCAGTATTCTTGCCTGTAGAATTCCAGGGACAGAGGATCCTGGTGGGCTGGAGCACATAAGGTTGCACAGAGTCAGACGCGACTGAAGCACGCATCCTGTGCGGCAGAGATGTGGCGGGGAGGGAGACACATGCCATACGCTGTGCGGCAGAGTGCAGACCTCAGTTCATACCGTGAGCTTCCATTCATAATAATGGCTCAGCAGAGACGTCCCTGGTGGTCCAGGGCTAAGACTCCATGCTCCCAATGCAAGCAGATTCTTCACCGTCTGAGCCACCAGGGAAGCCTACTGAGCCAAATAAATAAATTAAATTGTTTTAAGTTCCCTCATTTATTAAAAAAAACAAAAACAATGGATCAGTAATGGATCAAATTATACTGCACTAATGCAAGATGTTACTAAAAGAGACTGGGGTGGGGGATAGAGGGGAACTCTGTACTTTCCCATCAATTTTTCTGTAAGCCTAAAACTACTCTTAGGGCTTCCCAGGTGGCTCAGTGGTAAAGAATCCGCCTGCAATGCAGGAAATGTGGGTTTGATCCCTGGGTCAGGAAGATCTCCTGAAGGAGGGCATGGCAACCCACTCCAGTACTCTTGCCTGGAAAATCCCATGGACAGAGGAGCCTGGTGGGCTACAGTCCATGGGGCTGCAAAAGAGCTGGATGTGACTTAGCAACTAAACAACTACTCTAAAAAAATAAACACCACAAACAAAGAGCTCTAAGAAAACAAGACCAAGAGAGGAAAAGGTCTCCCCACACAGCACCTTGAGCAGCAGAGCCCTATGGTCTGAGGGTGTGTTCTGGATTGGGGCCCCACTGGGAACCTAATACAGTGCTTCCCGAATTTGTCTTCCCGACTTGTCTCCCGACTTTGGAATCAGGGAGCAGCTTCAAAAGTTGTTGCTGCCTGTGTCCCACCCCCAGTGACTGTGGTTTAATTAGCATGGGTGTGGCTTGGGCGGTAGAATTTAAGAATTCCCAAGTGATTCTAATACCAGCCAAGTTCAGGAACCACTGAGCTAAGAAGAGCCGCAGCACTGTGGGGCCCATCCTCACCTGCTCTGGCAGATAGTGTGGGTGGGGTAGGGGAGGAATCAAGGGAAGGAAGCCCCAGCTCCACATCACACCCAGGGCTTCCATCTTTGCACCCAAGCCAGCTGCCTGTGGCATCATCTAGGGAGGTTTTAAGGTACCTGCGCCCAGGATGCATCCAGACCAGTATTGGAGGACCAGACCTCGGCCCCATACTTAGTAAAGCTCAGGCACAGCTAAGAACTGCAGCAGCCAGAATCAACCCGGAAGATGCTGGCTGAGTGAGGGCAGAGCACACGTGCAATGCGGCCCCCACGGGGCCAGCGGACCCCATGTCCCGATGCTGGAGGGGCAGACAGGCAGCCTCTTAAACCACTGACCGCATGGGATGGGAGGAGCTGGTGGGAAGGGATGCAGATGTCCGCTGTGGGCAACACACATGGTCCCTGAGACGCATCCACCCATTCAATGGGTCTAGTCCATGTCCAGCTGTGTGCTTGGCTCTCGGACCTGCCAGGAACGCAAGCGAAGGCTAAAACAAAAACAAGCGGAGACGTGGTCCCTGAGCTCTGGGGCTCACAGCTCACTGGGAGAGATGACATGAATCAAACAATCCACACATCAGCTATAAGCAGGGCCACGAAGGCTGGGAAAGGAGCGTGAGAGCAGAGGAGAGGCGGTGGGGGCGGGGGCAGCACAGACGGCCCTGAAGAGGCAATGTCAGCAGGCAGTGTCAGAGAGGAGGGGTGGAAAATGCAGAAGCCACGTAACTGCTGGGAGGTAGGAAGGGAGATCTGGGCAGAAAAACCGACACGTGCAAAGGCCCTGTAGCAGGAGGACAAATGGGGAGAGAGAAGGGCAGTGAGCCTGGAGCACAGGCGGTGAGACAGAGAAAAAGATAAAATGAGCTGGATCGGGGGTCAGGCTAACCACACAGGAGACTGTGCACTTCATACGAAGACTGTGAAGCTCAGTCTTTCTAGCTCCCTGAAAGTGAAAGTGTTAGTCACTCAGTCGAGTCTGACTCTTTGTGACCCCATGGACTGTAGCTCGCCAGGCTCCCCTGTCCATGGAGTCCTCCAGATAAGAATACTGGCGTGAGGTGCCATTCCCTTCTCCAGGGGATCCTCCTGACTCAGGGATCAAAGCTGGGTCTCCCACATTGCGGGAAGATTCTTTACTATCCGTGCCCCCAGGAAGCCCCTTTAAGCCCCCTGACTACCTGTAAAATGGGAAAATGACAGGATCTACTTGTTGGATGGTTGTGGTGACTGAATGATAGGCAGAGCCCAGGGCTCTGGGGCTGGCATGAGCTCTCTAGAAGAGTCAGCTCTTATTCTTAATGAAATCACGTTTATCATCACAGCAGACAATAATACGTTTCAAAAACGAGG
Source organism: Odocoileus virginianus (assembly GCF_023699985.2). Taxonomy (NCBI): domain Eukaryota; kingdom Metazoa; phylum Chordata; class Mammalia; order Artiodactyla; family Cervidae; genus Odocoileus; species Odocoileus virginianus. The sequence goes on from NC_069675.1 coordinate 2,982,034, forward strand.
CTCAGTTATGAAGCTGAATTACTGTTATTGCTGCATTCCAACTGGGGACTCTGGAGGGGCTGTGCTGAGCCAATGACAGTTTCAAGGGAGCCGGGGAGTCGGGGGCGGGTCTCCTGGGTGGTCCTCAAAGTGTCTTCCTGCCCATTTGGGTCTACATGACACTCGTGTGGCACCATCAGGGTCAGGATGGAGATTGAGTGCAGCTGGCCCACAGAACTGGGTCCCTAGGGCCTTCCCTGGTGGGCCAGCGGTTAAGACTTCACCTTCGAATACAGGGAGGTGTGGGTTCAGTCCCTGGTCCATGAGCTAAGATGACACATGCCTCCTGGCTAAAAAAACAAATCCTAAAACAGAAGCAATATTGTAGCAAATTGAATAAAACTTAAAAAAAAAAATGATCCACATAAAAAAAAAGCCTTTAAGAAAGAACTGGATCCTGGCCTGTCTCTCTGGGCCTGGGGACAGGGGCAGCTGCCCTGAGAAGTTCAGGAGTAAACGGCACCCACATACCAACACAGAGTGGGCCCTGGACCCCATACAGAAGTGCTCCCCGCCTGTGTGTGACCCACAAGCAACAAGGCTGTGGGAGACCCAAGGGGCAGCTGTCCACAGCCTGGGCCTCCACTCAGCTCCAGGAGGCTCTGAATGGACTGCTTCCCCCCGCCCCCCGCCAGCCCCGCACCTGGAGACTGCCTGGCCCACTGTGGTAGGCGGAGCAGGTGAAGTGGGGACAACTCATAAAGCAGCGAAGAGCAGACAGTGTCAACCAGATCTAGAGACCGAGAAGTTTTTGATTGCTTAAAAACCATGTGAGAAAACAGAATACGGAAAAATAAAACCCAGCCATCTGAGAATAGGGTGAGAGATACATGGCCAAAATAAAACACTACAGAAATTAAGAGGAAGTACAGAGAGTATTTAGAACATTCGTGCTGCTTAGTTCCTTCGGTTTATCTAATGATCTCTGATTCATAAAGAAATACATTAAAAATTTATTTATTTTGGTTGTGCTGCACGGCATGTGGGATCTTAGTTCCTCACCACGGACTGAACGCCTGCATTGGCAGCTCGGAGTCTCAACCACTGGATGGCCAGGGAACTTCCTATTTTTTGTTTCGATACTAGCTATCATTCTGAAAGTCCACTGTATACCAGGTGCTTCACATATGCTTCACTTATTGTTTAGCCGCTAAGTTGTATCCGACTCCTTGCAACCCCATGGACTGCAGCACGCCAGGCTTCCCTGTCCTTTACTATCTCCTGGAATTTGCTCAAATTCATGTTCATTAAGTTGGTGATGCTATCCAGCCATCTCATTCTCTGTCGTCCCCTTCTCCTCCTACCTTTAATCTTTCCCAGCATCAGGATCTTTTCCAATGAGTTGGCTCTTTGCATCAGGTGGTTAAAGTATTGGAGCTTCAGCTTTAGCATCAGTTCTTCCAGTGAATATTCAGGGTTGATTTCCTTTAGGAGTGACTGCTTTCATCTCCTTGCAGTCCAAGGGTCCCTTAAGTGTCTTCTCCAGCACCACACTACTAACACTGAGAAGAACACTCAGTGCTCAGCACCTGCCCCTCAGGTGAGAACTTGGTACCTGACTGCCGAACTCCACCTGGGTCCTAAGGCAGCCCGGACTGCTGCATGGTTTTCCCCACCCAAAGCCCAAAGAAGGATATACAAAGGGGAGCCCAAAGAAGATATACAGACGGCAACTGAGGCAATGCAAAGATCATGCTATAGGGAAACGCAAATTAAACTGCAATGAGCTACCACTACATACCTCTTAAAAAGACTGACTGAGCCAAGTGGTGGGGAAGACATGCAGCAACTGGAGCATGGCTGGGGGGAAACTGTTCCACTTTAGAGAAAAACAGGGCAGCACGGTCTTAGCGGCTTAGACACACGTCGACCATATGACCCAGCCTACTGACGCAGAGATGCTTACCCTAAGGGTCCACACACAGACTTACACGAGAACATTTATATCGACTTTACTTTAATAGCGCCCAAACTGAAAGCCTGGAGAATCCCAAACTGAAAGCCTGGAGAAGGCATTGGCACCCCACTCCAGTGTTCTTGCCTGGAGAATCCTAGGGACGGCGGAGCCTGGTGGGCTGCTGTCTATGGGGTCGCACAGAGTCGGACACGACTGAAGTGACTCAGCAGCCGCAGCAAACTGAAAGCAGCCAGTATGTCCAATGAGAGGTGCCTAGATGAACACACTGTGGAACTGCCCCACAAGGGAGCACCACAGAGCTAGCGACTGGAACAAACTACTGATACACACAACGGTGCTGGTGAATTTCAAAGTAACTGAAAGAAGCAAGACAAAAAAACCCAGTACCTATTGCATGGTCCCATTTATACAAAACTATGGAAAATGCCTGGAGAATCCCATGGACAGAGGAGCCTGGTGGGCTATGGTCCATGGGTCGCAGAGAGTCGGACACGATGGAAGTGACTTAGCACGCATGCAGGCATAGGAAATGCAAGCTAATCTGGAGTGACAGAAAGAAGATTGATAGTTTCCCAGGTATAAAAGGGGAGAGGGATGGATTAATGACAAAGAGGCACCGGAAAGCTTGAGAGCCCGGAACAACGGACATTATTATTTTGATTGTGGTCAGAGTTTTATGGGTCTATGTTTGTGTTTGTGTGTAAGTGGTGCATGCTGAATGCATACATGTTAAGGTATGTAAATTATGCCTCAACAAAACTGTCTTTAAAAAGATGAGTTAAAATGTAAATATAAGGGTTGATGTTTTCTTTTCACACCCGGGGTGGGGGGTTGTTTCCTCTCCCTCCACTCTGGAGAAGACCCTGCCTGACTTGTTCCGCGTGGCCTGTGGCCTCTCCTGACATCCGGGAGACAGTGGGGAAACTCTTACAAGAGTAACTCTCCACAGCAGGCAACTGCAGATAAATGTCAACGTGACAGAAGAGAGATGGTGCAAATAGACCCATAAATACAAGAACACACACTAAGTGGACTGTGCATTAATTCCGCTCCTGAAAATCATTACAAGAAGCTGTTGATTAATCATGAGGAGAGGAGAGGGCTGTGGGGAATGGGTGGAGAGCTGGCGTTCGCTTTTCAAATACCTTTCTCTTGTCCTATTTGAATGTTCTGCGCTTGATGCGTAGAGCACGTCTGAGAAAATAAAAACATGTTTCGTGGCTACTGAGATTATTGGTCATCTTTTGGCATTATTTTTTTTTTTAATCATTTATTTAGCTGAACTGGATCTTAGTTACAGCACTCGGAGTCTTCTGATTTTCATCAGGGCATTTGAAATCTTTAGTGGCGGCATGTGAACTCTTAGTTGGGGCATGTGGGATCTAGTTACTTGACCAGGGATTGAACCCAGGGCTCCCTGTATTGGGAGTGCTGTGGAGTCTTAGCTGCTGGACCACCAGGGAAGTCCCTGTTATTTTTTTTATAAGAAGTAATCCTATAGATATTATCTGGGAGGCAGGAAGGAAGGAGGGTTGAAAAGGAGGAAGGAGAGAGGATGCAAGCAATGACAGAAAAGAAAGTCACCCACAAAATGGGGCATGTCCAAGAGAGCCCCAAACTTGCAGTGACTACGATCCTGGAGCTCTGGGGACAAAGGGAAAACGCATGAAGATCAAGGGAGGCAGGACAAAGCTTCTGAAGACACTGCTCATGAAAACAAAACAAGTTTGTTCTGAAAGCTAAATGTCACACCCACTTAAAAAAATATCCAGAGAATGTCGCGGCCAGGGTCGCTTTATCTTGATATATTCTCTCCCTCCTACACAGCTATCACAGAGGCTGGCAGGGAATGGAATGAGTAGATCAGAATGAACCACGCTGTCTTGAAAACTAATGGGAAAGAAGCTACACGTGTTTTACTTCTTGTCCAGTGTTTTGATCTCACTGACAGAGCTCCTCTTCTCCGGGCACTGCTGCCTACTCAAGTGTGATTTGCCCTGGGTTACTGGCCAGTGCTACATGGGCACGGCTGAAGCATGTTTGTTAAAGAAACATGAGGTCATTTCTCACCAAGCAATTAGTTGCACAAGAACATGTTTGCTTTCAAAATCAAACTCTGCCATTAAAAAAAAAAAAACTGTTAGTGTTAATAAACGAGTTCAGCAAGGTTGCAGGATGTAAGGTCAGTACAGAAATACTCTGTTGTATTTCTACACACCAGCAAGGAATGATCTGAAAAGAAAATGAAGAAAAAAGTCCCACTTATGATAATATCAAAAAGAAGAAAATAATAGGCATAAATTTAACAAAAAAAGTGCAAGACTTGTATACCAAAAACTACAATACAGTCTTAAAAAGAAATGAAAAAAGATCTAAAGAAATGGAGATAGCCCATGTTCATAGACTCAATATTATTAAGATGGTAGTAACTCTCAGTCATTTATAGATTCAACACAATCACTACGGAAAACCCAGCTGTCATTTTTGGCAGAGGTTGATTAGCCAATCCTAAAATTAATATGGAAATACAAGTGACCCAGAATAGCTAAAATGATTTTGAAAAGAGGGAAACTGGAGAATTCACACTTCCCAATTTCAAAACTGACTACAAGCTATGAAGGAGGAGAAGGGGACGACAGAGGATGAGGTGGTTGGATGGCATCACCTACTCAACGGACATGAGTTTGAGCAAGCTCCAGGAGTTGGTGACGGACAGGGAAGCCTGGCATGCTGCAGTCCATGGGGTCACAAAGAGTCAGACATGACTAAGCAACTGAACTGATGATAATCAAGAATTTGTGGCACTGGCATTAGGACTAGAACTCTCAATTCTATGTATGTATCGATGGACTAGAACTGAGAGTCCAGAAATAGACTCACATATCCATGGTCAACTGATTTACTGATTTTCAACAAGGGTGCCCAGATAACTCACTGTGGGAAAGCATAGTCTTTCAATAAATGATCCTGGGACAAGAGCATCTCCACATGAAAAAGACTGAAGCTGGACCCCTATCTCACACTGTATACAAAAATCAACTCAAAATGGATCAAAGGCCTAAACGGAAAGGCTACAGCTACAGAATTCTCAGAGTAAAACATAAGAGGACACCTTCATGACCTTAGACAAAGCAATGGTATCTTGTTTGACATCAAAAGCACAGGCAACAATAGAAAACAGAGCTAAATTAGATTTTACCAGAATTAAAAACTTTTGTGCATCAAAGGCCACCACCAAAACAGTAAAAAGATAACCCACAAGATGGGAGAAAATATTTGCAAATCACATATCTTGTAAGTGAAAGTGAAAGTTGCTGTCGTGTCCGACTCTGCAACGCTATGGACTATACAGTCCATGGCATTCTCCAGGCCAGAATTCTGGAGAGGGTTGCCTTTCCCTCTCCAGGGGATCTTCCCAACCCAGGGATCAAACCCAGTTCTCCTGCATTGCAGGCAGATTCCTTACCAGCTGAGCCACCAGGGAAGCCCAAGAATACTGGAGTGGGTAGCCTATCTCTTCTCCAGTGGATCTTCCCAACCCGGGAACTGAACCCAGGTCTCCCACATTGCAGGAGTATTCTTTTACCAGCTGAGCTACCAGGGAGGGGTCTAGTATCCAGCGTATATAAAGAACTCCTGCAACTCAACAGAAAAATGCAAACAATCCAATCAAAAAACGAGTGAAGCATCTGAATAGACACCTCTTTAAAGAAGATACACAAATGGGCAACAAGTATAAGAACAGGTGCTCCATGTCCTTAGTCGTCAGAGAAATGCAAGGTCAAACCACAATGAGATATCACTTCATGCCCACTAGTATGACGCCTATCAAGAGATGGACAATAACAGATGCTGGCAAGGATGTGAAGAAATTGGAACCCTCATACATTGCTGGTGGGAAAGTAAAATGATGCAGCCCCTTAGGAAAATGGTTTTGCAGTCCTTCAAAAAGTTAAACAGAGTCACCCTATTAGCCAGCAATTCCACTATTAAGCACATACCGGGGAGAACTAAAAACATATGTCCCCAAACACTTGTGTGGGAATGTTCATGTGTGCTTAGTCGCTCAGGCGTGTCCGACCCTCTGCAACCCCATGGACTGTAGCCTGCCAGGCTCCTCTGTCCACAGGATTTTTCAGGCAAGAATATTGGAGTGGGTTGCCATTTCCTTCTCTAGGGGATCTTCCCGACCCAGGGATCGAACTGCATCTCCTGTGCCTCCTGCATTGCAGGCAGATTCTTTACCCGTCATAGTAGCATTATTCACAGTGGCCTCAAAGTGGAAATACCCCAATAGTCCATCAACTGATGAATGGATAAAATGCGGTATATCCATAAAATGGAATATTATTCATCCGTCAAAGGAATAAAGTACTACTACATGCTACAATATGCATGAACCTTGAAAACAACATGCCAAGTAAAAGAAGCAGGCACAAAAGGTCCCATATTATATCATTTCATGTATATGAACTGTCTGGAATAAGCAAGCCCACTGGGACAGAACACATATTCGGGGTTGCCAGGGGAGTGGGAGGGGACTGCTGATGTAAGAGGATTCTTCTGGGGGGTGAAGGAAATGTTCTGGAATTAGACAGTGGTGGTAGTTGAACAACTCTGAATCATACTGAATCATACACTTTAAAAGAGTGAATTATATGGCACATGAATTGTATCTAAATAACAACAATGGCAACAACCATCTGTCCTGGTCTTGCCAAATGTTAATAAAGCTTCACGATGCCTGCAACGGCCCCCACTGTCCTCCAAGAGATGGCCCCAAACATCCAGTCTTCTCTCCTAGTCAGCCCACTCTCCCTACTTCCTCGTCTTCATGCCTGCTGCTCCCAGCTTGCCCTGCATCTCTCCACAGCCAGGGCTATGCCCAGGGCTGCAAATAGTAGAACTATGTTCCACCTTCAGTCGAATATAGTCTGCAGATGGGCTCACAGTGGGGGTTATCTGGGTTTTGTTTTTTAACTGAATTTGTTACCAGCAGGAGACTGCACATAAACACGCGTGTTCTGGCTACAACAGATTCTGTTGGCGGTCAATCTAGGTGCCAGGCTTCCCTTCGTCCCTAGAAAGGGAACTCTGGTTTCACCTTGTGTCTGCTCAGGGAAAGTGGGTCCACCCCCCAGCAGAGGAACTATGTCATGCCATTTATCTTTGTAGATAATGGCTAAGGGTGGCTACTGGAGCTCTGAGTCACAGCAACAGCAACAGGCTCTGGCTGTATTAGCAGAGAACAGTTTTATTATATGTCAGAAACTAACTGACCTTAAAGTTCATGAAGCTTAAGCTCCAGGACACCTCACCTACATGGCCCGGTGAGTGTTCTAGGTTAGGCAGGGAAGCCGAGCTGCAGACAGCAGGTGAACATGAACAGTTCTGAAAAATATCCTATAAAGAGATTGAGTGCAAAAGGACCTGAGACTCCCAGGATTTAGTATTTATCCAGTACAATTTCTTGACTCATTCTCAGTAAACACTCACTTCCATATTTAATTTTCCATGTAATGAATTAGATGCTTCAGCTGTCAGAATTGCAAAGATTTTAAAGCAGCTGTTAGAAGTATGCTCAAGGTGGTAAATGAAAATACGCTTATATTGAGTGAACAAATAAGAAATCCCAGTAAAGAAACAGAAACTATCAAAAAAGAAACAATAAAGAACTAAATGGAAATCCCAAAACTAAAAATCCAAATATTTGCAAGGAGGTTGGAAAAAAATGAATCTGCTTTACTCTACCCTGGAGGTGCAGGATTCATGAAGTCGAAAATTCTTCAGACCTAGTCCATGTTCAAAGGGTAGCTAGAATACAGGATAAGGGTCCTCTAAAGCCTGTGATCCAGTTCTGTGTAATGAAACAAAATGGAAAGGATGTCCTGACAAAAAGAGAGAAAAAGTACAAGAAGCAATGACCTCTTATCACCCTGTACTTTCTGCCTTGAATACTGCTGTCTTGTGAGAACATGATGATGCTTGGAGCAAAGCAGTCATTTTGCAACTTTGACGGGGAGTGGTGGGAAGCGGGACACAAGCTGAGCCAGAGCCCTGAGAGTAAAAATCTGCTGAACATACTATGGAACAACCTGTGTCTGGATTTCCTGTCATGTGAGATGATAAACTGCTCTTAACTGGACACCTGTTACTTAGTCTGAGCACATCCCAACTAAGACACAGCTTCTCTTGAAAATGGAGAGATTTGGCAACACGGTCCCTGCCAGCCTCTTTAGAGAGGGCAGGAGCTCTCTAGTTACTGATCTGACTTGGTCCCCGCTGCAGCAGTCTGCAGCCCCTGCCCGACACACCTGCTGAGAGGTGGATCCATCAACTGCTCCCTCTGCCACAAAGCACTTCCCGGTTCCCACCTCCTCCACCCCAACCCCATTCAGCTGGAAGTAACGTCCCCACAGTGCAACCTCTCCCTCCTTCTGCCTCCTATCGTAACTGGACATTTAACCCCCCACTTGACTGTCAGCCCTCTGAGGGCGGGAACCACGCCTTATTCATCCCTGTATCTCCTGCTCTCTGGTGAAGTCCCTGAATATATATGGGAAGCACTCAAGGTCTGTGTGCTGAATAAATGAATAAACACTCCTACCACTGAGAATGTCGGTGTTCCAGAATATCCCACTCTCCAAGTTCATCAGGTGATGTGTGTTACTTCTCAATCTAGGAAGACGATTCCACCTTATTCCAACCCTCTAGCGAATCTGGGCTCTCAGCCCTCAGCCCTAGTCACCTGGGGCACGCCCATGACAGTCACCTCTGAAGCCTGGATCCCAGCTCCTGCCAGAGGCCCGGACTTGTCCCTTACTCAGGAAGCATGTGGGGATGAAGGCAATTGTGTAAGACTTTTCCCAGGGTAATCTGGGGAGAACTTCTGGTCAACCACAAATTCCAGGAAGAAATGGAACTTTACACACATACAAATCCCCTCTGCTTTGTAAGAGAAAGGCTAGGCAACTTGAAGGCTCACATCCCCATCACAGATCCAAAGACCCCAGAGGGCAGCACCCCCACAGGGGACAAGGACACTCAGAGCACCTCAAGGTGCTGACAACTTTGAGAAGCACAACTTCCTTTTGCATCGAGCCTGGGTCTAACTTAACCGTACAATGCTTCCTGAACTAGCAGCTGATTTTCAGTTCCAGCTCTTGGTAGATTCTCTCCTGGCACCTGACTCTTGACTCTGTAATTGGCCTTTTGTTTTTCAAAATTATGTAAAAAACAGGTAACTAAAAAATGACCATCTTAGGCATTCTCAAGTGCACAGTTCAATAGTGTTAAGTACATTCACATTGTTCTGCAACCTTCATCACTACCCATTTGCAGAACTTTCTCATCCTCCCAAACTGAAATTCCATACCCAGGAAACACTAACCCTTGCATTCTCCCTCTCCCAGGCCCTGGCAACCACTATTCCATTTTCTGTCTCTATGAATTTGACTACTCTAGGTACTTCACATCAGAGAAATCCTACAATATTTGTTCTTTTGTGTGTGACTGGTTTATTTCACTTGGCATAATGTCCTCCAGGGTCATCCATGTCGTAGCATGTGACAGAATCTCCTTCCTTTTTAAGGCTGATTAATACTCTGCTGCATGCATAGGCCACATTTTGCTTATCCATGCATGTGGACGTTTGGGATTTGGGTCACTTCCTCCGCTGGGCTGTAGTGAGTAATGCTGCTGTGAACGTGTGTGTGTGTGTGCGTGCTTAGTCACCTCAGTCGTGTCCAATTCTTTGCAACCCCAAGGACTGTAGCCCACCAGGCCCCTCTGTCCAAGGGATTCTCCAGGCAAGAATACTGGAGTAAGTTGCCATGCCCTTCTCCAGGGGATCTTCTTGACCCAGGGTTCAAACCCGTCTCTCTCCTGTCTCTGGCATCGGCAGGTGGGTTCTTTACCACTAGCGCCACCTGGAGAGTTCGCCGCTGTGAACACGGTCGGGGAGGAGGGGGTGGCGGGGATACTGATATCTACTCCAGTCCCTGTTTTCAGTTCTTTTGTGAATCAGACCTTTGCCCAAATCAGTCAAGATCTTGACCTTGGGCATGGCATTCTGGGGGCCAGTCTCTATTCCAAGGGGAGGGAAAAAGACATCCCCCACCCCACCCCCACACATGATGCCAGGAGAGCTGCTCTGCAGTGGAGGGGGCCTCCAAGCTGAGCTGAGACTGGGACCAAGAAAGCCATCTTGGCCCCACCCCCTCCCGACGAGGGCGAATCAGGGACAATGTGGCCAAGCAACAGAGAGGAATGGGACGCCCCCTCTGCCTCCGTGTCTCCGAGGGGACACATGCCACTGCACGGAGGAGGAAGAATGGGACAAGGGAGGCCTCTGTTCCCCAAAAGGGCAGGCCAGCCACAGGGGCGGCCCCAGGGGCGCAAAAGGGCAGCCGGGACTGCAGGGGCAGAGGTTATGTAAAGGCAGAGGAAGCTGAGACTGGCGCTATTCAGAGGGCCTCAGTGAGAGGGGTCCCAGGCATGGGGGTGGGGCGTGGGGGAGGGGGGAGCCGGAGGAGTCTGGAATGCTCTCATCTGACAGATGGCCCCCAGCTCAGCCAACTCCTCCAGGAGGGGAGGCACAGAGGCAGAAATCCAAGGGGCTGGTGGCCGCTGGGGGTGGGGTGGGGTGGGGGGGTGGTTAATGGCACATCGTGGGTCTATTACCTTGGTCTTCAGAGCTCACTGCTCCCATGTTTTAGTGGGAGTGTGGGTGGACTGCAGCTGGTGGGCAAGGGCGCAGTCTGGACACCTGTGGGTCCCTCCCTCTGTCTGTCGTAGGCAACTTTCAATAGGTTACATGATATTTTTTGGTGCCAAACTGTCTAGGTTCAGGCACCAAATGATGACAGGCTGGGAAAGGTGCAGTCACTAAAGGGGAAATTAATTGTGTCTGTGCAACTCTGAACATCTTAGAAGTATAAAAACGACTAAGTGTACTCCTTACATGTCAGGACGGAGGTACAGACTCAAGGCTCTCCCCCCAGTCCGGTCCAAACTTCGGGGCTCCGCCAATGCCCTGGTAACTGAGGAGGGCTGCTGCTGGGGGCTCAGCTTCAGGAACCACCCCCACCTTGGTGACTCCAACTCAGAGAGCTTCCCTGATTCAATGCAGAGGCTCCTGCAACCCTCCCAAGCAAACTGGCGCTCTCAGTAAGAAACTGGAGGCCAGCTGTCCCCATAAATCCAGAGAACCCCCCTTCCAGACTGTTCTGGGATCCTAAGGTTGTGAAGTCAGCCTGGACTTGGCCCCTGTGACGTGATTCTGAGGCCAGATAAGGTGGCAAGAAGCCTGTTGGCTCAGCTTTTTCCTAATGCTGGAGCCAGAGACCGAGCAGGCCTGCTGTCTACATGTCCCCCAGTGATGCAACACCCCCACCAGCACCTGCCTGTAGGCTGGACTGGGGGCGGAGTCGGGGTGGGCGCTGAGTGCTGAGCACTGGGTGGGGCTGCCAGCTTGGGCGCCCAGAGTGCAAGCTGCCACCCTGCACTTCCGTCAGGTACTAACCGGACTGACGAAAGAGTCCGTCCAGGCTGAGGTCCCACAGGAGAGCAAAGGCTCTTGAAGAAGTTTCTGGAGGCCATGTCAGCAGCTAAGAGGAGGAAAAAAAAAAAACAAATTAGTTGGGTCATCACTATGGAGTAACAGTAGTAAACCTTTATTACATCATATTAAACAAGTCCCATTTAATCCTCACAAATGCACATGATAGAAGGATGCTGTCATTACTGCCACTTTGCAGATGATGAAACTAAGCTCAGAGAGCTCAAGCAACTGCCCCAGGGTCACAGCAAGTAAGGAGCAAAGCCAGGATCCAACCCCAGGTCTAGGTGACCTGACAGCTCCTGCTCCAGCCACCTCCCTGCGTGGGAGTCTTGTTCCTTTTGCCGCTCACTCACTGAGGCCCCAGCCACGCCCCTCAGGGTAGGCAACCGCGTAGGGAAGAGCTCAGAAGCATTAACTACAGTAAGCTGGACAAGGTGAAGTTGGCTCCTCTTCGTGAGCCTCACATGGCTTCCAGGTCAGTGCCTTATCTCACAGGCATGGGTGACCTCTGACTCTGCAGAGACCTTCAGGACTAGGGCTCCCACCCTCAAGGGCTGGGAGGCACTGCTGACCGAGGGCCCTGAGCTGAGTCTAAGGAGAGTCCCCCACTCAAATCACTGAAGGTCACACCCCCCCACCCCCGCCAGGGCAGCCAGGGCAGCCAACGCAGGGGCTCCAAGGCCAGGACCCTTGCTGCAACTGGGACAACTAAAGAGTAATCCCCATTCCAGGGCCGTTGCCCCACTGCCCAGGACCAGCTGGGACCTCCCTTGCATTAGTTTTGCTCCTCGGCTTCCCTCTCTGCCCCCACCTGCTGCCTCCTTCCCTCACAGGCAAAACTGTCTGCTTCCACGAGATCTAAGACACCAGAACTCTGCCTCCCGCTTCCTCTAACTTCTTCATAGCTAAACATATGATCACTCCCCAACAAGAACGTGAATTCAGCGACAGCATATGCTTCCAGGCTTTGGCCTCCAAGGCTCACCTGGGAAGTCTACTCTAGAACTCCGAGGACTAGCTTACATAATTGATGAGCACTAACACTGAAGCCTGAGCTTCCCACGTGGCTCAATTGGGAAAGAATCCACCTGCAGTGCAGGAGACGCGGGTTCAATTCCTGGGTTGGGAAGATTCCCCTGGAGGATGGCACTCCAGTGTTCTTGCCTGGAGAATCCCATGGACAGAGGAGCTTGGTGGGCTACAGTCCATAGGGGCGCAAAGAGTCGGACACGACTGAAGTGACTGAGCATGCACGCAAGGCTGAAGCCTACCCCCCCAGTGTCCACTGTTCACCCTGCCGAAGCCCCAGGAGTAGGGAGGCTGGCAGGCAGCAGGACTGGTTCCCATGGAGACTCAGGATGGCCCTTCCGGAGATGTAGTTGAGGGAACAGGGTTGGAGATGTCTAACCCCCAACCCTTGTCTCTAGCATTAATCCCAGGTATGTGTGCGGGCCCCCAGCAGCCCTGTGGCCCTGCTCCCTTAGCTGCCTTTTCTTGGGGGTGTTCCCTTAACCCCTCATAGGCCAATTAAGACTCTTCTTCCTGAGGGTTTGTTTGGGCATAGAGAGAAGCCGAAGTCTGTCCTAGGGTTCTGACCTGTCTTCAGTGTGATTCCAGGCCCTGTGAGGCCCAGCACTATCCTTGCCCTTGGATCCCACGAACCACCCTTGCAGCTTCACAGGAGGCCCCCAGCACCTTCAGGGATCCCCCATGGATGTGCGCCTCTCTGGAGTCCTCCCCAACAGCGTGAAGTATAGGAGCCATGTCTACCTGGGATGTGTGTGCATGTCAATCACTCAGTCGCGTCCGACTCTTTGTGACCCTATGGACTGTAGCCCGCCAGGTTCCTCTGCCCATGGGGATGTTCCAAGCGGCAAGAGAACCTAAACCTCTGAAGTGAAGCATCAGAGCCCATCCTGAGGCCTGCAGGGTGGTCACGTGAGGGGCAGATGGCAGCGCCCTGCTCCTTCTTTCCCTCCAGAGACAGAGATGTTGGGCAGGGTCTCCCCGAGAAGACGTCCCCAAGGCCAGGTGCACCCTTTGCATGGATCCGACTTCAGCTTTTGTTTCTCTTTCCTGAGGATGGAGAGCCTGACCTCTGGGTTGACACCATTCCTTCCCGATGGTGTTCAGGTCCTGGGCAGAGCAGCAGGCCATGGGATTTCCCCCCTTGACCTTCACGCGGGACTGCTGAGCCCAGCTTACGGAGGGAGAGATGGAGACACGGAGCCACTGTTAAATGATGGCCCACGTCACACAGTACCGGGTGGAGAAGCAGGGCTGGGGGTCCTCAGCTGCCGCACCCCTCCCCCCACAGGCAACAGAGGCTGGGGCAGGGACGAGGTGGGGCTCGGGCACGCCTCCATGCAGTGCCAGGGTCACACAAGGACACTCTGTGGCCGGCGTCGCAGACTGGCTCCGTGTCTGTCGTGTGCTGTGCAAGGACAGAGAAGCCGCACTGACAGGACAGGGGAGAATGGCCATTGTGTCCCCTGTGTCGCCCGGGGCCTGGGGCAGCGGCAGGGAGGGGCAATGGGGAAGGACCCCAGTGGGAAGGAGAGAGAGCTGGAGGGCTGTTTCTGGAAGGCAGCCAGTCTGCCGAGGCCGAGGAGTCCCAAGAACGATCTGCCCCGCATGGTGGCTCTAATTTACAGCTGGGGTCCAGGCTTCAACTGGCAGGAATGAGACCAGCTGAAGCTTGGGACCTGCTGTCCCCGGCAGAGATGGTCCGGAGTGGGGGCCAAGGCCTCATCCCCGTGCCCTGCGTTCAGATCCCAGCAGCTGGTGCCAAGGCTTTCCCTGCTGGCCACTCCTCACTATCTTTCTCCGTGTGGAGGTTCCAAGCCTAGGGCAGAAAGCATGTTCCGCCAGGGCAAAATGTTCTGGCAGTGACCAGAAAGGAAGGGAGGGGAAGACAGAGCAGCTGTTCCAGGCTTTTCCAGCAGACCCACAACTCCACAGCGAGCACCCCAGCTCCAGATCCAGGATGGCCCTCACACCGGCAATGCCGCTGCCTGTGGGACGAGGGCCCAGACCTGGGACCTGAACAGCCTGCACACAATGAGAGCACCTGGTGAGTGGGAATCACAGAGAGGCAACACCCTGCAAGGCACACGCTCTGGAGGGTCCCGGCGTGAGGCTACAGGCCAGGGCCTGCACCTTCCTGACTCCATCATCGCAAGTCTCCCTCCTTCCTCCAGCCTCAGCGAGGACCAACCCAGCAGCCCCCAAGGGCAGGAGGAGGATGGGGGCCCAGGGGCCCAGCCCCCCCCAGGTCCCCCCCCGACCCCGGGGAGCGGCCCTTCCCCTGGTGTTGGGCCGGCTCGTTCCCGCCACCTAGCGGCAGCCGCGGTCCTCACCTGTAACAGCCACCGGAGCAGGGGCTTGGGGCGGTCGCCCACCGGCAGGTAGATGCTGTTCAGGAGACCCTGGCGCAGGAAGGTGAGCTGCCGGGCCGGCGAGGAGCTACGGGGGCAGAAGGACAGAGGGGGGAGGTCAGAGAGGCGACCCGCCTCTGTGACCCTCTCAGTGAGGCTGAGCGGGGGCGTCCGGATTTCAGCTTCCCTGGGACTAGAAGCGGTCACCGCTCTGGACAAAGACGCTCAGTGCAGGCAGCTGCTGGAACAGAAAACAACCCACTGCGCCATTCAGAATCATCTGCTGTCCACGAACACATCTCATAACGTCGTTTGCTTTTTTTTTTTTTTGGCCTTGCCCTGCCAGGCTTGCAGCATCTTCATCTCCCCGCCAGGGCTAGAGCCCGGGTGCCCAGCAGTGGAAGTGCTGAGTCCTAACCACTGGAGTGCCAGAGAATCTCCCCTCTCAGTGTTTTACACAGAGGACTGGGGAGCACAGTTTGTTTTTCCAGCATGATGGAGGGGGAAACTGAGGTGCTGACCAGTTTTGAGAAGGGTCTGGGTTGTGATGAGGAGCATGCCCGGAAGCCTCGCCTCTTAGCCCGGCTGCAGCCGGGGGACAGGATTACCCGCCAGGCGGCGTGGGGCCGGCGTCTGGGTCTGGTTACACAGAGCATGTCTGCCCCA
Source organism: Odocoileus virginianus (assembly GCF_023699985.2). Taxonomy (NCBI): domain Eukaryota; kingdom Metazoa; phylum Chordata; class Mammalia; order Artiodactyla; family Cervidae; genus Odocoileus; species Odocoileus virginianus. Next base: position 2,997,596 of record NC_069675.1, read on the forward strand.
TCTTCTGTTTTTCCAAAACAAAGGGGACACCTGAGAAGACGGGAAAAGAACAGACGGGGGCCCAGGATAGGGAAATCTGGGGAAGGAAATAACTGAGGGTGGCAGAGGAGTCTCGGGAAACCACACGAACAGCAAGGGGTCCTGACCGGGGAGAGGGGGGGGGACCCCCAGGCTTCTGGGGCCATGACTGCATGGCGAGCTGTCAGGCCTCACCCTTCTGCCCTGAGCTGCTGGCGTGGGGAGGAGCCCTCCTTTGAGCTGTCATCCTAGGAGATCATCTGGACCCATGGGACCCTAGATCCCTGGACAACGAGGAGTTGATGTATTTCGTGTGATTTCAGGGCCTCTGGTGGGAGGTGCTGGACTTCACCCTCGTCCTGTGCTCCTGGCATTCTGGGGAAGTTGGGTTTGGGGTAGGATTCTCCCTGGAGAACAGGGAAGACTGGCATGCTGAAGTCCATGGAGTCACAGAGTCCGACACGACTTAGAGGCTGAAAAACAGCAACCTAATACTCTCTCTGAGTCTAGTGAACGCCTCTTTGCTCTCTTTCCAGATTATGTCCTAAAGGCAACTAATAAGGATTCCAGATAAATGAAACCGTTAACTTCATGTCCATTCTGCTAACAACCAAATCCAGGCAAAGAACATTTCGGATGGCATTTGAAGTCATGACTCTAGATAGAAATTTCTTCGGTCGGCTCACCCTCCTCCTCCTCCTTTTTAAAAAGGACATCATATTTTAATCTGCCAGGAACAGAATGCTCCAAAACAAAGATGCTCCTCCAAGCCAAGTTGCTGTCTCTTTGAGTATATCCAGGCAATTTACAAATTGTGTACTTTTTCTCCACCCCCCCCCCACCCCGCCCGGCACCAAATCATTTAAGTTCAGAGGAGAAAGCAGCTTTGTTCCTGTTTGTCAAGCTGACCGTTCTAAAACAGACCTTTATTTGTACATACAAACACGTGTGTACCCCAGGGCTGCTGGCACACGCCACTTCTGCCCCACGTGCTCAGTCACACAGCCACGTTCAGGGGCTGACCCCGGCGATGCCTGTGTGGTTCATGCACAGCCCCCCAAATGCACACAATAGCCAAGCCAGCCATGTCTGCAGGACCTCACAGATTGGCAGGGCCTGGCCGGGGGCCACGTGGAAGGAGGCCGGCGCTCCAGGGACTCTAAGAAGACGCTGGCTCTGGCATTCTGCTCAGGGGGCACCCGCCAGCTTCTCTGTAGGGGAATGGATTCTACAAGCCCCTGTCAGCTCAGATCAACACATTTCCAACTGCTGCTCAGAGGGAGAGACGCCTCTCGGTTGACGATGTCTCCCTTCTGCCGCACACTTGGCAGTGTTGTTTCTGCCAGAGGAAGGATCGGTCTGCCTCAGGGTTCACTGCTGCGGAGTTAGGCTTGGTGTGTAGGACAAGGGGTCAGAGAGAGGCAGCAAAGGGCATGGTCCAGCTAGGCCTGCAAGCGAGTGGCTGTCGAAGAATTCAGCTAGATGAGATGCAAGGAATCTCCTGTGAGTGTGCTCGGGGAAAGGGCACTGCTGCCTTGGCTCGGCTGGACCGCGAGCCCTGCCGCCCTTCAGGGGAAGGACAGAGAGATGGCAGGAGGGACCTCCTGGTTGGTGGAAGCGCAGGGAGGGGCCTGGCAGGCAGAGACCATCCTGATCTGAGGGAGGAGGACAGTCTGCAAGTAAGGAGGCCCCGCAGTGGGGGGAGGGGAGAGGTGAGCGGGTTACGGAATCCACTGAGGTTAGATTTATAAAAATCCCTGGCAGGTTCACAAACTGAGAATGCTGACACTGGGTCCGAGCAGGTGCCCGTGCCTGTGGCACAGCCAGCACCAAAGTTGGAAGTTATCCTGAGAATGTCAGAATGCCACGGGGCGAGCAGGGAGGAGCAGAGCCTCCTCTTGGAGGCAGATGCCGCTAAGGCCCAGCTGGGCGTGAAGTCGCAGCTGCCAGTCCTGATGATCCAGGGAGGGGAGGTCCCCACCCCAACGAGGAGAGGCCATGGTCAGAGTGCGCTAACCCCTAGCCGTGGTGGCAAGGACACGGGGCAATGGGAAAAGAAGCAACGAAGACAGGGTACAGGGTGGGGGGATCAGCAAGAAGGGGGAATCACACAGAACAAAGGCCCCAGCCTCAGTCAGCATGCTGGGCTCCTGGCAGAACTCTGATCTTCTGCTTGGACTGTGTGTTCCTGATAAGGCCCAAGTCAGGCTCTCCCACCCCCCCATCTCTGGTCTAGTTTACAGGCAGCAGTCCCAGGGGGCAAAGTCTCTAAATGCCTCGGGAATCCCAAGTGATGGCAGAAGGATAAACACCGAGTGTCGTTATTTATAGGGTATCAGCTTCTGCGCCTTTGCCAGGCTACTAAGATGAAAGCTTAAGTGAAACGCTGAGGGAGAACAGCCACCAGTAATGGTCCCAGTGCTCTTCTTTTTCCTTCCTTTGTTTAAAAATCAGTGAGCAGAGGGCTTCTCTAGTGGTCCAATGGTTAAAAATCCACCTGCCAATGTGGGGACACGGATTCGATCTCTGATCCAGAAGATGCCGTGTGCCACAGAGCAACTAAGCCCGGGCACCGTTAACTGCTGAGTCCGAGAGCCCAAGAGCCCCGTGCTCCCCAGCAGGAGAGACTGCTGCAGACAGAGCCTGAGCACAGCCACTGGAGAAAGCCTGAGTGCGGCAGCAAAGACCCAGCACAGCCAAACATAAATACATAATTTTGTAAAAAAGCTTAAAAAAAAAAAAAAAGACTGCTTAAAAAAAAAAGTCAATGAGAGCCACTCTGGTCCAAAGCCCAGGGATCCCAGCAACTGCCTGGAGGGCCACGCCCACTTGCTCTGGATTAGGGGGGGCAGGCGCAGGCAGCGGGGCGGCTGAATGCTGCCCCTGCTCCTGGATTTATTTCACCCGGTCTTCCCCTGCCTGCCAGGAAGAGGAGGAGGAGGTCTTGGCAAAACAGGAGCTGGGGCCTGGGCCTCAGGGAGGTCTGATGCCTGAGCACCGTTTACACCACTGAACTCGGACCCATCCTGCCCCCGCCTGCTGAAGCCATTGCCAAGGAAGACCCCCACTGGTGTCTCCGGCGTCCTGAGAACAAACCGCAAACGGCAGGTGCACCAGAGGACAAAGGTGGGTCCTGACACCCCCACACACACTAGGGGGAGGGTGGGGAACAAGGAGGACCCAGGGTGCTTTGGAGGGCAAGCTCCACCCCCAAGGCCCTGGTTCCTGTCTTAAGAGCTGCCCTGGGGCATAGGCCCTGTCACGAGGCTTGGATTTCCCGCTGAACTGCTGTCAGGGGAGGAGGAAAGAATTCAGCCCCCACCTCCTCCCCTCCCCCCCTCCCCCGCCCTGTACCAGCTTCTGTCACAGCAGCATGTGACTTTGGTCCCAGGGAAGCGACCTGAGGTCACACGTCCAGCAGGGTGACAAATGAGAGAGGATGGTCCAGGCCACCTCTGGTCCTATAGCTGCAGTTCAGGGAGGAGTTCAGTTCAGTTCAGTTCAGTTGCTCAGTCATATCTGACCCTTTGCGACCCCATGACCCGCAGCAGCACGCCAGGCCTCCCTGTCCATCATCAGCTCCAGGAGTTCACCCAAACTCATTTCCATTGAGTCGGTGATGCCATCCAACCATCTCATCCTCTGTTGTCCCCTTCTTCTCCTGCCCTCAATCTTTCCCAGCATCAGGGCCTTTTCCAATGAGTCAACTCTTCAAATCAGGTGGCCAAAGTATTGGAGTTTCAGCTTCAACATCTGTCCTTCCAATGAACACCCAGGACTGATCTCCTTTAGGATGGATTAGTTGGATCTCCTTGCAGTCCAAGGGACTCTCAAGAGTCTTCTCCAACACCACAGTTCAAAAGCATCAATTCTTCGGCGCTCAGCTTTCTTATAGTCCAACTCTCACATTCATACATGATCACTGGAAAAACCATAGCCTTGACTAGACGGAAACAACTATTACTTGTTGACAAAGTAATGTCTCTGCTTTTTAATACGCTGTCTAGGTTGGTCATAACTTTCCTTCCAAGGAGTAAGCGTCTTTTAATTTCATGGCTGCAATCACCATCTGCAGTGATTTTGGAGCCCCAAAAATAAAGTCAGCCACTGTTTCCCCATCTATCTGCCATGAAGTGATGGGACCAGATGCCACAATCTTAGTTTTCTGAATGTTGAGGTTTAAGCCAACTTTTTCACTCTCCTCTTTCACTTTCATCAACAAGTTATTTAGTTCTTCACTTTCTGCCATAAGGGTGATATCATATATCAGAGGTTATTGATATTTCTCCCGGCAATCTTGATTCCAGCTTGTGCTTCCTCCAGCCCAGCGTTTCTCGTGATGTACTCTGCATAGACGTTAAATAAGCAGGGTGACAATGTACAGCCTTGATGTACTCCTCTACTCAGGCAAGAGAGGCGAATGTAAACCTGTGTAGGTCCAACCTGGGAGGACCAGCCTGGGTCAGACACCGAGACTGCCTGCTCTTGCTCTGAGATGAACTGCTGGCTTAATCTGTGCCAACATTTCCCACTCTGTACAGTGGAAAGATAACATCCCTCTTCACCAGACAGCAAGCAGAGGTGAATCTACTTCAAGAAGTGATTTTTCACTTTTGTATACTTTTCGTTCGTTCAGCGTTGTGTCCGACTCTTTGCAACCCCATGGACTCTAGCCCATTAGGCCCCTCTGTCCATGGGATTTCCCAGGCGAGAACACTGGAGTGGGTAGCCATTTCCTTCTCTAGGGGAACTTCCAGGGATTGGACCTGCATCCCCTGCATTGCTAGGCAGATTCTTTACCACTGAGCCACCATGCAAGCCCAAGAAGTGATTTTTTAAAACTATTCATTCTCCCCCCAAACCACTAATGATTACACAAAGTGTAAAAATACAGGAGTCTAATGAGGAGACTGGAAGTCACCTGAAATCTCACAAAGTGAGATTCACTTTCTGAAAGGTGAGAAACTGAACCACACTGCTCTTTGAGAGATGCAGTAACCTTTTCCTCTCCCTCTGTCCTTGCATTTCCGGCTGCCCACAGCGCACTAATTATTGAACGGCTAGTAATTCCCACTCTCTGTCTCGACTTGAGGTCTTTGGCACAAACAGGAAATAAAGGATGACCCACAGGCTAAAGGGCGACCCTCAGGAAGTGGCCCTTCCCCAGCGCCTGGCAGGCGTCCCCTGACCTGGCCTCGGGCAGGGCACGGACATTCCTGGCCCCAGGCCCCATCTCCGCTCTGCTTCGTTAGCAAACTTGAGGGAGGAGGGTCTGGACTCTCCGCTCCAGGAAGCTGGCCGGCCACCTAGCCCCATTTGGCACAGCTGCTCTGATCCCAGGCCACCAAGCCACAGGCCATCTCCTCTGTCAAACACTTTCTGCCCGCAATCCAGCCCGGGACAGAACACCTGCTGTCGGCCCCAAATCCCGAGGAGAAACAGCTCAGGAAGCCACCTGCCTCTCCCCTGTTATGTCCTCCCGGTCCAGCCGCTTCTCTGTCCCTGTGCCTCCATTATCTGTCGTCATTCCCTTCATTTCTTCCCCTGCCCCCTTTTCATCATCTCTTTATGAGATATATTAGCTTTTTAAAAAATGTTTATTTATTTGGCTGCCCTAGGCTTTAGTTGTGGCATGCAGGATCTTTAGTTGCAACACATGGGATCCAGCTCCCTGACCGGGGAACAAACCCAGGGCCCCCTGCATTGAGCTTGGAGTCTTAGCCACTGGACCACCAGGGAAGTCCCTAGATATATTTTCAATTTGGCAATGGGAAATTTTACCAGTGTTCATACCCTAAGACCCAGTCATCTCACATCACATCCAGAGATCTATTCCAGGACTGCTGACAAATGTTTTTGTATAAGGACACTCTCCACCACACTGTTTACTATGGGGGGAAGTTGGAAACCACCTGCATGTCGAGAAAAATGAAGAAAACGGTTAAATATGTTAGGCATCAATGACATGTGAGGTATAATCTCAACATTACTTGGTCTAATTGCAACATTTGAGCCTTATATTTAGATTCTTATTTCAACAATGTATTAAAAAAAGCCACTTAGAAGCAATCACAGAAATCTGAATGCTGATCAATATTTATGATATTAAGACATGCCTATATTCTTTAAGCATAATAATGTATTGAAGTTATGTCTAAAGATAGTATTTTAGAAACCCAGATTGAAGGACTTAAAGAATTAAATTCTATGTGTCTGGGACTTGCTTAAAATTGATCTTGAGGGGACAGTGTGAGTGGGTAGGTATACAGAAGCAGCAAGACCAGCTCCGAGTCAGTAACGGGTGCTGACTGGTAGGTACACATAGGTACCCTTTACTTCTATGTGTGTTTGAAACTTTCCATGGTAAAAAGCTTTAAAGGAAACACATCAAAGCACCGTTATTTTTCTGTTATAAAATAAGATGGGCTAGCCGGAAAAGAGAACAAGGTTCTTGTGTTCTAGTCCTAATGTGTCCTTAACCTCCACGTGCCTTATGGGCTGGTGGGGAGCGGTCAGGTGGTCTCACCTTCATCTCCCAAGTGGCCGGGGCACAGCAAGGCGCCAGCCCGCAGTGGAGGGCTGACGGGCTCAATCCTGCAGGCTTTCTCGCTGTTATCCTTAGACATGTGAACTCACAATCACAAGAGTTGCATGTTATTGAGGTAAAGTTTTCAAAAATCCCCTAAAAAAATCAAACATAGTCAGGGGTTATGTGATAATGACTGTGAACAAGTCCCACCAAGAAGAGGATCAGGGCAGCTGTCCTGATGTTATGCTGAGTTGTACTTGTGGCCAGGGACAAACTTTCCAGGAGGAAGAGAGAAGGGCTCTGGGAAACTGCTGGACAGCCAGGAAAGTGGCCCCAGTGCTGACAGACATAACCCCGAAGGCACGTGTGATGAGTCTGACCAGGCGACGGGGCCATGGGGAGGAAAAAGCAGCACATGACAGATGTCAAATATCCGCTACAGTGCAAGACTCTGTAAAGGATATACATCCAAGTTAGTGGAGACAACACCACAAGCAAACACGTGTGTCCTGCGTGTTTCTCTAAAGGCTGACATACCCACACCGGCAAAACACAGCTTCCGACGGCCTCCTCTGGGGTGGCCCTCACCACTGGGTTCCTCGAGGGAGGGGCCTGGTCAAGTCGCACGGATGTTTACCTGAGGAACAGCTTTTCCAGGGGGCTCCGTGGCTTCAGCTGTGAACTGTCCAGGAGGCAGGGCACGGGGTGGCGCCTGGGGAGAAACACGGTCTCGCCCGGATGCACTGCTGGGATGACCTGCAGGGGCACGGAGAACCTCTCCACCAGCTTCCTGGCAAATCAAGGGGCAGGAAAGAGCCGGGCATCAGCAGGCGCACCTTGTCTGCAGTCTGGAGGGAGGCCAGGGAAGGCCAGATGGCTGCCCCCGCCCCGCAGCCCCCGCCGTGTGGGAACCAGACCGGGGGCACAGCGCCACCTGCTGACGGAGGGAGAGCCCGCCACGTGCAGACAAAGGAGCTCTCTCCTCCCCAACCCCCTGCTGGACCCCAACCCCTCTCTCAGGGCCTCAGTGCAGGAGCCGAAAGTCCTGACCCCAAATCCTGCCCCACTCGTGGGCTCTGCTCCAAGGCCCACTGCGTGCCACGACTGCAGGTGCCAGGTGCTCAAGCACAAGGTAGGCGTGGGCTGCCCGTGCTTGGCCAGGACAGTGTAAAGCGATCACAGCGAGGCCCTCCAGCAGGTGGACCAGCCCCAGAGCGGCCGCACGGCACTGGGAGAGGTGTGGGAGACAAGCCCCGGGTGCGTGAGGCAGGTTGGGGAGGGCCCCTGCACCACCATGAGGGGGCTAGGGCTCTTTCTCTGAGCAGCATCCTCAAGGCCTCCTGAGCAGGAGGACTCCCTAGCGAGCCTGCAAAATGCCGAGGGCCAGGCCCGCCCTGCTCAGAGAGTCATTTAGTGAACCAGAGCGAGGTCCCACGGATAGGGAAGGAACAGGCAGAAGAAGGGGGGACATGTTCCAGCTCTACGGGGATGTGTCTAAGGGAGGAGGTGCAGAGCTTTCCTCAGAACGAGGCCAGTTGCAGCGCCATGCAGGATGGAAGGGTCTCCCTTATACAGAATGCGGTGGGTGAACACAGCAAGCCACAGAATAGCAAGAGTGGGGTGTGTGTGTGTGTGTGGTGCAGGTGAACAGACATGCACACATGTTCTTAGACACACACAACAGCCTGCACACATCTGACACACCCAACCATGGTCCAGGGTCATCCCGAGGGAACAGGATGGGGGAGGGGAAGGAAGGGGAGACATTTCCTGTTTACTTCAAACAACAGTGTTTGGCTTGATTCTGCACTAACATAACATACACTCCACAGTAATAATAACAAAATAAAGCAAGCCACAGGCACTGCACCCATTCTTCTCATAAGAGGAAGGCCGGTACCCAGATTGCCAGCTGGGCCCTGAGACAGTAAACACGGAGGGGACACGGCCAGGGGCTCCTGTGAGTCTCTGGGACCCAGCAGCCAGCGCCGGAGATGGACAAGCTGAGCTGGGGGCCCACCAACTGCTAGAGGAAACCTGTCACTCTCTGGCCAAGTGACCCAACGTAAGGAAGGTCATCCTAAGGATGAAACGGCACAACAGATGGGAATGCCATCGGAAAACCGGGTGGATTCTGATCTCACAAACTTCAGAAACAGCCTCAGCAAACCACTATAACAAATGTTTTGTTAATTTACTAGCCGTTTGAGTTTTTGAGTCTCTACGGCTTCCTATGTCCGAAAAGAGTTGGACACGACCGAGTGACAGAACAACAACGGCTTCCTAGGCTGCTTTCATAATTTTAGAAAAAGCACAGATTATTAAAAGTCTGTAAGAACCAGATTCATCTGTAAAGAGCTCTCGGCTCATGACCCCAAACCATCGCTCAAAGGGAGTTCTGTGATATTAAATACAATGTATGTGCATTATGAAGAGCTCTGAGATGACTCTAATTGAGGACTTCCTGTGCAGCCCAGAAGTGAGGATAAAGGATGATGCTGTGGTATAAATATCCTCCCCTCCCTGACACTGGCACACACATACAGGGCTTTTAACTTTAAGGACTAGAGAATGCAGGATGTTGTCTGTTCAAGACACAGGCTACCCTTGGAGCAGGAGCAGCTGATCGGCTCGGGATGACTGCTGGCCTTTCTCTGCCAGGCAAGGGTGGGGGTTACGTGACTCCTGGTCACAGGCGACCTGTCCGCCAGATGGGGGCCAGCCCCCCGGCCTGGGCCTCACCCCCTCTGGACCTGTACTCCTGCATGGCCCCTTCCACCCAGCCCTGGCCCCACTCAGGGATGGAAGAGGCTGCCGGGCTTTGTACATCAGTGAGTAATTTTCTTTGAAGCAGAGAACCGAACTGACCCATCAAGATGATCGCACATCAAAACCACCACCTCAAAGTGGCTGTTGTCAGCAGAGGCTGTCTCAGAGTACTACTTGAAAAGGTCACGTGCCCAGAGGACTATCAGCAATTCCAAAGCCTGAAACACCAGCTGCTCAGGTTAACTCCCTTTCTGTGGGGAATTTTAAAAGCATCCAGGCCACAACTTCTAAAATCCTGGATGCACTTGGGAGAAAGGGGAAGAGCTAGAGAGATTATCCAGGCTACAGAGATGTCTTAAACCATTTACTTCCAAGGCTCTCTGTCCAGTGAGTGGGGACCCTGGAAAGCAAATCCCCAGCCCTGACAGAGAGAGAAAATTGCTTCATTACTCATGATGCCACCAAAGCCTCTGGCCCAAACCTGCTGATTCCATGTGCCAGTCAGGGACCCTTTCCCTGCCTCTGGGCAGCGTGTGGAGACAGGGACCAACTACAGGCAGCTGCAGCTTAGTTCTTTAGTCTGACTCTCTGTGACCCCGTGGACTGCAGCCCACCAGGCTCCTCTGTCTATGGATTCTCCAGGCAAGAATACTGGCATGGGTTGCCATTTCCTCCTCCAGGGGATCTTCCCAACCCAAGGATCGAACCCACTTCTCCTGCACTGGAGGTGGATTCTGGACCACTGAGCCACCAGTTAGGAGGCAGAGGTCCCTAATCCAGGCCAAGGGTCAGCAGCAGCGGCCAACTCCTGCCCATTTCAATAAACGAGGCTTTCGCTGCCACACAAGCAAGCTCGCCGTTGCTACCAAGCAGCACAGCCAAGCAGGCTGTAAAGGCCCTCAGAGCCGGAAGGAACTCTTTACAGTTCACACGCTTTACAGACAACCTGCTGAGCCCCCGATCTGAGGGGGAACCATACGGGGTCCTGAGAGACGGGGCCCCGGGGAGTCTGTGTGTGTGGGTGGACACAGGACGCTGACTCAGTGTGGGCATTCCAACCAGACTGCCCAGCTCAGGCCTGAATGACGTCACCCGGACACAGAGAAAGCGGAGCCTGGACAGGCAGACAGTCCAGGACGTGTGGACCAGCCTGCCCCTGGGTCACGTGGGGGCACACGGTTCCCAAGGGAAGGAGGGGAAGGAGGAGGGCGGGAAGGAAGAAGGGAAAGGAAGGCAGGCAGGCAGACAGACAGAAGGATCTGTCCTGGCTCCACTTTCCCCCTCAGCTGTTGCCCAGTCTCCTCTCTTGCCCTCTCCTCTCCGTCTTCTCTGAACCTACTCCAGGCAGGCTCACCCCTGGTCACCCACCCGGGAGGCTCCTGTCAAGGTCACCGTGACCTGCAGGCTGCGCCCTTGGCCGGTCTCTCGACACCACCTTCCCTGGTGATCTCATCTGGTTTTGCGGTTTTAAATGTCACCTACAAATGGTGATTCCCAAGCTGGCCTCTCCAGACAAGGAGGTCCTTGTCTTGGTCTCACCCCAGGGGTCCCACAAGTGAACACTTGTTCCCGTGCCTGCCACCACCCCCAGCCTGCGTCACTCAGCCCTCCCCAATTAGAGTCAATCCCGACATCCATCTGCTCAGGTCTCAATTCAGGGGGTCCACTCTGATTCCTCTCTCTCCCACGGCCTCCATCCAGCTCGTCAGCAAACCCCGTCCGTTCTAGCCTGAAAGTCTGCCCAGAAGGTGCCCCCCCCCCCACCCGTCCTCACTCTCTGGGATTACTACCACGGCCCGTCCCCACCAGTCTACCCTGAGGCAGCAGCAGACCTGCTCAGACGAGTGGCAGCCAGTCTCACGCAGCCCCCAGCCTCCACTCCCCACCTCCGCCCCTCCTCACTGCCCCCACGGCCAGGCCCTGCCAGGGCCACCCCTCGCCATCGCCAGGACTCTGCTGAAAGCCTCCCTGCTCTCGGAGCCCCTGACCCATCGTCCAACTCTCACAGCACCAACACCGCTGACGCCCACGGTCTCCTTTCCCAGCAGCACTGGTCACCGGCTTCCTGCACTCACCACCGCACTGCTGTTTCCCGCCCTGACCCCGAGCAGCACGTGGGCAAAGACCTCGGTCTGGCTCTGCTCCTGTCACACCCCAGAGTCTGCAGGTTGTTGTTCAGTCTCTAAGTCATGTCTGACTCTTTGTGACCCCATGGACTGCAGCACGCCAGGCTTCCCTGTCCTTCACTATCTCCACAGAGCCTGATGCAAAGTTGGCACATAATAGATGCTTGTTGGATAGATGGACAAACAGAGAAAGACAGACAGACAAATGGATGAATGGAAGACTGGGTGCCCTGAAGATGGATGCAACTGTGGTCCTCGGGCATCTCCATGGTATAGAGGAATCCCGCCCTGGTTCCAGTCAATAGGCCAGGAGATTCCAGCCCAGATGATACCTCTGACAGAAGCCACTTCCCTTCCTCACACAGGGGAGGACAAAGGTGTCACGTGACTGTACTCTCTCATTCAAAAGCAGTGTTCTTTTAGACTGTGGCTTGAGATCTGGTCCGAGTTTGGGCAGACAGTCAGGGAAGAACAGGCCATGTTTTATGCCTGTGTGTCCTCAAAGGCCCACACTAGACCCTGACACACAATGAGAGAATAAATATTTCTCAAATTAATGAACAGATGTGGGGTTACAAGAAGGAGGCAGCTTGAGAACCCATCAACAGCACACAAACCGCTGGGTGAAATGGTCCAGGGACTTCCCTGGTGGTCCAGTGACTAAAACTCCGTGCTCCCAATGAAGGGGGGCCCAGATTCAAACCCTGGTCAGGGAACTCAATCCCACGTGTCACAACTAAAGATCCCACGTGCCTGTGTGTGTGCTCAGCTGCGCTCAGTCATGTCCAACTCTTTTGTGACCTCCTCTGTCCATAGAATTTCCCAGGCAAGCAGATTGGAGTGGGTCGCACGACGCAACAAAAATCAAAGATCCCACAGGTCGCAAGTAAGACTCAGCACAAACAAGTAGGTAAATATTAAAAAAGAAAGAAGCTCTCCAAAACAAAGGACAGGTCAGCACTGAAACCCTCTGTTTGGAGAGGCGGGTGTGTGGACTGGGTCCTGAGTGGGCAGAGCCTCCCTCCTGAGGCTGCCCGCTCCCCCCCCCCCACCCCGTCCCCCACCCCCCCTACCTGTGCTCAGGTTTGAGCAGCACTTTGTCTTCATTAAGATCCCAGGCTCTGAGATCAGCACAGTCCAGAAGAAGTAGCTTCCCTTGCTCCTGCTCCCTGTAAGGAGGTGAAAGGTGTCAACCAGAGTTGGCCCAGGGCCTGTTCATCCCGCTCCATCACAGGGCCCCGAGGGCCTCCCGGTGCACGGCCAGGCCTGGCAAGGGACCAGGGAGCCCAGGGCTCTGTCCCTGCACAGAAGCTCTCAAACTCAGGTTCCAGCAACGGGGGTGGGGGTAGGGGAGAGGGCCTGAAGGACGGCAACTTACACCACACAACTTCAGTGTGAAGAGCTGCCTCACTGGAAAAGACCCTGATGCTGGCAAAGACTGAGGGCAGGAGGAGAAGGGGGCAGCAGAGGATGAGATGGTTGGATGGCATCACTGACTCAGTGGACATGAGTTTGGGTGAACTCTGGGAGTTGGTGATGGACAGGGAGGCCTGGCGTGCAACGGTCCACTGGGTCACAAAGAGTCGGACACGACTGAGCAACTGAACACCACCACACTGGGGCCTAGGCCTTGCCCTTCTGCTCCTCCTGGGCCCAGCTTCCCTGACCAGCAGCAGCCTCTGTGCCCACAGCTCCCCGGGGCCTGCCTCTCCAGCTCCAGGTGGCAGCCCCCCAGGGCCTGCTCCTTCCCTCCTACACGTGCTTGCCCCTCAGTCTGTTTCTTCCTGTAGCCCTGAGTGCCTCACCTCCCCTTTCAACCAACCCCACTGCAGGCCCTATGAGCTGACCATTATTTAGCAGAAATCAGCTCCCTCACCTTCTGCCCTGACCACACACAAACCCCGAGGGGCATCAGCCCCAGCTTCGACCTTCTGCGTTCTCATTCCCTCCGGCTGCTGAGGGAGCCCTGGGCGCCCCACCCCTCCAGCCATCGTCCTGCCTGCTGTGGGCTCACCCTGGCTTTGCCCACAGGTCCTCGGTTCTCAAAGGTTTTGTCTCCTGCCCAGCCGCCGTCTTGGACTTGGCTAGCTGGATGATTTCCAGCCGAAGGTGGACAGCCCTTGGACCTCAGGTGCCCAATTCTGAATTCCTTGTCCCAACACAGGCCCCAGCCACCCAGGGCAACAGGTCCCACAAGAGCCAGCTTACCACCACTCTCTTCCTCCCTCTCACACTTCCTGTCCATTCTCCACAGTGCCGCCTGGGCAGTCTCTCTTAAACACATGGGAAAATACATCCTGACCTTGACATCCATCCGTGACTTGACCTTGTGTTCACAAGGCCCCGGTTCACATCTTGGTTGCAGCTCCTGCTCTAGCCTGCCCCCACACTCTGACACAGTGTTCCAGTCCCAGCATCATCTGTCCTACATGCCTTTAGACCTGTGGTCGCTCCCACTGCCCTCCCAAATCTAATCCTGCACGGTCCAAGGACAAGGATCCCCCTGAGGATCCTGTCCTAACCTTCAGGCTGAGTTAGGTGCCCCTTTTCCGGCCCCCTCTGTGTGTGTGCTCAGTCACTCAGCTGTGTCCCGACTCTTGGAGGTCCCCTCTGTCCATGGGATTCTCCAGGCAAGAATACTGGGGTGGGTTGCCATTTCCTATTCCAGGAGATCTTCCCAACCCAGGGATTGAAACTGCGTCTCTTGCGTCTCCTGCATTGACAGGTAGATTCTTTACCACCAGCGCCACCTGGGCTGTGAAATACTAGAATCACTGCATTCAGTTTCCAGGGGAAAATACGATAATGCATGCCACACATGTGTTTAACCCTCTCCAGTGGGGCAAGAACACGGGACTGGGAAAAACAGAGGCCAGTGAGATGTTATTCCGATAAGAACCTGAGCATCCGACAACAGCACTGCCTGTTTCTACATGTACCTTCCACAAAGGCAGTGTGCAGGCACTGAGCAAAAACAACGTGAGAGATGGAAAGAGGACACAGACAATAAGCCTGTGGACAATGCGCTCCTGTCAGACAAAGCGCAGGTCCAGGGTGAAGTCCACCTGTGCCCTGGCCACCCCAGTCCTCACTGACAATGGAGGAGTGGGATTCTAGTGTCTTCACTGCAGACAGGACCTCAGTGCAAGCCGACCACGTCACCTGCTTCCCAGGGGAGAAAGAGCACTCGTACTGGTTTCCACCACCCTCTGTGCCTTCCGAAGGGATTCCGGTTCTGATCCCATGTGACTTTTGCTTTAAGAAATCAACTTCAGGCTTCTCTGGCGGTTCGGTGATAAAGAATCCACCTGCCAATGCCAGGCACACGGGTTCGATCCCTGGCCCAGGAAGACCCCACATGCTGCAGGACAACTAAGCCCATGTGCCACAACTACTGAGCCTGCGCTCTGGAGCCCGGGAGCCCCAGCTCCTGAAGTCCGAGTGCCCTGGGGCCCGTGCTCTGCAACAAGAGAGGCCACCGCAGTGAGAGGCTGGCTCACCAAAACATGAGAGGAGCCCCTGCTCACCTCAACTAGAGAAAGCCCGTGAGCAGCAGTGAAGACCCAGCACAGTCGCAACTAAACAAACCTTTTTTAAAAGAAAGGAAAAAAGAAGCCTACTTCTACGTGAGACAGGCTCACTGTAGCCCCAGAGGGAGGGCGGCTGAACTAGACTAAGTACTACAGGGAAACTGCTCAGGGGCTGGCCCGGGACAGGGCGAGCAGAAAGGCCAGCTCCGTACCCGTGCCCCTGATCCCCTGGCACTGTCAGAGCCAGTGTCAGGCTGCACGTCTCGGCGTCAAGCCCGTCTATCCCCCCACTTCCCTCGAACCCTTGCATGGGAGCTGAATGAGCCCCAGACTGGCGTGAATCAGGCAGGCGTGCTCAGGTGAAGACAGGACCAGCAGTGAGGTCTCCGTACGCGGTCCGGTCCGGCACTCTCTGCCCCGGAGATGCTGTCCTCTGACCCCCTACCATTCCGAGCGCTGGTTATTCACCAGGGCACACGGGGCACTCACTTGGGAGGCACGCTGAGGCAGGGAGGGAGTAGGCTGCTTTATCCTGGGAAGAATTTGCTCTGAGTCTGAGTACGAATGCTGTAATATTACCGTTAACCTCAAAGAAATGAAGACCCTCCCCGCTCACCTCTTCTCCTGCAGTAAGTAATCCAAGCTGTTGACATAGCACCCTGAGCTCCCAGAGGCGAGCTGGCGAAACCATGCGGGAATGGGCGTCAGAGACAAAGACAGCGGGAGAAGAAAAGACTGATCAATGTTAAGCCCTCTATTTAGCTTACTTCTCTGAACAGGCAGTACATTCGCTCGATTAAAACCGTCGGAAAGCATAAGGGTGCACAGCATGAGGACTTCATTTCACCTCCACCCCTGGCCCCCGGGGCCCTCCCCAAGGTGACCTCAGGTGTCCACTGCTGGAGACCCTGTTCACACGGAGAAGCAACCAGGAATGCATCAGACTCTCCTTCAACACAAATGGTAGTGTAGTACACCCGCTATTCCGTACTGAGCTCTGATTTTCAATTAACAGTATGTCTTCAGGGTCATTCCATATCAATACTAAGGAGATAATTAAAAAAAAAAAGACACCACTTCCGTGGTATTCTGAAGTATGAAAATGATGCAATTTACTAGTTCCCTAGTGATAGGCATCTTGGTTATTGGCAATCTTGGGCTATTACAAATAAATAGGTCCTATTCTTAGAATACATTTCCTGGATCTACTGGTGCTCAAATGTCCCCAAAGTCTTCCCAGCAACCATGTTTTTTTCCCAGTTTGAAGTTCATCACTGAAGTTTCCACTTTGGAATTCCCAAGTCGCTGGACCACAAGCCTGAGGCTTTGTGCCTGACCTAGCCCAGATCCACGACCCCAACCTTGGCTGCGAAAGCCTTGAGGGTCCCCGCACCACCCCAAGCATTTCTGTTAGGAGTTAGGGGCAGAAATAAAAGGGGAGACAGCCCAGCCTCGGGGGCCCAAGCTCCCAGTCACGAGGGCCCAGGGGCTGGGGAGAGGTCAGAGGGTGTGGAGAACAAGCCGTGGTCAAGGGGAGGGGCCGGAAGGAGGGTAGTTGGGGTGTGGCTGAAGAGGAGTGGCCACGAGGAGATGGCCTTGCGATGACTCTGGAGAAGTGGCCAGAGAGGGGTGGCAAGGAGGGGAGGCCCCCGGCTTACCGAGGTGTGGGCACCCATCCCAGGAGGTGCAGCCTCTGGGCTGGTCCCTGCCACGGTCCAGAATGGCTCCTCCAGTGAGGCCAGGCCTCCTAGTCGATCCAGGTCCTGGGGCTCCTGCTCTGACACCTTGGGGTGCTGGTGAGCCAGCCTCCTCAGGCCCCGAGGCCTTGGGGCTGGGTCCCCCGAGTTGGCCTGTGGGATCCTCAGGTTCAGGAACTCCACAGGCGGCGGGCTCCAGTCATTGGGGAACGTGTTCCTGGCGGCTTGCATCTTGGGCTTTTTTGACGACTTGGGGGCTGGAGCAGAGGTGGGACTGCAGAGATGCCAGGTGGGGTGCAGAAGCCCCTGGTACAGGGGATGGTCAAAGCAGCTGCCCTTCAGGCTAGGCAGGAGGATGGGCCTGGTGGAGGCGGCCTGGACATCTGTGGATGGGACAGAGAGCTGCGGTGTCCCCAGTGGCTCACTACCTTCCCAGCCCCTGGGCCACTCCGACCGAGGAGCGGGCAGCAAGGAAGGGGAGCCTATCAATTGGGTTTCCCATTCCCTCGTGGCCCCAAACCTCATAAGGGCTCCACCTGCACAGGTGAGAGATACCTACCTTCTCTCCAAGGAAGGTCTAGCACCGCCTTCTCGGGCCCGGCCATCAGCAAGCCACTGGGAGTTTTATCCTGGAAGGAACCACCTGTCAGGTGAGGCTAGCCTTCAAAAGGGCCGAGCGCTTGAGAGGAAGGCCCTGGGCCCCTGGGTGCCCGGGAAGGAACTGCCCTCCTCCAGCTCCACGCCAAGGACCCGGCACATGCTCCACGAACATCAAGTTGCTCAGATCAAGGAGGCTCCACCCAACCTCTCATTTCAAGGACACGATGCCAAGTGTACAGACATCAACATTTTTAAAACCTGTATGAAACGAAAACCAGCACAGCCCCGAGGAAAGGCCGTATCCTAAAACGATATACCGGGACTCTCCTGATGGCGCCAGTGGTTAAGACCCTGTGTTTCTGATGCGGGGAGCGTGGGCTGGATCCCTGGTCAGGGAACTAAGACCCCATACACCACGCAAAATGGCCAAAAAATAAACATGAAACGACATCCTGTGCATTTTGCTTGCTTGGAGTCACCCCTGTGAGGCTGTTTGTTAAGAGGGGGCTGGACAGGGCTGTCTGGTCCCTGCCATCTCCCCAGCATCAGCACAGACCTGGCACATGGTAGGCTAGGTGCATTTCTGTTGGATGAATGAATGAATGATTTCAAGAGACCCCGGGGCTCCAATAAGCCTCCTCCTGTGTTAGCAGCTGCCTGTCCTCAGCTAAGGTGGACCTAGCCACATACACAGACATCTCTCATCATGGCAGGCCTGGGCTCAGACAACCTGAAACACAGATGAAAGGCTAATGTCTGAATGACTGATGATCAAAGGAAATGACAGTTCAGAAAAAAAGCTCACTCACTCACTCAACAAGGGTTCAAACTCAACAATAATAAAAGAAACCCAAATCAATATGACTATGAAGTATTATTCAATAATAAGAAAACAATCAAAAACTTAAAAATTTGTAACAACAAATGCTGGCATGGCCATGAAGACATGCATGACTGTTAGCACTGTCTAACTGGAGTATTCTTTCTAGAGTAATCGAACAATACAAAAATCACTGCGAGATGTTCAAATCAGGCAGTCAGGAACCCTGGAAATCTGTCCCTCCGCAAATGCAATAATTAAGCTGGAAAAACCCGTCAGGACCAACACTTACGGAACTCTTGAAATCTAATAAAAAACTAACAATGATGAGGGGAGTGTTTAAAGAAGCAGGATCTGCTGGATGTAAGTCTGTGATCTGCCTTTTGATCTGACCTTCCCAACACCCCCAGCTCCCAGCTCAGGGGCAGTGGTGGGGGCGGCATTAGTGGTGTGGCTTGCTGGTGCCAGCGAGGCAACACAAACTCTGTTCTTGAAGAACGGTGGTTGTGTGTTTTGACCTGTTTTGCAGCTCCCCAAAGGATCAACTCAGGGCCTTGCTTTTGGTGTACACCCACTCCCCCACTGGAACTGTCTTAGGGCTGGAGTGTCCTGGGTGGCATCTGTTGAAGTCATGCCAAGATAAATCTACCAGTCTCAGCCACCGGGGCAGGGAACTGACAGGCGGCACAAGCGGCCAGAGAGACCGAGCGGCCGGAAAATGAAGGGCTGGGAAGGAGATGACGGAGAGAGAAAGAAGTTTTAAAAGTTCCCATGGGACTTCCCGGGTGGTCCAGGGGTTAAGAGGCCTCACTTCCAACGCAGGGGGCATGGGTTCGATCTCCAGTGTTGGAACTAACATCCCACATGCCAGTGTCATATGGCCAAAAAAAAAAAAACCGGATTAATAACTAAAATATAAGTTAACAAAAAAAAAAAGAGAGAGAGAGAGAGAGAGCAAGAGAGAGAAAATGAGAAAATTCCAAACAGAAAAGTATTCCAAATTTCTAAAATAAATAAATAGTCTCCATGTAAAGCAGAGTGTCTAGAAAGCCACATGCATGCCCAGAACTAAGACATGCCAATGAAAGGCTTGAGAAACCCATAAGCTTTCGTCTCTGTTCATTGTTGTTATTGTTGTTTGGTCAACAACAACAAAAGAATTGTGTCCAACTCTTTTGCAGCCGCATGGACTATAGCCCACTAGGCTCCTCTAACTGTGGGATTTTCTAGGCTAGAACACTGGAGTGGGTTGCCATTTCCTTCAGGAGATCTTCCCGACCCAGGGGTTAGACCTGTGTCTCCTACATTGGCAGGCAGACTCTTTACCACTGAGACTGCTCATTAGGCTCCACATAATCAGGGAGTGAAGGGTGAGGCAGAGTTACCAAAGGCCTGGCTAAGTGTCAAAGGGAGACTCCATCTCAGAACCAATCTGCAGAGCCTGGAAGAGTTTCCTCATTGTTTGGGCTCTAGGCATTTCCGGAAATCTACAAAATCTCCAGCTGGCCATAAAGCTAAAGGAACAGTGACTTTGGTGATCACATACAACAAAATCATTGTCTTCTGGGCTTCACTGGTGGCTCAGATGGTAAAGAATCTGCCTACAGTGCAGGAGACCTGGGTTCAGTCCCTGGATTGGGAAGATCCCCTAGAGAAGGGAAAGGTTACCACTCCAGTATTCTTGCCTGGAGAATTCCATGGACTGTATAGTCCATGGGGTCACAGAGAATCGGACGTGACTGGGCAACTTTCACTTACAAAAATAGTTTTGAAAAGTCATTACATGAACACTACCACTCACAGCCAATGGCAACAGCGAACTCTTATTTCCAGAGTTACTGCATTATAATATCTAACGACAAGAAAACTGCCCCAAACCAAGCAAATGCTTTGGTGCTCAGAAGTCCATGGAGATGATAAGATAAAATATAAAAAGAATCAGAAACTGCTGATACAAGGAGACCAATTCCACATAAAAAGCTGTGTGCAATGAGGGGCTGGGGGGTGAAGGGGTGGAGGGGGAGGCTATGTTCTCCCTTTCAAATCGGTTTCTTTTCTGAGCACAAGTGCTTTCTGTGTCTTCCTAACAATGCA
Organism: Odocoileus virginianus; assembly: GCF_023699985.2. NCBI lineage: Eukaryota > Metazoa > Chordata > Mammalia > Artiodactyla > Cervidae > Odocoileus > Odocoileus virginianus. Next base: position 3,017,779 of record NC_069675.1, read on the forward strand.
GAGCTCACTAAGTTTAGGAGACACAGCACAGCCTTTGTTCCAGTCCAGAGTCACTGGCTTCAGCCATTCCACTTTTAAGATCATGACAAGCAGCTCACTCTGGTCCCTGAGAGCTCAGTTCAGGGCTCTGGATGGGAAGATGATGTGGTTGCCAAGGGGTGGGCCATCCTGATAAGTGAGGAAACTGCACTTTCACCCCCACATTGAGGTGGGGTGGGGTGGGGAGTCCTTGCTCTTCCTGCATCACCTGAGTGCACAGAGGAAATCTTATCTCCATACTCCAGTGCCCAGCCCAGGGCCAAGCCCAGAAGGAAGCTCATAAAACTAGGTGGACTTCCCTGGTGGTCCTGTGGTTGAGAATCTCCCTTCCAATGCACGGGACGTGGGTTCGATCACTGTTTGGGGAGCTAAGATTCCCACATGCCTCAGGGCAACTAAGCCCACTGGTTGCAACGAGAGAGTCCACACATCACAACTAGAGAATGAGTGCCACAGCCGCTGAGCCCGCGTGCAACAAGAGAAGCCACACACCACCACAAAGACGCAGTGCAGTCAAAAGAAAAAAGAAAAAAAAAAAACAAACTAGGTGGTCGATGCTATTGTACATTTATGTGTCAGCTTGGGCGGCCTTAACAAAATACCATAGGCTGGGGGGTTGCTTAAACCACAGATTTATTTCTCACGGCTCTGGAGGCTAGAAGTGGCAGATCCAGGTGCTGGCAAAGCAGGTTGCATTCCAAGGGCTTTTCTTGAGCTTTGCGGCAGGACTGCCATCTCTCTTGACCTCTCTTTTATGGACTCATGGGACAGGGAGTGGGAGAGAAAGTGAACCTAAGTGTGGGCTCTGGTCTCTTCCTTTGCTAAGGTCACTAATTGCAGCATAGGGTCCCACCCTCATGACCTAATCTAACCCTAATTTCCTCCCAAAGTTCCCATTTCCAAATAACATCACATTGGGGGTGAAGGCTTCAATGCAAGCATTTGAGGGGGAGATGGGCACAGCTCAGTCCTTCGTGATATGCAATGTATCAAACATTGCATATCATACTGTGTACATGCTAGGCACAAATCAAATGAATCAACTTGAACGGACAATATAAATGCAGAAAAGGGAACCACAGTGAGAATACAGCTTGATGAACTTTCACCAAGTAAACACACCCAGGTAACCATGTTGTTGTTGCTGTTGTTTAGTTGCTTAAGTCGTGTCCGACTCTTTCGAGACCCTATGGACTACAGCCCACCAGGCTCCTTTGTCCATGGGATTTCCCAGGCAAGAATACCAGAGAATTCTTTCTCCAGGGGATCTTGCCGACCCAGGGATCAAACCTATGTCTCCTGCATTGGCAGGCGGATTCTTTACCAGTGAGCCACCAGGCAAGCCCAGGTAACCACGACGCAAGTCCAGAAAATAGCATATGCCAGCACCCCAGAGCCCTCCTCACACTCCCTCCCACTCAGGACGCCATCCTCTGCTCAACACCACAGATTTGTCTGCCCGTTTTTTGAATAATGGGTAAATGACTCACAGAGGGTGGATTCTTTTGTGTCAGGCTTGTTTTGTTCCGTGTCATGTTTTCATTGCTCTTCAGTGTTTCATTGTATGAATACAGGCTCAACTCTTCTACTCCAGACGGACATAGTCATTGTTTTCGGGTTTTGACCACTATGAATAATGCTTCCATGAACATGGTTACACTTGCATTTTGTACACACACAGTCACATACCCTCACACCCAGCCACACGCACTTCTGTTGAGAATGCACCTAGGTGTCAAATTGATGGGCCACAGGAATAGTTATGTTCATTTGTGTTAGAAGAGGTCAAACGATTACCAAGAGGTAGAATGGGTGGGGCCTCCCTGACGGGCCAGTGGTTGAGGATCCACCTGCCAGTGCAAGGGACACATGTTTGATCCCTAGTCTGGGAAGATCCTGCAGGCCTCAGGGCAGCTATGCCCGTGCACCGCAACTACTGAAGCCCACGTGCCTGAAGCCCTTGCTCTGCAACAGGAGCCGCCGTAAGGAGACGCCTCTGCACCGCAACTGGAGAAAGACCGAGTGCAGCAGTGAAGACCCAGCGCAGCCAAAATTAAATGAACGAGACGAAGAATTCCACATGACCTGCATCCAAATCCCTTCAATGTTAATATTTCATTATGTTTGCTTTATCACTACCTCTAACATGTGTGCATGCATGTGTGTGTGTACTTACATGATCTTCACACCGTTGAAGAGTACTGACTACTCTGTAGATTCTATACATTTGGGTTTATGTGACACTTTCTCATGACTGGATTCAGATTATATGTCTGGGGCAGGAACATACAGATGCAGTGGTATGTCCTTTTCAGAGCCTCACATCAGAACGCACAGATGTCAATTTGTTCCATTACTGATGTTGCTATTAATAACTTTCATCTCCTGGCGAAACTGATATCTGCCAGGTATCTCCACCACCATATCACCATTTTCTTTTTGCTGTAATTAATCAACATCTTATGAGAAGATCCTTTGAGACTATGTAAACACCCTCTTTCTCATCATACTCTCACTTCCTAGTTTCAGCATCAATTGATGATTCTCATCTCAATTTTTAAGGGGTTGGTTGAAAACTACTGCTTGTTTTTAACGACTTCACATTTTGCAAAGATCTTACAGTAACAACCACTGTGTGTGCAGTGTGCTCAGTCCCTTCAGTCGTGTCTGACTCTTTCTGACCCCATGGACTATAGCCTACCAGGCTCCTCTGTCCATGGGATTCTCCAGGCAAAAATACTAGAGTGGATGCAGGGGCTCTTCCTGACCCAGGGATCAAACCCAAGTCTCCTGTGTCTCCTGCATTGCAGGCAGATTCTTTTACCACTGAACTACCAGGGAAGCCCACAGTAATAACCAGTACTTCTCACAAATCAAATGGAAACTGGAAGATCATCAGACAGTTCAGTCATTCAGTCATGTCCAACTCTTTGTGACCCCATGGACTGCAGCACACCAGGCTTTCCTGTCCATCACCAACTCTGGGAGGTTACTCAAACTCATGTCCATAGGGTCAGTGATGCTATCCAACCATCTCATCCTCTGTTGTCCCCTTCTCCTCCTGCCATTAATCTTTCCCAGCATCAGGGTCTTTTCCAATGAGTCAGTTCTTCCATCATCAGACACTTACCACTAAAACATCCTCAGAGTCCCCTTCAAAGATTAAAAAACAAAACAAAACAAACAAAAACCCCGGGAAACTGGTGGTGGCACCGGAGGTGGCTGCATTCTCAGGCAAAGTGTAAGCCTCCCCTGAAGGCCCGAAAGGCAGCCAAAGAAGACAGAGATCACCTTTCCTCAAAGTCTCCACTTCTGTACAAGCCACCTGCAGACAATCCTGGTGCAAGCTGAGAAAAGAAGGTTGGCATGCTCAAAGCATCTCATTCTAGAAGACGCACACAAGGTCACCCAGGACATGGGGTGGGGGCAGTATCAAGGTGGGCAGATCTGGAGGGCCCTGGGGTCAGCTCATGACTTCTCTGAAGACAAGGAAGAAGATGAACTTTGGCCCATGTTTCCAGGACAGTCTCACTCCTGTCTGTAGCTCTCCCCAGGCTAGGACCTGCTCATCTGCTCAAACACCAAACCCAGCACAGACAACCTGCTACACCAGCTGGAATCCTGCTCTTCTGTGGTTTAACTAGTCAGGCTCTCTGGCGACAAAGTCACCAAGCGAGCTGACACAGAAGCAGGTTCTAAAATGTATAAGAGGACTTTCATTATGTTTTTTAGTCGCTAAGTCATGTCTGACTCTTTCTGCAACCCCATGGACTGTAGCCCACCAGGCTCCTCTGTCCATGCGGTTCTCCAGGCAAGAATACAGGAGTGGGTTGCCATTTCCTTCTCCAGGGGATCTTGCTGACCCAGGGATCCAACCCAATTCTTCTGCATTGGCAGGCAGGTTTTTTTTTTTTTTTTCCTTTTACTGCTGCGTCACCAGGGAAGCCCGTAAGTGGACTAAGAAGTCCCAAAAGCTCATTCTGAAAGCTGAGGGTTAGAAATAAGAAAGATGAGGGCTGGAGAGAAAGACAGCCTCCAGGTTAGCTCACAAACTCAGCAACCCACAAAGTAGCTGCACGGAGGACTGAGGACCGTGAACAGAGTCTTGGCCCAGAACATGATTCCTACGGGATGAAGGCTGACCTGGGCGCTGGAAGACAACCTGCCCCAACGTGTCCAGTACAGTTCCACTCAGCAAACCCAATTTAGCATGTCTGATGCATCAGGCCTTGTGTTGAGCCCTCAGACATCAAAGAAGGGGAAGAGAAGGTCTCTGCCCTTGAACTTGCAGCAGTGGGAGGTGACTGCCAAGAGACAAACCCAGGGTCACCAAGACTCCAGCAGATGATGGAGCCTGGGCCCCACTGCCCCAACAGGTGTATTCAGATTGGCTGGCTGTGAGCAGGCTCATGGGCTAGGGCCACCTGCCCAATGGGCAGCTAAGCCTGGTTGCCGCAAAACACCTGTCACTCCAAGCTAATGCACTGCCAGTGGCTGTACAGCAGTCCGACTTTCCCTATAAAGGAGACACAGCCACCGGCTGTTTCTTTCCTCTCCAACCAACAAAGTAATACATTTTCACGCTTGTGCCTGTTGCTCCTGGCTTCTAGCAACCCCCTCCCTCCAGTTCCTTAAAAACATCAGCATCTTCAATGAAGAAATGAGCCATGGTACAGTCTAACAAGGGGTCATTTTTTCGGCCTGAATCTCCAACTCTGAAAACTGCAACTCATCGGAGCTAAGATAACTCTGATTTTAAATGCCCTGTGGGGACTTCCCTGGTGGTCTGGTGGTTGAGACAAACCAGGGGGCACTGGTTTGATCCCTGGTCTCCGTGGTCAGAGAACTAAGATCTCAAGTGTTGCTCGGTGTGCCTAAAAAACAGAAAAGCACCATGACTTTCTGTTCAACAAAGAAACATAAAAAGCTGCCAAGTGAACGATGGCACAAAGGATGTCACCATCCACCATGGGACCCAGCTCAACATCGAGCTGTGAAAATGTGAACAAAGATGCATTCCAGAATCAATTAAAAGGATAATTATGGTTAGTCAACAGGCTCCAAGCACTGCGTACTAGGTGTCGAGACAGGAACGCACGGGGGAACAAAAGCGATGATGTCAGGGCCCTGCGCCAGTCAAACAGGGAGACACACTTACTGCCTGAACTTTACTTCTGTTGTCTCCCTCCCAAGCCCCAACCACCCAACATCCAGGGCCTGTTCCTCCTCGTTCTTACACATTTTCTTTCCAGGTTAAGAAAACCATCTTAGGGAATTCCCTGGTAGTCCAGTGGCTAAGACTCCAGGTTCCCAAGGCAGGGGCCTTGGGTTCAATCCCTGGTAAGGTAACAAGCTCCCACGTGCTGCAGCTAAAGACACTGTATGCTACAACGAATACCGAAGATGCTGCATGCCACAACTAAGGACATAAATGTTTTTAAAAGGAAATCATCTTAGAGCATGAGTCCCTGGTCCAGCCATGTTCCCTCCTCCCCAGTCCAGCCTAGGAACTGGGGTTCCATCTTCCAAACACACCCCACTGTAGGCTTAGTGCCTCCCCAAGTCCTTCAAACCCAAGCCCAAAGCTTTTAATGTTTGGCCTCTGTTCCCAGCCTCTCCTACTCTTCAGCATGCTCTCATGTGTGATTTCAGCACATCACCTCACTCTTTTTGTTCTTTTACTTTCCAGGCTACAAGAAAAATAAAACAATCTGTCTTAAAACGTGACTGCCAGGCCAAATAATTATAGGTACCAAAGTGTTTTGAGCCTTTGGTATATAAAGAGATCCAAGATTAACTCATAATATAACTGTGCTTCTTATGAAGATCACTTCTTCAAGATGCCATATTCCTAGCACCATGCTTTATATCTGTCTTTTTAAACAAATATTTAATAGCTCAGGAATGTTAAGTCAGGGCAGAGGCTGCCATCAGCAAGGACCCAGCTCAAAATGGGAAAGATGAAGCAAGATGAGTTTTATCCACAAAGAAAAGCCAAAGAGTCTACAGCATCGTAAACCACACATCCATCAAACTGGGAACAGGCTGGGAAGAGAAAGCCTTTCTGGAAAGAAAAACAACAGTGACCCTTTGTGCCCTGGGAAACATGAAAAACAAGCAAACAACAACAAACCATCAAATCAAAACATAAACTGATTCCAAATCAGTCTGAAGAAATTTCCACCCCTAACAGAGCAAACCATGGCTTGGCGACTGCGCCACCCGGGGAGAGGAGGGCCTGGCCTGTCTTGGTAGAGGCAATCCCTATAAACAGATCAGAGTCAAACACAAACACACCCGTAAAACAAAGGAATCCATGAAAATACAAGACAGGAGGAGAGCTGACCAACACTGGGCTTGGGAACTACTGTGGTTTCGCGGGGGTTGGGGGTGGGTACTGTGGCTGCCATGCCGCTTGAGGATCCTTAGCCTCAGTTTCCTCACCTGTTAAATGGAGCTGACCAGCCTACCCCTGAGTCACAGGGCCGAAGGCCACACAGGGAGCCCACACCATGGAGGCCTGGCAGGGCGGGACTCGGGAGGGCGCGGGTGCTGGCAGGGGACCCGGCCAGCTATTGGGGAAAGGGAGTGGGTAGAGGCCTCTAGGGTGGTGGGGGTGGAGGACGGGGGACCGGCGGGCCGGGTGGGGAAAGGCGCGGGTCTCCAGGGCCTCCCCGCGCCCAGCGCTGACCTGAACACAGCAACAGCCCCTCGCTTCCGGCTCCGCGATGGCTGCCCTCGGCGCCCCCTCACCCCGCCACTTGCAACACACATGCGCAGTCCAGCCACGTGCGCGTCACGTGCGCGCCCTCTAGGGTGCGCGCCTGCCTGGTGGCTCAGCGCTACCGCCTGCTTCGCTCCCGCTGCTCCTACTCAGACCCCGCCCCCTCAGGCAAATCCCGGAGTAAGTCGCTGAATCCTCGGGGCACGACGGCTTCCATTTTACGGTTGAGGACACCGAGGCCCAGGGGGAGAGGGCCACTTGCCAAAGGCGCACGGACAGAAGGAGGTGGCTTCAAGATTTCATTCCAGAACAGACCTGCCTTTCCCACCTTTTTGGTCCTTTTTAAACTGTGAGACCCCACAGGCCTGGTGTGTTGAGAACACTCGGCTCATAACCACCAACCACGTTGTGATTCCTCACATGTGTCTGAGTGTGTATGAGTATCCGTGTGCACTTTGGAGGATGTCGGCCCTCAGATTCACACTCAACAATGGATTGAGCCCCAACCCAGTGCCCGGCACTGAGCTGAGCCATTTACACATTATTCCTCTTTATCCTCTGCCAGTTCTGTCATCAGTTAAAACCCACAGCCTGCTCTTCCAGGGGACTGATTTTTAGTTAGGCATCACAAATAACTTATTTAAATGATCCCCTGGCATGGTTTTTAAGACAGGATGGTGGTAGAGCTGCTGCTGGAACTCTGGGGAAGCCCATACTCTGTGGGAGCCCCTATTCTGGGGCCAGGGTGTGATGGGTGGGGAAGCAGCAGCCCTACTGTGCTGAGAGGCCTCCCCTCCCTGTCTACCTCCTGCTCTTCTTCCATCTCCTCTCCCTGAAATCTCTGTTCCCTTAGGCCCTACCCCATGGGACCACCTGCTGTGCACGCCTCCTTCTAGTGGTTTGATCTCTTAACCCAGTTAAAAAACCATGTTCCTAAGAGTCCTTTGAATAGTGACCCTAGTAATGGGACTGACTCAAGGAAGCTGGCCTTGCTTCTTTCCAAGTTATGCCATGTGAGTAGCTGCTTAGTCTTTCAAAGGCCATCCTGGAGTGACACTTTCCATTATTTTATTCATCCAAGGCTTCTACTTCATGTAATTATCATTTATTGATCCTCTAGTAGTTGCTGCATACATGATATGGGTTGTAATTTAATCCTTTTTAAGGATCCTGCAAAAGGGGATTTGGAAGTTCCAGGAGGTTAAATGAGTTGCCCAAGTTTTATACAGCTGCTAGTTACTGTGTGTCAGTCGTGTCCAACTCTTTGTGACCCCATGGATTGTAGCCAGCCAGGCTCCTCTGTCCATGGGATTCTCCAGGCAAGAATATTGGAGTGGGTTGCCATTTCCTTCTACAGGGGATCTTCCAGACCTAGTGATCGAACCTGTCTCCTGAATTGCAGGTGGATGCTTTACTGTCTGACCTACTAGGGAAGCCTTAGTAGATCAGACTCCATAGCCTATACCTCTTCCTCCACACTATACTAGCTGATTTCAAAAGTTATTAGAGAAAAGATTAAAAATCAAAACCACAAAGAGGAGGAAGACCCAAGTGTGGCCAAGGGGACTAATGTGATTATGTGAATGACAATGAAATCTGTCTTTGAGCTTCTTGGAAGCAAGAACAAAAGTGTGGGAAGATGAAGGGCTACATGCTTCTCTATATAATACACAGTCTCTGTGGTCAAAGGAAATAAGTTTTTCTCTTATTTTCCACTCCAGGAGTAATTTCTCATGTGGGGTTTTATACAAGGACATTGCATAACAAAATGAGTAAATGAATTAGGTTTTCAAAAACTAGGTGCAGCAAAAGACAGATAAATAATTGTCCTGTGTAATGTGTTCGTCCATTCAGCAATCATTCAATAAACACTGAGCACCTACCATGCCTTGGCTGCCGAGATGCAAAACACATGCAAAAAGATAATTATCCTGTAGTGTAATCAACTGTAATGGAGGTATCCTTGATGCTTCAGGGGTACACCTGAGTGGGATGATACTCCTGGGCACATATCAGGAAAAATCACACTAATTCAAAAATACACACCCCAGTGTTCATAACAGCATAATTATTTACAATTGCAAAAATATGGAAGCAGCCTAAGTGTCCATCAACAAATGAATGTGAAGTTGAAGGTAGATGCCCACTCCTCCCAGGGTGAGCAGTGGGAGTTCATTCCCTGTGGACAGCAACTCCAAAGTATCAACAGGACACTCCAGAGAGGAGGCTGAGCCCTGCCTAGAAAAGAGAGAAGAGATCAAGTATTTCTCTAAGTCAAGGAGAACTGCCTGACCTGAAAGCTTCTTGGAGGTCAAAGGGAAATGATGCCAAACACCTTCAGGCCGCTTCGCTGGACGCTGTCCCGGCTGAGAGTCGCATGCGCACACGCGGACGGACCCTGTGCTGTACTTAGTCGCTCAGTCGTGTCCGACTCTTTGTGACCCCATGGGCTGCTGCTGGCTCCTAGAGGATCCTGAGCTGTACCAAATACAGACTCAGAACCAGGCAAATCAAAATGGTTGGCCCACGGAAACCTGGAGAAATGCCCCATAAATGCTATTTAAACTGCTGCAAGAGAGCGACTCTCTGAGGCTGGCCCTGTGTCCATCCACACGTACTGTACTCTTTTTCCTCCTAAAAAACGCGTTGCTCATTTCACTACTTTCCATCTTTGTGGAAATTCTTTTCTGCAAAGCTGAAGGGTGAGGGCCTTGTCACTGACTACTGGTCTAGTGGCTAGTGGTTAGGATCAGACCCTAATCTAGTGACTAGGATTTGGTGCTCTCACTGTCATGGCCCCCCCTCAATCTCTGGCCAGGAGCTGAAGCCCCACTTCAAGCCCCTGCAGGCTGAGGCCACCCAAGATCGTATTGATTAAGAAAATGAGGTCTTCACTTCATTTTTCCACTAACTTTAGTATACATGCGTAAGATTTAAACAAAAGAAAATAGCTATAACATAGCTAAAGATCCAGGAAGAACTAAAAATCTTAAATCTTCCTTTGAAAAAAAATGAGTCTGACATTATTTTAATTTCAGGAGAAGTTCATATGAAGTATTCATAAAATAGTGATCACTATAAATAAAATAATAGATTACTATTCAAGATTACTGTGTAGTCCAGGTGCTGGGGAGAATTCAAAGGTGAATAAAACAGAGTCCTGCCCTCAAAGAACCTATGATTAGAAAAGATTTTATATATATTCATAAGTAATTACAGCATAATAATGGTACAGGTAAGAAAATGTATTTTAAAAAGAGAATCAAAAGTAAAGGAGAGAGCATTTTCAAAATAGAAAATAACTTTTATTTCTATATAACAACTAAAAATTCAGAAAAATGTCTTAAAAATTTATAATTTGTAGTAGGATGCACAGTGGTCTCATATCTAGAAATTGTCTAATTAAATATGGCTACTTTGCTTTTCTCTGGAGAAGGAAATGGCAACCCACTCCAGTATTCTTGCCTGAGAAATCTTATGGGCAGAGGCAACTGGCAGGCAACAGTCCATGAGTTACAAAAAAGTTGGACATGACTTAGCAACTAAACAACAAAACTCTGCTTTTGAACTGTGGTGTTGGAGAGGACTCTTGGGGGTCCCTTGGGCTGCAGGAAGATCCAGTCGGTCCGTCCTGGAGGGGATCAGTCCTGGGTGTTCATTGGAGGGGCTGGTGCTGAGGCTGAGGCTCCAGTGCTTTGGCGGCCTCATGCAAGGAGTTGACTCGTTGCGGGGGACCCTGATGCTGGGGAGGATTGGGGGCGGGGGGAGGGGGGGATGGCGGGGGGTGGGATGGCTGGATGGCATCGCCGGCTCGGTGGACATGGGTTTGGGTGGACTCCGGGAGTTGGTGATGGAAAAAAAAAGAAAAACAGGAAAAAAAAAAAAAAGAAAATGAGGTCCATTGTCATAGATACAAATATCCACAATGGAATATAACTCAGCCATAAAAAAGAACAAAACTTTGCCATTTAAAGCAACAAGGATGGGCTTGGAGGGCATTATGCTAAGTGAAATAAGTCAGACAGAGAAAGACAAACACTGTATGATACCACTTATATGTTGGAATCTAAAAAATACAGCAGACTAGTGAATATAACAAAAAAGGAGGGTGGGATGTTTCAAGAGAACAGCATCGAAACATGTATATTATCTAGAGTGAAACAGATCACCAGCCCAGGTTGGATGCATGAGACAAGTGCTCGGGCCTGGTGCACTGGGAAGACCCAGAGGGATCGGGTGGAGCGGGAGGTGGGAGGGGGGACCGGGATGGGGAATACATGTAAATCCATGGCTAATTCATTTCAATGTATGACAAAAACCGCTGCAATGTTGTAATTAGCCTCCAACTAATAAAAATAAATGGAAAAAAAAAAACAAAACAAAAAAGAAGCAGACACAGATATACAGAACTAGTGATTACCAGTGGTGGGGGGAGAGGGAGGGGCAAGATGGGGGAGGAGATTATATATAATAACATATAAGGATATATTGTACAACCCAGGGAATATAGTCAATGTAAATGCTGCATGTGTACTAAATAATTTCAATCATGTCCGACTCTTTATGACCCTATGGTCTGTAGCCCACCAGGCTCCTCTGTCCATGGGAGTCTTCTGGAGTGGGTTGCCATGCCCTCCTCCAGGGGATCTTCCCAACCAGGCAGCACACCAGTGTCTCTTTGTCTCCTGCATTGGCAGGTGGGTTCTTTACCACTGGCGCCACCTGGTAAGCCCAACTGTAAATGCAGTATAACCTTTAAAAATTGTGAATCACTATATTGTATACATCTATAGCTTGTATATTATACAGCAACTGTATTTCAATAAAAATTTTCACCATTAATCAGTATTTTAAATCAGTATTCATAGTTGTTTATATTTACCTAAAGGAACTCTGGAAGGGATACACAGGAAACCAATACAAGCAGTTGCCTCTGAGTATGTGTTGGGGGAGCCGGGAATGGAACAGGGCTTCTGCCTTGAATCCATCTCAGGAAAGCAGAAGAGAGGGGGTTGTTCTTCACTTGGGCCATGTTCACACAATCTTGAAGGAATGGGGTCATAAAGGACTTAATCTGCATTTCTATCATCAGAAAGAGCAGCTCTGACTGGACCACAGAGGCCCTGACCTCTTACAAAAGCAGAGGTAGGGCTAGTTTTTAATTATCACAGGAGTGGGGGACGACAGTCGCTGTGTGAGGGTTCACCCCATCCTGCAGCCAGAGACAGCTCAGAGCCCTGGAGCCCTCAGGACCAGGTGACAAAGTGGCTGAACCTCTGGTAGGCTGTAGGGCCCAGGACCCTTCTGGAGGAAAAGCCAGGTCAGACAAATGTTTTTGCATAGATGCTGCAAATCCAAATTGGGTCGTCTGGCACCGCTGTCAGCATGAGGCCTGGCTGGGACTGCTGCTCAGAGGGATCTGAGGAGGCTTCTCATTTAGTGTGTGTTTGTGTCTGTGTGTGTAAGAAACAAAAGCAGGAGGCACAGGACATCTTGCACAGGAGAAAAGTGAATTACTGCCCTTCCCTCTCCCAGGACCCTTCTCTCACCCACTGATTCCCCTGCCAACTCCACGGAGCTCTGTCGATCCTTTCAGGGAGGAACCTGACCCCAGCAGGGAAGATCTAGTGTTCTTCTCTTCCTCTCCACCCATCTCTTCTTTCTCCCTCCCCCTCCCACCCTCCTGCTGGGCCTGCCCACAGGATCTGCCAGTGTGTAGAGGGTGCTCAGGGTTTAGGGAGCCCCAGAGGATGGTGAGGACCAGGGCAGGCCTCGGTAGGATGTTCTGACCAGCTGGGCTGGGCGGTACTGGCACCTGTGAGGCTACAGAAGCAGGGGGCGCTGTGCCACCGACCAGAACCAGGCAGAGCAGGCAGGGTGGAGGAGTTTTCTTGTCCCCTCTCTCTCCCCTTCCACCCTCCTCCCTGCCCCACTGGCAACCACAGCTAAGAGTTCCTTGATGCAAGCCATGGAGGTCAGCTCCCCAGGCAGAGAGAGGGGTGGAGGGTGGATCTGGAGGATCACCTAGGGAGTGACCAGCCTGCTTCTCCGGCTGGGACAACCCGTTCAGATGATTCCACCACACTGTCACCGACATCCTCAGCTCCTTTCTCCCTTGCCCAACCATTTGTCTATTTTCCTGCTTCCAAGGTGGCTGCAGAATGTCATACACTTGGACAGGCTTGTGGCAGTTGCCCTTGGCTGAGCCGCTGGCGTTAGGAGCTTGGCAGTTCTTTCGCTCATTGCCCTGAAGCCCCAGCCCTGCCTACTTGTATTTCACTCAGCCTCCCTTCTCTCCTCTTTGACCCTCTCTTCTTCCCTGCCCTCTGGTCTTGGAAAAATTGGGTCTCTCCTCTCCAGGGCTGTTCCTTCACCTGCCAGACTTTTCCTCTCCTCTGCATCAGGCACCATCCGCTGGCCCTCAAGGATGCTGAGACAGGAGTCTTTTTTTCCGCCCCGTGCCTCTGTGCCCTCAATCTGTCTTCTCGTTCCAGACTGCTTGGGCAAGCTGCTTCTTCCCTTTGTCTGCATCATCAGCAAACACGTGTTCTCACCCAACCAGCCTTGACTGCACTGTGCCCTGAAACTGTCGTCCTGTAGGCCTCCTATATGCCAAGCCCCAGCTTCTTTAAAACCTTGTTTTGATAGACACCTTCCTGTTATTAACCCTTCTCCTTGCCTCCCCAAATTAAGCTTCTTCAACCTTGCCTTTCAGCATCTTCTTGGCTTTTCTCCCTCTGCTGGAGGTTGGATCTCAGCTCTATTTGCATCACTCATGTCCCACTGGAACCTTCTTTCTGCTTCCAGCCTGCTCTCCCCAGCTAACCTGTTCATCCCCATCTGCACCCCATGATTTTTTAGGGCCTGCAAAATCAAGTTATCCAGACTCACCTCTCTCCTCCAAGCATCCCCTTCCTCTCCTTGTCTTCCCTGCTAACAAACCTTCAGGGACTCCCCTTCTCCCAGAAAAATGAAGGCCAAATACCCTTGCAAGTCTTTGGCATTCCAACCACAACTTACTCTTTGCTGTTTTCCCAAAGGCCCTTATGCTTTTTCCCTTTGGAGATTTTAGGACCAGTCCTGACACCTGCCTCCTGGGGTGGGAAGTTAATCATTCCCCCCATCATGTATTCTCACAGCACTTTAGACAAAACCTAAGGAGCTGGGTGTGGACCCAGTATTTTTATTAGCTCTGTGACCTTAGCCAAATAGCTTAACCTCTCTGAACCTCTGAAACATAATCTGAGTCCAGAAATAACCCTACACATTAGTGGTCAATATTCAACAGGGCACAAAGACAATGGGAAAAATAGTTTTTCAATAAATAGGAAATGTCCAGAACAGGCAAATTCATAGACAGAAAGTAGGTTAGTGGTTGTCAGGAGCAGGGGGGAAAGAGGAGTGGGGGTGAGTGCTAATGGGTACTGACTTTTGAGAATGTTCTGGAATTAGTGATAATGACGGTAAAACCTTGTGCATTTACTAGAAACCACTGAATTGTACACTTTGAGAAATGAATTTTATGGTATGCGAATTATATCTGAATTTTTAGAAATTAAGTACACAAAGAAAAAGGTCCATTTCACAGGACAGTCGTGACGGTCAATTGACGCCAGGTACGGGAGTGGCTGTGCTGCCTCCGACGCTGAAAGAGTGGCTGTGTCTTCACCCTTCTTTCCCACTAGTGTCAGCGAGGCTTCCCAGGTGGCTCAGTGGTAAAGAATCTGCCTGCAATGCAGGAGACCCGGGTTCGATCCCTGGGTCGGGAAGATCCCCTGGAGAAGGAAATGGCAACCCATTCTCCAGTATTCTTGCCTGGAGAATTCCATGCAGAGGAGCCTGACAAGTTACAGTCCATGGGGTCACAAAGAAGATACAACTTAGCTACTAAACCCTCAGAGAACATGATCCCAGTGACAAAGCTAGATGATGAAGCCAACATGACAAGTCCAGTCAGCCTGACTCCACGGCCCGTTTTCCACATGCCGACTGTCACTATCACCGCATTAGGGATTGACAGTCTCAGTGTACAAGAGCAAGGGGATGGCAAGTAATATTAACAGATAGCTATTTCTAACATAAAAATTACCCACACTTCCCCCAAAACACAGGAAAGAAATAAGACCAACCAACTATGGGAAGAGAAGCCAATGTAATGACTAGTCTTTACTGGAAAGAAGAAATTCCATATCACATTCTGAGTGCATTACTGTAATGGCTCAGTGGGCCAGCTGGTGTGGCACCAGCTTGTAATGGGTTCCACAACTGGGGCAACGCTGGGCCTCGCCTTTGTGCAGCCAGAACCAGATGACAGTACTGTTGTCTTCTTCACCTGAAAGAAAAAAGGTAGCTGAAGGCCATGCAGCCTAGAAAGACCTTCACCGTTAACCCACTGCCCTCACACCTCTGAGATGCAAATAAAGCTATGGTTGACACCTTAAGGTCAGTTCAAGCTGATCCCATTTTTCAGATGAAGGAACTGTGGCCAAGTTTACCTGTGAGTAAACTGACCTCTTTATCAGTTCCTCATTAGGTTCTCATAGTTCCCTGCATGTGTAGACCCCCAAAGTTGGGTCTATTTTGGCATGTATACCTAATGCCTGATGTGGTGTCTGGCAAAGAGAAAGTACAGCATTTTCTAGATGAATATTTCTGCACGCCACCTCTCCACTGAGGCAGTATTATTGATGTTCCAGGCCTCTTTACAGTGAGGGTGACCTACTTTGGCAAGGAGCCTGAGGGTCAAAACCTTTAAAACATTTATCCACATATCTTTACATATATACATTCACAGACAACAGATGTGAAAAAACTAATAGACATCCTCCATACTAAACAGATATTAAATTAAACAAATGGGTGAGACTTCCTGGTGCTCTAGTGTCTAAGACTCCGTGCTCCCAATGCAGAGGGCTTGGGTTCCATCCTTGGTCAGGAAACTAGATCCTGTGTGCTGCAACTAAAACATCTCACACACGGTAATAAAGATCCCGACGGTCACAACGAAGACCTGGCAGAGCCAGATAAATAAATATTAAAAAAAAAAAACCCAAAAACTTAAACAGAGACTTCCCAGCCAGTTCAGTGGTTAAGATTCTGTGCTTCCAATGCAGGGGGCGTGGATTCCATCCCTGGTTGGGGAACTACGACCCCACATTCTACACAGACAAAAAATGAATAAGCAAACAAACAAAAGGGTGAGAAAACAGTAGAGAAGCACTTACAGATGCAGCCCACTATCCGCTTGTTGGTGATGGAAGGGACTAAATTAGGATCTTCCTTGGTACCTGAGGTTGCCTTTGGGGCAAGTATATTGTATGGGTCCTGAAAAAAACAAAATAAAGGGTTTATTATGACAAATGATCCCTACCCTCAGGGACTACCACTACTGGTACCAGAAGCCAGGTTTCCTGGAGGGACGGCTCCCCATAGAGGAGGCTGCTCTGATCCCATCCAAGGCAATGAACTCTCCCAGAAGGTACAGAACATTCTTCTCACCTGTCCCTTGCGTGCAGCCAGCATGACCTCCCTCTCCAGCCCAGTCGCCTGCTCTTCATCAGTAGGAACACCACCTAAAAGAAAATAAAGTAATTTTGATGTCGGCTGAAATGATCAAGAGGGAAAACGCACATAGGTCAACTTTTGCTTACAGTTTTAGCGGGCCCATAGGCTCCCACAGTCTACCCTTACCCACTGTCCCCTAAGAACCTGTCAGGTTACCCAAAAGTGGAACACGGGGTGATCTTTTCTTCCTTCAACCACGGAGGCCGATTTTTCTGCAATTCTTTCCCCCCAAAAGCAGGTTAATTAGAGTCCTAGTGGGGTGCATCCAACTGAAGACCGGGGCAGGTCTGAAGGGCGGCTTGGCCCCTCCACGCCCCGGTTGCAAACCCTGCCCACCAAGGTCACCCAGCAACTCCGTTTAGGAATTTTTCGCAGCCGGGTCACTTTGGTGATCAGCAGCAGCTGCGGTCGAGAATAACAGGGAGACGTCCGCAGAGAGCCTTTGGGGTCCAGAGGAGATTAAAGGTCTCCCCCACCCCGGCCTTTGCTGACCTAACACCACCGCGGGAGGGCAACGGCGCACGTTGCCGGCGAGTACCTCCAGACGCCATAGAGCGCACCACGGAGACTCCATTTGGACCCCGGGCCCTCAGGGCCTGGGAGGCCAAAGCTCCAGCTCCGCGAAGTAACCTTGACGCCATCACGCCCGCTACAAACACCAGCACTTCCGGGAGCAGGCTCCTGAAACAGAAAGGATTTCCGGGGGAGGGCTTTTTTTCCCCCTTCCGCTTCCTTCCGGCCCAGTGTCCGCCTTACTCACGTGACCTTTCCGGGGCGGGCCATCAGGAAAGGCTGCGCCTGCGCAACTCTGCCTTATTGCCCAATCCGTGCAGCCGGTTAGGGGCGGGGCTAGTAACGGTTTCAATTGTAGGCTTCCGGGCACCTGCCGTTTGCTAACGCTGAGGTTGGGTGCAACTTGTTTTGCGCCTGTGAGACTCAGTGTCGTCGTCCGAATGGGGCAGCCCCACTGTAGTTCATATGCTTCTTGGCTGACAGTTGTGCTCGGGCGACGTGGAGGCTGCTGATGGAAGACGTGAAGCCAGTGCCTGTCAGGATACTTGCCACACATCAAGTGGTCCCCATTTAGTAGTAGCGTCCCAAAGGCCACAGTATTAATTGTGATGAAGGCAAATTGTGATGCTGGGTCTCCTGGCAGTGTGACAGTCACTGTGAACGTGGGCCCAACCTATAAGAACTTGGACAGAATCTGCCCACAGCCCTAGCATCATTTTCCTGTAGCTGTGGCTTTGAGGTGATGAGATCCAGGCCTGAGGCGAGGCTGAGGAAGGGAAAGATGGTAGGGCCAGGTTGTGGGCCCCTTCCAGAACCAACCCTGGGGGAGGGCACAGCAACCCACGCCAGTATTTCTTGCCAGGAGAAGCCCATGGACAGAGGAGCCTGGCGGATGGCAGTCCATAGGATCGCACAGTCGGACACCGCTGACGCGACTAAGCACACCCAGAACCAAAGCCCTTGGTGATGTGGGTAAAGGGGTGGCTACCTCCGGAAGCTGTTAACTAAGAAGAGGATAAGCGAGATTCCTCCGCGGGAAACGGAGTTATTAATGGTAATGGAGTCCCAGAATGTACTAGGACGGGAGTTCTCCGTTGAAAACTGGAAACATCTTCCATAGCTTCCCCCCCACCCCGACCTTGCCCACGAGCTCGGGTGTGCAAGCTTCTTAGGGTGGGCTTTGTAAACACTGCCCTCCATGGGCTCCTAGGCCCTAATTCCCATGGTCAGTATAGCCCTGTCCCAGTCTGGCTACATGCAGTGTCTGTTTCCCTACCTGATTTAAAAAACAAAACAAAACGACCCTTTAGAGCAGAAATTATGTTCTATTCTTCTTTGAATTCTCAGTGTCTTGCAGAGGCCCAGCATGTAAGAGGATCTAGGAAACTTTAGTAAATTTATTTCTTGGAGAGAATCTACAGATTCAGTTTTGTAGGGCTTCCCCTGGCCCAAGGAGATCAACTTGAGGTAAACTGGGGAGGGTTGAAGTCCCAGGTGTTCCCACCTGCCCTGTGCAGGTTATATTTTCAAAAGGACCAGACAGAGCATCCCTTCACATGAGCACAGTCTTCATGGGTGCCTCTCCATCAAGGAGAAAAAAAAATCTCTAAGACCAAAGATGTCTTGATTCTATTGAAAGGTGAGTTTTGCTTTGAATGATTTCCACCATTCTTTCTCCCTTGCCCCCACTGCAACTCTACCAAATTAAAGTGGAAAAAAAATTCCTAAGTCCTAGGAATGTTCTCCAAGAATCTATAGTTGATTTGTAACTATGGTGAGATGTTTAATGCTGGGGTTGGGGAGAAGCAGTGGTCTGGAAAACAAGTGTTCTGGGATGAAACCCACCAGCCAACTCAGTCACTTTTTGTTTTGGCCACCATTTCCTAATCTGTAAAACTATGATTAGACTAGGTTAGTATTTCCTGAAGTGTATTCCATGGATTCCTGGTTTCAGAAGATGCTCTCAGTTAAAAAGACTTGGTTAAGATAGGGAGGGCTTCCCAGATGGCTCAGTGGTTAAAAAAAAAATCTGCCTGCCAATGCAGGAGATGCAGGAGACTAGGGTTTGATCCCTGGGTTGGGAAGATCTCCTGGAAGAGGAGATGGCAACCCACTCCAGTATCCTTGCCTGGAAAATTCCGTGGACAGAGGAACCTTGTGGCTATGGTCCATGGGGTCGCAACAGAGTCGGACATGACTTAGAGATGGAGCATGAACTTGTGTGTGAAGGATAGGGAAGTCTTGCGTTTGAGAGCTGCCCTTTGGAGATGAACACACGAGTATCTTAAAGACTCTGATTAGACCTGCAGCAGAGAATGCTATTTTCGTTTTCCCACCTTAATTGACCATTCTTTGCCAAGAAATACCTGCTAACTCAACTCTCAGCAGACCAGGGAGAAATTCCCTTCTGATATGTTACAGTTCTTGATCATAAAATGGTTTATTCCAGCCTATAAAATGGAAATAGAGTTAAGGCTTGTTTCTTCCTCTCACAGTAGGCTTTCCAAATCATAGGACATTTTTTGAAGGTCCCTGTTCAACTCACAAAAACCCTGGGATTGTTCACTCTAAGCTGGTGAGCTCCAGTGGCAGGGCCAGGCTCCAGGGCATCCCCACCCATCCCCTCCTGCCTCCAGCTCTCATCACTCTGAGTTTACACTCCTGCCCCTAGATCTGTTCTTGAGAAACAGCTTGGCTTGGGCAACAATCTCCCACTCCTTCCTGCTCCATTGTCTTTGCCATAAGAATAAACTTTTATTATTATTTTTTATTTTTATAGGATAATTCTTAGAGGTCAAAATAAACACTCACTGTAATAAACCAAAAAACATATATGTTTTAAGGAACAAGTTGATTGTTAATAGTTTCATGTTTATCCTTTTTTTCCTTTCTCTATGCCAGGGCTTCTCAACTTTTGTGCTGGCATTTTGGACTGGAAGATTGTTTGCAGGTGTTGAGGGGGGAGGTGCTTTCCTGTGTGCACTGGAGATGCTCAGCATCTACACCATTAGCATTCCCCAGTGGTGACAACCAAAACTGCCTTCATAGTTCATTGTGAAGTTGCTCAGTCATGTCCAACTCATTGCAACCCCATGGACTGTAACCTACCAGGCTCCTCCATCCATAGGATTTTCCAGGCAAGAGTACTGGAGTGGGTTGACATTTCCAAAAATGCCTTCAGCCGTTACCATATGTCCCCTGGAGGGCAATGTTGCCCCTGGCTGAGAATCTCCACTCCGTGCTCCAGTGGTCACACTCAAGCAAATGCACATATTGAGATATTTCTTAAAAATGTACAGACATGTAAATGAATATAGAATAGAAAAATCACTACTATACAAATTATAAGTTGCTTTTTATTTTGTGGGCATCACAGATCAATACATAGAGATCTAACTCATTTTATGTAATTACTGCATAGTAGTCCCTACTGTGAAAGTAATATCTATGAATTTACCTAATCATTTACTGCTTGATGGATATTCAGATGGTTTATACATTTTTGCCTCTGAAACAGTGCTGCACTGCACATCTCTAGTACATGCAAAGTCGCTTCAGTCCTGTCCAACTGTTTGCAACCTTATGGACTGTAGCCCACC
Organism: Odocoileus virginianus; assembly: GCF_023699985.2. NCBI lineage: Eukaryota > Metazoa > Chordata > Mammalia > Artiodactyla > Cervidae > Odocoileus > Odocoileus virginianus. Next base: position 3,038,218 of record NC_069675.1, read on the forward strand.
AGACTCCTCTGTCCATGGGGATTATCCAGGCAAGAATACCGAGTGGGTTGCCATGCCGGCAGGAGATCTTCCCAATCCAGAGATCAAACCAAAGTCTCTTATTCTCCTGCATTGGCAGGTGGGTTCTTTACCACTGCTGCCACCTGAGAAGCCCAATCATATAGCCATAAATTCTGGAGCCTTCATTTCTGAGGAATAGGGTCAGAAGATGTGTGCATCAAGCATAACAATAAGTTCTGTCAAAAATTTTAAAAATTACTGCAAAATAGAATATAAAAAATAGTACAACAGGGTAACAAATGTATGTGCTTCCAACCAGGTCAAGAGCTTTGATAGTATCTGTACAGCTTTTTTAAAGCTTTGAAGAAAATATGACAAATATTAATAACTTAAAAATCTACATGGTGATTTAAAAAAAAAAAAAAGCCTGCCAGACTGTGTTCCCAAAAGTTTGGAGCAGTTCCTGCTCCTGCCAGCTGGGTACGTGAGTCCTAGCTCCCAACTCCAGCTGTGAGGGTTCCCCATGCTGCGCCCTGCTGTGCTGCCCCTTCAGTCGGTCAGACCCTTTTCAATGGTAGCCTGCCAGGCTCCAGGCAAGAACACTGGAGTGGATTGCTCTGCCCTCCTCCACATGTGAGGGTTACCCGCCTTTTGCCAAATCTGTCCACTGTTAGATGAAAACTGAGATGCTGCTGGAGTTTGCATTTCAGTTCCCTGACCTCTGAGAGAGCTGAACTTATTTTCATAAGTTTAGTGATGATTTGCATTTCCTCCATATCCTTGTCAAACTAGTTATTTGTTGCCTTTTTGATGACAGCCATTTTGACATGTGAGGTGATATCTCAGTGTGGTTTTGATTTGCATTTCCCTGATGATTAGTGATGCTGAGCATCTTTTCATGCATCTGTTGGCCATCTATTTGTCTTTGGGAAATGTCTGTTAAGGTCCTCTGCCCATTTTTTAATTGAGTTGTTCCTTTTTTTTTTTTAAATGTTGAGTTGTATGATTTCTTCAAGTACCTTGGATATTAACCCCTTATTGGATATATCTTTTGCAAGTATCTCCTCCCATTCAGTGGGCTGCTTTTTATTTTGTTGATACAAACCTGTTATATTGATCTATATGTCTGTTTTTGTGCCAGTACAATACTGTTTTGATTACTATATCTTTGAAGTATAGATTAAAATCAGGGAGCATGATACCTCTGTCTTTGTTCTTTTCATGATTGTTTTGGCTATCAGGGTCTTTTGTGGTTCCATAAAAATTCTGGAATTATTTGTTCCAGTTCTGTGGAAAATGCCTCTGTTATTTTGATAGTGATTGCAGTAAGTCTGTAGATTTAAGTACCCCTTGCTTCTTTTTCTCTGTCTTTTAAAAATTTTGATAAGTTTTCCCCTAAGAAGAATCTCCATATATTTCCAGACTGCAGTAGCAGAATACTGGTCCCCCAGGGATGTCCAATACTTTGCCCATGTGATGCAAAAAGCCAACACATTGGAAAAGACCCTGATGCTGGGAAAGATTGAAGGCAGAAGGAGAAGGAGGCGGCGGAGGATGAGATGGTTAGATAGCATCACTGACTCAATGGACATGAATTTGAACAAACTCTGGGAGACGGTGAAGGACAAGGGAAGCCTGGTGTGCTGCAGACCATGGGATTGCAAAGAGTCAGGCAGGACTTAGCAACTTAACAACAACAACAACAACAACAAAGGCTGTCCATGTCCTAATTCCAGAATCTGTGAATATGTTAAGTTGAACAGTAAAAGGTTATTAAGGTTGCAGATCCTTAATTCCAATTAAGGTTGCTAATCAACTGACCTGAAAATAGGGAGCGTATCCTGGATTATCTAGGTGGGCTCAGTAATCACAAGGGAGGCAGAAGAGGGTCAGAAGGAGATGTGACTGTGGAGGAATGTTCAGAGAGATGCAATGTTACTGGTTTAAAGATGGAGAAAGGGGATCACAGGTCAAAGAATGCAGTTAACCTCTAGAAGCAGGGAAAAGCAAGGGGAAGTCTCTTCCCCAGTCTCCAGAAAGAAACACAAACCTGGCTTTCATACTGATTTCAGCCCATGAGACCCAGGTCAGACTTCTATAGAACTGTAATGCTTTCATGGCATCAGTAGATCAGTTAACTCCTGTATCCTGGGTTGCTGCTGCTGCTGTCACTTCAGTCGTGTCTGACTCTGTGTGACCCCATAGACGGCAGCCAGGCTTTGCTGTCCCTGGGATTCTTCAGGCAAGAACACTGGAGTGGGTTGCCATTTCCTTCTCCAGTGCATGGAAGTGAAAAGTGAAAGTGAAGTCGCTCAGTCATGTCTGACTCTTTGCGACCCCATGGACTGCAGCCTACCAGGTTCCTCCATCCATGGGATTTTCCAGGCAAGAGTACTGGAGTGGGTTGCCATTGCCTTCTCCAGTAAGCAGGTCTCAGATTTAGCTGCACATTAATTAGAATCACCTGGAGCTCTTTCTGTTCCCAATACCCAGATCATCTCCAGACCATGGAAGCAGAGTTTCTGGGGGTGAGATCCAGGCATTATTACTTTAAAGTTCCCCAGGTATTTTCAGTGTGCAGCCAGGGCAGAGAACCTCCACCTCAGTCTAACCAAAGCTCTAAAAGAAGCTCTTTTTCTTGCCTCTTGGTAACGGGGATGCTGGAGTCAGAGAGGAAGTGTAAAACTACCGCCTCCACCCCACCCTGCCCCAACTAAGAACACCAAACCTATGCTTTTGGATAGAAATGGGCTCCATTTGAACCCTTGGCCATTTAGTAGCTTAGAAATTGAATCCCATCTCTCCTTACTAGGCAAGAATGCAGATAGCTCTCTTGTTTCATATTTTTCATTTTTGGCTGCGCTGGGTCATTATGGCTGTGCGCAGGCTTTCTCTAGTTGCAGCGTGAGGGCTTCTCATTACAGTGGCTTCTCTTGTGGAGCATGGGCTCTAGGCGCACGGGCTTCAACAGTCACAGCATGCAGGGTCAGTAGTGGCAGCACACTGGCTTAGTTGCTCTGTGCCACGTGGAATCTTCCTGGACCAAGGATTGGACCCGTGTCTTCCAATCCACGTTGGAAGGTGGGTTCCTAACCACTGGACCTGCAGAGAAGGCCACAGGCAGGTCTCTAATGGTGTTTATTAAACAAGCTGCAAAGACAGAACGAAGGTCTTTTTTTTTTTTTTCCTGGAACCATTTGAGCAAGTTACTGATCGGATACCCCATCACAGGAGAGTGTGTGTTTCCTACAGACGTTCTCTTGTGTAACTTCAGTATGACTCTCAAAATCAGGATATTACAACTTGTACTTTTTTACCATTTAATCCTCAGACCCTATTCAGGTTTTGCTAAGTGTTCCAGGAATGTCTTTTATAGCAAAGAATCCAGTTCGTGATGCCTTTAGTTTCATGTCCCTTTAACCTCCTCCACACTGGAACATTTCTTCAGCCTTTCCTTGACTCTTAGGACCTTGACACTTTGAAGGGCTTCCTTTGTGGCTCAGCTGGTAAAGAATTCTCCTGCAATGGGGGACACCTGGATTCAATCCCTGGATTGGGAAGATCCCCTGGAGAAGGGGGAAGCTACCCACTCCAGTATTCTGGCCTGGAGAATTTCATGGACTGTATAGGAGATACCCCACATCCAAGGTCAGGAGCAGCGGTGATGAGGAGATACCCCATGTTCAAGGTAAGAGAAACCCCACTAAGACAGTAGGCACTGAGAGAGGGCATCAGAGGGTAGACAAACTGAAACCACAACCACAGAAAACTAGCCAATCTGATCACATGGACCACAGCCTTGTCTAACTCAATGAAACTAAGCCATGCCGTGTGGGGCCACCCAAGATGGTCAGGTCATGGTGGAGAGGTCTGACAAAATGTGGTCCACTGGAGAAGAGATTGGCAAGCCACTTCAGTATTCTTGCCTTGAGAACCCCATGAACAGTATGAAAAGGCAAAAAGATAGGACACTGAAAGATAACTCCCCAGCTCGGTAGGTGCCCAATATGCTACTGGAGATCAGTGGACAAATAGCTCCAGAAAGAATGAATGGATGGAGCCAAAGCAAAAACAACACCCAGTTGTGGATGAGACTGGTGATAGAAGCAAGGTCCAATGCTGTAAAGAGCCATATTGCACAGGAACCTGGAATGTTAGGTTCATGAATCAAGGCAAATTGGACATGGTCAAACAGGAGATGGCAAGAGTGAATGTCGACATTCTAGGAATCAGCAAACTAAAATGGACTGGAATGGGTGAATTTAATTCAGATGACCATTATATCTACTACTGTGGGCAGGAATCCCTTAGAAGAAATGGAGTAGCCCTCATAGTCAACAAGAGTGTCCAAAATGCAGTACTTGGATGCAGTCTCAAAAATGACAGAATGATCTCTATTTGTTTCCAAGGCAAACCATTCAATATCACGGTAATCCAAGTCTATGCCCTGACCAATAATGCTGAAGAAGCTGAAGTTGAACAGTTCTATGAAGACCTACACAACCTTCTAGAACTAACACCCAAAAAAGATGTCCTTTTCATTACAGGGGACTGGAATGCAAAAGTAGGAAGTCAAGAAACGCCTGGAGTAACAGGCAAATTTGGCCTTGGAATATGGAATGAAGCAGGGCAAAGTCTAATAGAGTTTTGCCAAGAGAATGCACTCGTCATAACAAATACCCTCTTCCAACAACACAGGAGAAGACTCTACACATGGACATCACCAGATGGCCAAACCGAAATCAGATTGGATACATTCTTTGCAGCCAAAGATGGAGAAGTTCTATACAGTCAGCAAAAATAAGACCAGGAGCTGACTGTGGCTCAGATCATGAACTCCTTATTGCCAAATTCAGACTGAAATAGAAGAAAGCGGGGAAAACCACTAGACCATTCAGGTATGACCTAAATCAAATCCCTTATGATTATACAGTGGAAGTGACAAATAGATTTAAGGAACTAGATCTGATAGAGTACTTGATGAACTATGGATGGAGGTTCGTGACATTGCACAGGAGACAGGGATCAAGACCATCCCGAAGAAAAAGAAATACAAAAAAGCAAAATGGTTGTCTGAGGAGGCCTTACAAATAGCTGCAAAATGAAGAGAAGCGAAAAGCAAAGGAGAGAAGGAAAGATAACACCCATTGGAATGCAGAGTTCCAAAGAATAGCAAGGAGAGATAAGAAAGCCTTCCTCAGTGATAAGTGCAAAGAAATAGAGGGAAATAATAGAATGGGAAAGACTAGAGATCTCTCAAGATGATTAGAGATACCAAGGGAACACTTCATGCAAAGATGGGCACAATAAAGGACAGAAATGGTATGGAGCTAACAGAAGCAGAGGATATTAAGAAGATGTGGCAAGAATACACAGAAGAACTGTACAAAAAAGATGACCCAGACAATCATGATGATGTGATCACTCACCTAGAGCCAGATATTCTGGAATGTGAAGTCAAATGGGCCTTAGGAAGCATCACTATGAAAAAAGCTAGTGGAGGTGATGGAATTCCAGCTGAGCTATTTCAAATCCTAAAAGATGACGCTGTGAAAGTGCTGCACTCAATATGCCAGCAAATTTGGAAAACTCAGCAGTGGCCACAGGACTGGAAAAGGTCAGTTTTCATTCCAATCCCAAAGAAAGGCAATGCCAAAGAATGCTCGAACTACGGCACAATTGCACTCATCTCACATGCTAGTAAAGTGTTCAAAATTCTCCAAGTCAGGCTTCAGCAATACATGAACTGTGAACTTCCAGATGTTCAAGCTGGATTTAGGAAAGGCAGAGGAACCAGAGATCAAATTGCCAACATCCGTTGGATCATCAAAAAAGCAAGAGATCTCGAGCGCTCGGGCTGCGCGCGGAGCGGGCTCGGGAGGGAAGTCCCGAGACAAAGGGAGCGCCGCCGCCGCCGCCGCCTAGTACGCCTCGCTCGCCGGGCCGGGCCGCCCGAGGGACGCGAACATGTCGGGGATCGCCCTCAGCAGACTTGCCCAGGAGAGGAAAGCTTGGAGAAAAGACCACCCGTTTGGTTTCGTGGCCGTCCCGACAAAGAACCCTGACGGCACAATGAACCTCATGAACTGGGAGTGTGCCATTCCTGGGAAGAAGGGGACTCCATGGGAAGGCGGCTTGTTTAAACTACGGATGCTGTTCAAAGACGATTACCCATCCTCACCGCCGAAATGCAAGTTTGAACCGCCGCTGTTCCACCCAAACGTGTACCCCTCGGGTACGGTGTGCCTGTCCATCCTGGAGGAGGACAAGGACTGGCGGCCAGCCATCACCATCAGGCAGATCTTATTAGGAATACAGGAACTTCTAAATGAACCAAATATCCAAGACCCAGCTCAAGCAGAGGCCTACACGATCTACTGCCAAAACAGAATGGAATACGAGAAAAGGGTTCGAGCACAAGCCAAGAAGTTTGCTCCCTCATAAGCAGCGACCTGTGGCATCGTAAAAGGAAGGGATTGGTTTGGCAAGAACTTGTTTACAACATTTTTGCAAATCTAACGTTGCTCTACAGTTACTGGTCACCTGGGGAGGGTGGGCGGGCGCCATTTTCCATTTCCGCCACTGGTACAGTCTCGACTCGCTGAATTGCCCAGTTTTTCATACAGGGTCTCTTCCTTCAGTTTTTGTATTTTTGACTGTTATGTAAAACTTGCTTTTATTTTAATATTGATGTCAGTATTTCAACTGCTGTAAAATTATAAACTTTTATACTTGGATGAGTCCTGAGGAGCGCGTTCCCTTCGCTCACGGACGCAGGCATGCTCCACGCCGCCCAGAGCTGCACTTAGCCTCCCGCTGGCCGCACGTCGCTGGAAAGCAAAGCCGCCCGCCCCTAGAGCCCCAGAGCCCCAGAGCCCCAGCCAGCCAGCGTCGCGTTTCCGCATCACTTCCTTTGTGTTTATATGGCGTTTGTCTGTGTTGTTGTTTAGAGTAAATAAACTGTTTATATAAAAAAAAAAGCAAGAGAGTTCCAGAAAACATCTATTTCCGCTTTATTGATTATGCCAAAGCATTTGACTGTGTGGATCACAAACTGTGGAAAATTCTTCAAGAGAAGGGATACCAGACCACCTGACCTGCCTCTTGAGAAATCTGTATGCAGGTCAAGAAGCAACAGTTAGAACTGGACATGGAACAAGAAGACTGGTTCCAAATCGGGAAAGGAGTACATCAAGGCTGTATATCATCACCCTGCTTATTTATCATATGCAGAGTGCATCATGAGAAATGCTGGGCTGGATGAAGCACAAGCTGGAATCAAGATTGCCAGGAGAGATATCAATAGCCTCAGATATGCAGATGACACCACCCTTATGGCAGAAAGTGAAGAGGAACTAAAAGCCCTCTTGATGAAAGTGAAGGAGGAAAAAAAAAGAAAAAGAAAAAGAAAGTGAAGGAGGAGAGTGAAAAAGTTGGCTTAAAGCTCAACATTCAGATAACTAAGATCACGTCGTCCAGTCCCATCACTTCATGGCAAATAGATGGGGAAACAGTGGAAGCAGTGGCTGACTTTATTTTTCTGGGCTCCAAAATCACTACAAATGGTGACTGCAGCCATGAAATTAAACGATGCTTACTCCTTGGGAGGAAAGTTATGACCAACTTATACAGCATATTAAAAAGCAGAGACATTACTTTGGCAACAAAGGTCCATCTAGTCAAGGCTATGGTTTTTCCAGTAGTCATGTATGGATGTGAGAGTTGGACTATAAAGAAAAGCTGAGGGCTGAAGAATTGATGCTTTTGAACTGTGGTGTTGGAGAAGACTCTTGAGAGTCCCTTGGACTGCAAGGAGATCCAACCAATCCATCCTAAAGGAGATCAGTCCTAAGTGTTCATTGGAAGGGCTGAGTTTGAAGCTGAAAGTCCAACACTTTGGCCACCTCATGCAAAGAGCTGACTCATTTGAAAAGACCCTGATGCTGGGAAAGATTGAGGGCAGGAGGAGAAGGGGACGACAGAGGATGAGATGGTTGGATGGCATCACCGACTCAATGGACATGTGTTTGGGTAAACTCTGGGAGTTGGTGATGGACAGGGAGGCCTGGCGTGCTCTGGTCCATAGGGTCGCCAAGAGTCGGACATGACTGAGCAACTGAACTGAACTGACTGATAGTCCCTAGGATCACAGAGAGCCGGACATGACTGAGCAACTTTTACTTTTGATACAAGAGTGATACTGGACCTGACTCAGTGAGCATTCGATGTTGATTTGTCCCACTGCTGATGAATGGGGCTTCCCTGGTAGCTCAGCTGGTAATGAATCTTCCTGCAATGCAGGAAACCCCAGTTCAATTCCTGGGTTGGGAAGATCCCCTGGGGAAGGAATAGACTACCCACACTCCAGTATTCTTTGGCTTCCCTGATTGCTCAGATGGTAAAGAATCTGCCTGCAATGAGGGAGACCTGGGTTCTATCCCTGGTTTTGATCCCTGGGTTGGAAAGATCCCCTGGAGGAGGGCATGGCAACCCACTCCAGTATTCTTGCCTGGAGAATCCCATGGACAGAGGAGGCTGGCAGGCTACTGTCCATGGGGTTGCAGAGAGTCAGACACAACTGAGCGACTAAGCACAGCATTTTGCTGATAAGGTGTTCACTTTGGTCACTTAATTAAAGTAATGTCTGCCAGGTTTCCCCACTGTGAAGTTGTTCTTTAATTATTATTATCAGAACTTTAAAAAAATACTTGGGTTCAGTTCATTTCAGTCGCTCAGTTGTGTCCGACTCTTTGTGATCCCATGAATCGCAGCACGCCAGGCCTCCCTGTCCATCACCAACTCCCGGAGTTTACTCAAACTCATGTCCATCGAGTTGGTGATGCCATCCAGCCATCTCCTCATGTCTCGTCCCCTTCCCCTCCTGCCCCCAATCCCTCCCAGCATCAGGGTCTTTTCCAATGAGTCAACTCTTCGCACGAAGTGGCCAAAGTATTGGAGTTTCAGCTTCAGCATCAGTCCTTCCAGTGAACACCCAGGACTGATCTCCTTTAGGATGGACTGGCTGGATCTCCTTGCAGTCCAAGGGACTCTCAAGAGGTCAGGGGTGGCGGCTGAGAGGAGCAACCCCACGTCCAAGGAGTGGTGGCTGTGCAGGCGCAGGAGGGCCGAGAGGAGCTACTCCACGTTCAAGGTCAGGAGGGGTGGCCGTGAAGAGATTCCCCATGTCCAAGGTAAGAGAAACCCAAGTAAGATGGTAGGTGCTGAGAGAGGGAGGGCATCAGAGGGCAGACAGACTGAAACCATAATCACAGAAAACTAGCCAATCTGATCACATGGACCACAGTCTTGTCTAACTCAATGAAACTAAGCCATGCTGTGTGGGGCCACCCAAGACAGACGGGTCATGGTGGAGAGGTCTGACAAAATGTGGTCCACTGGAGAAGGGAATGGCAAACCACTTCAGTATTCTTGCCTTGAGAACCCCATGAACAGTATGAACAGTATGAAAAAAATACTTAGTTCTGTGTTTATTTACATATGCATATATCCACCCTCTTTTTAGATTCTTTCCGCACACGTGCCATTGCAGAGGATTAGGTAAGCCCCCCGTGCTGTGTAGTAGGTCCTTACTAGTTACGTTCTATATATAGTAGTGTGTATATGTCAGTCCTGAGCTTCCCACTCATCCCTCCTCCATCCGAACAAACGTGTTGGTTTTCTCCATCTGACTCTACTTCTGTGTTATAAATAAGCTCACTGTAGCCTTTTTTAAGATCCCACATATAAGCAGGGTCTCAGTTTGTCCTTCTCTGTCTGACTTACTCCACTCAGTGTGACAATCTCTAGGACCATCCATGTTGCTGCAAATGGCATTACTTTGTTCTTTTTATGGCTGAGTAACTTTCCATTATATATACACACCATGTCTTCTTTACCCGTTCCTCTGTTGATGGCCATCCAGGTTGCTTCCATGTTCTGGCTATTGTAAATAGTGCTGCAATGAACATTGGGGTACAGGTATCTTTTTTATTTATGGTTTTCCCTGCCCTTTAATTATTAATAAGTATCTAATGGGGTAATACTTTGAGATGTCAATATCCTGTTCCTCATCAAACTTTCAATTTATTAATCTATGTCAGTATAGACTCATGCTTTTATATTGTATTCAGTAAATTATAATTCATAACTGTCATTATTTTTTGATGTTTAATTTGTTCCAGATTTAACCAGTGGAACTTCTTCAGGCTGGCTCCATGGTCTTTTGACAGGTCCCTATCATTCTTGTGGCACTTCTTCTATCCTCTGACACAAAATGTCCCAGGCTGTTAATAAACCCATGAGGTAGGTGCTATTATTATCATCCCCACATTAGAGATACAGAAACCTAGGAACAGCTCAGGATTATGCAGCTAGTTAGTTATGGTAGCAGAATTGTGAATCCAGACCATTTAGCTCAGGCCTGAGTTTTTCTCCCTAACTTTTAATTCTGAAATAATTTTAGACTTACAGAAAAGTTGCAAAAATAGTACAGAGTTCCTGATTACCTTTCACCCAGTTTCCACTGACACTAACCTGCGACATTAACACACAGTGCTGTTACTGAAACCAGGGAATTCACATTGATGCATTACTGTTAACTGATTTTTCCAGCTTTCTCAGTAAGGCCCTTTCTGATCCACTGCATTTCATCATCACAGCCTCTTAAGTCTCCAACCTGTGACAACTGCTTAGTCTTTGTCTTTATATCCTGTCACTTTTGAACAAGGCACCTGGTTCATTCATTTGTAGAATGCCCTCAGTTTGGGTTTGCCGGCTGTTTGTTCCTGTTTAGACTGAGGGTATCCAAGAAGACACAGGTGACATTGCAGCCTCTTAATGTATCACCTCAAGATACTGACTCATTACCTGGATGTAAACTTGGATAATTTGATTAAGGTGACATTTACTAGGTTCCTCCCCTGTATAGTTACTATTTTTTCCTTTTTAAACTAGTAAGTACCTCATGGGTATATACTTTGAGATAATGCAAATGTCCTTACTTTTGCTTGTTTTTGTATCCATTTCTGCCTGCACCAGTGGTGACTGGGATGTTTGCATAAGGGTGATTTTCTTTTTCTACTCTTCCTTCTGCATTCACTAACTGTAATTCAGTAAGAAAGAACTGCCACTGCTCCCCTGTGTATATATATATATATTCAATTATTTTTCTCAGACTGGACTCATGATTAATTAATGATTTACAATCCATTACAGACCTGACTACTGGTTGCGCCTTCAAGTTGGTTCCTGAATCCTTTAGACAAGCCCCTTCCACAAGATATCCCAGGCTCAGATCTCTGCCCCAGGTCTGCAATTTCTCCAAGGAGCACTGACTCCTTCCTTTGAAGAATTGTATTTAGAAACCAAGATCTAGGTATTTTATGTGCTTACTTCTACTGGGGTGTTGCTGCCTTCCACATACAGCTATGATAACCATGCACCCCAGCTGACTTCCCATCACCCGACACAGCTGAAAGCCCTCTCAAGAGCCCCTACATGCTTGCTCCAACTTACCCCTTTGGTTTACCTCACATCATAGCCAGAGACCACTCACCCTGCCCTGCTGCTTTGGCATCACTCTGGTCCATGTCTTTTTTTCTAGCCCCATGGATCCCAGGCATCTGTTTGAACTCTTACCTCTCCCAGGAACATGCCCTATTTACCTGGCTAACCCCTCCTGGACAAAAGCAAGTCAGCCTGCCCCACCTCCTGGCTTAGACATAGCAATTCTGTACTGAAACAGTCTGTTTACCTTTCTCCCCTGATATATAAGTTTTGGGTAGCAAAGATATGTCTTGTTTACTGTTGGCTCCAAACACATAACACTTCCTGGACCTACTGTATGTGTTCAAGTATCTGATGGAGGAGGGAGAGGGTAGTCCCTCCAAACTCACTTCTCATGGCTCCCTCTTCCTCCACAGCCCCTCCTCTCCATGCCGCTCAGCTTCTTCCTTCAGAACCCAGCTCGATACAGCCTTCTACATCTCTCCCTCTTGTCTGAACTTGGAACTTGCATCAGTATTGGTGTGGCTTCATCGGAGCCAGGCTGCAGAGGTGCTCCAAACAGAACAGGTGAGAACATGGGCCCACCAAACCCCATCTGCCACAAGGACCCATCTGGGAATAAGGGGGAGGAGGGCAGCCTGTCATCTGCTTCTCCTGGTGAACCGCAGCAGGTGTGTAAAGAGCCTGGGGAATTGTGCCACCAGGTTGAGAGCCCAACCTCCGGGGCCTCCCGGGCCGCGTTGCCCCACCAACCGCTGAGACCGCAGGCTTCTGAGCTGCCACCAGAGCCCCACTGCTTTGGTCCCCAGGGGTGTGTGAGCAATCAGCACAAAGAAACACATGAAAACAGAGCCATGCGCTGGGCCTTTTCCATAATTATTACTGTAATGACTTACAAAAAATGTTTTTTCAGGCAACTGTGTTAAGTTATTGTACGTATGTGGGAGAGGGAGATGGGGGTCCTGGCCATACGGTAAATGAAGACCTCTTTCATGGGAGAAGTGGGAGGAGGAAATGTGCCTCCAGTCTCCCCCACTAGGTCTGACTCCTGATTAAGTGGCTTCCCCTCAACAAATGAAGACCATTAACCCTTCCCGTCCCAGGCACTGGGGTAAAGGAGAGGGAGCAGCAGGTCCATGAAGCGCTTTGACGAGGAGAACGCACAACCCGCTGTGGCTGCCCAAACCCCGTGCATCCTGTCCTGGTTCCACAGGGTTGGGCCTTGGCCCAGACCCTGTCACTGGGGACGGAAGACTGCCCAGAACTCAGTCTACACCAAAGCACCCATCTGGGAAGACGAGAGGACAAAGCGTGAGGGGGTCAGGGACGCCACGGTGTGGCCTCCTGGGTTGCCCTGTTGGGTCAGGACAAGGATGCGGCACAAGCAGCGGAGACACCCCAGAGGGAACTGCTGGTGCCCCCCCACCCCAACTCCCCAGGGCTAGTCACCCAGGCATCCAGGCACTCTCGGAGGGCTTCTGTCAGAGGCAATGGGGGCGTTCCGGTGTCTGGCCTTGGAGCTTGGGGAAGCTGAGAACCATGGGCCTAATTGGCTCTGCCAAGGGGGACACCCAGAACCACCCAAAGCTGGTTGGGCCCCTCAATTCCTACCTTCCAGCTCCAGCCTCCCATCCATGCAGCTAACTGTGACTATGTGTGTGTGTGTGTGCATGTGTGCGCACGTGTAAACGTGTGTAGGGGAGGCTTCAGGGAAGCGCTGTTGCACCACTTGCCCAGGGTTCAGGGCATGCAGGGGGTCCAGGCCTCGTCTGTGAACCCAACCACAAAGGGTTAAGGACTATGGTTCCTCCCAGAGCTACGCCTTCCTCCTTGGGCACTAGAAGGTTTTTCGATGAATAGCCCGAGAGCCGTCCTCTTCATATTCCTTTTTGGATACCCACATCTTCTTAAAAGTGTCCAGTGAGGCCAGGATAGAGCCCCTGTGAGGAGGGAGGGAGAGCATTCTTGGGGACCTGAAGGCTGAGCCAGCCACCCGCCCTGGGCGCCCAGGACTCCCCTTCTCTAACCTGCGGGGGACATCCACCCACCTCCACCTGGCCTGGACCAGCCCAGGAAGAAGTGTGCCGAGCACAGCGGCCTCCTCCCAGAACCCTGGCTCTGGGCCCTGCCTTACCCGATCCATGTGGAGTACAGCCGTTCCTGAGGGGCCGAGATCTGGAGGGAACGAGCACAGCGTAACTGCCCTGTCCCCCCCCCCGGCCCCCCCATCCTAGCCTTGGGGGCATTTCCCCCAGTGCCTGCGGCCAGGCCTCAGCCGAGAGCAGGGGGAGCAGCAGGGCCGGACTGGGTGTGAAGTCAGAGGACATCTGAAGGTGCTTCTTGCCCTTCCCTCCCCAGGTCAAGGTTGCCCAGCACCCCCATGCCCTACAGGGACTCCGCACAACCTCACCTTGATTTTGACATCCTTTGGGGCAAGCTTCTTTACTTCACTTAGTAATCGATCGCCAAAGCCTGTGAACACAAGGCTGGCTGAACCCAGGGTCCACATCTGACCCCTCATCACTAGCTCCCTCACATCCAACTTCTGGTGCCTCAGCCCCAGCCACTTTTTTAATTTTTTAAGCTACTATTTTATTTTTTGGCCATGCCATGCAGCATGTGGGATCTTAGTTCTCCAAACAGGGATTGAACCCATGGCCCCTGTAGTGGAAGTGTGCAGTCTTAACCACTGGACTGCCAGGGAAGTCCTTGTTTCAGTCATTCTTGCCAGGAGTGAGGGTGGAGAGAACCACACCAAAGGCAAAAAAGATCTAGCAGTGTGCTTGCAGGTGGGCCGGCTTCCCTCTTCAGGAAGGAAGGAAGGAAGGTAGCAGGAGATGGAACTCCAAGTCACCCACCTCTGCCTGACCCCTACTCTCTCCCCCTTGACACTCCAGAGCCAAAACCACCAGAAGCAGTCAAAGGCAAATGATGAGTCAGGAAACAAGCAGTCACTTTCATCCAGTAGACAGGAAAATGTCTTGCACAGTGTTGGGATGGCACTGGGGAACTCTCTGCCATAACTGGGGGAGCCTCTCAGGAGGGAAACTTGTGATACCTACCAGGTATCAAATGCACACATGTGTACCCTCTGACTTAGCAATTCCACCCCTAGGATTTATCTTTCAGGTATCTTCCCATGACGTGAAATGATAGTGCACGCAATCACCCAGCGGAACAGTTTTGTGATGAGAAAGAATTTCACCACTTCCAAGGCCATCGGCAGGTTTTTTCCACCACCTCCAAGGCCATCAGCAGGTTAATGGTTCAATGGCACATCCAGCCCTCATGGCCAGATAAAGAGAACCTACACAAACATCCGCCATCTGTGGAGCAAAATCAACAACACAGGGCATGGAACTGGAGAGTATGCTCGTGTTCCTGCTCTCTGTGCTCCTGCTCTGTCGCTAAGTCAGGTCTGACTCTTCGCGACCCCATGGACTGTAGCCCGCCAGGCTCCTCTGTCCATGGAATTCTCCAGGCTAGAATACTGGAGTGGGTTGCCATTTCCTTCTCCAAGGGATCTTCCTGAGCCACGGATTGAACCCATATCTCCTGCATTGGCAAGCTGATTCTTTACTACTGAGCCATCTGGAAAGTCCAGAGAGTACTCCAGGGCTGAGTAAAAAGGATGCTTTATCTAGGCACAGACGTTACCTGAGCAACTAACAATAACTGTGGGGAGGAACTGGGTGACCAGGACAATAGAAGGCAGACTTCATTGAATACATTTTAGACCTCATTAAACTTACCATCTATTTGTAAACAAAATTTAATTTCAAATCTATCCTTTAAAAAAAAAAACCTCACTGAACACCCAAAAAACCCACCGAAAATGGGCCATGTCCCAGGCTTTCAGGAATTGGGGTGCAGTCTGAGGGCCCCACTACCTGTGGCCTCCAAGCCATACCATCCCGACCAACTAGGTACCTTTGAAGAGCGTGGAGCCACCGGAAAGCATGATGTTGGCGAACAGCGTGCGACGCAGATCCAGGTCAGACTTGTGGATGGCGAAGACCAGCACCTCGTGGAGCCCCTCACTCTCGTCCCCTATGAGGTCTGGCTGGAACAGCAGCTCAGGGGCCCGGAACCGCGCCGGGCCCACCTTCGGACACGAGAGGAAGTTGGTCCCGCCCCCTCCAGTCCCCACGTCACCACCCTCCCCCGCCCGGCCTGAGCTTACGTTGAGCGTGCTGCCGTCCGGCAGGGTGTACTGCACCTTCTCTGTCTCCAGGGCCTCATCCTTCTGTGGGTTGATGGACAGGTAGCAGGCCCGCTGCGGTGGGCAGAGACAGGGCCCTCAGGAGGTGCCCACCGGGACTCGCACGCCCAGGGCTCGACCTCATGCTGGGTCCGACCACCCCCCTTCCCCCACTCCCTGCCCACGTCACCTCTTTGATGGTCCGGACGACCTCAAACTCAGCCGAGGTATGAAAGTCCGCCCCCTCCTTGCGCAGCAGCAGCCGGAGGTAGCGGGAGACGTCGCGGCCGGCAATGTCCACCCGCATGATGGAGTGCGGCATGGCGAAGCCCTCGTAGACCGGGACGGCGTGCGTGACCCCGTCCCCCGAGTCCAAAACCACTCCCGTCGTGCGTCCTGTGGCATACCTGTCACCAGGTCAGCATCCCTTCACCTCAGCCACTGAGGCACTGGGACCTCCGCACCCTTGGAAGGGACCCCGGGGCATGTGCATTATCTGGTCTAAGAAAGGGACCCACGGGCCCCCCATAGGGATGGTCATCAGGAGGCTATTTGTACAGGGAAGTCAGCCGCCACAGCATCCCGATCAGGAGGCCAGAGACGCAGGGACCAGGGCCGAGAGAGTACTCACAGGCTGAGCACGGCCTGCATGGAGATGAACAGGGCCGGCACATTGAAGGTCTCGAAGAACACCTCCGCCGCCTTCTCCCGGTTCTTACTCGGGTTGAGCGGCGCTTCCGTAAGAAGAACAGGATGCTGCAGGCGACGGCAGGGTTGCGGGCAGGTGCAAAGGCAACGTGCAGGCCCCGCCGGGATCTTTCCAGAGAGCCACCTACCCCGGGAGCACACGAACCTGCCGCCTCCCATCCCTCCCAAGGGCGCCGGCACATCATCTGCCAGCAGTGAGTCTTCCAAAGACCCAGCGCCCCCTGGTATATTCTACTTGGCAGCCGCTAGCTGTGCGGACCCACACCCACACAATGCGGGGCGGAGGGGAGGCAGGGACCCCCACCCACACAATGCGGGGGGCAGGGGCTGCAGGCCAGAGAAGGTGTGGAGGCCTGACGCAGACGCCGCAGGCGGGGCAGGGGGAGGGCGCCGCGGCCCCACCTCCTCGGAGAAGGTTTGCAGCTGGTCCTTGGAGTAGACGTACTGCCAGATGCGCTCCATGTCGTTCCAGTCCCTCACCACGCCGTGCTCCATGGGGTAGCGGATGGCCAGCAGCCCCCGGTGCTCCTGCAGACAGAGAGGCTGGAGGTGGCAGCAGACACTCACCCAGCAGCTGTTCTCTGCCCTCCGGGGGCCACCCCTTCATCCGCTCACCGGGGGTCCCTGTGCCCCTTAGATCCTTAACCCAGCATGGTTCATCTGTCCAACTGTTTTCCCTGGCTCTGAGAGTCCAGCCTGTTCTGAAGACCCGGACCACAGGGGGTGGTGGTATGCTCCCCCGAACCCCACAGTTCCCCCATTCCTTCCCCCAAGCCCGTGTCCTCTACACTCACTACTAGCACATCCTTCCCCTCCAGCCTCACACACGGCCTGACCTCCAGCTCCACCACTTCAGTCCCCACTCCCATCAGCGCCAGGAGCCTCTGTGGAGGCCAATCCTGCTACAGCCCGTCCTGTGTGGCCCCCTCCTGCGGTCACATGCTGCCACCTTCCTCACAGCTCTTCAGCCAGCACAGGTGTCTCTTGCAGAGACCTGCCCTTCAACTTCCCCCCCAACGCGGTCCTTCTGTCCAGCACCATTTGGCCTCTCACCCATGCCTGCAGCTCCTGCTGACCCCATTTTCTGGGTCCTCAGCAGCCCTTCCTGTCTTCCCCAGGTGCCTAAACTGCACTTGCTCGTTAGTCCCTGCCAGCCCCCCCCAACCCCTCAGCTGGAGCACAGAGCTGGCCTTCTCACTTGATCAGTTATCAGTCCAGTGACTCAGACTTTAAAGTTACTTTTTAACTGGTTCTTTCCTCTGTGGCTTCTAAAGGAAGGGGCAAAACATGGTCTTACTATGTCGCCTTACACAGGAACCCTGGGCCAGCTCACATAGCAAATGGACCACAGTGCTTATGGCACCCAGCAGATGGTCCCAGAGAGGGCTCTCTCTGGAGGTTCAGCTCTGACCACCAGTCAAGGCTCCTGGGACAGAAGACCTCAACCCAGGCACAGACAGGCACCACAGATGTTACCTCTGCTTTTGGTCCGATAAAGAGGTCTCCTTCCAGGGCTCCAGCCATCACCCGCATGTGCTTGGGGCGTCCAACACTGCAGGGACAGGAAAAGTCAGGGAGATGGGCAGGGGACATAGCTGAGCCTAGTCCAGGAAAACCAAAGTCTGACTCCAACGGTCAGAACCTAGGCCTACGGGCCACAGGACCACAGAGCAGGCCTTGGAAGGACAGAAGACTCAGGGTCAGAAGAAAAGGGGCTCCCGAGATTTCACACCAGCCCTCCCAGAGAGGGCCAAGAGGTCTAGAATGTCAGCCCTGGCAGAGGGTCTGCTTCTGCAGCCATGATGACCCAGCCCTCACTGTGGATTTCCCGGGGGCAGAACAAGGTGGGGTGGCCCCAGGAAGCAGGGCCATGCTCCTTCGTACACCCCTCTCTGTCAGTCCCATCCTTCTCCCTGCCAGGGCTTCTGGAACACAGATGCAGCTCTTGGCAGAGTGGACAAGCTGCCATTCCAAAATCTGACCCAGTTTCCCTGCATGTCAAGAGGAACCTTTAATTACACTCCAGGTGAGTTCAGAAAGGACAGCTGAGGCCTGGATGCCCCATGCAGGCTCTGTCTTGACATGGCCAGTTACTTCGGGGGCCTGAGGACTCCCCTACCCTGGCTTCAGCCACTAAGCTTTAAGGCCTCCAGGATTTGAGATGAAACACCATCAAGGGAAAACTTCCCAATGGGCTTCAGCAGCCGGTGGAATGCTCCCAACTTTCCCTGGGTTTCACTCCCCTCTCTCCTCTGCCACCACTGGCATCATTCTGGGAAGGATTCCCCCTGACTGCACAATGTATCTTCCAGAGTCTGAAAATGAATGAGCCCTGAAGAGAACACTTCCTGGGAGGAAGGAGTGGCAGTAACTCCCCAATCTTTCTCCTCTGAGTTTAGATCTCTCTTGTATCCTTGCTGCTGCTACCATGCCCTGTCCCCAGGGGGATGCTGGTGGTAGCTCCTCCTTTCTGGCTCCAGGAGGGACCAAAACCAGACTCCGGAGGGGTGGGGGAAGCCCAGAGCACCTGTCTTCTGCCATAGCCCTTCACAGCACCAGTTTCACAAATCTGGTGTTTTCCCCTACAGGCGGGGGCAAGAGTTAGCCTCAAAGGTTGTGACACAGAACCCATGTTCTTCCCAGAAGCAAACCAAAGGGTTAGGAATACTGCCTGAGCAACACTTACTAGTTTGGAAAACAATATTTGGGAATCTGGTCTCCTGCAAAGCCAGCCTTGATCACCCCGGAACCCTGCAAAGAAAAACAGCAGTCAGATTCCAACATTCATCTCCAGATGAAGGTGGTGCCCTGCTGTGGAGAGGCCTACCTCCCACAGTAGCCTGGGAAGGAAGCCTGAGGTCCTGCCAAGAGGGCAAGGCCATTTACACGTACACCAGTGGTTCAAAACTAGGGGCAACTTTGCATCTCGTCCCCCTAATTTGAGGGCTTCCTAGGTGGCTCGGTGGTAAAGAATCTGCCTGCCAATGCAGGAGATGTGGGGTTAGTCCCTGTGTTGGGAAGATACCCTGGAGAAGGAGATGGCAACCCACTCCAGTATTCTTGCCCGGGAAATCCATGGACAGAGGAGCCTGGTGGGCTGCAGTCCATGGGGCCGTAAAGATTCAGACACAACTTAGCAATGGAGCATGCACACATCCCCAAATCTGACAATGTCTGAAGACTGGGGGCAGAGGCTGTTATTGGCATCTAGTGGGTAGAGGCTAGGGATGCTGCTCAACATCCTACAGAGCACAGGGCAGCCCCTCATCATCAAGAATTATCCAAGCCAGAATGTCACCAGTGTACACCCTCCTAGGCACACTCGTGGGGCAGCTCCAGGCAGGAGGACTCCTTAGCAGCAGAAGTGACTCCCAAAGCCCAGCTAGAAACAACCCTTAAGGTTTTTCAACATGCTTGAAAAAGCATGGCCCACTCCCCTCAGAAGCCATGGACCTCATACAGGAGTGGCTGGAGAAGATTACTGGGTGCATAGGGATCAACTAGCACCCCTCCTCAAGTGGCTTTCCCAGAGATAACAGGAGAACTTGGTCTGTTCCAGCGTGGAAGCTGGATGGAGACTTTTAAAGGGATTCTGGTATCTAGAAACCTCTCACCCACAGCAGGAATCAGCATCTCAACTTCTCTCCCCACCACCTATCACCACCCTTGGGGCATGTAGAGCAGAAATAAACATCCCCTAGAGTTTGGGGGAGAATGGATACATGAGTACATATTGCTGAGTCCCTTCACTGCTCACCTGGAACTATCAGAACATTGTTTTTTAACTGGCTATTCTCCAGTAAAAAATGGGCTTCTTGTGTGGTGCTCATGGTAAAGAACCCGCCTGCCAAAGCGGGAGACAGAAGAGATGTGGGTTTGATCCCTGGGTCAGGAAGAGCCCCTGGAGGAGGGCATGGCAACCCACCCCAGTATTCTTGCCTGGAGAATCCCATGGACAGAGGGGCCTGGTGGGTTATAGCCCAGAGGGTTGCAGAGTCAGAAATGACTGAGTGACTGAGCACACGCAATACAAAATAAAAAGTTTTTTAAAAAGAGAAAGAAACATCCCAAAGTTACAGAGTAGGGGTCTGGAAGCCCAGTGGGACCAAGCAGGTTGCTCTCGAAACTCATAAACTTGTTCATTAGCCTGCCAAGAAAGGAAGTGGCTGATCCTTCCTGAAGCCTGATGGAGAGCATCCCCAAGTCCAGCTTCAGCAGTCTTATTAAACACCCCCTGCTGTGACTCAGAGCCCTCACATGGTTACTCCAAAACAGACAGCCTTTCAGAGATTACATGGGGGTCATGTGCAAGGGAGACAGATCCCAGAAAGAGCAGTGAGTCATTATTAAAAACTCCAAGGCCCACAGTTCAGAGGTAGACACTCAGCTAGGGGCAGATCCACTGATCTGTGCCCCTCACCTCCTTCCTATAGACCAGAAAGCATGCTGAGCTGAGCTCCGGTGCTGAAGGACAAGACCACCATGGAGCCAGGCAACTTTCTGCTGAGGTTTCCAACCAAGACCCCCAAACAGCTTACAGGTCCTGGGAAGAGTGGTCCTGAATTCTCTCCACTGCCCTCCCAGCTGTGGAACATCCGCTTGGCTCAGGCAACACTTAAGGAAAGGGTCAAAGCAGGTGAGTGCCCAGCCAGGCAGCGGCGGGTATGTGGTTGGCAAAACTTAACGTGCATTTTCCCCAGTCCCAGGAAAAGGGCATAGTGGGGCCTGCCTACCCTGGACGTGCTGCCTGGGGGTGCAGCACTTGGGAAGAGCTGTTGTAGAGGGCCGCAGGTCGAGCGTACCCAAAAGATGGGGCCAGCAGTGTGCAAAGGGGCAAACACTGTTTTTCCTTCAGTAGGAGGGCAGCCAAAGCCTCAGGATAGGTAAACGGGCTGGGGTCGAAACCCATCCAGTGAGCCTAGTCTCCACCGAGAAGGGTCCGGGGTGAGTCCCCGAGCATGGCACATCGGTGCATCGGTCGGTCGCCCGGCTGTACCCCGGCTCTCCAGATGCTGATCAAGGGCTGCCAGACATATGGGACCCCTTCCTCTCCCGACCTCCCCGCCAGCTCAGGGAGTGCTGGGGTTCTGCCACGCTTGCGGGGGGCTGGTCCCACGGCCCGGGATACAGGGCCAAGTGGGGACAGCCCGCAGGAGTGGCGGGCCGGCAACGAGTCGAGGACCAGCCAAGATCGGAGGGGTTCCCTGCGGACCTCGCCGCGTCCACCCCCGGGGGCGGGGCGCCCGCCCTCCCCCCGGTTGCCAAGCCTCACGTTGTCGATGACCACGGGCTGGTTGGCGATGATATCGTAGGACTCCATGGCCGGGCCGGGTCGGCCCTGCCCAGCAGACGGGCTGCAGTAGTAACCAACGGCTGGCAGGCAGGCAGGAGGGCGGACCGGGACCACCTCGGTTCCAGACGCGCTGCTGTGCCCCTCCCACCCCGAGCACGCAGCCTACGCGAGCCCGGCGGAGGCTTTCAAGAGGGCGGGCCCCGCGGCCAGTCACCGCTCCCACCTAGGCAGATTGACGCCGGGCGCCGGGGGCCCCCGGGGGCAAAGGGGCGGGGCCGTCGGGTGCTGGCCAGCCAATGGAGGCCGCCGGGAAGAACTGCCCGGGCGCTTCCAAGGTAGGCTGCAGCGTGTGTGGGTGACGTCATCGCTCCGCGCTTAAAGAGGGCGCGGTCGGAACCCGGCGGGCTGGTAGTTCACTTGTCCAGGACTCCCGTTTTCCTCAGCGAGCAGTCCCCAAGGAGGCCGGCGGTGGATATTTCACACAAAGCATTTCTTTATTGAGCACTGAGGAAGATCCTTTCCCTTATAAAAATGATAACTTCGTGATAGCGGTAGCTGAAGTGAACGGAGCACCAGTTTAGTGCTTGCGCAGCACTTCTACCCATTTTACATAGATGATCCTATTACACCCTTGCAATTACTCAGGTATTATTTCCCGATTTTACGGATACGGGAACCGACGAGTCTCAACGCGTGTGTACCTTGCCCAACAGTTATCTTGTTGGCAGCAGCTGGCATGAGCACGCGGGGAGCCTTCAACGGCTCAGGGGTCCACAGGGCAAGAAGATACCCAGTCCTGAATTCATTGACCAGACTGAGCCATAGTTATTTGCCGCTCTATAGAATTTTCCCACTAGACTGTGAGGTTAAATTTGGTCAAGTTGAAGCACAACATCACACAGGAAAGTGCAGAAATCGTAAGTGTACATTTCAATGAATTATTAACTTGTGAACACTGAGTTTAAAAAACAGCATGAGCAGTGTTCCAGAAGCCTCCCACCCCTCTTGCTCACTGCCCTCTTCTTCCTCGAAAGGGACTACTATCCTCCAGTCTACAGGTCACCACAGGTTAGTTTAGCCTATTTTGGAGTTTTATGCAAATAGAATCATAGATATGTGTTCATTTGTATCTGGTGTCTATGCGTTCATAAAATGGGTCAGCATGCAACTGTTTAAAATAATGAAGGAATTCTGTATAATCTGATATGAAATACATCAGGACATATGGCTAAGTCAAAGCAAAGAAAGACAGTCACAATGTCTAGAATGTTTATGTGTGAATGGCTCTGAAGAATGTCTGAGGAACCTTCAACACTTTTCAACATGGGGAAGGGGGACCACTGGTAAAGGTGGGGGAATGAAGAGCAAATTCTTTGTACAATGTAAACTTTTATTTTAATTTTTTAATATGTTCATGTATTTGTACGTGGGTGCTGAGTTGCTCAGTTCTGTCCAGCTATTCTGTGGCCCCATGGACTGTAGCCAGCCAGGCCTCTCTGTCCATGGAATTTCCCAGGCAAGAGTACTGGAGTGGATTGCCATTCCCTTCTCCAGGGGATCTTCCTGACTCAGGGATCGAACCCTCAGGAGAAGACCCTCTTGTGTCTTCTGCATTGGCAGGCAAGTTCTTTACCATTGAGCTACCTGGGAAGCCCCTGCTCATGTATATATTACTTTTTCCTTATGTTAAAGTTGTGGTAAAATCCATGAGACATACAATTTACCACCATAACCCATTAAATTCTTTTAATTCGGGGTGTGGTTGGTTTGTAATGCACAGTTTCGCGTGTACAGCAAAGTGAATCTGGTATCCATATACACATATCCACTGTTCTTAAGATTCTTCCTAACTCATTTTAAAGTGTACAGTTCAGCGGTATTAAATACCTTTGTGATATTGTGCAACGGTTACCACCATCCATCTCCATAATATTTTTCATCTTATAACACTGAAATGCTGTACTCATTAAACAGTAACTCCCCATTTCCCATGTGACAGAATTTCCTTCCTTTTTATGGCTGAATTATATCCCATTAAATGTACATGCTACATTTTGCTTATCCATTCATCTGTTGATGAATTCTTGGGTCTCTTTCACATTTTAGCTATTGTAAGCAATACTGCTGTGAACATTGGTGAATATATTCACTGTGAATACCTCTTCAAGACTCTGCCTTCAATTCTCTGGGATATATAACAAGATATGGGATTGGACTGGATTAAAGATTCACTGAGCATGGCCCTGACCATCAGAGCAAGACTCAGATTCCCCACAACTAGTCCCTCCCATCAGGAGGCTCCCACAAGCCTCTTACCCTTATCCATCAGAGGGAAGACAGAATGGAAACCACAGTTACAGAAAACTAACCAAACTGATCACTTGGATCACAGCCTTGTCTAACTCAATGAAAACCACGGGCCATGCTGCGTAGGGCCACCCAAGATGGATGGGTCATGGTGAAGAGTTTCGACAAAACATGGTACACTGGAGAAGAGAATGGCAAGCCACTTCAGTATTCTTGCCTTGAGAACCCCATGAACTTTATGAGGAGGCAAAAAGATATGATAGTGAAAGATGAACTCCCCAGGTCAGTAGGTGCCCAACATGCTACTGGAGAAGAGTGGATAAATAGCTCCAGGAAGAATGAAGAGGCTGAGCCAAAGTGAAAGGAACACCCATTTGTGGATATGACTGGTGATGGAAGTAAAGTCTGATGCCATAAAGAATATTGCATAGGAACCAGGAATGTTAGGTCCATGAATCAAGGTAAATTCAAAGTGGTCAAACAGGAGATGGCAAGAGTGAACGTCGACATTTTAGGAATCAGTGAACTAAAATGGACTGGAATGGGTGAATTTAATTCAGATGACCATTATATCTACTACTGTGGGCAGGAATCCTTTAGAAGAAATGGAGTAGCCCTCATAGTCAACAAACGAGTCTGAAATGCAGTATCTGGATGCAATCTCAAAAACAAGAAAATGATCTCTGTCTGTTTCCAAGGCACACAATTCAGTATCACAGTAATTCAGGACTATGCCCCAACCACTAATGCTGAAGAAGCTGAAGTTGAATGGTTCTATGAAGACCTACAAGACCTTCTAGAACTAACAGCCCAACATATGTCCTTTTCATCATAGGGGACTGGAATGCAAAAGTAGGAAGTAAAGAGATATTTGGAGTAACAGGCAAATTTGGCCTTGGAGTACAGAATGAAGCAGGGCAAAGGCTAACAGAGTTTTGCAAAAGAACACACTGGTCACAGCAAACACCCTGTTCCAACAACACAAGAGAAGACTCTACACATGGACATCACCAGCTAGTCAGTACGGAAATCAGATTGATTATATTCTTTGCAGCCAAAGATAGAGAAGTTCTATACAGTCAGCTAAAGCAGGACTGGGAGCTGACTGTGGCACAGATCATGAACTCCTTATTGCCAAATTCAGACTGAAATTGAAGAAAGTAGGGAAAACCACTGGACCATTCAGGTATGACCTAAATCAAATCCCTTATGATTATACAGTGGAAGTTTCAAATAGATTCAAGGGATTAGATCTGATAGACAGAGTGCCTGAAGAACTTTGGGCGGAGGTTGGTAACATTGTACAGAAGGTGATGATCAAAACCATCCCCAAGAAGATGAAATGCAAAAAGGCAAAATGGTTGTCTGAGGAGGCCTTACAAATAGCTGTGACTAGGAGAGAAGCAAAAGGCAAAGGAGAAAAGGAAAGATATTCCCATTTGAAGGCAGAGTTCCAAAGAATAGCCAGGAGAGATAAGAAAACCTTCCTCAGTGATCAATGCAAAGAAATAAAGGAAAACAACAGAATGGGAAAGTCTAGAGAACTCTTCAAGAAAATTAAGAGCTACCAAGGGAACATTTCAAGCAAAGATGGGCACAATAAAGGACAGAAATGGTACGGCCCTAACAGAAGCAGAAGATATTAAGAAGAGGTGGCAAGACTACACAGAAGAACTATATAAAACAGATCTTCATGACCCAGATAACCACGATGGTGTGATCACTCATCTAGAGCCAGACATCCTGGAATGCAAAGTCAAGTGGGCCTTAGGGAACATCACTACAAAAAGAGCTAATGGAGGTGATGGAATTCCATCTGAGCTATTTCAAATCCTAAAAGATGACACTTAGAAAGTGCTGCACTCAATATGCCAGCAAGTTTGGAAAACTCAGCAGTGGCCACAGGACTGGAAAAGGTCAGTTTTCATTCCAATCCCAAAGAAAGTCAATGCCAAAGAATGTTCAAATTACCACACAATTGCACTGATCTCACACACTGGTAAAGTAATGCTCAAAATTCTCCAGCTGTGCTTCAACAGTATGTGAACCATGAACTTCCAGATGTTCAAGCTGGATTTAGAAAAGGCAGAGGAACCAAAAGTCAAATTGCCAACATCCATTGTTGTATCATAGAAAAAGCAAGAGAATTCCAGAAAAACATCTACTTCTGCTTTATTGACTATGCCAAAGACTTTGACTGTGTGGATCACAGCAAACTGGAAAATTCTTCAAGAGATGGGAATACCAGACCACCTGACCTGCCTCTTGAGAAATCTGTGTGCAGGTCAAGAAGCAACAGTTAGAACTGTTAGAACTGGACATGGAACAATAGACTGGTTCCAAATAGGGAAAGGAGTATGTCAAGGCTGTATATTGTCACTCTGCTTATTAACTTACATGCAGAGTACATCATGTGGAATGTCGGACTGGGTAAAGCATAAGCTGGAGTCAGGATTGTAGGGAGAAACATCAATAACCTCAGATATGCAGATGACACCACCCTTATGGCAGAAAGGGATGAGGAACTAAATAGCCTCTTGAAAGTGAAAGAGGAGAGTGAAAAAGCTGGCTTAAACTCAACATTCAGAAAACTAAGGTCGTGGCATCCGGTCCCATCACTTCTTAGCAAATAGATGGGTTAACAATGGAAACAGTGACAGACTATTTTCTTGGGTTCCAGAATCACTACAGATGGTGACTGCAGCCATGAAATTAAAAGGTGCTTGCTCCTCGAAAGAATAGCTATGACAAACCTAGACAACATATTAAAAAGCAAAGACATTACTTTACCGACAAAGGCCCATCTAATCAAAACTGTGGTTTTTCCAGTAGTCGTGTATAGATGTGGGAGTTGGACCATAAAGAAAGCTGAGCGCTGAAGAATTGATGCTTTTGAACTGTGGTGTTGGAGACGACTCTTGAGAGTCCCTTGGAGTGCAAGGAGATCAAGCCAGTCAATCCTAAAGGAAATCAGTCCAGAATATTCATTGGAAAGACTCATGCTGAAGCTGAAACTCCATTACTTTGGTCACCTGATGTGAAGAACTGACTCATCAAAAAAGACCAAGACTGTGATGCTGGGAAAAACTGAAGGTAGGAGGAGAAGGGGATGTCAGAGGATGAGATGGTTGGATGACATCACTGACTAGATGGACATGAGTTTGAGCAAGCTCCAGGAATTGGTGCTAGACAGGGAAGCCTGCCGTGCTGCAGTCCATGGGGTCGCAAAGAATCGGACATGACTGAGCAACTGAACTGAACAGACTGATGGGATTGCTGGATCATATTAAAATTCTGCTTTTGATTGCTTTAAGAACAGCCATACTCTTTTACATAGTGGATGCATTATTTTTCATTCCCAACAACAGTGCACAAGGATTCCAATTTCTCCACAGCCTCACCACCCTGGTTATATTCTGTTTTTGTTTTGTATTATAGCCATCCTAATGAGTATGAGATCGTAGCTCATCATTGGTTTGATTTGCATTTCTGCAGTGATTCATGATGTTGCATAGCTTTTAATTTGCCTGTTGGCCATTTGTGTATCTTCTTTGGATAAATGTCTGTTTAGTACCCATTTTTTCAAGTTTCTTTTTTTTTTCCATTTATTTTTATTAGTTGGAGGCTAATTACTTTACATCATTGCAGTGGTTTTTGTCATACATTGAAATGAATTAGCCATGGATTTACATGTATTCCCCATCCTGGTCCCCCCTCCCACCTCCCTCTCCACCCGATCCCTCTGGGTCTTCCCAGTGCACCAGGCCCGAGCACTTGTCTCATGCACCCAACCTGGGCTGGTGATCTGTTTCACCCTAGATAATATACATGTTTCGATGCTGTTCTCTTGAAACATCCCACCCTCACCTTCTCCCAGAGTCCACAAGTCTGTTCTATACATCTGAGTCTCTTTTTCTGTTTTGCATATAGGGTTATCGTTACCATCTTTCTAAATTCCATATATATGTGTTAGTATACTGTAATGGTCTTTATCTTTCTGGCTTACTTCGCTCTGTATTCAAGTTTCTTTTTAAAAGTTATTTCCTTATTATTTTTGGCTGTGCTGGGTCTTTGTTGCTGTGTGCAGACTTTCTCTATTTGCGGCAGGTGGGGGCTACTCTTGTTGCAGTGTGCAGGCTTCCACTGTGGTGTCTTCTCGTGTTGTGGAGCACGGGCTCTAGGTGCTCGGGCTTCAGCAGTTGCGACACAAGGGCTCACTAGTTGTGGCTCGGAGGCCCTAGAGCGCAGGCTCAGCAGTTGTGGCACACCGGCTTAGTCGGTCCAAGGCATGTGGGATCTTCCTGGACAAGGGATTGAACCTATGTCCCCTGCATTGGCGGAGATTCCTATCCACTGTGCCACCAGGGAAGTGCTTTTGATGTGTTACTTTTAAAAATGAAATATGAAATGAGGATGAAAAAGTACTTGCATAACGAACCCCCGAGCTTTAGAAGTGCCAGGGTCCTGTTTGTGAAGAGTCCTCAGGACTCTTGTCAGCAGGATAATAGTGCTGGAGAAACAGTGCCTGAGGAAGGGCCCCCAAAGTACATTCTGTTAAAGGTCATTTGATACCTTTGTTATCAGTTGACCTCGTGTGTATGAATTTATTTCTGGACCCTCTGTCCCATTGATCTCTTTGTCAGTACCACATGGTCTTATTCATTGTAGTTTTCTTTATCTTGAAATCAGATAATGTTAAGCCCTCTTTAGTTCTTTTTCAAATTGTTTTGAAAAACCTGGATCCTTTGACTTCCATACAATTTGGGGATCAGCTTCTCCATATATACAAGGAAGCCTCTTGGAATTTTGATTGGTTTTGCATTGAATCTATAGGTCAATTTGAGGAGAGTTAACATCTTAACAAAATGTCTTCTGATCCATAAGCGTGTCTCTCTTCATATTAGGTCTTTTAAATTTTATTATTATCATTACTGAAATATAATTGGTTTACAGTGTTGTGTTAGTTTCTGGTGTACAGCAAAATGATTCAGTTATATATACATATATGTACATATATATAAGTATATATTCTTTTCCAGATGCTTTTTCATTGCGGTTTATCACATGATATTGAATATAGCTTCCTGTGCTCTGCAGTTCAGCCTTGTCGTCACTGTATGATAGTAGTTTATAGCTGCCCGTCCCAAACTCCTGATCTAGTCCCCCCTTCCCCTCTTTGGAAACAGGTTTGTTTTGTGTTTCTGTTTTGTAAATAAGTTAATTTGTATTATATTTTAGATTCTACATATAAGTGGTATCATATGATATTTGTCTTTGTCTGAATTACTTCACTTACTGTGAGAGTCTCTAGGTTGGTCTGTGTTGCTGCATTGTTCCTTTCATTTTTATGGCTGAGCAGTATTCCATTATGTGTGTGTGTATATGTGTG
Source organism: Odocoileus virginianus (assembly GCF_023699985.2). Classification (NCBI taxonomy): domain Eukaryota; kingdom Metazoa; phylum Chordata; class Mammalia; order Artiodactyla; family Cervidae; genus Odocoileus; species Odocoileus virginianus. The sequence continues at coordinate 3,067,621 of NC_069675.1, forward strand.
TGTGTGTGTGTGTGTGCTCAGACATTGTGTGTTCAGACGTGACTGACTCTTTGCAACTCGGTGGACTGTAGCCCACCAGGCTCCTTTGTCCATGGGATTCTCCAGGCAAGAATACTGGAGTGGGTTGCCATTTCCTGCTCCAGGGGATCTTCCTGCTCCAGGGGATCTTCCCGATCCAGGAATCCAACCCGCATGGCCTGTGTCTTCTGCCTTGCAGGTGGATTTTTTACCACCAGTTCCACCTGGGAAGCCAATATGAAGTGAAAGTGAAAGTTGCTCAGTCGTGTCTGACTCTCTGCAACCCCATGGACTATACAGTCCATGGAATTCTCTAGGCCAGAATACTGGAGCGGGTAGCCTTTCCCTTCTCCTGAGGGTCTTCCCAACCCAGGGATCGAACCCAGGTCTCCCACCTTGCAGACAAATTCTTTACCACTAATGCCACCTGGGAAATCTATATATATAGAACCAATCTTCATGGATATTTAGGTTGCTTCTGTGTCTTGCCCATTGTTAAGTAGTGCTGCTGTGAAGATTGGGATGCATGTTACAACATTATTTCTGTTTTATGTTTTTTGGTGTTTTGCCCATGAGGCATTTGGAATTTTAGCTCCCTGACTAGGGATCAGACCCATACCCCCTGCCTTGGGAGGTGAAGTCTTAACACTGGACCACCAGGGAAGTCCCTGTAATGCATATATCTTTTCAAATTAGAGTTTTCTCTGGAGGTATGCCCAGGAGTGAGATAAATTTTATTACTTTTGAAAGTTTCTGGTGTATAGATTTTAGAGTCTTCCATCAAGTTTATCCCTAAATAATGCATATTTTTGATGCTACTATCAATAGTATTGTTTCTCTAATTTAAACTTTAATTATTCATTGTCAATAGATAGAAATAAAATTGATTTTAAAAAACAGTAGATTTTATAGTTAGAGCAGATTTAGCTTTACAGAAAAATTGTGCAGAAAATACAAAGTTCCCCTATACCTCCATAAACACCCACCCTTCCTTGCTGCAATTTCCTCAGTTCTTAACATTTTGCATTACTGAATGCATAGGTTGCAACTGATGAACCAATATTGATACATTATTATTAACTAAGGCCTATAGGTTACATTGCTTCCCCTGTGGCTCAGCGGTAAAGAATCCACCTGCCAATGCAGAACATGCAGGAGACGGGGATTGGATCCCTGGGTTGGGAAGATCCTGGAGGAGGGTATGGCAACCCACTCCAGTATTCTTGCCTGGAAAACCCCAGGGGCTGAGGAGCCTGGTGGGCTGCAGTCCGTGGGGTCACAGAGAGTCAGACACAGCTGAAGCAACTGAGCACAGCATAGCACATGGGTCACATTAGGGCTCACTTTTTGTGTTTTACTTTCGGTGGGTTTTTGACAAATGCATAATGTATCCACCAGTACAGTATCATTCAGAATGGTTTATGGCTTTAAACAAATTCCCTGTTTCCACATATTCATTCCTTTCTTCCTCCATTTTTTTTTTTTTTTTTACTGTCTGTATGATTTTGCCTTTATACATAATGTCATGCAGTTGGAATCATGCAGTGTGTAGTCTTTTCAGCTTGGTCTCTCTCACTTAGAATTAAGGCTCCTCCATACCTTTTTGTAACTCGATAGAATCATTTCTTCTGTTGCTGAAAAGTATTCCATTGTCTGGATGTATTGCATTTTTTTTTCTTCGCTGCACCCCTCAGCACTTGAAACTTCCCCAACCTGGGATCAAACTTGCACCCTTTGTGTTGGGAGCACAGAGTCTTAACCCCTGGTCCACCAGGGAAGTCCCTTGCCGTTTGTTTATCCATTCATCTATGGAAGGACATCTAAGTTGCTTCCAATTTTTGGCAATTATGAGTAAAGCTGTGGTAAACATCCATGTGCAGCTTTTTATGTGGGCATACAATTTCAACTCATCTGTTTCAGTACCTCAGAATGTAACTGATGGATGGTAAACCTGTGTTTAGCTTTGTAAGAAAAGTGTTGCAGAGTGGTTGCGCCAGTGTTGCCTTCCCATCAGTAATGAATGAGGGTTCCTGTTTCTCTGCATCCTCTACAGTATTCGATGCTGTCAGCATTTTGGCCTGTAGCTGTTCTAATAGGTGTGTAGTGGCATCTCACTGTTGTTTTAATTTGTAGTTTCTTAATGACATATGATGGTACACATCTTTCATATGAATATTTGCTACCTATATAGTGTAGGAAATATGGTGAGGTGTCTGTTCAGGTTTCACCCACTTTTTAATTGAGTTGTTTTCTTGTTGAGCTTTAGGAATTCTTTGTATATTTTAGATGCAAGTCCTTTATTACATGTGTATTGCAAATATTTTCTCCTGGTTTGTAGTTTTTCTTTTCATTCTCTTAGTAAATTGGTTTTAAAAACGTCCTGCTGCCCTGCTAAACTCATTTATTTTTTCTTAGGAATTCTTAGATTTTTTTACCTAGATAATCAAGTCAACTAAGAATAAAGACAGTTTTATTTCTTCCTTTTAAATCTTGTATGCCTTTTATTTCTTTTCATTGCCTTACTGCATGGGCAGACCCTTGAGGACAAAGTTGAATGGGAGTGGTAAGAGTGGACATCCTTGTTTTGATCCTGAGATTAGGGAGGAAGCATTCAATCTTTTACCATTTTGTTTGTGATGAGGTTACTTTAGGTCTTGCATAGATTCTCTTTATCAAACTGAGAAAATTATCTTTGTTTTCTAGTTAATGGGAGTTTTATCCTAAATGGATGTTGGTTGATTTGGTTGGTTGATTTAGTCACTAAGTTGTGTTTAGTTGCTAAGACTATTGCAACCCCATGGACTGTAGCCTGCCAGGCTCCTCTGTGCATGGGATTCTCCAGGCAAGAGTACTTGAGTGGGCTGCCATTTAGCTTTCATCAAGTGCCTTTTTTTTTTAATATGGAGCTTTTTTCTTTTTTTAAAAAAGAAAAGTGCTTTCTGTCTTACATTACTATTAAGTTTATTTATTTCTTCTTGAGGAGGCTCTATTAGTTTGTGTTAAGGAATCTGTACATTTTATCTAGTTGTTGAATTTATTGGCAGAAAGTTTTTCAAAATAATTGTACACTTATCTTCCTTTACATCTGTAGTATCTCTAGTAATGTGTACTTTCTCATCCCTGATATTAATATGTTTTCTGTCTTTTTGTCTGATAAGTCTGGCTAGAGTTTTATATTTTATTGATTTTCTCAAAGAACTAGCTTTTTGTTTCATTGATTACCCCCTCAAGTGGTTTTTATGTTTTTAAAAGGCTATAAAAATAACAGCAAAGAGAAAAGAAACATACATAGCCTGCAAAACTTGAAATATTTTCTATCTGGCTCTTTACGGAAAAGATTTATTGATTCTTACTCCATACTTGGATGACTATGTAAATATAGATGTTGTTGAAGTAAAAGAAGTAGACTGCCGGTGATTTCTCCAGGAAAAAAGAAAAGGGGTTTATTTTGGGATCCACAGAGAATTCCAATTTGGGGTCCTCAATCATGGTGTGCTACGGATAAGTTCCTGCATGGCAAGAGAGAGAGAACTCTTTTATAAAAGAGAAAAGCAAGTTGGGGGAGGCCACAGCAAACAAAGGATCCATGGATTTCACTGGCTGAGCCCTTGCCGGAAGTGAAGAGGACTTGTTTCTTCTTCCTGTTGGGCTCTGAGAACAGGAGCGCCCCCTTGTGGTCTCTCCGCTCTGGATAGAGTTGAGGTTTCTGTTTATTGATTTCTCACACTATTTTTCTGTCATACCTTGGCACTTAACAGTTCTGCCGGGAAACAAGAGAATCCGGGGAGAGAAAGCCTGTTGATCATGTAAAAGCAGCTGGTAGATCACACCTCGTGTGCTCTGGTGTCCTCAGGTTGCAAAGCAACCCATAGTCTCTTCCTCTGGTGATGTCAGCAGATAGAAGGGAAAGGAGGGGTAAGTGGGAGAGGAGGTGGTGAAGATTTTGGTAATGACTTGTTGGGATTCAACAGTGGCCTCTCATGTCAGCAGCACTGAAGTGAGGATGGGATGCTGCTGGCTGGTGCCTGCTGCACCAGTAGAGGGGGGCCAGCTGGCCAGGTTTGGGGATGTATTTGAGAGTCAAATAGAGGATTTGCTCATGGATTGGATGCGTGGTGAAAGAGAAAGAGAGGAGTCTGGGGTGTGCTCTGGATTTTGGCCTGAACAAGTAGGATTGATTTGTTGCTGAGATGGGGGAAAGTGGCAGGAGTGGGCCATAGGACTTGAAAGACAGATGCTTATACATCTTGAGTTTGAAGCTAGCCATTGCTTTGGTTTTATTGACCCTTAGCATTGTGTGAAATCCCCTTGGTTACAGTCCCCCAGAGGACTCCATCTCCAACCCACATCCAGCCCATGCCCAGGCCCTTTCAGGGTCTTGCTTGATTGAAGCCTCCCCAATCTCTTGCCCAGGTCTTTTCCACCTCTGGGTATTTAAGTAAAGTTCAATTCTATAAAGAGCAATATTGTGTATGAACCTGGAATGTTAAGTCCATCAATAAAGGCAAATTGGAAGTGGTCAAACAGGAGATGGCAAGAGTGAATTTCGGCATTTTAGGAATCAGTGAACTAAAATGGACTGGAATGGGTGAGTTTAACTCAGATGACCATTCTATCTACTACTGTGGGCAAGAATCCCTTAGAAGGAATGGAGTAGTCATCATAGTCAACCAAGGAGTCTGAAGTGCAGTACTTGGATGCAATCTCAAAAACAACAGAATGATCTCTGTTTGTTTCCAAGGCAAACCGTTCAATATGGTTTGTAATCCAAGTCTATGCCCTGACCAGTAATGCTGAAGAAGCTGAAGCTGAACCGTTCTATGAAGACCTACAAGACCTTCTAGAACTAACACCCCCAAAAGATGTCCTTTTCATTATAGGGGACTGGAATGCAAAAGTAGGAAGTAAAGAAATACCTGGAATAATGGGCAAATTTGGCCTTGGAGTACAGAATAAAGCAGGGCAAAGGCTAACAGAGTTTTTCAAGAGAATGCACTGGTCATAGCAAATACCCTCTTCCAACAACTCAAGAGAAGACTCTGCACATGGACATCACGAGCTGGTCAGTACAGAAATCAGACTGATTATTTTCTTTGCAGCCAAAGATGGAGAAGTTCTATACAGTCAGCAAAAACAGGACTGGGAGCTGACTGTGGCACAGATCATGAACTCCTTATTGCCAAATTCAGACTGAAATTGAAGAAAGTAGGGAAAACCACTAGACCATTCAGGTATGACCTAAATCAAATCCCTTACGATTATACAGTGGAAGTTTCAAATAGATTCAAGGGATTAAATCTGATAGACACAGTGCCTGAAGAACTATGGATGGAGGTTCATGACATTGTACAGGAGGCAGGGATCAAGACCATCCCCAAGGAAAAGAAATGCAAAAGGGCAAAATGGTTGTCTGAGGAGGGCTTACAAATAGCTGTGACTAGGAGAGAAGCAAAAGGCAAAGGAGAAAAGGAAAGATATTCCCATTTGAAGGCAGAGTTCCAAAGAATAGCAAGGAGAGATAAGAAAGCCTTCCTCAGCGATCAATGCAAAGAAATAAAGGAAAACAACAGAATGGGAAATTCTAGAGATCTCTTCAAGAAAATTAAGAGCTACCAAGGGAACATTTCAAGCAAAGATGGGCACAATAAAGGACAGAAATGGTACGGCCCTAACAGAAGCAGAAGATATTAAGAAGAGGTGGCAAGAATACACAGAAGAACTATATAAAACAGATCTTCATGACCCAGATAACCACGATGGTGTGATCACTCATCTAGAGCCAGACATCCTGGAATGCAAAGTCAAGTGGGCCTTAGGAAACATCACTACAAAAAGAGCTAGTGGAGGTGATGGAATTCCAGCTGAGCTATTTCAAATCCTAAAAGATGACACTTAGAAAGTGCTGCACTCAATATGCCAGCAAATTTGGAAAACTCAGCAGTGGCACAGGACTGGAAAAGGTCAGTTTTCATTCCAATCCCAAAGAAAGGCAGTGCCAAAGATTGCTCACACTACTGCACAGTTGCACTCATTTTACACTCTGGTAAAGCTCAAAATTCTCCAAGCCAGGTTTCAACAGTATGTGAACCATGAACTTCCAGATGTTCAAGCTGGATTTAGAAAAAGCAGAGGAACCAAAGATCAAATTGCAACATCTGTTGGATCATCAAAAAAGCAAGAGAGTTCCAGAAAAATAGTTCCATATTTCTGCTTTATTGACTATGCCAAAGCCTTTGACTCTGTGGATCACAACAAACTGTGAAAAATTCTTCAAGAGATAGGAATACCAGACCACCTGACCTGCCTCTTGAGAAATCTGTATGCAGGTCAAGAAGCAACAGTTAGAACTGGACATGGAACAACAGACTGGTTCTAAATAGGGAAAGGAGTACATCAAGGCTGTATATCATCACCCTGCTTATTTAACTTATATGCAGAGTACATCATGAGAAATGCTGGGCTGGAAGAAGCACAAGCTGGAATCAAGACTGCAGGGAGAAATATCAATAACCTCAGATATGTAGATGATACCACCCTTATGGCAGAAAGCAAAGAACTAAAGAGCCTCTAGATTAAAGTGAAAGAGGAGAGTGAAAAAGTTGGCTTAAAACTCAACATCCAGAAAACTAAGATCATGGCATCTGGTCCCATCACTTCATGGCAAATAGATGGTGAAACAGTGGAAACAATGACAGACTTAATTCTTTTGGGTTCCAAAATCACTGCAGATGGTGACTGCAGCCATGAAATTAAAAGACGCTTGCTCCTTGGAAGACAAGTTATGACCAATCTAGACAGCATATTAAAAAGCAGAGACAAAACCCACTATAATATTGTAATTATCCTCCAACTAATAAAAATAAATGAAAAAAAAAAAAAGCAGAGACATTACTTTGCCAACAAAGGTCTGTCTAGTAAAGGCTGTGGTTTTTCCAGTAGTCATATATGGATGTGAGTTGGACTCTAAAGAAAGCTGAGTGCCGAAGAATTGATGCTTTTGAACTGTGATGTTGGAGAAGCCTCTTGAGAGTCCCTTGGACTGCAAGGAGATCCAACCAGTCCATCCTAAAGGAGATCAGTCATGAATATTCACTGGAAGGACTGATGCTGAAGCTGAAACTGCAATACTTTGGCTACCTGATACAAAGAACTGACTCATTGGAAAAAACCCTGATGCTGGGAAAGATTGAAGGCAGGAGGAGAAGGGGACTTCAGAGGATGAGATGGCTGGATGGCATCACCGACTCAATTGACAAGAGTTTGAGTAAACTCCAGGAGTTGGCGATGGACAGGGAGGCCTAGCATGGTGCAGTCCATGGGGTCACAAAGAGTTGGACACGACTGAGCAACTGAACTGAACCAGGACACACTTGCAGCACTTGCGTTCGTAGGGTGAGTGTTCTCTTTCTACAGGAGATTTTAGGTCATTTGGGGGCTGCTGTGTTTCCTCTCCACCAAGACAAGTGGCAGAAGCCAGAGAATCAGTGCCTTGGCTTAGGACTTCTTTTTATATTACTGGAATTTGAAGTTGGACATTTTCTGTCTCCCAGTTATGCTGAGGATGTGAGTTTTGTGTTGGGGTATATGTTATTTTTATTGTTTTTGTTTTTTTGAAGATATTTTAGGAAAATAACGTTTTTGCTGCTTCAGTTACCTCCTGTTATGGGTTGAATTGTGTCCCCACCCCAGATACATATGTTGATGTCCTAACCGCCAGTACTTCAGAAATGAGGTACATTAGGGTTGACTATAGTTCAATATGACTGGTGTCCTTATAAGAAGAGAAACTTTAGACACAGATGATTGTGGAGGGAAGTCACAAAGAGAAGACAGCTGCCTACAACCCAGGTTGAGAGGCCTCAGAAAGAACCAACTCTGTCTCAGACTTCTGGTCCCCGGAACTATTAGACAATAGAGTAATGTTGTTTAACCTCACCATTTTGTGGAACTTTGTTAGGGCAGTCCCATCAATCCAGTACATCTGAGCTACTCAGAATTCAACTCTATAACTTTTTCTATAACTTCTCCCTCCACCCCACCCCCTCCTCAGATTTCTTCCATCCTATCACTGCATACAAAGCAGGACTGGCTACATAACTTGTAGGACCCAGTGTATAATGAAAATGCAGGCAGAAAAGTACAGTTAAAGGTGCTAAAATATAAAGACATTTTTCCCCTTTGGAAATACTTTAATACTTATGAAATGTAATAGGGGAAATATTGACATATGAGTGACAGCATCAACTTATATTTTTATTTATAACATTTTTGGTGCTATACTTCTGTTAAAGAGAGGATGAGATGGTTAGATAGCATCACGGACTCAATGGACATGAGCCTGAACAAACTCCAGGAGATAGTGGAGGACAGGGAAGCCTGGTGTATTGTACTCCATGGGGTCGCAGAGAGTTGGACATGACTTAGGGACTGAACAACAACAACAATTCTATTATGTGATGCAATAAATAATGATACTTTTGTAATGTGATATGTTGATTTGTCCTAAGATTTTTCTGGCTACTCTAGCTACTTACAGTTCATTTAAGTTGATTTAATTGAGTTTTTGTCACTTGCAGCTGAAGAGTTCTGGTTGCCTCCAGGAGGCGGTGCCTGGGGATGAAGGAAGGCAGTGCAGAACCTAAGGCAGTGAGTGGAGAGGCTGTTGCCTTAAGGTGGCCTCTCCCTTTCCCGTGCGGGCCCATAGACACCACCCTTCCCCTTCCCACTGTGGACCTGCCCAGCCCCTCGCTTCCGTTTCCGGGTGTGACGTCACAGACCGTCGGTTCTGAAGTATCCTGGAGTTAAAGGCTGTTCTGTCTGAAGTATTTTGGGAGATTGCTTCTCTGTAATGGTACACAGACTATGGCAAAGAAGAGAGGAGCGGAGACCCTCTTCTTTGTTCTCTTCCTGGATTATTGGCAAGGTACAGAGCCTCACCCTTTCCATCTGACCAGAGGTACCGCCCAGGTGTATTGTGGCAGGTGGAGATGCGTGTGAAGACTCATCGTGAGCCTGCATCAGGCAGGAGACGGTGCTCGCCTCTGATGGGTGCTGGAGTGAACGCAGGGTTTCTCCTCGCTCTGCCTGCTGACCTCCCCAGATCTACCTTAGGGATTCTTTGCAAAGGAGAAAGGAGAAATTTTATCAGTATTCCTAACTTTGCACACTACTCAAAATCCAGAGCTCTGTGCGAGAGTAGCATACTTGCACATTTTAACTTTTACTTGTGAAAAATTTCAGACATATACAAAAGGAGAGAGATTAGTATTAATATAATGAACCTATATGCGCTAATGAGTCACATCTTGTTCTGTCTATCCCCTCATATATATACACACACTGTGTTTTATTTTTTAATGTTTTATTGTTATTCACACTTTTTTTCCTTAATTAACTTACTTTTGATTGAAGAATAATTGCAACACTATGTTGGTTTCTGCCATGTAGCAACATGGATCAGCCATACGTCTACATTGCCTTCTCCCTCTTGAGCCTGCCTATGGCTTCTCATCCCATCCCACCTTTCTAGGTTGTCATGGAGCCCAAGTTTGAGTTCCCTGAGCCTTATAGCAAATTCCCACTGGCTATTCACACTCTGTACTTTAAACAACAGCTTGATATATTAGTTACATAACATAAAATACACCCTTTACAGTGTATATTCATGGGGTTGTGAACCACCACTATCTAATTTTAGAACATTTTCAGCACTCCCCAAAGTAATATCATACCCACTTGCTATCAATCCCCATCCCCTGTTTTCCACAGACCCTGGCAACCACTAACCCACTGTCTGTCCTATGGATTTATCTATTCTGGGTATTTGTATATGGAATCACACACTGTATGGTCTTTTGTGACCAGTTTGTTACATCTAACACGTTTTCAGGGTTCATCCACATGGTTGCATGCCTCAGGAATTCATTCCCTTTTATGGTTGAATGATAGTCCATCGCATGGACGTGCCCCATTTGGTTGATCCATGTGTCAGTTGATGGACGTTTGGGTTGTTTCCACCTTTTGATTATCTGAATAGTGCTGTTATGAACATCTTATGAATGTGGCTTTTTCAAAGTGAACATTAGATTTCCATGCTCTACTTTTAGGATCTTACTGCAATTGGAAGCACTTGTGCTATTTACTAAACTGATTGGCTGACCACATTCTTGGACATTCTCTCAATGTAAAGAAATTGGGTCTGTGGAGAAAAGCAGTAGACGCAATCCTTATGATGGAGGAAACCATAGTACTGTTTTCCAAAAATTCAGCAGACCCAGAGTACAAAACAGTGTCGTCTGTCGTGAGGGACAGAGGTACATCATACAGCAGTCCATCGGGTGACTTCAAGGAAGGGAAGACAGTAACTCCTCTTGTCCTGTTTATTCTTTAGTCGCTAAGTCCTGTCTCACTCTTCGTGACCCCGTGGACTGCAGGCTCCTCTGTCCTCCACCGTCTCCTCTAGTTTGTTCAGATTTATATCCGTTGAGTCGCTGATACTGTCTAACCATCTCATTCTCTGCCAGCTCCTTCTTTTGCCTTCAGTCTTTCCCAGCATTAGGGTCTTTTCTAATGAGCCAGCTGTTTGTGTCAGGTGGCCAGAGTATTGGAGCTTCAGCTTCAGCATCCATCCTTCCAATGAATATTCAGGGTTGATTTCCTTTAGGGTGGACTGGTTGGATCTCCTTGCAGTCCAAGGGACTCTCAAGAGTCTTCTCCAGCACCACAGTTTGAAAGCATCAGTTCTTCAGCGCTCAGCCTTCTTTACCGTCCAACTCTCACATGCATACATGACTACTGGAAAAAGTATAACTTTGACTATAGGGATCTTTGTTGGCAAAGTGATGTCTCTGCTTTTTTTCTTTTTAATGTCTCTGCTTTTTAATACACTGTCTAGGTTTGTCATAGCTTTCCTTCCAAGAAGCAATCATCTTTTAATTTTGTGGCTACAGTCACTTTAAAAACCAAGAGTTTTTGTGAACAAGTGTTTTACTGCATGGGCTTACTTACACTTCCACCTTATTGATTCTTAGTGATTCACAACTGTCTCAGCAAGAGAAAAATTTTTGTTCTGTTCATTCACCAAAAAGCCATCATATCCATGCACTATTAACCACTAATTAGCAGTTTCCCTGTGGAGTGGGAACCTGTCGTGCACATACTACTCAATGTCTCTGCAGACTGAGGGAACCAGTGTTGTTTTGACTTTGAGGTAAAAGTCCAGATTCTTGAGGAAACTTTATGAATACTCTGTGGAACTCAGAACTCAGGGGAACTCAGGGGGCAGGGGGTGGGGCACTGTGGCCTAAAACGCTTTCATTAAAGCACAGGTTTCTCCTCCCTGATGGGTTTGCCCACTCCTCAGGGGCCAGAAAAAAGGGCTGACCTTGAATCAGGAAAATGTGTCACAGGCATCATGACCTCCAAAAAGAAAAGCCTGATACTGTAGCTCAAAGGGCTTCCACAGTGGCTCAGTGGTAAAGAATCCGCGTGCAATGCAGAAGATGTGAGTTCGATCCCTGAGTCTGGAAAATTCTCTGGAGGAGAAAATGGCAACCTATTCGAGTATTCTTGCCACAAAAATCCCATGCACAGAGGAGCCTGGAGGGCTACAGTCTGTAGGGTCGCAAAGAGTCGAACATGTCTGAGGGACTGAGGGCACACACACATAGCTCAAAATTTCCCCAGATCGATACAGTCTTTTTGCACCATTAATTCATGTCCTTGATGTAGCCACGTGTGGGTCAACAGGAGTCTTAACACCCATCTATGCTGTCCTTGGGGAGATGGCTGACCTGGTTCACCTCTGTTTGCATCTTCATTTTTTCAATCCTGAGTGACAACAGGAATTCCTTGTACTTATCAAGTCAAATCAGGATGACCTTAGGCCCTTAAGCCCCTCCTAAATACAAAATCCTCAGTGAGGATCAGTGCAGAGTATGCAGCAGGATTGTTCCCTTTATTCCAAAACAAGAAAGCATCACATTTCCAGAATGGTCAGGCACTGCCCATTGACCTCATTACCTGTGGAGGGGAGAGTTTTTGTTGAATATCTCCCGAGACGTGTGTCCATCTGTCTCTGTTCCTCCCACAGCTGAGTACTGAGCATACCCTTGCTTGGAACCAGCTCTGTTTACTGTCGTCCATCATAGACAATAGCACTGAGTTGGGATGAGGGGCGAGCATTCTCAGTCTGAAGGTCACATTGGTGAATTTCCTCCCCCTCCCCACAGCCCTCCTCTGGTCCTTCTGTATCTTTCCCTCCAGCCTCAGATGAGAAAACCACATCCCACAGAACCTCACTGCCCAAGGTCAGGCAGTGTTCAAATGTCCTACCAGAACCCAAGCCCAGTGCTCTTCCCCTCGAGCAGGACAGGTGCAGGATGCTCCTCTCAGAATACCATCCAAGAGAGTGTCGATTTCAGAAGAATCACACACAGCTCCTAAGTGAAAGATTGACTCACAGCTGAGGCTTATTTTCCCCACAGGTTCAAATGCTGAATTTTCATCAAATTCAAAAATTTTGGACAAAGGTCTGGCTAAACTCTTTGGTAAGTACCTCTCTCACATGAAATGGTCAGGCTGTGTTTGAAGTCTCGTGCTCGTCTGTGGTGGTCTCCTAGATAACCTGTCCCTGCTGCTGCTCTGATGGGAAGGAATGTGCTTTGCCTTGAGGCTAGAAAAGATTTTCTAGATGTCAGAATCTCAAGAAATTAAATAAATCATTGAAGATAAATAGTTGGAAAGGATTGTTCTCCTTAAAGAGGGGTCTGTGTAGCAGCAGCAGGGCCCCCATCTGGGAACGCTACTGGAAATGCAGTGTCAGACCTCAGCTGAGACCAGATGTGTCCATCTGTTCAGAGGATTTTTGCTTGTGTTAGGGATGGGCAGGGCTTCCCAGGTGGCACAATGGTAAAGAATCCATCTGCCAAGCAGGAGACACAAGTTCAACCCCTGGGTTGGGAAGAGCCCCTGGAGAAGGAAATGGCAACCCACTCCAGTGTTCTTGCCTGGAGAATCCCACGGACAGAGGAGCCTGGCGGGCTACAGTCCATGGGGTCACAGAGAGTCGGACGTGACTGAGCACAGCACGCAGGGATGGGCAAGGCCCCAGCTAAGATAATCCTTCTTGGAGGTACTCAGCCCTTACTGCACATGAGAATCCTCTGGGGAGATTGTTAGAAAGGGACCCCAGGCCCACCTCCAGTAATCAGATTCCTTGGTGTGGGCTGAGACCCTTGCATAAGTAGTTTTCTAAGCTCTTCAAGGGATTCTGTGCTGGGACTTACTGGTCTACTCCAAGCCTCTCACTTAATATTTGAGAAAATCTGAGGTCCAGGGAAGTCATCTTTAGCTGACGAAAAACATTAAAAATCACAGTCCTCTGCTGAAAGAAGCCATCTAGATTCTAGAGAAATTTTTCCTTTCTGGGGGCTGTGTCGTCATGAGTGGACACTGAGAGTCGTCTTTGGTCTGAGAAAGAGCTCCCAGGTGTGTACGTGTTGATGCTTCCTCTGGGTTAGGAGCTGTTAGATGTTCTGACCACAGCAATGCCTTCCAGCCCTGCTTGGAAGGAGGACTTCTGTCTACATGAGATGTGGATTGTTTTTCCTGTCTCATGTCAGGAATTCTGAGTTTGGCCTTTTTCCATGTATGCTACTAAAGAAGCTTCATTAAATCTTCACCAACTGTCTGGCTGACTGATCGATGGTCTGTGACCATAATTGAGGGGCTTTCCCTATGGCTCAGCAGTAAAGAATTCACCTGCCAATGCAGGAGAGGGGGGTTCAGTCCCTGGGTTGGGAAGATCCCCTGGAGGAGGAAATGGCAACCCTCTCCATCTCCAGTATTCTGGCCTGGAAAATCTTATTGACAGAGGAGCCTGGCGGGCTACAGTCCATGGGGTTGCAAAAGAGTCAGACATGACTTAGCAACTAGAAAACAACATACATGTACATATACACACACTGTAAGTTAGGAGTATGCAATTAACAGATACACACTATTATATACTAAAATAAATACCAAGGATTTACTGTATAGCACAGGGAACTATTGGACTAGGAAATGACAACACACTCTAGTATTCTTGCCTGGAGGCTTCCGTGGACAAAGGGGCCTGACAGACTACAGTCCATGGGGTCACAAAGAGTCAGACATGACTGAGCGACTGAGCACAATATTATAGATCAGCTATACTGCAATTAAAATTTTTTAAAAGGGAAGGAGAAGTTAATGTATTTCCAGTATGTAGCTATGAAAGAGTACTAACATGTTATAGCTGTGGGGACTAAGTAGGGGCTGCCGTATCTGACTGATACCTTATTCTATGGACAGGAGAGGCCTTGAAGGGCATCTCACTGAATATCGTTGTCAGTTGGATTCTGAGCTCAGCCTACCCGACAGGGCCCACTGCTTGCTCCTGCAGGGACTCAGCCTAGCGTCTGTTCCCTGCTGCCTTGGCTGAGCTGGCTGTCCTCTCCCACGTGCTGCCGGCCCTGGCCTCGTTGCTCTTGGGCGGCTGTGGTGGTGTGTCTGGTCGTGTCTGTGTGTGTTTATGCCTCTCCTTTGTGTCTGAGTGGCTCAGGGACACAGACCAGGAGGTAGATCTGTCCTCTTTGTTTTGTTTTCTTTAAAATATTTAATCATTCATTCAGTGCCTACTGTGTATGTTATACAGAGTTGATTTGTCCAATTTATTTTTTTTATTCTTTTTAAAAGTCATTTTATATATTTTTATTTATTTATTTACTAATTTATTTGGCTGCATGGGGTCTTAGTTGTGGCGTGTGGAATCTTCCATCTGCGTTACAGCAGGCAAACTCTTAGCTGCAGCACACGGATTTAGTTCCCTGAGCAGGGGTTGAACCCAGGCTCCCTGCGTTGGGAGTGCAGAGTCTTAAGCCACCAGAGAAGTTCTGTTTGTACAATTAGATTCCAAATGTTTATTTTGACCTTGTTAGTTTTAAAGTTAGACCACATTTTACCCCCAAACAGTGCTACTAATAGTAAGCCATTTCCCACATAGGTTTATAAAAAGACAATCACCTTATGCACTTCCAGCTTTATGAGCTATAACTGGTACATAATACCATGTAAGTTTAAGGTGTAAATGTGATGATTTGATACACTTATACATTGCAAATTCAGTAACACCATAGTGTTAGCTAACTCCTCCACCATGTCACATAATAACTATTTCTTTTTTGTTGTGAGAACATTTAAGATCTACTGTCTTGGCAACTTTCAAGTATCTGATATAGTATTATTAACTGTAATGACCACACTGTATATTAGATCCCCCAAACATACTCATCTTATCACTGGAAGTTTGGACTCTGACCTATATCTTGCCATTTCCCCCACCCCTGATTCCTGGCAACCACCATTCTACTTTCTGTTTCTGTGAGTTTGACTTTTAGATTCCACCTATAAATGAGATCATATAGCATTTGTTTTTCTATCTAACTTATTTCACTTAGCATAATGCCCTCAAAAATCCATTCAGGCTATTGCAAAAGGCAGGATTTCCTTCTTTCTCATAGCTGAACAATATTCCATTGTGTTGTGTGAAAAAAACATATTACCTCTTCTTTATCCATTCATCCACTGACGGACACTTAGATTGTTTCCGTATCTTGGCTATTGTGAATAATGCTGTAATGAACATGGGAGTGCAGCTATCTCCTTGAGATACTGTTCTCATTTTCTTTGGATGTATACCCAGAAGTGGGATTGCTGAATTAAGGTAGTTCTATTTTTAATTTTTGAGAAACATCCATGTTGTTTCCCACAGCAGCTGTACCAATTTACATTCCCACCAATAGTGCACAAGAGTTCCCTTTCTACACATCCTTGTCAGCACTTGTTATGTCTTGTCTTTTTGATGAGAGCCATTCTAACAGGTGTGAGGTGACATCTCATTGTGGTTTTGATTTGCATTTCCCTGATGGTTAGTGGTGTCAGGCACTGTTTCATGTATCTGTTCATCATTTGTATGTCTTCTTCAGAAAAATGTCTATCCCATTCCTCAGCCCATTTAAAAGCCAGATTGATAATTTTTTTTTTTTTTGCTATTGAGTTGTATAAATCCTTTATGTATCTTGGATATTAGCCTCCTAACAGCTCTGTGACTCACGTATTTTCTCCCATTCTGTAGGCTGCCTTTTCATTCTGTTAATTGTTTCTTTTGCCGTGCAGAAGCTTTTTAGTTTGATGAAGTCTCATTTACTAATTTTTGCTTTTTTGTTGCCTATGCTTTTGATGTATCCAAAAAATTGTTGCCAAGACCAATGTCAAGAAACTTTTATTCTGTGATTTCTTCTAGATTTTAAAAGATTAATTACTTAACCGGTTAATTTTTGCCCGCCTCAGACCTTAGCTGCGGCGTGCAGCGTCGTGTGTCGCAGCGCTTCGTTGCACTCTTGGGCTTCTCTTTAGCTGTGGCACGTGTGCTTAGTCGCCCATGGTTCTAGCAGCCATGGAGTTTTAGTTCTTGTGTTTAAGTCTTTAATTCATTTTGAGTCAAATTTTGTGAGTGGTGTTAGTTATCAAGTTTCATTCTTCCGCATGTGATTATCCAGTTTTCTCAACACCATTTATTAAATGACTGTCTTTTCCTTGGCTCCCTTGTCAAATATGAGATGACTGTGTATGCTAGGGTTTATTTTGGCTCTTGATTCTGTTCCATTGGTCTATGTGTCAATATTTATAATAGTACTGTACTGTTTTGATTGCTAGAGCTTTATAATGTACTTTGAAATCAGAAAGTGTGATGCCCCTAGCTTTGTTCTTACTTCTCAGGATTGTTTTGGCTATTTGAGATTTTCTATGGTTCCAAATGAATTTTAGGATTGTGAAAAAATGCCATTGGAATTTTGATAGGGCTTGCACTGAATCTATAAATGGCTTAGGGTTGTGTGGACAATTTAACAATGTTAATACTTCTCATCCATCAACACAAGATATATGTCAATTTGTTTGTGTCTTTCAATTTATTCATCAAAATCTTGTACTATTCATTGTATAGATAGATCATTTACCTTGTTGGTTAATTTATTGCTAGATCATTTACCTTGTTGGTTAATTTATTGCTAAATGTTTTATTGTCCGTGATGCTGTTGTGAATGAGATTTTTTTTCTATATTTCTTTTTCAGATATTTCATTGTCAGTGTATTGAAATGCAACATAATGTTGACTTTGTATCCTGCAACTGTGTTGAATTTGTTGATTAGTTCTAACAGTGTGTGTGTGTGTGTACATGGAGTCTTTAGAATTTTCTCTATATATGATCATGCATGCTAAATTGCTTCAGTCATGTCCAATTCTTTGCAACCCTGTGGACTGCAGCCTGCCTGTCTCCTCTGTTCATGGGATTCTCCAGGGAAAAATACCGGGGTGGTTGCCATGCCCTCCTCCAGGTGATCTTTCCAACAGAGGGATCCAACCTGTGTCTCCTAGGTCTCTTGCATTGACAGGCAGGTTATCACTAGCGCCACCTATCAACTGTGAAAAAAGCGATGTTTTACTTTTTCTTTTATGATTTGGATGCCTTTTATTTCTATCTCTTGCCTGGTTGCTCTGGTTAGACTTCCAGCACTATGTTGAGTAGGCACGATAAGAGTGGGCACCCTTGTCTTGTTCTTAATCTTAGAGAAAATGTTTTCAACCTTTCATGGTTGAGTATGGTATTAGCTATGTGTTTGCCATATATAGCTTTTTATAATGTTGAGGTATGTTCCTTCCATACATGATTTGGTGAGTGTTTTTATTATGGAATGATGATGCATTTTTCAAGTGTTTTTTCTGCATCTGTTGAGATGATCATGCAATTTTTGTCTTTCATTCTATTAGCATAATATATCATGTTTATTGATTTGCGTATGTTGAGCCATCCTTGCATCTCAGGGATAAATCCCACTTAATCCCTTTGCTTGATCCTTTTCATTTGCCATTGAATTCAGTTTAATATTTTGCTGAGAATTTGACATTTGTGTTCATTCATCAGTGATATTGGTCTATAGTTTTGGTTTTGTTTTGTAGTATTCTTATCTGGCTTTGGTATCAGGATACTGCTAGCCTCATAAAATAAGTTTGTGAGGGTTCCTGCCTCTTAAATTTTTTGGAACATTTTGAGGAGGATTGGCATTAATTCTTCCTTGTTTGGTAAAATTCAACAGTGAAGCCATCTGGTCCTGGGCTTTCCTTTGTTGAAAAGTTTTTGATTACTGATTCAGTCTACTTATTCATTATTTGGTCTATTCAGATTTTCTATTTTTTTCATGATTCAGTCTTTGTAAGTTTATTGCTAGGAATTTATCCATTTCTTCTATGTTCCAATTTGTTGATATATATTGTTCATAGCGATTTCTTATTATTATTTGCATTTCTGTGCTATCAGTAGTAGTGTCTCCTCTTTTATGATCTTGAGTCTTCTCTATGTTTTTCTTGATTGGGTTAGCCAGAGGTTTGTCAGTTTTGTTTGTCTTTTCAACAAACTGACTCCTATTTCTGGTAAAATTTTGTTATTTTTATGGTGTCTATTTAATTTACTTCTGCTCTAATCTTTGTTATTTCCTTTCTTATTCTAACTTTGGGCTTACCTTGTTTTTCTTTTTCTAGGAACTTAAAACAATTTGTAAAATTATTATTTAAAAATATTTTGGCTGTGCCATGTGGCTTGTGGATCTTAGTTCCCTGACCAGGGATTGAACCTGGGCCCCTGGCAGTGAAGGGCTAAATCCTAACCAATGGACTGCCAGGGAATTCCCCTTTTTTAGTTTCTCGATATGTAAAGTTAGGTTGTATTTTGTTTTATTTTATGTTATTTCCACTTTTATGGAGATATAATTGACATATAGTGCTGTATAAGTTTAAGGTATAGAGCATAATTATTTGATTTACATACATCATGAAGTGGTTATCATAAGTTTAGTGAACATCCATCATCTCATAGATACAAAATTAAAGAGATAGAAAAAATTTTTTTCTCTTCATGAAAACTCTTGGACTTGCCAGGTGGCTCTGTGGTTAAGAGTCTGCCTGCCAATGCAGGAGATTCAGGAGACACAGGCTGCATCCCTGTGTTGAGAAGATCCCGGAGAAGGGAATGGCTCCCCACTCCGGTATTCTTGCCGGGGAGATCCCACTGACAGAGGAACCTGGCGGGCTACAGTCCATGGTGTCTCGAAGAGCTGGCCACGACTGGGTGACTGAGAAAATCTGCGTGTATGTCTTCTTTATCCATTTACTATTAACGGGCACTTCGGTTGTTTCCATGTCTTGACAATAAACATAGGGGTGCATTTATCTTTTCTAATTAGTGCTTTTGTTTTCTGTGGATCAATACCAAGTGTGGAGTTGCTGGATTGTACGGTAGTTCTATTTTTAACTTTTTTCCCACACTTTTTTCTGTAGTGACTACACAAACTTGCTTTCCCATCAACAGGGTACGAGGGTCCTTTCCTCCACATCCTTGCCAACACTTGCTGTTTGTCGTCTTATTTATTTATTTGGCTGTGTTGGATCTCTGTTGCTGCATGCGGGCTTTTCTCTAGTTACGCGAGCAGGGGCTACTCTCTAGTTGTGAGCAGGGGTTTCTCACTGTGGCGTAGCGCAGACTCTAGAGCTTTCAGGCTTCAGTAGTTGCCGCATGGGCTCAGTCGTTGCAGCTCCCAGGCTCCAGAGCACACGCTCAGTAATTGTGGCACACGAGCTTAGTTGCTTCATGGTATGTGAGATCTTCCTGGACCAGGGATCAAACTCATGTCTCCTGCATTGGCAGGCAGATTCTTTACCACTGAACCACCAGGGAAGCCCTCGTTGTCTTTTTGACAATAGCTATTCTGACAGGTTGAAGTGATCGCTCATTGTGGTTTTGATTTGCATTTCACTGATGCTTAGTGATGTTGAGCATCTTTTCACATATCTGTTGGTCATCTGTGTGTCTTCTTTGGGAAAAAAGTCTATTCAGATCCTCTGCCCATATCTGCTCCCAGGACAGGAGGTAAAGGGGGTGTGGAAGTGCAGCCTCAGCATTACCTTTGCATCCATCTGGAGGTCTAAGAGTCTTCCAGGGTCCCAGGGGTCTTTGGAGGAGATGTGCATGTCCCACTGCCCTCCCTCCTGCCAGGGAGGGTGGAAAGGAAGTGTTTTCTGAGGTCCAGTCCCTTTGGCTCTGGTCACAATTAGGCATGAAAGGAGGTGAAAGTGACTGGTGATGGAATACTGTAGAATCTGTGGCAGATATCTCTTTTTTCTGTCACATACTAACATCTTTGTTTTTTGTGTGTGTTTTATGTCTTTCTTCTGCATATCATTCCACTTGCGCAGGGTTCCAATGAGAAGAAAACAAGCAATTAATACTAGCTGATCTGGGGGTTCTTTGTTTTTTTTTAGAGTTTTATTGATTGATTGATTTTTGGCTGTGCTGGGTCTTCATTGCCGCGCGGGCTTTCCTTTAGTTGTGCAGAGTGGGGATTACCCTGGAGCTCTGATGTGCAGGCTTCTCTTTGCAGCGGCCTCCTCGTTGTGGAGCACAGACTCTAGGGTGCGGGGGCTTCGTTGGTTGTGGCACCTCGGCTTGGTAGCTGTGGCTCCCGGTCTCTAGAGCGCTGGCTTGGCAGCTGTGATGCGTGGGCTTAGGTGCTCTGCGGCATGTGGGATCTTCCCAGATCAGGGATCGAACCTGTGTCTCCTGCATTAGCAGGTGGATTCTTTACCACTGAGCCACCAGAGAAGCCCTGGGGGTTCTTATAAGTAAGATGATGATCAGTAGTTTCCAAATACTCGGCCTTTGTTGCATGGTCCTCACATTGGCACTGTGTGTTGAGCGCTTTTACAAACATCGTTTTATTTACTTTTCACAAACATTCTATGTGCTCAATGATCCTGTGCCCATCCTTCCAGTGAGGGAATTCAAGCTCAAAGAGGTGGAGTTATTTGCCCAAGATCACATCTTGGTAAACAGTAAAATCAGGATTTGCTTCTAGGTCTTTGCCAAAAAGGATCTCACTGTGAGAAGCTTTCTGGGAGAGGCATTAGGTTTCAGTGGCAGGAAATGATGTGTATCTTGTGGAAACAGGGAAGAGGTTTGTTCTTATAAAGGGACAGCTTGGGGACAGTCTTGGAGGAGGGGAGAATGGCAGCAGCAGGAGCAAGAAGAAAAATTATGACATTAAATATAATGAGATCTGGGGCAAAATTTGTAGTTGCATATTTACAGAGGGTAATGTTTCCTGAATCAACCATCTAGTGTAATCACAAAGATTCAGAAATGCTTTAGATAGACCAAGTTCCCCTTTTTAAGACAAGGTATTGTATTGCGTTTGCATCATTTATTCACCATATTTGTAGACTACTGATACAGAAGAGAATATGCTAATCCTAGACTGCTGGTATTAACATCCCTTTTGTTGCTTCACTTGAGATGAAATTCTGCTGCAAGTGTTTTCCAAAGTTCCATTAGAAGAAACAAGAAGAACAGCAGACAGATCAATTACAAAGAGAGACATGCAAGAAAGCAAGTATATGTCTTTAAAACTCTTAAGTACACATATTTCTAAAGGCTGATGTACAAGCCAGGCCGCATATTATTGCACTGTGCTTTATTGCTTTTGGCAGATACTGTGTTTTTACAAATTGAAGGCTTGTGGCAACTCTTCACTGATCGTGTCTCTTGGTGCCATTTTTCCCAACAGCATGAGCCCACTTAGTGTCTCTGCATCACATTTTGGTAATTGTCACGATATCTCAAATTTCTTCATTATGATTGTATCTGTTATGTAATCAATGATCTTTGATACTATTACTACAATCACTGAAGGCTCAGATGATGGTTAGTATTTTTTAGCAATGAAGTTTTTTAAAACTAAGTACATGATTTTTTAGACAATGCTACTACACACTTAATGAATTACAGTGAAGACATAACTTTTATACACACCGGAAAACAAAAAATCCTGGTGACTCGCTTTATTATTATATTAGCTTTATTGAAGTGGTCTGGAATAGTTCAACCTGCAATGTCTCAAGATGTGCCTGTATTATATTATTTTTACTACTCTATCATTTTAGCATTCCTTAAACCAGGTAGGTGTGGGGCAAAAACAAATTGAGATATGGAAGAAAGAATCACTGCCTATGGAATTTATGGTCTAAAGTATGAAGAGCCCTGTATTTAGGGGTGATCCCTGAAGTTTAAAAGTCAGACAGGTTCTCACTCTGAAGGCTGTTCAGGGGACAGGAACTAGACTTTCTAGTGGTGTCCTTTATTTCTGGTAAAGCTTGTAATGACTCTTGATTCAGCAGCCCATCATAGTTTAGGGTGCATGTGCTCTCCTCACTGGCTTCTGAGAAGGAAGCCCTCCCATATCCCTTCCCATCACCTGCCCCCACTGCAGCCACTGGGAAACATTTGCACTGGAAGCCGAGCTGATTTCTCTGTTCACACTGATGCTCAAATGCGAAGGCTGAGAGAAAGAAGCTGGTCACAAATGCCTAAAACATGGACATTAGCCCAAATCACACAAGGGACTGAGAAGTCCTTTAAGGTGACACTATGTGCATTAGGATAATATTAAAATTAGGTAATTATTTATTGGGATAAGCCAGGCATGCATGCCATGTTGAAATTGCAAAGCTGTTGGCAAACCTGTTTTATAACTAACAGCCCTCCTGGTGCATTTTATAAGCCACATGATTAAAACAGTGAATTTTGTACTGTGTAATAGTGATGGTGTGTCCCGCACAATATCTTATTACGCCATTGACTGACACCGTGTGTTGAACACATTTTAGAAAGTGCTTGCTTCCTAAAGTGATTAAGTGTGCCTATTCCTAGTAATTCACCGGTGTCTCATGAACAGAGATATGGGCATTTGTCATTTACTGGATCATAGTAGTCATACTTTAATCATTTGGCACGTACGAGGTAGGCCTTCCTATCAATTGTTTCTTTGTAGAGTTGAAAGTTGACATGTGCACAGATTACTCAGTGGTTATGCAGATTATGAGGAAACCATGAAAACTGGTGTTATCGCTGGTTTTGAGTTAAAAGTTCAGATTCTTGCAGACACTTCATGAATGCTCTGTGGCATTCAGAATAGATGGCTTCTGTGGTCTGAAACACCTTCATTAGGGCACAAATATAGCCTCCCTGATAGGTTTGCCCTCTCCCCAAGGGTCAGAGAAAAGGATTGACCTTGATCTTGAATCAAGAAAATGTGTCCAGACTCTGAGACATCACAACCTTCATTAAAAAAGCTTGATAATATAACTCAAAATCGCCACAGGTTGCTACAGTCTTTTGGCACAATTAGCTCATGTCCTTGATGTAGCCACATGTGGATCAGCAGAAGTCTTAACACCCATCCAT
The DNA here is from genome assembly GCF_023699985.2 of Odocoileus virginianus. NCBI lineage: Eukaryota > Metazoa > Chordata > Mammalia > Artiodactyla > Cervidae > Odocoileus > Odocoileus virginianus. The sequence continues at coordinate 3,091,011 of NC_069675.1, forward strand.
GCTGTCCTAGGGGAGATGGCTGACCCAGTCCATCTCTGTTTGCAACTTCATTTTTTTTCAGTCCTGAATGACAACTTTAGGAATTCCTTGTGTTTATCAAACGAGTGAAGTCTGGATGACTTCAGGCCCCCAGGCCCCTCCTAAATGTGAGGGTCAGTGAGGGTCAGTGAGGATCAGTACAGAGCACGCAGCAGGATTGTTCTCTTTCCTCCAAAGCAAGAAAGCATCACATTTCCAGAATGGTCAGACACTGACTGTTGGCCTCATTGCCTGTGGAAGGGAGAGTTTTGGTTGAAGAGCCGCTGAGACATGTGTCCCTCTGTCTCCGTTCCTCCCACAGCTGAGCACTGAGCATCCCCTTGCTTGGAACCCGCTCTGTTTACTGTCGTCCATCATGGATAATAGCACTGAGTCGGGGTGAGGGGCGAGCACTTTGAGTCTGACGGTCACATCGCTGTATTTCCTTCCCCTCCCCCATAGCCCTCCTCTGGTCCGTGTCTTTCCCTCCAGCCTCAGATGAGAAAGTCAAATCCCACAGAACTTCACTGCCCAAGGTCACACAGCGTTCAAATGTCCTACCAGAACCCAAGCCCAGTGCTCTTCCCCTAGAGCAGGCCAAGTGCAGGGTGCTTCTCTCAGAATACCATCCAAGAGAGTGTCGATTTCAAAAGAGTCACACACAGATCCAGCAAAAGATTGACTCACAGCTAAGATTTATTTTCCCATAGGTTATCCTCCACAAAAGAGCTCGAGAGAAACCAACTTTGCACTGAGTTCAAATAAGCGAGATGAACATTTGGCTAAATTGTTTGGTAGGTATCCCTCCCATGTGAAACGGTCAGGCTGTGTTTGTAGAATCTCATGCTTATCCATGGTGGTCTCCCAGATAACCTGTCCCTGCTGCTCTGATGAGAAGGAAAGTGCTTTGCCTTGTGGCTAAAACAGGTTCCCTTGATGCCAGAATCTCAAGAAATTAAGCAAAACATAGAAAATAAACAGCTGAAAGGATTCTGCTCCCTAAAGAGGGTCCCATGTAGCAGCAGCAGGGCCAACCATCTGGGAGCTATTGGAAGTGCAGTGTCAGACCCCAGCTTGGACCAGCTGCGTCACACCAGTCTGGATGAGGTCCCCAGGTGATTTCTGCACATGTTAGAGATGGCAAGGCCTTGAGGCTAAGACAGACTTTCTCCCAGGTCTTCAGCCCTAACTGAGCATGAGAATCTTCTGGGAGATCATTAAAAAAGAGACAAGTGATCAGGTTACTTGGGGTGGGATGAGATGTTTGCATCAGTAGTTATTATAGCTCTCCAGGTGATTCTAGTGTGATACTTATTGATCTCTTCCAAGCTCCCCTGTAACATTTGAGAAAAACCAAGGCCTAGGTAGAAGATGGTGGGGGTAGGAAGTTCTAGGAATACATCTCTTAACCAAAGCTATACCTGACCTGGGAAGAACTATCTTAAGCAACTTATTTGGAGCATAAGCTATCAGTTGAACACTTCCACTGTCCTGAAAAAGCTTGATGAAGAGACTAATAAATTTTAGTGAATTTCAGTGTTCCATTTAGAGTCTACCATTCTCCACCCTCCAGCCCCACGGCAGGTAGCCAGGTGGTTGGCAGCCCACATTGGCAGTGTGCTTGCTGGTGCCAGAATGGGCAATTGGGAACCTTGTCCTTCAAAAATTTGAGTGTATGTTGATCACTGCCTTTGATCACTGAGGGCTGGCACTGAGGCTCGTCATCATTTCACTTTCATGACCTGAAGAGGCTTCCAAGAAACTCTGTCAAGGATTAAAGAGACGGTGTTTTTTGTTTTTCTCCTTTTGAAATACAGACACTTAAGGAAACCTTTGTCAGGTTGCTGAGTGACAGCAGACACAGGGGACTGGAAATTCAGAACCCATACACAATAAGGAATACTCACTTTGCCAAAACAGTTCGGAAAAGCCAAACTAAGCCTTAGCCAAACTAAGGCTGTAGCCCTTGAAAGCAGAAATTGGCCATCCCTGAGGACTGGGAGAAGTAGATTTCCAAGTTTACCAAAATATAATACTCAGAATGTTTAGCTCTCAACAAAAAACTTGACGGAACATACAAAGAAACAGGACAGAAGGGCCCATTCACAGAGTAAAAAGAAGAAATGGATAGAACTCATCCCCGAGGAAGCCTAGAACTTGGAATTATTCATCAAAGATATTAAATCAACTGTCTTCCATAGGTTTAAAGAGTAAAGGAAATGATGGACAAAGAACTTGCCGAAATCAGGAAAACAATGTTTGAACAAAGTAGGAATATCAATAAGCAAATAGAAATTATAAAAAAGAGCCAAATAGAAATTCTGAAGTTGAAAACTATAGTAACTGAAATGAAAAACTCCCTGGAGGGATTTGACAGCAGATTTGAGTAGGCAAAATAAGGATCCTTAACTTTGAGCTGGGACTGTTGAAATAATCCAGTCTGAGAAGGAGAAAGGAAAAGATGAACTGAATACACAGGGCACAGGGGACCATGAGACACCATGAAGAGCACCAGCATCAACTAACATATCTTAGACGTCCCGGGAGGAGAGACGAGCAGGAGACAAAAAGTGTCAGGAAGCGATGCTCTAACAAAACTTCCCAAATCTGATGACTATTCACATCCAAGATGCTCTACAAACTCCGGGCTGGGTAAATGGAAGAGAGCCATGCTAAGGCACATTAGAGTCAAATTGTTGAAACCAAAAGGCAAAGAGAATCTTGTGAACATCAAAGAGTGAAGCAACTCATTATGTACAAGGGATCCTCAAAGATCAACACAAAAGTCTTGGAAGCCAGAAGCAGTGATATGACATAATTGAAGTCCTAAAAGAAAAGTACTGTCACTCAAGAATTCTGTATCTAACAAAACTGTTCTTTGATCATGGAGGAGAAATCAAGACTTTTCCGGATAAACATAAGCTAAGAGATCTGCCCTGATAGAAATATTAAAGAGAGTGCTTCAGAGTGAAATGAAGGAATACTAGACAGTAACTCAAAGCCATAAGAAAAAAATAAAGAACACTGATAAAGGTGACTATATAGGTAAATATAAAAGCCAATATTATTGTCATTTTGGCTTGGTTTGTGACTTTTCTCTTTTTCTAGTATGATTAAGAAGACAAGTGCATAAAACAATCTATGTAATAGATTTATAACAAATATTTGTGACAGATTTATAACAAATCTATGTTAATAGGCATGCAATATCCATAGATGTAATCTAGGATAATAATAACATAAAAGAGGAGGGATGGAGATGTATTAATATATGAGCAGTATGTTTGTATGCTATTCAAACTAAGTTGGTACTTTAGGTTGTTATAAGTTTAACATCTTAATTGTGATCCTCAAGGTAAATATGAAGAAAATTTAAAAATACAGAAAAAGGTATAAAGGAGGCAATCAAAATATAACATTGCAGAAAACCAAAAAACTCCCAAAGAAAAGTCATAATGGAGGAACAGAGGAATTAAAAATATAAAAGTGGAAACAAATAGCTAAATGGCATTAGTAAATTCTTCCTGATCAGTAATCACATTAAATGTAAATAAATTAGATGCTTATTAAAGGCAGAAAATAGCAAATTGGATAGAAAAAGAGGACCTCTTTGCTGTCTACAAGAGACTCACTTAGGGTAAAAGGATACAAAGAGGTTGAAAGTAAAACAGTGGAAGAAGGTATTCCATGCAAGTATTAACCAAAACAATATAGCTGGAGTGGCTAAAAAAAATAGATTTCAAGTGAAAAAGTTTACAAGAGACAAGGAAGCACATATATTGATAAGAATTTCAGTACAGAAAGAGGACATAACAGTTATGAACACATATGCACACAGCAACAGAGCCCGCAAATATTTGAACCAATCATGGACAGAATTGAATGAAGAAATAATTCTACAATAATACTTGGAAACTTTAATATCCAAGTTTAAATAATATATAAGACTATATAATCAATAAAAAATAGAATACTTCCCTACTATAAGCCAATTAGACCTAACAGACTTATACAGAACATGCCACCCAACAACAGTAGAAAATACATTCTTATCAATTTCACATATAATATTCTCCAGGATAGACCATATGTTGTCCACAAAACAACTCCTGAATACGTTGAAAAAGATTAAAATCATATAAAGTATCTTTCCTGATCACATTAGAATGAAACTAGAAATTTATAACAGAAAACTGGAAAATGCACAAGTATATGAAAATGAAACAATGAAAAATTGAAGAGGAGGGAATACTTTCTAACTCATTTTAAAAGGCCAGTATTACCCTGATACCAAAGCCAGATAGAGACACTATAAGAAAACTACAGAGCAATATCACTTGTCCATATAAATGCAAAATTCCTCAACAAAATGCTAGGAAAACAAATTAATCATCCAATTAAAAGGATTATACACTAGACCAAGTGGGATTTATTCCTGGAAGTTAAGACAGTTCGGGCTTCCCTGGTGGCTCCCTGGTGCAGAGGTAAAGAATCTGCCTGCAATACAGGAGATGTGGGTTCGATTCCTGGTTTGGGAAGGTCCCCTGGAGAAGGAATTAGAAACCTACTCCAGTATTCTTGCCTGGGAAATCCTAGGGACAGAGGATCCTGGCCGGCTACAGTCCACAGGGTCACAAGTGTCCCATGAGACTTAGTGACTAAACCACCACCAAGACAGTTCAACATAGGAATATCAATCAATCAATGTAACATACTATTATACATTAACAGAATGAAATAAAAAACCACACAATCATCTCACCTGATGCAGATAAAGCATTTCAGGAGTTACGGGTTTGCCCTTATTCCATGTGTGAGATAAGGATCAATAATTCTGGCTAATTGATCATTGGTAAGTGACCATGATTGAATGATTGAGTAGATGCAGATAGCTCTTGGAGTCACTCTGTCCAGGCTTTCAGAAATTCCCATCTAGGAATGAGAGCACATTTCTCTTCTTAGCAGCTCCTCTGTGTCTCTGAATCCAGCCCCGCGTGTGTGAAAGGGGAGTGGGTACATCTGAAGATGGTGTCTGGTGCAGAGTTTGGAGGGATCCCATCACCCCCTTGGGTCGACTGACATGCCCACTGCCAGGCCAGTGTTGACTTTGGCATTGGTGGGCCACCAATAAACTTGCCAGAGTCTCTCTGAGCAATCGTTCAGGAATTGGTAGGTCATTGCATTAATCAAGGAAGGGGCTGTGAGAACTCCCCATCTTGAATGAATGAATGTGATGGCTAAACTTTGTGTCTTTATTGTAAGCATTTAGTCCATCAGGTGAGTAGACCCCTCATCAATGTGCCAATGTACCAACAACTCTTGAAAAAGGATTCAGAATATACACAAAATAAACTGAATTTGTGATAACTATTTTCTGTGGCTTTGCAAAGTCAACCTAGAAGGACAAACAAAGCTGCTGTCCCCAGGGAAAAGTAGAAGACTGAAAATTTTTAAAAGGGAAGGAGAGAGACTTCCCTGGTGGTCTAGTGGTTAAGAATCTGCCTTGCTATGCGTGGGACATGGGTTCAATCACTGGTTGGGGAACTAACATCCCATATGCCAAGGAGCAACTAAGCCCATGCTCCCCAACTAGGGAATCTGCCTGCTGCAACTAAGACCCAGTGCAGCCAAATAAATACATATTTTTTTTAAATAAGAGGACTTCCCTGGTGGCACAGTGGATAAGAATCCACCTGCCAGTGCAGGGGGCATGGGTTTGATCCCTGCTCCGGGAAGATTCCACATGCCGTGGAGCAACTAAGCCCATTCACCACAACTACTAAGCCTGTGTTGCAACTACTGAAGCCTGCATGCCCTAGAGCCTGTGCTCCACAATAAGAGAAGTCAATGCAATGAGAAGCCTGTGCACCACACCAAAGAGTAACCCCTGCTCGCTGCAACCAGAGAAAGCTCTTGAGCAGCAGCAAGGACCCAGCACAGTCAAAAATAAATAAATAAAATAAATAGTTTAAAAAGGGAAGTGTGTTAGTCACTCATTCTTATCAAACTGTTTGTGACCCCCATGGACTGTATGTAGCTCGCCAGGCTCCTCTGTCCATGGGATTCTCCAGGCAAGAATACTGGAGTAGATTGCCATTCCCTTCTCCAAGGAATCAGCCCAACCCAGGGATTGAACCCAGGTCTCCTGCATGGCAGGCAGATTGTTTATTATCTGAGCCACCAGGAAAGCCCTAAAAATGGAAGGAGAAATGCAGATATTTAAAAAAAAAACTGTAACATGAAAAATTAGGAACAGTTTATAAACAGATTTCTTTTAAAAAACTTTTTATACACAGGTTTTTCTGGCTTAAAGATCTATTCTGCTTTATTTTTACCCTCCAGACTTCACCCATTGTTATGGGCTGTCCTAGGGAAAGTGTCAGAGGTGGGTCAAAATGACAGCAAGAATAAGAAGGAAAATTATGACACTCCATATTATGAGATTTGGGAGAAAGTTTCTAGCCACATATCTTTAGTGGACAATTTTTACTGCCCAGGACATCTAGTGGAATCACAATTTTTCAGAAATGATTTATGTCATTAGAAGTTCCCTTCCCAACAGAAAGACTTTGCGAGTGTAATTTCATATATTTGTTGAGTTTGTATTATTTACTCACTGTATTTACAGAGAAAAATTGTAAAACTTTTTACAAAATTTTTTTTACAAAAAATTTTTACAAAAAATTGTAACACCACTGCTGATATGAATACCCCTTTATTTACTTCTCTTGAGATGAAATTCTACTGCAAGTATTTTCCAAAGTTCCATTAGAAGAAACAAGAGCAGCAGCTGGCAGATCAATTACAAAGAGAGACACAAAAGAAAGCAAGTATACCTGCTTAAAACTCTGAGTGTGTGTTTTTCTGTTGGCTTATATTCTGTGTTGTAGGCACTGTGCTATCATCTTACCATTCTTTAGAATAGCTACTTGTGAGGCAAAGACAAATTGAGATGTGAAGGAAAGAACTGTCTGAAATTCCCTCTATAAACCTCCAAGATGAAAGTGTGACTGTCCCCCTCTTTGGGGGAAATCCCTCAAGTTCATGGGCCAGACAAGTTCTTACTTTCTGGAGGCTGTTCAGAGGACAGAGACTGGAATTGCAAATGGTGTTTACTGTTTCTCACACCCAGAGCCCTGAGTGGCGTAATAACTTTCTGCTGAACACGCTTTGTACTTCTGCGTGTGTGACACGGCTTGAGGGTAATCCCAGCCCTGGGTGAGAGCTGGTGCAGTCATTAGAGCCTCGTTCCATGGATAAGATCAAGGACAAAAATCACTTGCCCTAGGGACATCCTTTAAAGCAGCTTCATAACATTATTGTTTTGAAGGAGCACTTTGAGGGTTAGGCAGATCACAGGTCACACGGATGGAGCTGTGTGTCAGGAGCTGCCAGCAGAGTGGTGAGCGTTTGAAATCTTTGCGTAAAGATGTGAACTTCCATTTCTGAGGTTCCATTCCCGTGGCCTCTGCAATCAGCACCTGGCTGGTGCTTTTCTCCACAATGACATACACACTTCCAAACACACCTTTCCAAATACAATTTGCTTTCTATATTAGCATTTCAGCCCTGGATTGAGAGCTGCTTGGGATTAGTAGATGCAGACTAGTATATATAGGATTAATAAAAGCAAGGTCCTACGGTACAGCATAGGGAACTATATTCAATATCCTGTGACAAACCATAATGGAGAATAATATGAAAAATAATTTAAAAAACACTGAAAATATGGGCCTAAGGTGCTTTTAAGGATGTACTGATAAATTTTTTTTTATTTTTTTCATGTGTTTCATCATCACAGGAGCAACCATTGATGGGAATTCTCATGAACCAGAACTTTTCTTTGATAGCACAGACAGAATGTCCAATAACGGTAAATGCAGATGGATAAAAGTGGAGTTAGGGGTCAATAAGTAATACGTCTTCCTTTTGCCCAAGTTCAGAACAAAGTGTGACACTAAGCTAAAGCCCCAGCAGATGGCGCTCAGACCATCTTCTCCAGGAATACTTGGCTGGCTAATGGGGTGCTTCACCTGAAGCTAGGAGGGGTGCTGTGATCACTGGTAAGGTTTAGGATGCCCTTGCCTTCTTCAATTCCCTCCACGAGAGATGTGGCTTTTGTAAAATTCATAGCATAGAGGAGCAGATCAAAATGTCTGCTGTCTGCAGAGAGAGAGAGATGTAGAGAGCTAGAGAGAGAGGGAAGGAGAAAGGAGCCAGTCACAAGCACCTGAATCCTCCCAAACTTACTAGTGAAGTCCTTCTCCTACCCCAGGGGGCAGGGCTAGTGAGGGGCTGAGCATTTCCTGGAAGGGGTACCCAGAGGCCTCTCTCCATCCCTTCAGAGGATGAGCAGACTCATCTCAGATCCAATTAGGATGAAAGCAAACGGGATGAAGACAGGATAAGGAACTAGAATCTCATGCAGCATTTCTTCCCTTGACAGATTTAAAGATTTAAAAGGAAATATAAGGACTTCCCCTGGCAGTCCAGTGGTTAGGCTCAGCATTTCCATTGAAGGGGGCACAGGTTTGATTCCTGGCCAGGGAACTAAGATCCCAAAAGCTGCGTGGTGCAGCCAAGAAAAACAAAAACAAAAAAGGCCAAATATGTCACTGTCTGAGCTGGCAACTCTGTAGGCTTTTCTGGGTGCAGAAATAGAAACTAGGTCAGTGGTTCCCAATCCCAACTATGCATCAGCCACACAGAAGAGGCTGTGGAATGGAAAGAGCTTATTAAATATCCTTCTTCTGGGACTTTCCTGGTGGTCCAGTGGTTAAGACTCCACACTTTGATGCGGGGGACAAAGGTTTGATCTCTGGTCAGGGAACTGAGATTCTCACATGCCGCCCCCCACCCCCGACCCCCAGCCAAAAAAAAAAAAAAAAAATCCTTATTTCCAGAAAGTAGAAAGTGTTAGTGGCTCAGTTATGTCTGACTCTTTGTGATCCCCTGACCTGTAGCCCGCCAAGCTCCTCTGTCCATGGGATTTTCCCAGGCAAGAATATTGGAGTGGGTTGTCATTTCCTTCTCCAAGGGATCTTATTTCCAGAAGTGACCAGGAATCTCTAGAAGTGGAGTCCTGGTTCTGCACATCTTTTCATATTCTCTGAGTGACTTGGCTTCAGTAGGTCAGACGCCAGCCCCTGGCATTTGGAACCATTGGCTTAGATGGTTTTTGAAGATAAATTTACCACAGAATCTCTTTAAATAGTTCTAATATCCCTGAATTTGCCCTACACATTTCCTTCTGTAAATTGCATGATAGTCATAAATTAGATATGGTCGGGCATCTCTTTGGTATCTGGGTCTCCACTGAAAGAAGCGAGAGGATGTCTTTGTGCTGAGGACCACACATGGGCGAGAGTGGCTTTATCAACACAGTCCATGTCATCCCATTTTTCTGTGACATGACTACCCAGTGTCCCTTTTAAGGACACCCGGAAGAACTTTTAGTCAAAAGAGTTTCACGGACACCACACTGAGCAGTGATTTGCCATTGCTTGTGACTAATCCTTACATTTTCTCACTAGACCAGCTACCCAGTATTCCCAGAGCAAGACCTCCTCCTGTCTTCTGCTGAGTGGGCTCCACCCATGCTGATGTGCTGGAAACATTACCAGGGGAGAACAGTGAGGGCAGCGTTTTCCTCTCAAGTAATTGCCATACGAAAGAACTGGCAAATACAGCCACTGACAGTGAGCGCTTGCTGCCTCCCTGCTATGACACAGGAGGGGGCCAGGAGCCCCTGGTGCCCCATTAAGCCTGGTCCCCTGGGAGAAATGTGCTGCAGACCTTTGCAGCATATCCCTACTGGTCTTGTTGGTAGATTGCAACTTTTGCATATTACCAAAAATGACATCACCTCTAAAACTGTCGATCGATCATCAGCTTTATTGCTTTTTCTCCTTGAGAGGAGCTTGACAGGATGTTTGACCACTTTCTAAGTACAAAATGGACTTAGTTTCCTCTCTCTTCTCAGATCCCCAAGGTGTGCAGTGATCAATCTAAACTTGGTGTGAAGCCAATTCTGTATTTTCTTAGTAAACAAAGGATCATATTACAAATTGATCATCACACTTATCTTGGTAATAATGTTGGGTTTCTAGGAGTCTCAAAATTAGAAGAAATATGTAGATTAGAAAACCTCTCGTGGGACCAAAATTAGAAGAAATATATAGACTAGAAAACCTCCCTTGGGACTCTAATGTTAGGTTGAATCATTTGAGCTCACTTTTTTGTAGGTCAGAAACTGTCAAGGGTCTCCAGTTTCGTGCGGTTCAGTCTACTCTCTTGGGGACCCTTCAGGGGTCTCTGCTTGGTGCAGGTTGTATACCCAGACCCTGGCTCCCTGCAGAGTGTAGACGCCTCTGTGAGGGTGTCACTTCTCTCCATCCACAATTCTTACACCAAACCAGAGGCAGCTGATCAAAATCCTCATTTATGTGGACACATGTGGATGTTCCTTTTTTGTTCAGCTGTTTTCCTTGGAATTTCATTCTTACTGTGATTTTAGGTAGAGCAGTGATAAAAGAATCTGCCTGCTGATGCAGGAGACGCAAGAGATGCTGTTTCAACCCCTGGGTCAGGAAGATCCCCTGGAGAAGGGGGTGGCGACCCACTCCAGTGTTCTTGCCTGAAGAGTCCCATGGACAGAGGAGCCTGATGGGCTACAGTTCATGGGGTCACAAAAGGTCACAAAAACTGCAGTTTTAAAATAAGTCCATAAATTTTTTGATACCTCTCCCTTCAAAAGATGGAGCTTCATCTCCATTCCCTTGCTTGTGGGCTAAACTTAGTGACTTGCCTCTGATGACTGAATGTGGCAGAAGTGACGTGCCACTCCTGAGATTAGGTCAGAGAAGACACTGGGGTTTCCGCCCGGCTGTGTCTGGGATTGTCTGCTCGCCCGAGGGCAAGTTGGTTGTCATGTGGTAAGGACCCTCCAGCAGCTCTAAGAAGTCCCCTGTGACAGGCACCTGAGTCGTCCTGCCTGCAGCCGGTGCAGCGGTGAGGCCTTCTGCCCACAGCTGTGTGAGCCGTCTTGGAAGCAGACCCTGCAGTACTTTTCGGCCTTCAGACAGCTACAGCCTTGGCCAGGAAGACAGGTGTAACTGCTGTTCTGGCTCAGTGTCTTTCATGAGGTTGCTTGCAGTCGAGATCTGTTAAGACCTATCTGTTGCTCTCCTTCTCAGTGGTCAGCATTGTGCCAGGAATTGGAGAACGAGAGGGGGCATTCTTGTCTTCCAAGAGCTCACAGCTAGTAAGAGAATCAGTGTCACTAATAATTGCTGGACAGAAATCTGCTACATTTGAAGGTATTTAAAAAATGTTTTAGGGTCTTCCGTGGTGGTCCAGTGGTCAAGAGTCCACCTTCCAATGTAGGGGACTCAGGTTCGATCCCTGGTTGGGGCAGCGATCCCTCATGCCCATGGGGCAACTAAGCCTGCTTGCCACAACTAGAGAGAGGCCCGTGCGCCACAGCAGAGACCTAGCACCACACACTCCCTGCCACCAAAAGAAGTGTTTTCGGTTGTGCTTGCATGGAACTTTGGAAGATCAAACAAGAAGGCAGGGGTGAAGAAAGAAGGGGTCTGAGGAGCCCCTGCAGACAGTGGTGAAGGTGACACCCCACAAGAAAAAGAGGCTGACTGGACCCCTCTTCAGAAGCCAGGAGCCACTCTGGGCTACTCTGGGGACCAGGAAATCCCAGACCACACTGTCTGCATCTCTTCCTTAGCAGACCTTTCAAAAAACCAGAATTAATGGTAAAAAGTAAGATGGCTGTCTAGGAAGAGGGGTGAAGAAATTATCCTTTTGAGAAGTGAAGTGTCTTGGAAAGAGTGTGCCCAGGTCTGGGGAGAGTTCAAGCCCTTAATGATTAGTAGTAGCTCCCCTGAAGTGAGTGTGGTCTTCAGTAGCAGCGTAACAGTAAAGTGTTAACACAGCCAAAGGCGCATTTCTGTGCTAGAGCCTCCTGAGTAAAACGAAACCCAAAGAAATTCTAAAGATGTAAAACTTCATCTTTTCCTCAAGCGCACAGCCAAAATTTCTTACCAGGTCTAGGATGTTACTGATGGACAGCTTGGATGGAGTCTCCATCATGGAAATGCAGCCGGCGGGGGGGGGGGGGGGGGGGTTGTTCCTTGTACTTGGTCTTGTAATGGATTGCTGCTTTTCTCATAGTTAATGGCTTTCTAAACTTGAAATAGAGCTTGAAAATTGACCATATTTGGCGAACCTTGGTAATCGTGCTTATTTTTTTCTCACAGAAGATGATCCATCAGATGATCAAAATCACAACCCACCACACGTGGAAAACATCTCCCAAACTGTCCCAAGATTGTCAGGTAAATGAGAGTTTATGACCTTACTGGTGATAAGTGTAGATTGTGGCTCCTGATTCTGCTTTTTGTTTTTGTGTTACAGAGACAAGGAATGTCAAAATTTGTGTTTAAGTGGCAAGTCCACCTTTTTTTTTTTTAAAACAACGCTATGAAAGAGCAAGGCAAACAACCCCTTAGTAGATTAAATCTATGTTATCCAGAGTTTTCTGTCTGTGGTGGTTAATTTCTCAACTCTCATTGGACAAGCTGGCATTTCTAAAGTCAAGTAATTACCAGTCACATTAATCTGCACATTTTCTCTCTTTTTCTAAGCCAAATTGAATAAAAAACAAGTTTCTTTCTTTCTCCAGAAATAATTTAACCACGTAAGGCTGTTCTCACATACTTCCTAGAGAGATTCATCTGCAGAGTTAGCTGCAGGTTTTCAACCCTGTCTGTTTCTACTAAACCATTCTGTGGTCCCTCTACCAATAAATGAATATTTGAGTGTATTTAATCTGCATTGCCCTTGCAATTCAAGAAACATTCTTTTTAAAAGTGAAGTATAATCGACTTAAAATATCATATTAGTTTTTTTATATTTTTCAGGTATAAAATATATGTGGTTCAATATTTTTATACATTACAAAATGATCACCATAAATTTAGTTACTGGGCTTCCCAGGTGACTTAAGTGGTAAAGAATCTGCCTGCAATGCAGGAGACCCAGGTTCGATCCCTGGGTTGAGAAGATACCCTGGAGAAGGGAATGGCTGCCAACTCAGGTATTCTTGCCTGGGGAATTCCATGAACAGAGGAGCCTAGCGGGTTATAGTCCATGACATCGCAAAGAGTCAGACACGACTGAGCAACTCACACTTTTCAAGTTTAGTTGCTATCTAGCATCATACAAAGTTACTACAATATTATTGACTATATTCCCTGTGCAGTACATTACATCCTTGTTACATGTTTATTTTATAACTGGAAGTTTGTTCCTCTTAATCTCCCTCATCTGTTTCACGCCTCTGTTTTTATGTGTGTGTGTGTGTATGTGTGTGTGTGTGTGTGTGTGTATTTGTATTATTTTTTAGATTCCACATATAAGTGAGATCGTATATTTGTCTTTCTCTGTCTGACTTACTTCACTCAGTATTATAATCTTTGCTGCTGCTTCTGCTGCTAAGTTGCTTCAGTTGTGTCCGACTCTGTGCGACCCCATAGACGGCAGCCCACCAGGCTCCCCCATCGCTGGGATTCTTCAGGCAAGAACACTGGAGTGGGTTGCCATTTCCTTCTCCAATGCTTGGAAGTGAAAAGTGAAAGTGAAGTCGCTCAGTCGTGTCCGACTCTTAGCGACCCCATGGACCGCAGCCCACCAGGCTCCTCCATCCATGGGATTCTCTAGGCAAGAGTACTGGAGTGGGGTGCCATTGGCTTCTCCGATTATAATCTCTAGGTCCATCCGTTTGCCACAGATGGCAATGTTTCATTCTTTTTTTCCATACAAATTTTAGAATTACTTGTCCTAGTTCCATGAAAAATGCCATTGGTATTTTGGTAGGAATTACATTGAATCTGTAGACTCCAATTGTTTATTTGAATTCCTCATTTCTTTTTCTTGTCTGGTTTCTCTGGCTAGGGCTAATACCTTGCAGAATAAAAGTGGACAGAGTAGGCATACTTGTCTTTTTCTGATCTTAGAGGAAATTCTTTCAGCTTTTCACCATTGAGTATGATCTCTTAAGTTCAAATGCATTCTGATAGTCCTGCATTTCCACTCCTGCACCCTCACCATATTTAATGTTTTTGACATCAGAGTTTACACCTTTTTGTTTTGTGTATCCCTGCTAATTGTGGCTGTAGATGATTTTACTACTTTTGTCTTTTAACCTTCCTACTAGCTTTATAAGTGGTTATTCCACTACCTTACTATATGTTTGCTTTTACCAATGAGATTTTTCCTTTTGTAATTTTCATATTTCCAGTTGTGGTCCTTTTTTTCTTTTCCCGCTTAGAGATGTCCCTTTAGGTTTTCTTGTAAAATTGCTTCAGTGTAACTTTCACATGTCTGTAAAACTCTTTATCTCTCTCTCGAATCTGAATGATAGCTTTGCGGGGTAGACTATTCATGGTTGTATGTTTTTTCCTTTCACCACTTTAATCATCATGCCGCTTCCTTCTGGTCTGCAAAGTTTCTGCTGAAATGTCAGCCGATAGTCTTATGGAAGTTTCCTTATACATGACAAATTGCTTTTCCCTTGCTGCTTTGTGGACTTCCTCTTTATTTTTTTCTTTTAAAATTCTTGTTATTGGAGTATATTCTTTATCTTTAATTTTTGCCACTTTAGATCTTGGTGCAGTCCTTTTTGAATTCATCCTGTTTGAGACTGTGCTTTCTGGACCTGGATGTTTATTTCCTTTCCCAGCTTAGGGAAGTTTCAGCTATTATTTCTTCAAGTAAGTTCCCTGCCCCTTTCTTCACTCTTCTGCTTCTCGGTCTCTGCAGTGTGAATGTTAGTTTTCTTGATGTTGTCCCAGAGGTTTCTTAAACTATCCTCATTTTTTTAAACATTTTTTAATTTAATATACATATTAACATATTCCAGGCTTCCCTGGTGGCTCAGTGCTTGCAATGCAGGAGACCTGGGTTTGATCCCTGGGTTGGGAAGATATCCTGGAGAAGGAAATGGCAAACCACTCCAGTATTCTTGCCTGGGAAATCCCATTTACATGGAGTCTGGTGGGCTACAGTCCATAGATTTGCAAAGAGTCGGACACACACACACACATTAGTATATATTAAGGACTTCCCTTGTGGCTCAGCTGGTAAAGAATCTGCCTGCAATGAGGGAGACCTGAGTTCGATCCCTGGGTTGGGAAGATCCCCTGGAGAAGGATACACACATTAATATATTAGCATATTATATTTAATTTAACACAATATATTAACATGTTCTATTTTTAAATTTACTATCCTCATTTTTTGAAATGTTTTTTAACATATTAATAACATACCCTCATTTTTTGAATTTTTTTAATTTAACATTCATATTTATATATTAACATATCCTCATTTTTGGAAATATTTTTTAAAATTAATTAATTTATTTTAATTGGAGGCTAATTACTTTACAACATTGTGGTGGCTTCTGCCATACATTGACATGAATCAGCCACAGGTGTACATGCGTCCCCCTGTCCTGAACCCCCCTCCCACCTCCCTCCCCACCCCATCCCTCTGGGTTGTCCCAGTGCACCGGCTTTGAGTGCCCTGTTTCATGCATTGAACTTGGACTGGTCATCTATTTCACATATGTAATTTCCATTTCAATGCTATTCTCTCAAATCATCCCACCCTCGCCTTCTCCCACAGAGTCCAAAAGTCTGTTCTCTAGATCTGTGTCTTTTTTGCTGTCTCACATATAGGGTCATTGTTACCATCTTTCTAAATTCCATATGTATGCATTAATATACTGAATTGGTGTTTTTCTTTCTGACTTACTTCACTCTGGCTAACAGGCTCCAGTTTCATCCAGCTCATTAGAACTGACTCAAATGTGTTCTTTTTAATAGCTGAGTAATATTCCATTGTGTATATGCACCACAGCTTTCTTTTTTTTTTTTTTTTCATTTATTTTTATTAGCTGGAGGCCAACCACTTTACAATATTGTAGTGGGTCCTGTCATACATTGACATGAATCAGCCATGAATTTACATGTATTCTCCATCCCCATCCCCCCCCCCACCTCCCTCTCCACCTGATCCCTCTGGGTCTTCCCAGTGCACCAGGCCTGAGCACTTGTCTCATGCATCCAACCTGGACTGGCGATCTGTTTCACACTTGATAATATACATGTTTCAATGCTGTTCTCTCAGATTATTCCACTCTTGCCTTCTCCCACAGAGTCCAAAAGTCTGTTCTGTACATCTGTGTCTCTTTTTCTGTTTTGCATATAGGGTTATCATTACCATCTTTCTAAATCCCATATATATGTGTTAGTATGCTGTAATGTTCTTTATCTTTCTGGCTTCCTTCACTCTGTATAATGGGCTCCAGTTTCATCCATCTCATTAGAACTGATTCAAATGTATTCTTTTTAATGGCTGAGTAATATTCCATGGTGTATATGTACCACAGCTTCCTCATCCATTCGTCTGCTGATGGGCATCTAGGTTGCTTCCATGTCCTGGCTATTATAAACAGTGCTGCGATGAACATTGGGGTGCATGTGTCTCTTTCAGATCTGGTTTCCTCGGTGTGTATGCCCAGAAGTGGGATTGCTGGGTCATATGGCAGTTCTATTTCCAGTGTTTTAAGGAAACTCCACACTGTTCTCCATAGTGGCTGTACTAGTTTGCATTCCCACCAACAGTGTAAGAGGGTTCCCTTTTCTCTGCACCCTCTCTAGCATTTATTGTTTGTAGACTTTTTGATAGCAGCCATTCTGACCGGCGTGAGATGGTACCTCATTGTGGTTTTGATTTGCATTTCTCTGATAATGAGTGATGTTGAGCATCTTTTCATGTGTTTGTTAGCCATTTGTATGTCTTCTTTGGAGAAATGTCTGTTTAGTTCTTAGGCCCATTTTTTGATTGGTCATTTATTTTTCTGGTGTTGAGTTGTATGAGCTGCTTGTTTATTTTTGAGATTAATTGTTTGTCAGTTGCTTCATTTGCTATTACTTTCTCCCATTCTGAAGGCTGTCTTTTCATCTTGCTTATACTTTCCTTCATTGTGCAAAAGCTTTCAAGTTTAATTAGGTCCCATTTGTTTATTTTTGCTTTTATTTCCATTACTCTGGGAGGTGGGTCATAGAGGATCTTGCTGTGATTTATGTCAGAGAGTGTTCTGCCTATGTTTTCCTCTAGGAGTTTTATATTTTCTTGTCTTACATTTAGATCTTTAATCCATTTTGAGTTTATTTTTGTATATGGTATTAGAAAGTGTTCTAGTTTCATTCTTTTACAGGCGGTTGACTGCTTTTCCCAGCACCACTTGTTAAAGAGATTGTCTTTTCTCCATTAACATTAATATATTAACATATTATATTCAGTTGAACATAACATATGAACATTATTTAACATAACATATAAACATATTATATTTTTAAATTTATTATCCTCATTTGTTAAAATTCTTTTTTCTTTTTTATGCTCAGCTTGGGTGATTTCCACTCCTCCATCTTCCAGTTTGTGGACCCGTTCCTCTGTATTACCTAATGTACTGTTGGTTCCCTCTAGTGTATTTTTTATTTCAGTTACTATTCTTCAAGTCTGTTTGTTTCTTCTTTATATTTGCTGACTCTTTGTTAAACTTCTCACTGTGTTCATCATTCTCCTAAGTTCATTGAGCATCTTTATGATCTGACCTTGACCTCTTTTATCTGCTAGGTTGCTTCTCTATACTTTGCCTAGTTCGCTGGGGGTTTTGTTTTATTGCTTTATTTGAAATATCTTCGTATGTGTCCACATTTTACTGTGGACACAGATAACTGTGTTTATCTCTAAGTGCTAAGTAAATCAGCCGTGTTTCCATTTCTTAGAGAAGTGGCCTTATGTATGAGGCTTGCTAGGGGGCCCACAGCCCACGTCCCTGTGGTCACCCAAGCTGTGTGCTCTAGCAGCGCCTGCTCTGTGGGCTTGATGGGCTCTTCTGTTGTGACAGGGCTGGCTCCTGTGGGTGCTGGTGGGTGAGGCTGGCCCTTAGTCGGCTGCCAGGCCCTGCCCCGTGCCCTCTGGTGTTGCGGCACTGGGTCCTGGCGTGGCTGGCTGCACAGCCCAGGAGTCCTGGGGCTGGTGCCAGTCCAATGGTGGGTGGCAAGCCGCCAGCACTGATAGACTAGAGGAAGGACTCCAAGACTCCACGATGGTGCTTTCCAGTCCCAGAGTCCTTGTGGAAGAACAAGTCACCCAAAATGGCTATGCCAGCGTCCGTGTTCTCAGGGGGAGTTCCTGTTGCCTCCTCCCTCTCTGGGAGCCTCTCTGAGATCAGCAAGAGTCCTTTCAAATTATTGCCTCTGTGCTGGGACTGAGATTTTGGGTGTATTCTACAAGAGCAGAGTCTCTGTTGGTTTTTGTTTATTTGTTTTGTTTGTTTTTTAATCTTTATTTATTTGGCTGCACCAGGTCTTAGTTGTGGCAGGTGAACTCTTAACTGTGGCATGTGGAATCCAGCCCCCTTACCAGGGATCGAACTTGCCCTCCCTGCATTGGGAGCATGGAGTCTTAGCCACTGGGCCGCCAGGGAAGTCCCTGGTTTTCTACAACCATTTATCTCTTTCATTTGCAAACCCTGCTGGCTTTCACAGCCAGGAAGCTCATCTTCCTGGTGCAGGAGCCCTGGGCTAGGGAACCCGAAGTGGGGTTTGAACCCCTGCTCCTTGGGGAGAATATCCACAGTTGTGATTGCCCTCCTATTTGCAGATCACCTTGCCTGCGGAGTAGGTCCTGATTATACCCTGGTTTAATCCACCATGGTTTCCTCTTTACATCTCTAGCTGTGGGAAATCTTTTCTACTGGTCTTCAGGTCATTCTCATAGATGGTCGTTCTGCAAATAGTTGTAATTTTGTTGTGCTTATGAGAGGAGATGAGCTCAGGGTCTTCCTATTCTGCCATCTTGACCACATACCTCAAGAAACATTTTTTTAATTATATTTTGTGGTTATGATTTGTTTTCACGAACATCATACTATCAGGGAGATAGGTCTTATTATCTCTTGTTTTATACTAGTTGACACTGGGGTCAGAGAGGCTCGGCAACTAGTTGAAAGGCTCTTGCTAGGTCCTGTAGGTGTGGTCCCTGATGAGTAGCACCAGCATCACTTGGGATGCCACACCCCAAACTTACTGAATCAGAAACTCTAGGGTGGGGCCCAGCAACCTGTGTTCTAGCAGGGCCTCCTGGTGATTCTGATGCACACTCCAGGGTGAAAACCAGGGCTTGGATCCATCCAGGAATGTGTTAGATTAAAAAAATAAACAATGCGTGCTCTGGAGCCCATGTTTCTGTTAGAGAAAGCCCACATACAGCAACAAAAACCAAGTGCAACCAAAAATAAATAAATTTAAAAAAACCCCAAAACACTGATGTACATTTGGACCTTTCTGCTGACTCCTCACTTTGACTCTGGAGGCATTTACTTTCATCATGAAAACAGAACTAGTCACAGGCCGCTGGATGTTTTTAGATGAAAGATGAACACGTTGTATGTTTTGTCCTTTGTAGATCACATTGCAGAGGAGCAGAGGGATCAAGAATCCTCTCTCTTCAACAGGGATGTGAGTGGTACGCAGTCAACGACCATCGGTAAAGGGACGCGTCAAGAAGCAGTCAGTCCAGGTATTAATAATAATCCGCACAGCATGAGCTAAAAAAGATGCCTCAGTATGGATGTCTTCAGAAGGCGTCTGTTTGCCTTTCATGGTATTTTAAGGGAACAGACTAGATGTCAGCACACCTTTAATTTACTCACAAAAGCGTATAGACAGCAATTAAAATTATGAATTAAATTAACTCCAGGAATTTTTTTTAAAAAATCTGTCTTGTGGCCATGCCGTGAGGCATTCAAGACCTTAGTTCCCTGACCAGGGATTGAACCAGTGCCCCCTGCAGTGGAAGCACAGAGTCTTAATCACTAGACTGCTAGGGAAGTCCCTAACTCCAAGAATTTGCTCCTACCCTTTCAAAAAGATGGTCTTCCATGGTGGCTCAGATGGTAAAGAATCCTGCAGTGCAGGAGACCTGGGTTGCATCCCTGGGTCAGGAAGATCCCCTGGAGAAGGGAATGGCAACCCACTCCAGTATTCTTGCCTTGACAATCCCATGGACCGAGGAGCTGGTGGTCTGTTGTCTGTGGGGTTGCAAGAGTCGGTCATGACTGAGTGAGTAACATTTTCACTTTCACTTTCAGAAAGATGCTACTTTGATGTTGTTTCTACACAGCTAGGGTCACTCATAACACAGACATCGTGTTCACAGTCCTTGACATTACTGAGCACTGATGCTTTCTAACACGCAGGAGGGATTACATGCCAAAGGTTAACCTAGTCCTTGATCTTCACCTTGGATAACCTGAGCTGGGCCCATTCAGAATGGATAGAAACTTACCCGTCGCGGCCATTTGCTGGTACCAAGTCCAGGACACTCCCTCTTCATAGCCACCCACTATCAAAATCATAGCTGGTTGTTACTTCCTAAGTCTCAGGGATTAAATGCTGAATCATTCCAGCAAAGCCCTTAGAGCTGCTTGCTGCTACTGCCTCTTCACATACAACTGATGAAGGTGGGGAGTTGGAGGTGCCCCAGTTGTCCCCCTATATCCCAAGAAGGCCCTTGGCCATCATCCTCCTGCCTGCATCACTAAGCTCCCCTCAGTAGCTCTCCACATCTGATCCCTGTCATTGTACCTCCGTGCCCCATTTCCCTGGTTCCTGTGTCTGTTTGGGGTCATGTTACAAATGGGGTGACAGAAGCACTGAGTCCCCAGTGTCAGCTGAGGATACCTTCCTTTGAGCTCTAGCTAAGATTGCCTTGTAGTCCCCAGCCCACATGCAGGGGCATTCCAAATCTACCCTCAAGCTTTCTGCAAGTCCTCAAGGGTCGAAAGAGCTCGGCATCATGTTTGCCTTATGTCACGAAATTCCCCCAAACCCACACACACACAAGGCAGAGAGTGTGCATGGTATAATTTCCTGAAGCTGGGAGTGGCAGGCAGCAGAGAAGAGACTGTATCTTTGCCCTGTGAAAGCCTTGGACTGAATACCTGACTCTGTTTTTCTTTTTTTTTTTTGTTTATTGAAGTATAGTTGATTTACAATGTTGTATCAGTTTCTGGTGTACAGCAAAGTGATTCAGGATATAAACATACACACACACACATATTCTTTTTCAGATTCTTTTTCATTACAGTATATTATAGGACATTGAATATAGTTCCGTGTGCTATACAGTAGGACCTTGTTGTTTATATAGTTCATATATAGTAGTTTATATCTGCTAATTCCAAACTCCTGGTTTATCCCTACCCCTCCTTCCCTTTTGGTAACCATAAAAGTTTGTTTTCTATGTCAGTCTGTTTCTGTTTTGTAAATAAGTCCACTTGTATCATTTTTTTTAGATTCCACATGTAAGTGATAGCATGGTATTTGTCTTTCTCCGTCTGACTTATTTTACTCAGTATGATCATCTCTAGGTCCAATCATGTTGCTGGGAACAGCATTATTTCACTCCTTTTTTATGGTTTTGACTCCATCCTTCTTAAAAACCATCACAGCAGGACTTTCAGCCCCAATGGTGGCCCTACCTCCTCCCTGCATATTCACTCTCACCTTTTTCTCTCCTCACCTGCTCCAGACTGGTCACTTGGCCCCTCGCTAGCTCATACCCTCAGCATCTCACCTTCGCCACCAAAGAGGTCATGAATGTCTTCCCCTAAACATAGCCATTTCTTCCCCAAGAGGACCCCTGGAGCCAGCAGCTGCGGTTCCCATCCGGGCTGCAAGCAGAACCAACAGGCCGCGCTGCGGATCTGTACGGGATGGCTGCTCCCTGTTGACTCGGCTCTGTGTCTTCCCACTTAGATGTTCCGAGCAGGGGCATGCCGTGCTCACAGCTCCTGCAGTTCCTCCAGAAGAACATCATCGTCGCTGCCGTCTCGGTGGTGGGGGTCGCCACGGCCGCGGTGCTGCTGCTCCTGGCGCTGCTCACGTACGTCAGGAGGAGACAGTCGCTGTGAGTGGCTCTTAGCGCCGCCTCCTCCCAGGAGCCCACAGGTGTCTGTACCAGCATCGGCCCAGAGCGTCCTCTGGCCCCGGATCCAGCAGCAGAGCGGGGCCTCCGGGCCTGGCTGTGTGTCAGCATTAGCTGGCACGGTTCCTGGACACCCTGCCTTTGGTTCCGATGCACAGCTGGGTTTGGGGTTTCCTGGTCTGGGCCGTCCTGGCCTCTGAAGGCCACCACAGATCAGGCCACACCGCTTCTTACACTGAGGGCCACTGATAGCGGAGATGGGACAGCCTCTGGCAGAAAGGTCAGAAAACAGGACCGTGGGGTAGAAAGGAATGGAAAGGCCCAGCTCCGCGAGTGTGGGGAGGGAGGCTCTGGCGGAGAGGAGAGGAGGGCTGACGTTCAGTTCGCTCACGCTCCTGCAGCAGCGCTGATTAGTAAAATATTGAAATATGCCTCTACTGGTTGGTAAGCAGCCCCTCCTCCAGGTCTCTGTTCCAGCTGTGGCCATCTTGACGAGTCAGTGTCCTCCTGTACTGGCTCTTAAATACCTCAGTTATTCCCCTGAAGGGAGAGCTCAGGCACAGTGGCTCTGACCAGGAGCAGGCACAACACAGGGTTTACAACATCGTGCCTTTGCAGTAACGGTACCTCGAAATTATGTGCCTCCATCTGCATCCCTTGGGACACACACGGGGAAGAGCAGCTCCCTAGGGCCACTCAGCTCCTGCCCACCACTGTGTTGGATGCTCAGCCTGTCCACAGGGAAAGGGGCATGGTGTGTGGTGATCCCACCCGCCCCCATCACTGCAGTGTTTACATTTCCCTACAGCAGTGGCATGGCTTTCCCTAAAAATGTCCTTTAAAATGCCAAGGCTCCCAGGACCAGTAACCCTTTCAGACCAACCACCACCACCTCACACCCAGCTTTCTCCTCTGAGGCAGCAGTTGGTCTCTTGAAGTGAAAGAGGAGCCCTGGATATGGCAAATGTTAGAGAGAGAAGATTTAAAGAGCTCCTGGGAATAAACTTGGCCCATTTCATGGTTCTGACGGGGGCCTATCCATCAGAGTCACCATTTCCTTCCTGGGTCTTTCAGAGGTATCAAAAGAAGTAGTGAAGGCTGTGGCTCCATTCCAAAGACAAGAATCAAAGCTGTGAAGAGCCTGGGTTGGTTCTGAGAAAGCTGAGGATGGGGGAGGACATTTCCAGAGGCTCCATAATTCTCAGAGGCAAAATGAATTGTTAAAATGATTAGCAAAATGAATGTTAACAGCATTCACACATGACACATCTTCCTGATGGGTAGTTCTCAGACTCTTCCCCGCTAAGAAATGTCAGCCTCCATTGCCTCCCAAGGAATAGACATTAGGAATTGCTACACATTTAGTTGTGGAGTAAAGCTTCTGTGTCTTTTGTTTTAGACATTCTCCGGCAGACATGACATACAATATTTTTATAATGAATGGCAAGACTTGGTGGCAAAAGTCTCAAGACAAGAAGACCAAAAAACATGCAGGAAAACAGAAACAGCTGAAGTTAAATTCCGGTATCTAAGCCAGGTGGTGAGGCCAGCCAACCAGCACCTAAAGCTGTGATGTGAGGCGATTCTCCATCCAGATGCGTGGAAAGGCGTTTGGATTTCTGTGAGGTGCACCCTAAAAAGTGTACCTTTTCCTCTCAGTTTTGAATGGACCAGAAAACAGTTTTGACCACAGATTGCTCATAATGTTAACAGCATTAATGTCTAATACAGGAGGCTTAGCACGTTTCCCCAGAGACTAACCTGACAAAACAATGGATTTATTTATTTATTAAAACATTGATTCGTTTTTTTCAGCCATTCATTGAACAGATATGAATCCAACAACTAATATACAGGTGATATTAAAATACATGAGGCAATCAAAGATATTTGAATCAGGCATGGCTGTCACAGGTTTCTGAAGACATGGCAGACAGCTGGCTGAAGCTCTCTGGTAGTCAGTTTATGCCTCTGTGTCTCCATTGCTAAAGGGGCCAAGGGTCTGAGGCTTGGGGTCCAGAGGAGAAAGGAGGGAAAAGGAAACTTATGTTGGTGTTGCAAGAGCAAGAGAGTGGCCATTATAGCTCAGGCAGTTCTCGCCCCTGCGTTGGAAGGCAGGGTCCGGAGAGAAGGATGCTACCTTCCTGTCTCCTGGAAGGGGGTTCCCGAGGCTGGAGGGGGTTGCCCTGCAGCTGCATGTGTGACCACAGGGTCCCTCATGTGCACATGCTCCAGGTGCCATCCATGCCTTCCCATGTCACTTGAAGGGGACACACACCTTCTTATGTCTGGGAATGTGAAAGGGGCGATGGAGGAGCCCAGCCACAAGCACATTCTTGGGGGTGGGTCTTAGTCATTCTGGGAAGGGCAAGGACAGGAGCGAGATCTGAGGTCAGAGGTTCAAGAAAGGACTGTGGCCTAAGCAGAATTCCCAGTAAAGGGATGGGGGGACCTGGCCCCAGACATCTATGAGGAGCATGTTATTTGTAGACATTTTAATGATGGCCATTCTGACCGGTATGAAGTGGTGCCTCGTTATAGTTTTGATTTGCAGTTCTCTAATGAGCCATGTTGAGCATCTTTTCGTGTGCCTGTTGAAAGTGAAAGTGTTAGTCACTCAGTCATGTCCCACTCTTTTTGACCCCATGGACTACAGCCTGCCAGGCTCCTCTGTCCATGGAATTTTCCAGGCAAGAATACTGGAATGGGTTACCACTGCCTGCTGGCCACATGTATTTCTTTTTTTGCAGAAATGTCTACTTAGATCTTCTACCCAATTTTCAATTCAGTTGCTTGGTTTTTTGTTGCTGAGTTATATGAGCTGTTTATATGTTTTGGACACAGCCTTTATCAGTCACATTGTTTGCAAATATTTTCTCCCATTCTGGAGGTTGTCTTTTCATTTTGTTTATGGTTTCCTTTGCTGTGCAGAAGCTTTTAAGTTTAATTAGGTTCCATTTGTTTATTTTTGTTTTTGTATCTATTGTCTTGGGAGACCTAAGAAAACATCAGTATGATTTATGTCAGAGAATGTTTTGCCTATGATCTCTTCTAGGAGCTTTATGATGTCATATCTTATATTTGGGATTCCCAGGTGATGCTAGTGGTAAAGAATCCTCCTGCCAATGCAGGAGATGTAAGGGACACAGGTTCAATCCTTAGTTCAGGAAGATCCCCTGGAGGAGGGCATGGCAACTCACTCCAGTATTCTTACCCGGAGAATCCCATGGCCAGGGGAGCCTGGTGGGTTGCAAAGAGTTGGACACGACTGAAGCGACTTACGCACCTCAGATTTAAGTCTTTAAGCCGTTTTGAGTTTCTTTTTGTGTATGGTGTGTGGGAGTGTTATAACTTCTTTGATTAACAGGTGGCTGTCCACCTTTTCCAACACTACTTGCTGAGAAGACTTTTCCCCCATTGTATATTCTCACCACCTTTTTGAAGATTAACTAACCATAGGTGAGTGGGTTTATTTCTGGGTTCTCTAGACTGTTGCATTGATTCATGTCTGTTGTGCCAATACCATACTGTTTTGATTATTATAACTTTGTAGTGTTTTCTGAAGTCTGAGAGTTATGCCTCCTGCTTTGTTGTTTTTCTTCAGGATTGCTTTGGCAATTCTGGCTCTTTTATGACTCCATATGAATTTTAAGGTAACTTGTTCTAGCTCTCTGAAAAATGTCATGTATAATTTGATAGGTATTGCATTAAATCTGTAGGCTGCTTTGGGTAGTATGACAATTTTAGCTATCATTATTAATTCTTCAAATCCAAGACCATGAGATTTCTTTCCCTTTCTCTGTTCAGTTCAGTTCAGTTCAGTCACTCAGTCATGTCTGACTCTTTGCAACCCCATGGACTGAAGCATGCCAGGCCTCCCTGTCCATAACCAACTCCCAGAGTTTACTCAAACTCATGTCCATTGAGTTGGTGATGCCATCCAACCATCTCATCCTCTGTCGTCCCCTTCTCCTCCCACCTTCAAACCTTCCTAGCATCAGGGTCTTTTCAAATGAGTCAGTTCTTTGCCTCAGGTGGCCAAAGTATTGTAGTTTCAGCTTCAGCATCAGTCCTTCCAGTGAATATTCAGGACTGATTTCCTCTAGGATAGATTGGTTGGATCTCCTTACAGTCCAAGGGACTCTTAAGAGTCTTCTCCAACACCACAGTTCAAAAGCATCAATTCTTTAGCACTCAGCTTTCTTTATAGTCTGACTCTCATATCCATACAGACTACTGGAAAAACCATAGCTTTGACTAGATGGACCTTTGTGGGCAAAGTAATGTCTCTGCTTTTTAATATGCTATCTAGGTTGGTCATAACTTTTCTTCCAAGGAGCAAGTGTCTTTTAATATCATGGCTGTAGTCACCATCTGCAGTGATTCTGGAGCCCAAAATAATAAAGTCTGTCGCTGTTTCCCCATCTATTTGCCATGAAGTGATGATGGGACCAGATGCCATGATGTTAGTTTTCTGAATGTTGAGTTTTAAGCCAATTTGTTCACTCTCCTCTTTCACTTTCATCAAGAGGCTCTTTAGTTCTTCTTTGCTTTCTGCCCTAAGTGTGGTGTCATCTGCATATCTGAGGTTATTGATATTTCTCTCGGCAATTTTTTTCAGCTTATGCTTCATCCACCTCAGTGTTTCTCATGATGTACTCTACATGTAAGTTAACTAAGCAGGGTGACAATATACAAGCCCTGACATACTCTTTTCCCTATTTGGAACCAATCTGTTATTCCATGTCCTGTTCTAACTGTTGCTTCTTGACCTGCATACAGATTTCTTAAGAGGCAGGTCAGGTGGTCTGGTATTCCCATCTCTTGAAGAATTTTCCACAGTTTGTTGTGATCCACACAGTCAAAGGCTTTGGCATAGTCAATAAAACAGAAGTAGATGTTTTTCTGGAACTCTCTTGCTTTTTTGACTATCTGACGGATGTTGCAATTTGATCTCTGGTTCCTCTGCCTTTTCTAAAACCAGCTTGAACATCTGGAAGTTCATGGTTCATGTATTGCTGAAACCTGGCTTGGAGAATTTTGAGCATTACTTTACTAGCATGTGAGATGAGTGCAATTGTGCGGTAATTTGAACACTCTTTGGCATTGCCTTTCTCTGGGATTAGAATGAAAACTGACCTTTTCCAGTCCTGTTGCCACTGCTGAGTTTTCCAAATTTGCTGAGTCATCTTTAGTTTCTTTTATTGATGTTTTATTCTCAATGTATAAGTCTTTAACCTCCTTGGTCAGGTTTATTCCTAAATATTTTATTTGTTGGGGTATGATTTTAAAATGTTTTTAATATTCCCTTTCTGATATTTCATTGTTGGTGTAAAGAAATCAACTGATTTCTGTATGTTAATCTTAAATCCTGCTACCTTGCTCAATTAATTGTTCAGTTTTACTAGTTTTTGTGTGGCTTGCTTAGGATTTTCTGTATATAGTATCATGTCATCTGCATATAATGACAATTTTACCTTTTTGTTTCCAATTTGAATACTTTTTATTTCTTTTTCTTGTCTGATTGCTGTGGCTAGGAAGGACTTCCAATACTGTGTTGAATAGAAGAGGTGAGGGCATCCTTGTCTTATTGCAGATTTTAGCAGGAGGGCTTTCAGCTGTGCGCCATTCAGTATTTATTGGTCATGAGTTTGTCATAAATAGCTTTTATTATATTGATATATGTTCCCTCTGTACTCACTTTGGTAAGAGTTTTTATGAATGGATGTTGAATTCTGTCAAATGCTTTTTCTGCGTCTACTGAAATGATCATGTGGTTTTTGTCTTTTGTTTATGTGGTATATCACATTTACTCACATATGTTGAACCAACCTTGTGAACTTGGGATAGATCATACTTGGTCATGGTGTATGATCTTTTTTATGCACTGTTGGATTCAGTATTTGCTAATATTTTGTTGCAAATTTTTGCTTCTATATTCATCAAATTTAGTGGCCTATAATTTTTTTTTTTTTTGGTGGTGTCTTTCTCTGATTTTGGTATCAGTGTTATGGTGGCTTCATACGATGTCTTTGGAGAATGTTTCCCCCTCTTCATTTTTCTGGGAACAGTTTGAGAAGGATCAGTATAAGTTCATCTCTGTATGTTTGGTAGAATTTCCCTATGAAACCATCTGGTCCTGGACTTCTGTCTGTAGGAGGTTTTAAAATTACAGATTCTTTTTTTTTCTCCACAGTGCATGGTTTGCAGGATATAAGTTTCCTGGTCAGAGACTGAGCCCAGTTCACAGCAGTGAAAGTGCCAAGTCCTAACCGCTGGACCACCAGGGAGTTCCCTAATTAGAGATTCTGTTTCACTTCTGGCGATCAGTCTGTTCAAATTATCAGTTTCTTTTTGATTTTGGTGGGCTATATGCTTCTAGAAACTTGTCCTGGTCCATTTCTTCTAGGTTGTTGAATTTTTGGCATATAATTGTTCACAGTATTCTCTTACGGTTTTTTATATTTCTGAAATATCAGCTGTCTCCTTTTTTGTTTCTTATTTTGTTTATATGAGTTTTCTCTTTTCTTCTTGGTAAGCTGGACAGAGGTTTGTCAATCTTATTTATCTTTTAAGCATGATAGTCTCATCTTATTTAGAGAAAAGAAAAACCCAGACAGATAAATTCACTAGCTAGAGGTCATATAGCTAAGGGGGTATCCTGGCCTCTAATCTAGATCCAGAGATTGTGCTGTAACCATTGAGTAGCCCAGCCCCTGTCATCTCCTGAGTCTCCAGAAGGACCCTTGGGACCTGCTGAGGAGGAATGAATAGGAAGGATTCTGATCTCCTTTTTTGGGGGGGAGGTAGAGTGGGTGAAACAACCCCAGGGGAACAGAGGTGGTTCTGAAAAAGCAGGCCTGGTAGATGGTTTTCCCAGCTCTGTGGTTTTCCTCGTTTGCCCTCCAAAACTGGGGAAGCCCCCAAAGCTTTTAGCCATGGGGAATGGGGAGGGTCAAGGCCAGGTTGGGTATGAGTGGGACACTCTTGACACCTGTGTCTCTCCAGTGAAATATCAGCCCAGTTTCTTCTGTCTGAATCCTACTGAGGCTGCCCAGGCCTTGGCCTGGAGGATGGACCAGCTCAAGCAGTCATTGTGACCCTTTCGGTCCGGGTTAATATCTCTGGATAAACTCCACTGACTTCAGCTATGGGAGAGCTCTTTAGACTCTCTAACCTACATCTCAGTCCAGTTCCACAGGACTTCCCTTTGGTAACTGGGATCCTCTGTCCTCTTTACAAAAAGGTTAAAGGGAAGCACCACACCGGTAATCCTACCTTTGAATCTGATCCACCCAAGCCTTGAGAACTTGGAGTCTGGCCAGTGACTGTAAGAGGGGACCCTTCCGAAGACAGTCCCTGACCGACACCGGCTCATGGTGGGTTTGCTGGGTTTTCTTCAGGTCTGCTCCTTCACCCCTGTTCCACAGAGTCCCTGATTTCTGCCCCCTCACGCAAGGCATTTCTTGGCTAAAATCTCAGTCTGTTTTTCTGACTTCACTTGGCTGGTGTCCCCCCAAGCATTTCTAAAAATGTTAACCTGGCCTCAGATCCCACTTTTGGCACCTCATTCAAGACCTGACTTATCCCAGCTCTGCCTTAGGCCCCCTCTCCGCAGAGAGGCACTGTGATGTAACTAGATAAACCTTGGCCACTCTAGGAGACCTCAACTCATCTCCCCTCTGTGGGCCTTTTCTCTTCTACACAACGGACAGCCTAAGGTTTGCCTTTTTTACACTGCAAAGCTGTGACAGGCAAGTGTCAGAGTCAACATAAAAGTCAACGTTGCCTAAAATGAGTAATAATGACCACATCTCTGTGGATCGGACACTAGGCCCAGCACTTTACATCTATTAACCAGCTTATGGATAGTGAATCATTTCCCCCTTTGCTTTTAGGGACAGAGATGTTTCTTCAGAAGATAAGAGAAAGACTGAATTCAGTATAGTGCAATACCCACTCTATGTGCCAAGCTGTCTGTGCTTGGTGTTCTTGCCCCCCTGAAAGCCCCTCTCTTTTTCTGGGTATCTTAGCATCATCATCAGTGCTAGGGTAACCAAGGCACAGTGAATGCTTGGGGGTAGATTCAGAATTCTTGAGAAATTCATTAGGAGGCTCAGTGGTTACCAACCAAGTTAGGGTCAGCAGCAAGCATGGAATGACAATTAAGTATAAATTGTTCCAGAGTTTGTCCCTCACCCAGCCCCCAACCCCACTGGCAGCCGCTGAACATTTGTGAACAAAGAAAATGAAGTGAGATTTCAACAGCTGCTCTGTCTCCCTTTCAAGTTAACATAATTCTAGCTCGGATATAGCCTGAATATGTTTGAATGGTGATCCCTAAAAAGATATGTCCACATCCAAATGCCTAGACCCCCATAGTATTCCTTTCTTTGAGAAATGGGTTTTTATAGATATAATTAAGTTAAGGGCCTTACTAATTTATTTTTTATTGAACTATAATTGATTTACAATGTTGTATTAATTTTTGCTATACAGCATAGTGACTCAGTTATACATGAATATACGTTCCTTTTTATATTTGTAATTAAGGATCTTAAAATGAGATAGTCTGGTTTGCCTGGGTGGGTCCTAAATCCAAGGACAAGTGTCATGAGAGACAGAAGAGGAACGACAGACTCGCTGAGAAGACAGAGGCAGAGACTGGAGTGATGTGGTCACAGTTGGGGAAGCCAAGGCCTGCTGCCAGCCACCAGAAGCTAGAAGGGGTAAGGCAGTGTGTTTGCTCTAGAGCAGGGGTCCCCAGCCTCCAGACATGGACCAGGGCCGCCTGCCAGGTCAGTGGCAGCCTTAGCTTAGAAATAAAGCACACCGTTAACATTATGTGCTCGAATCATCCCCAAACCATCCCCATAAACCAGTCCATGAACATCGGTCCCTGGTACCAAAAAGGTTGGGGGGCCACTGTCCTAAAGCCTCCAGACCCACTGTGGCCTTTTTTTTCTTAAAAAAACTGACTGGTTGTGCTGGGTCTTCATTGCTGCTCAGGCTTTTTTCCAGTTGTGGTGAGTGGGGGCTCCTCTCGTTGCAGCTCCCGTGCTCTAGGTGGACTTCAGTAGTTGTGCCACAGGAACTTACTTGCCCCGAGACACGTGGGATCTTCCCAGACCAGGGATCAAACCCATGTCTCCTGCATCAGCAGGCAGATTCTTTACCACCGAGCCACCAGGGAAGCCCCTGTGCTGGACACAGTTCCCTGGTGGCAAATACCCCCCAACCCCGACTCCCCCGTCCTCCCAGAGCTCATGCTGGAGATGGCCTGGCCCTGGTCTTTGTGTCAGTGAGTTAACCCTTTCATCACGGGGTGGGTGTGATTGTTCCCTTTTCACAAACAAGGAAACTGAGGCCAGGGAGGGGAAGAGCTAAAGTTTAGTGAGAGCGGGGCCCTGGTTACCCCATAGGTCTCTGGGTGCCTGGCCAGCCACTTCCACCTGACGTCCATCTGCCCGCAGACCTCGCCGCTGCAGCACGTCCCGTGCATGCTGTCCTGGGAAGCGGGGCCCAGCTGGACCTCCATACTGGCCCTGCTCTGACCTCTGAGTCTCAGTTTCCTCGTCTTGGCAGTGGAGTAGGAATTTGTCTCCTTCGCGGGGTTGTTGGGTAGCTCATTCAGCAGCACATGTTTATTGCCTCCCTCCCTGCACCAGTTGCTGTGAGGCTGGGTGCTGGGGATGTGGGGAGAGCAGGTGGATTGGCTTCCTGATAGCGGGCTGCCAGTGCCCTCCTGAGCTTGGAGGAGATGTGGCTATCAGGCTTGGGTATACAGCAGGCACCCCATAAATACCAGATTCTTCCTGAGCTCCCGACAGGTTGCACGCCCGGCCTCATCCCACCCTCATCCTGACCTCTCGGGACCCCAGCTTGGAGAGGCAGCCCACCCTCCCGCTGGCCTCCTCTCCCTATCTGCACTTCCGTTTGAGAAATGAGTTGGAGTCACGTGCCTCTGGCCTTCACCCGCGGCCTCCCCATGCCCACGGGCCCGCTGGAGCCTGCCTTGCGCAGTCTCTCTCCCTCTTTCTGTGCAGGGAGCCTGCTCCCTTTGTGTTCTGTTTGCTCAGGGCTCCCAGCTCCAGCTCAGTGGTTGGTCCAGCCAGCCTGGCCCTGGCATGATGAGGGGGTGTCAGCAGACAGCACCGGAGATTTCAGAGCAGAGCCTTGGAGAGGCTCTGGGTTCCCTTTGAGCCAGGAGACCTCAGGCTCTGCCACTTTACTAGCTGTGAGATCTCAAGCTTCAGTTTCCTCTTGGCCTCAGTTTTTCTATCTGTAAAATGGGGCTAACCTGCTCTGTGGGGCTGTTGTGAACATTAACTGTACTTTAGCTGGGTCAACACACAGCTGTGTTCAATATAAAGAAATAAATCTTAGCTGTTAGAACTTTTAAATTTGTGTTTGTTTTTGACTGCGTTGGGTCTTCATTGCAGCAAGAGTGCTTGTCTCTCGTGGGGGCTGCTTTCCGTGGTGTGCGCGGGCTTCTGTCTGCAGTAGCTTCTCTGTGGAGCACGGGCTCTAGGTCATAGGCTTCAGTAGTTGTGGCTCGTGGGCTTCAGAGCGTGAGCTGTTATGATTATTCTGCGAAAGTTTGACTCTTCACCTGTCTAGCATCCTTCCAGTCATAGCCTCCAACTTCCCTTTGGGTTCTTCTCCCCACCTCAGTGAGGTGTGGATGGGCTTTGTGACCAGTTCTCATTCAATCCAGTGGTTTCAGGGGCT
This sequence comes from Odocoileus virginianus, assembly GCF_023699985.2. Taxonomy (NCBI): domain Eukaryota; kingdom Metazoa; phylum Chordata; class Mammalia; order Artiodactyla; family Cervidae; genus Odocoileus; species Odocoileus virginianus. The sequence goes on from NC_069675.1 coordinate 3,123,840, forward strand.
GACTCAGGGAGGAACATGTGATGCACTCAGCCGTTGAGCTTTTGCTGAAAAGGGGCTTTTCCTGGGAATACTGAGAAACAGATGTTTGCTCCTGAGTGGGGTTTGAGGCTGGGTTTCTACCTTGGAGCACAGAGAGAAAGTTGTCTGAGAGCAGAGCCAACGGGTAGAGGGGGTGATAACCCTGAGAGCATCACATGAGCCTCGAGCAGGCTGTTCCTGAGGTCCACACCAGGCTTTTCATCCAGCGTGCTGTATTTGTTTAACTCTGCTATGTGCCAGCTGCCATCCCAGTTGCTGGGGATGGAACCAGGAACAAGACAGTCTTCACCTCACAGAGGTCCAGTGCCCAGGGCCCAGGGCCTTTGTGCTTGCCTGGAATGCTCTTCCCCTAATATCTCCATGGCTCCCTCCTGCACCTCCTTCTTCAAGTCTCGACTCAGAGGTTACCCCTCGGTGAGGCCTGCCCTAGCCTCTCTGTTCACAATCACACACTTGTGCACCTTTTCTACCCTTTTCTGATTATTTTATTCTCTAGAATACTGGATTATTTTGTTACTTCTCTATCTCCTCCACTAGAATGTCGGCCTCATGAGGGAAGGGGTTTTCTTTTTTTTTAATTTTTAAATTTATTTTATGTTTAAAAGCTTTATTTTGTATTGGTTATAACCAGCTAACAGTGTTGTGACAGTTTCAGGTACTCAGCCATACATACACATGTACTCTCCTCCAAATCCCCGCCCACCCAGGCTGCCACGCAACATTGAGCAGAGTTCCCTGTGCTATACGGTAGGTCCTTGTTGGCCCCTCGTTTTAAATACAGCAGTGTGCACATGTCCTTCCCAAACTCCCTGACTGTCCTTCCAAGGGCGGGGATTTCTGTCTGGGTTGTTCACAGCAGCTCCATGGTGCCTCGAACAGAGTGTGCCAGAGGGTGGGTGCTCAGTGTTGAATAAATAGGGAGCCCCCAAAGACCGATCTAAAGAGATGACATTGTCATTGTGGTTTGGATGTTTAATAAGAAGGAGCCATCTATTTGCTGACCCTCAGAGGCGGGAGCAGCACATGGCTACTGAAGCAAATTCATTCACTTCTATTCCTGGGTAGTTCAAATGGTAAAGAATCTGCCTGCAATGCTGGAGACCTGGGTTCGATCCCTGGATCAGGAAGATCCCCTGGAGAAGGGCATGGCAAAGACAGAGGAGCCAGGACAGAGGACACTGGTGGGCTGCAGTCCGTGGGATCATGAAGAGTTGGACACAGCTGAGCGACTTTCTGACTTAAGCCAGACTGAACTGATTTTATTGAGGGGTGTGTCACTTTCGCCCTTATAATCCTAAATTTCTCTTGGAAGGATGCTATACTCAAGAGTCCCTGGAGGGTGCGAGGAAATCCCGTCCCTGCCCTTGGACGTGCAGTCACTAGCACACCACAGAGATGCAGGTGATGATGGAGCATTGCTCTAGTGCTCGTGAGGTGGGTACCATTATCATCCCTATTCCTGAGTGAGGAAACGAAGGCACCAGGAGGTCAAAGAGCTTGCTCAAGGTCCCTCAGCTGTAAGTGGAAGAATCAGACATGAGCACGTAGATAAAAATCACGTTGTCTGACCACCCAGAGAAAAGGAAGGTGCTGCATGGCTGACGACACCCAGGAGGGAGGGAGTTCAGGAGGGGCCCTGGGAGGACCCCTGTGCTGAGATCTGAGCCTTCTCTGGCAGCCTGAAGCCTCTGACCCACGGCCTACCTGCCGGATGTCCCCTCCACCCCCGCAGCGGCTTGGTGTCCTTTTAGCTGTGAGGCTAAATTTGGCTGGCTCAGGGCAGGTGAAACCAGCCCAGTCTCATAACACTCAGTCTGAGGAGGGGAAGGCTTCCTGGAGGAAGCTGCATTTAATCAGAGACGTGGAGGAGGAGGAGTCAGGTATGGGAGAAGAGGTCAGGAAAGAGAGTTCAGGCTGGGACACGGCTGGCCAAAGCCCCCAGGGAGTGTGAAAGTGAGTGATCAGTTTCTTCCGAGCTCTTCACGTGTCTCAACTGCATGTTTACCCAAACCCACGCAGGGCAAACTCACCGCAACTTTCCCAGCCCACATTTCCATCCGTTCACTCTTTCCTCTGCACATTCAAAAGACTCATCCACCGCCCTCCACTTTGGCAAAACACATGGTCTTATCTGCAGGCCCATCTCAGAACTGTCTGAGCATCCAGCTGGCCTGGGCCCCTCAGGACGTGGTCTCTGGGACGGAAGGGGGTGAGCAGGTGGCTAAGCCAGCACCTTTCTGAGGCTGGGAGCCCCTTTCTCAGGCCTGAAGACCCTGGAATCTGGAAGTCCCAAATGCTGCCTTCACTCGGGTGCCCCACAGACAGGCTGCACACCTTCCAGCTCTCGGGGAGGGGGGGGAGCCCACAGGAGCTGCTTTACAGCCAAGGTTCCCTCCTCCTCTATGCACCATCACCTAGGCTATGGGGCCAGATCGCCCTGCCCTATCATGTCTGGCCACTTGGAGTTGGTGGTTTAACCTCTCTGAATTTCACTTACCTTACCTGGAAAATGGATTCATTCAGTGGTGTGGCACATAGTAAGTGCTCAGTAAGAGTTACTATTATTATAAATCATGTGGCTCTGATGCTGTGATTTCTCTCCTCTCCAGTTCTCCGGGATGTTCTTTCCTCACTACCCTGGGAAAAGAGCATGCAGGATGGAAACAAAGATGTCTTTCTGCATCCTGAATTTCTCCATGTCCCTGGGGAAAGGGGAGGCTTCTAACAAAAACAGTTTTAGGGGAAATCTGTGGGTGGGGTTGCTTCCCAGGTGGCTCAGTGGTAAAGAATCCACCTGTGACGGCAGAAGATGCAAGAGACATGGGTTTGATCCCTGAGTTGTGCAGATCCCCTGGAGGAGGAAATGGCAACCCAGAGCTGTATTCTTGCCTGGAGAATCCCATGGACAGGATCCTGGCAGGTGCAGTCCATGGGGTTACAAAGAGTCTGACACAACTGAGTACTGAGCACACACACATATGTAGGGGAAGCTGGAGCTCAGAGAAAAGATTTCCTGAGTGGGGAGAGCGGGGTTTAGGGAACTGGGAGGCAGTAGAGATTGTGGAGAGGGCCCCAGGAAAGGAGATGGGGGTAAAGCATGGAGGAAGCGCCAGGCCTGTTGGGGAGCTGAGCCCAGCCCCACTCTGGCAGGGCTCAGGCACAAGAGAAGAAGGGTTCCTGGGGTCTCAACAGTGGCCTAGGACAGCCCCACATAGGTCCCTGAGGCCCCACGGTGATGGGCCACTGAAGAGGTCCCCACCGTCCAAGAAGGCAAGGAGGTATGGGTGAGCAAGCCCCTGAGGTCTCAGGGCACCAAGGGCCGATGGGGCAGCGTGGATACCGGGACGGACTCGGCCCTGCCGCCCGACAGCTCTGTGGGCCGAGGGAGCAGATGTGAGCGTGGTCACGTGGTCAGAGGGCAGGTGAACGTGGGAAGAAAGGATGAGAAGAGGCTGTGAGCAGCGGCCAGGTGCAGGGCGTGGGGCGGGCTGGGATACTGGGGACGCTGGGGGGACACACTATCTCCCAGACTTGACAACACGAGCGATCCCTCTTAGAGTCTGTCCCCAGCACGGGGCTGCATCGGGCTCCACGGCGTACACCCAGTGTCTGGGTTTCTGCCATCCCAGCTCTGGCCTCCCGGTGACTCCGCTGCCCCCTCGCTGAGCCTGTGAGCCATCCAAGGGCAGGGACAGGGCCGTTGTCACTGGCCTGATGGCTGGCACACAGGAAGTACTCAGCCCTTGCAGTCCGGACCGCCTTCTTAGGTTTCTGCTCTCCAGCTTTCACCTGCTTGTGGAATAAATAACTCACATGAGCAGTTCAGCCACGGTCAGGCCCCAGGTCCACACCCCCTTGGGAGGGAAAGTAAGGGCTTTCTAGTTTCTTGCGAGTCCGGGGGATCCCCCTCCCATTGCCACTACCCCACTGCTTCTCCAGCACGCAGCCTCCCTCCTCTCCCCTCCCCAGGTTTGGGGGCTGCTGTTGGAAGCACCCTACTAGTGTGAGCCCGCCTGTGGCTCGCCCCATTCCTCCCACTGCTGGGTGGGCTCTGCTTGGCCCGGGAGGTGCCCTCTGCCCTCCCCGGAGCATGTGGCCTCGCGATTTTCCTTGAACACAGCACTTTGTGACTTTGACGTAAACTTCAAACACGGCCCCATTTCCTATCTGCGCATCAAGGAAATAGGCCGAGTTTCACAGAAAGGCGCTTCCAGGAGCACACCAGGCCTTCCGGGCCCGTCCCTGCCCCACTCGGGCGTGCTGACTGACCTCCTGGGGCATCTCGGTGAGTGGCTGTCCTCTGGCCTTCTGCGTCCAGCATGGCCACGGAATGCAGGCTCTCCCAGGGCAGCTGGCAGAGGGGGACTCAGGTTCTGCCCCCACCCCCCAACCTGAGTGAGAAACCCTAGTGGGATATGACCTCTTTACACCTGGCTGGGGTGTATGAGGGGGTGGTTAGCTGGTGGGGGCCCGGGCTGGGGGTTCGGGCTGCGGAGAAGCCCAAAGTGGCTTCTCGGACCCCAGTTCTTCATCTAGAACCAGTTGTCTGGTGGCTTTGGGACCTGAGGCCTTGTAGGTGGCCCGGGCCTTGGCGTCCATCGGCACGTCCCCAGGTAAGTCGTTCTGGATTAAGCAGCACGTAGCCACCACCTCTAGGGGTGGCCTGGGTCTGGTTGAGAAAGGAGGAGGAGAGAGTCAGGAGGAACTGGGGTACCAGGAGGGCTGTGGGGCTCTCGTGGGTGGTGTCCCATGGGAGGAGGAAGCAGACGTGGCCTGTAACCATCCTGAGGCAAAGAGGTCTCTCTCCAGAGCGCCAGCTGAGTGGCTGTGGACGTGTGTATCCAGGGGCCCCACAGACGCTGGTTCCGTCCCTAGCCGCCTGCGGGGCCCCATCAGTGAGACAACCTTAGTTCCAGGAAGCAGGGAAGTGTCCAGAGAAAGCAAACATATGCTCTGTGCCCCAGGCTCAGGAATATGAGGGAGCATCAACAGGGCTGTAAACTGGACCATCCAGATGCCAGATGGTTTCTGTGAGGGGGCCCAGGGTAGGCTCCAACCTTTGGTAGGGAGCTCAGGTTAAAGGGGAGACAGAGGTGAAGGAGTAAACAGCTTGAATCCCGCTCAACTGCTGTGTGTCCGGGCAAATTGCCTGGCCTCTCTGAACCTCAGTTCGCCCATCTTTTAAATGCAGAAGCAAATTTTGGCGCCCAGTATGTGCTTGGCTCTTTGGCTCCTGACTGTTGGGTGAGAGGTTGGGAAAGCTGTCCCAGGCAGGGAAGGTTCTTGGCAGGAAGGAACAGGGGTTCGTGTGGCGAGCAGCTCAAGATGAGCTTTGTTCCTTCTTTTTTGTTTTTTAATATTTGTTTATTTACTTGGCTGCCTCAGGTGTTAGTTGCAGCTGGCCCTCGAGATTGCGTTGCTTTATGTGGGATCTTTCATTGCCGCGCACAGACTCTAGTTATGGCTCTCGGGCTCTAGAGCAAGCGGGCTCAGTAGTGGCAGTGTGAGGGCTTAGTTACCGCTCAGCATGTGGGGGTCTTAGTTCCCAGACCAGGGATTGAACCTGGGTCTGCTGCATTGCAGGGCGGATTCTTAACCACTGGACCAGCAGGAAAGCCCCTGAACTTACTGTTGTCTCAGCCAGGGCAGCCAGTACACCGTAGGTGCTTAATAAAGCTTTGCTGAGAGATTAGGGCCTGCATCCTGTGACAGTGAGTCCTTGGGTGTCACCCGCGGGGGCTCTTCTCCTGCCCGTGCTTTTTCCTGCCGCCGCCTGGCCTGCAGCCTTGCCAGGGGGCCCGGGCAGGGATGCTGGGCAGGCAGGGGGCCCAGGCGGACGGTGGTTTGTGTGCACTCTGGAGCAGGGAGGCCGATTCAGGGCCCGACTCTGCCACCTGTACTGTGCATGTGCCATGCGACCTTCAGCTAGTTCCTTCTTCTCTGTCCCTCCTTATGTCCCAAACCCACGAATTCTCCACACAGTGTTCTAGTCAGGATTAGGTGACTGAATCGCTCTCGAGTGCCTGGCATGCTGGAGGCGCTGTATATGCATAATGTTAAAGTCTTTATTCTTATCACTAGCTCAGGGTGGTCTCGTGGCTCCTGGAGAGTGTCCTAAGGAGCTGCAACAACCAGCCTTTTCCATGCTGGCTGCTCCCCACCCGACCCCGAACATAGGGTCAAGGAAGTGCTGCTTTTTTTTTAACACTATTTTTAAAAAATTTATTCATTTCTCTATTTGGCTGCACTAGATCTTCACCGCTGTTCTCAGGCGTTCTCTGCTTGTGCCAGTTGGGGGCTACTCTCTAGTTGTGGTGTTGGGCTTATGGGGTTTCTTGCCGTGGAGGCATCGCTTGTCGTGGAGCATGGCTGTAGGGCCTGGGGGCTTCAGCAGGTACGGCACACGGGCTTAGTAGCTGTGGCCCATGGGCTTCGTTGCTCCACGGCATGTGGGATTTTCCTGGACCAGGGATTGAACATGTGTCTCCTGAATTGGCAGGTGGATTCTTAACCACTGGACCACCAGGAAGTCCCAAGGAAGTGCTTCTTCACTAGAGCCAATTTTGCCTCCCCCATCCCCACTAGGAATATTCAATACCATCTGGAGACATTTGTGGTCATGACTCGGTGGGTGTTACTGGCATCTAGTAAGACAGAGGCCAGGGATACCGCTAAACACGCTGCAATGCGCGGATAGCGTGAGATCTCACAGTCAGGCTCTGTTGTCCTGACTCATCCTGCCTTTCCCATCCCCTAAGCCTTTTCCTCTCTCCCTTTTACAGTCACAGAGCCTGACACCCAGAGAAGGCTAGCTCCTTGCTCAGGTTACACAGCCCTTGGAACCCCTGCAGCAGAGGTTGGAGTTGGTGGGGAGTGGTGGTGGCGGGGAGCTGGTCTTGGGGCATTATTCAGTCAGTCAACAGACAGTCTGTTTGAGGTCTGAGGACCTGCCTCCGACCCCGCAGCAGCCCAGCACTCTGCACCCTGACAGTCATAGGCAGCTCAGACTGCAGCAACACCTGGGCCCGGCGGGCGTGGGAGCCCTGGGGACCCAGCTCAGAGCGGTGGATGCCACTTGCTTTATGGCCATGCACCGCAGTGGCTAGTACTGGCTGCTGGGTCAGAGAGACCTGGGTTCAAATCCTGACTGCCACTCTTAGGCCACATGGCTCTGAACATGACATTACCCTCCCCAAGCCTCAGGCTTTTTATATGAGGAATGGGGATAACAGTGAAGAGTAGATTAAAGAGATCATGCTCAGAAGAAGTGTCATAAAGTCTCCTGCACACAGGATATTGTTATTGTTGCTGATTTGACAAATCTTCATTGGGAGGCAGTGGGAGCTACAGTGAAAACAAGACAGGTGTAGGCTCTGCCTTGGGGAGCTCACGCTGGTCAGAGACTGTGGGGCAAACGGAGACACTGATCATACATGGCCATCAGGGTTGTGATGCGGGAGGATGGGGCCCTGGGAGAACAGAGTAGGTGACTCAGCTGGGGAATGAAGGCGGAGTCATGGAACACCTCCACGTGGAAGGGACCACTGAGGGGACCTGAGGCTCATGGCTAGGAGAAACGTGGGTAGCTTCCCGGGTGATGCAGTGGTAAAGAATTCACTTGCCAGTGCAGGAGACCCAAGAGATGTGGGTTTGATCCCTGGGTTGGGAAGATACCCTGAAGGAGGAAATGGCAGCCCGCTCCAGCATTCTTGCCTAGAGAATCCCATGGACAGAGGAGCCTGGCAGGCTACAGTCCATGGAGTCACCAAGAGTCGGACACAGCTTAGTGACAGCATGCAAACTGTTCCAGGCAGAGGGAACAGCCTGTGCAAAGTCTGCTCCAGTGGGTCCTCTCCTCTTCCACCCGCTGTTAGTGAAGGATGCCTCTAGATCCGTCATTCCCTCTTCTCTCCTAGGGAAGCCCCCATCACCTCTCCTCCCTCATCAGACTGCCGAGTTCCAAGAACCTGCGGAGGTGTCCCCGCCCACCACAGCAGGCTACATACCCTCTCAGGTGCCTGGTATCAGAGGGTAGCCTCTGCCCACCAGCAAAGTTTGTTGGGCACCTACTCTGTGCCTCGTTGGTAGAGGCAGGAGAACAAGACAGTCTCCACTCTCCTCAGGCTTACGTGCTAGCAGGGGACAAAGGTCTTGTGTCAACAAGTTGATAGAACATCACAATTTCAGTGGTGAGAACAGTAACACTGGGTCAGTGGTAGAGAAGGGGAGGTGATTTTAGAGAGGCCAGGGAGGGCCTCTTGGAGGCTGAGACCCGGATGAAGTGACAGATGTTAAGGGAATGGTGTTCAGGCAGAGGGAACAGCCAGTGCAAAGGCTGTGAGGTTGGACCAGGCCCAACTTGTTCCAGTTTTCTCAACAAGTAACATAAGGAAGCTGGTGTGGCTGGTGGGGAGTGAGTGAGGACAAGAAGGTGGCAGGGCAGATTGTGCACGGCCTCAGGGGCTGCTGTAAGGACCTGGGCTTTAAGCCTGAGTGAGGTGGGAGTCCTGGAGGGCTGCAAGCAGAAAAGGAGGTGATAGGACGAGAGTGGGCTGGGCCCGTGCTCAGTACTGGGCAAGCCTTACCTCATGGGATCCTCACAGCCCCCCAGCACTGGGCACCTTCTCTGGCCCTGTCTTCCAGGTGGGTCTTGGCGAGTGTATTTCCCCATCCAGGTGCATGTTGCTGCTACCCATAGATGTGTGATCCCATGATCAGATCGCATGCCATGGTGTCAGAAAGAGAAGGAGCCTGTCGCCATCCACGGCACAGTGCTCACTACTGTCATGGAGACTCGGGATGGAACAAAGTTGGCGTTTTGTTAGTTTACAAATGTCTGTGCTGCCTCTGTTGTTGGCCTGTGGACTGGGAGCAGGACATGTGGCTTCAGGGGGGGCTTGGCATCTTGGGCAGAGGACTGGGGTCTGTGAGAGGAGGCCTGGGCAGCTGGGGCTGTGCCTCCATTCCAGCAGCGCCGTGGGTGGGAATGCTGTTGACGCCGGGCTGCGGGTGGCGCACGGGGCCTCAGACCTGACTGCTGCCCCTGCCCCCTGCCTCCCTGCCAAGTCCAGTTGGATCATCTCATTCTGTCGGCAGCCCCAGTCTCCCCTCTGGTGTCTCAAGGTAGACATTTAACTGGGGCTTGGGATGCTCAGGGCCTGTTCTGTGCAACAGCAGTGCTTCCAGGCTCTGCTGCCTAGTGTGGGGTCTGTTGTTGTTGTTCCGTCTCTAAGTCACAGCTGACTCTTTGCAGCCCCGTGCACTATAGCATGCCAGGCTTTCCTGTCCTTTACCATCTCCTGGAGTTGGCTCAAATTCATGTCCATTGAGTCATTGATGCCCTCCAACCATCTCATCCTCTGCCGCCCTCTTCTCCTTTTGCCTTCAATATTTCCTTCCCAGCATCAAGGTCTTTTCCAATGAATGGGCTCTTCTCATCAGGTGTGGGGATTAAACAAAGCTAAAAAGGGTCCTTCCTGGCAGGTCTTCTCAGGGCCTTTAAAATGCAAATATGGTCCCCACAACTTTTCAAAATGCAATTGGTCCCTTGACCTTTTTTCCTTTCAAATGTATTTGGACATCCTGTGCCTGGAACAGATACAGTTTAACCCTACCTTTCCCCAGAAAGGAGGCTTGAAGGGTGGAATTTCAGACAGAACTGTCTAGCCAAGGATCATAGTTTCCTCCCCTCCCCACAGGGCCTGGGCTGTGAGAGTCAGCCTGGTGGTCTCCTGATGGAGCTGCAAACTCTGGGAAGGCCAGATGAGCATCTTTGAGCTCACAAGGAGCTCGCCAGCTCAAGGGGAGGCTGGGGGGAGTCAGCCTGGGCAGGAGCGGGGTGGGAGGGTATGGTGAGCACGTCTCCTGGGAAAGTCATGCAGTCTGCGGGGACTTGGCTCAGGACTGAAACATCTGGTCCTCCAGGAGGCTGCAGACCGGCCAGGCTCCTCTGGAGCTGCTGCGGTTACCGCTGTCTTTGTTATTGACAAAGAGACAGGGAAGTGGGGATACAACTGAGGATGCACGGGAAGACTCTGGCTTCTGCGACACCTTGGACTCAGGTCCGAGGTGGGCCATCACAACTTCTGGCCCTGGACGGGGTCCCCAGGGCCTGCCTCTCCCCGCTGCCGCCTCCGCACCAATCTTCCTCTGGCTACCCAGTCTGCACCTGTGGCCACCGCGGGGCGGAGTCTCTCAAACTGTGTTGTCGACAGTTTCCTGCCACAGCTTCCGGCCCCAGAGACCAGCTCCACTACCCCCACCCCTCCCCGCTGTCCCTGGACAAGCCTCCCCTTTGCTGCCTTAAGTCAGGTTCTGATCCCCTTGAGGAGCAGGGCTGTGAGCCCGCCAGGCTGGGCTGGCCGGATTGGGGGAGCAGAGAGGAGTGGGGAGGAGGTACCCAGTGGAGGGCACTGTATGGATTCAAGCGTGGAAGTGAATTTGAAGAAAGACTGATAGCACAGCCTGGCGGAGCAAAGGAAGGGCCAAGGAATTCAGTTGTTAATAGATTCAATGATGTAGGCAGGAGGGAGCCACAGTAGGTCCTTTTCACTTTTTAAAAGATTTTTCTCTTTTTTTTGACGTGGGTCAATTTTAAAGTCTTTATTGAATTTGTTACAACATTGCTTCTGTTTTGTGTTTTGGGTTTTTGGTCCCCAAGGGATGTGGGATCTTAACTCCCCCCACTGGGGACTGAACCCACACTCCCTGCATCAGAAGGTGAAGTCCTAACCACTGGACCACCAGGGAAGTCCCACACAGTAGCTTCTTGAGCCAGGGAGGCCCTGGGGGAGAACTGCCTCAAAGCAACTTGCAGACCCCAGAGTTTCAGCTCATGTGGGAAACAGGCTGTGGGGTTCAGCCAACCGCAGGCACTATGTGAGTTAGATCTGGATCTCAGGTTTTATTAATAGAAAACAGCTGGTGGAGATCAAAGGAGGTGATAGTAGCAGAAAGAGACCACAGGGGAAGAGATCTGGACCAGACAGGTGGGAGCAGCTGCGTGGGTAGGCAGACAGAATGGCCTGAGTTGGGAACAGAGGATGGGGAAGGAGAGAGAACAGGAGCCATCAGAGAGGAAGGAGGCAAGCTGGGGGGCTGGTGAAGGACTCGAGAGAGCCGCGATGCTCAAGCAGGAGTGGGGGCAGTCACAGTGTCCATCGCTCAGGGGACCCAGCCTCGAAGAGGGTGCTTGGTGCCCATCAGGTGGTGATATCTTGGCAGCTGGAGGGCAGCCAAGTGGAGGTGGGGGGAGCAGATAATGACAGGAGTGTAGAAAGCCTGCTCTTTCCCTTTCTAATATTTTAGTGCCTGCTATATCTATATGTGGGCTTCCCAGGTGGTGCAGTGGTAAGGAATCCGCCTGCCAGTGCAGGAGACGTGTAGATGCAGGTTCAGTTCCTGGGTCTGGAGGATCTCCTGGAGGAAAGGGCAACCCACTCCAGTATTCTTGCCTGGAGAACCCCATGGACAGAGGAGCTTGGCAGACTACTGTCCCTGGGGTCACAAAGAGTCGGCGACGACTCAGCACACACACGCACATCATGTTTATAGTTTCCTGCTGCCTTTCCTCTATTTACATTAAAAAATAAAGTATCATTTGCATACAGTAAAATTTACCCCTTTTAGTGAAAAACTCTGTAAGATTTGACAAAGGCATACAGCTGAGAAACTATCTTAAGATACAGGCTATTCTGAATTCCCTCTTACCCCTTTGTAAGCAGTCCTTATTCCGACACCCCCACTTCCCAGCAGGTCTGCAGCCTTGGCAGCCTCCACCTGTTCTGCAGTTCTGAATGGAATCAGATGGTTTGTAGCTTCTTGAGTCTGGCCCCTTGTTCTTAGCATGATGCCTTTCAGGTTCATTCATGTGTGTGTATCACCATGTCCTTCCATTTCATGATAGAGTAGGATCCCATGTGGGATGTACTCCCACTTTCTTCACCTGCTGGAAAACGTTGATCTTCCCAACCCAGGGATCGAACCTGGGTCTCCCTTACTGCAGGCAGAATCTCTACCATCTGAGCCACCTGGGGAGCCTTTTAGTTCTTCCTACATGTTGGCAATCATGAACAGAGCTGCTGTTAACATCCTGTGCAGGTTTTTGTGTGAACCTGTTTCCATTTTTCTAGGATGAATACCTAGAAGCCATCCTGACACTCTATTTTTTTTTTCAAACTTTAACATTTTTATTTTGTATTGTGGCATAGCCGATTAACAATGTTGTGATAATTTCAGGTGAACATTGAAGGGACTCAGCCATACATATACGTGCATCCATTCTCCCCCAAATGCCCCTCCCATCCAGGCTGCCACATGATATTGGGTAGAGTTCAATGTCCTATAAAGTTCCATGTCCTTGTTGGTTATTAATTTTGAACTGATGCTTTTTATTTTAAAATTTTTATTATTTATTTGGCTGTGCCAGGTCTTAGTTGCTGCAGGATTTTTAGTTGAGGCATGTGGGAGATAATACCTCAACCAGGGATCAAGCTCGCCGCCCTCTCCCCCGTAACCCTGCATTGGGAGCTCGGAACCTTAGCCACTGGGCCACCAGGGAAGTCTTCCAACCTGTTAAACACTCTTAAGGGATGCTGGGGCTTTCCTGGTGGCTCAGCGGTAAAGAAGCCTCCTGCCATTGCAGGAGACACGGGTTTGATCCCTGGCTTGGGGAGATCCCCTGGAGAAGGAAGTGGTCATCCACTCCAGTATTCTTGCCTGGAGAATTCCATGGACAAAGGAGCCTGGCAGGCTACAGGCCATGGGGCCAAAAAGAGTTGGACACGACTTAGCAACTCAACAAAAACAATAAATGGGATGGTGACTGCCTCTCCTGGCCCCCAGTTAATCACCTGCCTGTAACTACTGGGACATCCAGGGCCTGCCCCGCGCCTCTGGCCCTCTCAACCCCAGTGCCAGAAGCCTTCTGGTTAGAATGCTGGTTCTGGCCCCTCCCCTGGCTGCCCCGATTCAGGCCTCGGATGATTCGCGCTCAGGCCCAGCGCCATCTTCGCCTGTTCCTCAACACCGGGGAAAGGCAGCCTTTCTCAATCCACAAAAGCTTTCTTCCCACCCCTGCTCATAATTGCTGAACTAAGAAGGGTGCCCGAGGACCCTTCCTTGAATGCAAAACTATGCCCGGGTGGCCTTAACTGGACCCATCTTAGTAGAGAAACGACCAGAAACTGTTATGGGCATACTTTTTTCAACATTATATAAAAACTTACAAACATACAGAGAATGAGAACAATTCGTTGTACAAATTATCTACCTCTTAGATTCTACAGTGGAATTTTGCTATATTTGCTTCATCACATACACTTGATCCTCATTAGTATTGGATTCTGTATCTGCCAACTCACCTGCTTGCTGAAGTTTATTTGTAACCTCCAAGCTCATGCTCGCCGCACTTTCACGGTTGGAGGGCATGTGCAAAGCAGTGTGAAATTTGTCAACCCACATGCTGGTTCCTGCTGAGGCTGAACAAGGCAATGCTTTGCCTTCTTGTTTCAGCTCATATTGTAAACAAGTCTCTTTCTCACAGTCTATTTGGTACCACATTTTGTGCTATTTGTCCGTAATTTCACTGTGTCAGTGGTCCCCAAGGGCAACACTGAGGTGCTGTTTAGTGTCCCCAAGTGCAGGAAGGCTGAGCTATGCCTCCCAGAAAAAGTACATGTTGAATAAGCTTAGTTATAGGGCTGTTGGCCAAGAGTTCAATGCTAATGAGTCAATATAGTTATGTAAGGTGTCTTTAAACAGAAATAAATAAAACAAGGTTATATACTGATCTGTTGATGAAAATTTTGTTATCAGAGACTTAAAGGAACTTAACCCTGAATTTCTTCTAGAAGCAATGGCTTAGTACTTCCTCATTCAATACCTTATAGAAATATTGCAGACAGCAAGACTCAACTATATCAATCTACTTATCCATACATCAACTTTTGTTTTTGGATGCCTTCCTTTCAAAATAAATTACAGTCATCACTACCCATCACACCTAAATATTTCTGCACACAGATCATTGACTGGGGTTCAATATTTTATGGTGCCTTTAAAAAATATATTTTAAAATTTATTTTAAATGTGGCTGCAGCGGTCTTAGTTGTGACAGGCACTCAGCATCTTCATCGTGTAATGCGGGCTCTTTCACTGTGGCACATGCTCTCCAGTTGTGGCCCTTGGGCTCCAGAGTGTGTGGGCCCAGTAGTTGTGGCACAAGGGCTAGGCTGCTCCACGGAGTGTGAAATTTTAGTTACCCAACCAGGGACCGAACCTGTGTCATCTGCATTGCGAGACGGATTCTTAACCACTCAGCCACCAGGGATGTCTCTTATGGTGCTTTGTAAAATTGAGAGGCCCAAATACAATGAAATGAACAAGTTGGTACATCGTCTGAATTTTGAGCGACTCAGACACCTGTGTAACCCAGTGCTTCTCAAGATATCAGACATCACCATCACTGTGGAAAGTTGAAGGTGGGCAATCTTAAGTTATCTGCCTCTCCAGATATCTATTTATTTAAATGTCCTTAATTCCTCCTCACCACAAGAGGTCATACTTTCCAGTCACACACTTTATTTTGTTTAATGGCCATATCAAAGTTCACATTGATGTTAAATCCTAATATATTTTTATCTGAACTAGTTTATGTGTTGTTCAATGGCTCAGTCTGACTCTGCCACCCCATGGACTGCAGCACGCCAGGCTTCCCTGTCCTTCACTATCTCCTGGAGTTTGCTCAAACTCGTGTCCATTGAGTCAATGATGCCATCCAACCACCTCACCCTCTGCTGCCAGCTTCTCCTCCTGCCCTCAATCTTTCCCAGTATCAGAGTCTTTTCCAGTGAGTTGGCTCTTTGCATCAGGTGAACAAAGTACCGTAGCTTCAGCTTCAGCATCAGCCTTTCAGTGAATCTCCAGGGTTGATTTCCTTTAGCATTGACTGGTTTGATCCCCTTGCAGTCCAAGGGACTCTGGAGAATCTTCTCCAACACCACAGTTAGAAAGCATCAATTCTTCGGCTGTCAGCCTTCTTTATAGTCCACCTCTCACATCCATACATGACTACTGGAAAAGCCACAGCTTCGAGCTGGTTTCTGCTTTCTACAAACTCAGTTCATGAAGGGAGAGGAGGCAGGGCAAAGGGGCATTTCTCAGGTTGTGGAAGGCTACTGGAGTCAAGCTCCTTTGGTGAGCAAAGGCTGTTCCAGCTGCAGGGCCTTTGTACTTGCTGTTCCCTCTGCCTGTTGCTTTTTGAGAAGTGGGTTCCTCTTTATCCTTCAGATCTCAGCTCATGTGCTACCTCCTCAGAGATTGTGACCACCCTGGCTACAGTGGCTTCTTTCTTGGTCTCTACTTCCTTTAAAACACTGACCTCAATCTGTAATTATTTTTGTTTCTTCTTTGTTTATTGCATCCTCTCTCCCTCAGACTGTCATCTCTGGGAGGGCAGAGGCCATGTCTGTCTTATTGACCCACATCTCCAGCCTGAAACACAGTAAGAATCCAACACGTGTTTGGGAGATAGACGTGCCCGATGCGTGTGTGTGCAGGCCAGTGAGGGGTGCCTCGGTGCTCCGTACTAGGCCTGAAAAGTCAAAGGCTGGTTTGGGACTCTCCAGTCCGAGTCCAGCAGGGTAAGGCTCTTTTCCCATTTGACTCCGGCACACGTCAGGCTCTGCACAACTGGCACACACAGCTGTGCTGCAAGGATGCCCTTTAATGAGGGGGTCTCTCCTCCTATCTCTGGGTCCAATGGATGGGTTCAGGAAGGGAAACCAAGGCCCTGACGTGCCCTCAATCCCGTTTCGAACCCACAGGGTCTGGAGAGGCGCAAGGCCACGCACCCTGCCCAGGGCGCCGGCGGCGATGCCGGACCCCGCGGCGCACCTGCCCTTCTTCTACGGCAGCATCTCGCGCGCCGAGGCCGAGGAGCACCTGAAGCTGGCGGGCATGGCCGACGGGCTCTTTCTGCTGCGGCAGTGCCTGCGCTCGCTCGGCGGCTACGTGCTCTCGCTCGTGCACGAAGTGCGCTTCCATCACTTCCCCATCGAGCGCCAGCTCAACGGCACCTACGCCATCGCGGGCGGAAAGGCGCACTGCGGCCCGGCTGAGCTATGCGAGTTCTACTCGCGCGACCCGGACGGGCTGCCCTGCAACCTGCGCAAGCCTTGCAACCGGCCGTCGGGGCTCGAGCCGCAGCCCGGGGTCTTCGACAGCCTTCGCGATGCCATGGTGCGCGACTACGTGCGCCAGACTTGGAAGCTGGAGGTGAGAGCGCGGGGTCAGGGGGGCAGGCCCTGGGGGAGCTTGGCCAGAGAGGAGCCGTTTCAGGAGGGGGTGGGTCTTTTGAAAGCGGGGCTGGGGGAGGGGCTTGGGGCGGAGCCGGGGGGGGCGGGCCTTGAGAAGGTGGGGCCGGGGAGGGCGGGACCTGGGGCCGAGGGAGCTATGGGTCTTGGTGAGACCGGCAGTCTTTGCCAGCCTGCGCTGTGCTTTGCTGCGCCCGTTTTAGATGCTAGAGGGATGGGACCTGGTTGGGGGCAGGACCTAGTAGGAGACCTCGGAGGCAGGGGCCTGAGCGATGCTATGGTGCTTATCCGAGGCAAAGTGTAAGTCGGGGAAAGTTGAGGTCGCTCTGAGTCCGGGACGGACGAGGTTGGGAGCGGGACCCCAGGAGCGGGGGTTTGGGCTGGGAGCAGCGCCCTGAGGTAGGCTGGCCCGCAGGGACAGTGGCTTGTGGTCTTCGACAGCCTGCAGTGCCCGATTACCAGTGTCAGGTCTTCCTTCAAGTGGGAGATGAGCGTGGGGCCTACTGGAAGGCGGGGCCTGGGCCGTGGCCTATGCCCGGAGCCTGGATGGATTGGATCGGGACCACGGAGATGAGAGGAGAGGTGGCTGTCCTCATCAGCCTAAAAGACTTAGGTCCTAGGCGCGCCTGAGTTGGGAGTGTCCAGGAGATGGAAGAGGGGTCCTGTGGCGGGCACTTAACGACACTCACAGGTCTTCTTCACCCTCCCTTCCCCAGGGCGAGGCCTTGGAGCAAGCCATCATCAGCCAGGCACCCCAGGTGGAGAAGCTCATTGCCACGACAGCTCACGAACGGATGCCCTGGTACCACAGCAGCCTGACGCGCGAGGAGGCCGAGCGCAAACTCTACTCGGGCTCCCAGACCGACGGCAAGTTCCTGTATGTGGGGCTTGGGGCCTGGGGTTTTGGGGGGGTGAGGCTTGGGTGGACCTCAGTGAGCAGGTGGGTATTGAGGGAGTGTGCCTGTGCTCACAAGTGCTGGTGACTCAGAGTTGGGAGGCCTGGGTTGAAAGCCAGCGTCTGCTACTTAGCAGCTGGGCTTGCTGGGCAAGTATCGTAACTGCTTGCTTGCATTAACTCTTCTGCATTCACCAAATATTTACTGAGTGCCTACTACGTGCCAGGCACTGTTCCAGGCATTGAGGACGTGGCAGTGCATAAGACAGACACAAATCCAGTGTCCTTGAGGAGCAGGCAGACAAAAAAATGAGGATTCACTGAAACATAGAGTATGTCAGATGGTGGCAAGTGCCGTGTGTGGAGCCGGGCAGGGGGTTGCAAGCTGAGCTTAGGTGGCCAGAGAAGGTGACTTTTGCGTAAAGAACCGAAGGAGGTGATAAGTGGGCTGTGAGCTCTCTGGGAGGTGTTCCTGGCAAGTACTCAGACCAGGAGGAGATTCTTGGCATGTTCCAGAAGCAGTGAGGAGGCCAGTGCGCTTGGAGCTGAGTAAGTGACAGCTGGAGTGGGAGGGCTTTCCAGGTGGCACTAGTGGTGAAGAATCTGCCTGCCAATGCAGGAGACATAAGACACGTGGGTTCAATCCCTCGGTTGGGAAGATCCCCTGGAGAAGGAAATGGCAATCCACTCCAGTATTCTTGCCTGGAGAATCCCATGGCCAGAGGAGCCTGGCAGGCTACAGTCCATGGGGTCACACAGAGTTGGACACAACTGAAGCAACTTAGCACCCATGCATGCATGGAGTGGGAGAGGGTGAGGCCAGGGAGGTGACTTTGACTTTGACCCTGAGTGAGGTAGGAGCCCTGGGGAGCATTGAAACTGCTCTGTGGATGATGATAGTACTAACTCAAGGATCTGTTAGGGGAAAACACCAATTAATGTGTTAAGCGGTCTTAAACAGAATCGAGCGATAGAAGGCGAGATGGCAGGATGGCGTAACCGATGCAATGGACATAAACTTGGGCAAACTCTGGGAGATGGTGAAACAGGGAAGCCTGGTGTGCTGTAGTCCATGGGGTTGTGAAGAGTCAGACATGACTTGGTGCCTGAACAACAATAAACAAAAGTCAAGTATCTGGCATATACTAAAAGTGCACTGAATGTTAGTATATGTGGGTAAATGCGGTATCTCTGCCTGAGCCTGAGCCGTGGCTGAGCCATGTGGCTGTCTATGAGTTAGTTATTATGAAAGAGTCTGTCTAAAGCTATTCACAGCCCTGTGCTGGGGCTGCTCTTTCTGGTCAAGACCTGGGTTCCTCTATCAAGCAGGTGTTATCCAGATGTCAGCTGAGGTCATAGAGAGAAAGTTGGTGCCTGTCTCTTTCCTGTGGCCTCAGGAAGCACAGCATCCTCCCCTAAGATGTGAATTCTTGAGGGCCTCCCTTCTCGTGGTCTCTTCTTGGCCTGAGATCCTGCCTGGCTGAATCCTTGCTCTCACCCACCTCAGGGCCATCCCACTTGGAGGAACTGACCTTTTCCGCTTGATTTCCCCTCCCCTGTGAGGCCTGAGCATGTGCACCAGATTATCTGCAGGGATCCCTCTACAAGATTCTTGTAATAATAATAAAATATTATTGTCAAATAATACAATATTTTTTTTCACCCTGCATAAAAAAGCTAGGCTGTAAATTGAAGTGGAGTTTGCAAAGCTTCTGAGGGAATTCTTGAATGCATGTTATAGATAATACTCAGCTGCAAAGATGGCTTCTGAACAACTTAAGGCTATTTTCTAAGACTGAAGCTGAGGGAGCTAGGATCTGGATACAGTATAGACTGAGGCTGATGCTGGGGTTCAGAAACAGCTGGGGCACTGACATGATGAGGGCCATGACTCAGGGAGGGACATGTTGAGACCAAGAGCCGCTACGGTGAGCCAGACTCCTGGACAATTAGGCAAGGCATGCTCTGGACAGAAGCTGTTGTAGACTCTTCTTGTGTTTCCTGTCACCAATAATGGCTTTCTCAATATGTGGATAGTTAGGGACTGAAGGTCAAAGCAGTAGGCACAAAATCTCATGAACGAACACCCCTGGCTCATCATGATGCCAGGGATAAGCCCAGGACTGGTCTAGTTCTGCAATGAGGGTGCAGGTGTGATGGAAAGTCACAGGCCCCTGTGGCCAGGAGTCAAGACCAGGGCCATACTTATCACTGACCACTGTTCAGAGCTGCTGGCAAATGGATGGAATTATACCGAATGCTCTTTGCTGCCAAAGCTCACTTCCTTTCTGCCTATTTGCAGCATTTGTGGTCCTGATTGATTCAACTGAAAAAGACACCTGAACCCTGGAAAGGGCCTTCAAGACTATATCATTAAGTGTTTCTTAATGGACCACAGGCCCCTTTGGAAATTGTACTGAAGCTGAACACTACTCATAATCCCCAATACATGTTTACCCCCAAAGATTTTGCAAACAGTTATATGAGATCATGGGCTTCCCTGGCAGCTCAAACAGTGAAGAATCTGCCTGCAATGCAGGACATGCAGGTTCAATCCCTGGGTCGGGAAGATCCCCTGGAGAAGGGCGTGGCAACCCACTCCAGTGTTCTTGCCTGAAGAATCCTGTGGACAGAGGAGCCTGGCAGGCTATAGTCCATGGGGTCACAAAGAGTCAGATACAGCTGAGTGGCTCACACTTATAGGAGATCATGGTTAATCCTGAACCTCACTTTTGGAGCCCTTTTCAGGATAAGACCGTCTGAGTTAGCTTTGTTCTTTCATTTTACATGTGAGGAAACTGAGGTACACAGAAGAGAAGCAACTTGATGGAGGTGCACAGAGAATCTGTCAGACCCAGGTAGCAATCAATTGTAGGGTCAGAAATGGGTTTACATCCTGGATCCATCCCAAACCAACTGTACAGTTGAGGCAAGAGATGTAATCTCCTTGAACCTCAGCTTCCTCGTGTGCAAACTGTGGGTAATTATAGCACACGGTGGGTATCTTGTGGAGAACGTGGTGAAGATGAAAGGACAAATAGTGAAGAATTGAGCAAGTATAGTCATAAATGGCAGCTTATTTTTATCACCATCATCCAGTTCCATGTATTATTTTGTAAATATTTATCTATTTTTGGCTGTGCTGGGTTTTCGTTGCTGCACGGCCTTTTCTCTAGTTGCAAAGAGTGGGGGCCACTCTCCGCTGTGGTGCATGGCCCTCATTGTGGCTTCTCTTGTTGCAGAGCACAGGCTCTAGGGTGCCTGGGCTTCAGTAGTTGCGGCATGTGGGCTCAGAAGTTGCAGCTCCCAGACTCCAGAGCACAGGCTTAATAGTTGTGGCACATGGGCTTAGTTGCTCTATGGCATGTGGGATTGTCCCAGCTCAGGGATCAAACCCATGTCTCCTGTGTTGGCAGGCGGATTCTTTACCACTGAGCCAGAGGGCAGCCCTCTATATTTTATTTTAAAAGTGGAGATAGAAGTTGATGTGTTAGCCCGTACCTCTAGTTTTTCAGTTCAGGTTTGAACTTCAAGGACAGAGAACTGCCACCAACTGGTGGATTTTTAGTAAACAAAGTCGAATTTGTGGCATTGGAATGTATTTGGTGAACACACCAGTGTCTTTGCCCATATGGGACTGGTGGCTGCTCTTTTGTGAATGCTTATGTCTCATCCCAAAGACAGGGCATCAGTCAGCCTTTGCTGTGTGACAAACCAGCCTAAAGTGCTGTAGCTTAAAATGCCAGTTGCTTATTCATCCTTGATTCAGTGGGTTGGCTCTTTGGGCTTAGTTCAGCTGGGTGGCTCTTCAGCTGCTTTCCTTTGCACTTGTTTGTGTGGTCACAACTGGGGGGTTGCCTGGGGCTGGAAGGTGTGGGATGGCCTCACTCACAAGTCTGGCAGTTGGCAGGCTGGGGTGCCTGCGTTCTCCTTTGTGTGGCTCCCCCAGTGGGCTAGCATGGACTCATTTCTGTGGTGGTTGCAGGGTTGCCAGGAAAAGCAAAAAAGGGCAGGCAAGCCCCAGTGCTCAACCATTTTTCAAGTCTCTTCCTGTGTCCTGTTTGCTAATGTTTTATTGGCCACAGAAAGTCATGTGGTCAAGCCCTGATTCAAAACATGTAGAACTAGAGTCCATCTGTTGATGGGAAGAAATGCCTAATATTGGGGCTGTGTTTTTTTTTTTCAGTATTCCACACATTTGCAGGTGAGTGGCTGGGCATTGAGTTTTTGTTTTCAGTTCAAAAATCTTAGAGTTTGAACTTATGAGGTATTTTCACTTCTCAAAAGGAGAGAACTAGAAATTAGAGGCCGTTACCTCCAGGTCAGCCTACCAGTCTAGTTATGGAAGCTCCTTCCTTTCTGTGGGATATTTGCACTTCTTAGTTTGTTGTAGGATTCTCTTCCTTGACTTTGGTGCTCCCCTGTTGCTCCCCAACATACCCTGTTTCCTGTCTCTCCAGGTGTCCCCGAATGTTGTGAGCTGGCCTGGGAACCATGTCAGCCTTCATTGAATTGTTCTTTTGGGAACTTGCTATCTGGGAATGGATGGGATATTCACAGTCACCCCTCCATTCTTCACTCAGGTTTTGCCATGGAGATTTAAGGGATATTTCTCTGTCCCTTTGGCCTAAGGAAGGGTTGCAAGGTAAACTCGCATCTGTCTTGTTCACCACTGGACTCCTACCCTTAGAACAGTGCCTGGCATGTGCTCAACACTTAGTAAATATTTGCCCATTGAATGGATATCCATGGGCAGGACCCAAGCTCTGAGAGTGTGTGGTCTGAGGGTACCCACATGGGTTATTCCATGACTGTTTCCTGCTGCATGCTGCTGGCCGACTCTCGTGTAAGTCAGTTCAGTCCTCTAGATTATTGGTCAGTTGTCTGCAACTTCCACAGTGCTAGAGACCCCAGGAACAGCTGCCCTCCCTCCTCTGCTGGAAAGCTACACTTAACCTTGGAATAGAACCTTGTGCCAGGACGCTGACTGGTTTTGCCATGGGATGGGAGGGTGCGGGGTGCCTAAACTGGCCTGTGTGTCTGTGTGCGTCCATGCACACGCACATGTGCGTGGTTGGGCAGGTTCTTACTGCATGAAGTCACCATGTTTGAGGGGCTCCATGCCCATTCATAGACATGGAAGATCTTAACATTTATTTTGGCAAATTTCCAGAAGAGTACAATCAAGGGTCTCATTCTGTTAAAGGTCATCTGTTATGATAATTGATGAGTCTATTGTGATGATGAGGTGACTTGTTCTGATTTGTATGAAGGTGCCCTATGATCTAGCCATGGACCTGTGCTTACCTTTATCACTCAATGTATAGAAATAGCTTTGCTTCCCCAGGAGAATGGTCTTAACGCTGCGTGTCCCCCATGAGTGGCTCTGTGTCCACCATAGATGGAAAAATATCCCACCATGAGTGGCCAATTGTCTTCCCCCACCCACTTGTGGCCAAGTGTCTGGCCATGGGTGGTGAGATGTTGAGCCATGGAGAACCAGGTGTCCCCAGTGTATAGCCAAGTGTTGCCCCCCAAATGGCCAAGCATCCAGCTGGGGGTGGCTGAGTGCTCGGCTATGCAGGGCTGAAACCCCACCACGGGTGGTCCAGTATTCCCCTGTGGACGGCCCCATGCCTGTGCTTGTGAACATGGTCCTCCTCTCTGGTCGCCCCGGTGCCCCCTCCCCTAGCCCTACCCAGTAGGTCTGGAGGTCAAGCGGGGCGTGACCTTGGTCCCCACAACCCCTGCCACTTCTCCATGGGGCTCTGGGGTGCAGAGCCCGTAGGGTATAATGTGTGGGAACTGAGTTCCGGTAGGAGGGAACCCCCAGGGGCCCAGGTGGTTGTCGGGGTGACACCCCCTCCTCCTTCTGCCAGGCTGAGACCCCGGAAGGAGCCGGGCACGTACGCGCTGTCTCTGATCTACGGGAAAACTGTGTACCACTACCTCATCAGCCAGGACAAGGCGGGCAAATACTGCATTCCCGAGGGGACCAAGTTTGACACACTCTGGCAGGTAAGCCACCCACCCGCCCTGTTGTAGTGGGGAGACTGTTTGGGGGGTGCTCAGGCTCCTGGGGAAGGGGGAGTCCCAGCCCTGACCCCACCCCCCACAGCTGGTGGAGTACCTGAAGCTGAAGGCTGATGGACTCATCTACTGCCTGAAGGAGGCCTGCCCCAACAGCAGCGCCAGCCCAGGTGAGTGGGGCGGCAGTGGGGGCGGGGGGGGGCGGAAGACCACGGCTCCACCTCTTCACTGTCCCTTCTGCTCCCCCAGGGGCCGCTGCTCCTACCCTCCCCGCCCACCCGTCCACTTTCACCCAGGTGAGTCAGGGGCCTCGGGATGGAGCACAGTGGGCGATGGGTCCTGATCCCAGGGTGGGACAGTCAGGGAAGAGCGGGGCTGCCATGGAACAGAAGAGGGTCCCCCTGAGCACTGTCCCTGGGAGTCCTCAGAGGATGTGGTCCCATGAGAGGGGCTGGGTGCCCCCAGCCCAGGCCCTGCTGACCCCATGACCTTTACCTCAGAGACGGATCGACACTCTCAACTCAGATGGATATACCCCTGAACCAGGTGAGCCGGCAGAGGTGAAGGTGTGTGGGGGCTTGTGTCAGGCTGAGATCGGGCTCCTGGCTAGGCCCTGGGGTGTGTCGGGGAGGGACCTAGGCCAGGCCTGGCCTCTGGCAGTGGGCTGGGTTGCCCTGTGCAGAGTGTGCCTGCAGATGGGTGTGCATGGGGGCGTACGTATCACGCCTGCACACGCATGCATGTGCCCGGGGCATGCTGACACACGGGGAGTACACCTGGCCGTGCCCAGGCAACCCCGGGGGTAGAAACACATCCAGAAGCACCTCCTGTGTGCCACTCACGCCCTAGCACACCGAGCGTGTGAGCTTTGCAGAGTCCTCCTGACAAACCACAGGAGGCGGTCATGGTCGTTATTCTCATTTTACAGAAGAGAGAGGAGGGCCGGGACTGTAGGTCCCAGAGCGGGCCGGGGTGGAGCTGGGATTTGACACCACAGCCCACGTACCTCACATGCCTGCCACAGATGCTCGTGTGTTTCATGTATGGATGCAAGCCTGGAGTCCTTGTACACATGGCTGTGTGGTTCATACATGGACAGGGGTGGGCATGACACGTGTGCACATGTGTCAGATGTGCACGCGGCAGCTGGCCCACTAATGGTTGCTTGTGTAGATACACTTTAGGACCCCTATCACACACGGAGACATGGGTGAGAGAATTTGTGGGTGCACATGTGTGAACACGCAGGTGCACACATGTTACACGTGCACATTAGATGTGGCTTCACAGTCGGTGCGACCAGGAGCGCACACAAGTGCACATGCTCACACATGCTCTGCATGGTGTGACCTGTGGCGCGTGTGCCTGGAGGGCGCCAGGGCTGCCCTGTCCTCCTCCCGCCCCTGTCGCCGTCCCTGCTCCTGACTTGGGAGTGCACACCTGTGTGTGTGCCCAGCGCGGTTAGTGTCCTCAGAGAAGCCGCGAACGATGCCCATGGACACCAGTGTCTACGAGAGCCCGTACAGCGACCCCGAGGAGCTCAAAAACAAGAAGCTCTTCCTGAAGCGTGAGAACCTCCTCATGGCTGACATCGAACTCGGCTGCGGCAACTTCGGTTCAGTTCGCCAGGGCGTCTACCGCATGCGCAAGTAAGCCCCCACCCTGGCCGGGGAACCGCTGTGGGTGGGGCGGAGGGGGCGTGGCCTCTCCAGGCCTTGTGGGGCGGAGCCAGGGTGAGACTTCAGACTGACTGTGAGGGGGGCTTACCTGGGAGAGTTCGGGACAGTCCCGAGAGGGGGTGGGAGGAGCTGGCCAGGGGCAGGGAGAGTTTGGGCTAGCTGCAGTTGCGGTGGAGTCCTTGGCTGATCGCAGGGGAGCTGCTGAGGGGCCAACCCTCGTCTCCTCCATTGACTGGCCTTTGGATACATGCTGGTCATTGGATATGGGCTGCCCCTGGGGAGGGCGAAACTGAACCGGTTCTTTTTGGTGAGGGGCGGTTCCTGGTGAGGGGCTTGACTGTGAGCTCTAAGTGACGGGGAGGTCTAGGCGGCAGACCACAGTACCCGCTACACAAGAGAGGCAGGTCCGGTGGGGATGCGGGAGTGGTCCAGGCCCGTGCGGGCTCAGGCGGGGCCCCTCCATGTGTCTCACGGCAGGAAGCAGATCGACGTGGCCATCAAAGTGCTGAAACAGAGTACGGAGAAGGCGGACAAGGACGAGATGATGCGGGAGGCACAGATCATGCACCAGCTGGACAACCCCTACATCGTGCGGCTCATTGGGGTCTGCCAGGCCGAGGCCCTCATGCTGGTCATGGAGATGGCCGGCGGCGGTCCCCTGCACAAGTTCCTGGCCGGGAGGAAGTGAGCCCCTGGGCTGGCGGGGCGTCTGGGACTGGGGGCTGGGCCTGTGCACCCAGAGGTGTGCGCCACGCTCATTTCCCCATGTTTGTAGACACATTTACACCTGCCGCCCACACTTACACCCCTGGCAGATCTGATCGCAGGTTTGAGTTTCAGCTGTCACTAACTCTTGTGACACCAGGCGGGTCTCTTAATTCGTCTGTGTCTCAGTTTCTTCATTTGAAAAACTGCAATGCCCCCTTCAGGGGCCCTTGAAGTCAGATGAGCTGATATTTATAAAGTGCTCAGAACAGGGCCTAGCACTGCTTGTCGGAGCTTTGTAAGTACTAGCTCTGTTGCTTCTGCCACCCCAGCTCTCCCTGCCAATTCAAGATCCCCTGTGATGGTTGATTGTCTTTGACCTAAAGCAGGGTCAGAAAACTGCAGCCAGGGTTGTTTTCTATAGCCTGGTTTTGCATCTTCAAAGGTCTCCAAAAAAAAAAAAAAAAAAAGGACTATGTAACAGAGACCATGTGTGCCCTGCAAAGGCTGAAATACTTACTCTCTGGCCCTTTAGAGAAAAAAATTTGGCCGACTTCTAATACAAAGAAATTGCAGTTTCATTTGGTTTCTTCATGCCTCAAACTCTTATCCTCATGACAGAATCTTTTACGTTCATGGAGGCATGTGACCTTGAACCCGAGCTCTCACTGGAGCACGTGCCTTCACGGGTCCCAGCTCAGGCACTCAGTTATTCCACAGGTGTTTCCTGGGCAGTTTCTCTGTTGGGGACTATTACCAATACTTGGGATTATCACTGGAGAGAGAGACAAAGCTCTTTGCCCTTATTCTGGTTGAGGAAGAGAGGCCTTAATAATAATTATAATAAAGTATATAATGTCAGGCTGGGAGGTGAGAAGTGAGAATGTGAGGTTTCTGCAAACTGAGGGAGGCAGCCAGGTGCAGCTGTAGGGAAGAGTGGGCGGCTGGTGCGAAGCCCTGAGGTGCCTGGAGTGGTGGAGGAGCCCTGAATTAGGGCCCTGAGTGCAGGAGGGCGGGGAGGTGATACGGGCAGGGGTGTGACAAGGTGGGTGACGCATGACCTTGTCGGCTCTGGGGAGGACTTGGACATTTACGCTGAGTGAGGTGGGAGCTGTGGGGGCTGTGAGCAGAGGAGAGCAGGGCCTGAGGCCGGTGTGTGAAGGACAGGCTGGGGCGGGTGAGGACAGAGCTGGCTGTTCAGGTCTCGGCTAGTGATGATGGGGGCCGGTCCAGGGTGGCAGAAGCAGACATGGAGAGAAGTTGGGGGACACTGGAGGAATTCTGAAGGCAGAGCTGCCAGGGTTTGCTGATGGATTGACTATTGCGTGTGAAAAAGAGGAGCTGAGGGCAAGGCTTGAGTACATGACAAGATGAAAGGGGAGTGTGTGTGTGTGTGTGTGTGTGTGCGCGCGTGCACCTGTGGACAATCAGGAGCTTGACTTCATGATCTTAGAGATGCCCAGGAGACTTCCTGAGGGCACACAGGGGATGCATTAAGTTTGGGGATCATGGTGGGTAGAATTTAAAGCCTGAATGAGGGCAGAAGTTTGTGTCTGTTTTGTTCACACACTGGGTGTGTCCCCACCGCATGCCTAGCACACAGCAGGTGCACAATAAGCACAGAGGCTCAGTTGGATCAGACTGGGGCTTTGCCCCCTTGGGGACTTGGGCATCCTGTCCCAGCTGCTCCCTTCTTCCCCCTCACCCTAGGGAGGAGATCCCCGTCAGCAACGTGGCGGAGCTGCTGCACCAGGTGTCTATGGGGATGAAGTACCTGGAAGAGAAAAACTTTGTGCATCGTGACCTGGCGGCCCGCAACGTCCTCCTGGTCAACCGGCACTACGCCAAGATCAGCGACTTCGGGCTCTCCAAGGCCCTGGGTGCCGACGACAGCTACTACACCGTGAGCCCCTGGCCCTGGGATGCCCAGACGGGGGAGGGTTCCTGAGCCCTGTCTCAGCATTATCTCCCGCCCCCCAGGCCCGCTCAGCCGGGAAGTGGCCGCTCAAGTGGTATGCGCCTGAGTGCATCAACTTCCGCAAGTTCTCCAGCCGCAGTGACGTCTGGAGCTATGGAGTCACCATGTGGGAGGCCTTCTCCTACGGGCAGAAGCCCTACAAGGCAGGCGTGGGCAGAGGCGGGTGGTGGGCTGGGGGAGGGAGCCCTGATTACTCACACGTGCACTTGACTTTGGCTTGAGCAGAAGATGAAGGGCCCGGAGGTCATGGCTTTCATCGAGCAGGGCAAGCGGATGGAGTGCCCACCAGAGTGTCCCCCTGAGATGTACAAGCTCATGAGCGATTGCTGGACCTACAAGTGAGTGCCAGCGGGTGGGAGGGTACCTGGCTGAATTGACACCTGGGACTGGGGCAGGAGGTTGTGGTGTCCAACAGTCAAACATCACTCTTCCCACCCAAAGACCCACGCAATTCATGGCCTTTCCAACCCACAGTACCTTGACTCCCCTGCGTCTGTGCTCAGCTCTTCAACACATTGGCCCTACAATGCTCTAGCACCCCAACACCCTACCTGTGGACACCCAGGGCCCCAGCATCTAAAACCTCAGTCCCCCTCAGCCAGCACTCAAGCAATCCTGCAAGATTCAAACAAGTCAGTACTGTTACCCAAAATATGACCAGTACTCAGGGCCTGGGGTGATATTCCACTGTATATCCCCATCCACTTTTCCCCATCAGCCAACACCTAGTTGCCCATCAAGGCAACATTGAAGCCCCCAAATATTCAATATCCCCCACCTTCATGTACTTGAAGTCCAGTGCTTGAACACCTAACCCCTAACACCATCAGTATCTACACTTCCAAGTACAGGTAACATGCACCCAAACAAGGTGTCACCCTTCACTAATCATGCAATGCTTAGGCATTCCAGTATTTGATCCCTTTACTGCCTCAATGTCAATTATTCCACTGGAATAATTACACCTGTCACACTGATACCCAGACATCCAAGCAATCCAATAAATAGACACCCTGTTTATGTTGGGTGATGGTAAGGGACAGGGAAACCTGGCGTGCTGCAGTCCATGGGGTTGCAAAGAGTTGGACAGGATTGTGGGACTGAACAACAAATTTATGATAAATTAATAAGAAATGATCAGATCATTCCTACTCCAATATATATTAAGCCAGCCTCTATCAGGAAACGCTCAATATACCAACACCTCAATATCCAGAGACTAGAGTCTAATACTCCAACACAGTTCATGGATACTTCACACACGGTACCATTAATACCTGGAATCTCCACTAGATGAACCCATCCCCCTCCTCACCCCAGTACTGTTCCATCCCGGGCAGCATACTTGCATCCATGTGAGCCCACAGCTAGCACCCAAGTACCCTGCCCAAATACCCATGCTCAGTACTTCAGCACTCAGGGTCCCAGCTCCCTGGAGTCAAGCTGTCACCCCAACCCTCAGTGACCTCTCCAGTCTAAGTCTTCAGCAGTGACCTCTAAGTGACCTCTCCAGTTTAAGTCTTCAGCAGTCAGGACTCAGTATACGCTTCCTGTCGATCCTGAATGTCGGCCCTTCTCTTACGCCAGAGGGCAACCCCTGCATTGCAGTTGTCTTACACGCAGGAGATTCTCCCACCCCATCACCCACTAACCCCTGCCCCACTGCTTTCTGAGCCTCGTGCATGCCCACCCACTAGCTGCAGTTGGGTTCTGGGGGTGTGGTCAGCCTCCTGGATCTCCACTACCCCTCGCAGGTGGGAGGACCGCCCGGACTTCGCCGCAGTTGAACAGCGCATGCGCACCTACTACTACAGCTTGGCGAGCAAGGCGGAGGAGCCTGGCGCTTGTGCAAATGGGGTTGAGGCTGCGTGTCCCTGAGCTCCACCCGGCCCAGGGCCTGAGGCCCCCACGCCCCCAGCTTTTCCTCCTGTGCCCTCAGCTCTCTCCCGGGACTTCCAGGCTGGGCCCGGCCCAGTTTCTCTCTGGCCCACACTGGTCTGGTATTCCCAGCCTGGTCACCTGGCCCCTCTGGCTGGAGGAGGAAGCAAGACCTGAAGAAGATAGTCCTGGACTGGAAGCTACAGGGGAGCCCTGAGCTGAGGGGGGGTTGCTTACAGCTGGGACCCTCCTTCCTCTGGGTCCAGAAAGGCAGACTCTGGGAATCATCAGGCTGTGAGACCTGGAATCATTGGATAAATTCCAGCCTCTCCCTTGTTTGGGATCCCTCATCTTTCTGGGGTGGGGCTGGGAGGACCAGGAAAGGGTCAATGCACTGGGTCCATGAGAAGTGCCTGAAGCAGCTGTTTTTGTGTGGGTCTGGGGGCTGCTTTTCCCACCCCTCTGCCCTGGGAACATGTTCCTGTGAGTCGGGGGTCTGTGGGAGGTGAGCCTGGGGCCTGAGGGGCCAGGGTCACTGCTGACCCCAGCTGCCAGACCTTTGTGGACGGCGTGAAATAGGTGCTGCCCATGTTCACTGCGTGTGAGCCATCACCTGCAGAGACTTAAACACCCTGCTGGCACCTCCCCTCAGCCACGCCCCAACTTGTGCTTTTAAAGTCTCTTCAGGTGATTCCAGCATTCTGTCCCACCTACTCAGCTGCCTCCCCCTCTTCCCTGGGCCCAGGCAGTCACAGCTGGGAATCTTTATCAACCTGATGCCCCGTTGCGGACTCTGTCCCGGCTCAATCCCGCTCCAGAGAAGACCTGTCCAGGCCCTCGCTGCCTCAGCTTCCCCGCCTGGAGATTTGGGGTGCTGGAGCTCAGAAACTAACCGGGTGGGTGAAACAGAGCCAGGTCCCTGCCTCTTTTCTGGACTCACTCCCCCTTCCTCAACTGCAGTTAACCCCATGCTCAGTTCCCTGGCCTCAAAGAGCCGAGGGCTCCAGGGCGGCCATGAATCCCCCTTGAAACCAGGGAGATGCCAGGAGATTTTCTGCAGCTTCGGGGAAGGTAGATTTTCTTTCTGTTTGTTTGTGGAGCTCTAGAAAGTCAGAGGCTCTTTCGTAGAACTATAGGGTGCGGGTGGGGGGACAGGGGCTTTCGGGATTGTGTGGAGGCTGAGCACGAGACCTGGGTGGGGATACATTATTTGGTAAATGTACATATTAGTCAGTTTGTGTTACTGACTTTAACACCATTAAAATGCAAAAATTGTTTTTTAACTTTTCAAGTGAATGAACAAATCAAGAAAAGGTACATCAATAGTACTGTTTTGTGGCTTCCCAAGTTGTACTGTTTGCAGGTATTTTAGTTTTATTAAACCACTTGTTATTCCTGGATAATTATTTACATTGTGACATAAAGTATTATATCACAATGGAAAACATTTTCGCTGTCTGCATTTCTTTTATGGGCGTTACTATTATTGTTTCATGTTATAATTATTGCTGAAAATACTTTATGGGGAGGAGGTGTTTAAAGTGATCGCTCTGGGTGTCAAATACACTGGAGAAAGCTGATGTCATTCAGTTGCTAAGTCGTGTCTGACTCTTTGCGACCGCATGGACTGCAGCAGGCCATCTGTCCTTCACTATTTTACAGAGATTGCTCAAACTCATGTGCATTGAGTGGGTGATGCTGGAGAAGCTTGCACTAAATGACCATTGGGGCCAGTGACAGAGGGTGCAGTTTCAAAAAGATACCACGAGATGGCGGTGTTCCCCACGCCGCGGTGGCTCAGCTTCTGAAACCCGGCTCCTGCCTGCTGCCCCGTTTGAGCTACCTTTTTGCCCGGAGCAGAACCCACGACTCCCCCCAGGCCTCACAGCCCCTAGTCCTGTGCCCTGCAATCCATTCACTCCACAGCCATTTGAAGAATCTTTCCTGTGAGCAGCTCTGACCTCTTCCAGGGTTCCCCAAACATATTCATGTTAATGCTGACCTCTGGGCCTTTGCAGTTCCTATTCCTTGTGCCTGAATGGTTTTCACTATTTTACTAATGTCCACAAAACTCGTACTGCATTTAAAATATGAGTAAGTTACTGGGGGAGGTTACTTAATCTGTGCCTCTGGTTTGGCCAGAAAGAGAAGGTAAATCCAGGTTGAAGAATTAGAAAACCTGAAAGGCAGTGGGGAGACACACAGGGTGTTTGAGCAGGGCAGAGTCCTGGGAAGTAAAGGAGAAAGGCCTCCCCTCCCTCCAGCCCTTCAGGTGTAGGGCGCTCTGGCTTTGGCCAACCCAGGCCTCTTCTGTGGGTCCACCCGTGTCTGGCCCAGAGGGTCTTCCTCTCTCTTTGCTTTCCCCAGTGGGGCTGTTGCCCTCTGGTGACCTCCTCTGAGCCTGAGTCGGCCTCTGGTCCCTGGAAGACACCCGGTGTGTGTGCGGGGTCGGTCCCGGTGGGGAAGCTGCCAGCTGCAGGTGGGACCTGGCTGTCACCTTTCTGGAAGTGTGGTGACTCCCTCCAGTACAGAGGAGCTCGGAGGCCCCAAGAGGCTCACAGGATTCAGCGAGACACAGCTGGGAGCGAAGTCCCATGTGTAGGCACGGACCTGGCTGAGCCCGCTGGCATTCTGGGGGCGCAGGATGTTCTTGGGGTGGCATCCAGCGTTGTCTGCCTGTGTCTGTCTCTCTGTCCTCACTCTGTCCCCTCTGCTCCGTCTCAGTTTCTCTGTCTTAAGTCCCGCACAGCCTCCGCCTTCTCTTTCGGCCCCATCTCTCTGTCCACTAGTGTCTCTGTTGATTCCCATCTTTGGGCTTCTCAACCCTGAGGGTCCCTCCTCTCTCCTCTTGGGTTCTACTTCCTCTGACCTCAGTGCCCTCGGAGGAGAAGGAAGGGGCTGCCCCGGGAAGGGGCCAGGGCCAGGTGGCAAGCACAGCTGCTGTCTGGAGTCGCACACCCCATGCTGAGCTCCACTTTGGAAGGGCCTTTCCCATGACCTCCTGATCACTGTGGGCTGCCTCTTCCCTCTTCGCACCCTTTCTCATCTCCCGCTCTGACCTCTGTCCTGTTTCTTTGCTGCTTCTGTAGGTGTCACCCCCACCCATGGCTCAGCTGTCTGCGTGCTGCAGCTTCTGGGCTTTCCTGTCATTCACTGCCATGGCCTTGACACTGACCAAAGGCCAGTCCTCGGCTGCCTGCACCTCTGCTAACGCTCGGTCATCTTAGGTCCTTCCACGACCACTGGCTGGGGGTGGGCTGTGCAGTGTGGCTCGGCCGGGGCGGTGCTTGAGGACTCAGAAGACGGCACTTTGGAGGCCAGGGAGGGTCCGGCCGTTGAGTGGTCTAGGGGTACTTGCTCTTGGGCTTGGCTGTAGAGGGTGTGGGGCTTCTTCATGGGGAGCCTGGCATCGCTCTGGAGGCCTGACTGTCCCGGGGAAGCAGTTGTGAAGGTCCAGGGTAACTGCTGGTACAAAGCTCTGGTTGCTGGCTGGGGTGGTTCCATGGGCTGGTAACTTGTGTTCACGGGCTGGGCATTGAGTCAGTGGTTGTCATCAGCTTTGGTAGGTCACTGTTG
Source organism: Odocoileus virginianus (assembly GCF_023699985.2). Taxonomy (NCBI): domain Eukaryota; kingdom Metazoa; phylum Chordata; class Mammalia; order Artiodactyla; family Cervidae; genus Odocoileus; species Odocoileus virginianus. Next base: position 3,156,933 of record NC_069675.1, read on the forward strand.
TCATCAGTTTGGGGAGGTCAGCGTCTGCCCTTGGCCCTGGGAGGTCAGCGTTTGCCCTTGGCCCTGGGGGGTCAGCATTTGCTCCTGGCTCTGGGAGGTCAGCGTTTGCCCTTGGCTCTGGGAGGTCAGCGTTTGCTCTTGGCTCTGGGAGGTCAGAGGCTGCCCTTGGCTTTGGGAGGTAAGTTTTTGTCCTCGGCTTTGGGAGGTCAATGCTTGTCCTTGGCTGCTGGGTGTTCATTCGTTGCCTTTGGTTTGGGGAGTCTGGCTGCTGTTGGGGCTCTTCCCCTCATAGCTGGTGGTGGGTCTAGGGGGTGCTGAGGAGTTCCAGCTGCTGAGTCAGTGGATGAGTGTGTGTTGCAGGCAGTCACTGCTTATAGGCCCCTGGCTGTTATCTGCTGGAGCCTGGGTATTGTTTGTGTGTCGTCTTGGGGGTGTAGTTAGTGGAGATCAGCTCCCTCATCTTTCCTTCTTCCTATGTTATCTCTCTGTTCTGCCCACATTTCTGTTTCCATCTCTCTCTCTGCACCTCTCCTTTCCATTCACACGTGTTGAGCACTTACTGTGTGTGTAGATCAGCTGTAGCAGGGCTCTGGACCCTGCTCATAGGGGAAGAGGTGGGACCCCTGCCACGGAGCCTGGTCCTTGGACTGAAGTCATAGGTTTATATGGGGTGAAAGAGCTGGATGCTGTGTGCCAGAGAACCCTTGATCAAGCTCCTTGCTTTGAACCTTAAGGCTGAGTCCAGGGGGTGCTTGGACTGGCCTTGAATGCCTGGGGTCGGGGGTCTCAGTCACAGACTTTGGGCAGGTGCAGGGTCTCTCCCCTGGGGACTGAGAGGACTGTGAGCATCAGGGGAGAGCCTAGCCACACTGATATCTGGGCGGGTAGGGTGGGAGGAGAGTGTTCCAGGGGGGGGAAGAGCTCATGCAAAGGCCCTGGGGCATGACAAGGAGGCCAGTGTGGCTAAGCAGAGTGGGTCAGATGGAAGGGGTGGGGCAGAGTGTGCGGAATTTTGCCCTCACTCCAAGTGAGGCGGGAAGCTCTGGGGTTGGGCACACAAGGCTCCGGGCACAGACTAGCTCAGTCTGCAAACACGGCTCTCATGTGATGCCCGCTGTCATGGTGGATATGGGCTTGGCTGGGCCCAGGTGGGACTCATTCTAAGGCTTTCATGCATGGGAACCTTCTCATCATGAGTCAGGGCTCTCGAGGCCTTTTGAGGAATGGGCTGGGCTGCCCAAAGCTGTGGGAACAGCCCTTGTGACCCCTTAGCCCAGCAGGGCAGCCTTCTTCACAAGAGGAGGGAGTACAAGGCCCATGAGCAGTTGGGGGCAGAAGGCGCTGGACAAAGACTGGAGGGAGGGTGGGCCTTGGCAGAGGCTCCCTGGGGGTGAAGGAGAGGGGCTGTGGGAGGCAGTGTCTGACATCTCCTTGTGTGACTTCTTGCGATGAGCAGCTCATTACCTACCAAGGCAGCCAGGCTGGCCCGTGAGCTAGAATTCTTAGAATGTTCTTTCAAATGCTGACCCCAACCTGGACCTCCACCCCTCCCCTGTGGTCCCATAACCACACCAGGCTCACCTTTTTCTCTAAATATTTCACTCCTCCAATACTTATTGCATGCCTGTTGTGGAGATGTGTGTCCCTGGTACACAGACCCAGAGTCTCGCTGCAGTGATGGTGGAAGGCCATGTGACCCCGGGAGTCCAGAAGTGGCTCCTGACCTAGTTGAGAGGAGGTCAATCTGGTGGATTTCATGTAGAAAGTAACATCTAACCAGAGTCCCCTGTAGGATGAATGAAATTTGGCCACGGAAGAGGTGAGGAAAGAGTGTTCCAGGCACAAGGAACAGCATGTGGAAGGCAGAGAACATCGTTTTGGAAACCAAAAGAGGTTTGGAATGGCTGGAACACAGTGTTTGAGGAGGGATGCTGAGGCCAACAAAGGGGTCATGCTGGAACTGTGACCCCCTGGGAGACAAGTGACCTTTTCTTTTGTATTTCCTGGTTGCTCTGCCAGAAAGCAACTTATTCCCTGTCTTCTCCCACCCTCCCATGGTGCATGAATTATATAATTTTTCTTCTTTCTTTGAATTTGAAGTATAGTCAATGTGCAATAATATATAAGTTACAGTTGTACAATAGTGATTCACAATTTTTAAAGGCTATCCTCCATTTTAAAAATATTGGCTACATTCCCTGTATTGTACAGCATATGCTTTTAGCTCATTTTGTACTTGAGGACTCTTTTCCCCTCCCCTGTCTCGCCCCTCCCCGCTTCACTCTCCCCACTGGTAACTACTAGTTTGCTGTTTATATCCTTGAGTCTGCTTCTTTTTTGTTACATTCACTAGTTTGTTGTATTTGTTTTAGATTTCACGTATGTTCTGTTGTACAGTATTTGTCTTTCTCTATGTTAATTATCTCACTTACAGTGCCCACCACGGCCGACCATGTTGTTGCAGATGGCAAGATTCCCCTCTTTTCCCCTGTGGCTTAGTGCTATTCCATCGGTGTGTGTACGCGCATGCTAGTGGTGTCCAGCTCTTTGTGACCCCATGGACTTGTCATCTAAAAAACACAACTTGAGAACTGCGAATTAAGTTTTTCTGGGGCAAAGCGAGGACTGCAGTCTGGGAGACTGCTCCAAAGAGGCGGGGGGACGGTCAGGATGTAAGACTTTGGTGAAGGGGGCGCTTACTGCAACCAAGCGCTTACTTTACAACAGGTTTGCTCCTGGTCACGAGGAGCCGATGTAAACAATGATGCTGTGAACACTGGGACACATGCATCTTTTTAAATTTGTTTTTCAATTCCACCTAGGAATGGAATGCCTGGGTCATATGGTAGTTCTGCTTTTAGTTTTCTGAGAAACCTACATATTGTTCTCCACAGTGTTTGTACCAATTTATATTCCACCCACAGTGTACAGGGTTTCCTATTTCCACATCCTCACCAAGACTTATTATTTGTGTTCTTTTTGATGATAGCCCTTCTGACAGGTGTGAGGTGATATCTCATTGTGGTTTGGACTTGCATTTCCCTGACTAGCCCCGTTGGCCATCTGCATTTTCTCTTTGGAAAATTATCTATTCAGTTCTTCTGCCCATTTTAAAATTAGGTTGGTTGTTTTATTGATGGTGAGTTGAACCAGCTGTTTATATATGTTGAATATTAATCCCTTACTGGTCATACAATTTGCAAATATTTTCTTCCATTCAATAGGTTGACTTCTCTTTTTGTTGATGGTTCCTTTGCTCTGCAAAAGCTTTTAAGCAAAGGGATAATGAGCACCTTGGAGCAGGTGCCCTCATGGGACACAAGGGGCTTTGTATTTTCTAGTTGCTCTGCCCGGAGGCTCCTTGCTCACCCGCCAACCCCCTCCTACCCAATTCTCTGCCCCTTGCCATTCCCATGTGACTGCGTCCTTCCTGGCATGGGTTTTATAATTTCAGAAATCTTCTCGAACTTCAGATGGGAAAGATTATGTCTTATTGTGTAAATAAAGACAAATCAACATTTCTTGTGTACGTGGCATGGTCAGACAATGTTTTCAGAAATGCCTGTAATATGAGGCCTCAAACCGAGCAGAAAATGTATGTCATCTCAGGAGCAAAAGCAAAGCTCCATGCTCTGGCCCCATGGGTGGGGACGTGGTGCAGCAGTCTCCCTGCCCTCTTTCGATTCCTTTTTTTCTTCTCCTTTTATGTCCCTTTGCAGTTTTAAATACCTCTCTTCTATTTTGGAGGCTGGGGTCTCTCTTGGTGCCGGTAGCTTTGTTCTTAGTGTCTGGGGGTGTCTTTGAGCTCGAAGGACAGAGCTGTGAACCCCCAGGAAATGTTCCATGTGAGAAAGCACGATGTGATAAATGTCTGATACATCCCCATTTAATTTTCATGATGGTGGTAACCCTCATACCCATTTTACAGATGAGGAAACTGAGGCTCAGGGAGGTTAAGATACAAACCCAGCAGCTGATGACCAATATAGAAGAGACAATTATTTTTTAATTTTAATTTTTTATTGACGTATAGTTGATTTATGATGTGTTAATTTCTGCTGTATAGTGAAGTGACTCAGTTTTATATTTATATACATTCTTTTTTTATATTTTCCATTATGGTTTATCCCAGGACATTGAAAATAGTTCCCTGTGCTATACGGTAGGACCTTGTCCTTTTGTTCTGTATGTAATAGTTTGCATCTACTGATCCCAGCCCATCCCTCTTCCACCCCCTCGGCAACCACGAGTCTGCTCTCTACGTCTGTGTATTTGTCTTTCAAAGAGGCAATTCTGTTGGTGGCTTTTCTAGGCTTTTAACCAACTTCTCTTCAGAAATTAAGAATTCTGTTTGATTTAACTCAAGTTCCAGGGGAGAGGGCTGCTAACTCTCCACCCCGAAGAGAAACCTATTGTCTCCCCGGCCCAGTCTGGGAACAGAAGCCCTGTCTCTCAACTAGAAAGGGGCTATGGAGTTCAGCCCTTACAGCAGCCTAACATTTCAAGGAGAGAAAAGAGAAATGAACAACAAGAGCAAGGAAAACAGGACATTCACTCTCCTCGGAGAACCTCGCGCCCAGAATCCAGTCTTGGTTCTAGTTCCATATCTGCCACCAAACCCTGATGTGACCTCGTTCAGCTCCTCCCCAGCTCTGCGTCCATTCCCCATCTATTGAGTTTTTATTCTATCAATTATGCTTTTTCTATCTAACTCTGAGTCTTTTATATCTGCCTGTTTATATTTCATAGTCTCCTATTCTTTCATGGCAGTTATTCCATCCTTTATCTCTCTGAGTGATTTAAATATATTTGATGTTGAGCCCTTTTTATTTATTTAATTCACTGGAGTATAGTTGCTTTAAAGGAGTTCCCAGGTGACTCAGTGGTAGAGAATCTGTCTGCCAATGCAGGAACTGCAGGAGACACAAGAGACGTGGCTTTGATCCCTGGGTCGGGAAGATCCCCTGAAGAAGGGAATGGCTACCCACTCCAGTATTCTTGCTTAGAGAATCCCATGGATGGAGGAACCTGCTGGGCTACAGTCTGTGGGGTTGAAAAGAGTGGGACGCAAATGAATGACCAACATTTTGTATGTGTGTGTGTGCCTTACAGAGTTGTGTTATTTTATACTGTCAAAGTGAATCGGTGTGTGTGTGTGGTGTGTGTGTACGCATCCCCTCTCTTTTGGATTTCCTTCCTAATTAGGTCTCCACAGGGCATTGAGTAGAGTTCCCTGTGCTATACAGCAGGTTCTCATTAGGCCAGGTTTGACCTCTGGGTCGAGAAGATCCCCTGGAGAAGGGAATGGCTACCCACTCCAGTATTCTTGCCTGGAGAATCCCATGGACAGAGGAGCCTGGTGGGCTACAGTGCGTGGGGTCACAAAGAATCAGACACAACTGAGTGATTAACACTTTTTTATCTATTCTATGCATAGTATCAAATGTGTATATATGTCAATCCCAGCCTCCCGATTTCATCCTGCCGCCCATCCCCTCCTGGTGTCCATACATTCGTCCTCTATGTCTGTGTCTCTGTTTCTGCTTTGCTAAAAGGTTATCTCTACCATTTTTCTAGATCCCACATGTATATGTTAATATGGGATATTTGTGTTTCTCTTTCTGACTTACTTCACTCTGTATGACAGTCTCTGGGTCCATCCACGTCTCTAAAAATGACCCAGTCCTGTTCCTTTTCATGGCCGAGTAATATTCCATTGTAAACATGTACCACATCTTTTGTCCATTCCTCTGTAGACGGACATCTGGGTTGCTTCCTTGTCCTGGACCTTGTAAGCAGTGCTGCAGTGAGCACTGGTGTGCGTGTGTCTCTTGGAGCTGTGGTTCCTCTGGGTGTCTGCTCAGGAGCGTTAAGCCCCTTTTAGACTTCTTTTTCTCTGTTTCCTCAGATGTAAAACTCTTCCAGTTGGGGAGTTTGGGGAAACTCCATGAAATGGTTGTGACTCCATCACGTCTGGGTAGTTCTCTCACGTGCATCTGGGCACGGTGGTTTAAGGGCATGTGCCCTTGACGTCATATATGAGGTGCTCCTACATGTGTCCCAGCCTCTTGCCATTGGGCACCTCTGCTGTGGTCTTTTGTTCATCTTGTATTCCCTGTCATTTCCGAGTGTTTGGAGCAGAATGGGTAGTTTTCAGTGGGTACTGGGTTGGCCACTTTGAATGAAAGTTCAATTGCGTTTGCAGATGACATGATCCTCTACATAGAAAACCCTAAAGACTCTACCGGAAAATTACTAGAGCTAATCAACAAATACAGTAAAGTTGCAGGATATAAAATTAACACACAGAAATCCCTTGCATTCCTATACACTAACAATGAGAAAACAGAAAGAGAAATTAAGGAAACAATACCATTCACCATTGCAACAAAAAGAATAAAATACTTAGGAGTATATCTACCTAAAGAAACAAAAGACCTATACATAGAAAACTATAAAACACTGATGAAAGAAATCAAAGAGGACACAAACAGATGGAGAAATATACCGTGTTCATGGATTGGAAGAATCAATATTGTCAAAATGGCTATACTACCCAAAGCAATCTATAGATTCAATGCAATCCCTATCAAGCTACCAACGATATTTTTCACAGAACTAGAACAAATAATTTCACAATTTGTATGGAAATACAAAAAACCTTGAATAGCCAAAGTAACCTTGAGAAAGAAGAATGGAACTGGAGGAATCAACCTGCCTGACTTCAGACTCTACTACAAAGTCACAGTCATCAAGACAGTATGGTACTGGCACAAAGACAGAAATATAGATCAATGGAACAGAATAGAAAGCCCAGAGATAAACCCACGAACCTATGGTCACCTTATCTTCGACAAAGGAGGCAAGGATATACAATGGAAAAAAGACAACCTCTTTAACAAGTGATGCTGGGAAAACTGGTCAACCACCTGTAAAAGAATGAAACTAGAACACTTTCTAACACCATACACAAAAATAAACTCAAAATGGATTAAAGATCTAAATGTAAGACCAGAAACTATCAAACTCCTAGAGGAGAACATAGGCAAAACACTCTCCAACATAAATCACAGCAGGATCCTCTATGACCCACATCCCAGAATTTTAGAAACAAAAGCAAAAATAAATGGGACCTAATGAAACTTAAAAGCTTTTGCACAACAAAGGAAACTATAAGCAAGGTGAAAAGACAGCCCTCAGATTGGGAGAAAATAATAGCAAATGAAGAAACAGACAAAGGATTAATCTGAAAAATATACAAGCAGCTCCTCCAGCTCAACTCCAGAAAAATAAATGACCCAATCAAAAAATGGGCCAAAGAACTAAACAGACATTTCTCCAAGGAAGACATACAGATGGCAAAAAAAACACATGAAAAGATGCTCAACATCACTCATTATCAGAGAAATGCAAATCAAAACCACAATGAGGTACCATTACACGCCAGTCAGGATGGCTGCTATCCAAAAGTCTACAAGCAATAAATGCTGGAGAGGGTGTGGAGAAAAGGGAACCCTCTTACACTGTTGGTGGGAATGCAAATTAGTACAGCCACTATGGAGAACAGTGTGGAGATTTCTTAAAAAACTGGATATAGAACTGCCATATGACCCAGCAATCCCACTTCTGGGCATACACACCAAGGAAACCAGATCTGAAAGAGACACGTGTACCCCAATGTTCATCGCAGCACTGTTTATAATAGCCAGGACATGGAAGCAACCTAGATGCCCATCAGCAGATGAATGGATGAGGAAGCTGTGGTACATATACACCATGGAATATTACTCAGTCATTAAAAAGAATTCATTTGAATCAGTTCTAATGAGATGGATGAAACTGGAGCCCATTATACAGAGCAAAGTAAGCCAGAAAGATAAAGACCATTACAGTATACTAACACATATATATGAAATTTAGAAAGATGGTAACAATAACCCTATATGCAAAACAGAAAAAGAGACTCAGATGTATAGAACAGACTTGTGGACTCTGTGGGAGAAGGCGAGGGTGGGATGTTTCAAGAGAACAGCATTGAAACATGTGTATTATCAAGGGTGAAACAGATCACCAGCCCAAGTTGGATGCATGAAACAAGTGCTCGGGCCTGGTGCACTGGGAAGATCCAGAGGGATTGGGTGGAGAGGGAGGTGGGAGGGGGGACCGGGATAGGGAATACATGTAAATCCATGGCTAATTCATTTCAATGTATGACAAAAACCACTGCAATGTTGTAAAGTAATTAGCCTCCAACTAATAAAAATAAATGGAAAAAAAATAAAAATAAAAGAAATAAATTAAAAAAAAAAAAAAGAAAGTTCAATTGCATCATCTGCAGACAATTCACAGGTGAGGAAACGGAAGCCCAGGGAGCTAGCGTGACTTGCTCAAGCACACACAGCTGGAAAGGAGGATTATAATCTGGTTAAATTCTCTCCACTCATCTGCATCTGGTGGCCTCAGTGCTCACCTCCACTCTGACTAATTGCTGGCAGTGTGTTCTGTAGATACTATTTTTTTTTTTTTGCTCTGTGAAGAGACTGACCTCTCCCCTTCAGCATGCAGAACAAACTCAAAACTGTGTCCTTGGCAGAAGTGAAATAAAAACTGACAAGGTTTAACCTGGTATATCAGAAAAGGTGTGAGGCCTGGAGTCTGACCTCAAGTAGGTCACTTAACCTCTTGGAGCCTCAGTTTTCTCATCTGTAACATGGGGATAATAATCACATGTATCTCTCTGGGTGGTGATGAGTGTAAAGCGGTGAAAATGCGTGAGTTTCAAACATAGTAGCTGCCTAATAAATACTTCTTCCTCCCATGGAGGAAAGCAGACTCGTGTGGGGGAGCTGTGGACTGGGGCCGCTGATCTATTAAGTCCCTCAGGGTTTTGAGAGTACACGGGAGGAGAGGTTCTCCAAAGACAGAATAGAGACGATCAGGGAGGGGTCCGGAGAAGTCAAACTTTAACTCCATTTTGGGAAAATGATGAGAGTTCACCTGATCTGAAAGGAGTTGGTTTTAGAGGAAATGAGCTCCCCATCACTCAAAGAGAGTTTAGAAATAAGCCCATTCATCTATGGCCAATTGATTTTTTTAAAAATGTGAAGTATGGTTGATTCATAATATTGTGTTAGTTTCAGACATATAGCAAAGTGATTCAGTTATAGGTTGTGTGTGTGTGTGTGTGCGCGTGTGTGTGTGTGTGCATGTGTGTGTGTGTGTGTGTGCGTCCATTTGTTCTTGTTCAATCATGTCCAACTCTTTGCAACCCCATGGACGGCAGCACGCCAGGCTTTCCTGTCCTTCACTGTCTCCCAGAGTTTGCTCATACTCATGCCCCGACCCATATGGTTGATGCCGTCCAACCATATCGTTCTCCATCGACACCTTCTCCTGCCTTCAATCTTTCCCAGGAGGGCCTTTTACAGTGAGTCGGCTCTTCACATCAGGTGGCCAAAGTATTGGAGCTTTCAGCATGAGTCTTTCCAGTGAATATTCAGTGTTGATTTCCCTTAGGTTTGTCTGGTTTTATCTTCTGGCTGTCCAATGGACTCTCAAGAGTCTTCTCCAGCACCACAATTTGAAAGCATCAGTTCTTCAGTGTTCAGCCTTCTTTATGATCTACCTCTCACATCCCTACGTGACTACTGGAAAAACCATAGCTTTGACTGTACAGACCTTTGTTGGCAAAGTGATGTATTTGCTGTCTAGGTTTGTTATAGCTTTCTTTCCAAGGAGCAAGCATCTTTTAATTTCATGGCTGCAGTCACCATCCATAGTGGTTTTGGAACACAAGAAAATAAAGTCTGTCATGGTTTCCATTGTTTCCCCATCTATTTGCCGTGAAGTTATGGAACTGGATGCCCTCATCTTAGTTTTTTGAATGTTGAGTTTAAACCAACTTTTTATTCTCCTTTTTCACTTTCATCAAGAGGCTCTTCAGTTCCTCTTTGCTTTCTGCCATAAGGTTGGTGTCATCTGCATATCTGAGGTTATTGATATTTCTCCCGGCAATCTTGATTCCAGCTTGTGCTTCATCCAGACCAGCATTTTGCATGATGTACTCTGCATATAAGTTAAATAAGCAGGGTGACAATATACAGCCTTGATGTACTCCTTTCCCTATTTGGAACCAGTCTGTTGTTCCACGTCCAGTTCTAACTGCTGCTTCTTGACCTGCGCACAGATTTCTCAAGAGGCAGGTAAGGTGGTCTGGTATTCCCATCTCTTTAAGAATTTTCCAGTTTATTGTGATCCACACAGTCAAAGGCTTTAGCGAAGTCAGTGAAGCAGAAGTAGATGTTTTCCTGGAATTCCCTTGCTTTTTCTATGATCCAACAGATGTTGGTGATTTGATCTCTGGTTCCTCTGCCTTTTCTAAATCCAGCTTGAACATCTGGAAGTTCTCGGTTCATATACCATTAAAGCCTGGCTTGAAGGATTTTGAGCATTACTTTTCTAGCATGTAAAATGATAGCACAATTGTGCGGCAGTTTGAATGTTCTTTGGCATTGTGCTTCTCTGGGATTGGAATGAAAACTGACCTTTTCCAGTCCTGTGACCACTGCTGAGTTTTCCAAATTTGCTGGCATATTAAGTGCAGCAATTTAACAGCATCGTCTTTTAGGGTTTGAAGTAGCTGTCCTGGCTATTGTAAATAGTGCTGCTATGAACACTGGGGTGCATGTATATTTTCTAATTCAAGTTTTTGTCTTTTCCAGATATTTGCACAATAATGGGCTTGCTAGATCAAATAGTAGCTCTGCTTTTAGTTTTTAGGGAACGAAACTTTCGTACTGTTTTCCATGGTGGCTGTATCATTTACACTCCCACCAACAGTGTACCATGTGTCTACTTTTTCTAACACTCTCTCCAGCATTTGTTATATGTGGACTCTTTGATGATGGCCATTCTGATTGGTGTGTGGTGACCTTCACTGTAGTTTTGATTTGTATTTCTCAATTAATGATGTTGAACATATTTTCATGTGCCTGATGGCCATCTTTCTGTCTTATTGCAGAAATGCCTGTCTTTTGCCCATTTTTTGACTGGATCACTTGTTTTTTTGATAATGAGTTGTATGAGCTGCTTATTTATTTTGGAAATTAAAACCTTCTTTGACCGAATCTTTGACAAATATTTTCTCCTGTTCTGTGGGTGTCTTTTCACTTTGTTCATGGTTTCCTTTGCTGTGCCAAAGCTTGTAATATTGATCAGATCTCATTTTTGCTTTTAGCTCTTTCTCCTTGGGAGACTAAGAAATATTGCTATGATTTATGTTAGAGAATGTTTTACCTACAGTCTCTTCTAGGAGTATAATGGTTCCCATTTTAGAGTTAACTCTTTAAGCCTCTTGGAGTTTTTCTGTGTGGCGAGAGGGTGTGTTCTAATTTCACCGGTATACATGTAGCTGTCTAACTTTCCCAACACCAATTATTGAAGAGACTGTCTTCTCTATTTGCCTCCTTTGTCAAAGAGTAATTGACTAAAATGAAAAGAAAAGCTAGAGAAAAAGATTAATTGACTCTGGGTGCACGGGTTTGTTTCTTGGCACACAATTCTGCCCATTGATCTGTGTGACTGTTTTTTGTGTGTGTGTAGTACCATACTGCTATGTCTTTGTAGCACTGTGTTGTTGCCTGGATAGACAAATTTTTTCTCTTTTAAATTATGAAAATATGTTAATACATTAACAGGAGACTAGAAAAAATACAGAACAAAGTTCTACTACATATTACAATTATTCTAAAGAAGATAAATTGATTTTTAGTTGGCTGTCAAACTCTCAAAAATTAATACAATAAATATACAGGGAAGTAGAAGGATATAGGACACAATGAATGATCGATTTCTTGGAATCTAGAGCCAGGTGTAGGAATATCAGATCCTTGGCTTAGCCTTTCTCGATAGTTTATTTTGCAGATTTTTTTTGAAGCTGCCCTTTATATTGAGTGTCAATAGTGTCCATTACCTCGAACAGTGTAGTGCAGTTATTGTTTGTAGCCCCGTGAGGATGACAGGTTGACTAGTGGGATTTCTTTCTCGTTGTCCTTCTGATGGACATGCCTGCATTCATTAGGAACAAGGGGCATCTTGGTTTGTAGTTGAGGGTTAGATTTAGTTTGTTTTTTTTCCTTCAAAGTTAAGAGGATAATTTACCATGGCACTTGGTTTCCTGAAATTCCATTTTGGTTAAACTTTATTCCTGTAATAACCACCCCAGTACATATACTAAGCACAGCTATTATCATTGACAGCCCCCTATGATCATAGAAAAAGCAAGAGAGTTCCATAAAAAACATCTATTTCTGCTTTATTGACTATGTGAAAGCCTTTGACCGTGTGGATCACAACAAACTGTGGAAAATTCTTAAAGAGATGGGAATACCAGACCATCTGACCTGTCTCTTGAGAAACCTGTATGCAGGTCAGGAAGCAACAGTTAGAACTGGACATGGAACAACAGACTGGTTCCAAATAGGAAAAGGAGTAAGTCAAAGCTGTGTATTGTCACCCTGCTTATTTAACTTCTATGCAGAGTACATCATGAGAAATGCTGGGCTGGAAGAAGCACAAGCTGGAATCAAGATTGCCGGGAGAAATATCAATAACCTCAGATATGCAGATGACACCGCCCTTATGGCAGACAGTGAAGAGGAACTAAAAAGCCTGTTGATGAAAGTGAAGGAGGAGAGGGAAAAAGTTGGCTTAAAGCTCAACATTCAGAAAACTAAGATCATGGCATCTGGTCCCATCACTTCATGGGAAATGGATGGGGAAACAGTGTCAGACTTTGGGCTCCAAAATCACTGCAGATGGTGATTGCAGCCATGAAATTAAAAGACGCTTACTCCTTGGAAGGAAAGTTATGACCAACCTAGACAGTATATTTAAAAGCAGAGACATTGCCAACACAGGTCCATCTAGTCAAAGCTATGGTTTTTCCAGTGGTCATGTATGGATGTGAGAGTTAGAGTATAAAGAAAGCTGAGTGCCGAAGAATTGATGTTTTTGAACTGTGGTGTTGGAGAAAACTTTTGAGAGTCCCTTGGACTGCAAGGAGATCCAACCAGTCCATCCTAAAGAAGATCAGCTGGGTGTTCATTGGAAGGACTGATACTGAAGCTGGAACTCCAGTACTTTGGCCACCTGCTGCGAAAGAGCTGACTCATTTGAAAAGACCCTGATGCTGGGAAAGATTGAGGGCAGGAGAAGAAGGGGATGACAGAGGGTGAGATGGCTGGATGGCATCACTGACTCGATGGACATGGGTTTGAGTAAACTCCGGGAGTTGGTGATGGACAGGGAGGCCTGGCATGCTGCAGTTCATGGGGCCGCAAAGAGTTGGACACGACTGAGCGACTGAACTGAACTGATGCCTTGTGTATTCCAGGTGGCCGTAAGCCCTGGTGATCCCATCGTAGTTACAGGATATGTCCACAAGGCAGCAGCACTTTTCCATACCCTCCTTTGGTTTCTCCTGCAACCAGAGCCTTAGGGAATGTCAGGTTCCTCGGTTGTGCACTGGAGTGGCATGTGTGTGAGTAAACACCAAAGGTCTTGTGTCCCACTATTTACTCTCCCTAAAGTTTTACATCCCTGAGTTTTAGTAAATCCCAACAGGGCCAGAGCACCCAGCTTTAGATGCTAAGGTGCCTAGGAGGCTGCACTCTCAGGAAGGGGGCTTGTGCTGGGAACTTAGCACCAGGAGAGGCAGAGATTAGTTGACTATTGCCTCCGGAATCCTCCAGGCCTGATCCCACTCCCGACTCTGGTCCCAGCCAGAGCCAAACAGACACTAGAGGTTTCCAAAGGGTCTCAATGAAGAGCAACCTGCCAGGCTGCCTCATAGGATGAATGCTAAATAAGGTAAGTTCGGGGGAATAAAATAGGCCTTGCTCTTCTTTGTTTTCCTTTAACATCATGCTCTTGTTATGTCGCAGTGGAGTCAAATAGCCGTTCTGTGCTTGTTGTCAGGGCACAGATGCCTGATTTAGGTATGACATAACCATGGGGTGTATCCGCTTGTTCGTTTTTTTGTCATAGGGCTTATTGCAGAGTGTCAGGCAACCTGCTGAGCACAAAGTCCTTGGTGATTGTCTATCTCAGACCCAGCTTTCAGTGTATATGAGGAAGGAAAGAGAATCTTTGTGGATTATCTTTAGAGATCAACATTTCTGTGGATGAGTCAGAGACAGAGGTTTCTGTGGGTATGCTGAAAAATGAATGAAAGATTAAAGTAAGAAAGCTGATAGTCCTGGTGGATTATCTATGACAGATACAGATTCCTCTGTTTATGCTAGCCTCAACCCCTTAATCTGTCCGCATCCCTTCACTTTTGTTTTTTCTGGAACCCTTGCTATGAGTTAGAATTCTCAGTGTCTCTCTTGAGTGTAAGTTCGAGCCTGTGTTTCTGGTTTTTCTTTTGCCCAGAAGGGACACGATGTGGTCCTATGGTCTCCGCTGTCTTCTGAGTCCCTTTGGTGTAGGATCCTTCCATTCCATCCCTGTGGCCCCCAGGGAACATAGTATCTTTCAGTGGCAGCTTTCTGTGGCTGAGTAATAGTCCCTCCTGTATATGTAGCACATCTTATTGAAGCTTTAATGTGTCGGTGAGGGTTTTGCTGTTTCTGTTCCCTGGCTCCTGTGAATACTGCTGCAGTGCATGTTGAGGTGCACGTCTCCTTTTGAGTGATGGATTTCTGGGGATCCAGGCCCAGGTGTGGGAATGTCAGGTCCAGGTCCTTTCTTGGTAGCTTTTTTGCAGGCATTTGGAGACTGTGCATTTTACTGGGAGTTTCCAGTGTATGTTCACACTGACAGTATAGGAGGTTCCCTTTTTCCAGGCCATCCCCTGATATTATTGCCTGTAGCCTCCTGAGGATGCCTAACCTGACTGTTGGGATTTGATTTCTCTGTGTCTGTGTGATTGGCATCCCTTCAGGAATTAGGGATACCAAGCATTTTGTCCTGAGTGTGGTTTGTGTTTGAAATTTACCTGTGCAGTAGAACACCTGAAAGTCTGTTGTGTTTGGAATTTATCAATTCAATACCCAGTGCAGGACAGACCCTGAGGGCAGCTGTTAGCATTCACAGCCCGCTCTGCCTTGTGAATTAGAGGTGCCGTAAGCAAGGGTGGTGCCATTGTAGTTACAGGCAGTGTCCACATGGTGGCGGCACTGTTCCTGTCCGCCTCACTTTCCTGGGTCTAACAGAGCCTTGGGCCAAGTCAGCTCCCTGCGCGGTGAATTGGAGTGGAATATACCGGAGGAAACCGTCACAGGAGGAAACAGTCACAGTCTCACTATTCCTTCGTTAATGCTTCGCGCCCCGGCCACAGCACCCAGCTGAGAGCGTCTGGTGCCTGGGAGGAAACACTCTCAGGAAGGAGGCCGGTGTTGGGAACTCCAGCGCCAGCACACTTGCAGGCTCGCTGGCCATTGCCTCCACGGTCCCCAAGGCCTCTGTCCTGTTCGCGAGTCTGGTCCCAGCCAAGACAAGCAGACAGTATAGATTTTAAAAGGGTCTTAATTAAGGGCACACTGCCAGGCTGTCTCCACCTCACCCGACCCCAATCCAGCCCTGGAACCCAATCAGGTTCCTGGCATGGGATTAAAATCAATTCAGGGACGTCTGATCAAATACAAAAGGCACCACTTTTCTTAAGTTTTCTTTAGCAACGAGACGATGCCATGATGGAGTGTGGTCCATGGGCCATACTGTGCTGGGCCCATACTGTGTCCATACTGTGCTGGGTATTGCCCCCTGATTCAGGATGGATGTAACCATGGAATATATCTACTCTTTTTAAGATTCTTTTGCAGCAATTTATGACAGAAGGTCGAACAATGTGCTGAGCATTAGCTCCTTGAGAATTTTCTATCTCACAGGCAGTTTTCAGCGTATATGTGTAAGGACGGAAGAGATAATCCTTGTGGAGATCCACATTTCTGAGATTAGGTGAGGAAAGAATGCCCTGTGGGTGTGTGGAAGGATGGATGGAAGGAAGAAAGCTGATAATTTTTGAGAGTTATCTACTACAGATACCGATTTCTGTGTCTACGTTAGTCCCGACCTTCTAATTGATCCCTGGCCCTTAACTTGTTTCATCCTTTGGGATCCCTTGTTTGAGTTTGAATTCTCAGGGTGTCTCTTTGGGCTGTAAATCTGTTCCTTTGTTTCTCTATTTTTCATTACCTGGAAAGGACATCACATGCTGCTGTCTTCTCGTGTCTGCCTGAGTTCTGTTAGTGTTGATCCTTCGCGATCCATCCCTGTTTCTGCCAGTGGCATCATTTCCATATTCAGTGCCGGTTTCTAATGGCTGGGTAGCACTCCATCGTATAGATGTAGCACGTGTTGCTGAGGCGTTAGTCTGTTGGTGTGGATTCGCTGTTTGCCTCCCGTGGCTTTCACAGTTAGCGCTGAAGTGCACGCTGCGGTGCCCGTGTTTTTTGAATGATGGATTTCTCGGAATCTGGAGGCCAGGTGCCGGAATCTCAGGTCCTTGGCTTAGCCTCTTCTTTTAGTTTTTAGCAGGTGTTCAGCGGCTGTCCTTTATACTGTTGACAGTGGATATTCCCTCGGACAGTGTGAGGAGGTTCCCTTTCTCAAGACTGTTTCCCACAGTTACTCTTTGCATCTCCCTGAGACTGCCAGCTTGACCAGTGGGGTTTGATTTCTCATTGTCCTTCTGATGGACAAGCCTGCAGTCATTAGGAATGAGGAGCATCTTGGTTTGTCGTTGAGGTTTAGGTGTTTTTTTTCCCCCAGGGTGTGAGGATAATTTACCAATTTACCATGGAACTTGGCTTCTGGAATTCCATTTTGGTCAAAATTTATTTCTGCAATACCCTCCCCAGAACCTGTCCTAAGGGCAGCTGTCTTTAACAGCACCAGATGCCTTGTGAGCTTCAGGGGCTCGAAGCACTGCTGGCCTGGTTGTAGTTACAGGAAGTGTCCACAAGGCGGCAGCAGTTTCCCAGAGCCACCTTTTGTTTCCCATTCAATAGAGTCTTATGGAATGCCAGGTTCCTGGATTGTGCATTCCAGTGGAATGTGTCTAAACAAACACCTCGGGGCTTCTGTCCCACGACTTCCTCTCCCTAAAACTTTACACTCCCAAATTTTAACTAATCCCAAGGGGGACAGAGCACCCAGCTCCAGATGTGAAGGTGCCTAGGAAGCTGCACTCTCAGGAAGGAGGCTTGAGCTGGGAACCTTAGCACCAGGAAAGGTGGAGGTGAGTTGATTATTGCCTCCAAAATCGTCCAGGCCTTAATCCCAGTCCGGACTATGGTCCCAGTCAGGGCCAAGAGGACACTAGAAATTGAAAAAAGGTCTCAGTGAAGGGCAGCCTGCCAGGCTTGCTTGTGCCCACCCTGCCCAGGCCTGAGACACATCTGCACACACTTCTGGCATAGCGTAATGAAAAGTAAGGTAGGTTTGAGGGATACCTGGGGTCTGCTTTTCAGTTTCTTTCGCATCATGCCCGTGTTGTGCTGCCATTAGTCGACTGGCCATTCCATCCTTGCTGTCAGTGCCGCAGACGCCAGTCAGGTGTGGTGTGACCATGGGCATATCTGTGTTTCTCTGTTTTGTTTTGTTTTCCGGTCACAGAGTTTATTGTAAAAGGTCGCGCCTCCTCCTGAGCACAGGGTCCTTGGGGATTGTCTATCTCAGACCCAGTTTTCAGTGTATGTGAGGAAGGAAAGAGAATATCTCTGTGGATTATTTTTAGAGATCGACATTTCTGTGGACAAGTCAGTGATAGAGGTTTCTGTGTGTATGCTGAAAAATGAATGAAAGAAGAAAGTTAGAAAGCTGATAGTCCTGGTGGATTATCTATGACAGACACAGGTTATTTTGTTTATACTGGCCTCGACCCCCTAACTCTCCCCATCCCTTCAGTTTTTTTCCCACCTGGAACTCTTGGTATGAGTTAGAATTCTCAGGGTCTCTCTTTGGGGTATAAACCTGATCCTGTGTTCCTCTTTTTTATTTTAACCGGAAGGGACATCATGGGGTCCTATGGTGTCCGCTGTCTGACTGAGTCCCGCTAGGGTATGATCCTTCCACTCCATCCCTGTGGCCCCCAGGGGCATACTCTCCGTCTTTAGGTGGTGGCGTTCTGTGGCTGAGTAATAGTCCATCCTGTATGTGTAGCACTTCTTATTGAAGCTTTAACATGTCGGTGAGGGCTTTGCTGTTTCTGTCCCCTGGCTCCTGTGAATACTGCTGCAGTGCATGTTGAGGTGCACGTCCCTTTTCGAGTGATGGATTTCTGGGGATCCAGGCCCAGGTGTGGGAATGTCAGGTCCTAGTTTTAGCCTTTCTTGATAGCTTTTTTGCAGGCACTTGGAGACTGTGCATTTTACTTGGTGTTGCCAGGTTACCTTCACACAGTGTAGGGGGTTCCCTTTTTCTAGCCCCTCTCCCACATTTATTGCTTATAGCCTCGTGAGGATATTTAACCTGACTGGTGAAATTTGCTTTCTCATTGACCGTTTGTTTGGCTTTCTGTCAGGATTAGGGATACTGAGCATTTTGTCCTGAGTGTGGTATTATGAGTTTTATTTTGCCCTTAAATTTTGTGTTGGGAAAAAAAATTCTTTTGTGTGTTGGAAAATTTACCTGAAAGTCCATTGTGTTTGGAATTTATCTTTGCAATACCCACTGCAGAACGGGTCCTGAGGGCAGCTGTTAGCATTCACAGCCCGCTCTGCCTTGTGAATTAGAGGTGCCGTAAGCAAGGCTGGTGCCATTGTAGTTACAGGCAGTGTCCACACGGTGGCGGCACTGTTCTCACCCACCTCGGGTTCCTGGGTCAAACGGAGCCACATGCAAAGCCAGCTTCCCCGGTTGTGAATTGGAGTGGAATATGACCGAGCAATCATTTCAGGCCTGTGTCCCACTGGAGTCCTTCCCCCAGTAGTTCACATTCCAGACTGTCAGACTAATGTAAGTTCTGGCCACAACACCCAGCTGAGGGTGCTATGGTGCCTAGGAGGTTACACTGTCAGGAAGGAGGCTTGCGTTGGGAACTCCAGCTCACTTGCAGGCTAGCTGAATAGTGCCTCCAAGGTCTGCAAGGCCTCTGTCCCACTCAGCACTCTGGTCCCAGCCAGAGACAAACAGACATTATAGATTTTAAAAGGGACTTCATTAAGGGCACGCTGCCAGGCTGTCTCCAGCTCACCCCAGTCCATCCCTGGAACCCAAGCCTGCTCAGGTTTCTGGCAAGCGATTGAAATCAACTCAGGGACATCCGAGGGAATGCGGTAGTTACCACATTTCTTTCCTTTTGTTTAACAAGCCAGTGACATGCTGAAGTAGAGTCCATGGGCCATGCCGTGCTCATTGTCCATGAACAGCCCCCTGATTCAGCAGTGACGCAACCAAGGAGTGTATCTACTCTTTCCTGGATTCTTTGGCAGGAGAGTTTATTGCAGAATGTTGAACATGGTGCTGAATATTAGGTTCTTGCGAATTTTCTGTCTCACAGGCAGTTTTCGGTGTATATGTGGAAGGACCGAATAGATATCCTTGTGCATTGTCCCTTAGAGATCCACGTTTCTGTGGGTAGGAGAAGGACAGAAAGCTCTTTGTGTATGTGGAAGGATGGAAAGATGTTGATAATTTGTGAGCATTATCTATTACAGATACAGATCTCTGTGTCTATGGTAGTCCCCACCTTGTAATTGAGCCCTGGCCCTTAAGTTTTTTCTTTCTGGGGGGACCATTGTTTGAGTTTGAGTTCTCAGGTTTTCTCTGTGGGCTGTAAATCTGTCCCTTTGTTTCTCTGTTTCTCCTTTGCCTAGAAAGGACATCATGTGCTGTTATCTTCCTGTGTCGGGCAGAGTTCCCTTAGCGTTGGCCCTTTCAAGGTCCTTCCCTGTCGCACCAGTGGCATCATTTCCTAACTTCAGTGCCGATCTCTAATGACTGGGTGACAATCCACCGTATAGATGTAGGGCATCTTGTTTAAGCTGTGATCTGTCGGTGAAGATTTGCTGTTTCTGTCTTGATGTTTGTAATCAGAGCTGCACTGCATGTTGTGGTCCGACTCTTTGCAACACCAAAGACCCTAGCACGCCAGGCCTCCCTGTCTTTCACTGTATCCTGGAGTTTGCTCAAACTCATGTCCATTGAGTCAGTGATGCTACCCAGCCGTCTCTTCCTCCGTCGTCTCCTTCTCCTCCTGTCCTCAATCTTGCACATGCGGGATCTTAGTTCCCGACCAGAGATTGAGCCCACGTCCCCTGCAATGGAAGCATGGAGTCTTAACTATTGCACTGACAGTGAAGTCCTGGAGGTGGCATGTTATTAATTCATAGGGAGCTAACTTGGGCCCTGGGGGTGATAGATTTTATAAACTATGCTAGTGGTGATCTTTAACTTTTTTTCTTAATTTAAAACGTAATTTTATTTATTTTTGGCCTTGCTGGGTCTTTGCTGCTTTCTGTGGGCTTTCTCTGGTTGTGGAGAGAGCAGTGCTTGGGCTTCTCACTGTGGTACCTTCTCTTCTTGCAGAGCACAGGCTTAGCTGCTCTGTGGCATGTGGGATCTTCCCGGACCAGGGATCGAACCTGTGTCCCGTGCATTGGCAGGCAGATTCTTATCCACTGTACCACCAGCAAAGTCTTAGTGTAATCTTTTTACATTAAATTTTTTTTAAGGTTTCTGAGAGGTTTGGTATTTATTATTTTAAAAATATTATTAGTTCTATTTTTTTTAGAGGATTATAGACATAAAGAGAGTGAAGTTTCTGGATTAAAGGCAAAACAGTGTTTCTAATAACAGTACTAGAAAAAAGATACTCTGATATTAGACAGGTAAGCAGGAATTTTCCAGGTTGGGAAACACAATTAAGCACTGTCTCGGGTTTTTTTTTTGCCTTAGTTAGGTCTGTGGTGCCCTCACAAGGAAAATTTCAATCTACAGTTGAAAATAAACACCAGTCACGATGTATTTACAGTCCCTGGCAGGACACATGTGTTTGACATCCCCATGGAGGTGTGTAAAGTACCTTCAAGCTTCTGGTTTTGCCCCTGGTCTCCTTTACATTTTGTCAGGATTGCTTTATTTTGGGGGAGGATGTAGTTTGGAGACATCCTTGGTAATACCGCTAACATCCTGTGAGTGATGGATGAATACTGTCACTCTATCTCTGCTCTTATGGATAATATCATGAAAAATTTTGTTCAACTCCATTGTAAATATTTTTGGTGCGTAAGTCAGCTATCCTAAGATATAATGTGCATCGTGACTTTTCCCATCTTTCTTTCTAATCTTTTCTGCCCTGACAGTTAACATATAGCGTCTCTGAATTTCTCCAGCTTTTCTCACCAGTGAGATGGCGGGCGTATTCCCCTTTAGCCTGGTGGCCAGCCCAGGCCTCACCAGGGTCTTTGTGACTTACACTCTTGTTTTGTCACTCAGTCGTGTCTGACTCTTTCGTGACCCCCATGGACTAGCCCACTGGGTTCCTCTGTCCATGGGGTTCTCCAGGCAAGAATACTGGAGTGGGTTGCCTTTTCCTCCTCCAGGGGATCCTCCCGACCCAGGGATTGAACCTGGGTCTCCGCATTGCAGGTGGATTCTTTACACCACTGAGCCGCCAGGGAAGCCCTCTTTTACTGTCACTGTAGGTATTTTCTTAAACAGCAGAAAAGCATCTAAAATGTTTTTGTCATTCAGCTATCGACTTATGCACGATGTGAGTGGCGAGCTCAGTTTTATCTGGGGCAAAATGAGGACTTTAGCCCAGGAGACAGCACCTCAGACAGCTCTGAGAAACTGCTCCCAAGAGGCAGGGGCAAAGGGTCAGTATTTATGTGATTTTGGTGAGGGGGAGTACATGCAATCAAGCACATATTTTTTCAAAAGGTTTCTACTAGTCTCATAAAGTTTCGCTAGTCATGAGGAATAATTGTCACCATGAAGGATTTTAGTGGTTTTCTAGATATGGGGAGATACAAGAATTGGGCTTATAAAGTCAGCTCCCGAAAATATCTATCTGAAGAACTATCCTGCCGGTTTTTCCCCTTATCACGGAGGCCTCATTTCTGCTCTCCACCCTGAATTCCTGCAAGGGATGTTGAAGATCAGCAGCTGCAGCCGCATGTCATTTAATCTTTGTAGAGGTGTATAGGTAGACGACAAGCACCCATGGCAAGTACCGATCTGTAGTTGACACAAGTTTTATAGGCTTTGCCAAACTTAGAAGCTTCTTTGTGGGAATTACCTGATGGAACAGTGGTCAGGACTAAGTGCTTTCATTGCAGGGGTCCTGGTTTGATTCTTTGTTCAGGGAATTAAGATCCTGCAAGCCATGTGGTACAGGCAAAAAGAAAAAAAAAATGCCTCTGTTTTTAAACCATTTAAATTTGGTGGACTGACACCCTCTCATCCCCACCCCCATTTATTTAAATAATTAGTATACATATTTGTTTTTAGGGGTTTTTTTTTGCCAACTTGTCTAGGTATAAGCAAATATTTCAGTCATCAGTATGATTTAATTTCTTGGATAGGTCTATATTTTAAGAGTGAATTTAAGTCTGTGATAGCCTTTTCTTTTAGGAACAAATAAAATTAAGTCAGGGCTGTTCAAAGGGCTCCAACAAAATTATATATTGTTTAGTTGCCAAGATGTGGCCAACTCTCTTGAGACCACATGAACAGCAGCTTGCCAGTTTCCTCTGTCCGTGAGGTTCTCCAGGCAAGAATACTGGAGTAGGCTGCCATTTCCTCCAGGAGATTTTCCTGACCCAGGGACTGAACCTGCATCTCCTGCATTGGTAGGTGGATTCTTACCACTGAGCCACCTGGTAAGCCCAACAAAAGTCAGTTCAGTTCAGTTCGGTCGCTCAGTCGTGTCCGACTCCTTGCGACCCCATGAATCGCAGCACGCCAGGCCTCCCTGTCCATCACCAACTCCTGGACTTTACTCAAACTCATGCCCATTGAATCGGTGATGCCATCCAGCCATCTCATCCTCTGTCATCCTCTTCTCCTTCTGCCCCCAATCCCTCCCAGCATCAGGGTCTTTTCCAATGAGTCAACTCTTCGCATGAGGTGGCCAAAGTACTGAAGTTTCAGCTTCAGTATCAGTCCTTCCAATGAACACCCAGGACTGATGTCCTTTAGAATGGACTGGTTGGATCTCCTTGCAGTCCAAGGGACTCTCAAAAGTCTTCTCCAACACCACAGTTCAAAAGCATCCATTTTTCGGCGTTTAGCTTTCTTCACAGTCCAACTCTCACATCCATACATGACCACTGGAAAAACCATAGCCTTGACCAGAAGACCTTTGTTGGCAAAGTAATGTCTCTGCTTTTTAATATGCTATCTAGGTTGGTCACAACTTTCCTTCCAAGGAGTAAGCGTCTTTTAATTTCATGGCTGCAGTCACCATCTGCAGTGATTTTGGAGCCCCAAAAAATAAAGTCAGACACTGTTTCCACTGTTTCCCCATCTATCTGCCATGAAGTAATGGGACCGGATGCCATGATCTTAGTTTTCTAAATGTTGAGTTTTAAGCCAACTTTTTCACTCTCCTCCTTCACTTTCATCAAGAGGCTTTTTAGTTCCTCTTCACTTTCTGCCATAAGGGTGGTGTCATCTGCATATCTGAGGTTATTGATATTTCTCCTGGCTATCTTGATTCCAGCTTGTGCTTCTTCCAGCCCAGCGTTTCTCATGATATACTCTGCATAGAAGTTAAACAAGCAGGGTGACAATATACAGCCTTGATGTACTCCTTTTCCTATTTGGAACCAGTCTGTTGTTCCATGTCCAGTTCTAACTGTTGCTTCCTGACCTGCATACAGGTTTCTCAAGAGACAGGTCAGGTGGTCTGGTATTCCCATCTCCTTCAGAATTTTCCACAGTTTATTGTGATCCATACAGTCGAAGGCTTTGGCATAGTCAATAAAGCAGAAATAGATGTTTTTCTGGAACCCTCTTGCTTTTCCGATGATCCAGCAGATATTGGCAATTTGATCTCTGGTTCCTCGGTCTTTTCTAAAACCAGCTTGAACATCTAGAAGTTCTCGGTTCATGTATTGCTGAAGCCTGGCTTGGAGAATTTTGAGCATTACTTTACTAGCGTGTGAGATGAGTGCAATTGTGTGGTAGTTTGAGCATTCTTTGGGATTGCCTTTCTTAGGGATTGGAATGAAAACGGACCTTTTCCAGTCCTGTGGCCACTGCTGAGTTTTCTAAATTTGCTGGCATATTGAGTGCAGCACTTTCACAGCATCATCTTTTAGGATTTGAAATAGCTCAACTGGAATTCCATCACCTCCACTAGCTTTGTTCCTGGTGATGCTTTCTAAGGCCCACTTGACTTTGTATTCCAGGAAGTCTGGCTCTAGGTGAGTGATCACACCATTGTGATTATCTGGGTCATGAAGATCTTTTTTGTACAGTTCTACTGTGTATTCTTGCCACCTCTTCTTAATATCTTCTGCTTCTGTTAGGTCCATACCATTTCTGTCTTTTATTGAGCCCATCTTTGCATGAAATGTTCCCTTGGTATCTCTAATTTTCTTGAAGAGATCTCCAGTCTTTCCCATTCTGTTGTTTTCCTCTATTTCTTTGCACTGATCACTGAGGAAGGCTTTCTTATCTCTCCTGGCTTTTCTTTGGAACTCTGCATTCAAATGGGAGTATCTTTCCTTTTCTCTTTTGCTTTTCGCTTCTCTTCTTTTCACAGCTATTTGTAAGGCCTCCTCAGACAACCATTTTTCCTTTTTGCATTTCTTTTCCATGGGGATGGTCTTGATCCCTGTCTCCTGTACAATATCACGAACCTCCGTCCATAGTTCATCAGGCTCTCTGTCTATCAGATCTAATCCCTTGAATCTGTTTCTCACTTTCACCTGTATATTCATAAGCGATTTGATTTAGGTCATACCTGAATGGTCTAGTGGTTATCCCTACTCTCTTCAGTTTAAGTCTGAATTTGGCAATAAGGAGTTCATGATCTGAGCCACAGTCTGCTCCAGGTCTTGTATTTGCTGACTGTATAGAGCTTCTCCATCTTTGACTGCAAAGAATATAATTAATCTCATTTCAGTATTGACCATCTGGTGATGTCCATGTGTAGAGTCTTCTCTTGTGTTGTTGGAAGAGGGTGTTTGCTATGACCAGTGCGTTCTCTTGGCAAAACTCTTTTAGACTTTGCCCTGCTTCATTCCGTACTCCAAGGCCAAATTTGCCTGTTACTCCAGGTGTTTCTTGACTTCCTACTTTTGCATTCCTGTCCCCTATAATGAAAAGGAGTCGGAAATGCAGTACTTGGATGCAATCTCAAAAACGACAGAATGATCTCTATTCACTTCCAAGGCAAACCACTCAGTATCACGGTAATCCAAGCCTATGCCCCAACAAAATTAAGTGTATGTAAAAGAAGTACTGAGAGTTAACAATTTAGTCTTTTCATTTGATATACTTACCAAATCATCTCACATTAAAAAAACCCAAATATTAATTTTACTCCTTTGGTACATTATTTACCTAAGACAAATGTAAAAAGGATTAATATGCAGTTATTTGTATGAATTTAAGTATATATAGATACATAGATACTAGTGGTAAGGAATCTGCCTGCCCGAGGGTGGGATGATGTGAGAGAATAGTATTGAAACATATACCTTACCACTTCCCTGGTGGCTCAGCTGGTAAAGAATATGCCTGCAATGCAGGAGACCTGGGTTTGATCCTTGGGTCAGGAAGATCCCCTGGAGAAGGAAACAGCTACCCACTCCAGTATTCTGGCCTGGAGAATTCCATGGACAGAGGAGCCTGGCGGGCTACAGTCCATATGGTCACAGAGTCAGACATGACTGAGCGACTTTCCCTTTCACATACATCACCATATGTAAAGGAGATGACCAGTGTGTGTTCGATGCATGAAGCAGGGTGCCCACAGCCAGCGCTCTGGGACAACTTAGGACCGGGTGGGGAGGGAAGTGGAGCGGAGGTTCAGGATGTGGGGAACACGTGCACATGTGACCGATTCACGTTAACGTATGGCAGGGGCCAGCACAATGTTGTAATTATCCTCCAAATAAATAATTAAGAAAAAAAAGACTGCCTGCTAATGCAGGAGATGTAAGGGACTCGGGTTCAATCCCTGGGTGGGGAATACCCTCTGGAGAGGAAATGGCAACCCACTGCTGTATTCTTGCCTGGGAAAGCCCATGGACAGAGGAGCCTGGTGGGCTACACTCTATGGGGTCACAAAGATTTGGACACGACTGAGTGAGCACACACAGACATAAAGTAGATAATTTAGAGTTTTTATGTAGCTTTAAAATATTAACCTTTCAGTATATTGATGAATTTTAACTTTTAAAAAATCAAGACAATCACATCTTGTTATCCTGTGCATATAACTTGAAGTTTCTGTATTATTGCACCTAGTATCACTATCTACATTAATTACGACTCATAACAGTAATCAACTTGTACTTTTTCCTTCAGACATAAGACTTCCTTCTAGACAGAAGTATAAAAATTGTCAAGTTAATATTTTATGAGTACTTATTTCAATTACTCTAAAATTTTGAGATGGCAAAAACATACTATCATCAAAAACTGTCTGCATATTTTGTTCTCCACTGACATAAAATAAGGGTAAATTAAAATTCTGTATCAGTTTTTCAGAAACTAACATTTAAAGATTAATTTCAGTCTAAGTTTTTAAGGTTAATCTGGATATTTTGTTAACCTATTAAGTTTTCATGAATTGCAGTAATATATAAAAATTTATAACCACTATATTTGTTGTTTATTAAGTTACATTTGAAGTGAAAGTGTTAGTCGTGTCCAACTTTTTGTGACTGCATGGACTGTAGACTGCCAGGTTCCTCTGTCCATGGAATTCTTCAGGCAAGAGTATTGGAGTGGGCTGACATTTCCTCCAGGGGATTCCAGGGGGGATCTTCCCAACCCAAGGATTGAACTCACGTCTCCTGCATTTACAGGTGGATTCTTGACCATCTGAGCCACCAGGGAAGCCCCTGTTCCAGACTTTTAAACTCGGCCTTGGCCTAGTACAAAGCAAACTGCTATGCTACCCGGTTTTGCAGGTAAATTGTTAGGGTGGATCTGGTCAAAGGTTTGGGTTTGGTTGATGAGTAGGTTGCCTCTCAAATACCTGCCGCAAATTATCTGAAAAACCCAGGTAACAGCAAACTCTTTGTGCTTTTCCCCTTTCCACGTGTTTCTCAAGCCTGAGGATGAGGGCCCTCTGGGGTCAAAGAAGGCATTTGGGAGTTTCAGGTGATTCTTCCAAAGGTGCAAGTTTAGGATCCCTGAGATACTGACTGAGGTAAGTTTTGCCAACAAAACTTTTCTTTCTGTAAACTAGGGTTTGTATGCAGCTCAGTGGTCCAGTGGCTTTGTAACATCTTATGAGTTGCTTTGGTGTAGAAAGAACCCCAAGCCTTAACTGTGTCTTGATTTCGCACTTGCACACAGAAGCGCCTGCTAGGCAGACGCAGGTCCACGGCCCAGGTCTTCCGTGAGCTCGACACGCCTGAGCTCTGAATGGACAGGAAGCTGGTGTCGAGTCTCAGACAGAGGACAGAAAAGGTCAGGTTCAGAATCTCTCCGGACGATGCTTCAGCTCGGCCACTCTGACCTTCATGGGGAAGGCTGGATTTCTCTGTGGTGTGACTGACCCCACACAGAACATTCATGTTTAGCATCTCTGGTTACCCCAGCAGAGGCTGGCTTTACAGGCCAGGAGAAGGATGACGAGAAGTCTGCTGAGGCAGGCAGCACTTTCTGAGAAATTAAACCAAACTCATGTCTTACGCCTGGGAACTGTGTGGTCCTTACAGGCACCACTTGGAGGAGCTGTGGGAATATGAAAACTGGAAAAGGGTCGAACACTTCTTTTCAGATGTGTGAGCTTTTCTTCTCCAAGTCCTTCAGGGAACACTATGGAAATGCTCAGAATTTAATTAGGCCACAGAGCTTACAGGCACGGTAAGTCCAACTCCACAGAATGAGGCACTGAGAGATGACTTACTCTAGTCAGAGAGAGCTGCAACATATGCATATTCTGTGTTAAAAAAAAAGACACACAACAAATTCAAGGCTTTTGAAAAAAGCATCATTTATTTCAAAGTACAACATAAAGTTGTATTTTTAAGAAATACACCTTCAATCTTGTATCTCAAGACTTGGCGATGTGCATTTCAGTTTATCTTGAAAATAAATTCAGGTATACAAATGTTACATACCTCAAGTACAAACAGCACAGAAAACGCATATGGTCTCAACCGAATGCTTCAACATTCATTCACTGTTCTTAAAGTTGACTTAACATTTCTGTAATCTGCTTTTAAACCGAGACAGCCTTATTTTAAAAAAATACTCTGCATTTTTCAGCACAAAGTCCTCATACATTTTTAAAATTAGATCTTGGCGTGTAATATTGTGAAATTATTAAAAAACCAACCTTGGTAATTTAATAAAATTGTCACATGCCAGGACTTCTGAAATCAACTCGAGTTGTCACCTTAGCTGTAATATCAAATTGGTGTTCACACAGATAGATAGGTGGGAGGAAGACAGGTGGTGGACAGTTGATAACAGGTAAGGTTTTCAGATGTACAGGGCTTACTGGAGTTTGTGGCTGAGTCCAGACTTTTCTCTAAAAGCACAACAGCAAATCTCGTATTATCATAATTGCAAGAAAGATCTGAAAGAAGCGAGTGGTGTAAGCCTGCCCTGCAGAGATGGGGAGGGTGGGGCGTGGGCAGCGACAGCGGGGAGAGCCTTTGAGATGTCTCGGAAACGGGCACATCATCATCTAGACCAGGGGCCACCACCGTTTTCTTTTTCTTTTTCTTTTTTTTGCCTAATTTCAATTCTCGTGAGGGAAGTGTGAATTCGACCAGGGGTCTGAGCTCCTCCGTCCAATGGTGGGGCTCCATATCCGCCAGGGGTTGTAGGTCTGGCCCAGGTCGTCGGTGGGGCTGGCGGCGGAGGGCGCGTGAGGTGCCGGGGCGCTCTCGGGGCCCATGAGGCCGATGCTCGGCAACGTGCTGGCGGGGCTGGTAAAGGGCAGGGTGCTGTGCAGGCTGCTGGACCAGATGGAGCTGCTGAATGGAGTGGATGACCACAGGCTGCTGGTGCTGCCAAGGATGGGCTGACGAGACAAAACAGACGACACTGAGCATCAGATGTGAGGGGGGCAGATGGCAAAGTGAAGGTGATGCTAAAAACGGGCTAGAACACAGGTTCCTCTCACTGTTTCCTTTAAAATGAATGTTTTATACACATAGCCACCTCAGCAACTGAGCAGATGGTTCTGAAATTCTAAAGGGGCGCCCACCACAGCCAGTGGGCTGAGTCCAGCCCGTCCGTTTCTGAAGGTGAAGTTTACAGGGCCGTGAGCTGCCCCTGCCACCTTTGCACCACATGGAGGAGCTGGACAGGCTGCACCAGCAATGAAAAGAAAGCGACAGTGTCAGTTGCTTAGACTCTTTTGTGACCCCATGAACTGGAGCCGGCCAGGCTCCTCTGTCCATGGGATTTCCCAGGCAAGAATACTGGAGTGGGTTGCCATTTCCTCCTCCAGGGGATCTTCCCAACCCAGGGATCGAACCCAAGTCTCCTGCGTTGCAGGTGGATTCTTTTGCCCTCTGAGCCACCAGGGAAGACCCAGCAATAATGGCTTGCAAGGTTTCAAGGAGTTCTACCCCATTTTAAAAGAATGGTTAAGATGCTTGTAAAACTGAAACCAGAATGATTACAAGTGACAACAAACTTTGGAACTAGTAAAGTTAAAATATCTACTGTTAAACCTTGCACATATAATTGAGTTTTCCTGAGGATGAAGAAGTAATCACAGTGGGATCCTATTTTTCTGTCATGATTTTGTAAAAGCTGAAACCAGGAATCATTTACTTTTTGTGGCGCATGATCTTTGCAGAACCATTTAGCTGAGAAATAAACAGATGCACCTAGAAAAAGCTCGAGACATGGGCCTCTCAGGACCCGGTATGTGCCATGCTCAGGCACCGTCTGGCCTGGAGGTGGGGGGACCCGAGACGGGCCCTCAGTCACCCTGCGGTCTGACTGACAGGCTGGGAGAGGCTGAAATGTGAGAAGCCTCTCTCTCTCAATCCTCAGTGTCTCAGCCTTCCTCCTATAACGTCTGGACCATCTCGGCTCTGAAGAGTACTGCTGGTCACTTTGGCAGAAATGAAGACACAGCAGTGGACATGGTGAGCGTGCTAAGCCATGCCTTCACGCTGCTCTTATCATTCATCTCTGTCAGCATCACCCCAGGGACCGCGGCAGCTGTAACGCTGCCTGCGCAGGCAGGCGGAGCAAGCCCAGGACTCACCGTGGCCGTGTGGGTCGGGGAGCCGGAACTGGCTGGCCAGGAAGGGCCGGGCTCTGTGGCCGGTGCATCCCAGAGGTAGGAGGGGCCACCGCTCAGCTCATTCCAGCTCCTCTGCGAGGCCTGATTGCATGATCGCGCCAACCCGAGCTTGCTGAACACTTCTGCAAGTGAGGAAGCAAAGGCAAGTGTGCGCTGGATCTGGCCGTGCTCTCAGGGGTCTGCATCCCACCCAGAGCAGCCCCCAACACTCAAAGTGGGGTGTGGGGAGGTTCCCCAGACTCCTGTCCATGGTCTCTATACCTCACCCACACTTTTCACTGGATCGTCAAGTGCAAACACCATCACAGCTGATGTGAAACTCACATCACTGCCTCTAATTCTCAACAGCAAGAAAAAGAAGGAGCTCCAGCGTAGCCAGGAGTCACCTCTCAGACACAGAACTTTCTTGAAGCTCTTAAGTCAATTCTGCAGAACATAAGCCAGTGGGGACCCCCACTGCATGGAGCAGACCCACCGCACCTTCGGGCAGGGTGTGGGGAGGGACCTGTCCGAGGGCCAGGACAGCACAGACCCGCCTCCCGGAAGTCAGCCCCATGCCCACGTCTACGCGCCTGATAGCACTGATGTGGAACGCATGTTTCAAACATGCCCACCAGATGACCACCACAGTCTCCTCCCTCCATCTGTCCACGGCTCATCAGTCACGGTCCAGGGTTTAAACACTCACCACCAGTTAGGTTAAAAGAATTCCCAAAGGCTGAGAACGAGTTGAGGGGTGTGAAGTCAGGGCTGCTGGGGTTGCTCACGGGGCTCCACAGACCCGAGCTGAATGTGGGGAGAGAAAAACGCAACACACAAGAATGTGATGGTCAATGGAGACAGAGCTATTGCTCACAGCTGCACACGGGAGGCCCTGCTTCAACGGGCACTCGCATGTTAAAACGCAGAGAACTGGAGGCCGCTCCATCCCACGGAGGGTTCAGAGCTCAGGCCACTCTGTCACAGGCTGGAAGCCTGGCTCAGAGCAAGTCTTCTGCAGAGAAAAGAGGTATTGCTGCCTTGTTTACCTTTTGGTGATGGAAGATTTATTAAACTGTTTCAAATCTAGGATTCATTTTGTTAGTATCAAGCAGGTAAAACTGGGAGTCTACTTGCAATTTTTATTATTTTACTGTTGGAATTTTATCCAGGAAAGTGAACCGAGGCAGTCCCTGCATGCCACCAGGCCACTGTGGCCGCTTTGGGTCAAGGAGCAACAGTGCACAATAACTGCCTGGGATCTGCTCCAGTGTCCTTCCTCTCAAATACATTTTGGTTCTTCTGTTTCTCATGATGAGGTCACAGCCTTTCCACAACGACCATGATAACGCAGAGGGACGAGAAGAGACTCAGATGGCGGAACACACAGCTGTCCCCCTCCGCGGGTGCCTCCTCCCGTCAGGGGGCCTGGGGGGAACAGAGCCCCCTACCTAACAGAGGCGCCTGACCACCACCAAACATCTTCTTGTCACCGAGGGGTCTCAGAGCACACGCACAGCTAGAAGATGTCAACTTGGCCCGAGAAGCCCACCTGCCTCCACCCCGACCGAGATGGGCCGGCCATACCTGTCTGAGCCGTCGCTGTCAACGGGAGTGTGTGAAATGCCAAGGCTGCTGGAGAAGTCTGTTTTGCTTGAAGAGACTTTGGCAAAGCCGTTCCCACCTGTAATAACAGACTCCGAGTCAGCTGAAGGCAGCCGGGCCACAGGTGTGCCCCCAGGTCGAGGCCAGGGGTGCCGGGTGTCTGAGGCCAGCCACTCACCTGGGCTCTTGTCGTACCCAGCCGTGACTGCGGCGAAAGTGGGGTTGCCGTTCTTGCCCGGGAGGGAAGCGGCTTTGGTCAGTTTGTGCTTGCTCCCGCTTGGCTGCTTTGCTTTAGAGTCACTGGGGGAGGAAGCGAGGCGACACCCCTCAGTCCCCGCTGGCACTGCCCCCCACCCCGGTGGCCCCGGGGACTCATGTCCCGGGGCCGTGGCTCCAACAGGCCAGGCCCGAGACTGTGCAGTCAGGTGAAGAGCCAGGGACGTGGGGAGAAGGGAAGGAAACGCGGCGGGGCAACCCCTTCTAGACGGAGCGCGGGACGGCCGACCGCTGCTGCAGGGTCCCCGTGCCGCCTGCGGGCGAGGAGCCCCGGCTGCCCTGTGAGGGGCCGGCGGGTGGTGAGAGACACTGGGAGGGTGCAGTGCGCCGACACCGGCCCGCGGGGGCAGCGCAGGCCCCTGGTTTGTGAGCAGACGCCGCCAAGGCCCCGGTCACATGGACGGTCGGGCTCGGTGCCTCCTGTCTGCGCGGTTCTTCTAGGCCCTGCCCTGTCACCGCGACCTTCACCTGCCACAGGGTCAGAGCAAATGACCCGTAAACCTGTTTCCTCGACTCTCAGCACAGCTCCTGGGACTTCATTCTGGAAGGATGTGCTCCTGGACCAGGAGCTGGCTCCTGAACCAGACCGTGACTCTACGGGGCCGCCCTGAGGTCAGGGGTGGGG
Source organism: Odocoileus virginianus (assembly GCF_023699985.2). Taxonomy (NCBI): domain Eukaryota; kingdom Metazoa; phylum Chordata; class Mammalia; order Artiodactyla; family Cervidae; genus Odocoileus; species Odocoileus virginianus. The sequence goes on from NC_069675.1 coordinate 3,189,830, forward strand.
AGCGGGGCTGAGCCTGCACAGGGCGGGACGGCCGCCTGCAGCCTCTGAGGGCCCCACCGAGCGGGCCCCAGCTCGGCACGGTGAGCCCACCTGCCCGGGCTGCTGTGGACGATGCTGCTGTAGCTGCCCCGGGCTGTGAACGGGCAGGGTGCGGCAGGTGGCGACGGGGAGGCAGGCGGCGGCGAGGTCTGGTGTCGTTTCAGGAAGATGTCTGCGTTGAGGGTTTGCAGAGAGAGTTTATAAAGACTATCTGCAGCTGCAAATTAAAAATAAAAACGTCTCAACTGTGACATTTCAATTTTTACTCTTCAAAAATAGTTGCTTTTGATATTTTTTTTTTTCCCCTCTATATGGTGAGTTTGTTTTATTTATTTTTTATTTTTATTAGTTGGAGGCTAATTACTTTACATCATTACAGTAGTTTTTGTTATACATTGAAATGAATTAGCCATGGATTTATATTCTGATAGCAAGGCACTAACTCAAGTGCTTCCACTAAGAAAAAACCTGCAGCGTGCATGTGTGTTCTGTTCCTCTGCCTTTCCCGGAATGCCCACTATGACCCGGCTCTGCAGGCCCTTCCTGGGGGGTGAGGTCCCCTCCCTCCTCAGGCTGGTGGATGGGCAGGTGGAGTCTCTGCCTGGACCTGGAAGGACCAAACCTCACAGGCGTGGGGCCAGGAGAGCACCCCAGCTCTCCCAGGGGCACCCTCGCGCCCGCCTGGTCCCTGTTTTACAAGGATGCAAACTCTTACCCTATTCCTGCTGCCCTTTAAAGCACATCTGTTTTAAAAATTTTAAACAGAAAATAAGATAGATTCTGCATTCACTCAATGGAAACACACACCTTTTCAGAAACAGGTTCCACCTTGCACATCCGTCACGTGTGCCCTGGTGCTGTGACAAGAGGTGTGAGCAGAGGGCTTGGCTCCGCAAGCTCAGTCTCTGGGGGCCCTACTTGCCCAGTTACCCTGGCATGACCCCCTGGCCTAGCATCCCCCTTGTTTCTTCCCTGGTGCAGGAGGCTTTGCACAGCTCCATGCGTTGCTCCCCTGGTCCCTCTGGCCGGCCTTTCGAGCCTCCAGAGCAAGGACAGTCTGCTCTGCTCCCCTCCCACCCGCAGGGCCTGTACCCCTCACTTTCAGAATCAAGCTGGCTCTGTGGGTGGTTCCCCTTCCCTCCAGCACTGCGTGCTTCTCCCAACAGGCAAGGGGCTGGGGGGCCCAAGTGAGCTCACATGATCCTGGCTGTGTCCAGGCCCTGGATCGGAACCTCCACACAAAGCCCCTACCCTTCGAAGCCCGAGTTAGTTTTCCCATCTTCAGCTGTGCAGTCTGCCCGCACTTCCCCCATGGGGCTGGCACCTATTCACCCACCGTTCCCACCTGCCCCTCTCACCCTTGCTCACTGGAAGAATCTCCCCTCCTCGCCTGCTGACCTGACACCCACACCTCTTCCCTGCAGAATACCCCCAGGCTTGCTGGGCTTCACACAGTCCAGTGAAACCGGCTCCCTGGGAACACGGAGTTTACTCCGTACACTGAAACGCAGCTTCCTCTGCGGGGAAATGGCCCCCGTCACAGGGTACAACCCGAGCACCAGTGTCCTGCTGAAACCTCGGAGGGGATCTAAGGGCCTGAAAGCAGCAGCCTGGAGCCCGGGACGACCCAGAGACTCGTTCAACTTGTTTCTTGAATGACCAGGGATTTCGGACTTTCTCCCTCGTCTCAGGCAAGAAGAAAGTACTAAAAAGGCTCCAGAAAGTTTCATAGCAAATATAGGGCTGCAGGTTTTAACCCAGGAAGTGTCTCTCTCCAGGGCAAATGTACACAGGCTTGTGCTCAACGCCCACCTCACCCAAGTTCTTCGCCCTCATTCAACTCACTGGCCTCCAATCATCCCTCTTCTCTAAAGCCCCGTGACCTCAAACCTGGTGCTCACCCCCGATTTCCCTTTGGCACAAATGGGCCCAATGGAGTCACTGTGATATGGTGGCTGAGTGTAGACAGATCAGCTCTGCAGGACTGATCACCAAGGCCCTGCCCCCAGGCCCTTGCTGCGCTGGTCTCTCCTCCTCCGGGTCCTATATATCTAGAGCCTGAGGGCCTCCACCCTATTTGAGGAGACAGTGCTCCTGTCATGATTTCCTGCAGGCCAGACCTGGAGGACAAGGTCAGGAAACTGGTGAGAAAACTCACACACCTTCACACAGGCTGTCTACGGAGAAGATGTGGTAAACTGGGAGCAAAGTGAATCCTTGCAAGAGTGGTTACGCTGTAAACATATGAGAAACTAGTCAGGTGCCAGGATGCCGAGCGCTTCTCTGGATGGTTCACTGCTCCACTGGAACTTCCCATGTCGTACAGAGGGAAGCTGGGGGGTGATGAAGCAGCTCCCTGAACAGTCTGACTGCTCTGCTGTGGACATTCACTCTACGGCCGATCGCACCACCACAGTTTAACTACTCGCAGACCTTTACCAGTGTGTCTGCTGGCTGCTACAAACCAGCTCCAGCACACAGACCCTCGGCCTCCTTTAGAAGCAAGATGCCCTGCAGTTTTCCCGCCCAGACCCGGATGTGCTGCGCGTGTGGGGAGCATCATACTTACAGCTGCCGGGCTTGTGAACAGGCACGGAATCCCACTCTGGTGGGGGAGAGTCTTTTTCGCCTTCTGAGCTGCTGGTGTTGCCTAGTTCTTGACTGTTTGGGAGGAACTTTGCAAGGGCAGGTGGCCTGCTATCCACTAACTTACTTGTACCTGTCCAGAATTCAGAAAAGAAAGCCATGATGGAGGATCATCCCTTTTGGGCCAATTTCATAAAACCTTCTGATGAGAATGAGAATCCATCTATGCCTGACGACTCCTGATTACTGTGAACTCACAACCAACAACTACTAATACAATGAATCATTAGATCACCTGTATGATGAGAAAGGAAAATACCTTTTGTTTTCTGGGAGTTTCGTGGTTTGGATCCACTGGTCAATGTAGTTGGAAGAGGAATCTTGGTTGGGAGATTTCGGCGCTGTTTACTTTCCAAGGGGGCAGTATACGGTAGCTCTAAAGAACTGAAAGACAACCATGGATGGGACATTCAAACACAATGCTTTTTTTCAGAGCTGAGAGAAGTCACTGATCCGGCTACAATTTCAATGGCATCTTTGACTCATCTCGCCTCCTGATGCATTATCCACCCACTGTCCTGAGGGCTGGCTTCCTTCCAAACACTTCTAATACTGCTCAGAAGACATGGACAGATTTACCCTCTGCTATTCTGACAGCAGACAGGGAACTGAGGTCCATTGTTTAATAATATGTAATGGGTTGGAGCACCTACTTCAGGTAAGATGTAGGAAACTGTTTGTACAAACTAGCCTTGTAGGAGCTGCTAAGTGCAGTCATTCTGCTTGTGAGCGAGTCTCACCCCACCTGAAGCCTCCTCACCCGGCACCTAGATCCTCACCCAACGTGTGGACTGCCTGCAGGACTCCTGAATATGGAAACTCTGAAAGGTCTCAGACTTAGAACTGTCAAAGGTTCAGTGACTCAAAACTCTGAACCCATTTTCCCATGGACACCATGCAGTGAACACAGGGCTAAGTTCACCAGGGCTAGTTCCTGGGTGACCTACCAATCCCCCAAAGCCCATGGCAGGGTGGCAGGGCTCTTGTTTGCCCAAGGTCTAGGCCAAGTGGGTAGGATAAATATTCTCTATTCTTGAACTCAGGGTTCATCTTAGGCCAAAACTTAAATATTATTTTCACTGATCTATTTAGAGTATATTCTAAAATATTAAAAGGTAAGCTTAACATAATAAACATGTATAAATAGGACAATTAATTGGCTCTTAACTTCCTGTCAGCAAGGCAAAACGGGAGACAACTTTAAGTTTTAAGGGCTATTTTTAAGTTTCCACAGCCCGATGAGGAAAACATTGAAGTCTGCTGAGAGAGAAGTGATCTTTATGAGAAATGAGCCGGGGCGATGGCAGTATGGTGAACAATGGAAACGCATGAACCATAAAAACCTTCTCCACAAAGTCACCTCCGTGCCGCCCACCAAGATCAACGGAGGCCTCTCTGTTGACAGGAGCTAGGCTGCTGCGGCCCAAGAAAAGGACGCCTTTCAGCTGAGGGAACCCGGTGGCCCCTTACAAGAATTACTCCAAAAATCATCAGTGGGCTCCTGGTGACGGCCGCAAAGCTGTTGGTTCAAGGCTGAGCTGATAGCTGGCTTTCCACTAAAAACTTCACAGAGTTCACCGATCAATACAAATGGTCTTCAAGTGGGCAGTGTCTGGTATCTTCCACCTAAGTGCGCTTGCTGCCCCAGCCTCTGGGGGTGTCATTCCAACCCAGCACTCTGCCCCCCACCCACTCCCAGCCCCACCTTCAGGTTCTTAAAGCGACACATCCTCCTTCCACTACCCCTCCGCGCTCACCCTCCCAGGGGGTAGCAGATTTCTGCTGGGCTCTGGGCCTGGCACCATTCACCAAGCTAGTTCACATCAGACTGCAAATGTGAGGACAGCTCAGACTTTCTATATCCAATGGCACCCCAGCATCCATCACTAGCACATGCCCCCCTCCTTTCAAAAAGGTAAGCAGATGATAGAACAGTAGCATATAAGCATGATTTCATAAACAAATTTTAACAGAGGTGCTTTATAAGCATTATATAAGGTAGTTGGTCAAAGGTCATTTTCTTTTCATTCTTTTGTTTCTTTGTGTTTCACAAATTTTCTATCATAAATTGTTACATTTGGAATTAGTATAAAGGCTAACCAAAAATGCAAAGGGCTCGGTTCACCCAAATGAGTAGAATTTTAGGTGGGCTAACAAACTGACATGAAAAAATGCACTGTTTATGGGTGAGACTATTAAGGCTACAGTTCTATAAATCTGGCTTTCTATTTATGATTGACAAAGACAATTTAAAAAGACAATTTAGAGCATATTGCTTAAACTGCCTTCTGGTAATGATCTCTGTTAACTACACACATCAGGAGGACATGAGTTGAGACTCCCCTGGTGGTCCAGTGGCTAAGCCCCTGTGCTCCAATGCAGGGGGCCCAGGTTTGATCCCTGGTCAGGGAACTAGATCCCACATGCTGCAACTAAGACCTGGTGCAGCCAAATAAATAAATAAAATCTTTAAAAAATGTGAGTTTTCACTCTGCCTCCTGACTTGGGGCTGGAGAGTGGGCAGCTCTGGCTCTGGGAATACCAGAAAACTCCCTCAATACCCCCTGCAGAGTCGGGGCATCAAGTGAAGTCTTTCACAAATCCTCAAAGTCAAATCTGCTAACAGTCAATTGACTTCCTAAAAAGATCAGAATACAACAGAAGTCACTGGAAGAAGGATGAGAAGATTAATGCGTATGTACAATCTGTTTTAAATAGACTGAGCTCGGGCATCAAGGAGAATGAATGGTGTCCCTATGGTGACAGTCACCTCTGGACTGGTTTCACTAAGATAATCCTTAGAAGCTGGGCTTTTAAACTTATGGTCCTAACAATGACAGCACAACACTCCATTCTCACAAGATCTCAGGATATGTAAAAATTAGGGCTTTTCATAATTTGGATTTTTTAGCCTCATTTACTTTAAAAACATAGTGAGGACAGGGAAGCCTGGCGTGTTGCAGTTCATGGGGTGGCAAAGAGTCGGACACGACTTATCGACTGAACAGCAACACTTTAAAACATCTGATCAGTCAACTAAGCCTGAAAAGGGCCTAGAAGAATAATTTCTAGCCACTCGACTAGGGCTGTTATTCCTGTCTTGGGGCGCCAGAACATGAGCACCAAAGTGCCTCAGGCTGATTTCCCCTCAGGGCAGAGTCAAGTGCACGAGCCACTATTCCACTCGACACTGATTCTAAGCAGGTCAGATGGTTCTCAACAAAGTGTGTAGTTAGGCCACTTCAACTAACACTTTGCACAAAAGGGTAACTTTAAGTATAAGTACTCCATTACTAATATTGCCATGTACTGTGTTGCTTCTTAAGTTCAGGGACAAGGTTAAATTTTTCTGCAGCAATCACTAATTTCCGATTAGCTTCTGGTTCTACAGGACAAGCTGGCCCTGTCGAGTTAAGCTGTATAATCTAGGGACAGAGTCCAGTTTACTGGTGTTTTTGCAGAGTTCAAGCTTTATTCCTAGAATCCGAGTAAGAACAGACTTTCTGCAAAGCTACGGTCAGTTCTGATGACAACAAACCATGTCTTCCTTTATTAATTTATACATAATTCCCTCAACTTCATGGGTTGATGTCCACTTATCAGAGAAGAAGGTCAATACTGGCTTCCAAGCAGATGGCCATCTTATATGATGAACTAGTAGGGCACTGTTAACAACTCTAAAACCAGGATTAGTATATTAGACCCAAAGTTTAATGAAAGTATGAAGTAACCTTAGGAAATAATAACCCAATAGTTCAAATCACTCATTTCCTTGGGAAAACATTTTGCAGGGCGCCCTCCCCGTGGGGCCCAAGGACTCTGGCCCAGGGGAGTGGACGGGAGCTATTTCATGGCAGCTGTCTGGTGGTAATATCTGCCCTGAGCACTTTTTTTTTTAAAGGTAAGAATGTATGTGCCGTGTGTTGAGTCGCTTCAGCTGTGTCTGACTCTTTGCAACCCTTTGGACTGTAGCCCACCAGGCTCCTCTGTCCGTGGGAGTCTTCAGGCAAGAATACTGGAGTGGGCTGCCACGCCCTCCTCCAGGGATCTTCCTGATGACTCTCCTGCATTGGCAGGCAGGTTCTTTACCACTAGTGCCACCTGGGAATCACAGGTTAAGAATAAATTTTTCCAAGTTTTACAGCCCTGAAGTCCAGATCCCCATGACAGCCCTGGGTGAGTAGCAGACCCAGAGCTCCTAGGAGAGAAATTACACTCATACCTGCGGCTGGAACATCAAGTCCATCTTCGGGCAGAAGTGAAATGGCTCTCTGCACGGGAGCAAATCACCAACTGTATTTTTCTCCTCCATTCCTCCCCACCCTGCCCATATTTTGGCTGAGCCCTGTGGCATGTGGGATCTTAGTTCCCTGACCAGGGGTTGAACCCACGCCCCTCGCAGTAGCAGCATGATGTTTTAACCACTGGTCCTCCTCTGTTTCTACAAGTCTCAGCCCTGCCTTTTATGTATCTGACCTCAGAAGCATGTGCCTGTCCCTGCCCAGTGACAGTGAATGCTGGGCAGCAGAGAAACCCAGAGGAACATAATGAGCTACACAGCTTTCATTGCAAAACACCCCAGAAAAACCAATCAAGCAGACAAAACCATTACCGAGTTCTCACCAGTACCTTCTCTTACTTATACCTCATTTCTCTGAAATCACATACTTTTCTTACCTGGGTTTCACATCTGCTGGGATTTCTTTCTTAACATTTAAGAGTTTTTTGCTTTTTTGTTTCACTTGAGACATTTCGTTTTCATGTTTTTCAGGCATGGCTTGTTTTCCCTTTTGCTTTTCTGTATCCTGTAAAAAAAAGTATACTTAATTGCTGAGTAAGATTAAAAATGCCAGATATAGTCCTATTTGAAGGCAGAGACATAACACCAAAGATGGAGAAGATACATATATCATAGGTATAAAAACAATAAGCTCCTTTCTTCAAATCTCTCTTGATTGTGGTTCTGTTCAATTTTCCAGCCTTTATTATGATTATGTTTTACTGAATCTGAATTATAAGGCATGTCACTTAAAATTATACTCACATCCTGGCTAGAGTAGGAGGTGACAGTGGTAGCAACAAATTGATAGCTTGTTTTTAAGCACTGGAGAGCAAAACCTTGCCCTTTTTTCAAGAAAAGGTAAGGCAGGACTACGGGATAAAGTGACACACTCTGGTGATATTCCTAGTCTGGGGGAAGACGGCACAGACCAAGCGTCAGCGCGTCCCTCCCGAGTGCTCACGGTAACAGGACTGCCAGCAGTGTCACAGTGGCTGGGATGCCAACAGATGCTCACCATCCAGGGGAGGGGCAAGGCTATTCATTCACTTATCCAACCATCCTTCCCTGGTCACCCCATCGGTGTCAGGCAACGGGGTTACCAAGAGGGCCCGGTCCCGCCCCTCAAGGATGGTGAGGTCTAGCAGGAGGGAGATAGCTGACACAGACCTTGTGTCTTCATGCGGAAATGTTCACTGGCTGGGCCTGGAGCCCAGAGGGGCTGTCTGGTTAGCTGAGAAGGCCACAGCCCAGGCGCTGCTCAGAGCTGCGCTGCTTGGCCAGCCCAGTAATGCTGCCCAGGTCCCAGTTCAGGCGCGCATGGAAACCACACCTGGCGCTGCAGAGTAAGGGGAAGCTGCTGCTACACCCACACACGAGCCCGGGGCTTGTCTCTAGACAGGGCAGTAAGGGGAAGCTGCTGCTACACCCACACACGAGCCCGGGGCTTGTCTCTAGACAGCACAGGCACCATCCAGGCACTGCTGACCCCACCTGGAGCCACCTGGAAAGCAGGCGTGCACTGCTCATGTGCAGACGACCACACACAGCACAGATGAGGACTGAAAGAAACAGAAACCTGGCTCTGCGTCAGGGCGCACAGGGCCAATTGCGGGGAAACGCCTTGGCTGAAGGGCAGAGCTGCTGGGAGGGGTGGAGAGCTTCCACCAAAGGGCAGATGAGTGTCCACCCAACAGGGCCAGGCTGCAGTTCAGGCAGCCTGGACTGTAACAGGTTACAGAGACCCACCCACCTAATGGCAGAGAGGCATACAACACCCTCCTGCCCCAGCGCCTTCTGAGACTGTGCTGAGTCATGTAGGAAGTATTCCCGGACCACCCGACTCAAGAACTTTGCAGACCACGAGCCCCTTGAAGACAAGAACCTGGCCTTTCTGTCCATAGTTGTTTCTTAAGCACCTGCTACACAGGTTTTCAACACGTGTTTGCTGAGTGCATGGGGAGAAGACGGTTGGAAAAGACACACATGCAAGAGAAAATGACTTTCCAGGTTCGTAATCTAGTTGGAAAGAAACTAGAGCATGTGTTTCACACACACAACAGGCAAATGCATCAGTCACAAAGACACAGGAGTGCAGGAACTGTACGCAAGCACGCTGAAGGGGCACTTTCCCGGTGGTCTAGTGGTTAAGACTGAGCTTGCACTGCAGTGGGCACTGGTTCAATCCCTGGACAGGGAAGTAAGATCCCACATGGGACTGAAAGCAGCAACAAGCGCCAAGGGGAGGAACAAGAACTGCTCAGCAGGGAGCATGCTAACAGGCCAGGAGGCGGCTGGTCCTGAGCAGTGTCCGTGAGAGAGCACATGATGGGCAAGGCTGGACGGCCAGGAGGAAATGAACTGCGGAGAAGGGAGAATGATGCCGGGGGGTGGGGGGGCACAGAGTGCTGGCCGACGGGGGCAGCTGGAGACGGGCACCGAGGAGCGGTTAGGAAAACGCTGGAAAGGCGGAAAGAGGGTGCAGCAGAGCTGGGGAGCAAGTCTGTGCTGAGAACGCTTCCCGGACGCTTGACGTTCCTGTGCTCTTGTTTCTTTGCGACTGATGCATACGCCTTTTGTGTGTGTGAAACACACGCTCTAGTTTCTTCCAAACTAGATTACAAACCTGGCAGGTCATTTTCTCTAGCACGTGTGTCTTTTCCAGCCCTCTTCTCCCCATGCACTCAGCAAACACGTGTTGAGAATCTGCATGCTGGGTGCTTGGAAAATAACTGAGGACAGAAAGGCCAGGTTCTTGTCCTCAAGGGGCTCAGAGACGGCTGAGACCCCACTTGAGGACACGAGCTGGCCTTCCGCTCCCCTGCAGCAGCTGGCACAGAGGAGATTCAGGACAGAGCGCCAGCCCCAGCCGTGGACGGCGCTGAGCGGACGGACCCAGAGCACCTGCCAGACCTGAGGGAGGCAGGCGAGGGCGGCCAGGAAGAGTCACGTGTAAACTCCGCTTTAGAAAGTAACAGGTGAGGGTGACACTGCTGGATGCCTTTAGGCCACCAGATTAAGACTGAAACAGAAGTTCAGCTCCACAGTGTTAAAGGCTCTATTTGGCTCATTTTAAATTTGAAGTACGGTCACTTAGAATAAAAAGGCCCAAAGGGAATCAACCCTCACTTTCCCTCATGCCTTATAGCACACGCTCTCCGACACAGTCACAGCAGTGACATCACCCTCCATCTACTGTGTGGCCACAGCGTCCAGGCACTTGGCAGTATGACCCCTGATGGCCGTGACCCCCTTGGAGCTGAGTGTGGGGCGTGAGGAAGCCTTCCTTGTGTTCTGGGGGAGTGGCGGAGCTTGGGGACCCCTGAAGCCTGGGTCACAGCCACCGCTGTACCTGCTCCCAGGGCTTACTGGAGCAGTGGTGATACAACAGGACATGGCCAATACAGTCAGAACAAAGTAGTATAATTCCTTCCCATCCATTTTTGATACTTAAAATCTGAGACAATTTCTTGAGCCAGAGTGGTTACTGTTCCAGACAGACCCTAACTTTCAAACCGTGTTTCCAGTTTCTAACTATCCCACCCTATTAACAGGCTTCCTGACTTGTCCCCTGGGGAAAGGACCACACTCGCTGGGAGCTGTGGCGCCGGTGCAGGAGGCAGAGATCTCCTGGGCCTGTCTATGCTGAGCATGGCATCCTGCGTCCGCCCCGCGCCGCGGCCGTCCTACCTCCTTGAGGAGAGGCTCTGTGTCTGGGTTGGAGGTCTCTGTGGTGGTGGAGGAGCTGTCGTCGTCGGCCAAGGAGTCCTTCAGGTCGTCTTCCGGCGGCTTCCCCTTCCCCTTCTTCTCCTTCTCCTCCTGCTTCTTGGGCGGCTTCACCTTGCGCTGAGGAGGCTTTCCTTTCCCTGGGGGCGAGAGTCAAAGTAAAAGAACCCTTGATATTTAAACAGCTTGGAAAACACAGCCGTTTAAACTTTTTTTTTGAAGAGGCTGAACTCTGATTAGTAACGGTTTCTTTCTGTTTCTTCTCTAAAGCTTCTCAAATTAACATTTGACTTTCTGATTAGAATATTTCACAAGATCAACAATTTTTGAGGCATAAGTGATATACAAAAAGATATGCCCATTTTAAGTGTACAGTTCAACAGTTTTGGCAACTCAGTAGTTTTCACAAATCTGTGTGTCTCTAGAAGACAGCTGAGCCGTGGACAACAGGGGGTTAACCCGTACTCAGGTCACAGCTGGCCCTCCACATCTGTGGCTCCTCTGTAACCGGAGTCACCCAGCCGGGGACCCTGGGGTACTGTAGTCGCTACTGCTGGAAAAAACCCACATCTAAGTGGACTTAGGCAGTTCAAACCCTTGCTGCTCAAGGGTCATCTGTACTTTTATATCCCAGGGTTGATACAGCTTTGAGAAGTCACAGAAGTGAAAACCAGAGATCCCGTCAGATCTCTCTGGAGATGGGAGCCTGACGGCGACACGGGATGAGCTGCCACGTGTGTCACTTGTGGGATGCCGAGAACCTGGTGGCTCAGTACAAATTCTGGCCCTCCTGTTGCTAGCGCCTCACCTCGGCCTCTCATCTGCAGACTCGGGAGACGTCCTCACAGTGCTGCTGTGAGGAGGAATTACAGGAAGCCGCGGACAGTGCCCAGCTGCTGTTATATGTGGGCAGAGGGTAAAACAGAGTGACAGAAAGCCTATTATTTTAACTCACGTGGACGCTCCCAAGACAGACAAGAAAACAAGGCGCTGTGCTGCAGTGCTGCGTGTCCTGGGAATACGGCTGTGAAAACCAACAACGTAATCCCTGCCCTCCAGGAGCTTCCAGTCTAAGCAGAACAGAGCAGTGAGAAGCCCGTGGGCTGTGCCAGGCCCTCGGACTACGCCCATGAAGCCACCTGGGCAGGCAGGCTGGCACAGCTGCCACCGTGGAGCCCATTCTACGTCATTTAAAAATACATCTCCTTAATATGCCTTATTTAAAACCCTGATGCCTTACGGTGACTGTTGATGGATGCCAGTGACTCAAAGTTTGAAGTAATTTTCTCTAAATCACAGAGCTAGTAAGTGGCAGAGCCAGGATGTGATCTGGGTCTGCCTGAAGGCAGAGCCTGGCCTCACCACCCCATGGCACTTGGCGTCCCCCACCTGAGACAAAACCGCCCCTCAGACTGCCAACAGCAGAGAGACACCAGGGTGGCGACATATCCCGCAGTGTCTGCAGTGAACGCAGACACTGCAAGTGGCCGCACCGGCCTCAGCACAGTCTCAGGTTTTAACCCTCAATCCAGCAATGCTCCTGGCCAGTCCCCAGGGCTCACATGTTACGGGAGGAAAAACCAGAGAAATACAGAATCTAGACTGTCCAGTTGCAGAGGCCCTGCTCAGGCCAGCCATGAAAGGCAGGTATTTCTGGGGCCCCTCTTCCATGAGGGACAGTGACTGCAGGGGTGATAGAGATGAGATGGGATGTCTAATTCATAACTCATAACTTGGATATCTAACTCCAAGCTGTCTAACCCAGAGAAGGCGAGGGCTGGGGAGACCCTGTTCCTATGACAATGGGTCATTCTCAACAGTCTACAAAAGCCAGACATCACTGAAGCTCATTACAAGAAGATTTCTTTGAGATTTTGGGGAGGGCGGGGGAGAGAACAGGGCACTTCTGGAAAGAGAAGTGCCAAAGAATGGGAAGAAACATTACTATTTAATGTAATACACAGGCTTTTTGGCAGGAGTGTTGGGGTAAGTTTTACAGACATGATAAAGATTCCACCAGCTGATGGTTTTATGATATATTAATACTACTATTCCTCAAGAGCTTCCCGGGTGGCGCTACTGGTAAAGAATCCGCCTGCAAATGCAGGAGACGCAAGAGACGCAGGTTCAATCCCTGGGTTGGGAAGACCCCCTGGAGGAGGAAATGACAACCCACTCCAGTATTCCTGCCTGGAGAATCCCATGGACAGAGGAGCCTGGTGGGCTACAGTCCATGGGGTTGCAAAGATCTGGACACGACTGAGCAAGTGAGCACTACGGCACTATTCTGCAACCCCAAGACCAATGCCCGTCTTTTAAAGTTCATTTGAAAGACTGATTTTCTATAGGTATGTTGTGCTTCAATAAAAACACTTATTGAAGAAAAAAACAACACAAAGACCTGGCTCATTCCTTCTTTCCCAACAGCAGTGCTGGGAAGGATATCAAAAGGGGTGGCTGCTCATGTGAAGCCGGCAGTCACTGTCTTTTCGTGGCCTCAAGAATCATCACCTCCATCATTAAATAGCTTTTAGCAGGTCGACTCTAGGACCACTATGAAAAGTAAAGAACATTTTTTAATTTTAAAGTTTATGTTCTAGATGAATGACCCTGAAAAGAGGGGTCCACTGTATTGGTGTCAGAGGGCTGTCTTAGACCAAGGAATAAGGGGTTCACTTTGCCAGAGTCTCTCTTTGTGCTAAGAAAGGATAATATATATTTATTTTACTTATGCTCTAGATAAGGGAAAAACACATTATGTAACCAAATCTAACTTTAAAAAGAGGAACCTTAAGCATCCATTTAATATTACTGTAAAAATTACCCTAAAATATGTAAGCTCTGTTTACTCGTTATTGACCAGGGAATTTTTGCAGAAATGAACGCCAGTGGCTGGCAATTTCTTATCTAAGTGAATACTGAAACATCTCTGGTCAATAATGTTCAGGTAATAAAAGACATATTACTATGTCTCTGGTCAATAATGTGTTAGAAAAATGAGATAACAACAAAGAAGATTTCTGTGGAAGAAGTTAAATATTATTCAAATTTTGACTATTTTATACACCCAAATGCAAGTAATTCTATGAAGACTACAGAACCAGTCTTCATATCACTGGAATTAAGAAATTTTCTAAAACTCCTGGACTCTGCAAGGTGAGGTTTCTTTTGGCCTCTCAGGGCTGCCAAGTACTCTGTTCAAACCAAAGGCAAAACTTCTTGGTACATCAGTGAGGGAGGTACTGAAAAAGGCTCAGAATAACATATTAGCATGGCTGCCACAGAAGACAGTAAGTCACAAAAAAGTTCAGGCTGTAAAGGGAATAAACTGAAATACAGCCAGAGGCCATTTACTGTTTTTCACGTATGGACTCCGGAAGTTACAAATAAGCCTGCCTGTGTGTGTGTGGTGTGTAGACTTCTATGAAGGCAGCCCCACATCATGCTCTCATGGAACTCTCTTAGTGTGGCTGACCTCACTCCTCATGAGGACACGGCAGAAATGATGGGAGGTCACTTCCAAGAGCAGGTCACAGAAGATCGAGACTTCTGTCCTGCCAGCCTGTTCTCTCTCTTGAATTTCTGCCTGCTTGCTCTGGTAAAATCAACTGCTCTGAGCTGCCCTACCGAGAGGACCCAACAGGCTGCTGGCCACGGTCAGCAAAGAACTGAGACCATCATTCCAACAGGCCAAGAAGAACAGAATCCTGCTCTCAGCCACATGAATGAGCCTGGAAGCATGTCCACCACCAGGTGAATCATACGAAGATTTTAGTCCCAGGCAACACCTTGCCTGCCGTTCTGTGAGAACCTGGCAAAGCTGTACCCAGATGCCTGACCCCCAGAAACTGTGCATTAGTAAATGATGGAGGTTTAAGCCACTGGGTTTTGGGGTAATCTGTTGCTTAGAGACAGATGATTAATACAGCACGTATGTATGCATGCTCAGTCATGTCCAACGCTCTGTGACCCATGGACTATAGCTTGCCAGGCTCCTTTGTCCGTGGGATTCTCCAGGAAAGAATACTGAGTGGGCTGCCATTTCCTTCCTCCTCCAAGGGATCTTCCTGACCCAAGGATGGAACTCACGTCTCCTGCATCGGCAGGTGGATTCTTTACCACTGAGTCAGCCGGGGTGAAAACAGCATGAGGAACTCTAAAGCAGGAGTCAGCACACTGTTTCTGGAGGGCCAGACAGTAAGCACTTTCAGGTTTCTGCCCTTACAGTCTCTGCTGCTACGTCACCAAAGCAGCACAGATAATGTATGAACGAACAGGGACTCTTGTCCCCAGAGGACAGGTGACGACTTTGTCTAGGGGCTGTGGTTTGCTAATCCCTGCTCTAAAGTGCAGGTTGTACAGAAATCCTATTTTTGGGTCAAAAGGCAGATGACTGCCATTTTACCACTGTGTTAAAAACTATTTTAATGATGAAAAAAAAAAAGCTCAACCTACCACGGTAACATAGTCATCACAGGAAGTGAAAACAAAAATAGTAGATGTCCAACAAATTCCTGAATTTGGTAAGTGTTCTAAGAGAGAAATATGGGTATCTTTTATGACACTTGGATACTTCTGTTTGCATCTTGATGCGAAAGAGCTGAAGTCCAGGGGCAGAGATGAATGTCAGCCAGGACACCTGCTAAACCAGCTGCTCATCACAATTACGATTGAGATAGCCTACACGCGGTGGCTGTCCCCTTGAGTGTCCCAGAAGTGAGAAGATATGGTTACCTTTGCTTTTGGACAACGGTGAAGGCGGCTGCTCTGTAAACACATCCAGGGGCGGGGCATCGTGGTGCTCGAAGTCTTTGTCCATGGCTTCGATGAGACTGGTGATGTCTGAGTCCTCGGAGCTGTGCCGGGTGCTGCTGGGGTGCTCTGGGTGGGGTGGGGGCGCGAGGGGCGCAGGGGACAGCCTCTCGGGCTGTGGCTCCTGGTGCTGAGGCACTGGCGGCGGGGGCGAGTGCTGCTCCAGGGGGCTGTGGCCGTGGTGCTGGCTGCTGTGCTGGCCCTGTCTGGCCCCCTTGGACTTCCGGCCTGCGCTGTGACCCTGGGCCACGGTGTGGGACTCGAAGACCAGTGGGCTGGCTTTGCTCGCCGACTGGGCATTAGTCCTGCCGGAGGCACTCGCGCTGCTTTTGGCTCTGACGTTTTCCACGTCAGCGGAGCTTCTACTGCTGTGACTGCTATGCGGGTGGACTGACGGGCTACACTGCTTGTGACTCCCCGCACCGGGCCGGGAGGCCGAGCCGCCTGCTCCACAGAAGCCCCGACTGTGACCGGGGTCACAGCTCAGCGTGTTCAAGCTGGAAAAGAGCATCAGTAACAGCAACCTATGAGATCTAAGATTAAAGGAAAACTATAGGACATCCATGATGGTCCAGTGGCTAAGTCTCCACGCTCCCAATGCACAGAGGGGGCCCAGGTTTGTTCCCTGGTCAGGGAACTAGATCCCACATGCTACAGCTGAGAGTCTGCATGCTGCAACCAAAGATCCTGCATGCCTTCAGGGACGAATGAAGATCCCATGTGCCACAACTGAGACCCAGTACATCAAAATACAGAAGTAAATTAAAAAAAAAATTATAAATACTTCATCAGTAGAACCACTGCAGATATGAATGACCCTCGGGTAGTTCTACTCATGACAAGAAATAGGATACCTTTCACAACTCTACTGGGTCTGTTCTATCTGAAAACTTAGGCATCAAGTCACTGGCCTCAGGTAGAAAGTTTAACCCTCATCAATATAATAAAACATGGTATCTTCTAAGAGTTCTTAGAAACTAAGAGTGACACACAGTGTATCATAATATTTTCCCCGAGCAAAGACAAAAAGAAGAAACTTATTTTTTCTCTTAATTACATCAGCCAAATCTATGCATATTAGAGAATTTATTTCCAGCAGGTGCACATACTTTCCTTCAGATGAAATACCAACGATTCTCCTGAGATCAAATGGTCTCCCCACATCAAAGGGTGGGTTCGAGGCCTCAAAGGACAGCCGCCTTCGGAAGGGCTCCCAAATTCCTTGAGCTTCTAAATAGGCTGTTCCAATCACCAAAAGAAACAGCGCACTGCAGGGGAAGAAAAGGAGGAGAATCCAGGGCCACGTGTCAGTGCGAGAGCAACAGGAGCTGATACTGAGGGCAGAGTTTCTTGGTAAAGTACAAGACAATATAAAAAAAACGAGATGCCTATGACAAGACAAAGGCATTCTGGATGAAAGTTTGCCCACAGACTTCCCTAGTGTGCCAACACACCAGGAGGCTTGTATGGAGGAAATAACCCCTTGAATCAGAACAGACACTGGAGGGTACCTTTCCTTCTGCCAAGCAGCAGCTCTTTAGTTCTAACTCGCTAGGCCAACTCTCGTCCCTTAGGATGTGTTGGGTAAACATGTAGGTTAATTAAGAGGCGAGTCATCTCATTCTTAAAAAATAAAGAAATAGACTGAAAAAGAGATGAGGATGCTGAGGGTTTAAAAAATATTTCTCATCAGTTTTATGTTGTTTAGGTATGATATGACTCAATTAAAATAAACTATTATGTTTGAGTACATTTCATATGCCCAAATCAAGTATTTCCTGGTAAATTATGAGGTCTTTTTAAGAAATTAACCCGTACTGTATGTGTCTAACAAATTTTATAGGTAGAAAAGACTCTGGTTCATTGTATATGTCACCCAAGAAGGGTTTAGGTCTGATTGCTCCCACTGGCCTAGGTAAGCCTGACTAGGGAGGGTTGCCTCTTGTGTCCGTTGGTGGACCCCCGGCAATCAGAGCTGTGACTGGCACACAGGGGGAGTCATGATCAACAGTGTCAAGTGATACATACACATCAACCTCGAAAGAAGACACAGTACCTCATTATTCCTGAGATGATGATGTACAGAGCCAGCTCCCAGTTGGGCCTGGGCAGGGCTTCTGCACAGGTTGCTAACATATGGTAAGGAAGGGATGCATTCAATACAAACACAAACTCAGAGCCACTGGCTGTTATAAACTTCAGTTCACGGATGACTCTGGAAGCTGTGAAATCAGGAGTAAACCTAAAACGCAAAGGTGGCAGTGAGACTAGGTTTTTAAAAACATACTGTAAGCAGTTCAAATATAATACCTTTGAAACAGAGCACAGAATTTTAGAGATTGGCACTTTTATTCAACTTTCTCATTTTCAGAGGGATAAAGTATTGTCCTATGAGGTTAAGTAACAAAACAACTTTATTTTGTGGATAACTAGAGAAACTGCATAGAAAGAGAACAATGGTTGACTTCCCATAATTATTAATTCAGAGAGAAGTCTCTGAGCTTCTTTCCTTTCTTTGCTTTTTTCTGTATTTAATTCACTCTCCTCTCCCATGATATACTAGCAATAATGCCTTTTTTCCCCCGAGAAACCCATCCTAGCCCTATTGATGTTCATCTCCTCCAGCACTGCTTTCTGTCCTAATGATTTTATTTTTGTGTTAACTGTATGCTCTCCAACCACATGATCCGCACCCTGAGGAAAGGTGTCTTACTCCCCACTGTACCTTTAGGTGCCAGGTGTTATGCCTTACATGGAGTGATATAGGTGCTAACAAAGTAAATGTCCACTGAAGACCATGAAATTATCATTCAACTAAGGGACAGTGGTTACATTTTATTATGCAAAACTTTATAACAAGTTATCAATCGTTAAAATTTGCTGCAACTATTACCCATGTAGGCATTAACATGGAGAAGGCAATGGCACCCCACTCCAGTACTCTTGCCTGGAGAATCCCATGGATCAGAGGAGCCTGGTAGGCTGCAGTCTATGGGGTTGCTAGGAGTTGGACACGACTGAGCGACTTCACTTTCACTTTTCACTTTCATGCATTGGGGAAGGAAGTGGCAACCCACTCCAGTGTTGTTGCCTGGAGAATCCCAGGGACGGGGGAGCCTGGTGGGCTGCCGTCTATGGGGTCGCACAGAGTCAGACACGACTGAAGCGACTTAGCAGCAGCAGGCATTAACACTGTTTTCTGACCAAACTATCACACGACATGGAAAAACTGCACGTGCATGACACAGGTGTCTGCTCTACTGCTGAGAATGATCTTACAGTTGGTTCTATACAAGACCTTGAAAATTTTTTAAAAATTTAAGTATTTTTGAAATTATAAAAGCATGATAACACATTTACAGGAGACTTCGAATAAAGTTACATATAGTTCCACTATATATATATACACACACACATGTATATATAGTTCCAGTATATAATTAGTTTTTAAGTAGATAAATTAAGAGTTTTAGTGAGTTTCAATATCAAGCACTCAAAAATTAATAGAAAGAATAGACAAAAAAGCAGAAGGATATGGTAGGCCAGAAATGCACTATGAACCAATTCAACATAATTAAAATTTATACAATTTTTACACAACAGCAGGATACAAATTCTATTCAAGTTTCCACAGGGGGAAAAAAAAGATTTAGTGATTCATCATCTCATGAGAAAATACTTACAGAATGACTATGTCTTTAGAGGCATTGGCGCTTAGTGCAAACTCTTGACAATTGATGACTTTAAAGCCATATCCCTCACAGGAGTACCCACTGACTTCAATGGTTTCTATGTGAATTGGAAGTTGTCCTGTGTTCTCTACTTTAAATGTTCTTTTCAATGTGAAATTGGGTTCCCTTAGTCTCATACCTAAAGGAAAAAAATGAGTATAAATCTTGTTGTCCTGTGCACCAGGTCCAAGTGACGATAACACATCTTTCATGAATGTATCCCAGAGATTATGACGGAGCTCCTCAGGCCAAAGGGATGAGCCACTGCCCAGGTTTCATCAGGAAGTTCTCTTCTTTGTTAAGTCATTTTAGATGGCGGAAGTTTAATTAGGCTTTATATTTCACATTCACAGTAAATCAGCTAAGGTATGCAATGAATACTGATACTTCAAAACTTGTAAGATCCAAATGAAACAATTCTGAAAGCAAGTTAGGGTGTTTCCTTAAAGTCTTAAGTACTCATCAGTAATATATGCATATGCCCATGTAGAAACATTGTTCCTGTGTTTGGCATTACTTACTGTTGAAAAGGAACGCTGAAATTTGTGCATGTGCATACAACAAGAACACTCACCCTCTGTACAGTCTTTCAGTAGCGCTTCTGTGATTTTGAAGCGTAAGGAGCTCCCTGGGCCTGGAAGCTTGCCTGCCACCCTCAAGTTCTCGGTTGTCCCCTGTCCTTGGACCATCACGGCATCCATCACAGTCAGGTTATTTCTATGTGAGAAGAAGAAGTCCAGATTGTCCTCTGCTTAAATTTGCACAATCTTTTGATTTTGAATTTTACTGCTACTTTATAAACAATGTGAAGATTAATACCTTAAATTTAATGGTCAAACATTGGCACTTTAAAAATTTAAAAATGTTTTACATGATGAAGACTAAGAGTTACACTGTCAAGAGTCATACATGGTACAGTAAGACACTATTCAAGTCTTTTAGCTAAAAATATAATCACAGTGTTAAGTTTCATGAGGCATGGTATGCATCTGTGTGCATATTTTGGACACAATGAATACCCTGTCTCATAAATAAATTAATGCAAATATTAATATTAAAACATATTAAGAAAGAACTCATGTAAGCACTAGAAGTCAACCCACACTTAAATCACAGAACATACCTGATTATGATTAGGGAAGAAACAGTTCTATTGTGAACTGGAGTAAACTTTACTTTGACAGATTTCTTTTCTCCAGGTTTTAAAATTAAGTTTAAAACTAAGTGTCGGGAGAGGCCCTCTGTGAATCCTGTTGAACTCTGCAGTGGGTGAGCCTTGAATCATTGGGCAAACAAACAAGAGTCATTAGTATATTTTCTGGAAAAATTTTTCCCCTTTACCCTATCCACAGCCAAGTATTAGTTTCTCAAAATGACTAACTACAAAAACAAGTTTATCCCTTATGATTTAGATCCTGGATGGCTGGCAAGCAGAGCAACCAATGATGACAACTTCATATTCTGCATTAAGTCCCCAAAGGGGTTTTATTCCCCAGGTCACCAGAGTCTTCATGTTTGTACTAAGCACTTGTTTTTGTGTATGGATCTTTTAACTTTAAAGGTTCTGAAACATGACATAAAAAACCAGAGAAGGACACACACCTGAGAGAGGAGCATCTCAACCTTTTAACACAGAGCAGACAGCTGTGTCGCCAGCACCCAGCACCCTGAAGTCCTGCTGGTGCTGTCCTCTCACCTTTCAGCCACGGTTTTCCTGCCTCTCCCCTCTGAAGGGTACTGGCTGGAGAGTCTTAAGGCCATATCATTTTATTTATAAAGGTATTGCCAATTCATATCAATCTACCTTCAATTTTATTTTGAAAGCTAAGCCCATTATTATTGTTTCATAAACACTTGATGATTTAAAGTTCAAATAACAAGTTCAGTTTAATAATCAAAATATGACTTCTTGACAGTTACAGATAAGATTTAAAAGATTTGTTTTTTTATTAAAAAAAACCATAGTTAACACTGCTCGGATTTCAAGTAAAATTAAGCTTAAGCTTTTTTGGAGGCGGAAGGGCTGGTAGTACTTGGGTATAAATGTCCATGGCACTCTGGTGCTGCTGCTGAGTCGCTTTAGTCGTGTCCGACTCTGTGCGACCACATAGACGGCAGCCCACCAGGCTCCACTGTCCCTGGGATTCTCCAGGCAAGAACACTGGAGTGGGTTGCCATTTCCTTCTCCAGTGCATGAAAGTGAAAGTGAAGTCGCTCAGTCGTGTCCGACTCTTCGCGACCCCATGGACTGCAGCCCACCAGGCTCCTCCGTCCATGGGATTCTCCAGGCAAGAGTACTGGGGTGGGGTGCCATTGCCTTCTCCCCATGGCACGCTATCTACCTGCTAACCTGTGGGAGGAGAGTGAATTTTCTATGATTTTCTACTATACACAAATTATCTATTTCAACAGCATGATTCTATGGACATAATTTCTTTTTTTTTTTTAAATGGACATAATTTCATAGCTAATAAACTCTGTGAAGCACACTACTTTTCAACTCTCTCTTCTGAGGCGGCTATTTTTTTCCTGCATCGAAAATTCTTCTCTGTAAATGTCTACTAGGACAACAATGTTCTGACTGCTCCCAAATGGTTGGTGAATAGGTTCCCTTTAAATAAACTGTTCTGAGTAACTGGCAAACAAGTTATAAACTATACCTATATTCCCAACAAACAACTAATTTAAATTCTGATGACATGGCAGATACTTTAGGATTCTCTGATACCTCTGGGGTATCAGTCAGTAATTTTCATAGTGGTGGTTCTTGAAGAGAGATTCACAGACCCTTGGGGATCTGAGAGGTCTCTTTAGGTGTGTCAAAACCACCTTCACAACACAGACCAAAGCTCTTTGCCTTTTTCACTGTGTTAACATTGGCACCGATGGCCCGCAAAAGCAATGGTGGGTAAGTAAAACTGCTGACCCTTTAGCTAGAAGCAAGGTAGCCTTATCAAACCTCCCTGGTAGCCACGGTTTTTCTTCACTGCCAGGCACTTACAGCTAACAAAAACCAAAACCAAAACCTGTGACTGATTAAGTAGTAATAAATATTAATCGTAAATCTCAACCCTTGAGCACGAGGCTTTTTAATACTGTGTGATAGAACAAAGTATGCCTGAAGTGCCCCCTGCAGCATGCTGGCCTGTGCTTTCTGGAAGAGCTATCGTTTGAGATGCCGACAGAACTAGATTCTGACCTCAAGGGACTCCATTTATATTTGAAAAATGACTGAGAGTCAATATACGACTATTCAGACTGGAGTATTTAGTAGACA
The DNA here is from genome assembly GCF_023699985.2 of Odocoileus virginianus. Lineage (NCBI taxonomy): Eukaryota > Metazoa > Chordata > Mammalia > Artiodactyla > Cervidae > Odocoileus > Odocoileus virginianus. Next base: position 3,212,340 of record NC_069675.1, read on the forward strand.
TTTTCACAAAAATGAAGTCGATCTGTTCCTTTAAGGAAAGCAACTGAAGCATTTGTTGCCAATGGTAAAATTTGACTGTTTTAAGTACAATTTAGAATTTTGGCCTTGTGAACTTGAGAGCTTCCCAATAGTTAAAAGAATTCCCTGATAAGACTCATGGTTACAGGGATAAATATGATTTTTTGGATACTGCAGAGTGAATTGTATCAACATTTGGAAGCTCTGCATATCTTAGTGAACCAGTATTTTCCAAATGATTGATGTATATAGTATTATAATACCTAAAAAGGCAATTAAGACATCCTTTCTGCAACTACATGAATGTGTCAGGTCAGGTCAGGTCAGGTCAGATCCCTATACTTCAACCAAAACAATATATCGTGAGAGGCTGAACGCAGAGGCAGACATGAGAATCTATCTGTATATTAAGTCTGAGAGCCACTGAACAGCTCTGTGAAATGTAAAACAATCTGCTCTTATTGCAAAACCATTTTAAAAAATATGTCTATCTTTTCATTTTTATATTATCTGTCAAACAGAATGGGCTTATCATTATTTTAAATGAACTAAATCACTATTTTAAGGATCTCAGTTTTCATTTCTAATATGGTCAATATTGACAGATATAACCAACACAAACAAAAAACCTCTCTGGAGTCCTTAATAATTTTTAAAAACTGAGATAAAGCCGAAATCTTAAATAATTTTTCAGATTGTAAAGGAATCCTGAGATCAAATAATTTTAGATCCACAGTTTTACAGCACTGTAGAGAAGTGTTAGAGAATTTATTTGAAGCTGACCCGAAGACTTCCTCTAGAATTTCTTCTTTAGAATAAATTTCTGGGATCCAGGGCATTCTTATTCATATTCCTACCTCTCACAATACCTACATCTTAAAGGTACCACCAACGGTTTGGTAAGACAAGAAAGGCAAATACTATGTCATTTACTTCTTATGTGTATTTTCTCTCTTTATAAAAGCAGAGTGAAGGGAATCTGTGGTTACTGAACTTTCTAGGAATTATCATCTAGATATCTGGATAATATCTAGATATTTGGATAACCCTGAACTTATTATTTTTATGGCATTATTTTATGGTATTTTTATGGATGGAAACAAAGAAAATAAAAATGATTCCAAGAGAATGGCATGGATTAGAATATGAGACTCTCTAAATTTCAGTCTCGTGTTCTACCTATTACTCAGCAGGAAAAAAACATTGAAAATTACTTAGAAAAATAACTTTCTTATATAAGACTGACTTAAAAATAGATCTATAAAAAGTATTCCATAAAGGTCTGGCTAATGTATGTTTTATAGATCAAAACATAAAACTGGGAAAGAACACAAATACTTCAAAAACTGTAAAACATGTGGTTGGAGAGTGATCAGTGATTCCTAACCAGGAGCGCCCACGTGTCACGTAAGCCTGGGCGAGGGCCCCCTGACTCTGGGAGAACTACACGCGACTTGGCCCTGACAGCCACCACAGGTGTGAACGCGGGCAGGTCAGTTCCCCTCCCTGCACTCCGTTCCTCCCCCACCAGCAGAGCATGTGAAGCCCTTCTCTCCCAGGGAGGTCACTGACAGCCAGGCTGCTGTCACGGCTGTGGGCAATCACACACGTGAACGCAGCTGTCATGACGCTGACACACGCCAGGCGCGCGGGGAGCACGGAAAGCCTTCGTTCTGGGAGCCACAGGCTGGCTCGTGCAGCCCACGCTCCCTGGGGGCTTCCCACGCGCCCAGCAACTCATCTACGGGCTTCCCTGTTGGTTTGCTTCATCTGCTAAAAACCCTGTAACATCCAGATTATTAAGTTCGCATTGCAACAGAAACCGAAGTTTGGAAAGGTTGACACACTCGGTCGAGGTGACCAAGCTAGCAGGTACACAGGCGTGATGATCCCAGGAGCCGACCTCCCTTGTTCCAAACGGGAAGCAGCCACGTCACAGCTCCTTGACAGACTGGGACCTGTGTACTGCAAGAGCCCACAGCGAGAAGAGAAAGCAGGGGCAGACTGTTTCCCCTCAAAGTCATTCAGACTGTGGGGGATTAACTAGATTCTCACTCGTATTCATTCAACACCTTTTGTTTTATGAATGCGAGAAAAACTAAGATAATAGAAGACGAGGCCTCAAGGAGCCTATCCCCAGATTTGGGAAACACGGCACCACACATGAAAAATAAAACAAAACCCAAAGCTAACACGGGTGTAAGTGAAGAGGCAGGGAACATCAGAGAGCTGAACTGGTGGAGGGCTCACAGCCAGCAGGGCTGGTGTGGACAGGCTGCTTGAGGCTGGGCGAGACGAGCCGGGCTGGGGGAAGCGCACTGAGGCCAAGGCACTTGGGCCGATTTGCAGGTAGCATTAGTGCCGAGCGGTAATGCCCTGACTGACACAAGAAAAGTCTTAAGTCCTTACATAATCATGAGTGGGTTAGTGGCTGTTCAGTCTGGCCTGCATGACAGAGACTATCTGGTCCTAGAGCAAACCAGCTTGTGCATACACTCAGCAGTTCAAACATATCTGTTGAGGGAAAACTGTAAGTGGTACTGCGCTAAGTATGAGTGCAGCTAGCCACGGGTCTGGCCTTCACGGAGTTTACAATTTTATTAGAAAGTCTCCAAAATAAAAATTTAAATGACCAAGCTCAATATTTTGAGGCTTAATAAAAAGAAATCATGTATTAGTCTATACACCTCATAGGCATCCTCTCAGAGGTTCTGGCAGCTATTATTATGGGCTTAACATTTAATGCCCACATATAGGACCTTCTACACGGCATGCCTCCGGGTGATCTAAATCCCATCCACTCCTCCTGGGCTTTATGCCTCTAAAAGAATGACTGGACTCTTCTGAACTTCTTCAGTAACCTGTCTTTCAGGCAGTTTAAGGATGGTCAATGTTTTTCTTCCACATCGCATTGGTCGGATCATAAAATTACTTCTTTGCAATCGTATGAAGTGTGAATACTTACACTGTTTCTGAAGACTTGGAATTCTTGTGTTCTTAAATCGATCTTTGCCACCTTACTTAAGTTAAACCTGAAATTAAAAAACACACATATTTCTTTGTAAATAGCATCATAGTTAAAGGGGTTGTAGAGTAATTACCAAGGTTGTGTTTACCTTTCAGCAGATTTTGAGATCAATATTATCAGGTCAATAGCCTTCAAAAAGCAGCTACAACTTAGTTTATTCTTCACTTTTAAAACTAAAATATTTGAAAGGCTCCACCTGCTTCCTCTTTTCACTGTTTTAGGAAGGAGTTCTACATGATTGCTTCTTGTCTTAAACTGGAAGCTTTTCCAGATGCTTAATGTAATATCTATTTCCCGAAAACTTTCTCTCAACTTCAATTATAGATGTAAGATTTCTCTAAGCAAATCTACTATTTAAGAGCTATAATAAAGCTCCAATACTTTGGCCACCTGATGCAAAGAGCCAACTCACTAGAAAAGACCCTGATATTGGGAAAGATTGAGGGCAGGAGAAGTGGGAGGAGGATGAGATGGCTGGATGGCATCACCGACTCAATGGACATGAGTTTGAACAAACTCTGGTAGATAGTGAAGGACAGGGAAGCCTGGTGTGCTGCCGTTCATGGGGTTGCAAAGAGTCAGACACGACTTAGTGACTGAACAACACCAACAACTTTCCATCAGACAAAAGATTTGGGAGTAAATGCTCATAAGACCCCAGAACACCTTCTATGGGAGACCTACAATCCAGAGTGCTGTGGCCATAAAGGAGTCAATCCTGTATAATCATTAATTTAAAAATATCCTGATATTTCTACTTCACAGACAACAGTAACGCCTGTAGTCCATGGGGTCACAAAGAGTCAGAACGACTTAGTAACTGAACAACAACGAAGTTTTAAATGTGTAAAATGATCATTCACTGTCTATATGGAAACATTTTGATGATCTGAAGCAATGCTTACCTTGATATTAACTTATCTACAAAGATGGAAGGGCTGGAATATAAAGCCAGGGGGATAAACTGAATATAGATGGGAACATCTGCAGGGTTTTCTAACATAATCTCTTCTTCCTTAAACAAAAATAAAGAGGTGGTAAGTGAAAGATCTGCCCCGTTAGAAGGAAGAGCAGATACTTCGTCATACTAGGACGCATTTCCAAAGGCCCATGGCACTCTGGATACTTACTGAAGAGCAGTTTGTATTAGTGAGGGGGAACCTCACGAGCCGGGGGGAGCTGAGGAGGGACGGCCAGGAGAGTTCGGCAGAAACTTTTGACAGGATGTTTTTCTGGAGGTCTGTATTTACTTCAAACATAGCATTCAATCTAGAAATCACAATTTGTAAGTCACTATATTGAATGGAAATGCTTGAGTTTACTCAATACAGGAAATTCTATTAGGCTTGTGTACTTGAGAAATTTTATTCTGGCCTTGAATAAACACAGGTTTACCTGCTCCTAACATTTCACTCTGTTTTCACAGACACATATGAAGAGGTCTCTATTTTGGCACAGAGGGCAAACTATCTATCACTGATCACCTGCCCTGTTTTCATACTGAATGTGTAAGTGACAAGCCAGGCATATATAGATGACAGGATGTAATGGGGATCCTAAAGGATCCTGCATGTTTAGTGGAAAGATCTAGATGCCAACAGCAGGTGAATATTGTAGTTGAACTAATGAGAAGGTGGTGCACTGCTTGACATATGGCTTCTTTCCCACTTGAGGAAAAAAAAGACAAAATCTTAATATGCAATAAAGACGTCGGTTGAAGCGATAATACATATGAGGGTTTTGTGTAGACATGTATATGCAGCAATATTCAGGACCTCATTTGACTATTTCCCTACTTAAAAGTGTTTATAAACCAGCTGTTTAGAACTCAGAACACATTTCCTATGGAAACGATATTATAGATGGGGCTAAACACTGAAGCCTATTTGATACCATAAGAGCAGTGAATTATGATACCATAATATTGGGGAGAGTACCAGTTTTCTAACACTGGTAATGAATTTTCTGTGACATGCATGTTGACAAGGTAACACAGAGGCAGGAGCAGGAAGAACGCCACATCCACTATGCAGCTGTGACCTGGTAGCTCAGGGCAGGCAGGAAGTCTGGGTCTTCAGTGGGGAACGCTAGGCTCACAGAGAGGAAGGCAGCGGTTTCGGTGGGTGGGAGGTGAAAAGGTTCCTTGGCAGGTGAGCCAAGGGCAGCACTACCAGTCATTTATTCATAATTGGGTGTTAAAATACAGAGGCGGCCTGTACATTACAATGTCTACCATGGAAACTGGAGAACCAAAGAGTGTCTGAATTGGTGTTCTCTTAGTGAGTTCATTAGAAGAAGTCTCTTTACTAATTTTAACCATTTTAAAGGTAAAATTTACCTCTCTTTTTGCCTTAAGAAAACTTTTCACAGCAAGTAGTTCAGATACACAGAAACCTGCAGATTTGACTGTTCATGGCTTGAAAATACTATATTAGAATAAACTGGAAGATTTTGATGACGCTGACAAATACATTTCAAATTAGCCAGTGGAGAAGAACAGTGTTCATTAGTTTTCAAGTCAAATTCTCTTTGGAAGTACACAGAAAGGTCAAATTTTTAAATTGCCACGTATAAATGTGCCTTTGCTTCTGAATCCGGGTACACTGCTGATGTGTCAATGTGAACACTTTCCACCTGCCAGAGATATAAGGCTGAGCCCTGTGAATTATGCCCTGTGCAGCCCTAACAGGCTCAGCACTGGAAAGGGAGGAAGCAGTTCTTTTCACAAGGAGCAGAGACACTCCTTCTATGGTAAGCTTCAACTTCTAAAGTGCTTCCTTGCCTTGAACAGAGGTCAGAGGCAGGTAGACTCTTTCTTATGCAAATGACTGTCTGATATGGAAGTTGGGCTTCCCTGGTGGCTCAGGTGGTAAAGAATCCACCTGCAATGCAGGAGACCCAGGATCAGTCCCTGTGTCTGGAAGATCCCCTGGCGAAGGGAATCGCTACCCACCCCAGTATTCTTGTTTAGAGAACCCCATGAACAGAAGACCCTGGCAGGCTACCATCCATGGGGTTGCAGAGTTGACCATGACTGATCTACTAAGCACAACACAGCAGCCATCCTACACCAGGACAGCTTCACTGAGTTTCTGGGACTTTCCATCTAGAACACTGGAAATGACACAAAAATGGTAGCGCGTGTCCTTCTGAAAAACACAATCACAATGGCCATTCAAGACGCCTCATGGTTTTCTGAAGATTAGGCACATTTTCTGCACTACAGAGAAGTAAAATAACCAAATATAGGGATAACTTTAGAAAATCATGTTTCAAACCAGTAAAGGTAGTTCAAATACTTACATACAGCAAAACCACTTACCTGTGACCTGAGTTTTCCTTTATTCCCATCCATCCCTTGAACAGGCTTTGATGCAAATCCCAGTCGGTGTCCCAGGCATCTTCCTGCATGGCTATGCCAGGCTGGACTTTGGGTTCAGCTAAAACACAGGGACAAATGGTATGACATACTCTGGCCCTCAAAGGATTCCTACAGCATCGAGATGAAGGGGTGGGCTTTAGAAGCAGCAGCCTATCATTAATGGGAGTACCTTGGGGAGGGAGTGAGGGTGAGAGAGAACAGTAAGATGACTTACATTTGGACAGAAAAGGCAAGCCGACATAGCAATGATCCCCGCACTGCAATCCAGGATCAAAGTAAATGTTTGCAATCTATAAAGGGGCACAGGAGAACCATGAATCCCCGATCCATGGAAGTTCACAATAACAAAGGACAAAAAGATGGGAATCTGCAAATACAACGCTTTCAAACCTTTGATTTTTTCCCTGGCTCCAAGTCTTCCTTATTACCCCGCAATCGTTTGTAGTAAAAACGCACGTCTTCCGACAAAGACCGTATCTGTTGGATCTTTACCTTCTGTGAGAAGGAATTCATAATATTTAAACTCTGATGAACTATTTTCCCCTGAAGGAAGAAAACAAACAAATTCATTTGTAAATGGTTGGATTTTCTTCAGAACACATACTTTAGAACTGACATATTTACAGCAGACCAAAGCTCAAAGGACATTCAGACTGTTCGGAAGTTGATAAGCTTTAGATCTGTAATCAGAGCCCCTCCTCCAAATATATGTATTTCATTGTTGTTTTTAAGGCCTGTTACAGAGAAATTAGCAGGACAAATCTCTGCAATCCTGTTAAAATGAATTAAAGTGTTTACATAACAAAGGTACAGAACTAGCTTTGAATAAAGAAAACAGTCACTATCAGTTTGTTAAGAAAGGTTTGTTTATACCAAGGCCAGGCTACCTTAAAAGTTTCCAAATTCAGGATGAGATAATTATGAAACCACTGAATTCTAAAAAGCCAAAGCTAAACAAGAAACGAAAAAAATCAGATTTATTTTTCTCAGAAAAAGTATTTTCTCTCTAAAACAAAAACAAAACTATTTGTGCCAAAGAGAAATCAGTTCTCTTTTAAAAACATAGGTTATCTGGCATCGTATTAAAATGAAGCATACAGATTAAATCATTACATTACCAATGATGGTGCTTATCAGCTGTATGTCTCTTACTGTGATAGGATACCAATTTTATTTTTTATTTTTTTTATAAAGAGATTTATTTTTCTGTCATGGAGCACATCATGTTCCCTCAACAGGGATCAAACGCATGCCCCTGCATTGGGAATGCTGAGTCTTAACCACTGGACTGTCAAGGAAGTCCCAGGGTGCCAGATTAAGGAAAAAAAAAAAGAATTATAAGATTGAAATAATCATCAATAAGAATCATATTATAACCTTTTCCTTTTTTTGTTGTTGAATATAGAACCAGAATCTTATAACCTGATTCCTAGACTTTTAAAGAAGTCTAAAATGATCAAGGCTTCCCAGGTGGCACTAGTGGTAAATAATCTGCTTGCCAATAAAGGAGATGCAAGAGACTGATCCCTGGGTTGGGAAGATTCATTGGAGTAGGAAATGGAAACCCACTCCAGTATTCTTGCCTGGAGAATCCCATGGACACAGGAGCCTGAGCACCTAAAATGATCAGACCCACTGGTCTAAAATTTGTTACTAAATGACAAAGAAATTAACAGAATGCATAGCAAAAAGAGTTCAATGATGGTGAAAAGTGAAAGTGAAAGTTGCTTGGTCGTATCTGACTCTTGGTGACTCCATGGACTATAGTCCATGGAATTCTCCAGGTCAGAATACTGGAGTGGGTAGCCTTTCCCTTCTCCAGGGGAATCTTCCCAACCCAGGGATTGAACCCAGGCCTCCCGCAGTGGAGGTGGATTCTTACCAGCTGAGCCACAAGGGAAGCCCAAGAATACTGGAGTGCATACCCTATTCCTTCTGCAGTGGATCTTCCCGACTCAGGATTGAACCGGGGTCTCCTGCATTTGCAGGTGGATTCTTTACCAATTGAGCTATCAGGGAATGATGGTGAGGTTAAGTCTAATACTTATTATATACAGTCTAACTAGAGTAAAACGTAGTAGAAAGAAAATTAGCAAGAAGTCTACAAATTAACTGTCTTACTGGAAAGGAAGGTGGAAGAACCATGTGCTTTGGGAAGCAAGTCAGAGAACCCACTGCAATCACAGCCTTCACGGGAATTGTTAGGATCTGTGGAGGGAAGAAGCAAACCACAGAGAAATAAGAGTGCAAGTCCTAGACTGACCTGATGGTTGTTGCCCTATTTTAGGAGATTTAAAACAACCAATCTTGGGACTTACATGAGCATTAACCAACTGGTAAGCAAAATTAAAATCACCCATAGATACTGTTTAATCTATCCATGTACTGCACAAAATGCACTGAAATACATTTCTGTGTACTTCTCAGTGGTTCACTGAAAACAAGGTAAACAAGACCAAACAATGGGGAAGTAATGAAGAACAGATTTTTCATAATTAGATGATTTTGCAGATTATTGATTTAAAAAGGAAACTCCAACTATACTCTTAAAACAAAGCATGAAAAACCCAGCATTTTTAAAAGATACATAGCTCTCTACTTTTTGTACATAGCAATACATTAATGTCAACCTGATCTTTTAAAAAACGAGCTGAATATTCCACGTTTTAAATCTCAACTCACACTCTATTTGCAACTCACAAGGATACTTTGCTAAGGAAATGTACTTATTTCTATCAAAAGTGATAAATGTGGATCCCTCACTTTTGGAGATAATTAGTTTGACATACTCCCAACATATCATTTATTACTAAAAGACCAATCCTGTTTATTCTGAATGACTTTACTTTCAGGGTGGCAGGGGTTGAATGAGCTGAAAACAGGTTGGAGAACAAAGGTGGCTTGCTGACTTCAGCAGTGCTCAACTTTCCAAGAGCTTTAAAAGAACATATCAAAATATTTAGATGTGGCAGAACACATCCCTTCACAATCTCACTGAATGCAACATGTCAACCCCACAAAGAGTCTTTTAAAAGTTCACTGATTTTCATTTGGTTCCTGACTTAGAATGACTCATGTAAACATAATTGTGAGAACTCAAATTAAGATGTGATTTCCTGACTGTATCTTCCTTTTTGGCAATGTTACACAGGAGAGTATTTGTGACTGTGGAAAGAGAGAGATCTAATCTCAAGACTTTCAGCCAGGGTCCATGTAATGCTACAGCCATTTGTAAACCATTCTAACAGCAAATCTAAAAGTGCCAAATGTATTTTTCTGAAGTTGCTTTTAGTCAGGAGATTCAGGTTTTATCAGAAAATTATGAGCTAATGTAAACCATTATTCTGTAAACTATTCTCAGAAGCTTAAGTTTTTAAAAGTATCAAAGTGGTAAACTGTAACTTTTTGAACAAACTTAGTTCTCTGTTTCTATAAAAAACAAAAAAGGACTGAATTTTTCAGAAAGACTCCACTGACTTGAATCCCCATAAACAAAGTCCTTACCTCATAGTCTGTTGTGATCTGTATAGCCCCATCATGAATTCCTTCCAGTTTTTTTGCGGTAAGTTTGACTCTGAACACTGCAAAATATCCTGAAGCTAGTATTACCTGTATGGAGTAGAAATGACATCCTTCATTAGCCTTGCTAATTGAAGTTTTCTATTAAAATGGAAAAGAAAGGTACAAAAATCTTTCAGTTTTAAATCAGTGTTAACTCATATTGGTTAGGACTTCAAAATCCTAACAAGCTAACATAGAATTAACACATCATCATGTACAAATGTCTCAAAATAAATAGATAAATCTTATTATACTTATTCCATGGGCTACTGAGAAAACTGGTTCCCCAAGGAACAGCTGAATTATCAGCTGCTAAACTGGGGAAGGGTGTGGGCCTCATCCCCCAACCTGCATGGTCAAAGCGGGTGCAGGCTACAGCAGACGGACACAGCCTTCCCCTAACCCTTCAGAAGCCACGTCAGGGCACAAATACATACAAAGTTGGTTCTGCTTCCAGTTCTGAATTCAATTTTGTCATGTTAATACCCATGTCTTCAGATCAACTGAGACTGGGTCACACGAAAACATCAAAAAAATCAAGGAAAGAAGGAAAAGTTAAGCAAAGCAATTTTGAAAGAAAGCAGAATGTGGATCTTGCTTGTTTTCTCAAGCTATTTGCTGATATTTCTGGTGCTTAATCTTTTCAATCGAGAAACTTCCAAAAAAACCATGAAATTCATTTTGTGAGGTTGTACTTTAGTTAGTAGTAGTTATACTTTACCTGGAATTTACATTTACCTCAAAATAACAAAAAACAGGTATACCAAACACACCCACTTTCCCCCCTTTAGAACCATTTCTATGTTGGTTTTATGCAATCCTAATGTTTTCATCCTGACTCTGACCACCCCAATCAGAGCATGTGTCTGAAGAGCACAGAGTTGTTGACAGTGTATGTTTCTTAAGGAAACATAATTTAGTTCATATGTGTAGCTTTTTGGAAAACAGCTGGACAACAGTTGAAAGTTTAGGCATTACAAACTTAAAAAAAAATCCACATTTTGTGGCGTTGCTATTTTGAAGCTGGCAACTCACTACAACTTCCTATTTTAAGTAAAGAAGGGTTCATAAAAATGATCTCATCTTTCTATGCCTTGGTTCTTATATTTATATAGTTTTTTTTTTATCTTGTACCAGGGTACAGCCCATCCACAATGCTGTGAGAGTTTCAGGTGCACAGAGAAGGGACTCAGCCACACTCACACATGTATCCCTTCTCCCCAGACTCGCCTCCCAACCAGCTGCCACAGAGCAGTGAGCAGAGTCTCCTGTGCCGTACAGCAGGCCTGTGGCTGGCTATCTACTTTAAACACAGCAGTGCGTACATACCCATCTCTTATATTTACATAGTTTTATATAGAAGTGAATTCTAAAACCCCAAAGTTTACAGCAGGTTTCATGTTACTGAGTGGACCTCTCAAATTTAAATAGTAAGTGTTAACATGTGCTATTGAGTAGGAGGAAATGATCCAGAGTCCTAAGATTATTAATTTATAATGTATTATGAAAAAACAGTATAATTCAACCATCTCGGATTAGATCTACATACAATTTTACTTTAACTTCATTGTTGAAATGAACACATTAATAGCTGGTCTCATTATCATCCTTTTTCAGCATTGTATTTGTATTAAAAATAAAACCTCGGCTGGAGGGACAAATATTACTTGTCATGGGCACATTCTTTTTTGTTTTAAAAGGAGACTTTATTTATGAGTCAAATTTAAAACATTATAAATTATTAAAATGCAAACACCCAACACCCATGTATCCATCACAATATCTGATTATGGAACTTGAATGCCAGACATCTGCAATTAGAACACACATTATCCAGTATACACATTATCCAGTACTGTTTCCCACTTTTTCATAAATCCTTTTTTAAATATTTTACATACAATCCTACTTACAGCTTATCTGCTTCAATATTCAATCATAAAATCACGACTTTATATATTTGGTTGTTTCTGGTTATTTGGAATTATTAATATTGCTATCACAAACATCTGCATTCTCATAGCTTCTGGCTCTTTAAATGACTTCCAGAGGAAGAATTCCCAGGAGTGGTATACATTGCCAAATTATTCTCTAAAAAACCTGTTTTGGGGAATCTTTCTCATACAAAATGTTTAAATCCATTTTTATGGCCTATGGCATTCCACGGAAGGGTCTTTGTCAACAATCTCTGTGCATAAGGACATCTGCTTTTCCTTCTGTAAAACTGCCATGAGAAGTTCTATCCTAACCTTCAGAGGAGCTTATAGTCTGCTCCTTCCAGGTCGCACGGGTGATTCTACTAACTCTGTTCTGAATAAGTTTAAGCTCTGAGATCCCTTTTCAGCAGTGGTGAGGCCCTAGACTGATACATTCACTTGCTCTTGTCTCATGTACTTTTATGACCAACTGTATGTAAGACAGAGTAAAAGTATATGGGGAGAGCCACATAGAGATCAAACAAATGATGTTTGTCTCACTGATACTTTCTTCTAGTCAATACAGAGAACTGAACAGAAATATTACTGTAGAACTGAAAACAACTTCTACTAATGTGCAGGGTTCTTTCTTTTGCCTAGTGAATTCAATGAACAGTTAGTTTAGTACCCGAGGAAATTTCTCCTGTACTGGTACCTGTGTTTTATCTTAACTTCTTTGAGTTTCAAGTGCTCTCATCATGAAAGGAGTGAGTTTAAGTAGATTACCTATTTTACACATCAAATAGCCAATGCAATTACAAATCTCATAATATTCTGAGGACGAACCTCCCTGGTTATCCAGTGGCTAAGACTCTGTGCTCCCAATGTAGGGGGCCTGGGTTTGATCCCTGGTCAGGGAACTAGATCCCACTTGCCACAACTAAGAGTTCACATGCTGCAACTAAGACCCAGCACAGTCAAATAAATAAATAAATATTAAAAATAATATCATGAGGAAAAGTCTTCTAGTGAGATTTAGACACACATCTAAGTTTAAGGAAACAATAGAAAAGTTTACTTACTGATGACTGGTCTGATAGAGAGGATTTTTCAAACTCTGGAAGGCTTGAGATGATCGTAGTTCTATTGCCTTTTTCAGTAGCTACGAGTTCTATTGATAAACCATCTCCTATAATATGCCAGCTTTTTATAGCCAACTTAAAAGAGAAAGATATGGAAGCAATTATTGCAGCACTCGCATAAAATCTCTAAATGTGATTTAGAATAACAACAGATTTTTCTTTTCTTACCTCAATTGGATTGCTGTTTATAATGGCAAATAAAATATTACTTGCTTCTGTCGCACTCAGTATACCAAAATCTATGAAACGTTCTTCTATTTTGGGGGGTAATACAAAGTACTGGAAAGACAGAAAAGAACTAGATTAGATATAAAGTAACACTTATGTAACAGTAACACTTCAAGAAAAAGTAACTATATTAAGGTACACTAAGGTTCCTACATTTTATGTAAATATACACATACATAATACATAATTAAGAACTTTGTATAATGGAGGTGAGATTAAGTGGAGCCCTTGAGATTTAGGCAAAAAGTCCCCAGTCTCAGCAAACTTCACGTGTTCATGAAAGCAGCTACAAGCCAGTAATCATTTAAGCAGAAGAAATACAGAAGGAGTGTCAGTGGTATGATACCGAAGGTCCCTCTGGTTCTAAAGTTCTTACTGATGCTAGGTTTTTGGAGGACCACACTTCTATCTTTTTGCTTTCTTTTCATCTTTTACATCTTTCTATCAGTTTTCTTTCTTTCCCAAACTTCTTTCATGGAGTACCCTAACGACAGCTTTGTTTGGAATCCCCCCCCCCCACCCCCCGGCTTATTTTCTGTATTAGAAAGACTTCTGTTTCCTTCCCTGCCGTTATTTAGATGACTGTCCCATCTGTGTCTTTCTACCAAATTGCCTCTTTCTTTCTGATTCTTCTCTTCAGTCTTCGTTTTCAGTTTTGGTCACCTCTTCCTACATAGTTCCCTTTTCATTTGTCCTGTAGTTATTAAAAAAAATTTTTTTTACTTATTATGTTTCTTCTGCTTAGTTTTTAGCTTGCCCATGACTGTAACAATTTAAAAGCAAAATCAAGAGGAGTGGACCTGATCTAAACAGAGGTGTAGCTAGAGAAGTCAACTGTGTCATGAGGAGATATGGCTGCTGGGAGGGTGAACATCTTGGAAGCACTGACTAGGGAGGAATTAGAACAACTTGTTAAGTACAGAAAACAGCAAAATTTAAGTGTCTGCAACACAACTACTTAATAGTAGCTGAAAACAACAAAGATGTGGACGGAGTTTAAATTTTAAAAGGTAGATAACATACTTACATCTAAAAAACCTGTATATACCCGCACAGGTAAGTGAAACTTAGAGGCATTGGTAATAAGTAAAATATTGTTATCTATATGCATGGATGATGTGGATGGCATAAAAAATAGAGTAAAAATGTAGCCTGATCCATTTGGAAGAATTAAGACTGGTTTGCTGAAGTTGTGAACCTAGGAGATGATGGGAGAGAAAAAAAATGTATCAGTACCATTTGCTTGGTAGACTGGTAAAATCAAAAGAATGAGGGCTCAGAAACATACTTTAAACATTGTTTTGGCTTCTTCTGGTAGCAACACATCATGAATGAGGATCGCAAAGCTGAAAGTGTTAGTAAGGTAAATTGGCCTTTCCACAGGATCAGCAGGGCTGTCTCGAATGTGAAATAATGTTGCAGCGTGATCAAATCCCAAATAACTATTTGAAAAAAACAAAAACAAATCATTTTTATTTTCACATGTTAATTTATAATGCAAGTTCTTTAGCGGTGAGTAATAATTTACGTTTAGCAGTAAGGACTGTTGTTAGAGAATTAAGACTATAAATATTTTAGTGATTGACCATATGATTTAAAAGAAAATTTATTATAGTGTAATAAAAAGAGCTATTTGCTACTGCATTATATGTAACCAAACAATGACCATCAAGAATGTACTAACAAAAAAAGTTTTAAGCTATTAAAAAAAAAAATCATGTTAAAACAAGTCCCTACTAAGCTGGACATGAAACTATTACTGGTTAAAGTAGAAAATGAACTACATATATTATTACCTGTTTGTAAAAAGCTATAATTTTAGAACAGTGTTTAATGGGTTTATAAAGGAATAAAAATGATTTTCTTTCAAGTGACAATGTACTTTAATAAACAAGCCATAGCCATTTGCATGTTACAAAAATAATTACAGAAATGAAATGCTTCAAGTGATTTAAAAATCACAGATTCACTTTTCTATTGTATTATGGAATCATTAGGACTTCATTACCAAATCATATCATCCCATTTACTTCTTTCTCCTAAAAGTAAAAAAAAAAAAAAAAAAAGAACAAAATACAGAAGATTTTTCTCCTTTATGGCTGAAGTTTTTCTAATACTCATTCCATGGAGTTTATGTGAATTTTGTCTACTACTTCTGCTAAACTCAGAGAGTAGGAAAACAATTTACTGATTAGTAAAAAGTTATAAAGTTTATTTAAAACAGAAACTCACCCATCTAAAACCTCTGCTTGATAAGGTATTTCAAGTTTAGAATAACTCTTTTCCTTTGCTTTCACAGTTATTTTCCCAGAAAACTGAGATGGTTTTTTTGCCTTTGATGCTGAAAGGAAGCACAGAAGATAATCTGTCAGCTTCCACTACGACAGGGTTTACACAGAGGAGGATGAGAGTGACTTTGCACGGATGGACTGAAATCTTAAAAACAAGGTAACCTTTCAAACTGGCACACAGAATGCAATGACAACATTTTAAGTCAAATATCACATTTTTCATTCGAAAATGGAAAGAGATTTCAATTTTCCTGTAATGGGATAAATAGGTAAGTAACTAGCAAGTGAACGGCATTCAGGAGGGAAAACGGTATAATCTGAGCTACTTCTCTATCACCATGAGCTTTGGCTTTACGTACAACAGGGATTCTCAACCTTGGTGCTATGAACACTTCAGGCCAGGTAAATTCTCTGCTGGCGGGGGTGCAGGGGCAGTCGGGTGGCTGTCCTGGGCACTGCGGGATGCTAGGCGGTGTCGTCAAGACAGCCTCTTATCTGCGAGGCATCAGCTGCATTACCCAAAAGTGTCTGCAGATGTTGCCAAATGTCCCCAAACTGACAACTGCTGGTTCACAGCTGATTAAGAAATAACATTCCTTGTGTGGTCAGAGTCTTGCTATAAATACCGATAAAGTAGCCTGGTGCAAGAAATACCAAGAGTTATGAGACATATACTCTCCCTGCCATCATACTGTTCTCACAGATGAAGTTAAAACCTTTAAATTTTGGATCACTTCTGATTTTCCTTCTGGAATTATAGAAATAGTCAGTTGGATCCAATCTGTGTACCCATTAGATGTTCCTTTCAAAGCAAATAAAGAAGCTGTTTATCTCCTTTAAAGTACTTCAGGAACACTTCCACTTATGCGAAGAATTTTATATGTAGGTTCTGCAAATGTGTGTTATCCAACTTTAGCATAAAAAAGGAACAAAATAATGGTATGACATCTAGTATGTGGCTATGTACAGACAGTGTGAATTCAGATTTTTAAACCTCCCATTAAGCCTCATTTCTTTCTGCTGACTGTACAGCCACTTCTGGATGCTTATTTTTTTTTGTATTTATCCTGACATAAGGCTGATAACAAGGGCCATAATTTTGGCATTTCATAGTACCTTATCAAGTTATATTTTAGCAAATGAAGTGGTCAAAGTGTCAAGAAAATTCAGTTAAAAATCATAAGGAATCATGACTTTATGAGACAAATGATTACATGGTAAGTCAACATTGCACAGTGAATATTCATGGCATGTTCTGAAATTTTTGTTTTTTATTTTTATAATTAACTAATTAATTTGGCTGTGCTGTGGGACTTGCGGAATCTTAGCTTCCCAACCAGGACTGAACCAGGGCTATGGCAGTGAAAGTGCTGAATCCTAACCTCTGGACCGCCAGGGAATTCCCCCTGAACATTTTCAAAGTAAACATTTCTTGATGGATGATTTTCACAGGAATCTCAGTGGTAAAACCATTTGTACTGTAATCTAGGGGTGGTGGTGGGGGAGGAGGGAGCAGATGGGAAGTGGATGGATTTTTCCATGATAATAAAAGCCACTTTTAAAGATGAGGGGAAAGGAAAATGGGAGGAAACCTCTCCTCTCCCACCTTCACCTTTAGCTTCTTGAAAACGGGCCCTTGCAGAATAAATCTGCCAGTTTTTACAATAAATAAATAAATAAAAAGCACTTTTAAGAAATGCAGCAGTTACTTTAAAAGACGCCTTCTCTTGTCTTTGTGCTAAATTTTACATAATTTCTTTAAGAAACACTTATTTTAGACTCTGTGATCGCAGAAGAGCCACCACTGGTGACGTTCATCTATCTGAGAGGGAACAGTCAGCGGGCTGCCAACACAGGAGCTGGGGAAGGTGAGGGAGAGCCAGAGAGCGCAGCTGCATTGCCCTATTGTGCGCCCTGGGCTTCTTGGACTTATCAGATTTGTCTGTTCTGAGGGTCACAGCGATCGTCGCTCTCTCCCCCACTGAGGGAAGACAATGCACTTGCTGGTACTGACACTGATAACTGGGGGTCATGGCTGGTGTCTTAGCAACACAGAAGGCCACTCATCACACATTTGGAAACATCTGTGCCATCAAGCCTTCTGCAATACTGATTATTTTTGACAGCTGGTTTATGAAAGTGTGCCATGTGTATAATCTCAGTTTCTTCAGGAGTTTTCTCTGAGCCCGTGGGATGAGTGCTGTGCTGGCAGCCAAGTGTGCAGCTGCTCCAGACCCTCCACGTGAGAGGAGCGAGCGCAAACGCCTCACAGACACTGGGCCACACTCAGGGGGTCTGCAGTGGCCAAACATTCCCTCCTGATGAGGAGCTTAGCTGTAAAATGTGGATTATGAGCAAAGATGGCTTTATCATGAGGCCAAAGCTTAAGCTTCAGGGCTCCTCACCTGGATAGGCCAATATGAGAAAAGCCCCATATGGAGTTTCAGCTTTCATTAAATTTAATCACACATTTAGACAGCCATTAAGTTACTACTCAAAACATTTTATGATAGCAAATGCAGTACATCTTCTAATTAAGTAGGCAAAACTGAATAAAAACATGCTATTAAAACAAGCTGAAGTCTGAGTTAACATTTCAAAAGTCAAAATACACAATATACATGCTTGAAATAACTGTTATCTAACTTGACAATTCTATGATAAAGGCTGTCAGTTTAGTTTAGATAGGACTGCTTGCCTTGTTTATAAAAGACAAAATATGGAAATTTTTGTATTTACAGAAAATACTTTATTTCTGCTCTAAAATTCAAATGTGCTTCTGAAATTCAAATATGTATCACTCAATTATAAAAAGTAATGACTTCATAATTAAGACAAAGCTTAATAGATACATATATGAAAGAGCCTAGATTAACAAAAATTTAATTGCAATCCTAATGTATTTTCTAATACTAAGTCAGGCTTATGAAATTATAATATTTACTTTCAAGAAACAATCCAATAAGAGTTCATGATGGTTTACAAGAAAAACCAACCTGACCAGTATTACAAAATCTAACTGGAAAATGGTCTGGGTTTTTATATTAAGATGTCAACAGAGATGTCGTCTAAGTTATCAAAATAAGACCACTCTATTAGAAAAAGTTGAATACTTACCATCAAAACTAATACTTGCTACCTTGGTATATTTACTTTCTGAAGCTTTTAATGTAATTGGTTTAAAGTGTACCGTGATAGCATCATTTTGTGGTGTAGGTCGAACACTCTGCAAAGAGAAAATTTTACACTGCATTATTTTAGTCTAGTGGTCCAGTTTATACTGAAAAGTGTACTGAAAAAGTAAAGCAGAATCAAAATCTGAAAAGTTTAAGTGGTCGCTTTAAATGGAATAGGCTAAACTGATAAAATCTCAATTTCATTAGACAGTCTTTATGAAATAAAATGATGACCAGAAGGAAAAATGTGTGATAGATATTAAGTATTAAAAAGTCTAAAGTTGGGAGGGGGGACCGGGATGGGGAATACATGTAACTCCATGGCTGATTCATGTCAATGTACGACAAAACCCACTGAAATGTTGTGAAGTAATTAGCCTCCAACTAATAAAAATAAATGAAAAAAAAAAAAGTCAAAGTCAAACTAGTGCAATGAGTATAAACAGATAATAAAGAAAAAAGGTATTTTTTCCTAAATGAATGTCTAATTCACATCTAAGAAAAGAGGACCTTCAGGGCTTACAACAGGGGCTGTGGGGCTGAATGGTGAAGGGGACGGCAGGAATGTGCAACCTAAAACAGGTCAGAATGCTTTCAACTTAAAAGAGCTCTCTATTCAAAAAGCTAGGCTTCCCAGGTGGCTCAGTGGTAGAGTCTGCTTGCCAATGCAGGAGATCCAAGAGACGCAGGTTCAATCCCTGGGTCAGGAAGATTTCCTGTCGTTTGCAAAAGAGCTGGCGATGACTTAGCGACCAAACAACAACAACTGTGACTGAAGAGAAAGAAGGACAGTCCTTTAAAGGCACAAGAAGCATCTTAGGAGAGTGAGAGAAAACGCTGTCTCTTGCACCATGTTTCAATCACAGGAAACAAGCTGGCTACCTACAGAGAGATGACAGATACTGCTTCTTAGTTCCAGTTAGCAGGGAACCACCCTTCCCCGTTGCTGGTTAGTGACTCAGCTGTCAGGGTGTCTTTACTGGGCCTGGATGGTGGTCCTCAGGAGGACTCTGTGGTTTTCTGTGCTGGAAATTCTAACTGCCTTAGCTCTTGGCTACAGGCTCTCCCAGCATTTTATCTCTTTATCTTTCTTCTTCTTTGAGAACTCTTACTTTGCTTCTGAATCTCTAATGGGGAGGTGGAGGGGCTGATGGGTTCATATCAATATATTTGCTATCAATGATCTGCTGTTACCAGCAGTCATTTAAAGTATGAATCTTCCTTCCTTGAAGGGTATGCATGTGTATATGTAGTGATGTGAAGCAGCCTGACTATAAGATAACTGGAGAAAGTTCATTTGGTTTCATCATACTATGCTACTATATTTTTTCTGAAGGAAAGGAAAGCAGTACAGAAGCCCAGAGTGATGAGTTTAGAACAAAAGGATTTTAACTATTTAACCAGCAGTGTAAATTTCTGTAAGCTGCAATTTACTCTGGACCATGTTTCTTCCATCCGTAAAATCGTAGGGGTGGATTAGGTATTTTCTAAGTTTCCATCAGGGGCTTCCCTGGTGGTTCAGTGGTAAAGAATCCACCTGCCAATGTAGATGTGAGTTCAATTCCTGGGTCAGGAATATACCCTGGAGAAGAAAAGGACAACCCACTCCAGTATTCTTGCCTGAGAAATCTGTGCCGGGCTACAGTCCATTGGGTCGCAAAAGAGTTGGACATGACTTATCAACTAAACAACAACAATAAAGTTTTCATCTATCTAAAAAATGTGATTCTATTAATTTTGCTGTTTTTCTTCAAACCAGCCATATTTATCCCGAGGTCAGGATTTATCTTGAGAGATGATCATGTAAAGCTTTACAGTTTACAGAGGACACATCTGATCCCTAATTCTTTCACTTGCTCTGTTGACTGTGGTACAGCAGCAGTGGAACCCTGACCGTTTTCAAACACGCTCAAAGACTGTGAGCTGCGGTTCATCAGTGATAAGCACGAGTCTGTGCCAGAAACAGCTAAGCAATGGTATTTCATACCATATAGTCACTGTTGAGTAGTAAGAACTTAGCTGATGGAAAAAAATGTTTTTCTTATATGAAACATACTCTAAGACTTTCCTTACCAGAGGAAAAGTTTATGTCCATATTATTAATATTACCTTAAAATAACAGTCATATTATTTTACCAATAGTAGTATTACTAATAGTAATATTATCTACACTAATAGTAAAATAATATTCAACTGACTCATATTTTATACAAATGGTCTAAAGTGCTCACTTACTACCATTAAAAGAAAAAAATATCCCAATCAGTTAAAACCTGTTTTCCAAGGAAACAAAAATAAAGCAAAATAAACAAAAGACTTAAACAGTTGGCTTATTCTGGTGGCTTTAAATGAAAAGTAATAAATAATCAGAAACTTGTAATAAGCATATTTATACTAACAATATATTTCAGCATCAGTCACTAACTGTTGTTTACTTAAAGATAATTGAGAAGTGGAAAAAATGTGGCAAGATTCCCAGGAAAGGCAGCTTGCACAGGTTCTAAATATAGTTCCAGTCTTTCTCAGGACATTCATACCCAACTATGCTCAGTAACTCTCAAGTGAGACACCAGGCCCAGGACATTCTGAAACGACTCAACTGCTTTAAGCAAGCAAAAAAAAAACCTTCTGGTATACAGAAATTGTATTTTTAATAGTAGGTGCACAGATTTTCTAAGACTCACATCAAGTTGACACAGGTAAAATTTAAGGACATCTGTGATCTCTTATTAATTAGCAAGGAAACTTCATACAAAGGTGTTTTAAGACATCTCAAGCAAACTTACTGCATTATTTATAATGTATTAATGTTTTATAAATGCTGAGGAAAACTATATTTTCAAAGTTGCACTATAGATGAGCTGTGTCAGGAAGGCTTGAAGCTGGGTATCTTGCTCACTGATGGTGAGGAGCTTATATTAGGAGTTGCTTGCTTTAGTGTGTGTGTGTGGTCAGTCATGTCATACTCTTTTTTTTTTTTAATGTCAGACTCTTTGTGACACCACGGACTGTAGCCCATCAGAATCCTTTGTCCATGGAATTCTCCAGGCAAGAATACTGGAGTGGGTTGCCATTTCCTTCTCCAGGGGATCTTCCCAAACTGCATCTCCTGCATTGGCAGGTGGAATCTTTACCACTGCACCACCTGGGAAGTAGTCTTATATCTTGAAAAATGAAGAGACACTGAATTCCCTGAAGGGAGGGAGGCAGGGACCTTTCTAATATGCACCAGTCTGTAGGTCTGGCATACTACGGAAAAACCTTGGGAAGCTCTGTTAATACCCAGTTTCCATGGCAGACGGGTTCATCCCCTGGCTGATAAGGCAAGAAGTCCAAGCTATCATCATCTCTCAAGTGGACCACTGCAATAGGTTTTTAACCTTCTTCAGTTCATTCTCTAAAAAGCAGTTACAGTGACTTTAATAACACATAGATCAAATGACATCACACCTTAAAATTCTGTAATTTTCCACTGCCCTTACAGTAAAACCAAAACCCCTCCCAGGAGCCAGGGAAACCCTGTTCAACCCTCCAGCCCATCTTTTACATCTAAGCCCAGTGAGTTTCAACATTTGCAGCTGCCCCTCAGGTCTTTGCACTTGCTCATCCCTGTGATGGAACACTTGTCCACCAGCTTTGCTTTCCTTATGGGTGCCTGCTTCTCACTCTTCAGTTATTACCTCAAATGTCAGTTCCTCAGAGACAGCTCTACCTAAACCAACTCCTTCCTCGACTTACACACCATTCGGTTTATTTCTCAGTTGATAATAATGTTGCATATCTGTTTGTCTGTCTCCCAACTGAAAAAAATGAGCTCAGTAAGGGCAAGACCTTGGTTCTCTGAGTCCCCGCTGTATCCTCAGTACTCAGCACAGAAGCTGGCATACAGCTGATGCTTACAGAATATTTACTGAATGAGTGGATGAGTGAATGAATGAGAAATAAATCTACCATAACACAAGCAAGAGTACAGGCTTCAGATGTTAGAAGAAAATACACATAGGTAGGCACAGATGTAGATCTAGGACAGGTACATAAACCAATAGGTTTTTAATAGGAATACTGAATATACAATTAAAATGATATAGTCATAAAAATGATTGATAAGTATAGCTAATATACTTTCATGTAACTTTTGCATTCAATATGCCAGCAAAGTTGGAAAACTCAGCAGTGGCCACAAGACTGGAAAAGGTCAGTTTTCATTCCAATCCCAAAGAAAGGCAATGCCAAAGAATGCTCAAACTACCACACAATTGCACTCATCTCACATGCTAGCAAAGTAATCCTCAAAATTCTCCAAGCCAGGCTTCAACAGTACGTGAACCATGAACTTCCAGATGTCCAAGCCGGTTTTAGAAAAGGCAGAGGAACCAGAGATCAAATTGCCAACATCTGTTGGATCATCAAAAATAGAGTTCCAAAAAAAAACATCTACTTCTGCTTTATTGACTACGTCAAAGTCTTTGACTGTATGGATCACAACAAACTGGAAAATTCTTAAAAGAGATGGGAATACCAGACCACCTGACCTGCCTCCTGAGAAATCTGTATACAGGTCAAGAAGCAACAGTTAGAACTGGACATGGAACAACAGACTGGTTCCAAATAGGGAAAGGAGTACATCAAGGCTGTATATTGTCACCCTGCTTATTTAACTTATATGCAGGGCATATCATGCGAAATGCCAGGCTGGATGAAGCACAAGCTGGAATCAAGACTGCCGGGAGAAATATCAATAACCTAAGATATGCAGATGATACCACTCTTACGCAGAAAGCAAAGAAGAACTAAAGAGCCTCTTGATGAAAGTGAAAGAGAGGAGTTAAAAAGTAGGCTTAAAACTCAACATTCAGAAAACTAAGATCATGGTATCTAGTCTCATCACTTTATGGCAAATAGATGGGGAAACAATGGAAAGAGTGTCTGACTTTATTTCTGGGGGCTCCAAAATCACTGCAGATGGTGCCTGCAGCCATGACATTAAAAGACGCTTGCTCCCTGGAAGAAAAGTTATGACTAACCTAGACAGCATACTAAAAAGCAGAGACATTACTTTGCCAACAAAGGTCCGTCTAGTCAAAGCTATGGTTTTTCCAGTAGTCATGGACAGATGTGAGAGTTGGACCATAAAGAAAGCTGAAAGCCAAAGAATTGATGCTTTTGAACTGTGTTGTTGGAGAAGACTTTTGAGAATCCCTTGGACTGCAAGGAGATCCAACTAGTGAATCCTAAAGGAAATCAGTCCTGAATATTCATTGGAAGGACTGATGCTGAAGTTAAAACTCCAACAGTTTGGCCACCTGATGCGAAAACTGACTCACTGGAAAAGAAGCTGATGCTGGGAAAGATTGAGGGCAGGAAGAGAAGGGGACGACAGAGGATGAGATGGTTGGATGGCATCACCGACTCAATGGACATGAGTTTGAGCAAGCTTTGGGAGTTTGTGACAGACAGGGAAGCCTGGTGTGCTGCAGTCCATGGGGTCACAAAGAGTCGGATACAACTGAGTGAACTGAACTTCTGCATTTTATATAGCTGAATTTAGTTACTTTAAAAGGTCTGACTCATTTTCCCTATTTGGAAAAGAAGGACCTGTGTACTTTACAGGAGAGTTACATCAAATAAGATAATCCATGTAAAGAACTTAGCATACAGCCTAACTCATGGTATGAGCAAAAATGTTCACTTACAATGTATTCTAAAATCCTTAATAAAAGAGAAAAATAGGAACATGGGCCTATTTATACTTATATTTAATTACTATAAATGAATTAAATAGTAAGTTTTTTTAAATTCACATTCTTAGAATTGCTGATTTCATTTTTCTAGAAAATGTTTATTGAAAAAGACATTTGGGTCCATTCATTGTATGTAAAAAGTTAGACCAGAATGTGTGGGCTAAGAAAAGGCACTTTCCCAATAAACGTCTGAAGTGAAATGAAATTCACTAAGCTGTGTCCCACTCTTTGTGACCCCATGGACTGTAGCCAGCCAGGCTCCTCTGTCCATGGAATTCTCCAGGCAAGAATACTGTATCTGGATCTCCTGCATTGCAGGCAGATTCTTTTACCATTTGAGCCACCAGGGAAGTCCCCTAGCCTGTACATATGGAGACAGGACTTCAGGCCTGAAATCTGCCCAACAAGCATGACAGCTCCGGCCCTGTTGAGACAATCCACAGGATCAAAGAAACTAGTAAGAAACAAACAGCAGGCAGCACACACACAAAACAGTAACAATTATCTGATGTCTCAAACTGAGGCAGCAGCAGGCCATCCACCCACAGCCAAGAGTCTGACCTATATGCATGTGCACGACCGACTTGAAAGGGGCATCCTAGAACGAAGCCAGATGGTGTTTCAGGAGGTTGTGCAGAGGGCATGCGGGCAGGAAAGGGACGTGTGCGCACATCATCATGCATGTGGTAACTGTGCTCCTTGCTGCCCATTGGGCTCCAGGAGAAATTCTGGACCAGAAAGTTCAGAGAACAAAAGCAGGCTGTAGCCAAGGCAACCTGGACAGACGGAGCAGGAGTCACACCCCATGACGAAGGAAACTCTGATACACTAAACTAGCAAAGTCTGAGCAAAGAGAATCCAACTCCAAGTATACAGTGAGATTCTGAGATGTTATAATAGAGCGGTGATTCTTAGGCCTTTTCATTTCACTGGTAAAACCTGAAATGTGTATCTGTGTGTGTGTGTGTGTGTAAGGAAGTCTAACTTCTTATTTTTGCAAATGTGAGGATGTTGGGGATGAGGGGCAAAAGGAGGAATTCCTACTCTCTTCTACCTTTATTCATAAAACAAAGGGTAGTTTAATGTTGAACCAAAAAATAAAAGAGGAATTTAACAAAATCAAAGGTTGGTCCTCTGAAAGGGTCAACAAAACTGAAAAACCTTTAGCAAAACTGACTGAAAATTTTTTTTAAATAGAGAGGAGACTACAATTGCTAAAATCAAGAATGGAAGATGGGCCATTACTATCTACCTCACAGAAAATAAAAGTACTGTAAGTAAACACTGAACAATGGTATGCCAACAAATTAGGTAACTTAGATGAAATGAAAAAATTCCTAGAAAGAAGCCACTGAAACTGGCTCCAGAAGAAATAGAAAATCTGAATAGGCCTACAGCAAGTAAAGAGATTGAATTGATAATTTTAAAATGTCCCATGAACAAACGTTTAGGTCCAGATGAGTTCACTGGTGAATCCTACCAAACATTTAAAGAAGAATTAATACCAATCCTTCGAAAACTCTCCCCAAAAACGGAAGAGGAAAGAATACTTTCCCACTCATTCTATTAAAAAACAAAACTCCAAACAATTCTCCCCAACTATGTATTACCTTTATTTGTAGAACAACAAATATTTTAATGTCAAAGAAGCAAGTATATTATCTCAGAATGGTCCTTATCCAGAAAAGGTGTTTATAACTTCATGTTAACTATGTTAACATATACACACACTCATATTTTTATAAACATTTACATTGCTCATTTTTCTATAGACTCGTGAAAACTTCAATACAGATTAAAGAGCCAAAAACAATCCCTAACCCCTCAATATAGCAACAATAGTCAGCATTATGTTTGTTTGTTTTTTAAAGAAAAACACATTATCAGGGTGGCAGGGTCAAAGGAGCTGTTCCTTGTCATCTAAGGAAAGGTCCCGGGCCCTTGAAGACCTCCCTGAGGAGAAGGGGGATGAACCCCAGTATACTTAGCAGGTCTAACACTGGAGTGGTAGGAACCTCAGGATGCGGTAGTTTCATCTCCACTGCATCCCAGGGGAAGCTCTTTACAGACTCCGTTCTCCTAACTCACTCCCAATTCTCCTACCAAGCAGGAAGAAATACTAGGTCATATGTCTGATAGGACACTGCTTAATCTACAACTCTCCCAGTAAGCAAGGTCACTGTGCATTAAAATGTGGCTGCCTGGGGTGACCATCTCTTCCATTACTTGGGGATTGTATACCTTCTTCTCTTTGGTCTCTACTCCACCACTTGGTGCAAAATTCTGGGTCTGGGTGGAAATGGACAATGGTCTCTAGGTCTCCAGGCCCACGTGATCTATCTCACTTTTATCAGAGTTCTCTGAATATAGGTTTTCTGACACCAGCACACGTTATAATAAAAATACATTGCTTTCCTCTTCCATTATTCTCTGTGTAACTTGGGGACCTCACCTCTATGACCAGAAGGTGAGGTCACGCACTAAAGCAAAATCTGGATACTCAAGCTCCCTCAAACCATTGCATGGCACTCCAATTCCACTACAAGGCATCAAAGTCACCTGTCCCACGTGCATGCATGAGACAGTGAGAGGACTGTAGTCTCAGTGTGCTACTGAGGGTAACTACGGCAGATGCTGGTTAGAAGGGGCCCCTGTGTCACAGGTTAACAGCACTCGACCACCACCTATCACATCTCTCTGCTTCCTGATTTCTCCTTCCAACTCATCTGAATCTTATATCTCTTTTTTAGTTAACCATACCTTAAGTCTAACAACCTGTTTTTCTTTACACACAGCACACAGATCCCAGGATTCATCAGAATCCACAGGCCTAAATCGGAACCTCATGAACTCCAGTTCAGAGTCCTTGGAGAAGACTGTTCACATGCCCTTCTCATCCTTAAAATCTGATCAGACAGGCAGACAGGTTTCCTATACTCTATTTTGAACCAAAGTGGCACCAGGTCACCACAAAACAGATATCCTTTAGAGCAGGAGTTTATTTTATAACTTTGTCATAAGTTTAAAAACAAAGAATACATAAATTAGGAAAAAATATAAGCAAAAACTTACTGTTATTGGCACATCTTTTGTTCCTGAATTTAATAAATGAAGATTTAAAACTTTTGGTAGATCTGTTAAAATTGAGGAAAAGAAACATTTCTTAAAGTGGTATGTTTTATATAGCAAGTTATAATCTTTCTCTTATATCAGTTTAAATATATTTTAGAACGTGAAGTAGAATGACAATCACATTTATAAAAAGAATATGACAATCACATTCCTAGACAGGAACTGCCTTACTTTTAAGGACAGTGAGTACTATAAGAACTAAACAATCAGATCAAAAATCAAACTTTATCAGTGAAATTGACATCATCACCAATCTTTTAGTTTTCCAGCAAAGCACAATGAAGCAATTCAATAAAGTACAATATGAAATTATTATATTAAAACCAAATCTAACCTTCAAGAATGAGTCTTCAATTCTAAACAACCAAATTTCAATTACATATGGCCCCAGAAGCCTGTACTACATGCCTTCTTTTTTCTTTTAATAAATCCTCTGGTTATTTTCAATTTTAGAATTTGAATTCTTTCTCTGACCTCAGGGACTGATTTCTAACATTACATTATTATAATGCAACTGAATTAATCCATATCTAAACAAAAATTCAGCAGTAAATCTTTTTATTTCCTTTATTTGACAATTAAAAGATTTAGCATAACTAAATAGGTGAGAAACTGGATTAAGAAACTACTTTCTGCCTCAATCTTCCATTTAGAAGACTTAAGTTATCCAGGACACTGCTTTCCCATCTGGTAAGCAATGGCATCCCTCAGAAGAATGGGGTGTAAACCCCGAAGGGCTCTGACTTCCCAGAAGCAGACTTCTACAAGATCATGTAACAGGCTGAGAAATAACTTTCAAACCTGAACTAATCACAGAGGAGTTAAAGGACAGCCATTTAGAAAGGAATACAGGGATCTTTAAAAAAGCTGATAATGACTCTCTCTCTTTTTTTTTACCTTGTGTTCGCAGTGTGCCAAAATCTAACATTTCAGTTGAGGAATAAATTCCAGGAGCTTGGAAAAAAGAAGAGTAAGCAATTATATTTCATTTTGCCAGAGTAAGATGTGCTGAAGACAAACTACGCTCTTTCAATTGTTCACTCACCTGTTGTAACTTCCACTTCAACCGGAAGGATGATAAACTCTGTGCTGTCTGAAGCATTTGTCTTTATTCTTATGAAAGCTGTGTGATTATCTGCTTCTCTAGATGAAAAACTGGCTCTCATCACTCCCTTGGTTTCATAAGGAGGAATTTCCTGACAAGTTAACAGACCAGAATGTAGCAAACCCACTACAGTTTACTGAATAAGATGACATCACCTAAAAGATGCATTATTTTTTTATATAGAAAAAAATACTGCCAATTAAACAAACACATTCATTTCACTGATTATACTGCACAGTCCAATTTTGGAGGATGTTAAATGATAAAAACGTGTGTGTCTTAAAACTGATGAAATTAGGTATATAAAATTGAGCAAAACAAAAAAGAGATAAAATTATATGAAAAAAACTGTCAGCTGCAAAGTCATCATTAAAAGGTAGAGTCCAATTTTTCTGCTGTATTGGAGTGCCAATAAACACATCACCATCAAAGAAAAACTGCTTTTCCAGAAGTTCACAGGATTCTCTTTAAATGATAACTAAGGGAACACAGACCTGGCTCTCCTTCAGTTTAAAACCTAACAGAACAAGCTTCCCAAGCAAATCCACAGTTCAACAAATGTGTTCAGTAAGGCTCTTAGCATGTAAAGTAGCACAGCTTTTTAGGTTCATAAAAACGTACATATACACTAGAAGGAAGAGTCACTAGAAAAAAAGATTTTTTTTTTTGAGGTATAAATCTTTTCCTGGTTTTATAATAAACTGGCTTCACTGGGTAGAGTTCCAGAGTTTCTCTGTACACACCTTTTGGCCTATTTTAGGAAATCCCTGTGGTTCAGAATGTACTGGTCTTCATTTGCCTCTATTCTCTTAACTTTTTAGACTCAAAGTAGAAAAGAGGTGACTGGAACCCTCTCGGGGCCATGAGAGATAGCTCACCCACATCCCCATCTCTGGGAGCTGACTTGGTCTCTGGGGTTTGCTCATGTACGCTGAAACAGGCTGGGGGTGAGGTCAAGGCCAACTGCCTTCTCTAGGCCAATCTCACTCTAGATTTGTAGGAATAAGAATCACTATGTTTTCTTGTAGCTGCTAAGAATATTAAAACAATTTTCCATGTCTGCTACATTACAGTTCTTAACTAGAAATCTGAATTCTCTAATGTTTATTAGAATCCACTTCAGCGTGTGTGCCAAGTTGCCTCAGTCATGTCCAACTCTTTGCGACTCTATACACCGTATCCACCAGGCTCCTCTGTCCATGGGATTCTCCAGGCAAAAATACTGGAGTGAGTTGCCATGTCCTCCTCTAGGGGATTTTCCCAACCCAGGGATTGAACCTGCGCTTCTTATGTCTTTACTACTAGCGCCACCTGGGAAGCCCATCACAGTACATTCTTAGTTCTTCTATTTAGAATTATAACACAAATTTAATACCTTATAATTAATTATATAAAGCATTGCTTTATACACAATTTCTCCCAAAGTCTTTTCAAGCAAAATCATAATTTCAAGGCAAAACACTTTTGTGAAAGGATATAAAAAGGCTGTCCATTACATACCCTTCTACCAGCAAGAGTGTTTCTAAGTCTTAGGAGTTAATTTAGTCACTGACAATTTGGTTTCTAAATGTTCAAGCTAACATTCTAAAAAATGTTCCCGCACATCCCTTCCTTCCCTGGTTGAGACTGGTCAGATGACAGAATCAAGAGGTGATGTGTTTTTAAATTAACAGAGCAATTAACAAAGAAACTTTGATCTTCAGAACTTATTCATGTGGTCAAATCTACGTGTCTTCAATTATGGATAAGCAGTGATTTTAGTGATAAGCACTGCATATTCTGTGCCTTTCCCTTCTCTGATTAAAGCTGAGTAGACAACATTAAAGAATGAAAACAATCCTCCTATGGCAGGAACCTTTGCAAATTAGGTAACGGCTACATATTCATTAATCTGGTTAATATTTGCTAATATTCTCCAAGAGAAAGTGGTTCTCTCACCACTTACACAAACTACTGATACATCTTCAACAGCATTAAACATGAATGTATTGAGAGATCACCTAAGAACTTAGTTTCTAAGCCATCACAAGGGCCTATGTTCCCTCTGCAAACGCCATCTCTGTCATCAACAATAAGTTTGAATGTTCAATTATGTACCTTCAAAAATACCATGAATCCCTTCCACAGGTTCTTTTTTTTTTTTTTTTTTCAGTTTTAGTGTAAAGCATATTATAAATGATTAGATTCAGAGACAGCTTTACCAATATTATTCTGTAGAAGAATAGTTAAAATCTCTTCCTTTCCACACAGGGGGTTAAAGGTTCCACCAATTGTGTTCACTACTCTTTCCAAAAATTATTAATACCACTCTTACTACTCTCTCAGTCTATCCAGTTTTCAAATATATTTGATACGCATTTAATGTTAAGACAGTAATTATGGAAACATCATCCATATTTCTTTGGGTGATGAGAAGTGTCTTCCGGTGTATGTAAGGAAATAACTGGTTTCGAGTGATGTCACATGAGAGGACATGTCTGCACTCACCCACAGTTTCCTGGTGCCTCCCTGCTGCCCTGTGGGAAGTTCAAGGTGAAGGTCTCCTCCGCTAGAGTACATTTCTACAACCTAAGACAGAAGAGTACATGACAGTTAAGTTAGAATCATATTCTCGAGGCAAGTGATTTGCTGTTATGTAGAAATGTTTGATGCCTTAATTGCGTCTATCAGAAAAAATTTAAAAGATGTTTATAGGTACAAAGGATGAGTATTGGTAGGATAAGTATGGTGTCACATCACCAGAGGCAGTGCACATATGTATAAGCAATGGTGCAATATTTAATTAAACAGGTAACTTTGAACTATCAAACTCAGAAATAGTATAGCTGTTTCAGACTGGATTTTAGAAAATCCATCTGGAGGACATATATTTTTGTATTTTCCTAAGGAAACAGTTCCAGGAAAGGATCAAATTTTAGAAACACACGTTTTGTATTTCTTATAGTAATACAAGTGCTTCTTTATTCACACATCTACAAGAAGATCCAGTAGCAGATCTAATAACTACTGTAAGTGTGATGCGTGCTCAGTCGTTTAGTCGTGTCTGACTCTTTGTGACCACATGGACTACAGCCTACCTGCCAGGCTCCTCTGCCCATGGTATTTTCCAGGCAAGAACACTGGAGGGGGTTGTCATTTCCTACTCCAGGCTATACTCCCGACCCAGGGATTGAACCCATGTCTCCTGCATTGGCAGGCAGATTGTTTACCACCAAGCCACCTGGGAAATCCTAATTGTGACATAGTGAAGAGCATATTGTATTGATAGGCAACAGTATCAATGCAGGATGAAAATATCTGATGCCTTCTGGGAACAAAATCACAGGTACTATTAATATCTCTGTGGCTTGTACCTACACCCATTTCTCTTTAAGCTAATAATCTCTTTAAATTTTTTTTCTTTTTAC
Organism: Odocoileus virginianus; assembly: GCF_023699985.2. NCBI lineage: Eukaryota > Metazoa > Chordata > Mammalia > Artiodactyla > Cervidae > Odocoileus > Odocoileus virginianus. The sequence continues at coordinate 3,244,467 of NC_069675.1, forward strand.
AGTGTTGCATTGGTTACTGCCATACAACAATGTAAATCAGCCATAACTATACATATTTTTAAAAAACAGCTGCACTGAGGTATGACTAATGTACAATAAAACTCTACATTTTGAAAGTGTATGATGAGATAGATTCTGACATGTACGTGAAGATGGAATGAAGCTATCATCACAATTATTATATTAAATAAACCCTTTGCCTCCCAAAGCTTCCTCACACCCTCTGCAATCCACCTGCCACTCTCTGTCCTTTCCCATCCCCAGGCACCACTGAGCTGCTCCTGGCCACTCAAAATTAGTCTGTGTTTTATAGCATTTTATATAAATGGGAGCATACAGTGTATACTCTTATGTCTGGTTGCTTTTATTCAGTGTAATTAACTTGAGATCCACTATATTGTTTTTTTACTAACAGTTCATTTCTTTTTTTGATTTTATGGATATGCCACAATTGTAGATCCAGTCACTTGCTGCTGAACATCTGGGTTGTTTCCAGTTTTTTGGTCTTACAGATAAAGCTGTTATGAACACCACATTTTTGTGTGGACATCTGCTTTTCTTTCTCTTGGGTAAACAGCAAGGAACAGAAGGGTCATATGCCTCTTTGTCCATATAAAGAAAGAGAGACTTTTCTTTAAAGGAAGGCTATCCTACCTCTTAAAAATAAATATATTTAATTAAACACAAATCTGGGGTGAAGAATGAGAATGGGTGGAAAACCTTTATTTGTCTTTATCACAAACCAAGAGTACATAAAAAAGGACAAAGCAGGACAAACAGCAGTACTTTAGTGTAAACTACAGGCTTTTGTTTTTGGTGTGTGTTGTTGTTACAGTAATGAATTTACCCAAGACTAAGGAGCTATGATCTTGTCTGCATGTTATTACTTGCCTTCCAATGTATTACTGTTCCCCTTCAGTACTGACTGTGCTAACAGGAACAGCACCTTAACTGATGGGGTGACCAGAAAACACCGTGTGTTATTTCATTTAGAAATCTTGCAAGGTATTAAGGAAACAAGCCTAACAATGTTTGAAAACAAGTTTAAAAGGTTGAGTCCTGACAAGAGGGAAGGGAATATGGAAATGGGGACAGATAAAGGCTAAATATTAAAATCAAAGGGAAGATATCAAAGGGAAGATAACATTAAAACTAGAACAACAGGCTCCTGATGTGCAGTCCACTGCTAGTTATTTCTAATTTAATAAAGTTTAGGGGAAAAAGGATGCCAGTGATACATACAAATGATAATTTATGTAAAAAAAAAAAATCCCACGAGGAACGCTAACTTCAGCGTGCCCCCGTATCTGTACACAAGTACACAGAGAAAGGCATGTGGGATCTTAGTTCCCAGGCCAGGGATCGAACCAGTGCCCCTGCATTGGAAGCTGAGTCTCAACCACTGAACTGCCAGGGAGATCCCAACCTACTGGTTCTGAGAGAGCAACCCCGGCTTTCCATTTGCTCTCCAGTGTGTTGATGAAAAGTGCAAAATAAATGGGGGGGGGGGGGGGGGGGGAAATGCACTGTGATAAATCCTGAACTGAAATGATACATGACTGGAAAACGACTAGACAAGTCAAAGAAAAAAACTCAATATTGAATTCATAGATAGTTGTTCTCGATGGGAGTCTGATGACTCAAAAGGCTGAGGAGCAAGGACACAAACTGTAAGGCTACTTAAATATTACAACTAGGCTGGCCAGCATCTGCGGAGTCTGTAACCTCCATCTTTCCCAGCAGAAAGCGAGACCCTCAGTCTGCCGTGGGGCAGCCCGGGAGGGGGCGCATCCCGGGGGCTCTGTAACACTGCTGTGTGTGGCAGCTCACACAGCAGGGCCTGAGAGGAGAGGACGATTCTTACTTCTTGGACTCAAAAACAGTTAAGAAAAGAAGGCAGCAAGAATTTACGAGGTTTCTGTATAGTTTTGTGATAAAAGTTGGCTGAAACAGGGAAAGCACACCATTCCCCAAAGCAGCAAAAGGATGTAAACGAAGATTGAAGACGGAGAGGAGCGCTCTCTCCCTTGTAAAAGCAGGAGACAAGGCACTTTCCTCTTTCATGATGAAGATATTCAGCTATATATAACCAGAATTTGGGGGGACTGTTTTTATCAACGGCTATCCTCACCCAGTGGCAGCTGAGTTTGCAGGGAACGCTTTCTTGCTACCTCAGCATACAATTCCCAGGCATTTCACAAACCCAGATCTGAATATCTCATTGTATTCTTCCTTGTTTTCCTCTTCACCGTTTATGAGCCTTTCTACCATGGAGTGCTGGGTTGACAAAACCCACTTTCGTCGTCAAAGCTCAGCGGCTCACACGACACACAGTGTGTATCCTCCACCTGCCATTTTCAAGCTACTGCTCAGTTCCTCAACGTTGGTCCTGAAGAACTCCATGGGCCTGAGAGTGAACATTATTCTGCAAAGTATCCACAGGTCCTTCCACACAGACAACACAGCCAGAAGCGACAACGGCAACAAACGTCCACGGCTGGAAGTCACCGGGGACCTGGGTGGGGATCTGAGGAAATACCTGTAGGAGAGACACCAGCCACTCCTACCGTGTTACAGACAAAGGATGAGCGAGGGGGGATCTCAAAGGTGGAAATAATGATTGCTAAAAGACTGGGGAAGATAAGGAATCGGATTTTTCAAAATAAAAAAATGAGTTGGCTTTTAATCAATGGTTCTATATTATCCTTTCCTTGGATTTTAATTTCCAGGCTGTCATCACCAAAAATTTAGTATTACTAGAAATAAATACAAATAGTGCATTTAAAATTTTAAACTGGGCCAGAAGGAGCTCAAGCAAGAAAAGTAGGGGCCTCATATAGATGAAAACTCTCCTTAAATTAAATGTAGAGCCACTTAATACTAACACCAGAGAAACCAGTCATTGTAAAAATGGTTCCAAAAACTCAATCACCAGACTGATATAACCTCAGGCTCAGACGACAAGCAGCATTAAAGGAATATCTCGCTTCAGTACTACACACTGGCACATATTTAAAAAGCCCGTTTGGGGTAGTCTAAAGGCAGTAAAAAACTGAGATTTCATGCCAAGCATTAATTTCCACTGAAGTGAAACATGTTAAAAAATCACTGCCATAAACTCACCTGTAAAGGCTCACTGTGAGGATTGTGTATGTTTATTATAGGTGAGAAACTGCTATTCACAGGGACTCTGGCCCCAAGGAATGGCCTCAATCGGTATGGATTTGGAACTCCAACACCAAATACCTGTTTCCAAGTAGAAGAAAAAAAAAGCAATCTGAGTAGTTTTTATAGTTTTAGATAACATTTTTATAGTTACAACTGATTGATTTAGGGAAAACTGGTGAGTTTACTTATGGCAAAATCAATTCTTTTAAAAAGGAACACACATGTAGTTTCTGTACTTGTTTGACTATCAGTTGATTTGAGATACACATTTATCTCAAGAATATATATATTCATATTTATATACATATCTCTAAATAACATACATATACATTTGGAATGATTTCATAATGTATTAGAAATTAAAATGCTAGCAGTCCTTCATGAAGTCATGGGAGAGACAAAAGAAGAAAAACAGAGTCATAAGATTTCCCTGTTTCAATCACCTGAAGATGGCTCTAGGGTCCAGACAATCTCTTAACGGCCAAGCCCAGTCCCAGGTCATTCCTACATGGGAATGTGGGTTGACCAAACAGGGCAAGCCAGTCACTCAAATGACAAACATTTATTAAGTGCCTATGATGTGCCAGGCACAAGCATATACAGTTGTGAATAATTCAACAGTGAACAAGATGCATAATATGCCTGTCCTTGTGAAACTTAAATTCTAGTATGAGGGGCAGGTAACAATAAAAAAGTTTTTTAAAAAAATGGATAATGTGATATAAAGCAGCTAGCTGGAGTGAGGATGGGAAAATTCTTTAAGAGAGGGTGGCCAGGGAAGGTGACGTGAGCTGATGTCACCTGAAAGACGAGAAGAAGCAACGCTGACTCTTCAGCAAGGGGAAGGATAAAGGCAAAGGGCTGGAGGCAAGAAAAGGCCTGGCTTGTTGGAAGACAAAAAAAAAGATAAGAACCATGGTCAAATGGGATGAGATGGGAGAGCTAATATGGGAGTCAGATCCTTAGAGCCTTGCTGGCTTTGGTCAGACGCGTGCATTTTGCTCTAAGAGCAGTGTCAAAGCATAAAGATTTACATGAGGGGCTGAATGGATTTGGTTTATGTTCAGTGAAGATCGTCCTGGCTACAGCATGAACAATGGACTGTGGCAGGGGCTGTGGAGGAGAGGGAAGATAGCCAGGAGGCTCTGTGTCACCCAGGGAAAGGCAGGGACGGATGGCCTGGGACACAGCAGCGGCGCTGAGGAGGAGAGAGATGTTTAAGAACAAGACGTGGAGAGACTAGGTGTGGGGAGGTGAAGATGGAGGGCAGTGGGGCGCACCTTGAGAACAACCCGACCACAACCTCAGGCTGCCCATGGTCAGTTGGGGGTGCCTCTGGAGGGCACAGGACTTTCCAGTCTCATGGAGTCTTTTCATTTACTCAACAAGTATATGCCAAGTGCTCTGTATAGCACGTCAAAGCCGCTCATCCATACTGGCTTCCAAAGTTTACTGAATGCCTACCAAATGACTATTAAAGACTTACTCACCATAAATAAGCATAAGATATGATGTCTGACTAATGTGAATGTTTACTCTGACAATGATTTCCAAAATACACAGATAATTTACAAAATACATGAAGCATTCTGGGTAGCTGAGAAGAAACGTTCAAAAACAAGCATAAAAACTGTAGAGTAAGATATGAGCTAAGGAAGGATTTGAGTTCCATGGGCAGTACAGCTGAGTGGTTAATAGGATGGTCTTAGTAGCTATAAAGACACGGATTTGAATCCCTGCTCAACAACTTACCGATAGCATAATTGTTTACCCTTTCTAAACTTCACCTTCCTCATCTAAAAAAATGAGGACAGTATCTGCAATGGAGGCAGAAGCACATGTAAAGTGTGTAAAACAGTGCCAAATAAATTATTTCTTTGTAATCTTGCTATATAAAAAATTCTGATTCAAAAAACACTAACTTCCTTTAATAATCCAAGCAATGATTGTACATACAAAGTGTTAGTTGCTCAGTTGTCGCCAACTCTGAGAGACTCCAGGGACTGTAGCCTGACAGGCTCCTCTGCCCATGAGATTTCCCAGGCAAGAATACTAGAGTGGGTTGCCACTCCTTTCTCCAGGGGATCTTCCTGACCCAGGGATTGAACCTGGGTCTCCTGCATTGCAGGCAGCTTCTTTACCAACTGAGCCACCAGGGAAGATGAAAAATTTAAACAATATAATTACCAAAGAAAAACAGGCACACATCTTTTAATCCTGAAACTATTATCACTTCATAAGTGTGCAAAAAGTAAAAATTTAAAAAAATCTAGAGGCACTGTGAAAATATTTTTAACTGTTCTTCTGCCAACCAATCTTACATTAACATTTTAGCTATAGCTTTTAAAGATCATTTGTTCAGTCTGATTTGAATAGGGATATTCACAAATGCAGTTGTAAAGTATAAAAATGCTCTAACTCTAAACTCTTACATTTTCCCTGATCATGAGTTTTTGAAAACAGTTCCCAAGATGTTGTCATATGATAGAATGAAGATGGAAACTGTAGTTTATAAATAATAAAGATTTCATTCTGATTCTTACCTGGTAAGTGAATACCCCATGATTAGATGTATTAATAAATAAAGTATTTTCTACATTTCCCACTACTCTTGCAAGAAAAACTACATCAAATGATGTATTTCCTCCTGGAAGAATTTTCTGAAAAAGAAAAGAAGTTAAATTAGTTTTAAAAAAAGTATCAGGTCATAGTGACTATAAGTAGACAGCTAAAATTCTCTAAAACATCTTAGAATCATTTCCATAAACTAGCTTTTTCCTCCCAAAGGTTTACATTTTAAATTAGCCAAACTATTTTGCAATGGAAAAAAAAAGATGTCTTCATATCGGCTTTCACATATCTTTGTCAATCACAATTCTAAAACCCTGTACAACAGATGGTTCCCTTGGATTCTGTTCATTCAGTAACCAGCAGGCTGGAATGAAGTGCCTAATTACAGGCTCTTTCAACATCAGACGATCAAGGAGGAGATGAGCTGAAGCTGAGCCTTTTATACAGATGTTCTACTCTACTACTAAGCAGCCACTTGTACTAGTCTAATAAGTAAACAAGCCCAGCCTCAACCCTTTGACCTCTGTCACCCATTCACACAAGGCACAAAAAGTGCCAGCAACTTACATTATAAAAGAAAGGAGAGGGGAGGAGACCCCTCCTCTGACCTTGAGCAAACAGAATGTCACTGGGGTTTGCAAATTAAAATTTTATTACAGCAGAACAATAGGGTTGCTTCACAAAGTCCCTGAGACTGTGAACGAAGTTCGGTCTGCAGTGAAGCCTTAGAATGCATTTTAATATGCAAAGTCCTTAACTTCTCTCATTCTGCCTCTGTGGCTAGAACTCTAAATGTTCCCCAAATTATAGCTTAAAATCTATGGCACTGAGACTTCTGTTTTCAGCTTTGGATGTAGAAAGCTGGGAAGAGCATCTTTCCTGTATTATAAAAAACAAAAATCATCTGAAAAATGGTAACCTTTCTTGTGTATCAACCGGCCCCCAATTTAAGGAAAGACAAACACCTTCAAGAAGAGATGGGAACATAAGTAAGGCAGATAATGGGAAGAAGATTAGGTTAGCATTTAAGACAGTAAAATGAATTCAGCTAAAATTTTTATGCATTGCTAAACATTGAGTGTGGGCTACACAACATGGTACATAGAATTTGGAGTTTGTAGATGCTAGATGGAGGTCACACTCGAGCCAAAAATCAGTAATAGGAAGATATATGGTAAACCCCTAAGCAGTTCGAAATGAAACAATACACTTCTAAATAACCCATCGGTTAAAGTAGTAGTCACAAAGGAAATTTTAAAACATTCAAAGTCAACTGGAAAAGAAAACACAGCATAGCAAAATTTGTGAGTTGAGCTAAAGGAAATACTTGGAGGGAAAATTATAGCATTACACGCTTATCTTGAAAAGAAATGTCTCAAATTAATAATCTATGTTTCCACCTTGAAAAACTAGAAAAAGAATAAATTAAACCCAAAATAAGCAAAAGAAGACTAGAACAGACAAGAGCTGAAAATAATGAAATAGAAAATGGAGGTGGGAGGGGGGACTGGGATGGGGAATACATGTAAATCCAGGGCTAATTCATATCAATGTATAACAAAAACTACTGTAATGATGTAAAGTAATTAGCCTCCAACTAATAAAAATTTAAAAAAAAATAAAAATAAAAAAAAATAAAAATAAAAAAAAAAAAAGAAAATGGAAAAACCAGGAAAACCGAAAGCTGATGCTTCAAAAAGGTCTGCAAAACTGATAAAAACCCCAGATAGAATGACCAAGAATAAAAAGTAGTGTAAAGTTTTTAATTCACGATGTCATTTTACCCTAGTGGGAAAAGGAGCCTGGATACAAGAGTATAGGTTCTCTGATAGTTCCCAATAACCAATCAACTCTTTATCACTTAAAGACTTGAAAACTGGACACAAGGGAGGAAGGAGAGGGAGGGAGGAATTGAGAGAAGCAGTGAAACAGATACACGACTGTATGTAAAACAGCCAGCCAGTGGGGATTTCCTGTATGATGCAGGGCGCTCAAACCTGCTGCCCTAAGACAATCCAGAGGGGTGGCATGGGGTGGAAGGTGGGAGGGAAGTTCAAGAGAGAGAGGGGACATATGTATACCCATGGCTGATTCAGGGTGATATATGGCAGAAACCAACACAATATTGTAAACCAATTATCCTTCAACTAAAGCAAAAAAAAGATGCCTCAAGAAACACACAGAACAATTATTTCCTTTTTTCTCATTTTCTAAATAACAGGGAAAATCTACTTCCAAAAGACACTTAAGGATGTTAACAAAACAGTGATGAAACAGAACAATAAACTCAGGTTCAGGAATGTAATCGTCCTGTAAAAATTCATCAGATTTGCTGCAATTTATCTTTTTGTTCCCTTTGCTGCAAACTTTAAAATAAATTTAGTTTGACTAAAGAAAAAAGAAAACAGTAGGAAAAGGTAATGAAGGCAGCCCAACACGTGCTAACTTTGGTTTTAAATTATTTGCAGTGACGTTTTTTCATCTTTGTACCACATCAGTCCCTGACCACCTGCTCCCCTGGCGATCTCACCTAGGTCTGGGCTTCACATCTTTACCGGCAACTCCGACACTTCTTTTTTTTCAGATTTCTTGATTTTATTTCAATTGGAAAAACCCAAACCAGAATGTGAAAGCAAACCAACAAATGAAAGTGTCTGAACAGTCCTCCCTCCTTCAGTGAATGCTTCTCGTTTTCCTTTGAGAGCAGTGGCTGCGGCGGGGGGGAACGGGGTCACTGTTAAGCTACTTTTTTTTTAATAGATTTTTTAATTGAAGTACAGTTTATTTACAATGTTGCCTACACTTCTGTTTTAAGCCTAGTCCTTTCCCTCACACACCAAACTTAAATACCAGTTGCTTCCCTGGCACCTCCACCTGGCCGTCTAGGAGGTAACGCCAAGTCTAAGCCATCCAAAACTGAACTCCCGGCCACGCTCTCGAAACCTGCTCTCCTCTCGGCCCTTCCCGTCGCAGCTGATGGCAGCTGTCCTCCCCGCTGCTCAAGACAAAATCTCTGGAGTCACTCCTGAGGCTTCTCTTCCTCTCAATCCCACCTCAGAAAACTCTGCTGCTGCCTTCAAAATACATCCCAAATCTGACAGCTTTCTTCATTTTTTCTCTCTGCTTAGAGCAATCTTGATATTCTGATATTAGTTTATTATAATAATAGTCTAAAACTAAAAATAACCCCGATATTCTGCAACAGCCAAGATAACTAGCGTCCTTTATTCTCCCCTTGCCCTTCTTGAGTCTATTTCTGATAAACAGTGATCCTTATAAAACATAAAGCCATCATTCACTCCTCTGCTCAAAACCCGTGAGAGCTTCCCCTCGGGACCCGCTTACAAGGCCCGTCACAGCCCGTCCCCGACCACAGCCCCTTTGCCTTTCTCACCCCTGCGCACTCTGGGCTAGCCACACTGTCCTCGCTGCACACCAGTCATGCTTTCACATCAGAGACTTCGCTGGCCGAGCCCTCTGTATGAAATGCCATCCAGATATTCCACTGCCCTGCATACATCTCCTTCAGTCTTCAACTGTCACCTTCTGAATGAAGCCTTCCCTGACTCTCCTATTTAAATCTGGTGGTGTAAGACATTCCTCCGTCTTGTTCCCTTTAAAATAACACATTAGATATCCATCCACAGCAGAAGTGCCTCTGTGGGACTTGTGGCATCTGGTGCCATATACCTGGAGACCTGGGAGTCATCTTGCCCACCTGTGTATCTGGAAACAGGCGGACAGACTTCTGCACAGGCTGCGGAACCAATGAACCTACCCCATCCCGTCTAGTTGCAGCTAGGAAAGAACCTGCAGAATGCGGACCTGGGAAGATACCACTGGACAAGAGATAGCTTGCAGAGTCTACCTTTCCCAAGGAGGTATTCCAGCATGCCACTGGAATTCAAAAACAAAAAAAAAAAAGAAAAGAAAAGAAAAGAATCTGGCTGCAGGAGAGATAGTAAGAGGAATTTTCCTGGGTCAACTCCCCAACCCATGCCAAGGCATGAAGACAGCGACCTCTCCTGGGCTGGGGGGAAGAGGAGAGCAGCCTGGTGGATTAATTCCTAGAAACACACAACCTACCAAGACTGAATCAGGAAGAAACAGAAAATCTCAATAGACCAATAATAAGTAAGGAAATCAAATAAGTAATCAAAAACCTCCCAAACAGAAAACTCCAGGACCAGATGGCTTCTCTGGTGAATTCTATCAAATACTTAAAGAAGAATTGATGCCAGTCTTTCAAAAATTAAGAGAAGGGAACATTTTCAAACTCATTTTATGAGGCCAGCATTACCTTGATACCAAAGCCAGACAAGGACACTACAAGAAAACTATAAACAACATCCCTGATGAATATAGATGTAGAAATTCTCAAAAATTATTAGCAAAGTAAATCCAGCCACACAACAAAAAAGCACTTGATAAAATATATCTCTTGATGATAAAAACCTTCAACTGAGTACAGAAGAAGCATACCCTGATATAATAAAGACAATATACAAACACCCAGGGCTAACATCATACTCAGTGATGAAAATTTGAAAGTTCTTTAAGATCAGAAACAAGACAAGGGTGCCCACTCTTAGTCTTATTCATCCAGTACTGGAAGGCCTAAGTTAAAGCAATTAAGTCAAGACAGTGAATAAAAGGCCTCAGACGTGTAAAATAAGAGAAAAAGTTGTTATTTGCAGATGATACGCTATTACATACAGAACATCCTGAAGGCTCAACCAAAAAACTACAACTAACCAACAAATTAGAGATACCAAGGGAACACTTCATGCAAAGATGGGTTTGATAAAGGACAGAAATGGTATGTACCTAACAGAAGCAGAAGATATTAAGAAGAGGTGGCAAGAATACACAGAAGAACTGTACAAAAAAGATCTTCATGACCCAGGTAATCACGATGGTGTGATCACTCACCTAGAGCTAGACATCCTGGAATGTGAAGTTGAGTGGGCCTTAGAAAGCATCATCATGAACAAAGCTAGTGGAGGTGATGGAATTCCAGTTGAGCTATTTCAAATCCTGAAAGATAATGCTGTGAAAGTGCTGAACTCAATATGCCAGCAAATTTGGAAAACTCAGCAGTGGCCACAGGACTGGAAAAGGTCAGTTTTCACTCCAATCCCAAAGAAAGGCAATGCCAAAGAATGTTCAAACTACCGCACAATTGCACTCGTCTCACGTGCTAGTAAAGTAATGCTCAAAATTCTCCAAGCCAGGTTTCAGCAATGCATCAACCATGAACTTCCAGACATTCAAGCTGGTTTTAGAAAAGGCAGAGGAACCAGAGATCAAACTGCCAACATCCAATGGATCATCGAAAAAGCAAGAGAGTTCCAGAAAAACACCTATTTCTGCTTTATTGACTATGCCAAAGCCTTCGACTGTGTGGATCACAATAAACTGTGGAAAATTCTGAAAAAGCTGGGAATACCAGACCACCTGACCTGCCTCTTGAGAAACCTGTATGCAGGTCAGGAAGCAACAGTTAGAATGGGACATGGAACAACAGACTGGTTCCAAATAGGAAAAGGAGTACGTCAAGGCTGTATATTGTCACCTGCTTATTTAACTTATATGCAGAGTACATCATGAGAAATGCTGGGCTGGAAGAAGCACAGGCTGGAATCAAGATTGCCAGGAGAAATATCAATAACCTTAGATATGCAGATGACACCACCCTTATGGCAGAAAGTGAAGAGGAACTAAAAAGCCTCTTGATGAAAATGAAAGAGGAGAGTGAAAAAGTTGGCTTAAAGCTCAACATTTAGAAAACTAAGATCATGGCATCTGGTCCCATCACTTCATGGGAAATAGATGGGGAAACAGTGGAAACAGTGTCAGACTTTATGTTTTTGGGCTCCAAAATCACTGCAGATGGTGATTGCAGCCATGAAATTAAAAGACACTTACTCCTTGGAAGGAAAGTTATGACCAAGCTAGATAGCATATTAAAAAGCAGACACATTACTTTGTCAACAAAGGTCCATCTAGTCAAGGCTATGGTTTTTCCAGTGGTCATGTATGGATGGGACAGTTGGGACTATAAAGAAAGCTGAGCGCCGAAAAGTTGATGCTTTTGAACTGTGGTGTTGGAGAAGACTCGAGAGTCCCTTGGACTGCAAGGAGATCCAACCAGTCCATTCTAAAGGACATCAGTCCTGGGTGTTCATTGGAAGGACTGATGCTGAAGCTGAAACTCTAGTACTTTGGCCACCTCATGCGAAGAGTTGACCCTTTGGAAAAGACCCTGATGCTGGGAGTGATTGGGGGCAGGAGGAGAAGGGGAGGACAGAGGATGAGATGGCTGGATGGCATCACCGACTCAATGGACATGAGTTTGGGTAAACTCTGGGAGCTGGTGATGGACAGGGAGGCCTGGCGTGCAGCGGTCCATGGGGTCGCAAAGAGTCGGACACGACTGAGTGACTGAACTGAACACTCAAGAGCCTGTGCTCTGCAACAAGAGAAGCCATCTCAGTGAGAGGCCTGTGTACCACAACTGGAGAGTAGCCCCTACTTGCTGCAACTAGAGAAAGCCCATGTGCAGGAACAAAGACCCAGCACAGCCGAAAATAAATAAACAAAAATATGTGCAAACCATATAATGGATAAGAGGTTAATATCCACAATATATAAAGAACTTACACAACTCAATAACCAAAAACCAATCTGATTTAAAAATGCACAGAGGAACTAAACTGCCATTTTTCCAAAGAAGACATCTAAATGGCCGACAGACACATGTAATGATGTTCAATATCACTGATTACCAGGGAAATGCAAATCAAAACCACAATGAGATATCAGATCACAGCTGTCATTAACAGAAAAATCTTGGTGAGGATGTGAATACAAGGCAGTCCTTTCATGCTGTTGGTAAGACTGTAAATTTTTTCAGCCACCATGGAAAACAGTTTAGAGATCCTCAAAAAATTAAAAATAGAATTGCCATATAATCCAATAATCCCACTTGGGTATAAAGCCAAAGGAAATGAAAATAGGATACTGAAGATACATGCACTTTCACGTTTACTGCAGCATTATTCACAATAGTTAAGATATGGGAACAACTTAAGTGTCTGGCAACACACGAATGGATAAAGAAGTTGTGGTGTATATTCATATCCAATGGAATATTATTTGGCCATAACAAAAAAAAATCCTGCCATTTGTGATATGGAGGGCCATGAGGACATTATGCTAAGTGAGATAGATGGTGAAAAACAATCACTTCTATGTGGAATCTAAAAACACAGAACTTATAAAAGCAGAGAGCAGAATGGGGTTACCAGACTCTGGGTGGTGGGGAAATTGGAGAGATGTTGTTTAAGGGGATGAATGTTGTTTGAGGGAAGATTTTCTACATTTTATAAAAAATGGCATCATATTCTATTCTACAATGTGTTTTTTACATATTAACATACTATTCCATATAAACAGATACAAATCTGATTCTTTTTATCATCTGTATAATAATATTTGCATATCACTGGCTCTACCATATTTTGTTCAATTCCCAATAACATGCATGGATATCAGAATTTAACCTGAAATAGAATTAATAATGTCCAGGTCTTTATATATAATTAAAAATTATCATTAATAGCAATTAATGACCTTCAACCCATGAAAAGAGATTATTATGCATACTAAAATAAATGAGTAAAAACTTCATTTTAGCCATGGGTTGAAGCAAAGTTATCCTAGTTAATCTTCAATTAACCCAAAAAGGTAATCAAACAAAAGGTTCTATATGACCAAGGAAAAATAATTTTTGTTTGCTTACTAATAAGGGATCCATTTCTACAATTCTTATCTTAATCAAAATTTGACTATTACAGAGTATTAAAAATATCTGTATTCTTTGTAACAGGCCATATATTATGTATTTTATGGCCAATATGCAGTCTAGCCATGAAGATGAATAGGTCTAAACTGCAGTTTTAATATTATGTAATTTTAATTATAACTAGACAATCATAGTTAATCAACATAATTATAACCACGAATAACTATTAGGAGTTACATATAGAAAAATATATTGTCACACAACCACATTCCTTTTATTACCCTTGTTCTTGACTTCCAGGTAAGATGCATTATTTATATGTGGTTAAAAAAAAAAAGGTTATGTAACACTTGGCCTTTTAAATAATGACTACTCTTTTTTGTGTTTCCTACTGGTTAGTTAATGCATGTATGATACTGGTTAACAATCAAAAACTTAAGTGAGTTACAGAAAATGTTTTATTCTCAAAGAAATATGATCTGACCAGGAATTCTAAAGATGACAAGACAACTAGACTTAGGATAAATATAGAGAAAAAAAAAAAAATATAGAGAAAGGGCCTGCTCTCCTGGACATGAGAAACTCTTTATTTTTCCCCAAAGGCTCCGATGATAGGCATAAAATTAAGTGGAAGAGAAATAAGGTTCCCTCTTCTCAAGAGTTAGTTCCACCTTTCCACTTCTTGAGCTTCTGAAATCAGTATCTTACTGTAGGGAATAAAGATGAAAATCAAGAAGAATAAGAAAATAACAACTTAAGACAGCACAGATTTTGGCTATCTCCTTTCAAGCTAAATCTAGAGTACCTAAACGTAAATTCTGATAGGTGTAAATTATTTTATTGTTTAATTCCATATCCTGACAGTAGAAAACACAAACTGGCTTTTAACTTGTTCTTTGACTACATATACATTGAGTTTATCTTTTGAAGAATTTTCAGGGAGACTACTCTGTTTGCGTAAGATTCATGTGTTCAAACAAGTCCCGGAAACGTCCAGAAACATCAAATTGGTGACCTTTAAACTTGTTTTCTTTGGTCTACACTGTCTTTCAAAACTTACTTCATTTATCATTTGTAAATATCGGGAGATTTTCATATGCAAGTCCCCATTTTTGACTCTTCCTGGAAAATCATGACTGTGCATGAGCTTACATGCCCATGTGGCCACCACTGGCTAGAGTGGAGTGAGGGCTGGTCCCTCTGGATGGGCCACGTGCCCTGCAAGTCCCCTCTCAGTCCACTTGGTCTGCGCTGTCCACACAGCCCCTAAGACTCTATCTGTAACGTTGCTATCTATTTGCTCTGCTGTGTACTGTGACAGGAACATTAAAAATGTAAAAACCCTGGCCTTTAATAAGGATGAAGCCTGATGCTTAGACACAACAAAACATTGTTTGAATTAGCAAATTAAATTAACAAGATAAAAATAAAATTTGCAGTGTAGTTGTAAACTACTTTTAAACTGTTTTCATGTCACTTCACTATTTTACCTTTTAACCCAACATGTCTCTACACTTTGGCAATGCCTGAAAGCTGGATGATTCCATCTGTACCTAAGTGTGTCTCCATACACAGACTAACGTATAGGAGCCACACCGTAGCTCCATATGACACAAATCCCTGGGGAAGCCAACAGTATACCTAGACCTTCACCTTGGTTCCTGTCATTAACTGCACAACGACAGGCAAAGCCAACTGGGGTTCAGCTCTTCATTGGCAGAACAAGGGTACGAGGCTAGCTGCATATACACACACGTCTCTCCTAGCACTGGGATTCAACTGTTGAGACCATCAGTCCATTTACAAAAGTAAACAAAGAACAACTCAGCACAATAAGCAAATTAAAACTTTATCATCAAAATATGCTGACTTATCCATTCCTTGTTTACAAGACAGTTTTCAATTTTAAAAATGTCAAGATTATATGCCTTGTTTTTATACTAGAAGTTGCTACTTAATGACAACATGTGATGAAACAGGATTTTAGAAAGAAGAAATGCAAAAATTGAAATAACTGATGAAAATTTATACACTACAAATTAATTACTTAGTTATATCTTTTCAAAGAAGTCAGGGAAAACCCTGGGAAGATGAAATTAGACTTCGTTAATTTACTTTCCTCTGATATTTGCTATTTAGGTAATTATTTTGGAAGTCGACATATTAAAGCTTAATGCATTCTCTCAAATTTATTAAGATCAATTTTTTGTCAAAGTTTTTTTTATAGAAACAAGTTTGCATAGTATTTATAAAAATGATTCTAAGTAAAATTTTAGAGGATATATGTGTAGATAGAATCCTAAACAGGCCCCCAAATTTCCTGCCCTCACTTTGTGACTGTGAATGAGGAGATATCACACCTGTGATTTGCATTATTTGATAAAAAGAATTCTGCAGACACAATGAGATTATTAGTCAGCTCACTCTAAGTTAATAAAATAAGGAGACTACCAGGTGATCTTGACCCAATGACATGATGAAAGCAGAGTTTTCTCCACTGGTGGTGGAAGAGGAAGCCACAGATTTCTGAAGCATGAGCAAGATGTGACACAGAAGTGCGGTGTGAAGATGGTGACGAGGAGACTGGGTGCCTCAGGGAACTGGGAAAGGTCTCTGGCCAACAGCCAGTAATGAACCTCAGTCCTACAAGCACAAGGAACCCACTTCTGCTGACAACGTAAATGAATCCGGAAGTGGATTTCCCCTGAGTCTCAAGTCAAGGACTCAGCCCAGCTGACATCTTAGTTAAAACCTTACTAAACCTGGAGCAAAGAACCCACCGAAAGGTGACTTACAGAACCACAAGCTAACAAGTGGGTGTTTCTGGTGTTTTATTACTCAGAAAAAGAGAACCAACACAGTGCTGAGGATTTACCTATTATTAGGAAGGAAAAGAAAACCAACTGAAGACATGAATGCTACATTTTTCAGAGTGCTTAAGTTTCAAAGTTGATTTGTTAGGCTGTTTCATGTTAAGAAAAACAATGTGTGCTGAAGAGCAGAAGTGGTAGTTTTCAGCAAATGGGGCAAACTGAAGTCCAGTATAAATATGAAACATTCAAATCAGATTTTAGTTACAATAAAATAAAATTACATAAAAAAGATTTTGACGTTTCACTTTCAATCTCAAGAAACATCAAATGTAGTGGAGAAACTTACCCTATTTTGAAAAAATGATGCATGAAAATGTGATGTTGTAGCAGATATTGATACTAAAGTAATAGTTTCTTCAGAACTAGGATTATGTAAGTAAACTTTTTCCATTTTTGGCATTCCAACTGGTCTGTAAAAACAAAAAGAAAATGGTCACAAATATTCAAAGACAATTTACAGTGCTAGAGTAAATTTCTGGTTGTTAAAAAATTAATCATCAAAATTATTTAGACAAATATATACCCAAAGATACAGATTTACTTATTACACTGATTTATATCTAAAGTTACATAAAACGCATTCATTAGCTATGCAGCAAATAAAATTTCTGAGTGCCAAGTGTATGTCCCACACTGAGCCAGGTACTCGGAGGTAAAGTGGCAAGTCTCCACCTGGACAAAGCTTACAGTCTAGGAGGAAGCAGGCAAGGAACCCAATGGTCAGACCCCCTTCTTCCTGCAACACTACCTGCTTCTCTAATTCTGAAATCTTCTCCTCTCCCCAAATTCCACTGACAAATGCTCTTCAATTTAGAAGGTGAACTTTCGTGGCAAAGGTATGTGATATATCTGCCTTATGAGTTAGGAGCTATTATCTTCATTTTACAGGCAAGGACACCAAGGCACAGAAAGCATAATAACATGCTGAAAGCCACACTTGGAAC
This sequence comes from Odocoileus virginianus, assembly GCF_023699985.2. Classification (NCBI taxonomy): domain Eukaryota; kingdom Metazoa; phylum Chordata; class Mammalia; order Artiodactyla; family Cervidae; genus Odocoileus; species Odocoileus virginianus. The sequence continues at coordinate 3,261,830 of NC_069675.1, forward strand.
CTCATCTGAATCCAAGTCATTTGGCTCTGGTCCCTGCTCTAACAATAGAAAGCACACACTCAAGATCTGATATCCACAGGTTTATTTTAATGTTCTCCTTAGGATCCAACGTGTAGTTCGTCTTAAAAGTGAAACCTCCTCAGTACGCAGGCCTTTTAGTACTTCTGCTGCTAACCGTGTTTGTAGAGGCTGTCTCACTGACAGCTTAAGAGAACTCTGTAATATAATGTAATATAAATGTAAATGTGATATAAATTACTTTTTTCAGAGTGATCTCTACTTATTTGACACCTTTCTTATTTCCCCAGCAAGATTATCAGTACTGTAACAACAAACGTTATGTTACACATGCACTGTGTATTCCTCATATAGCCCAGCACAGAACCAGGCATGTGGTGAAAGTGTGCGTGCCGGAGCCTGCCCACTCTGCCCCACTCTGTGACCTCAGGGTTATGAAGGTCCCTGTCACCTGGCATCAGCCTAAACAAGTGACTCCCTGTGTTTCCACCGCTTGGGTCAGGCTGGCTCCATGTTCATGGTCCCACCCTTAACAACATCTCTGCTCTGCGTTTTCCTGCCTACCCTCATGTTCTAATTCAGTTACAACGTTTACAAGATCCTCTTACACAGTCATTTTGGCCTATGTTTTCTGAAATTTTATTTCATCTGTATAAACCTCAAATTACAAGTAGCTGACAGAAATACAATTGCTTTATATGTGCGATAGTGCATTCCTGAAGCTGGAAAAGTTAAACCAAGAATTAAAAATAAGCATAATGGAGTATACATAGAGAGATATGGCAAGATACTAGCAAAATGAGATAATCATATAGAAAACCAGAGAAAATATTAGCAATAAACATAGGTAACAGATTGGCTAGGGAGACAAAAATCTGTTCATGGCTGAGAAGATGAGATTGACAATTTAGCTCAGAATTCAGCATGAAAGAATACATATTTAGAATATTTTAAAAGACAGAGCTATAAAAATCAAAAGAAAAACAGATATGTAGGGCATAACTAGAAGTGGCAATATTTGGAAAATAAGAGTGTAGGAATATCTGAAGTATGGACAAAAAATGGGCAAAACCCAAAATTTAAAAAAAGAAATAATTCTCGATTATGAAATGTCAACAAGGAGAGATGAGAAAACCCTGTACTTATGCACACAGTAAAATTTAAGAAGCTGTAAGAATTCTTCATACATGATGTATATACGTTTCTTAGGAGATATTTGCAAATATTTTCTTCCATTCTGTGGGCTATCTTTTCATTTTCTTCATGGTATCATTTGCAGCAAAAAAGTTTTAAATTTTTATGTAATCCAATTTGTATATTTTATTTTTTTGTCACTTTCACTTTTACTTCTGGAGCCGTATCTAAGAAACCATTGCACAAAAACAACTGCAAAATGGAGATGTATTCCAATGTTTTCCTCTAAGGTTTTATAGTTTACTTTGTTACCTTTACATTTAGTTCTAGACACACTCTGTATTAACTTTTGTGTAGGGTATGAGGTAGAGATCCAACTTAATTCTTTTGCATGTGGATATCTAGCTATCTTAGCAGCATCACCATCTGTTGCAAAGATTATTCTTTCTTCATTTAATGATCTTGGCACCCTTGACAAAATCAATTTACAATACATGTAAAGTTCTATTTCTGGAATATAAATTCTTCCCCACTTATCCACACTGCAGAGTTACAGGGTCTTGATTACTAAAGCTTTGTAGCAAGTTTCTGATATTGGTAACTGTCAGTTTTCCAATGCTGGTCTCCTTTTAAAACATTGAGACTGGCAATTCTGGATCCTTTTTATTTCCATGGGAATTTTAAGACCAGCTTGTCAATTTCTGCAAAAAAGTAAATCGTGATTTTGATAGGGACTGTGTTGAATCCACAGATCAATTTAGGGAGTATTGCCATTCTCATTTCTGTTTTCTGATTTATGAGTATGAGACAGATTCTATATACTTAGTTCTTTAATTTCTTTTGATAATGATTTGTCATTTTTAGTTTACAGTATTACTTTTGTTAAGTTTGTATGTAAGTATTAAATATTTTATTATTTTTGATGCTATTATAAATGAAATTGTCTTAATTTTAAGACTGTTCATTGTTAGTATATAGAAATAAAATATTTTTGTATCTGATGTTTAGTTGCTAAGTTGTGTCTGACTCTTGAGACCTCATGGACTATAGCTTGCCAGGCTCATCTGTCCATAGGATTTCACAGACAAGAACACTGGATTTCCAGGGGATCTTCCTAACCCAGAGAGTAAACCCACGTCTCCTGCATTGGCAGGAGGATCCTTTACCACTGAGCCACAATGTTCAAACTATCATACAATTGCACTGATTGCACATGACAGCAAGGGTATGCTCAAAATCCTTCAAGCTAGGCTTCAACAGTATGTGAACTGAGAACTTTCAGATGTTTCAGCTTTCAGATGTTTTAGCTGGCTTTTGAAGAGACAGAGAAACCAGAGATCACATTACCAATATTCACTGAATCATGGAGAAAGCAAGGGCATTTCAGAAAAAAACACATAATTCTGCTTCATTGAGTACACTAAAGCCTTTGACTGTGTGGGTCACAACGAACTGCGGAAAATTCTTAGAGATGGGAGTACCGAAACACCTTACTTGTCTCCTGATGAAACCTGTATGCAGTTCAAGAAGCAATAGTTAGAACCAGACACGGAACAATGGTCTGGTTCAAGACTGGCAAAGGAGTATGGCCAGGCTGTATGCTGTCACCCTGCTTATTTAACGTCTATGCAGAGTACATCATACGAAATGCTGGGCTGGATAAATCAGAAGCTGGAATCAAGATTTCTGGGAGAAATATCAACAACCTCAGACATGCAGATGATACAACTCTAATGGCAGAAAGTGAAGCGCAACTAAAGAGCTTCTTGATGAATGTGGAAGAGGAGAGTGGAAAAGCTGGTGTGAAACTCAACACTGAAAAAAAACCAAAGATCATGGCATCCAGTCTTACCACTGGAAGGGGGAAAAATGCAAGCAGTAACAGAGTCTCTTTGCTTGGGCTCCAAAATCACTGCAGATGGTGACTGCAGCCATGAAATCAAAGGATGCCTGCTTCTTGGAAGGAACGCTATGACAAACCTAGACCCTGTGTTAAAAAGTAGAGAGATCACTTTGCCAGCAAATGTTTGTATAGTCAAAGCTATGGTTTTTTCCAGTAGTCATGTAGGCATGTGAGAGTTGGACCATAAAGAAGGCAGAGAGTTAAAACATGGATACTTTAGAACTGTGGTGCTGGAGAAGACTACCGAGAGTCCCTTGGACTGCAAGGAAATCAAACCAGTCAATTCTGAAGGAAATCAACACTGAACATTCACTTGGAAGGACTGTTGCTGAAGCTCCAACATTTTGGCCACCTGATGTGAAGAGCTGACTCACTAGAGAAGACTCTGATGCTGGGAAAGATGGAAGGCAAACAGAGAAGGGAGTGGTAGAGAATGAGACGGTTCAGTAGCATCACTGACTCAAAGGACATGAATTTGAGCAATCTCTGAGAGATAGCTGAGGACAGAGGAGCCTGGCGTTTTACAGTCCATGGGGTTGCAAAGAGTCGGACATGACTTGGCAACAGAACAGTAACAACATATTGAGCTGATATCCTACAACCTCCCTGAATTCATTTATTCTATATTCTTAAAAAGTGGACTGCTTAGGATTTTGTATGTATAAGAAGATAACATCTAAAAATAGTTTACTTCTTTCCAAATGCCATTATCAAAAGTGGGGTATCTAAGTCCCCAACTATTACTACTAAATTGTCTGTTTTCCCCTTTAGTTCTGTCAATTTTGCTTCCTGTATTTTGGATTTCTGTTGTGTGTTTAGTTTTGTCTTGCTCTTTTAATCTGACAATCTTGGTCTTTTAACTGGTGTGTTTAGCCTATTTATATTAAATGCAATTTTTTACGATTAAAGTCTATCACCTTGCTAGTTATTTTCTATTTGTTGTATCTCTTCTTTGTTCATAATTTAAAAAAAAAATAATTTTTATTTATCTTTGGCTGTGCTGGGTCTTCATTGCTGTGCTGGCTTCTCACTGCGGTGGTTTGTTGCAGAGCAGCTCTAGGGCACGTGGGCTCACTAGTTGTGGCTCCCAGGCTCTAGAGTACAGGGTCAATAGTTGCTCTGTAGCATGTGGGATCTTCCCAGACCAGGCATCAAACCCAAGTTTCCTGCATTGGCAGGCAAATTCTTTTTACCACTGAGCCAAGGAAGCCCCCATAATTCTTTACATGCAGAATTTTCTAGTCGTGGCCCAATTAAACTAGAAATCAGATAAACAGATTGTCTACAAATAAACAGAGCAACATGTGTAAGCAACTCACGGATCAAAGATGAAGTCTGAATAAAAATTAAAAACCACTTGCAAATGAATCAAAATGAAGAAATTAACTATTAAAATTTTGTGGTAAACAGTTCAAGTTGTGCTTAATGTAAAATTCATATGTGTAAATATACATATTTAAAAAGAAGAAAGCCTGAAAATTAATGAGCTAAGCAACCATGTCATTAGAAAAAGAACAGCAAATTAAACAAAAGAAAGTTGAAGAAAAGAAATAATAGAAATAAGAGTGGAAATCAATGAAGTAAAACACATAAAATAGAGATGATATATGAAGTCAAAAATTACCATTTTGGGGGTAGACTAATAAATTATTAACTACGTGGCAAAACTAATAAAGAAAAAAGAGAAGGCATAATATCAATATCAGCAGTGATGAAGAAGACATCACTACATCTAAAGTTGTACATTAAGTCACATTTCACTTAATTCTCATATTCTGTATCACCTAAACTAACATCAAATGTAACATGCCACCACTTTATTCATTTCTTGGGCAGGTTCATCTACAGCTGACTCGGACTGTTTTACAGATTTTGCCTTTTCCAGGATGGGAGAACACCACCTTCTTTCCATATTAGGGCTTTGCTGGTGGCTCAGTGGTAAAGAATCTTCCCACACTACCCTAAAAAGTCAGGTTCATATGCATACGGTCCACAAATTACATAAATAAGAACTCTTCACTGTCTTCTGTCAACATTTAACACATTTTCTAAGGGTTTGATGACGATTTGTGCTGCTTTTCATTTTATACACCATTGAGAATTTCTTTATAACGCTCACATGAAGTTTTGTTGCTGTTGATGTTAAATGCCTTCTGGTGTCTCTAAAGCTTAGCTACTCCCCACTCTCAGAGCTCAGCACCGCAGATGCTGCCAGCTCATGCCCACAGTGGGAAGGCTGCAGAGAAGATGCACGCCAATAGCAGTCCCTAGGAGGCTGTGCCCACAGATGGCCCTTGAGAGGTGTCTTCCCACAGAAGTTTCCTGCTTTGCGGGGAAGCAGAAACCTGGTCCAAAACTGCTCCATGGCTTACAGCCCAGCCACGATGAGGCCCTAAATCTTTCTGTAGTTTAAATCTCAGCCACGAGGGAAAGATCCAAAGATCGACCAAGGTTTGTTCCTGAGGCAGGGATGGAGGGCACCCAGAGGCAGGTCTGGAACAACGCATTATGGTGAGGAAGCAGGAGGCCGAGTGTCCTCAGGAGCCCCAGTGCATGGGCTTCCTCCTGCCTCAGGAACCAGACCTCTTAACCAACAGGCTCACTGATTTCAGGCAGGGGTCACAGAACCACAAAATAAAAGTAGGTACAGATGCAGCTGGGGCTTCAAACTTTGGCCTGTTGCGACAAGGAGAAGCTTTACAAAGGCAACGTGGAAGGGAGAACTCCTCTTCCTCAAGCCTTATGCACACATGTAAGTGAGATGAAAACACAGGGGAATAAACATGTCCTCCTTACACCCTGTAAGCTCACCAATTATGCTTTTTTCAACAAGTGTGTGTGTGTGTGTGTTAGTCGCTCAGTCATGTCCAACTCTGTGATTCCATGGACTGTAGCCCACCAGGCTCCTCTATTCATGGGATTTTCCAGGCAAGAATACTGGCGTAAGCAGCCATTCCCTTCTCCAGGGGACCTCTCCAAACCAGGGATTGAACCCGGGTCTCCTGCACTGAAGGCAGATTCTTTACTGCCTGAGCCATCAGGGAAGCCCTTTCAACAAATATGCTCTTAAAATTCAAATATTTTATACACTACCTGGCAACCAGTGTTTCTCCTATGAATTTGTTCTTAATGTTTTCCTCCTGTGATGTCAGTGCAATCAATCTCAGTTTAGATGAAACAGACATGGTGAAAGACAGACAGATAATCTGGAGGATCCCTGAAGAAGACTGGACTGAAGATGGCCAGCTACAGGAGAGGACGTGGGTAAGGAAACAAGCCTAGAGGTGCCAGGAGCCTGGAAGTGGGGTGGGTCAGAAAGCTTGCTTTGCAGTGCTGCTGAGGTTGGCTGTGCTCTTTTTCTAGTGATCAAAGGGGGAGGCCCCGGGCCACACCCTCCAGAAATGAACCCTTGCTCAGGGGAGAAGGGTCACCTCCTTATGCTGCTCAGAGACATCCGGAGTACATCAGCGGGCTACCCCAGTCGCACACACATGGGAGCAGGCTTTCTGCAGCTACAGGTCCACAGCATGGAAGCAGAGGGTCTAATCCTTGGGTGGACCCGCCTACAGAGCTCATGCAAACAGCTCTCCCTGTCTCTCCCTCACCTCAACCTCCTAAATAAAGTAGGAGGCTAAGGAGAGCGGCCACACCAAAACCATGGAAAACTATGGTCAAGTACTAATACAGATTTACTTATAAATAAATAGTGCACCAGCTTTTACGTTGCCTAACGAAGTACCACAGACAGAGGGTGAAAGTGACAGACATTCATCACCTGACAACTCTGTCAGGCACAGGTCGAGGCAGAGCATGACAGGTGGATCTGCTTGGGGTCTCGGGCATCAAAGCTCAAAGTTCATGCAGGTTGTTGGCAAAGTTTGGGTTGCTCTCAGTATCTTGCCATATGGCCACTTCATTTTCAAAACCAACACAAGGAAAGTCACTTGCATCAAATACCTCTCAAGCTTCAAACCTCTGACATTTTGGTCTCTGACTGCTACAGCCAGATTTAGAGGGCTTGTATGATGAGGTCAAGTACCCAGATTACCTCCCCAATCTTAAAGGTCAACTGATTTGGGACTTCAGTTACACTTTCAAAATTCTTTACAGCAACATCTAGGTTAGTGTTTGCTTGAATATGATTGGGAGGAGGTGTATGTGCTCCTCAGGGACCAGGAATCTGGAGGCCACCTTAGAATCCTCCTGTCACAGACATCATGTGTGACTGCTTGGCCAGACAGGGAAGACGTGAAAATAAGACAAAAGATTTTCAAAGCTCTGTTAGTGCTGGTCCTACCTGTTTCCATCATCAGCTGCTTCAAAGTAGGGCCAAGGGGGTTACTGTGAATTATTTAGAGATAAATCAAGCTGAATCATACAGCAGTTCTCTGTGCTGACAGGGCAGAGCTTCTGACTAACTGCCCATATTTTACAAGAGTCTGAGACCTGAAAGAATTAGGAAGAAGCACTCATGAATTAGAGACGAGCTTGGAAAGTAAGCTGCAATTTTGTGGTTAATGGCAATTTTTCTAGCCACAGAAAGATGACAATGCAATGCCACAGAATAGCTGAAAAGATGGCTGAGCAGCTGCCTTCAGACAAACTTTATGAATGGCAGTGACAGAGGGGTCTATTAACATCACTTCTGGCAGGAAGTTGCGCCAAATCAATATGCAGTACTCTGTACCACTCAACTACCACAAAACCTGACCATCGTCTCAAGCACATCTGGTAAAGAATCTGCCTGCCAGTGGAGAGGTAAGAGATGCAGATTTGGATCCCTGGGTCAGGAAGATCCCCTGGAGGAGTAAATGGCAATCCATTCCAATATTCTTGCTGAGATAATCCCAGGGACAGAGGACCCTGGTGGGCTATAGTCCATGAGATCACAAAGAGTTGGACGTGACTAAGCGTCTGAGCACAGCACCCTCAGGCTGAACTGGGGTGCTGGTAGAACAGTGGGAAATTGGAAAGCTAAAAAGCACCAAACAGCCCTTTAGAAAAGACGGCCTACTTGATTTTCTGGGAATACCAGAAAGTGATTAGGGAGAAATGGCTCATAAACTGACTTTAACTTGACAATAAAGACTTCCATTTACAGCAAGTTTATTCAATTTCCACTTTTTTAGAAAGCCATTAAGTCTCTACTTTAGACTTGAAACCAAGATTTTCTGCACCTAATTACATAAACCAAAGAACTCAATGAAACAAGTCCTCACCCAAAGAATCTTTTAAAACTACAGTAAATGTTTGAAAAAAAGGAGTTGTTATGGAAACAGAAAAATATTTAACAGGACTGGCATAAATAACTAGGGGGGTGAGTAAAGGGGAAGGGTGGTCATGTCCAAGATTTCTCCAGGCTAACTGTTACAGATAAGAGAAGGAAAAGGGGAAAGAAAAGAAGGGGGGAGGGAGAAAAAGGTAAGGGAAAGGGAAAAAAAAGGTAGAATTAAAGAATACATTTAAACAAAATGGATGAAAAGAAAGCCTACTTTTGAAGAAAGTTAATCTGATCAAACATCAAAGACCTAGAGGACAGCGGGGATGGGCAGGGTAGTGCGAGGACTCGGGCCATGGCGGTTTAGACAGCAGCCACAGAACTAGAGTCACGTCTCTGCCGGAGGACGGGAAACCATCCTGGAGACCCTGGTTGCCAACCTGGAATGGTAAATTTCATCCAAATCAAAAGTTCTTCCAGATATCATAAAGGGTGTTTCAAAATGAACAGTGACTTCTGGTTTAGCAAAAATGACCACAAGCAGTAGAAAGAGTTCACAGAAAACATAAGGCAAAAACTTTAGCGCATAAGTAAAAGTACAGTATAGTGAGCAATGATTTCTGAATACTTAACAATTTCTGGAAAAAAAATAAAATGTTCGGTTAAGGGTACTTCTCAAGTCTTAAAATTACTCAGACATATGAAGCTAATGAAACATTTACAGCATGGGCATTAATTAAATCTGCACATAGCTGGATCAAGAAGAAAAGGTATAGCAATTGTTTACTGAAGTCAGGCAAAAGCACTTAAGAACAAAACAGATTTAACTGTAGCAGAAGAAATCAGCAGACAATCTTTTTGGACTTGAAGATAATGTATGGCATGTACTAAGTATGAGATACGTGCTAAATATGTAAAGATAAATAGTGTGTATCATGAATTTGAGCAAACTCTGGGAGACGGTGGAGGACAGAGGAGCCTGGCAGGTTATAGTCCATGGGGTCACAAAGAGTCAGATACAACTTAGCAACTGACCAACAACAAATTCATCTTGATAGTCTGGTCTAGGAGGAGAACAGACATCAAAAGAAAGAATCAGAACAATAACCAACGCTTTGACAGAAGTTAGTAGAGGATGTCAAGTGTAATGAAGAATTCAACTCTAGTTTTGATGCCTGATTACAAACAGTTTTCAAGCCCCACAATGTCCCTTCACCTTATGCCCCACACCTGGGTAAGCCCACAGGAAAGCCTGTATACTTTCTCTCTTGGATCTATTGAGAAACGCAGACCATGTAACTCTACCCAGCCTCACCCCCTAACCACAGGATTCAAGCCAGTCTCCTTTCTCTGCTCTCTCAAGCCATTTTTCAGACCTTGGGAGCCTACCCTACTCTCCAGAAAGTTTCACTGCATGCTCAGGCGCTAAGTTGTATTCAACTCTTCACAACCCCAAGGACGGTAGCCTGTGAGGCTCCTCTGTCCATCGAATTCTCTAGGTAGGATTACAAGAGTGGGTTGCCATTTCCTCCTCCAGGGGGTCTTTCCAAACCAGGGATGGAACCCATGTCTTTTGCATTAGCAGGCTGATTCTTTACCACTGAGCCACCTGGTGGATTAGCCCTGACACTAAACCAGCTTTGGGGTGGGGATCCAACCCAGCTCAGTGGAGGGAACACAACAGCACAGAGGCAGTGGGGGGGGGGGGGGGGGCAGTTCCTACTTCTGCTAGGCAGGATGGGAAAGGCATGCTTTAGAGAGGATGAAGGTCATCAGCGGTTCTCCAGGCCATGGAAGTTGTGATGACTTCAGCTGGAGCTGCTGCCCACAGCGGACTACTCTTTCTCTGAGTGAAACCCTGATAATTACAGAGACACCCCCTGGAAGATACATCCACTACCAAACACTGTCCTTGTCTGAGGGGTAGGGTGGGTTGGCTCCTTCACCTATGCCAGAGTGATGACTGTTCTACTCTCAGACTTTTCAAACTAAAGTAAAGGAAGCTTTACTATTCCCTGGTGGAGGGAGACTACAAGAATGTGGGTCTGAAGGGCAGTCAGTTGATTTGTTCCCGTCATCACAGGAAAAAGATGCGGGCAGTATGAGAAGCAGCTGCCAGCACGCGAGAGGAGGCAAGAGACAGGGAGAAGGGCCTGGGGTGCTGGATAGCGTGCATCCTGCTGTTCCCAGACCCCACTGCGACTCTGAACTTTCTGTAAACATATGACAGTCCTTGGAATTCCTTTTCGTATATCCTCATCTTTGCCTTAACTCGTTGCAGTTAGATTTCTGTCACTTACCAAACAACTACAGCACCACAGTTGACCAAAACAGAGGAATTACGGCACTCTGCAATTACTGTTCATTTTCTTAGAATACCAATAATGGGCTTTCCTGGTGGCTCAGATAGTAAAGAATACGCCTGCAGTACAGATGGTAGAGAATATACCTGTGTTGGGAAGATCCCCTGGAGTAGGGCATGGCAACCCACTCCAGTATCTTGCCTGGAGAACCCTCATGGACAGGGGAGCCTGGTAAGCTCGGTGCTATGGTTATGGAGAATGCCCTTATATGTGGAGATGTTTGCCAAAACCTACAGGAATGAAACATTATGTCTGCTACAAGTGATTTTTAAAAATCAATAAAAATATGAACATAGGAAAATTTTTAATTACAGAATTTAGTTTAAGAATATATTTACTATCTGTTATACTTTTCTGTAGAACAATCCCAAAGAAAGGCAATGCCAAAGAATGCTCAAACTACTGCACAATTGCACTCATCTCACACTCGAGTAAAGTAATGCTCAAAATTCTCCAACCCAGGTTTCAGCAATACGTCAACTGTGAACTTCCAGATGTTCAAGCTGGTTTTAGAAAAGGCAGAGGAACCAGAGATCAAACTGCCAACATCCAATGGATCATCGAAAAGCAAGAGAGTTCCAGAAAAACACCTATTTCTGCTTTATTGACTATGCCAAAGCCTTTGACTGTGTGGGTCACAATAAACTGGAAAATTCTGAAAGAGATGGGCATATCAGACCACCTGACCTGCCTCTTGAGAAACCTGTATGCAGGTCAGGAAGCAACAGTTAGAACTGGACATGGAACAACAGACTGGTTCCAAATAGGAAAAGGAGTATGTCAAGGCTGTATATTGTCACCCTGCTTATTTAACTTCTATGCAGAGTACATCATGAGAAACGCTGGGCTGGAAGAAGCACAAGCTGGAATCAAGATTGCTGGGAGAAATATCAATAACCTCAGATATGCAGATGACACCACCCTTATGGCAGAAAGTGAAGAGGAACTAAAAAGCCTCTTGATGAAAGTGAAAGAGGAGAGTGAAAAAGCTGGCTTAAAGCTCAATTCAGAAAACTAAGATCATGGCATCTGGTCCCATCACTTCATGGGAAATAGATGGGGAAACAGTGGCAGACTTTATGTTTTTGGGCTCCAAAATCACTGCATATGGTGACTGCAGCCATGAAATTAAAAGACGCTTACTCCTTGGAAGGAAAGTTGTGACCAACCATATTAAAAAGCAGAGACATTGCCAACAAAGGTCCGTCTAGTCAAGGCTATGGTTTTTCCAGTGGTCATGTATGGATGTGAGAGTTGGACTGTGAAGAAAGTTCAGTGCCAAAAAATTGATACTTTTTAACTGTGGTGTTGGAGAACACTCTTGAGAGTCCCTTGGACTGCATCTCCATCCTAAAGATCAGTCCTGGTTGTTCATTGGAAGGACTGATGCTGAAGCTGAAACTCCAATACTTTGGCCACCTGATGGGAAGAGTTGACTCACTGGAAAAGGAGGAGAAGGGGACGACAGAGGGTGAGATGGCTGGATGGTTATCACTGACTCGATGGACATGAGTTTGAGTAAACTCTGGGAGTTGGTGATGGACAGGGAGGCCTGGCGTGCTGCGGTTCATGTGGTCGCAAAGAGTCGGACACAACTGAGCGACTGAACTGAACTGAACTACTTTTCTGTATGGTTGCATGAAACCATCCATGAAAAATTCCTTTCAGAGAGAGGAGCCTCTTAAAGTATGTATAACACACCTGGAGCTTTCAAAGACAGTTTGGCCCTTGCCTTAGCTAAGAAACTCCCAACAAGAGCTGGATCTGTGATTGCCCTGCTTCCTTGAAATCCAGTCCGAGGCAATTATCCCTTCCTGAGTACCTGCTCTTGTACACTGCGGGCCTGCTTGACCAGCTCCTGCAATTATATTAACATAAGTCAATCCTCAAAAACTCTACACACAGAAACACATACAGTCATATACTCTCTCTCATACATACACACACATATAAAAATCTCTGACTGGATCTATTCCTCTGACTGAACCCTGTGAACCTGTTCACATTTGCTCCCAACTTCTACTTCTACTGATTCACTTCTGTGAGATCCACTTTATGAGATAAAAACAAACTGTTCAGGGCTCTCAGGTTGGACACAGAAAAGTTTAAGTTAAGGACAGAATTTGTTTTTCACTTCGACTTCTTGCAGCAGCATATAAATTTGCTGCTTTGGGAAGTAGTCCAGTGTGACTATGCTGTCCCTAAGAGCACACATTCGGCTTCAAGCAATCTTCCTCACTGTATGACCCGACCCTTGTCTGTCCTGGGGTTCATTTGTCTGTTCGTACATGTTCAACACATCATCCACAGCTGCTCTCAGCTCAGGACATTTCCAGTTCTCTGGGATCAGCACCAGTCTCTTAAAGAAATCTCATTTATTTCCTCTCTGGTTGTACATTAATTCACTGATCCCCATCAGTTCTCTTTGTGCATGATACTCAATTATTCTCTAGAGTAAATCTTAACTGTTTCATGTTTTGCATATCTTTTCATCTCATAATTTTGGACTCTCTTCTGAAAGTCATGGCTTAAAGCATTAGTTTCAGTACTGATTACAAAACAAAAAGTTTAAAGCAATAAATGAATTTTTAAAATGCATACATACAATTTGCTGTTCTTTGATACTATAAAAAAACATAGTATCTTTTGATACTAAAACAAAATTTGATGGAATCAAATAAGGCATGGTATATTATGTTTAGAAAGCAGGTTATAAAATAGTTTATGTTCAGAAAATATTGTTATATTTCTATAACTCAATAAATAAATATAGATACACAGAAAAAGGACTTAAAGGGTTAAAGTTCAGTGTTAGTGTTTCTGAGTGGCTGGATTACTGGTAATTTTTTTCTTCTTTCTCTTAAGAAGCATTTTCTAAGTTTACTATGGTGAACACGTACGGCTAGTGCATCAGGCAAAACCCCAACAAATTCTGTAGTAGTGATTTAATAATCTGTGGTCTAGAACAGGAATTCTTCACTAGCTCTTAAGGATCCAGATACGGACTTGGAGGGGGATGGCTACAAAACCCTTGAACTTGTATGCAAAATGTTATTTTGTGTATATGTAAGCATTGGGGAATGGAAGGAAGAGGTTGCCATAGCTTTCATCTGTTCTTAAAAAAAAAAAACACCATGATCCAAAAAGGGTTAAAACTAGTCTAGAATTTTGCTTGACTTCATCTCAATTTCTTCTATTTGGGTGATGGTGCATTTTTTAAAGTGTTGAGTGACAGATGATTTGAAACAGACATTACCAATTCCAATTCAGATATTTAGTATACCTGAACACTTCTTTATCTTAAAAGATTCGTGAAATTTTTAAAACTCTGTTTAAAAAATGAAGTGAAAAACACTGGGTATAACTTCTGAAACAATCTCTCTAGAATGTCATTGCTAAGCTTTTTAAAGTAAGAAAACTCACTACATTAGATTTTAAGTTTTGCTACTGTCCATTGATCTCCTCTGTCCCCAGGCTCATGGTGTCATCATAAACATGGCCCATGCCACAGTCCTAGACTGGGGCTCATCAGCCTCTCTTCTGATTCACTCAGGATGAGAACAAACTTAAAGACAATTTTACTCATTATTGTTTTTAAAATAATGAACTTTCTTGCTGAAGATCAAAGTGCATGGCATGTTTCACTAAATATCTTGCATTTTACAGAAGGAGACTGGGTGATACATTACTGTGATCACATTAAGAACTCTATGTTTTCTTGCCTCAACATTGTGCCTCAACCTTTTTCAGGACAAGAACAAGAGTAATGTATTTCCTATCTGAACATTATGGTCTTTAAATCCAACACCCACAAGTCAGTTTTACTATTCATATAAAGACTATTTGCAAACACAGATTCCATCTACCGGTACAGAAGGAAGCATACCAACTTCTCTTTAGCCCCTCCAAAATCCATGATCTTTGTAAGAATATAAACACCCGAGAAGATGGAGTTGCTAGCAGATAGCTCTTCTGCTAACTGCTCTACCATATACAAGTATGACTGATGTATTCGACTATTCTAGGTTTGAGATTGTAAAGAAATTGTTAATGTCTTTACTAGCAGAAAATGGTTAATGACAACTCTGACAAAACTTAAAAGAAATGACAGTTTTCATTTATTGACTCAATAGATCTGCATACAGTTTCTATTACCTTTCCCTTTAAATTACTTTCTTCTCATAAATGCTGGAGAAGGTACAGAAGAAAGGGAAGCCTCCTACACTGCTGGTGGAAATGTAAATTAGTATAGCTATTAGTAGGTTCCTTAAAAAACTAAAAATAGATCTACCATATGATCCAGCAAGTCCATTCCTGGGCATATATCCAGAGAAAACCATAATTCATAAAGATATGTGCACCCCAATGTTCGCTGCAGCACTGTTTACAATATCCAAGACATGGACGCAATCTAAGTGTCCATCAGCAGAGGAAAGGATAAAGAACATGTGGCACATATATACATGGCATATTACTCAGCCATAAAAAAGTAAAACAATGCTATGTGCAGCAACATGAATGGACCTAGACATTGTTATAGATTGTCACACTGAGTGAAGTCAGAGAGAGAGGAATATCATATGGTATTGCTTATATGTGGAATATGAAAAAATGGCACAAATGAACTTATTCACAAAACAGAAACAGAGTAACAGATGTAGAAGAAAAACTTACAGTCACCAGGGGGAAAAGAGGGGTTAGGATAAATTGGGAGATTGGGACTGACAAATACACACTAATGTATATAAAACAGATGACAATGAATTAATAAGGACCTACTGTATAGCACAGGGAACTCTACATGATACTCTGTAATAGCCTAAAAGAGCAGAGAATCTAAAAAAGAATGGATATGTGTACATGTGTAACTGATTCACTTTGCTGTACGCTTGAAACTAACACAATATTGTAAATCAATCTTACTCTAATAAAAATTATAAAAAAAGAAAGGCAAACAAAAAAATTTAAGTTAAAAAAATTGTGTTCTGTTAACTTATCACAGTAGCATTACTCTAGTAGTTACATCGTTTAAGATGTTCTCTTTTCCTAACTGCTAAATTGAGTTGGAACCAAATATGGGTTGAAGACTTGTCTTCCCCTCAGGGTACCCAAGATGTGCAAAACATGAGACCCAGAGGTAGAAGGTAAGCAGAGCCATGGTTTGAGGAAGTAATTCTGTGGTTGATCCACAGCTTCCTATAGGATCTGCATTTGTTTGGCTTCCTGGGTGATATTATTATTTATTTGATGATGTATAAAAGTGTGTACCTTAAAAGTATATGTATCAAACAAATTAATATATTCTTCTATATCCACAAGGAAAAAACGTTAAATAAAAAAGATGGAAATTAAGTGCTAATCAGAAAGGTAACCCTAAGTTTAATGTTGCTTCTAAAGACAGGATCTTCTGAACCAGAGACTCTAAAGTGTAAATATTTTTCGAACTTCAAAAGTTAAAGAGTATACGCTAGACTCATAATAGATACTTCCCATGTTCAAACTGTATTCAAGGTTATTTACTTTCCTGATGACTTGAACATGTAACTTTCTCATACAAGATATCACAGGCAAAGGCAAGACACGTGTATGCATAAAATACATATAATGGTTTAATGGAAAACTGTGGTAAAAAAAAAAAACTTTGAACTTACTGTTCATGGAAATCCAGCATTGGTGGCTCAAACCGTATAGGTCTGCAATTACCCCGGTACAGAGATATACTGTAAGTAAAAAGAAAACAGTGTTAAGAAGCAATTTTTCAAACTATGTATCTTCCCAAACCAGACACTTGAGTTTTTTTCATGAGAGAGTATCTAGAAAAACAGAGTCTAATGTATTAGAAATGTATTTTTATATTAGAATAAATCAATAAATGCATGGTTTTAAAAAAGAAAAAAACAAGTATTTTTCCTATTCAAAGATACATGAAAACAGAAAATACTCCAGTAGACTGCTGAAAGTTATTTGGCTGATGTAAATGATAACTATATACCTTAATATGTTCATCTGGATTTTCTGACAGATGTACAATGGACAATAGTTAACACAACTAACTGTACCTGGAGGCAATATACACAGAAAAAGCCCTGCGATCCCATTTTAACTAAAGTGGCAAAGAACTAAACGAAAATCAGTTTGGGGATAGAAGTTTCCAGGAACTGAAATATCTTTAATCTGAGAGTTCAGGACATACTGATCTATGACATCTTGGCCTAAATATTTGAGTATCATTTCTAACTATTTCACTTGATATTAGAACTTCTCACTAAAACAGATCCCTGACTAGCAAACCTACTAGACATCACCACAACCAAACATTGATGCAAAGTATAAATGACTTTGGTGGGGGTGATCTACATACCTACAGTCATCTGTTTACAAACTAACAAAGTGAGAAAGTTGGCCACTAAAGTTTCTAAATAGTAGATTACCTTTCTGTTGTATTTTAAGAAATGATGGAAGAGCAAAACTTATTTTTGTAAAACTACTTTATTTCATTACCTCCATAATTCAGAAGAGCACAAGCTTCAAATGATACAGTAATTTCATTTAGGAAATACATTAGAAATTAACAAGGACATACAGAAAATGTAGAAAATCTAGCTTTAATTCAATTCAATAAAGATTAAATATTCTAAGTAGTGGAATAATTGAGCTTAAAGAAATAAGGTTTAAAGGTGTTTTCAGTCTCACCAATTAAGACCATTACTCTGTGCTGCTTGATAATCTTCTACATATGTTGAACATTAAATATGAAAAACACAAGAAGGAAAAGACCAAATTTAAGATTGTTCTTTACTAGAGCACAAAATTAAAGACACTGGGACAATGAAAGCACAATTCCTCACAAGATAGCTGCCACGTTATAGCCAGAAGTACAGAATGTATTCCCTGTTGATTTCTGTCCTTCTTAAAAAACATACTATAACAAGGATACTCTTCTGGCTCCTTTAAAATAATGATACTTATCAGTTCACCAGTTTTAACAGTATGAACCTCAAACTTATGTAAATCTCCATCCAATCAAGAAAAAGGTGCAATGTAAAAAGTAATGATGTGTAAGTCATTAATTCATATATATTAACACTGTGTTAGAAGCTAGAGATACAAACAAGATTAAGACATTTTTTTTTTCTTTCACAGAACTGAGAACTGCAAGTGGAAATGTCTAAAGTGGTCAGGGAAGGGGGGCAGAAAAGTGCACACCCCATTCACTTGACACAAACAGACTGAATGTCAGGGGCTGTCTAGTGGCTGGGGCTATGGGAACATGGCACAGAGCCTGTTCTCATGGCACTAACATCCCAGTAGGAAAAACAAAAGTAGAACCTATCATGTGATGATGTCCAACATATAAAGACAAATCAAACACAGCAGGAAACAGAGACAGTCTCTCTGAGGAGGGACACTGGGATTGAGACTGGAGAGGTGAAGATCAGAGGAAGAAAGCAGGGATGTCCTTGGCATGCGGAGGAACAGGGAGGTTGAAGTGGCTAGAGTGCTGGAAGCAGGGAGAAGAGACCAGAATTGAGATCAGAGAGGTACAGAGGCCAGGTCTCACTGTAGGAGTTTGGATTCTATTCTCAGTGTAACAATAAGCCTCTACAGTGTTTGAAGCAAGGAAGTAACATGACCTTTAAACTAACACATTTAAAAGGTCAATTCCAGCTGCTGTGTGAAGAAGAGACTGCAGGAGCCCAAGAGGCAAGCCCTGTAGTTGTTCAGAGAGGAAGCTTCGGACGGTCACTGTGGCCCAGGGCGACAGAAAGAGAAGGTGGTGGAAGCGACAGACATCATGCTGAGGGACTGACTGTGGACAGTAAGGCAAAGGAGACGTGCATCAGGACGACTTAAGATTCTGGCCTGGGAAACTGGATCCTCAGCCATGACATGAGAGTGGGCTGGAAGCAGGGAAGGGCAGTGGGCAGGGATTCAGGAGTACTGTTTCAGACATCTACATCTGCCTTATCTAGATGGATATGTCCAGTATGCAGATAATAATAGATATACATGGTTACTGCTTTATACTAAAAAGTTACTGACTGAGGGAACTGATCTTATAAATCTAGTCATTTTGGTGAGTCAATTCTAACAATCTACAGATTCTTAGACTTTCCCCTGCCATTGTATGTGGTGTTGCTAAAATGACCGCTATCTTGGATTATCTCTATAGACAAATCACCTGCAAGTGACAACAATTCCATTTCTTCCTTTTAAATCCTCAGACCTTGTTTTCCTTTGTTATGCCTCACATGGGCTAACACCTACCATAAAATGTTACAAAGAGGTGGTGTCCAGCAATTGTTACTGTGACATTTACAGGATGCTCCCAGAATATGACATAGAGGGATAAAAGACGATTACCTCATAAATAAATGTGTATTTTCAAGACAACAGCAGATCTGCATCTAAGGAACAATTTAACAGTTGAGTGGGTACAACACAAATTGTCATAGGCATATAAACTTATTAACAAAACCAAAAATCCAACAACATAGCTGTCGTGTACCCAGAGCTGATTGAAATGGTTGCTACTGTTTATTTAGAATGGCCATGACACTGTTGAGTGCTTTAAAAAGCAAATGTCTACGCATCCATAAGGTTGAAAAATCAACTGGAGAAGCAGTAAGAAAAATGGTGCCCGCTGTTACTTCCAAAGAAACAGAATCTGAGACGTTAAAAAAGTAATATATGATCTTATGCTTTCTACAGTGATTACATTTGTTTTGGAAGCCTCAATACAATATTTCTATTTTCATGAAAATATTAACTGCTTATTTCGAGATAAGGAGATGAATAAGGACTATTTTCTGACTTCAAGTTAGAGAACAACTGGAGAGATACAAGAAATCTGTTTCTTGGTGAACTGTCAAGGTCAAAGTTAAGCATACAGTTCAGTTCAGCCGCTCAGTCATGTCCGACACTTTGTGACCCCATGGACCGCAGCACGCCAGGCCTCTCTGTCCATCATCAACTCCCAGAGTTTACCCAAACTCATGTCCATTGAGTCGGTGATGCCATCCAACCACCTCATCCTCTGTAGTCCCTTTCTGCTCCTGCCTTCAATCTTTCCCAGCATCAGGGTCTTTTCAAATGAGTCAACTCTTCGCATCAGGTGGCCAAAGTACTGGAGTTTCAGCTTCAACATCAGTCCTTCCAATGAACACTCAGGAATGATATCCTTTAGGATGAACTGGTTGGACCTCCTTGCAGTCCAAGGAACTCTCAAGAGTCTTCTCCAATACCACAGTTTAAAAGCATTAGTTCTTCGGTGCTCAGCTTTCTTTATAGTCCAACTCTCACATCCATACATGACTACTGGAAAAAAACCATAGCCTTGACCAGATGGACCTTTGTTGGCAAAGTAATGTCTCTGCTTTTTAATATGCTGTCTAGGTTGGTCATAACTTTCCTTCCAAGGAGCAAGCGTCTTTTAATTTCAAGCGTCTTTTAATTCCAGTCACCATCTGCAGTGATTTTGGAGCCCCCAAAAATAAAGTCAGCTACTGTCTCCCCATCTATTGGCCACGAAGTGATGGAACTGGATGCCATGATCTTAGTTTTCTGAATGTTGAGCTTTAAGCCAAATTCTTCACTCTCCTCTTTCACTTTCATCAAGAGGCTCTTTAATTCTTCTTCACTTTCTGCCATAAGGGTGGTGTCATCTGCATATCTGAGGTTATTGATTTCTCTCCCAGCAATCTTGATTCTAGCTTGTGCTTCCTCCAGCCCAGCGTCTCTCATGATGTACTCTGCATAGAAGTTAAATAAGCAGGGTGACAATATACAGCCTTGACATACTCCTTTCCTGATTTGGAACCAGTCTGTTGTTCCATGTCCAGTTCTAACTGTTGCTTCCTGACCTGCATACAGATTTCTCAGGAGGTAGGTCAGGTGGTCTGGTATTCTCACCTGTTTAAGAATTTTCCACAGTTTATTGTGCTCCACACAGTCTAAGGCACATAGTCAATAAAGCAGAAATAGATGTTTTTCTGGAACTCTCTTGCTTTATCGATGATCCATCAGATGTTGGCAATTTGATTTCTGGTTCCTCTGCCTTTTCTAAAACCAGCTTGAACATCTGAAGTTCACAGTTCACATACTGTTGAAGCCTGGTTTGGAGAATTTTGAGCATTACTTTACTAGCACGTGAGATGACTGCAATTGTGTGGTAGTTTGAGTATTCTTTGGCATTGCCTTTCTTTGGGATTGGAATGAAAACGGACCTTTTCCAGTCCTGTGGCCACTGCTGAGTTTTCCAAACTTGCTGGCATATTGAGTGCAGCACTTTCACAGCATCATCTTTTAGGATTTGAAATAGCTCAAGTGGAATTCCATCACCTCCACTAGCTTTTTTTGTAGTAATGCTTCCTAAAGCCCACTTGACTTTGCATTCCAGGAAGTCTGGCTCTAGGGGAGTGATCACACCATCATGATTATCTGGGTCATGAAGATCTTTTTTGTATAGTTCTTCTGTGTATTCTGGCCACCTCTTCTTTTTTTTTTTCTTTTTTTCCTTTTTTTTTTTAAATGTTTATTTTTTTAAATTTTTTTTCCCATTTATTTTTATTAGTTGGAGGCTAATTACTTTACATCATTACAGTAGTTTTTGTTATACATTGAAATGAATTAGCCATGGATTTACATGTATTCCCCATCCCGGTCCCCCCTCCCACCTCCCTCTCCACCGGATCCCTCTGGGTCTTCCCAGTGCACCAGGCCCGAGCACTTGTCTCATGTACCCAACCTGGGCTGGTTATCTGTTTCACCCTAGATAATATACATGTTTCAATGCTGTTCTCTTGAAACATCCCACCCTCGCCTTCTCCCAGAGTCCACAAGTCTGTTCTATACATCTGAGTCTCTTTTTCTGTTTTGCATATAGGGTTATCGTTACCATCTTTCTAAAGTCCATATATATGTGTTAGTATACTGTAATGGTCTTTATCTTTCTGGCTTACTTCGCTCTGTATAATGGGCTCCAGTTTCATCCATCTCATTAGAACTGATTCAAATTCTGGCCACCTCTTCTTGATATCTTCTGCTTCTGTTAGGTCCATACCATTTCTGTCCTTTATTGTGCCCATCTTTGCATGAAATGTTCCCTTGGTATCTCTAATTTTCTGGAAGAGATCTCTAGTCTTTCCCATCCTATTGTTTTCCTCTATCTCTTTGCATTCATCACTGAGGAAGGCTTTCTTATCTTTCCTTGCTATTCTCTGGAACTCTGCATTCAGATGAGTGTATCTTTCCTTTTCTCCTTTGCTTTTCGCTTCTCTTCTTTTCTCAGCTATTTGTAAGGCCTCCTCAGACAACCAATTTGACTTTTTGCATTTCTTTTTCTTGGGGGTGGTCTTTATCCCTGCCTCTTGTACAATATCACAAACCTCCGTCCATAGTTCTTCTGGCACTCTATCAGATCTAATCCCTTGAATCTATTTCTCACTTTCACTGTATAATCTTAAGGGATTTGATGTAGGTCATACCTGAATGGTCTAGTGGTTTTCCCTACTTTCTTCAGTTTAAGTCTGAATTTGGCAATAAGGAGTTCATGATCTGAGCCACAGTCAGTTCCCAGTCTTGTTTTTGCTGACTGTATAGAGTTTCTCCATCTTTGGCTGCAAAGAATACAATCAATCTGATTTTGGTATCGACCAGCTGGTGATGTCCATGTGTAGAGTTTTCTATTGTGTTGTTTGAAGAGAGTGTTTGCTACGACCAGTGTGTTCTCTTGGCAAAACTCTTATTAGCCTTTGCCCTGCTTCATTCTGTACTCCAAGGCCAAACTTGCCTGTTACCCCAGGTGTTTCTTGACTTTCTACTTTCGCATTCCAATCCCCCCTAATGAAAAGGACATCTTTTCTGGGTGTTAGTTCTAGAAGGTCTTGTAGGTCTTCATAGAACCAGTCAACTTCAGCTTCTTCAGTGTTACTGATTGGGGCATAGACTTGGATTACTGTGATACTAAATGGTTTGCCTTGGAAAAGAACAGAGATCATTTTGTCGTTTTTTAGACTGCATTCAAGTACTGCATTTCGGACTCTTTTGTTGACTATTTGTTGACTACTTCATTTCTTCTAAGGGATTCTTGCCCACAGTAGTAGATATAATGGTCATCTGAGTTAAATTCACCCATATTAATTCTTACTATAATGCCTGGTGTATGTGAAGATCCCAGTAAATATCTGCTGAATGACTGAACAAATACATTAGCAAACACCCACAACCTACATTCATATAACGTTTTAATGTTTGCAACTGCTGATGCTGAATAAGTCTTCTCATTGGATCCTTACAACAACCTTACATAAAGCATAACCTTACATCACATATAAGATATATCAGGCCAAGAAATGATCTTCCGCAATTTGCAAATGAAAGTTGTGTTCAGAACTTGAGTAGTTTCTCTCAAGGATACACAGTTGGTGAACACAGAACTCAAGTCTCTTTGATTTCTAATATCCCAACACATGGCTTCACAATCCTAGGAGAAGGCATTATAAAAGGTGGCCTCATGTCAATAATATAAACCATTACTGATACTCATTCACAACATTCTGGTGTTCAGCTGAAACAAACACTGACAGAACAGTATAGGCACATTATCCAGCGTTATATTATGTAGTCAGCATGTTTTTAAACAAAACATTATCAAGTAACTGATAACTGTATTAAAACAAAAGGGTGAGTTAGGAAGGAGAAGAATATAAATAAAAGTATCTTGGAAAATTCTATCTTTCATAGTTCTACTTCCCATCATCCTGAGATCAAGAAAGCAGAGCTCAAGTCTTTGCAGAAGATCCTGCAAGTCCGTGGAGCTGAAGCAGATGAAAGCGGCAAGGGGGACTAAGCTTTTCATGTGATAAACTTCCCTGGAGCAGGGGTTAAGCTTCACTTCCAAACTGAGGGTTTTCACTCAGGAGAGCACATACAGGCGATACAAGGAAGGATGGGGCTGAAGCTCTCGGCTTACTAGAAAAGTCACAGAGCAGCACATGGGCTACACAGCTGGGGAGCACAAAACGTGAGAGATCACTGCAGAAATGACTGCTGCTGTTTAATCGCTAAGTTGTGTCCGACTCTTTGCAACCCCGGGCTCCTGTGTCCATGGGACTTCCCAGACAAGAATGAAGGGGTGGGTTACCATTTCCTCCTCCAGGGGATCTTACCACCCAGGGATCAGACCAATGTCTCTTGCATTGGCAGGTGGATTCTTTACTACTGAGCCATCAGGGAAGCCGCAGAAATGACTACAGGAGGTCAAAAGACAGTGTTCACCTGAGCAATCTCTCTGCCCAGTGGAAACTGGGGGGTTCTGGGGGAGGCAGCACCCCAGGAGTGGAGACCGGAAGCTGCAGTCAGAAGCCAGCTTCACCTCAGCTGTGACCTGGGCCTTGTGGACTGATTTGATGATGAGGGTAAGATGCCACATGAGGCACACAAATGTGTCTTAGGCCCGCTGATCCTGTACAACTAAGCCCCAAGGCTTCTATCATCTGATTATAATATACTCTTCAAGTAAGCTGCCTTCTTTCACAAAGCAGATGCATTTTGTCATTTCATCCATACCTATGCTTTATAAGCTCATCAGAAGCAGTGTCTCCACTGTCCTTCAAGATGTGTTGAGGAAGGAAGTGTATCCTTGGCCCCAGCACAGAACAGACTAAAAGCCGACTGTGTAGATGCTCGCCTCGCTTCCCTACGGTATAAACTCCCTTGTGACAAACTCCCTTCACTGGCTCCTCTGCTCCTCTTTCAAAGCATTTCCCCCTCTAATTCTTAACTAACTCTCTATATTTCTCTTCCAGCTAAAAGAGAAAACAGTGAATGCTGAACGATTCCATTATAAGAATATCAAAGACAAAGCAATACAGGGCTAGTAATCAGAAGATAAGGAATTCGATCTGAAACTCTGCCAGTCTAACCTTCGTTAGCACATCCCTTGGTTCTAAGACTCTTAAGAATCCTCATGTATCAAACAAGGGGGCTCAACAAGACAACCAGTTAGGGTCTCCTGAGATGAGAACTCTCTCTCACTACACGATAGCCTCTTCCTCTAGGGGCCTGCAGGCAGACCCTTGATGATAACTGAAGACAGAAGTGCAGTCCATAAAAAGTGGCTGGACCACAGGAGACATCACTAGGGAGCTGTAAAGCTGAAACTCCTCCAAAGTGACGGGTGTTTCAGCTACAAGTAAACCACTCTGCATGTGATGACATGCAAGTTCAGACTTAAACCTGGTTTTCCATATTTAATACTTGAAATACATGATATGATGTGATTTACAATCTACTTTTCCCTCTTCACCAAACAAGTATGAGAAAAAAGCACAGCAGGAATCCCCCAGAAAGAACTAAAAGTATGTTGGTATCTTAGTAAATATATAAAACTTTATTTATTAAAAAAATAAAAGCAGCTATCATACAGGTAAAAATAAATCTTAAAAGGAGGAAGAAGAAATGCATGTATATTACCACCTTACCTCTTCTGTTGGTGTGAACTGAGTCCAAGAGTTGTCTCAGTCTGTGAAGGAAGAAAACCATGGTGAAAACACGGAAACCAGATCTTTATACTACAGACATACAGAACACCCACATGTTTTATTGCAGCTTCAACTTTGATTTTATATGCACTTTCTGGTTACATCTGATCCCGAAATTAGGTGAAATGAATTGTCACACCATTACTATTCAAATGAGAGCACAATTTGGATTAAATTTTAAACAGACATGGAAATAATACAAAGTACTGATAACTGATTTTTAGAAGTTTGCCAAAGCAATACATCCTATGAGACAAGCCCCCTGTGAGGCTGCGTGCGTCTCTCACTGCTCACTGCTTCCCAGGTGTATTTAGGGACTGGTGCACTACGGTTCCTGCCACCATGGGGCTTGAGGTATGGGGGTAGTCGGTCATTTTAAAGCTAAACAAATACATATTTGTACACTGAATCAAGGACTTCAGAAAGTCGCTATGAAACTGGAAAGACACTATGAAAGAAAATAAATAAGTAACGGG
Source organism: Odocoileus virginianus (assembly GCF_023699985.2). Lineage (NCBI taxonomy): Eukaryota > Metazoa > Chordata > Mammalia > Artiodactyla > Cervidae > Odocoileus > Odocoileus virginianus. The sequence goes on from NC_069675.1 coordinate 3,287,485, forward strand.
CTTAAATATGTCACAGGGAAGGCCTGTCTGAAGAGATAACACGTATACTGAAGAGCAAGATGGTGTGGCCGTGGAGAAAACAGCCGCTGCAAGGGTGTCGTGGTACAGGGCAGGGCATGGGTGCTCAAGAGAGACGGCAGGCTGATCTGGCTGGAGCTCAGAGAAGAGGAGGGAAGCAGAAATGAGCTGCTGCCCTGGTAAGAAGGCGGGGTTGTGTTGTCCTCGAAGTGCAGACAAGGGGTCTGAAGTTGAGACAGACAGAGACAGACATGGTCCAGACGGCCTGAGTGCTAAAGACATTACTCTGGCTGTGGTGTAGGAAATGGATTAGAAGAGTCAGCAATCACAAGTCTAGGTGCACACCCGGAAGAACTAAGCAACAGAGAGCAGGTGCTGGGCAGGCCTTCAGACACCCACATTCAGCAGCAGCGTCCACAACCGCAACACATGGGAGCAACCCATGTGTCTGTTGATGGGTAAATGAAAAAACAAAACAAAACAAAATGTGGCTTACGCATACAGAAGAATACTGTTCAGCCTTGAAAAGGAAGGAAATTCTGATACACGCTACTACCTGGATGAACCTTGAAGACTAAGTTGACACTTAGGCTACATGAAATAAGCCAGTCACAAAAGGAGAAAAACTACACGATTCCACTTACATGAGATCCTCAGAGCAATCAAAGTCAGAGACAGACAGTGGAATGCTGGTTGCCAGAGGCTGCAGTAAAGGGAACGGGGACTCATTTAACGGGCACAGTTTCAGTGCAGAATGAATAAGAAAGTTCTGGAGCTAGATGGTGGTGATGCAGAAACAAACATATACCTACTTAACACCACTGAAATATACATCTAAATATGGTTAAAACTGTAATTTTATGTTATGTATATTTTACTACCAAAATAAAAAACTACAGTAATTAAACCAGTGTGGCACCGGCAGAAAGACAAGACAAACAGATCAATGGAACTGGAGAAGGGTCAAAAGTGAACTCACACATTTATGGTCAACTTGATTTTCAACAAAGGCATCAATGTAATTCGACAGAGAAACATACATCTTTTCAACAAACGATGCTGGAACAACTGGACAAAGCTGTGAGAAAGAAAATGAGCTTTTTAGCCGTGTATTGGGCTTTCCTGTCACTCAGATGGTAAAGAATTTGCCTGCAATGAAGGAGACCTGGGTTTGATCCCTGGGTTGGGAAGATCCCCTAGAGAAGGAAATGGCAACCTAATCCAGTTTTCTTGCCTGGAGAATTCCCTGGACAGAGGAGCCTGGCAGATTACAATCCATGGGGTCACAAAGAGTCGGGACATGATTTTCACTTTTCACTATCCTTGTATCAGACCATGCACTCAGATTAATTTTAAATAAATCACACTTCTAAGCATAAAATTATAAAGCTTCAACAGAAAAGCATAGGAGATTATCTTTGCAACATTCTAATAGGCAAAGATTTTCTGAATAGTACAAGAAAACAACACTAGTCATCAAAGAAAAAAAATCACGCATTGGACTTCAGTGAATTTTTGAAAATATGCTCACCAAAAGACATTGTTACAAAAATGAAAAGGCAATCCATATACTGAAGAGAAAATATTTGCAAATCACCTATTTGATAAAGGACTTGTATCCTGAACATATGAACTTATGAAGCTGAATAATAAGAAAACCACTCAATATTTTTAAATGGGCAATTCTACAAATGTCAGTGAAGCACATGAGATAATGCTAAGCATCAGTTATCAAGGCATGGTGACCTACAATAATGTCCAACACGGAAAAGACTGTCCATACTAAGGGTTGGCAAGAATGTGCAATAATAGACTTTCATACACTGCTGGTGGGAATGTAAAACAGAATCACCATTTTAGAAGAAGCTTGGCAATTTCTTAAGTTAAAACATCTATAAGTGTGACCAACCCACTCCACTCCTAGATAATTGCCCAAGGGAAACAAAAGCATATATCCAAACACAAGAATGTTTATAGCAACTTTATTCATAGTAGGTCCAATACTGGAACAATCCAAATTTTCATCAACAGATGAACAGACACATGGACTGTGGTATGAACAATGGAAAACTACACAGCAATAAAGAGTCAATGTAAAGACTGGAAACCTTTCTTTTTTTCTATTAAATATTTCTTTATGATTTTGGAAAAAATATTTTTATTTTCAAAGAATAGAAAATAACATTTGAATGGGGAAAAAAGCATAAACTATTATACATGCAACACTGATGACTCTTAAAATAATTATGCTGAGTCAAAGTCCCCAAAAGTATATTCTATGTGATTCTGTTTATACAAAATGATTTAAAATATAAGCTGATAGCATCAGAGAGCAAGTGAGTAGTTGCCTAGAGATGGAGAGTGAGGCTGAAGAGATTACCAAGGGTCACAAGTAAACTTTGGGGGCCATCGATACATGTATTTATTATCGTGATTGTAGTAATGCTTTCATAGGGGTAAAATATGTCAACCTTTCCAAACTGTACACTTAACAGTTTACTATATGTCACTTTTATTTCAATAAAAAAGTACAACCTAAGAATTCCAGGTCTGTGGCCCCCATCTGGAGTCGACAGAAAGGAGACTCAAGAAGTATATCATCCATGTATACTTTCTGAAGGGGAAAAAAATATCTTCGTGAAGAAAATCTGGCCAAGAAGATTACTCATGAAGAATTGCAAATAAGGAAGCTATCTTGTGAAAGATAAGCAGATACAGTAAAGGAACTGTGGAAATAAGGTTTGCAAAGCTAAAAGTAAATATTGTTTTTGAAGTATAAGCCACAAAATAGAAAAACAGAAAACAGGAAAGTCATTTAACTATAATAAATAAGAATAAAGATCTCAGCACATGCCAATAATAAAACTCCAAATATTGAGAGAAAAGAGAAAATCATAATAGACACTATTGTGTGTCTGAAGTAACTTAAGAAATAAAGGTTTAAAAATATCTTAAATACATATCAAAATTAAGCCTCTAAATCAAGAGATAAAACAAAAAGCAAGTATAAAAATTAGATGGACTAAACACATAATTAAATGAAATAAACTTCTCTATTAAGAAAAACAAAAGGATCGGGTCAAAAAAGCAAAGTCCAACTATGAACTGTAAATACCTAATACAAAATGCAGAAAATCATGAAAGCTGAAGAATGAGAAAAAATAAACAGGGTAAATATCTCCACCCTCTCTCCCCAAAAAGAAGAGAACAATCAAGCAAATAAGCATTATATTAGCAACAATGAAAAGATCTTGCCACAGTGTGCAAGAATTTTTATAACAGCAAAAAGAAAGAAAAAAAGAAACTGGGGAAAAGAATACTGTAACTGAAACATAAGCAAAGAGCAAGAGGCAATTCACTTAAAGAAAAACATATGGCTACTAGTCATAATGAAAAACATGGCTAGCTCACTAAACTGTGAAGCAATCCCTACAAGAAACTCAGATTTCCTGTTTCACCGTGTGATTGGCAGAAACCTCTGAGCTTCATGCTCAGAGATAAGGGTCTGCCAGGAGTACTCAGGGCCCAAGAAAATGCCTGTGCCATGTATTTCTGTATCTTCGATCAAATAGAAGACATACTTACAATATTGCAAAGTAAACTTCACTGACTCACAAATACATGAAGTTGGTGACGCTTGACATACCGCAAACAATCTTTTCACTATGTCTATCTACAAAGATAAGCACAGACTCCTTCCTGCCCACAATTCAGACTCCAACTCTTCCACAGCATTTAAGGGCTCCGATCTCAGCCTACCTCACTGTTAGGCCCCACATTCCAGAGGAGTCTGAGCACTGTCTTTCTCTCAGAGACCATCCCACAGGGATATAGAGGAGGAAATTCTCCCAATCAAATGGAAAAGACTCTGCAAACATATATATGTGCTACGTTTTCAAATATTATTAAACTCTCTTATCACAAAAATAATATATGTTTATCCCTGTAACCTAGTGGTTCTCAACTGGGGGCAATTTTTGTCTTCCAGGGGCATTTGGCAACATTCAGAGACTTCATTTTTCTGGCTGTGCTAGGTGGCATGTAGGGTTCCCTGACCAGGGATCCTTGCAGTGGAAGTGCAGAGTCTTACCACTGGGCTGCCAGGGAATTCCCAACATATCCTTGGTAAGACTCTGTATACCTAAAACTGACTTCTTTTAGCTTAATTGTTTAAGCTTAATTTTTCAGCTTGTGCTGAAGCTGGCCACTCATTTCCTTTTACACATATTTTACGTTATTTTCTTAGCAGTTACCCTAAGTGGAGATTGTAATTTGTATGTCAAATTTGCAACAAACTTGTTTGAATTAATACCAGCTTAGCTTCAATAGTCTATTCAATTCTGTCATTTTGCTATTTGTTTTCTAAGTGCCCTATACTGTTTTCATTCCTCATTTCCTTTAATCCTGTCATCTTTTGTCTTAGGTGACTTTTTGGAAGTGAAATGTTTAAATTCTTTTTGGGTATTTCCTATATTATTTTCTTTGTGGTTACCATGGGGATTAATCAAATATCCTAAAGTTGTAACCCTTTAATTTGAATTTTTATCAGCTTTAACTCAATCACACTCAATGTGTACTTCTTTTCAGCTCCATCCCTACTTCTTTCAGTTGTTGATGTCACAAATTTATTCTTTATATACTTTGTATCCAAAACCATATATATTATTTTAAGTATATTAGTCTTATGTAGAAACCAAAAGGTGAAGTTACAAACCAAAGTGGCACTAATCGTTGCTTTTAGACTATTAGGGTTTTTTTTTTTTTAATGTATTAGTCTCTTAAATAACACAGAAAACAAAAAGTGGAGTTTGAAACCACTGTTCCAATAATACCAGGTTGTAAATTGCCCATGCTTTTACTTCTACTGTGATCTTTATTTCTTCACGTGGCTGTACGTTGTTTAGTGTTCTTTCATTTTTACCTGCAGGACTCTCTTCAGCATTTCTGGCAAGGGTTACATCTAATGGTAATGAGCTTCCTCAGCTTTTATTTATCTGGGAATGTCTTAATTTCTCCCTCACTTCTGAAGAACAGGTATGCCAGAAATAGGATTCTTGGTTGATAGTCTTTTCCTTGTAGCCCTTTTAATATGGGGCCCACTGCCTTCAGGTCTCCAAAGTTTGTGATAAGAGATCTCTTAATAACTTATTGAGGATCCTTTTCACGTGATGAGTCCCTTTTCTCTTGTTGAAGATTTTGTCTTTTAAAGGTCTGATTCAACGTGTCCCAGTGTGCACCTCTGAGTTCATCTTACTTGGAGTTCACTGAGCTTCTTGGATACTTACATTCACATTAATTTGTGACATTTTCAGCCATTATTTCTTCAAGTGTTCTCTCTCTCTTTTTATTTTTAGGACACTGCGTATGTTGGTCCACTTGATGGTCTTAGGATCCAGTGGCTTTTCTTTAACCTTTCAGCTTTCTGTTCCTCAGAATCAAGAGTTCTTCATTTCAGTTACTGTACGTTCAGCTCAATTTTCTTTCTGATTTCTATTTTCCCCAGCTTCACTGAGGTATAATTGGAAAATAAGAATTATTTATATTTAAGGTGTACAATGTGATGTTTTAACACACATATACATTGTGAAATGATCACTTCATAAAATTTTCTTTTGTGAGAACAAGTAAGAACTACTAGCCGAGCAAATTTCAAGTATATAACACAGTATTATTAACTACAGCCATATTGTACACTAAATACAAAACTGAAACTGAAATGTTGTACAATAACTGAAATGAAAACGTCATTAGAGATATTCAAAGGCAGATTTGAGCAAGCAGAAGAAAGAATCATCAAGCTGGAAGATAAGACTATGGAAATTCTCGATTCTGAGGAACAAAACGATGAATGATTAAAGAAACGCCAGCATGATTCTAACAGGGAAACCCACTGCCCTCGGCTTGTGCCCTTCGAGGGGTACTTGTGCTTCTTATATGGATTCTAATTTCCCAGCAAAGTATTTTGGTATCAATAGTTACTGTCATGTTAGTGTTTCTGAACAATAATGAGAGCTACGGCTGCCAATGTTGCCATCTTGATAACATACCCTCTTTTACTTTTTTAGGCTTTCTACATTTCTATTGATATTTTCATTTTGTTCATATGTTGTGTTTTCTTGATTTTCTCCACATCTTCCTTTAGCTCTTTGACCATCCTCAAAATGACTGCTTTTAAAGTATTTCTACTTTAAATTTGTACAGTAGATCTGCTATCAGGTCTTTTTCAGAGATGGTTTCTGTTGATTTATTTTTTTTGCTTGAATGAGTCATTTTTCTTTTTACACAGTGATTTTTTTTTCCCATTTATTTTTATTAGTTGGAGGCTAATTACTTTAAAATATTGTAGTGATTTTTGCCATACATTGACATGAATCAGCCATGGATTTACATGTGTTCCCCATCCCGATCCCCCCTCCCGCCTCCCTCCCCATCCCATCCCTCTGGGTCTTCCCAGTGCACCAGCCCTGAATACCTGTCTCAGGCATCCAGCCTGGGCTGGTGATCTGTTTCACCCTTGATAGTATACTTGTTTCAATGCTATTCTCTCAGAACATCCCACCCTTGCCTTCTCCCACAGAGTCCAGAAGTCTGTTCTGTACATCTGTGTCTCTTTTTCTGTTTTGCATATAGGGTTATCGTTACCATCTTTCTAAATCCCATATATATGTGTTAGTATGCTGTAATGTTCTTTATCTTTCTGGCTTACTTCACTCTGTATAATGGGCTCCAGTTTCATCCATCTCATTAGAACTGATTCAAATGAATTCTTTTTAATGGCTGAGTAATATTCCATAGTGTATATGTACCATGGCTTTCTTATCCATTTGTCTGCTGATGGGCATCTACGTTGCTTCCATGTCCTGGCAATTAATAAACAGTGCTGCGATGAACACTGGGGTGCATGTGTCTCTTTCAGATCTGGTTTCCTCGGTGTGTATGCCCAGGAGTGGGATTGCTGGGCCATATGGCAGTTCTATTTCCAGTTTAAGGAATCTCCACACTGTTCTCCATAGTGGCTGTACTAGTTTGCATTCCCACCAAGTACACACTGTGATTTTTGTTTAAAACTGGATATCTGAATCTAATAACATAATGACTCTGGATGTCAGTCTCCTCCTTTTCCAGAGTTTGCCACCTGCTTGTTTCTGTTTATTGTTTTTGGTTTTATGATTTTTGCAGGCTGTATTTATGCCAAAGATTAGCCTGAGGTCTAACCTTAAGGTCTTCTCAGGTCTTTTATGAACCCAGGCCCTTCCCTGAACATTCAAAATGATTTTTCCAATTTCTGCCAATTATGCAATAGCTTTTGAAGGTTGTCAGACTTTTAAAAATCTTCTGGGTCACTTAAGGATGAAAGTGAAAGTGAAAGGGAAGTCGCTCAGTCATGTCCGACTCTTTGCAACCATGATGAACTTTTTAACAGTGGGAGAGCTGTGACAACAATGGCCACCTGCCCCTTTGTCTAACGTCTGAAATCAAAAGCAGCAGTGAGGACAGGAATCCCCAGTACTTGGAGGACAGAGCCCCTTTTTGGCCACCCAGGCTCCTGCAAGCTGCGGGCAAGCAGTTTGACAAACACTGCACAGAGGCCTGCCATGGGACCAGTGGGTGAGGGTAGGTAACTGCTTTTATGCTAAGAGCTGAAACGGGCTATACTCTACTCTAATTTACCCCAAGCCTTCTCCTTGAAGTTATAAGCCTTCAAAAGACTCCAGGGTTCCAAAATAGTTATACTATTTTGTTATTGGTGAAGGGTCATATAGATGACCTCCCATAAGATGTTTCTCCCATACAGATGTTCACTTGTTCCAGCACCCTTTACTGAGTGTTCCCCAATATTCTTCAGTGATTCATAAATCAAGTATCCATATATGTATGAGTCGGGCTGGACTCTGTTGCCTTTTCTGATCTATAAAAGTGGTTTAATTCATATGGTTCAACATAAAATGTAGAAATGCACTTCTGTTTTTACACGTCAACTGTTAACCAGAAAACTTGCTAAAGTGCTTACTGAATCTAATAACTTATCTCCAGACTCTGGATTACCTCCATAAACTTATCATAATCTGAGGTGAATAACGTTTTTATTTCCTCCTTTCCAATCCTTTTAAGTTTTTGATTATTTTTCTTGCCTTACTGGCTACAATTAGGATGATGTTGAATATCAGTAGTATTTAGTGGGCATCTCTAACCCAGTCTTCATCTTAGAGATAAAACTTGTAGCATTTCACTGTTAAGTATGCTCTCTACTATAATTTTTTCCACACTGCTCCTCAACAGATTTTTTTTTTTTTATGATTATGTGTCAATTGGGATTCTCAGCAAGTTCCTGAGGAAGAATCCAAGTTATTTGTGCTCATCTTGTTCTCATCTAAGAAATGAATTTAGCTTCCTTGTTCTATATACCAAAGCTTAGGAGCCCTGCCAGCCAGGAACGACAACGGCCAAAGCGCCACCCACAGCACACGTGGGCTAAGAGGACTGCTGCGGTTTCTAGTCGTACCCTGGTATCACCAGCGGTGACATGAGGGACGCACTGGAAAGAACTGCACATGTGTCCTTCTGTGGAAAGAGCTCTGATACCAGGAAGCTGTGTAATTACTAGATGCCAGATTCTTGCTCTAACAACTGAATACTGAGCAAATTATTTAACTTCTATGGGCCTTGTCTTCCTCATCTTTAAAAAACAAGTAAATCAACTCCAATTTTCCTAGCAAATTTTTTATGAGTTGGAACAATTTTTGTTGACATATCATCAATTAATTTTTAGGACTTAAAAAATCACTATGGCAGTCCATGGGGTTGCAAAGAGTTGGACATGACTGACTGACTGAACTGAAAAGTAACTCTCTCAGATGATTTTTCAAAATGACTGTTTAATTTTGAACTGACAGTAGCAATAAATGTTCTTATTGTCTTAGGCCTTCATGATCATTTGGTTTTGTCAGTATTTCTTATTTGAGACATTTTAATAGCATTAGTAATGTGGTTTAATTTGTATTTCTCTAATGATTAAAAATACTGTGTATATTTTTAAAAAATCACTATGAGCCAAAACACAAAAATATAACATAAATTCCACTATCTGGGAGGCAATACTCTCAGGCAAAATTCTAATTTTAAATCATGTCAAACAAAGCTGCTGTTTTGACTCTTTCCTTGCACTAGCTTTAGTTTAATTTGGAGAAACCTGATATATATTCTGCTACAGAAATATTACGTGTACATACTGTTGTTCTAATCACAAGGAACCAGGAGCTGTTTAAGAAACAGCTGAACTTAATGGCAAATTATTGCCAGAAAGAACGACATTACATCAAAATCAAAACTGCTATTCCTAGGAAATATCCTTCAACATTAAAATGAATGATTCTTACACATTTCTATTCAAAGGGTCTAATATTTTGTTACTTGAAGATATATAATCCATTATAATCCACAATCCAAGATATAGCACCCCAACATCAGGCACTCTGCAAGAGTCTGAATGAGGTTTCACTGTGGCTGATTTTACCAATTTAGTACTACCTGCCCTTAACATTCCAGTCTAAAATTATCTTTGGTATAGAATTCTGAAGTCACCCCCAGCTCTGGTCCAAGCACAGCAGCTGACCCAAGGAGTATGAGCAAATGACATCCCAGGTGATAAGTGCTTCCACACCCAAGTCCTTTTAGTTATGGATTGACAGACCCCCACTCCCACCACCAGCAAGACACGTCAAGCTTCAGAATTTTCAAAATGGGTTATCTGCTTGCAACCCGTATGTCTAGCTTCTAAAAGACATAAATCCATCTTTAATCAGTAATACAGAACTACACTTGGAGAATTGTTTTTAGAAATTCAGTACTGAGTTGCCTGCTCTCTAGATCCTACAAATCACCAAAAGTGAGATTTTTTAAATGGTCATTCCTATAGGTTCTCCAAGTTCTTACCCTGCAAGAGATTAAAGAACTAGAAAAAAGGAGACTAAGATCATTTTCTCACAAGGTGGCTTTACAAACCCTGAGATCATTATATATCTTGTTTATTCATTTTTAAAACATAAAAAGCCACACAAAGACGTTTTGTAAGTACAAGGTAGCCAGTGCCAGATGTATGTGGTTCTTAACATCTTACGTACAAGTAGCGTAAGTTAATCTAAAAATTTAGAAGCAGGGAAACAGTTGTCATGCAAAGCATCTATTTGCTTCACTGTCAGAGAAAAAGAACCTTATGACCCATCACTTTTTTCCTTGCTTCTTTGTCTTAGTGTCTAAAACCTAAATTTACACTACAACACAAAGAAAAATCTTACTCCAGGCCCCTAGCAGAATTATTTCTCTACTGCCTTGATCAAACTTTAATTTTTACTTTCCTGCCCTCATTATGAGCTTCAGGAAATGTTTTTTTCAGAACCATATTTAAGTCATGTATTTAGTTTATAATTAAGTAAACAAATACATCACTGGCAGCATCATGTAACAGAGATATGAACAATCACAAATATATCTCTACCACACCCGAAGTGAGAAGAACAGAATTCTAATACCAGTCCCATTACTGCGAAGTCATGAAATTTTGAGCAACTTTCTAAAACCTTTAAATCTTGGTTTCCCTTGAATATAAAAAGTAAAAAATTATCAGTCATGTTACCAAATAACATGACACTTGAAAACACATGTTCTTATTATTATGAAGGTGGTAATACTATAGGATAAGCATAGAATATGGTAAAAGTTTTGAAGAAACGAGAAAATCAGCTATGAAAATCAGGAGTGGTTAAAATGTCATTTATTGTCTCTTTCAGTTCTGAAATCCCAGAACTGATTTTTGAGCTGGGAAGACTAAGATAGGCTTCATGGTGATATGTGAGCTAGATGTGAAAGGAAGGATAGGGTTTTTATCAGATCACACTTCCTAATTTTATGCACAATGTATTTAAAGACATGGCTTAGGATGGCAAGGGGAAGGATGACATAGATGTAAATCTACAGTACATATACCCCCTGGAGTTCTCTTCCAGATAAATATCTAAGGTCCAGCATCCGAATTCATGTGTTTTCCTTACTGGTTCCATACTCATAGAGTTTACCAGCAATTCCACTGCTCCTGATCTGACACTCGCTACCTATCCTCCCAACATCCCCTACAAATATTTAATTTAAAACATAATTCACACAGCTAAGAAGGTTTTTATTATTACTCATGACTCTACTGACCTGTCTGCATATAAAGCTCATAAAATATATTTCATTTGAACCAGTTACATTTTAAAAGAAAAATAATAATCAGATTTTATTCAAGGCTTGACAATGAGCCTTGAATAATTCTTCAAACTTAAAATAAAATTACCTGTAGAAGCCCTCCATCATCAAAACGCAGCACTTCTATTATGCTCTCCGACTGAATAAATGCTGTAATGGAAACAAAACAGACTGTCACTTATCAGGAAAAGAAATTTCATTTAAACAAAATCTTTTAATTTAATAATTGCTACAAGCTAATACTTTTAAAACATACTACTGCTTGATGGTGATGGTTAAAGAGGAAAATGTAACTAATACTTCAGGATTTGAGTAACTATGAAATGCTTGAACTAAAACAATCCAGTTAGAAAGTAGTTTTAACAACCTACAAACTATGTAAGCCACTCACAAAATATTTATTCCTGCTATACTGCCAGAAAGCATGAAATAAAGTTCAACTAGCTGCAGTAATTGTGCTCCAAGTATTTACCTAACTGATTTGAAAACTTACGTCTACACAAAAATCTGCAAGCAACTCCTTATAAGCAGGTTTGTTCATAACCTTCAAAAACTGGACACAATCAAGATGTCCTTCAATAGGTGAGTAAAGAAAAAGTTGGCCTGAAATTCATCATTAAAAGAACTAAGATCATGGCATCTGGTCCCATCACTTAAGAGCAAATAGCAGGGGAAAAAGTGGAAGCAACGACAGATTATGTTTTCAGGGGCTCCAAAAAATCACTGAAGATGGTAACTGCAGCAATGCAATTAAAAGATGCTTGCTTCTTGGAAGGAAAGCTATGACAAATCTAGATAGCATAATAAAAAGCAGAGATATCACTTTGCCGACAAAGGTCCATATAGTCAAAGCTATGGCTTTCCAGTAGTCATGTACAGATGTGAAAGATGGACCATTAAGAAGGCTAGGTGCTGAAGAATTGATGCTTTCTAATTGTGGTGCCGGAGAAGACTCCTGAGAGTTCAATGGACTGCAAGGAGATCAAACCAGTCAATCCTAAAGGAAATCAACCCTGAATATTCACTGGAAGGACTGATGCTGGAGCTGAAGCTCCAATACTCTGGCCACCTGATGCAAAGAGCCAACTCACTGGAAAAGACCCTGATATTGGGAAAGATTGAGGGCAAAAGGAGAAGGGGCCAGCAGAGGATGAGATGGTTAGATAGTATCACCTACTCAATGACCATGAATATAAGCAAATTCTGGGAGACAGTGAATGATAGAAGAGCATGGCATGCTGGAGTCCATGGGGTAACAAACAGTCAGACACAATTTAGCAACTAAATAACAACAACAACAGAGACAAATGTAGATTATCCATTCAATGGAGTATTACTCAATGATAAAAAGTAAAAGAAAGGGCTGCATGCTCTATGATTTTAAGTATATGACATTCTGGAAAAAGCAACACTATAGAGATGGTAATAAGGTCAGTGGTTATGAGGGGTTTGGAGAGAAAGGAAGAGTGAAATAAGGAAACCATATGGTATTTTTCAAAGCAGTCTTCTACATGACACTGCCATGTGAGATGCATTTGACCCTATGCATTTATTAAAAACAGAACTTTACAACACAGTGAACCTACTGTAAGCAGTTTAAAAAAATCATTGAGGAGATGAGGAATCCCAGGGCAGACTGCAGAATATGACAAAACCACTTATTTCTATTCCAAAAGTATGAAACCATCTCATGGAAGGGGGTGAGGTGAAAGGTGCTGACCTAAGTAATTTGGAAATGAGTGGAATCAGTAAGACTAAAGGCAAATGAAACTGCACATAAGCACTATCTTTAGGTGATAAAGTTATTTTCCACAGGGGTTTGGGTTAACCATCCGGATGCTGCTCTACATGTATTCTAGAATTCAACCATTGAATATATGGATGGTGGATGGTGATTGGCAGACTTCTCACTGTTTGAATGAGAGTTCACAAAAAAGCAAGGGAAGGAGGCTAGAGTGATCCACCTGGTAATGGATTAGAGTTAACAACATCAGCACAAACTCATGTTGAGTGTAACAAAGATACTGATGGTTACCTGTAGAAACATTTACTGATGTGCCTATACACTGGTAGGTATACACACATATATTACAGCCTAACAGCAAAAAGCATATATACAGCACACAGATCTTGGGTCCTAATACCATTCTCCAATAAAAGGAATGGGGGCTTCTTACAGAAATGGCTGAATCTAGGACTGGGGTGGCGGTGGGGGGTAGGGGGAGCGAAATACACAAAGTGAAACTTGTGCCAGAAAGAAAGTGCTTAAGAAAAAGAAAAGACAAAACAAAAAATCCTCCATTGATGTGGAAATGTCAGAGAGATATAAGAGTTAACAGGAAGAGTTCCCATATGGCCAAAGCTACAACAACTTGAGCAATAAAGTCAAGTAGTACTGGATTAAAACCCAAAGTATAAAATAAATATGTATGAGTCTACACTGGTATAAACGAATGAATGTATGAATAAATAAATAATGGTGGAGAAGAATTTTAAATAATTTATGTAGAAGCTCTTTTACTTAGAAAGTGGAACATAACTGCCCATTCCTTAAGCATGGGATGCACATGATGACCCCTTCCAAAGAATGGAAAAGAGGAAAAAAAGAGTAACTTTACAATGGAGAAACCTGACAAATGTTACCTCAGTCAGATGATCAAGGTCAACATCCAGAGTAAAAGTCATGGGGACAGTACCCTTGACATGCTGTAAGAAAAATGGCACTTTATCTCTGTGGTCTCCCTCCCAAAATCATGTAACTCCAGACTCATCATGAGAAAAACATCAGACAAATCCCAGCTGAGGGACATTCTAGAAAAACACTTGATCGGTACACTCCTGAAAACTGTTGAGGTCATCAAATATAAGAAACATCTGAGAAACTGTCACAGATCAAAGAAGCCTAACGAGACATGATTACTAAATGTAATGCTGTATTTTGGATGGCATTCTGAAAAAGAAAAGGGAAAAACTTTTCATTTAGGTAAAAACTGAGGAAACTTGAATAAAATATGAACTTAATAATAATGTACTAAAACTGGTTCAATTGTAAAAAGAAAAAAAAAGACCATATGAGATGTTAATAATAGGGCAAACTAGGCAAGGGGTATATGGGAACTCTGTACTATATTTGGGATTTTTATGTAAATCTAAAACTGTTCTAAGATGAAAGCCTATTTTTTAAAACCCACGAAACAGTGGTGTTTTACTTGGTTTAATCTGACCCTCCCTGACTCCTCTTTGCTGGTCTTTGTGTCTTCAGGAAGAAGCCTACTGTCTAATCCCATGTACCTGGCTTTTCCAGTGTGACCAAAGCTGAAAGTCAGGGGGCAGCCAAGATGCAGCGAATTAATTACATCACTTCACCTACTTGGATGTGTCTTTGCTGCCTGTTGAGCATCCATTTCTTCTTACTTTGATAATAGCACCCTGATTTTATTTTGCGGAAACCCCTGTCCTTCCATTTCTTGTGTTTCTCTTCAACCTCAGTGCCAACTTGCTCTACCCTGAGGAGCATTCCTCACCGGTTCCTCATATACAGAGAACGTTCAATAATTCTGTGTGTGAATGAAATTCCATCTTTTTGCTCAGGCACAAGTACTGGTTATCTGCATCCACTGATACAAATGAATTCCTTGATTCTCTCTAGTCCTAGCTTGAGGTTGAATTTCCAAACTAAGATCAGAGCTAACGGCTACAAGGGAATTACTGACAGAGAGTACATCTGGAGTATACAAAAATGTATCCAAATAAAGCAACAGACTATTAAAAAAAAAAAAAAAAGGACTGTGAAATAAAAGGCTATGCCCAGCATACTCATCCATTTCTCATCACTTCCCCCTCCTTTTAACATAAAGTGACATTTTAGGTGATCCAGAAAACCTTTTTGTTATGCTCTTGTTGAACACAGGTATACTGATGCAAGGACACAATGACCAAACAAGAATTAACTGAAATAGCCAGACACCCACAATATAACAGACAAAAAATTTAACTCCCAGTTAGAAGCTTTCCATCTAGCTAGTAGAGACAAAGAAAAAGTAACAGAAATGTGCTATATTTGGTGGCTGCCATTAGAGTTATGGTTTTTCAAGGAGTCGTGTACAGATGTAAGAGTTGGACCATAAAAAAGGCTAACAGCCAAAGAACTGATGCTTTTGAATTGTGGTGCTGGAGAAAACTCTTGAGAGTCCGATGCACAGCAAAGGAGATCAAACCAGTCAATCCTAAAGAAAATCAACCCTGAATATTCACTGGAGGGACTGATGCTGAAGCTCCAATACTCTGACCACCTGCTGCGAAGAGTCAATTCACCGAAAAAGACCCCGATGCTGGGAAAGACTGAGGGCAGGAGAAGGGGGCGACAGAGTATGAGATGGTTGGATGGCATCACCGACTCAATGGACATGAGTTTGTGCAAACTCCAGGAGACAGTGAAGGACAGGGAAGTCTGGGATGCTGTAGTCCATGGGGTCACAAACAGTCAGACACAACTTAGTGACCAAACAACAACATTAGTTATGATACAACAACCATCACGTAAGATTCCATCAACAACCAAGGTCAGACCTTTACCTAACTAAAGAGAGCTTTCCTAAATATAGAAAAGTAGTAATATAATTTGGGTATATAATACCTAATATAATAATATAATTAGGAGCTTTAAGAAAAAATACATGAGATACCTTAGGTGGAAAAAAAAGAAAAGGAAAAAAGACCAGCAGCTATTATAAACTCCTAAAAGGAGGATATTGTGTTATACATCAACAGCTTTCCTTAAAGGATGCAGAAATGAACAGGATTCAACTCTGGCATAAAACAGAGTATTTTACTTTAAGTGATCAATCTTAATAACTTTAAATTATATATCTAGAAAAGCAGAAGTGACACTAGATATGTACTTAATCATTTAATGTGTTAACAGTTACTAATATAAATTACAAAAAGGAACCCAAGCAAGTCAAATTCCCATATCGCCACATCTCTAGATTGGAAACCACAAAGGACAGATACTTCCTCTCCTGAGGATTTCTGTCCCTTATTTTATACGCTAATGGAATTCTAAACTGTCCCAATGTTTTCCAGTTAGAGCAGCAACCAGATGTAGAAGAAAGAATGATGTTTAGGGGACTTTCCTGGTGGTCCAGTGATTAAGAATCTGCCTTCCAGAGCAGGGATGTGGGTTTGCTCCCTGGCTGGGGAACTAAGATCCCACATGCCGCATGGCAACTAAGCCAGCACACTGCAACTAGAGAAACCGTGTGTGCTGTAACTAGAGGAAGCCTGAGTGCCACAGCAAAGACCTAGTGCAGGAAAAAACCCTAATAATTATCGATCACTGTGTTACTGAACGTCAAACTAATTTTATGACATAGATATTATGGATTCCGTTTGAAGATAAAGGTTCAGTGGGGTTAGGCTCAAGGTCACTCAGCAAGAAAGCGGCTTGAGAGGGGCCATAAATTTCAACCATGGGACCTCAGAAACTAAGCCTCTACATCCGTAACTGTTTACTTTCAAAATAAAGTGATGCTAATGCTCAAAACCAGCAGTACCTTCAAGCGACCTAACTTTTAAAATCAGGCCTATATTCCTACACAAAAGGAGGAAAGCAGGATACATAAACACAAGGGGTTTGACTTCTGGCTTTTAGGATTCTACTAGCATTCACTCTATGAAATTGAGCTCCGTAAGATGTACTTTAAACTTCTCACATTCACCTACATCACTATGATATCTGAGAGTAACAAAGATATTTCTTTTCTGTGGAAAAAAGTATGTCAGTTATTTAATCACTTATATTCAAAACAGAAGATTAGAAATTGAGTTTACTTCCTCACTGCATTTTAGTAAAGAATAAGACAAAAACACCTCCACTTTAAAGGCAAATCTTTCTCTGCTGTAATTAGGGATAATTTATAACACAGTTTTTGCCTTTTGGGTAGAGTCTTTTCTCTGACTAAGCAAATGATGACAGATACAGTGCCTGTTTCCAGACATCGTCTGTAAGTCATTGAAACAACGAACGCTGTAAGTAAATACGTCATCACCAACTCAAGGACATGAGTTTAAGCAAACTCTGAAAGACAGTGAAGGACAGTGAAGCCTGGCATGCTGCAGTCCACGGGGTCACAAAGAGTCAGACACAATTGGGCCACTGAACAACTATCGACCTTACAGAAATAAAAGGCACCTGCCAACCTTACAGAAACAGGTAAACAAGAGAATAACTAGGAACAACTGCTCACCAACGAGTTAGATGCACGGACAAACACCTGGAAAAACACAAACTACCGAAATTAAGTTGAGAATAAACCTGAATGGGCCTGGAATAGAGACTGAATTTCTAACTAAAACTCTTCTACAAAGTAAAACCTAGGGACAAATGGTTTCATTCCACCAAATGCCTAAAGAAGAAGTTATACCAAGGCTTCACAAACTTCCAAAATGAAGCAGGGGAGGTAGACACTTCCCAACACATTCTGAGGCCTTAATACTGATACCAGAGTCAGAGAAAGTTATCACAGAAAAGGAAGCTATAGCTCAATATCCCTTATGCATATGGATATCAAGTCCTCGAGAAAATACAAAATACGCTTCTAGCAACATACAGAGGCTTATACATCATGATCAAGTGTAAGACTAATATACTTTACACTGCAAAGCTTCAGTGAAAGAAATTAAAGACCTAAATAAATAGAACGACATAGGCTGGAATACTTAACAATGTAAAGACTGTAATACTCCCTAAGTTATCTTAGATTCAATGCAATTGTTATCAAAATCCCACTTTTTCCCCCCAAACTGATCCTAAAGCTCTTAAGAAAGTGAGAAAAATCCTTAATAGCCAAAACAACCTTGACAAAGAAGAACACAATGGAGAACTCTTAACTTCATGATTTCAAAACTTCCTACAAAGCTACAGTAATCAAGACAGTGTGCTACTAGGAATAAAAATAAACATGGAGATCAACAGAAGTGAGAATCCAGAAAGAAACCCTCATACTTACGATCAATTCATTTATGGCACAAAGAAGAATGGATAATGCTTTCAGTAAGTAGAGTTAGGACAACAGGGATCTACATGTGAAAGAATGAAGCTGGACCCTACCTCACACTGTATGTAAAAATTAACTCGAAATGAGCAAAGACCTTGGTGTATGAGCTAAAGTTCTAAAACTCTTAGAAGATAACATGGGTAAATCTTCATAACCTTGAATTAGACGATGTTTCTGAAGCTAGGATAGCTAAGCAAAGAAAAACACATAACTTGGACCTCATCAAAATTAAAATTCCTGCGGTTCAAAGGGCACTATCAAGAAAGTGAAAAGACAACCCAGAGGACTGAAGATTTTTGCAAATTATTTATCTGTTAAGATAAGATATCTGTACACAGAATATATGGAATTCACCCCCCTCCCCGCAAAGACGAATATTTCAACTTAAAAAAAAAAGAGAGATCTGAATAAATATTTCTCTAAAAGAAGACAAATTGCCAATAAGCACATAAAATGTTCAGAATTAGTCCTCAGGGAAATACAAATCAAAATCAAAACAAGGTACCAATTCACACATACTAGGACGGCAATAATTAAAAAGACAGACAGTAATAAGTATTGGTGAGGGTGTGGATAAATTGGAAAGCTGTAAGTTGCTGGTTGGAGTAAAAAATGGAAAACGTGGAAAAGTGGAAAAAAGTGGAAAACTAAAAATAGCCACTTTGGAAAACAGTTTGGCAGTTATTCAAAAAGGTAAATACAGAGTTACCATAAACAAAACCATTCTACTCATATATATAAACAAGAGAACTAAAAACACATGTACAAAAACTTACCCACGAATGTTCCAACAGTACTATTCACAATAGCCAAAAAACAGAGACAACCTGAGTGTCCACTGACAGAGGAATGGCAAACAAAACGTGGTGAGTCCACAGAATGGAATAGTTCTCAGCCACACACACACACACACACACACACACACAATGGGATAGTCCTCAGCCACACACACACACACACAATGGGATAGTCCTCAGCCACACACACACACACACACACACACACACACACAGGGATAGTCCTCAGCCACACACACACACACACACACACAATGGGATAGCCCTCAGCCACACACACACACACACACACACAATTGGATAGTCCTCAGCCACACACACACACACAATGGGATAGTCCTTAGCCACACACACACACACACACACACACACAATGGGATAGTCCTCAGCCACACACACACACACACACACACACACACACACACAATGGGATAGTCCTCAGCCACACACACACACACACACACACACACACACACACACACAATGGGATAGTCCTCAGCCACACACACACACACACACACAATGGGATAGTCCTCAGCCACACACACACACACACAATGGGATAGTCCTCAGCCACACACACACACACACACACACAATGGGATAGTCCTCAGCCACACACACACACACACACACAATGGGATAGCCCTCAGCCACACACACACACACACACACACACACACACAATGGGATAGTCCTCAGCCACACACACAATGGGATAGTCCTCAGCCACACACACACACACACACAATGGGATAGCCCTCAGCCACACACACACACACACAATGGGATAGTCCTCAGCCACACACACACACACACACACACACACACACAATGGGATAGTCCTCAGCCACACACACACACACACAAAATGGGATAGTCCTCAGCCACACACACACACACACACACACACACACAATGGGATAGCCCTCAGCCACACACACACACACACACACACAATGGGATAGTCCTCAGCCACACACACACACACACACACAATGGGATAGCCCTCAGCCACACACACACACACAATGGGATAGTCCTCAGCCACACACACACACACACACACACACACAATGGGATAGCCCTCAGCCACACACACACACACACACACACATTGGATAGTCCTCAGCCACACACACACACAATGGGATAGTCCTCAGCCACACACACACACACACACACACAATGGGATAGCCCTCAGCCACACACACACACACACACAATGGGATAGTCCTCAGCCACACACACACACACAATGGATAGCCCTCAGCCACACACACACACACAATGGGATAGTCCTCAGCCACACACACACACACACACACACACACACACACACACAATGGGATAGCCCTCAGCCACACACACACACACACACACACACAATTGGATAGTCCTCAGCCACACACACACACAATGGGATAGTCCTTAGCCACACACACACACACACACACACACACACACACACACACACACACAATGGGATAGTCCTCAGCCACACACACACACACACAGACACACAATGGGATAGTTCTCAGCCCCCCCAACACAAACACGCATACAATGAACAATGAACTACTGACACATGCTACAACATGGATGGTCCTTGAAAATATAAGGCTAAATAAACTAAGTCAGATACAAAAGAACACATATATTATATGAAATGTCCAGAATAGGAAAATCTATAGAAATAAAGGTAGATTGAACAGTTGCTAGGAGGAAATGGGGTGTGAATCTAATGTGGATGAAGTTTCTTTCTGGGGGTGTTGAAAATATTTTGAAATTAGATCGTGGGGATGGTTGCAGAAAATGTGAATATACTAAAACACTCAATGGTACACTTTAAAAGCATGAATTTATGATATGGGACTATATCTCAAAGAATTATAGCTCAATACTTTAAAATTCAACACAACAAAAAGACAGTGCATGGTTTTGGTTCTATTCCCTAATTTTTTACTTAATAGTTTGCCTAAATGGCATTTTAAATATTGTGGAGCCATGGGACACAATACTACTCCATAAGAGCTTTAAGCTGTGTAGTTCTTTCATGCACAGAAATTCATTTTTTGACATACACATATGTGTGTGGGAGGGGAGAATACATAGCAAACGATAAAGCAAATGGGGCAAACTGTCAACAATAGGTGAAGCTCCGTAAAGGTAAATATTTTTTTATTCTATTTTTATCCTTAAAAATTTCCTGAACATTTGAAAATATTCCAAATAAAAAGCCTACAAAAAAGGAAATAATTTATACAAGACTTATAAAAATTTGAATGTTTAAACATATTCACTTTTAAATAAAACCACAATAAAAGTAAGTAAATCTAGTTACTTATGTTCATTGGAAATATTGGTTGTAGAGGCGTTCGGTATACCAACTGCTGCCACAGATTGGGACAAAAATAATAAACCGCTTAAGTGTCTATGACTAAAGTGACATTGCAGCCATCTTAAACTGTCAATCAACATGCGAACTCAATTATTGTGCAGGGATTTTACCTTGTGAGTACGTCCAACATGCAATCATATACTATGAGATATATGGTGTATACATGTGATACCTGCACTCCAGATATGTATACAGTAAATATTATATTCTTATTAGAATCATAGTAAGAATCATGCATGTCTTATCAATATAATTCTTATTCCACATGCCCAAAGAAGTGACCAATATAAGAAATAAGAAAATGTAGAGCAAATTAAACCTAAAATAAATGTAAATCAAAACAGCAGAAAATAAAGAAAAATCAAAGAAATCAAAGTTTTGTTTGACAAGATGAATAAAACTGATACACCTCTAGTCGGATTTGACAGTAAAGAAGAGTCACATATTAGAAATGTAAGAAATGAAAGACTAGACACAACTACACTTCCTATAGATATAAAGCCAGTAAAGGAATATCATTAAAAATTCTGTCAATATAGTCAACAGTTCAGACTGTAGTATGGATATTTTTTTTTTTACATTTTTTTAAATTTTTGACTTTTTTTTTTCCTTTTCATTTATTTTTATTAGTTGGAGGCTAATTACTTCACAACATTTCAGTGGGTTTTGTCATACATTGACATGAATCAGCCATGGAGTTACATGTATTCCCCATCCCAATCCCCCCTCCCACCTCCCTCTCCACCTGATTCCTCTGGGTCTTCCCAGTGCACCAGGCCCGAGCACTTGTCTCATGCATCCCACCTGGGCTGGTGATCTGTTTCACTATAGATAATATACATGCTGTTCTTTTGAAACATCCCACCCTCGCCTTCTCCCACAGAGTCCACAAGTCTGTTCTGTACATCTGAGTCTCTTTTTCTGTTTTGCATATAGGGTTATCGTTACCATCTTTCTAAATTCCATATATATGTGTTAGTATGCTGTAATGTTCTTTATCTTTCTGGCTTACTTCACTCTGTATAATGGGCTCCAGTTTCATCCATCTCATTAGAACTGATTCAAATGAATTCTTTTTAAGGGCTGAGTAATATTCCACGGTGTATATGTACCATAGCTTCCTTATCCATTCATCTGCTGATGGGCATCTAGGTTGCTTCCATGTCCTGGCTATTATAAACAGTGCTGTGATGAACATTGGGGTACACGTCTCTTTCAGATCTGGTTTCCTCAGTGTGTATGCCCAGAAGTGGTATTGCTGGGTCATATGGCAGTTCTATTTCCAGTTTTTTAAGAAATCTCCACACTCTTCTCCATAGTGGCTGTACTAGTTTGCATTCCCACCAACAGTGTAAGAGGGTTCCCTTTTCTCCACACCCTCTCTGGCATTTATTGCTTGTAGACTGTTGGATAGCAGCCATCCTGACTGGCGTGTAATGGTACCTCATTGTGGTTTTGATTTGCATTTCTCTGATGATGAGTGATGTTGAGCATCTTTTCATGTGTTTGTTAGCCATCTGTATGTCTTCTTTGGAGAAATGTCTGTTTGGTTCTTTAGCCCATTTTTTGATTGGGTCATTTATTTTTCTGGAATTGAGCTTCAGGAGTTGCTTGTATAGTTTTGAGATTAATCCTTTGTCTGTTGCTTCATCTGCTATTATTTTCTCCCAATCTGAGGGCTGTCTTTTCACCTTACTTATAGTTTCCTTTGTTGTGCAAAAGCTTTTAAGTTTCATTAGGTCCCATTTGTTTATTTTTGCTTTTATTTCCAATATTCTGGGAGGTGGGTCATAGAGGATCCTGCTGTGATTTATGTCAGAGAGTGTTTTGCCTATGTTCTCCTCTAGGAGTTTTATAGTTTCTGGTCTTACATTTAGATCTTTAATCCATTTTGAGTTTATTTTTGTGTATGGTGTTAGAAAGTGTTCTAGTTTCATTCTTTTACAAGTGGTTGACCAGTTTTCCCAGCACCACTTGTTAAAGAGGTTGTCTTTTTTCCATTGTATATCCTTGCCTCCTTTGTCGAAGATAAGGTGTCCATAGGTTCGTGAATTTATCCCTGGGCTTTCTATTCTGTTCCATTGATCTATATTTCTGTCTTTGTGCCAGTACCATACTGTCCTGATGACTGTGGCTTTGCAGTAGAGCCTGAAGTCAGGCAAGTTGGTTCCTCCAGTTCCATTCTTCTTTCTCAAGATTACTTTAGCTATTCGAGGTTTTTTGTATTTCCATACAAATTGTGAAATTATTTGTTCTAGTTCTGTGAAAAATACCGTTGGTAGCTTGATAGGGATTGCACTGAATCTATAGATTGCTTTGGGTAGAATAGCCATTTTGACAATATTGATTCTTCCAATCCATGAACACAGTGTGTTTCTCCATCTGTTTGTGTCCTCTTTGACTTCTTTCATCAGTGTTTTATAGTTTTCTATGTATAGGTCTTTTGTTTCTTTAGGTAGATATACTCCTAAGTATTTTATTCTTTTTGTTGCAATGGTGAATGGTATTGTTTCCTTAATTTCTCTTTCTGTTTTTTCATTGTTAGTGTATAGAATTGCAAGGGATTTCTGTGTGTTAATTTTATATCCTGCCACTTTACTATATTCATTGATTAGCTCTAGTAATTTTCTGGTAGAGTCTTTAGGGTTTTCTATGTAGAGGATCATGTCATTTGCAAACAGCGAGAGTTTCACTTCTTCTTTTCCTATCTGGATTCCTTTCACTTCTTTTTCTGCTCTGATTGTTGTGGCCAAAACTTCCAACACTATGTTTGGATAATTTCTTTAAAGACTCAAAATGCCAAAGATCAGTTTTTTAAAAAATTAACAGTTAATGTGAATAGCCCTATATATATTAAAGAAGTTACTCTGTAGTTAAAAATCTCACAAAGAAAACTCTAGGCCCACTCACATAAATTGATGAGTTCTCCCAAATATTTAAGGAAGAAAAAAATACCAATTCAACACAAACTCTCTTCAAACACGGAAGAGGAAAAACTTCCAAACTCATTTTAGGAAGCCAACATTACTCTGATATCAAAAACAAAGACATTAAAAGAAGGGAAAAACTACAAATCAACATTCTTCATTATTACAAATGCAAAAATTCTCATTAAAATTTCATCGAATTTAACCCATTAATGTATAAAAAAGATAAATACACCATCACCATATAGGGCTTATCCAAGGAATGCAATAGTTCTTTCACATCCAAAAAAGGGGGGGAGGGAAATCCAACCTATAAAACTAACAAAGACAAACAGAAAACCCCACCAAACATTAAAATAATAATAATCTCTTAAATCATACTTGATGGTTGACATAAAATTATAATGACATCAGTTGAGCAGAATGTATAGAGAAGAAATACTTTGGGAAATTATGTTTTTTAAAGTGGTAAGGGTGTTATTTGAGGGGAAAAAAGTTGGTAGGGCCATGGAATCTCAATGAAATCAAGGTTTTAATACTGTAGTCAAAGTTGTAAAACAATGCTATCAGGGGGCTGTGTTAAGTTAAAATATAACAATTTAATGTTAGCTACCACTTAAAAATACACAAAGTGATATACTAAAATATATATAACAAGATGGATTCTAAAAAATGTTGAAGTAACTCAGAAAGAGAAGAAAAAAGAAATCGAAAAATAAGAAACAAAAGAAGAATTAAGCACTGATGTATCAAAAATCACTTTAAATAGTTTAAACGCATCAATTAAAAGGCAGGAAGTGACAGAATGATTAAAATGATTATCCAACCATATACTTCAACACAACAGAAACAGATTTTGTATTAGAAAGAGATTTATCATGCTAACTTTTTTTTTTAAAGGTATTGCTATGTATATATCAGATATAGCAGACTTCAGAGCAGGGACAAAGAGTAACATTAGATAAAGGAATCAATTCACCATGAAGAAATACTATCCCCAAATGTATATGCACCGAACAACAGAGTTGCAAAATGATGAAACAAAAATTGGAAAAGCCAGAAGGAAAAGTAGACAAATTCAGTTATATTCAAGGACTTCGACATCTCACTGCCATCAAACATCTCACTGGTAAAACCAAGAGATACATGAGCTATAAAAGGATATATACACATAAAAGATACTACAAAACCCAAACACCATCAACCAACAGGATCTAACTGACATTCACAGGCCACATAGCCTTTGTCAACACAATACACGTTCCTTTTAAGATACCTTGGACAATTCCTCAAGACGGGACAATTCCCTGGACAACTCCTGGGTCATAAAACAAACAACTTTAAAAGCACTGAAATCAGAGTATGTTCTCCAATCACAATGGAATCAGACAACAAATCAATAACAAAAGTGCAACATAAAAACATCCTAACACTTCTACATTCAACAATACACTTTTAAATAAATCATGGGCCAAAAAGGAACATAATTTTAAAAACACAGAGAAATGAATAAAAACAAAAATGTAATACTCAAAAACAGGAAAAAAGAGAGAACACTTTTATGGCATTAAAATGCTCACATTAGAAAAAAGAATAAGGTCTCAAATTAATAATCTGTATTCTCACCTCAAGAAACCAGAAAAAAAGCAGAACAAATAAGCCCAAAGGAAATAAAAAAAGAAGAGCAGAAATCAATGAAATTGAAAATAGGAAAATAACAAAAAATGAATGAAACAAAAATCAACAAAACTGACAAGGCTGTAACAAGACTGAAACAAAGAGAAAACACAAGTCATACACAACCGGAATAAAGCAGGGCATGGCACTGTAATTGCTGCAGCCACTAAAAGATTAATAAGAGAATACTGTGAACTCTATCTTTGCATGAAATGTTCCCTTGGTGTCTCTAATTTTCTTTAGGAGATCTCTAGTCTTTCCCATTCTGTTGTTTTCCTCTATTTCTTTGCATTGATCGCTGAGGAAGGCTTTGTTATCTCTCCTTGCTAGTCTTTGATCTCGGCATTCAAATGGGAATACCTTTCCTTTCTCCTTTGCCTTTCACTTCTCTTCTTTTCACAGCTATTTGTAAGGCCTCCTCAGACAACCATTTTGCCTTTTTGTGTTTCTTTTCCATGGGGATGGTCTTGACCATTGTCTCCTGTACAATGTCACGAACGTCCATTCATAGTTCATCAGGCACTCTATTTCTACTTTATTGACTATGCCAAAGCCTTTGACTGTGTGGATCACAATAAACTGTGGAAAATTCTGAAAGAGACAGGAATACCAGACCACCTGACCAGCCTCTTGAGAAACTTATATGCAGGTCAGTAAGCAACAGTTAGAACTGGACTGGTTCCAAATAGAAAAAGGAGTACATCAAGGCTGTATACTGTCACCCTGCTTATTTAACTTATATGCAGAGTACATCATGAGAAACACTGGGCTGAAGAAGCACAAGCTGGAATCAAGATTGCCGGGAGAAATATCAATAACCTCAGATATGCAGATGACACCACCCTTATGGCAGAAAGTGTAGAGGAACTAAAAAGCCTCTTGATGAAAGTGAAAGAGGAGAGTGAAAAAGCTGGCTTAAAGCTCAACATTCAGAAAACTAAGATCATGGCATCTGGTCCCATCACTTCATGGGAAATAGATGGGGAAACAGTGGAAACAGTGGCAGACTTTATGTTTTTGGGCTCCAAAATCACTGCAGATGGTGACTGCAGCCATGAAATTAAAAGACACTTACTCCTTGGAAGGAAAGTTGTAACCAACCATATTAAAAAGCAGAGACATTGCCAACAAAGGTCCGTCTAGTCAAGGCTATGGTTTTTCCAGTGGTCATGTATGGATGTGAGAGTTGGACTGTGAAGAAAGTTCAGTGCCAAAAAATTGATGCTTTTGAACTGTGGTGTTGGAGAAGACTCTTGACAGTCCCTTGCACTGCAAGGAGATCCAACCAGTCCATCCTAAAGATCAGTCCTGGTTGTTCATTGGAAGGACTGATGCTGAAGCTGAAATTCCAATACTTTGGCCACCTGATGTGAAGAGCTGACTCACTGGAAAAGACCCTAATGTTGGGAGGGGTTGGGGGCAGGAAGAGAAGGGGACGACAGAGGATGAGATGGCTGGATGGCATCATCGACTCCATGTACATGAGTTTGGGTAAACTCCAGGAGTTGGTGATGGACAGGGAGGCCTGGCGTGCTGCAATTCATGGGGTCGCAAGGAGTCGGACATGACTGAGTGACTGCTGAACTGATGAACTCTATGCTTATAAAATCAACAACATCAAAAAAGGACCAATTCTCAAAACCCACAAGCTACCCAAACTCAGTGAAGATGAAACAGAAGGCCCACATACACCTGTACCCATTAAACACACTGAATTCGGCAATAAAAAGATTCCCTTAAAATAGAAATTCTCAAGCACAGATGGCTTTACTGGATAATTTTACCAAACATTTAAAGAGGAGTTAGCATCAGTTTTACATAATCTATTCCAAAAAAAATTGAAGAGGGAATACTTACCAACTCATGTTATAAAGGCTAATATTACCCTGATACCAAAGCCAGACAGATATACAGATTAAAAACCTTTAAATCACAGCCCAATATCCCTCATTAACTTAGAACAACTCTCAACAAATACTAGCAATATGTAAAAATAACTATATACCATGAACAAATGAGATTTCACATATGCAAAACACTTGAAAATCAGTCAAGAGAATTCACCATACCAAGAGTTAAATAAGAAAATCATATGATCAAAACAACTGATGCAGAAAAAGCATGTGACAAAATCCAACACCCATTCATGATACAAATTCTCAGCAAACTAGCAACAGAATGGAACTTTCTCCACTTGATAAAAGAGCATCTGCAATAATCTATGGCTAACACCAATACTTAATGGCGAAAGAATCAATGGTTTCCCCTGAAGAATGGGGGAAAAGTGAGAATATTGCTTTCACAAATCTTATTAGAGCACAGTACTAGAAATTACAGTCACTGCAAAAAGAAAAATCAGTAAAATGCATACAGATCAGGAAGAAAGAATGAAATTGTTCCTATCTGCAGATGACACGATAGTTTATGTACAAAACCCAAAGGGATCTACAGAAAAAAAAAAAAAAAAAGGAAAAAGAAAAATCACCAAACTCCTAGAATAAGTGAGTTCAGCACGGTAGCAGGATATAAGATGAACATACAAAAATGAGTAACATTTGAAGCAGCTTTTCCCTTCTCTAGGGCAACTTAGAGCCTGGCAGTACCTAGAGATACCAAACTGGGAAAGGAACCACAAGCCAGGTCGGGGCAGAAGTAGAACGCGGCTCCACCACAGGAGCAGGCCCATCTGCTCCACAGGTGAAAGGCTTTCAGAACACAAAGAGGTACTTCCCTTTCTCACTCACTGACCTTGTTCAGTGCGCTCTGACATTAAAAATCCTAGCAGTCTGTGTAAATGTCATCAATATCTACAAATGAAAACGCCCCTAATTGGGCTCTTTATTTTACTAAGATGATTATCCTGGCATCTTAGGTAAGAAAATAAATAGATATCTCAATTCCCCAAACCCATTCACTATGTCTGAAGTTTCATTAATACTAGTCTGCAAAGGTAACTATAGCAAGAATTCCATTAACAGTAACACATTTATTCAAGTTTTAATTCTCTCCTATTTTAATAATGTTTAAGATTAATCCTTACTCTGAATATAGAGGAAAAGACAATAAACTTAATACATTTAAATGAATGCTTTTAATGACAAATATTTGTGTATTCTCCAAAATTTTGACTTTATGTAAGTATACACCTTCCATTTTCTAAAATATGCCTCAAATCTTATTTTATAGTAGTGTCATAGTTGGAGAAAGGAGATAATAGACATTAATTTAAAATCAATTTTAATAAAAAATAAAAAAAATAAAATCAATTTTAAGTATCAAAAGGAGAAGGAGGGGAGGAGGAGAAAAAGAAGAATCAATCAGAACAATTGCAAGTAATGTTTTCCAATAAATATCTCTGTATGAGAGGACTATTTTAACATACACATAATAGAGTTCTTTATTCCAAAAATACTCCTAGCCCACTCTCAAGATTGCAGTGATTTAAAACTGCATGTTTTTAATAGTTGTATCCAATAACTGCATGTAGAAACAACTAAACTCATTTTAGAAGCAATCAGTAAGCAGATGAGGAATACAGATTAGCTACCTCTGTTGCAGACTCTGATCCTATCAATATAAATTAGCCAGTTTTGCTTCCTGTCCATCTCACTTCCTATCCAATAATCACTGTTTCCCAATGGTCAGAATCCTTGACAATGTGGTATTAGATGTCTGTATCCCAAAGTTCCCTGAGGGAAACTTCTGGCCAACAGAAGAACAGGGTTTTTTACCTGTATGTTGTGATTAACTTTATAGTTAACAGCTTTTCTATGTGTAAACAATCAAGATGACTCTACTTACGCACTTGGGGCAGGTACGCTCCAGTTTCTGCAGGACTAACATCTTTAGTCTCTCCTGTCCTTATGTTCTCTCCAGACTCTGGGAGTGGGGCTGAAGACCCCGGTCCTCCTGGGCTGACATATATCACACCCTTCTGCTGCAGAGAGTGGGTATCATCTATTGCCCTTTCTAGCAGACTCATCTCCCTTAAGAGTGATCAGGGGGCTTCCCTGGTGGTTCAGTGGTAAGGAATCCGCCTGCCAATGCAGGAGACTCGGGTTCAATCCGCGGCCCGGGAAGATACCAACGTGCTCCAGAACAACTAAGCCCGTGAACCACAACTATTGAGCCTGTGCTCCACAGCAAGAGAAGCCACTGCAATGACAAGCCTGCACACCACAATGAAGAGCAGCCCCTGCTTGCTGCCACTAGAGAAAATCCGCAGCAGTGGAGACCCAGCACAGTCAAATATAAATTAAAAAAATGATCAAGTCAATTGTTCTTTCCCTCTATCTCATTTCTCAGGTATATTTTAATCTAGAATTTTTGTCCTATGCTACTGAGATTTAACTCATCCCCTGGTTGTACAGTATTTTTTAAGAAATATCTGCTATATTCAGAACTGTTTTCTTCTATTTTGCTTAATGTTTTGCTTCCTCATTCTTTGCTATAAAGAAGTCCCAAGTCAGTTACATTTTTCTTCACATTTTTGCTCTGAGATCTCATTGTCATCATTTTCTCACTTTCTGTTTAATGGACTCGTCTACTTACTACTTGAATGTTCTGCCTTCTATTTTAGGCTCCAGGATCAGAGCACAAACTAAATTAGATTGGGGCACTGAAGAGAAAAGTGTATCTTCTGACAAGAGTGGGAATTAAGAGACTTTAGAAACTAGAAATCTATTAAGTTTAAACTCAGCTAAGGTTTTCCGCAGACTACAGAAACAATTCATGAAAGAGACAGCATGAGAATTCTCCATGTCAGTGGAAAGCTGATCCTAGTTGATCAATGGAACTAACGAGTTTCATTTACTCAAGACTCTCACACAGCATTAAATTTTTTATCTCCAATAAGCACACTGCTGCTGCTGCTAAGTCGCTTCAGTCGTGTCTGACTCTGTGCGACCCCCTAGACGGCAGCCCACCAGGCTCCCCCATCCCTGGGATTCTCCAGGCAAGAACACTGGAGTGGGTTGCCATTTCTTTCTCCAATGCATGAAAGTGAAAGTGAAGTCGCTCAGTCGTGTCTGACTCTTCGCGACCCCATGGACTGCAGCCTACCAGGCTCCTCCGTCCATGAGATTTTCCAGGCAAGAGTACTGGAGTGGCGTGCCACTGCCTTCTCCGCAATAAGCACACTAGTCTAGTAAAAATCTATTAAGTATCATTATCTAGAGTTGTGAACAAGTGAA
Organism: Odocoileus virginianus; assembly: GCF_023699985.2. Classification (NCBI taxonomy): domain Eukaryota; kingdom Metazoa; phylum Chordata; class Mammalia; order Artiodactyla; family Cervidae; genus Odocoileus; species Odocoileus virginianus. The sequence continues at coordinate 3,318,799 of NC_069675.1, forward strand.
AAATAACCCACTTTTCTATCAGAGAACTGATTAAATGTTTGTTTTCCAGGACAATAATTTGCATAAAATTCCAGTTTCCCCACTCTATGTGATCTTAAAAATGTACAACCCCCCCTGCAAACCTCGGTTTCCTCCTCTATAGTACACACACAAGGACACAGTATATATCCTCAGGGTTTTGTAGGTATTAAGTACAGCAGTGCACACAAAATGCTAGTTTCAAGCATAGAGTAAGATTTATGATATTAACCTTATAATTATTTTATCATTTTTATCATTGCTGCTGTTGCTATTTTTCTTTCAGATTTCTAGAAGACTGGATTTCCTCCCATCTTCCAAGTCATTTAAGCCAAGAAGGAGGTGAGCAATGGAGTCAGAAGAGTTAATTCACATAAAAAGAACTTGTTTATATATAAAATGTCAATAGTCATCTATCTTGTGTATTGGTCTTAAGGGTCTAATCTTCTAGGAGATGAATAATTTAATTTTTGGAGAAGGTATATCTAAGTAATGTTTTTTCATTAAAATTTAATTTATACTACTTTTTAAAATTAAGAAAAATCTAATTTCAGTGATGAAAAAAAATCATGAACACTGATGTTTTTGTTATCCAGCAAATAACCAGAGCCATCTTCTTGTTTTAAAGACACTTTTTTAAAAAAAAGACAGTGGAGCGTCCATTTAGGTTTCCCTCCCACTCCTTTCTCTCAGGATCATTTGGCCTGCGGTCCTGCTAATGCTTTTATTAGTTCAACTGGCAAGGGGGAAACATCAGGGCTTTATATATCAGAACTAGATAAAGGAAAAATAACCAAATGGATTTTTAAACTGGACACTCACAGTTTTAAAAAGAATCTAGAGTTGAGAGAAGGAAAAAAAGAAATGAATATGGATGGAGTCAAGTCTCTGGGGCAAGAGTAAGAGCCCCATAATTTAACTACAACACTTACAATTTCCAAAGAAAAGAAAATCTAGAGCTAGTGGTACTCCAGGTGGATTTACACAAAAGGCTTTTCTTAAACGTATGGCTAAGAAAATATCGGAAATGAAAAGGAGGACAGCGACTCAACAAGCAATACTGTGTCAGGCTGCTGAGGTTAGAAAGGGAAGTACTGTTTAGGTGAACCCATCTCAAGGGCAAATAAAAAGTAGTTTGAGCTAATGTTAGCCAAAGGCCTTAGAAAACAGATGATATATTTTCTTCAAGTATTCTATCACACAAAGGAACATACCACGGTAAAGTAAGTTTGCGAATAAAGCAAGAGAAATATTAAATTTTATATTAATTCCCTTTACGATCAGAGGGAGCGTTTCTGTTTACCTGAATGTGTAGAGAATTATAATGCAACTGCTTCAATTTATGTGAACAAAGTGTGCCCAAAGAGACTAATTCACTTAGCAAAAGCCACAGAGATAGTTAAGGTGGGAGAGGGGAAATAATCTGTTTTCAACAAGCTAGAAAGTTTTAATAACATTTCATGGGAGAGAAGCATGGCAGACACTTAAGAGCTCTACTTCAAAATCTGATTCTGGGATGTTCCTTAATGTTCTGATAGAGGGCAGGAAAGACACAGATAGGTCTGATTCGTTCTATGGCATTCCCGGGAAGTTTTTGCAGAATGGATTATATGGATTTGCTTCAAAAATACGTATGTATCCTAGTCCACTTGTCCCTAACTGACCTAGTATTAAATTAAGCATCAGGAGGCTTCCCTGGTGGCTCAGTAGTAAAGAACCTGCCTGCCAATGCAGGATACATGGGTTCGACTCCTGAATTGGGAAGATCCCACATGCCGGGGAGTAACTAAGCCTGTGTGCCACAATTACTGAGCCCAGGAGCCGCGACTACTCAAGCCCACACACCCTGGAGCCTGTGCTCCATAAGAGAAGTCATCACAATTGAGAAGACCACTCACCAAAACTCGGGAAAGGCCGGCACAGTAATGAAGACCTACAGCAACTGAAACTAAGTAAAATTATTTTTAAAAATTTTTAAACAAATTCAGCATTAGAAACTGTTAGGTCCTTGAATGCAAGAAGTTCACTCTTCAGATGCTGACCCAAAAGGAAAGCTAAGAAGGACATGAGGTCCTCTATCTCTGGCCCCAGCATGAAAGGCGTCAGGGATCCAGGCATGTTTAAGACTTTCATCAGAGGTGACAGCGGCCTGAGTGACTGTCTCTCTGAGAGCACGTTTCTACTCCAGGCAGTTGCAGCCTATTGTGGATGCAGTGATGATAACATCTCTTGGACCAGTTATCCTTTATGTGTGCCTGCCATGTGTTCTATCCCAAGCAAGGAAAGAGGAACAAATCTGGGTATCAGGAAGTCAAGGGACAGAAACAGTCAACGTTTTTGAGAAAACTGGGATGCAGACATGTTAAGTAACTTCTCTGAAACAGCTTCCCTTTTCATATCTCAGGCCTCAAGACCTGACAGTCTTAACAAGAATTTAAGATATATAATAACTATCGAAATAACTGTGATTATTTCAAGGGCTCTAACCCACTCCTACTCTATTAGGCTCCAGAAATTAACTTGATTTAAGTCAGAATAGTTTAAATAACATTAATTAATGTGATTATCTCACCATCAGCAAGGGGAATGCACGATATGAAAACAGGGCTATTTTGCCAGTCACTCCCCTCAATGAGGTTACTGAGTTTTAGCTGTAGGTTTTTACAACTCTTAGAAATTTTCATTATGAAACAACATGAATGGTTTAAAGATTATTAACAAAGCCATCAGTATATCCACCATCCAGCTTCAGAAATGTATTAAAAACTACTTTGCCATCACCTAGGTGTTCTCTCCCGCTGATACTCCTTCCTACCTGCACCACCAAGGTAATTGCTACCCTGCATTTTATGTTTCCCATTACCCTGCTATTCTTTATAGTTTTAACATATATATAGAGAGAGCTCTAAAAAACATCATTTTTAGTTTTTCCCATTTCTAAAGTTTTCATAAATAGTATCTTGCAGCAATATTTATTTTTCCAACTCACTCACTTCACAGTATGTTTTGAAATTTATGCAGCTGAAGCTTATGCATTATAACATATATTGTACTCAAATATATGAATGTATCATTGTTTTTACCTACACTTCTGCCCATGGACACACACAGCTTTTGATTATGTGTGCTGTTACATACAGTACTGCCAGGATCATTCTCAGACATGTCTTCTGTTCTGCATGTGCACAAATTTCTCTTGGGTATATACCAAGGGTAAAAAATGGATCCAGGTTCTGCAGATCAGAAGTTTTTACACTTACGAACTTTTGTAAATGTATGGTTCAATACTTTTATTCGCTATTAATCTTTGATAGGGCTTCCCAGGTGGTACAGTGGTAAAGAATCTGCTTGCCAATGCAGGAGATTCAAGAGACTTGGGTTCGATCCCTGGGTCGAATATCCTCTGGACTAGGAATTGGCAACCCACTCTAGTATTCCTGCCTGAGAAATCCCATGGAAAGAGGAACCTGGCAGCTACAGTACATGGGGTCACAAAGAGACACAACTGACCACGCACGCACACAGTCTTTAATAGCTTACTGCCCACCTCCAATTTAAATTCTAAGTTTAGAAGACTGACCAACAAAATTAACTTTAAAATAAAATTGGATGTTAGAATAAATGTGAAGCTTTTTACAAGAGTAAAAATTAAGACACCAATTTGGCAGTTTCCAAATTAAAAAAAAAAATCCTATTGTACCCAAGTATTATATATTTTACTTAAATATAAATTTTAATATTACTGTGAATTTTTATATATTTGTATATTTATTCATGTATGTTTTACTTTTGATTACATGAATATAAAAAATGTCATTATGCCTATTCTCTCCTCTCAAGTAACCAAGCACAAATCTTAATTTACCTCTACTCTGCCCGGCTTGCTTCTAAGCTAGGAATACCATTTTTGGCATTTTAACTACTGGCTATAAACAGAATATACCAACTAACTCCTAGGATGGGGAGGGACAAGGTTAATTTATGATCTCACTGGGGGGTGAGTCAATTACAGACTCAAACAAGAAACAAGTTAACTCTTCAAAACTAGGGGGGGAAATGTGCTGAAGTTGCTAAAACTTGTATTCCAAAAGGACATACATTTTCTGCTTCGAAAATGTACTGGAAAGTTTTCTGCCTGTTCACAAAGCTGCCAAGTATGTTGACAATCAAATGAGGAAGAAAATTTCAGAACAGGGCCTCCAAAATATAATTAGCTAATGCGATAGAAGGTACTATGACAATTTATTTTAAAAAAAAGAAACATGAAGACTTTTAACAGGAAGCTACTACAGCAGGCACTGCGTGAGGGGGAGGACTACACGCAGCCTGTGTCCACGGAGCTCACAGACTCGGAGGGGACATGAGCAACCCAAGAACTGGGGTGCCAAACGCAGCCACAAGGCTCTGCAAACGTCTCCAAGCAGCAGTCCGTGTGAAGAGCCAGGGAGAGAGAAGGTCACGGCAGGGCCCCCACCAGAGAGCACCACAGGGCACAGGCATGAGATGTGTAAGAAATTATGACACTCTCAGAAAATGTCATCTTCATGGGTCTGGATTTAGGCAGCACTGGAATAAGAGAAGAGACTGGAAAGGAAAGCTGAGGCTGAGCCACACCCCTATGCTAAGCCCTGAAAGTTATGTGCTATTTTTCCCATTTGTCTAGTAATCGCTAAGGTCACACAGCAGGTAAAGGACAAGGTCGAGCTGAAAGCTCAGGTCTTCCTGTCTGCAGAGTTTAAGTTCAGGCTGCTTCTCAACAATCTTCCACACTTCCAGGGTATCCCTCAGTGAGACTGGCTTCCTGAAGAACCTACTGAATAGCACAGGGAACTCTGCTCAGAGTTATGTGGCAGCCTGGACGGGAGGTCAGTTGAAACTATCACAACATTGTTTGTTTATTGGCTAAGTTGTGTGCTAAGTCTTCAGTTGTGTCAGACTCTCTTAGACCCCATGGGCTGTAGCCCACCAGGATCCCCCCGGCGAGAACACTGGAGAGGGTTGCCACTTCCTTCTCCAGGGCACCTTCCCGATCCAGGCACTGACACCACCTCTCTCGCGTCCCCAGCACTGGCAGCTGCGTTCTTTACCTCGAGCGCCACCTGGGAAACCCGCAGGCTCGTGCTGCGCTCAGTCACGTCTGACTCTGAGGCCCCACGGACTGCAGCCCGCCAGGCTCCTCTGTCCATGGGGTTTCCCAGGCAAGAATGCTGGAGTGGGTTGCCATTTCCTCCTCCAGGGGATCTTCCCGGCCCAGGGACTGAACCTAGGTCTCCCACACTGCAGCTGGATTCTTTACCGTCTCAGCCACCAGGGAAGCCCTATACCCCAATGCAAAATGAAAAGTTAAAAATTTAAAAAAAAAGACTCATTTCTTGAAGGCAGAGGAATCCCCTGGTGAACTAGTACAAGAACTAACCTTTAAATTAATTGCTGAAACAGCAGTTCTCAAAGTGGCATCCTTGAATCCCTGCATCAAAATGGCTCAATATTCAGTAAGATGGAGATCCTGGGCCTACTTCTGAAGAATCACATTCCTGGGATTTTGCATTTTATAGTATTACACAGAAGCTTTGCAGGATGGTGACTGAAATGTCTGTTCAACTAAAGCCAAGTGATAACCAGCTTTGAGGGGAGTATGATGAAAGGAAAAGGCTTAATCCAACTTTGGGCATAACAGGACTTGAGATAACAATGGAACATACATGTGAAAATGCAGTCTGAAAAAAGTGTTATGACTGTGTATGTTTGTGAAACTAATCACTTAAAACTGGTGTATTTTATTACATGCAAATTATACTTCAATACAGTTGCTTAAACATAAAGAAAGGGAAACTGGCGCAAGTTCAATGAAGTTTACAGGGCTGTTTTAGGTGCCTATCACTTCAGCCGCAATGCTCCAAATGAATACCCCTAGGGCATACAACTTCACCTAGTTTCTGTCTTAATCTCTTCTGTGTCAAGTGGAGGGAAAAGCAGTTGTGCTGCTTCTCACTGGCTTTTTTTTTTAAGGTCCCAGTAAGCAGTCAGCTCTAAAAAGTTTTAAGATGCGCTAGAACAATATGATTTTCACTAAAAACTAAATGCTTGTACTACATCAAGTATAACAAGGTTTTCATTTTATGCAAGTGCACTGTGGTAAATTTCTATTAAGAGTACAAGCTGTTCAGGTATGGAATTAAAGTTGTCCTTTCAAATATAAACATTTTCCTCAATCCAGTTTTCTGACCCACAGGCTTACACAAAAGTGACACAGGTGTGATCACGTTCTGCAATACTCCAACTACTTCCAAGAACACCAGTAAACGAAGTGCTCACACTCCTGACGGGCCTGCCAATGGGGTGGCAGCAATCCTTGCACACCCATCACCACATACAGCTGCGTCAAAGGTTTCCTCTTCTTTCTCAATCAGAACTCCTAGGTCCCCAGAAAAAAAGAAAAGAAAGGATACCACTGCTGACAAGTTCAAAAATACTACAGTTAAATTTAAGAAATTGGGAGAATTGTCATGACACTATTTTTACACTGAGTTTTTTCACAACTGGTCTTTGACCTCAATTTCCTTGCAACTTTGCTCATGTCATTTCCTATTACTGACATCAGTATGCAAGTCACATACCTCCCCTTTAGAGTAAATTTAGTCCCACACAGGGGAATACAGTTAAGGAAGAAGTCAATATTTTCCATAATTTCCTTAAAACAGTCATACATTAAAAAAAAAAAAAGTCATATACATGTTGCCGAAGAAAGCAAAGATCACAGGTAACTCAGAATGGAGCTTCTTTAATACATACTTAAGAAATAATGTCCCTGACTAAATCAATCCTTTTGCATTCAGATTGTGCTGCCTTACACACCTTCACTTCCAGACAGAAAAACACTGGAAGATAAAAATAACCAGAGTAAAATATCTAACAACTTCTACTGAATGTCTTGTACGTACTGAGAACTGAGCTAGACAAATGTGCACGCACTATTCTTATTTAATCCCAACAAATCCTGGGAAGGAAGATATTAGTCTCTAAAATAGGAAGGCATGATTAACTACTATCAGGAAAGTTTGGGAAAACACTGACTCATGGTCTTTAAAACCCAGTTTCCTCATCTATAAAATATGCATTTATATTTTTTGTTTAAACAGGCACTGCTGTGTACAGTGCCCAGCACGTAATAGCCTTCACTTACTAAGCACCAACTATCAGGGCCATTTCTGGGGCCATTCAGCTAAGCACCCAGCGGAGACCAGGAAGAATGAATGTGGATGGTGTGACAAGCCCTGTGACTGGGTACAACTCATCTGGTCTCACAAATAGCACAGGTTGTTTAAATATTCCCTAGTGTAATGAAAATCACTGCTTCTGGACATCTGAAGAAATACTCCAATGAATTTAGACTGTAACCTAGTTAACTCTGAAAGCTAGTTTCTACCTTTCTTGAGTCTGCCCATGATGAAATGTTTTAAACGTAATTCTGAAAAGATAGAACTAGACGGCATTAACCAAGTTTCCTGGTGTGGCTTTTTCAACTGGATCTAAAAATCTAAACAGGCAGAGAAAGAAGAGCAATGTAAGGAAAATTCTGTAAAGCATGAGAGAGAATTTAAAAAAAGTGAAATCAGAAACTAAAGAGAAGCTTTACAAGCAAGACTATTAAATTTAATTTTTAATTGAACCTGTCATCATTAAGTTGACAGGGGTATATTTTTCTTCCCTTGTCACAAAAGAAAATTCTACCACAGATATCTAGTATGTCAAACCACCTGATTACCAGAGCTGACAGAATGCACATACTGAACACAGAAACCTCAGAGGAAGTTGACTGATTTTTCTGCCCAATGCAATATTAATTCGGCAGATGTCAAGCTGCATAGTGTCTAGCATCCAACTCAGATGAAGTCCTTCTGGGGTGGTTAATAAGGTCTGGAAGGAACAATTTTACTGACATTACTTGGTATTGTCCTTTGAAAGAGAGAATACTTTGCTACTTTTCTTATTTCTTCCACTTTTCAAATCTAATTCTTTGAGTGTCCTGATCTCAAAAGTACTCTGGCTGAGTCCACTACTAATGAAAAGTGTAAAGTACCTGAGGCTAGAAATCACCTCTTATTCATCTCCACAGCCTCAATGACCAAGCCAGTGTTTGACACATTCCTTGTTTGCTGCGCTGAATACGTGGAATACCTTCAGACCAAGGAGTCAGTCTGGCTCTCTTGGGATTACCCAAGTCGTCCAGGCTGGTGCACAATAGGAATGTGTGGCAGCAACAAGGGCCAGCAGTCACCCAGCACTTACTGCATGCCAAGATGACCCAATGCAGTCCTCGCACCAACCTAGAAGGGAGGTACGCCAACCCTCCTCTTTAAAGCAGAGGAGGAAGCTGAGGCATGAGGGCTAGAAAATCCTCTCAAGGTCATGATCAAGGCGGTACTCCCAAGTCGAGTCTCTACACAGGCAGCCAGGCTCCTCAGGCAAGATGACAAGACTGATCACTTACCAGGAAGATGGGAGCTTTGCTGTGGCGGACTTTTCCAGGAGTGTCTACAGGCTTGAATTCAGCCACACCTGCCCACAGCGTGAAACAACAACAAAGGTGCACACTGGCTCGACAGGCGACAGGACGGGCGGGGTGGAGCTACAGAGCTGTGTCCTGAGTCACTGTAAACCCGGGTCCGCCAGGCCCAACAGCCTCTCTGGTGCTGTTCTCTCCGCTACACATGGTGAACAACACAGGCCCATACACGCGGTTCACCCAAGCCCCTCCTGTCAAACAAACAAGCCTGATACACAGCTCTAACCTTACACTGTACTTATTTCTTTACGCCTGTCTCTCTAGCAAGAAATTCTTGGAAGCCAATGACTATGTCTTACTCCCAAACACACTCCCAGAGCCCAGCTGCATGCTCACTAAACACTGGTTGCAAGACAGATGTATACTGACGGAGCAGGAAGCACTGCTGAAAACTGGACGGTGTGGGAAGGTTCACATGTGTGATGACAGGATGGGAGGCTTGAGAGGGCTCCACTTACTTATATTTTCTGGGTACAGACCAACTGGCAGAAAGGGAAAGGGAATAAAAAAATTAAAGTATTAAAGACCACATGGAAGTAAGGAATTTTAATAGGTAATTAACAAATTACCTACAATTAAAGACTGTACACTCGCTAATCCAAAGCTTACAATGGGGAATTTCTCAGGAGGGAAAAAAGGTGACAGTAGACAGGTCTATTAAGCAACCTCACACCAGAAGTTTAATCTCTTCAACCTCTCCTAAGAGGAAACAGGGTTAGAAAGCTGACCAAAGTCACAGGAAGAGTTAAGAACTAGAGGCTTATTGCTTTTCATCAAACCATGCTGTGTTCCCATATGAAACATCCTGTTGGGATGTCTTACATCATTTTTCAGGGTTTTTTTTTTAAGTTGGAAGGAAGGGAGGAGGAAAGAGAAATCTAGAACTTCCTCTGGGAGATACATCATAACGAAGCTACAGTGTCAAGCCGAAGACCCTGAAATAAATTACTTATTCTAAGCAAGGTCAGTTCAAAATGTGTTCGATTTAGAGACCCCCAAAAGCTCTACTCAAAACATTTTGCTTATGAGAAGCAATGGTCCTGGTGAGAGATATGTAAACTGGACCACAATGAGCATCTTTTCTCATGGTTCCCAGCTGAGGTCTTCTGTCATGCACACTCGGACAGACCTACCCAAATCAACTGGCCTGGCCTGAGCACCTGTAACCTGGAATGCGAGTGTCTGTCTGCAGGCCTGCTCACTCCTGACACTGGAGGCCCCTGCAGGGCCAGAACTGTGTCTTTCTCTTTCTAGACACTGAACACATGGCGCCCACTGCATAAAAATTAATAAATGAATGTGCCGGTGTTCAGCCTAATCTGGTGATCAAAAAAGAACTGAGATGTGACTACCAGGTAAAAGCGGTGTTTAAATACAAACAAACCAATGTGGTGTTTTAATATTTTAAGTATGAATCTTTTAACAGATTCCTAAAGGAAATCAACTGAATATTCACTGGAGGGACTGATGCTGAAGCTCCAATACTTTAGCCACCTCATGCAAAGAGCTGACTCACTGGAAAAGACCCTAATGTTGGGAAAGACTGAAGGAAAAAGGAGAAGGGGGTGACAGAGGATCAGATGGTTGGATAGCTTCACTGACTCAGCGGACATGAGTTTGAGCAAGCTCCGGGAGATGGTGATGGACATGGGACCTAGTGTGCTGCAGTCCATGGGCTCGCAACGAGTTGGACATGACTTAGCGCCTGAACAACCACCACAACTTTAAAGAGATCAACATGAAGTTCTGAGATGAACAGAGAGGGTTGTGAACTGGCCTGTCAGCTTGTGATTCAATTTCCCACTGAGTCACATGTACTAAGCACATGCTAGTTCATGCACAAGGCAGATAACAGTGGGCACTCCTATCTCCCTGCAACCAGACCTTGGAGAATGAGTTCCAGCCCAGAAGGGAGATGTTCAGACGAAAACATAAATCAGAAAGTCTGCCACTCAGTGCTGGCATGTGCCTGTGAGAAAGCCTGCATAAAGCAAGAGTGATTCCCAACAGCTTCCACTGGCCTGTGTGTGGTGAGGACAGAGAGCAGCCACCACGGGGGACGGGACCCCTCCCCCAACTCACCACCAGGCCAGCTTCCTAGGTGTAGCCTTCCCATGAGAACAAAAAGGAAATGACAACTCTCACGCTGCTGAATTAGCTGACTTAATTTGATAAAGTGTACTTTGTTGATGTTATGACCAGAGAGTATGTATAAATTAAGACTTTTCTTTTCAATCGTACAAAAGCTATGAAGAGAAATCACCTCCAACATCTGAAGACCAGCACCCCCCTGTCGGTGGGAGGAGGGAGGTCAGACAGACAGTTGCTGCTTTGTGACCACTTTCTTCCGGGCCCCAGGCCAAGCTCACCTTGTTGAGGTCTTTCTGCTACCCACCCAACTCCTTCCATGGACCTCCCTCTGCCAGCCTGTTATTTCTTTCTTCCCTTCTGTCTGTAGACACCCAAATGCCTATTTTATGTTTCCGAAAACATTTCCTTTTCAAAATCTGATGAAAAACACTTTGAGGCCTTCTCTGATGTTTCTGGATGTATCTTTCGGCACAGATACTGAAAGGGCTTAGAGCATTCATGCAATGATTCAGAAATCCATCAACATACTCATCTGATGAAAATCACCCATGTATCACTATATACAACCTGCTCAAATTAAACAAAAAGACAAACAGAAACTGATGTAGGAAGAATCTATAAGAAAAGAACCATGAAACTGAAAGCCAAACTCCTTTTCCCACAAGTAGCTGGTGGCCACCACATACCTTCACGTCCAGAACAATCCATCGTGCAACACTGGACTCCCTGAGGTCACCGTAAGGGGTGCAGAATCGCCCACTTCTCTAAACTTTACTGAGTCCCTCATGACTTGCCCAATGGTGAGTTGTGCAGGAAACGGAAGGGTCCAGGTGATACTCCACTGTAAACCAAGGTCCTGGTAATGTTCCATTCCTTTCTCTGTGTTGACTAAGAATCACTTTAAAATAGTGCTGCTGGCACTGTTTATAATAGCCAGGACATGGAAGCAACCTACATGCCCATCAGCAGACGAATGGATGAGGAAGCTGTGGTACATATACACCATGGAATATTACTCAGCCATTAAAAAGAATTCATTTGAATCAGTTCTAATGAGATGGATGAAACTGGAGCCCATTATACAGAGTGAAGTAAGCCAGAAAGATAAAGACCAATACAGTATACTAACACATATATATGGAATTTAGAAAGATGGTAACAATAACCCTATATGCAAAACAGAAAAAGAGACAGATAGAACAGACTTGTGGACTCTGTGGGAGAAGGTGAGGGTGGGATGTTTCAAGAGAAGAGCATCGAAACATGTATATTATCTAGGGTGAAACAGATCACCAGCCCAGGTTGGATGCATGAGACAAGTGCTCAGGCCTGGTGCACTGGGAAGACCCAGAGGGATCGGGTAGAGAGGGAGGTGGGAGGGGGGACCGGGATGGGGAATACATGTAAATCCATGGCTAATTCATTTCAATGTATGACAAAAACCACTGCAATGTTGTAAAGTAATTAGCCTCCAACTAATAAAAATAAATGGAAAAAAAAATTAAAAAAAAATGTGGATCCACTGCAAAAAAATTAATTAATTAATTAATTAATTTTTTAAAAAAATAGTGCTGCTGTGGCCAGTAAAGAAGTGCTCCCAGGAACGTACAGCTGTGAACCAGAAGTAGGAAACAAGAAACATCTTCCAACATTCACTTAGGAAAAGGTGTTTTCAGCATAAAATGGAATGCAAAACTTGCATACATCATTAAAATATAACTCAGTACCTTAAAGAAATCACCACCTCTGTGGGGTGTCCTTGGGCTTCCCTTGTCCCCAAGGAACTGCTCAATAAGCAGTAAGAGGGAATTAAATCTGACCCAAGAGACAAAACCTCCAGGCACAATTTCTTTTTTAGTACATGGGGGAAAGGGGTGGGAAGATGAAAACAGAGACAAAGGCCAAAGGAAACAGCCTAGAAAAAGAAGAAAAAAATGTAAGAAAGTGGGAAAGATACAAAAAACTAACATTTGAGTGCCTCCGTAAAATGCCTTAACAACTCTGTTAAGCATGTGTGTGCCAATTTTATAGTTGAGAAAAGTCCACAATTAAATAATTTGTCCCCAGGACACAAACAGTTAGTAAATGATAAACTAATATGTGAAGAAAAAGTCTGCAAAGCCTTCATCCTGTCTATTTACCAGGCACCAGACCCCAGGCAGAACCCAGCCAGGTGGAAGAATAAGATTGTTCAGTCAATTGAGACTGCTCTGCGTGATAAAAAGCAACATCACGAGGAGTTAACTGTGTTAAGTGTGTATAGGGGAGTGGGGGGTTGGACAGATATATTATACAATTTTAAGAGAAAAAATACTGCTGTATAACGTAGGTTGACACCTGCTTAAAATTACATTTGTGGCAAGAAATTAACTTCACAAACTTGAGAAGCTTCTACAGATCGCCACATACAATAACCTGAAAGTTCTCAATTCACAACTTGAGCAAGGGATCCATACAAATTAATATACGAATTGTACCTGAAATTAAATTACCTTTAAATATTATGTATGGTAGACAAGCTATGTACAACACAATTTTAAAAGTGTAGGTTTATGGAGTTCCACTGTTTCTTCCCAGGTGGAACTAGTGGTAAAGAATCCACCTGCCAATGCAGGAGATGCAGGTTTGATTGCTGGGTCAGGAAGATCCCCTGGAGGAGGAAGTGACAACCCACTCCAGTACTCTTGCCTGGGACATCCATGGACAGAGGAACCTGGTGGGCGGCAGTCTGTGGGGTTGCAAAGAGTTGGACATGACTGGGCACTCACTGTTTCTAATAACCGTTTTTTAATGTATGTAGGTTAAGGAGAAAATCCTTAGATTTTTCTTCACCATAAAAAGAAAGAAAAATGTGTGAGGCAGAGAAGGATGCTGAAAGCCATCTATCTGTGGGAGAGAGAATAATGCACTCCCGGCCAGGCCTCAGATACCCATGTCCTTACTCAGGAAACTGTGAATATGTTAGATCACAAAGTAAAAGGGAATATGGTTGCAGGTGGAATTAAGATGAAGTCAGCTGTTTCAAGATAATAAGGTTATTCTGGATTATCTGGGTGGGTCCAGCTCAGTATCCTTAAAATTGTAAGAGGGAAGCAGAAAAGGAAGGAACAGAGAGATGGCAGCATAAGAAGGACCTGGCTGAAACCAAGGTCTGTGGGCTTCAAGAAGCTTGAAAAGTCAAGCAAACAGTTTCTCCCCTTGAACCTCTGGAAAAGACACAGACCTACCGACACCTTGAGTTTCACCTGTGGTATCCATTTTAGACTTTTGATCTCCAGAACTGCAGGATAATTAGTGTTCTTTTAAGCCACTAAGCTTGAGGTTATTTGCTACGGCAGCAATAGAAAACTAATACACCACTGTTGTTCAGCCATGTCCAACTCTTTGCAACCCCATGAACCGCAGCACGCCAGGCTTCTCTGTCCATCAACAACTCCCGGAGTCTGTTCAAATTCAATGTCCATTGAGTCGGTGATGCCATCCAACCATCTCATCCTTTGCCGTCCCCTTCTCTTCCTGCCCTCAATCGTTCCCAGCATCAGGGTCTTTTCCAATGATTCAGCTCTTTGCATGAGCTGGCCAAAGTATTGGAGCTTCAGCTTCAGCCCTTCCAATAAATATTCAGAGTTGATTTCCTTTAGGATTGACTGGTTTGATCTCCTTGCAGTCCAAGGGACTCTCCAGAGTCTTCTCCAATACCACAGTTCAAAAGCATCAATTCTTTGGCACTCAGCCTTCTTTATGGTCCAACTCTCCCATCTGTACATGACAACTGGAAAAACCATAGCTTTGACTATACAATCTGATCTGATATTAATTGTTGTTGTTCAGTTGCTAAGTTGTGTATTACTCCTTGTGATCCCAATGGACTGTACCCCACCAAACTCCTCTGTCCATGAGGAGAAGACAAGAATTCTGGAGTAGGTTGCCATCTCCTTCTCCAGGCGATCTTCCCGACCCAGGGATCAAACCCACATCTCCTGCACTGGCAGGCATGTTCGTCACCACTGAGCCACCTGGCATTAATTATCAAAATTTCTTCTGTAGTAACAGGCTTGGAAACAACACCTGAAAGTAATAATACTGGCTACACTGGATAATAACTAACACAGATGTCTAGACTTCTATCTCTGGGCATGAAGGAGTAACAGGAACCATATCCTCTCACCTAAGACAACCAAACACCCAGATAAAATACATGAAAAGACCTTAAATATCAGTCAACAGAGAATGATGACCTCTAAGAAATGGGAAACAAACAAGGTGACCCTACGACTGGCCCAGCTCACTGCTTTGAGTTACCAAACAGCGAGAGGGATCTGTGACGGAGCCTGGTGGACTCTCCGAGTTGATAAGACAGAGATGAAAGTCCAAGGAAACCAAGGCAGTGAGCGTTCCCAGGGCTCTATGAGAGTTCATACCAGGAAGGAAAGAGCCTCGTAGAGAACTACAGAGGGTCTCCCTCCGTCCTCAGTAAAGTACGGATCAACACCTAAGGTGGGAAAGAGCCACCCAAAGTATTTGAAACAGTGCTGGGCAGCTCACAGAGCCACTTACAGCGCCTGCTCCCACCAGTCAAACTGGAAAACACACATCATGGGGTTCTGCGTTGAGGACACAGGAAGGTCTCGCCTCAGCTGTGGAAAATGACCAGTTGGAGCCCGAACACTGCTCGTGACTCACCTAGCAAATCTTAAAAGCAAGACCCCAAAAAGATCACAAACTGTTCCCAATGAAGTTAACTGCATCAGAGAACAAAGCTATTTCAAGAATACTCCTCGTAATCCAAAAAACCGCACCCAACAAAGTAAAATCTGAAACATCTGGCATCCAGTTAAAGATTACCAAGCATACAGAGAGGTGAGAAAACATGGAACCGCTGGGATAATGACCAACTGAAACCAACCCAGAGCTGGCACAGATGTTAGAATCGGCTGACAAGACCATCTAAAAAGTACTGTAAATGTGTTCCATAAGTTCACAAAGTTAACAAGCAGAGAAGTAAAAGATATAAAAAAGACAAACACTTTTAGAGATGAAAACTGCGACGTATGAGATGAAAAATAACACTGGATGGAACAAAAGGCAGAAAAGAAAAGACTGATTAGCGCCATCGCGCAGGATGCCGACCAGAACTACGACTACGCCAGTAACAGCGTGGTGCTACACCTTGATTCGGGGGACGAGGTGTATGTGAAGCTGGACGGGGGAAAGGCGCACGGAGGCAATAACAACAAGTACAGCACCTTCTCCAGCTTTCTTCTGTACCCGGATTAGAGGGGCAGGGAGCGCGAGGTGGGGTGGCTTCAGGCCGCCCTATGCCCGTGGGGGCGCTCTGTTCCCTGGCGAGGACCACTGTCGCTTCGTGACACTTCCTGACATCGTTGGAAAAGACACACCCCCGCTGTCCTTCCTGCCCCGCTTCCGACCTCCGTGCGTCTGTGACTCGCCAAGCTCCCGGCTGTGCTCCTGGTCCCTGGCCCCAACCCGGGGCGGGAGAGCGGGACGCCCAAGTGGAGAAATGAGCGTGAAACTGAAACCCCAGCCAGGGAGGCGGCAGCGCAGACTTTGCAGAGCTGATTGGACTGGACAGGCCCCGGCGGGATGCCTGAGCGCTTCCAGTCCCCCTCCTCCTCCGAGAGCCCTGAGACTGAGGGCTCCCAGCTCTGGCCACCGAGGTAGGCCAAAGCGAGCACGAGCTCCCTGGGGTGTCCTTCTTTGTGACCTGAAATACTTGTGCAAATGTCCCTGTCCATCAGCTGAAATCCCACCCTCAGCAGAATCCCAGCAATCAGAAAATCCATCTCTACACCGCACTCCCGCCTCAGACCTGCCACGATGCATTAAATTATGTTTCTAGACAAAAAAAAAAAAAAGAAAAGACTGATGAACTTGAAGGCATAGCAATAGTACCTATCCAAAATGAAACACAATGAAAAATACAAAAACTGTAGTACAGTGAGCTGTGGGAACAACTTCAAACTGCCTAATGCATGAATACCTGGAGTCCTCAAAAAGGACAGGAAAAATGTTTGAAAAAATAATACCTGAAATTTCCCCAAAACTTAATGAAAAACAAATCCAGAGATCAAGAAATTCAACAAACACGGAAAAAAACAAAACAAAACTATACTAAGGGACATCAAGTCAAACTGCTTGAAACAAGTTACAAAAAGGAAATCTTAAATTCATCAAAAGAAAAGAAATATTTCATACATAGGAACAAAGACAAAGAGGAACATCAACAGGCACAAAGTACTAAAATTATTTTGCAGGAAAAAAAAGATGAACATCAAGGTTCTCATGGGAAACAAGGGAGAAGAAAGTGAAGGTCACTCTACAGAACTAAAAGAAAGAAACATTTCAACCTACAATTTTATACACAGCAAAAATAGTTTTTAAAAATAAAAGCAAAGTAAGGACATTTTCAGACATACAAAGATCAAAGAAATCATTATTAGCAAATACACTTCAAGAACTGTTCTAGAAAATCTTTCAAGCAGAAGAAAATGATACCTGGTGAAAATACACAAAAGAATGAAAATCACTAGAAAAGGTAATTATAGGTTAATTATATAAATTAAATTATATAAACTAAATGTATATATGTATATGCACATGTATACATATGCAAATCTTTCTAAAAAATCACTGACAGTTTAAATGAAAATAAAAAACGGTAACAATGTATTGTTATAACAAAAAGATCCCTGGTAAATCCCCAAAGGCATCAAAACAAAGATCTCAGTTTCCACCTTAAAACACCAGAAGTAATGAAGTAAGCTGAAAAAAGGAAACAATAAAATCTTAGCAGAAATAGACTTTTAAAGACTAAGGGAGAGAGAAAAAAAGTGAAATCTATTTTTAACAAGAATACTGAAATTGATAAACTTTAGCCAGACAGGTCAAGAAAAATTTGAAAAGACACAAGTTAAAAATATCAGGAATGAAAGAAGTGTCACAGCACAGACTCTACAAATATTCAAAAGATAACAGGAGAACACAACATACAACTTTTTAATAAATCTAATGACTTAAATTGAAAAATCTCTGAAAGATTTTAATTATCAAAGCTCACTAGAAAAAGACAGATAACCTAAATAGCCCTGTGTCTTAAAAGTTGAGATTATGGTTTAAAAAAAAAAAAAGGAAAGAAATTCCAGGCCCAGACAGTTTCAATGATATTATTTGATTGGTATCCACATACTATGGGCAAAATCACCAATTCTATGCTGACTCTTTTAAAAAATTAAAAAGGAAAAGATACCTTTCAACTACTTCTATGAGGCCAGTATTACTCTGATACCAAAAGCAAAGATATTACCAAAAAAAAAAAAAAAAACCAGAATACTATTCCTCATGACTACAGACATAAAAATGCTAAACAAAATTTTAGCCAAAAAACCCAATAATATATTATAAGGATAATACATCATGGTCTAGGTTGAGAAACTCAAGGTTAGTGATTCACTGTACTATTAAAAACAAAACAAAATCCGAACAGCTACATAAAAAGCTGTTTGATAAATGCAACGTACATTCCTGTTAAAACCATCATCTAACCAGACATCAGGGATTTCCACTCTTTCTATTAAACTTTGCACTGGAGGTTACAGCCAGTACAATCAGGCAAGAAAGATAAAAAGTATACAGACTGGGAAAGAGGAACTGCCTTTATTTCAGACATAATCATCTATGTAGAAACTTACAATGAAATCTACAAAAGACCTATTAGAATTAACAAGTCTTTTAGGAGGATTAGAGAATACAAGATTAATATATGAGAATCAGTTTAGGTCTATATTCTAGCAATAAACAATCAGAAAATTTAAAATACCATTTAGAATAGGATAAAAAATATGAAATGCTTGGAGACACATCTGACCAAAGAAAGATATTTAAGACCTTTAAACTGCAAACTACAAAATACTGCTGACATATTCACACATACACACACACACACACCTTTATTCATTCATCTGTTGATGGACATTAGGCAGTTTCCATGTCTTGGCTATAGTCAACAGTGAAGCTATGAATACTGGGGTACATGTATCTTTTCCATTTAGTGTTTTCTGCAGATATATGGTCAAGAGTGTGATTGCTGGATCATATGGTAGCTCTATTTTTAGTTTTTTGAGGAACCTCTATACTGTTTCCCACAGTGGCTGTATCAATTTAGTTCAGTTCAGTCACTCAGTCATGTCTGACTCTGCAACTCCATGGAATGCAGCACGCATTCCCTATCCATCAACAACTCCTGAAGCCTGCTCAAACTCATGTCCATCGAGTCGGTGATGCCATCCAACCATCTTATCCCCTGACGTCCCCTTCTCCTGCCTTCAGTTTTTCCCAGCATCAGAGTCTTTTCCAATGAGTCAACTCTTCGCATGAGGTGGCCAAAGTATTGGAGCTTCAGCTTCAGTATCAGTCCTTCCAATGAATATTCAGGGCTAATTTCCTTTAGGATTGACTGGTTTGATCTCCTTGCTGTCCAAGGGGTCCTCAAGAGTCTTCCCCCACACCACAGTTCAAAAGCATCAATTCTTTGGTGCTCGGTTTTCTTTAGAGTCCAACTCACATCCATACATGACTACTGGAAAAAACATAGCCTTGACTAGACGGACCTTTGTCAGTAAAGTAACGTCTCTGCTTTTTAATATGTTGTCTAGGTTGGTCATAGCTTTACTTCCAAGGAGCAAGCGTATTTTAATTTCATGGCTGCAGTCACCATCTGCAGTGATTCTGGAGCACAAGAAAACAAAGTCTCTCACTGTTTTCATTGTTTCACCATCTATTTGCCATGAAGTGATGGGACTGGATGCCATGATCTTAGTTTTTTCTGAATGCTGAGTTTTACGCCCGCTTTATCACTCTCCTCTTTTACTTTCATCAAGATGCTCTTCAGTTCCTCTTCACTTTCGCCATACAGGTGGTGTCATCTGCATCTCTGTGGTTATTGGTATTTCTCCCTGCAATCTTGATTCCAGCTTGTGCTTCATCCAGCCAACAATTCGCATGATGTACTTTGCAAATAATAAGCAGGGTGACAATATACAGCCTTGATGTACTCCTTTCCCAATTTGGAAGCAGTCTGTTGCTCCATGTCCAGTTCTAACTGCTGTTTCTTGACCTGCAATACAGATTTCTCAGGAGGCAGGTAAGGTGGTCTGGTATTTCCATCTCTTCCAGAATTTTCCAGTTTGTTGTGATCTACACAGTCGAACACTTTGGCATAATCAACAAAACAGAAGTAGATGTTTTTCTGGAATTCTCTTGCTTTTTCAATGATCCAACGGATGCTGGCAATTGATTTCTGGTTCCTCTGCCTTTTCCAAATCCAGTTCAAATATCTGGAAGTTCTTGGTTCATGTACTGTTGAAGCCTGGCTTGGAAAATTTTGAACATTACTTTGCTAGCATGTGAAATGAGTGCAACTGTGTGGTAGTTTGAGCATTCTTTGGCATTGCTCTTCTCTGGGATTGGAATGAAAACTGATCTTTTCCAGTCCTGTGGCCACTGCTGACTTTTCCAAATTTGCTGGTATATTGAGTGCAGCACTTTCACAGCATCATCTTTTAGGATTTGAAATAGCTCAACTGGAATTCCATCACCTCCACTAGCTTTGTTCATAGTGATGCTTCCTAAGGCCCACCTGACTTCTCATTCCAGGATGTCTAGCTCTAGGTGAGTGATCACACCATCATGATTATCTGGGTCATAAAGATCATTTCTGTATAGTTCTTCTGTGTATTCTTGCCACCTCTTCTTGATATCTCTGCTGCTATTAGGTCCATACCGCTTCTGTTCTTTATTGTGCCCATCTCTGCATGAAATGTTCCCTTGGTATCTCTAATTTTCTGGAAGAGATCTCTAGTCTTTCCCATTCTCTTGTTTTCCTCTATTTCTTTGCATTGATCACTAAGGAAGGCTTTTCTATCTCTCCTTGCTATTCTTTGGAACTCTGCATTCAAATGGGTAATCTTTCCTTTTCGCTTCTCTTCTTTTCTCAGCTATTTGTAAGGCCTCCTCAGACAACCAATCTGACTTTTCGCATTTCTTTTCCTTGGGGATGGTCTTGATCACTGCCTCCTGTACACAAACCTGATCACAAACCTCCATCCACAGTTCTTCAGGCACTCTATCAGACCTAGTCCCTTAAATCTATTTCTCACTTCCACTGTATAATCATAAGGGATTTGATGTAGGTCATACCTGAATGGTCTAGTGGTTTTCCCTACTTTCTTCAATTTAAGTCTGAATTTGGCAATAAGGAGCTCATGATCTGAGCCACAGTCAGGTCCCGGTCTTGTTTTTGCTGACTGTATAGAACTTCTCCATCTTTGGCTGCAAAGAATATAATCAATCTCATTTCGATATTGACCGTCTGCTGATGTCCGTGCGTAGTCTTCTCTTGTAATGCTGGAAGAGGGTTTTTGCTATGCCAGTGCGTTC
Source organism: Odocoileus virginianus (assembly GCF_023699985.2). NCBI lineage: Eukaryota > Metazoa > Chordata > Mammalia > Artiodactyla > Cervidae > Odocoileus > Odocoileus virginianus. Next base: position 3,339,929 of record NC_069675.1, read on the forward strand.
TCTTGGGAAAACTCTGTTGGCCTTTACCCTGCTTCATTTTGTACTCCAAGGTCAAATTTGCCTGTTACTCCAGATATCTCTTGACTTCCTACTTTTGCATTCCAGTCCCCTATGATGAAAAGGACACATTTTTGGGTGTTAGTTCTAGAAGGTCTTGTACATCTTCATAGAACTGTTCAACTTCAGCTTCTTCAGCATTACTGGTTGGAGAATAGACTTGAATTTCTGTGATACTGAATGGTTTGCCTTGGAAACGAACAGAGATCATTCTGTCATTTTTGAGATTGTATCCAAGTACTGCCTTTTGGACTCTTCTGTTGACTATGAGGGCTACTCCATTTCTTTTAAAGGATTCCTGTCCACAGTAGTAGATATAATGGCCATCTGAGTTAAATTCACCCATTCCAGTCCATCTTCTTTAGTTCACTGATTTCTAAAATGTTAATGATCACTCTTGCCATCTCCTGTTTGACCCCTTCTAACTTACCTTGATTCACGGATCTAACAATGCAGGTTCCTATGCAATATTGCTCTTTACAGCATCGGACCTTGCATCACCAGTCATATCAACAACTGGGCATTGTTTTCACTTTCACTGTCTTTTCATTCTTTCTGGAGTTATTTCTCCCCTCTCCTCCAATAGCATATTGGGCAGCTACTGACCTAGGGAGTTCATCTTTTGGTGTCCTATCTTTCTGCCTTTTCATACTGTTTATGGAGTTCTCAAGGCAAGAATACTGGAGTGGTTTGCCACTGCCTGCTCCAGTGGACCATGTTTTGTCAGAACTCTGCACCATGAGCCATCTGTCTCGGGTGGCCCTATGTGGCATGGCTCATCGATTCACTGAGTTAGAGAAGGCTGTGGTCCATGTGATCAATTTGATTAGTTTTCTGCGATTATCCTGTCAGGGACAGGATACAGCTCTTTATTTAAACTGGGCAGTGTGGTGGTGTGTCGCAGAAAGATGTAGTACTTAAATTTAAAACAGAAATATACAAATACATCTGTGAAGAAAAAAAACCCCAGAAAATCAAGAAACAGATCCAAGAATGCAATACAATTTACATGAAAACGAAATACTGTGTATAATTCAATGAGTGGTATTAAGACAACTACGTATTTGAGAAAAATAGATTCCCTAATAGCAACAAACTGTGAAGAAATAGAAATTTGCATTTAGAAGTAGAAGTATGAAGATATAATACTGGTGAACTTATCACCTTTATGCACAGAGCTTTTTAGACATAACAACAAAAGCAGAAGCCAAGAAGGAAAAGAGTGACATATTTGGTCAGTAAATTTTTAAATAATAACAATAAATAGAAAATTAAAACAAATAATCCAAATGTTAATGGAACTGGGAAAAATATGAACTCCTTAAACGTTCACTTACGTCAAAAAGAAAAATTCAAACACCAATGGAAAGACGTGATTAAACAACAGAAAAGAAATACAAATAGCCAGCAAATGTGTAGAAGTGTTCAGTCTTACCAATTTTTCTTTTTTTAATGTGCTGGGCACTGTGCTAAGGGCTTGACACCCAGTACCATGGTAAATCTCTGCAGTAACTCCATGAGCATGCATGCTAAGTTGATTCAGTCATGGTTGACCCTTTGCAACCCCATGGACTATAGCCTGCCAGGCTCTTGTCCATTGGATTCTCCAGGCAAGAACACTAGCATGGGTTTCTATGCCCTCCTCCCGGGGATCTTCCCGACCCAGGGATGGAACTCGCGTCTCTTAGATTCTTACACTAGCAAGCGGATTCTTTACCACTAGCGACACCTGGGAGGTTCAACTCCACGAGAGAAGTACTATTATCTATTATTACCCTGATTGATTGGCTCCAGCTTAAAGTGAAAGTGAAGTCGCTCAGTCATGTCCGACTCTTTGCAACCCCATGGACTGTAACCTACCAGGTTCCTCCACCCATGGTATTTTCCAGGCAAGAATACTGGAGTGGGTTGCCATTTCCTTCTCCAGGAGATCTTCCCAACCCAGGGATTGAACCCAGGTCTCCCACACTGTAGGCTGATGCTTTACCATCTGAGCCACCAGGGAAGTCCAAAAGGTAGTGAACTTGAGACAGACAGAGATTATCTCTACTTACCTGCCCTCACACAGCGAGAAAGCAGGAGATGACCAGAGCCACACTCGGAATCACTGTTTCTACCTCTTAACTTTCTACCTCCTCTGGACCTCCCTCTCATTAATGTAGATAACTCACAGAGTGAGTCTGGTATGTTCTTCCTAGCCCATCTCCTTGCCATGCAGAGTAGAATGGTGATTCCCAGAATTCCTTTCTTGTGATCACTTCGACTTGGGTTCATAAACAGAATCCTGCCATGGGTCACCCAGAATTTCGAGCCTATGTGATCTTGGTATCTCAGCTGGAGCTCTATCCCTCCTCCCTCTGAACCTGAGATACATCTTATACCTACTCCATCACTCAGCCTGATAACCATGGTTAAGAAACACTAGCAATTTTTAAAAATCAACTAAACAAAGGGGTACCTTTTACTGCCAAGTGAGCAAGGACTTTAAAGAAGGGCTTCCCCAGTGGCTCAGTGGTAAGGAACCTGCCTGTCAATGCAGGAGACACAGGTTCAATCCCTGGATCAGGAAGATTCCTTGGAGAAGAAAACGGTAACCCACGCCAGGATTCTCTTCTGGAAAATTCCATGGACAGAGGAGCCCGGCAGGCCACAGTCCATGGGGTTGCAGAGTCAGACATGACTGAGCACACACGTAAGAGCTGATGTGGGAAAACTGGCACCCTCACATGTGTTGCTGAAATGTACCAAGTGATACGTCCAAGACAATACGACAGTATCTGTTTTCTTAATGGGGAGCAGGGGGAGGAAAAGGGAGAAGAAGGAAGAGAGATTATGACTGAGAGTGGCTCTTTCTACTTGATAGATTACAGAAATTTTCTCAATTTAGTGGTGGTGGTGTAGTCACCAAATTGTGTCTGACTCTTGCAACGCCATGGACTGTGGCCTGCCAGATTCCTTTGTCCATGGGATTCTCCAGGCAAGAATACTGGAGGGGGTTGCCATTTCCTTCTCCAGGGGATCTTCCCGACCCAGGGATCAAACCCAGGTCTCCTGCATTGCAGGCAGATTCTTTACCAACTGAGCTACAAGGGAAGCCCTTTCTCAATTTACTCATCCATATTTTACAATGCTTCATTTTTATAACCAACATGAACTTTTTTGTGAAATTAAAAATTTTTCCAAACTGACCTCTAAGTTGTATGCACAAGAAGAACCATTACATATTATACTGTCTCATTTTACTGGAGATTAAAATTTTGTTTTATACTATCACAAATAAGCACACACACCACCACCACCCCCTCCCCCCTCCAAGCAGTACTGATAATAACAAGGAATTGTAGTCAAGAACAAACAGATTTAGGGAAAGTAGGAAAAACAACTGTGGTGGTCCCCACATGGCATAAATGTGAGGATGAAAAGAGATAAGGCTTGTAAAGCAATCAGTACAGTGCTTGGCACAAAAAAAGTACTAGATAAACATTAGCAATCATCATCAAGTAATTCTAGGCATTACCAATCACAGGCAATAACTGCTTACATTAATATGCTCCTGAAATGGTACACAGCATCATCTTTCAGGATTTGAAATAGCTCAAGTGGAATTCCATCACCTCCACTAGCTTTGTTTGTAGTGATGCTTTCTAAGGCCCACTTCACTTCACATTCCAGGATATCTGGCTCTAGGTGAGTGATCACATCATCGTGATTATCTGGGTCATGAAGATCTTTTTCATACAGTTCTTCTGTGTATTCTTGCCACCTCTTCTTAATATCTTCTGCTTCTGTTAGGTCCATACCATTTCTGTCCTTTATCAAGCCCACCTTTGCATGAAATGCTCCCTTGGTATCTCTAATTTTCTTGAAGACATCTCTAGTCTCTTCCATTCTATTGTTTTCCTCTATTTCTTTGCATTGATCACTGAGGAAGGCTTTTTTATCTCTCCTTGCTATTCTTTGGAACTCTGCATTCAAATGGGTATATCTTTCCTTTTCGCTTCTCTTCTTTTCTCAGCTATTTGTAAACCCTCCTCAGACAGCCATTTTGCTTTTTTGCATTTCTTTTTCTTGGGGATGGTCTTAATCCCTGTCTCCTGTACAATGTCACGAACCTCCATCCATAGTTCATCAGGCACTCTGTCTATCAGATCTAGTCCCTTAAATCTATTTCTCACTTCCACTGTATAGTCCTAAGGGATTTGATTTAGGTCATACCTGAATGGCCTAGTGGTTTTCCCTACTTTCTTCAATTTAAGTCTGAATTTGACAATAAAGAGTTCATGATCTGAGCCACAGTCACCTCTTGGTCTTGCTTTTGCTGAGTGTATAGAGCTTCTCCATCTTTGGCTGCAAAGAACATAATCAATCTGATTTCGGTGCTGACCATCTGGTGATGTCTATGTGTAGAGTCTTCTCTTGTGTTGGAAAATTTGGAAAACTCAGCAGTGGCCACAGGACTGGTAAAGGTCAGTTTTCATTCCAATCCCAAAGAAAGGCAATGCCAAAGAATGCTCGAACTACCGCACATTTGCACTCATCTCACACGCTAGTAAAGTAATGCTCAAAATTCTCCAAGCCAGGCTTCAGCAATACGTGAACCGTGAACTTCCAGATGTTCAAGCTGGTTTTAGAAAAGTCAGAGGAACCAGAGATCAAATTGCCAACATCTGTTGGATCATCAAAAAAGCAAGAGAGTTCCAGAAAAACATCTATTTCTGCTTTATTGACTATGCCAAAGCCTTCGACTGTGTGGATCACAATAAACTGTGGAAAATTCTGAAAGAGATGGGAATACCAGACCATCTGACCTGTCTCTTGAGAAACCTGTATGCAGGTCAGGAAGCAACAGTTAGAACTGGGCATGGTACAACAGACTGGTTCCAAATAGGAAAAGGAGTACGTCAAGGCTGTATATTGTCACCCTGCTTGTTTAACTTATATGCAGAGTACATCATGAGAAACACTGGGCTGGAAGAAGCACAAACTGGAATCAAGATTGCCAGAAGTATCAATAACCTCAGATACGCAGATAACACCACTCTATGGCAGAAAGTGAAGAGGAACTTTTTAAAAAGCCTCCTGATGAAAGTGAAGGAGGAGAGTGAAAAAGTTGGCTTAAAGCTCAACATTCAGAAAACTAAGATCATGGCATCTGGTCCCATCACTTCATGGGAAAAAGATGGGGAAACAGTGGAAACAGTGGCAGACTTTATTTTTGGGGGGCTCCAAAATCACTGCAGATGGTGACTGCAGCCATGAAATTAAAAGACGCTTACCCCTTGGAAGGAAAGTTATGACCAACCTAGATAGCGTATTTAAAAGCAGAGACATTACTTTGCCAACAAAGGTCCATCTAGTCAAGGCTATGGTTTTTCCAGTGGTCATGTATGAATGTGAAAGTTGGACTATAAAGAAAGCTGAGCACCAAAGAATTGATGCTTTTGAACTGTGGTGTTGGAGAAGACTCTTGAGAGTCCCTTGGACTGCAAGGAGATCCAACCAGTCCATCCTAAAGGAGATCAGTCCTGGGTGTTCATTGGAAGGACTGATGCTGAAGCTGAAACTCCAAACTTTGGTCACCTGATGGGAAGAGCTGATTCAGTGGAAAAGACCCTAGTGCTGGGAAGGATTGGGGGCAGGAGGGGAAGGGGGCAACAGAGGATGAGATGGCTGGATGGCGTCACCGACTTGATGGACATGGGTTTGGGTAGACTCCAGGAGCTGGTGATAAGACAGGGAAGCCTGGCATGCTGCGGTTCACGGGGTCACAAAGAGTTGGACACAACTGAGCGATTGAACTGACTGAAATGGTACAAAGGCAAACTTGTATAAGAATTATCATTTCATATATACTTTTTATTCATTCTGGTTCATCTTTACGAACCATCTTTATGGTTTACTGCTTCTCCTACCAAGTCAGAACTCGGTGTGTTGAACTCCCTAAAATGCTGGGTCCAGGAGGACTATGACCCTACCCCTTAACCTCCAGAAGCTCAAGATCCTATACAACTATAAATAAACTCAGATGAAGCCAAGCACAAACTGACAATCTTCAGAAATTGTTTTCTATTTACAAGAATCTTCAGGATTCCAATAAAATTAGATTTGTCAGCCGGTTCTCTTCTTACTCTCGTGTCTTATCAACACTATTCTCAGTAACCTATTTCTGAGTCCAGCCATAACCCAAGAGAAGTCCCCAGCATGATGAGATCAACTTATAAACATGAAATAACTTGCTTACCTGTGAAACATAACTACTGCTGCACTAACCCCGAAAAGAGACATTACCTCTCGACGGTGCTAACTGCTATTCCACTCTCCATCTGCATCAAGGAGCAATGCTTCAACATGAGCCCATGTCACCAACTCATGCCGTATTTTTTAAGTGATCCAGGGCTTCCTTGGTGGCTCAGTGGTAAAGAATCCACCTGCCAATGCAGGAGGCATGGGTTTGATCCTTGATCTGGGAGGATCCCACATGTCCAGGAGCAAAACTAAGCCCGTATGCCACAACTACTGAGTCTGTGGCTCTAGAGCCCAGAAGCCACAACTACTAAGCCCACGTGTGCAACAATGAAGACCGGGGCCTGTGCTCCCCAGAGCCTGTGCTCTGCAAGGAGAAGCCACGGCCGTGAGAAACCCAGGCAACACTAGGAGAGAGCAGCCCCTGCTTGCCACACCTACAGAAAGGCCTGAATAGCAACAAAGACCCAGCACAGCAAAAAACAACTTTTTCTATTTTTAAAAGAGCCACATCTAAAAGTTTAGTAAGGCGATCCAGTCTGAAAAGCACACTGCCCTCTCTCACACATCGCTTAGACACGAAGTAAAATTTTAGAATGACAAATGTAAACCATATTTCAAAGCTCTTCACATAATACAGGTAAGTTTTAGAAAGCATCTTCGTACCAGAAACAATTCCCTAGGAAAATCTGCTGCTTCCAGTGTAATCATTCCCCCCAAAGAAAACCTAAGTAGAGCCTGTGCTATATCATGAATGCAAACTGCAAATTAATTTCTATCAGCAGAGTTGGCTTAGGCTATTTCTCAAATTTACTGCTGAGATGGGTTTTTACTAGTGCCTGTTTTGATTCAAATGTACACTGCAAGTACACAGGAATAAAATTAGTTGTTAAGAATCAAAGTTAGAATGTCACATCATTTATAATCATAACTGATTAAAAACATAGCCACAAATTGTTAAAACTTGAGAGGGCTTAAAATATATTTCATTTTATGGGCAAGTAATCTAAGGAAATAACTTAAGCATGCAGAAGTTATGTCTCAAAAGCAGAGCATAGTTCTTTTAATCAAAAACTAGAAGTTCACAATTCTTAATCATACAATGCACTCTGATTTAGAGTAGCATCAAAAAGAATGAAACATCTAGGAATAAATCTAATAACCAAGGGGGTGAAAGACTTGCACACTGCAAACCACAAAACACTGCTGAAAGAAAACAAACAGGACACAGACAAGCGGAAAGACTATCCCATGCTCGTAACTCCAGGATGTAATACTGTTAAGGTATCAGTGTTACACAAAGCAATCTACAGGTTCAATGCAAACCTACCAAAACCACAACAGCATTTTTTGCATAAATAGAAAAATCCATATGGGATCTCAAGGGAACCCAAACAGCCAATCTTGAAAGAGAACAAAGGTTAAGGTCCCACACTTTCTGATTTCAAAACAGAGTTATAGTAATCAAAACAGTGTGGTTGGTACTAGTAAAAAGAGAGATAAATATATCAGTGGAGGTAACAGAGAACCCAGGAATAAGCTCTCATGTACATGGTCACAGGATCTTCACACAAGGGTTTTAAGACCACTGAACAGGGAAAGGACAGTCTCCTCAACATATGGTGCTGGGAAAACTGGACATCCATGTGCAAAAGAATGAATCTGGACCTTTATCTTACATCATGGACAGAAATTAACTCATAATGAATATCAAAATGTTAAGACCTCAAACTGTAAAAGTCCTATAAGAAAATATTATAGGGAAAGGCTTCATGACACTGGACTTGGCAATGTTTTCTTGGAAATGGTATCAAAAGCACAGCTAACAAAGGCAAAAATAAATAAATGAGACTACGTTAGACATAAAAAATTCTGTGCATCGAAGACTACAATCCTAAAAGGCAACTTACAAAATAGAAGATAACTGCAAATCATCTAACTGATAAAGGATTAATATCCAGAATATATAAAGAACTCCTACAACTCAACAAAAATAACCCAATTAAAAAATGGGCAATGGACTTGAACAATTATTTCTCCAAAAAAGATACAGACGTGGCCAACAAGCATGTGAAAAGCTACTCAGTATCAATTATTACAGAAATGCAAATCAAAACCACAATGAGATATCACCATATATACATTAGGATGGCCATTACCAAAAAAGAAAAAAGAACAAGTTTTGGTGAGGATGTGAAGAAACTAAATCTTTGTGAGCTGCTGCAATGGAAACCAGTATGGCAGTTGTTCAACAAATTAAAAATAGAACTATCATATGACCCAGCAAGCCCACTTCTGGGTATATACCTAAAAGAATTAAAAGCAGGATCTCAAAGAGACATTTGCCCACATATTCACAGCAATATTATTCAGAACAGTCAAGAAGTGGAAGCAACCCAAATGTCCAATGTCCACTGATGGATAAATGGATAAACAAAATGGAAAAATTACACACACACACACGATTAACCAACCTTAACAGGGGGAAGATATCCTGTCACATGCTATGACATGATGAACCTTGAAGACAATATGCTAAGTCAACTAAGCCAGTCACAAAAAGACAAATTCTCCATGATTCCACTGATACTAGGTACTACTGAACTAGGAGCTTTAAAATGGCTAGGATGGTAAATTTTATGTGTTGTTGTTGTTTTAACCACAATTATACAGAGGAATAAAGAAAGAAACTGGGTCTGACGCTCTATCATGACAGATCATGTCAAGGATCATCTTAGACCTTAGACATTTTTCAGACCTTTGCTCTAGGTGCTATATTCAACAGAATGAAACAAGCAAAGAATAATAGTTTTCTAAATATCTTTCTAAAGAAATCACACAGGAATCAAAGACTGACCTACTACAGATAATAATGATTGCCTAATCCAAAAAATCCCTTCACTAGAATGAACAAAGCACCAGGAATGAACTTCTGGAGTCCCTTCCAAGAATCCTAACAGAAGTCTAAGGGACTTCCCTGGTGATCCAGGGCTAAGACTCTACAGTCCCGATACAGAGGGCCCAGGTTCAATCCCTGGTCAGGGAATTAGATTTCACATACTGTACCTACGGTCTGGTGCAGTCAAATAAATAAAGAAGTCTGAATGAGATTTCACCATTGTCAAAAACTGATGCCACTACTAGCCTTTGGATCTTCTCCATTTCCTTTTAACACAGGTCCAGCTTCTGAGACTATCCACATGTCTTGACTAACTGGTCATACCAATCTAGAACTAAGGAGTATGTGAATCACAGAAGACAATGTCATTTTTTTAGATTTCTTTTTTTTTTTTTTAATGTGGATCACTTTTAAAGTCTTTATTGAATTTGCTACAATACTGCTTCTATTTTATGTTTTGGTTTTTTGGCTGAAAGGCAAGTGGGATCTAACCCATGACCCCTGTGTTGGAAGGCGAAGTCTTAACCAGGGAAGTCCCATATACAATGTTAATTTTAACCTAAGCAATATACCAGGTACCTAAATATCAAGGGCAGAGAGTCGAGTCAGTGGCTTCCAATATTGAACACGTGTTACATGGATTATTCATTCATGGGTTTTCCCTGGTTTCTTTTTAAGAATATGCACAATCCAGATGGCCTATGATCATTTTTTTTTCCATTTATTTTTATTAGTTGGAGGCTAATTACTAATTACCTAAGATCATTTTAATGGTTAAGAAGTTGATAGAGTTATGGATGTTTATGGTTTTCTTTCTTAAAAGCTGCACCTCACTTGAATATTTAACATGCTGGTTTTGCACAAACTGGAAGGACAGTTTTTTTTTTAATAATCTTTATTTATTTTTATTTTCTGGCTGCTCTGGGTCTTTGTTGCTGTGTGAGGACTTTCTCCAGATGCAGCGAGCGGGGGCTACTCTTCATCGCAGAGCACTGACTTCTCGTTGCGGGGCACAGGCTTCAGTCAGGAGCGGCCCCAGCCTCTAGGACACAGGCTCAGTAGTTGTGGCGCGCGGGCTGAGCTGTTCCTCAGCATGTGGGATCTTCCTGGACCAGGAACTGAACCCCCGTCCCCTGCAACGGCAGGTGGATTCTTACCCACTAGACCACTGGGAAGTCCAGGACTGTTCACTAACCAGTTAGTATACAACAAAACCTACGACCTTATATACCCATGTAGGATTGAATAGCTTGGCTCAAGGGAAAGATGGCCTGCAACGACAAAACCTGCCAGCTCTGTTACCTTGGAAACATTCCTTAATTTCTCTGTGCCTGTTTCACGATCTGTAAATTGGGGTTTTATGAGAATATAAAATCTTAAAATCCAGAAATAACAAAAGTGATGGTTTAGATAAGTGTATGTTACTCATTTTAGTTACAAGGGAAAGCAACATGTAGGGCAGAAAAATGTGGTGTCACTCTATGTCTTACCAGAGCAGAACTGCTAATGGTACCTGAATCCAAGTTCAATCCAGAACTCAGATATGAGAACAGGAGGATGAGGTCATTCAAGACAAACTTCCATTTAAAACAAAACGCCTGCCCTGTCCACACTGCAGATGTTGATAGAGGTTCTGTCTCACAGAAATTCTGGCCTGGGTGAAGAAGGACCCCCACAAAGGAATTTAGGTAGCTCAGTGAGGCAGTACCTGATTAAGCACCAAAATGAATGACAGCTGAATAACAAAGACAATACAAATTTGGAGAAGGGATGGCAAAATGAAGGGAAGTAGAGACAGCTGGGAGGTGAGGACCCCCCAGCAATGCCCCAGTCTGGAGGCTGTGGGCAAGCTGCCCAAGGAAGTTTACAGACACTGATGCCACTTGATAAATGACATCAGTTTCTTGGTCAGAAACGAGACCAACGTGGCAGACAGAATAATCAAGGCGTTAACAAAAACTGGGAAACTGGACGTGGCATCAAACAATTCTGCTCTGGACACAGCAGTGTGTGCTGGTCACCAGACACACACGAGAGGGAAGCCGGCCAACGGGGACCCAGAGAGCATCGATTGGGAGCGGGGCAGGATGACGACCAAGAAGTACAAAGCCACAGAAGTGAAGGGAGAGAAGTTCTAAGAAGCTATCGACAGTGCCCAGTGCTGCTTACCACAGATAAGGAAAAACTCAGCCAGAGAAAAAAGGCATCTCCCACTGACGGGGCCAATCAGAGAGCTCAAGCCACAGGCAGATGAAGGAGAACTTTTAAAATATCAAGCACCTGGCAATGATTTCATTTCTCTCCAAGAGTAGCTTGGCTTATGACTCTACTCTGGATGATAACAAATTAATGATTTTACACCTACTCCCCAAAAGTTGATTTTTTGGGGGCATGGATCTCTGAGGATGGTGGCAAGGATTACAAAGAGGAGGAAACAGTCCTCAGCAAGAGAAAGAGGGAGCATACTGTTTTCAACTACAGTATTTCATTACTGCCCAGTACAGATCTGGGCAGTAATGAACAGCTTTTAGTAAAAAGCAAGCGACCAAAGTTCCTTAATGGAGCACTATGAATGAATGTGGGCTTCCCAGGTGGCCCAGTCATAAAGAATCCTCCTGACAATGTAGGAGACCTGGGTTTGATTCCTGGGTAGGGAAGATCCCCTGGTGAAGGAAATGGCAACCCACTCCGGTATTCTTGCCTGGGAAATCCCATGGACAGAGGAGCCTGGTGGGCTATAGTCCATGGGGTCGCAAGAGAGTCAGACAAGACTCAGAAACTAAATAATAACATGAATAAATATTCTACTTGCTAGGCTCTAAATTAAAAAGTAATCACTCCACCCTCATGCAAAGGATAAAAACATCTCACTCTTTAGAAAATCACTCTTAAAAAACATGTTTACATTAGAAAGTAAAAATTCAATAAAAAGAAAGTAAATACCACTCCTGATCAATCTACCATCTAAGACAAAAATCCTCACCAAATTAGGTTTTTAATCTCTTTTCTTCTGGCTTTTATTCCTAAGCACTTTCTGTTCATATGCTTTGAAGACAGAACACTTTTATACCCTCCTTTTGCACTTCTGTCACAAACACAGCTTAAAACAAAAATCTGTGCATGAAACAAAAGTATCTGGAAGACAAAAGTCCTAAGAAAGACTGTCAAACTTCACCCTGCCATAAATCGCCAATTAGTGATAATAACATGTGAAATTGTCACAGCCTTAAACAATCACATTTCTGAAAATTTACCCAACTTCATATTTACTACAGAAAATGTAGCTTGATATTCATAAAAAAATTAAAAGACAACCATGCCCCCAAAACACATTTCACAATGAAACTGTATTATAGATGATATATGATGCTTTTTTTGAAGAGGGCATGGCAACCCATTCCAGTATTCTTGCCTGGGAAATCCCAAGGACACAGGAGCCTGGAAGGCTACAGTCCATAGCGCCACAAAGAGTCATACACAACTGAGGAGACTTTGCATGCATGATGCTTTTTTAAAAAGTTTTTATTTATTGGGTAATAATGAATGGGCTGACGTACAAATAAAAATAAATGTTGGATGTTTAACATATACATACATATTTTCACTATGTTTTTAATATATTTTCACTACACCATCCCCCTATTTTCACTCTTCTCAATATCTAGATCTTAGCTTCAAGGAATGCTGGATGCCAGCAAGAACAAGCAATTAAGTTGTAATAATTACAGTAACTTCTACCTTGGAGAACTCTTTCAAAGTCCTTACAAACTACAGAGCACAGTCAAAACATCCTTAAAGGTCCCCTTTTCTCTAGACTAGTGAAACACATCCTCAAAGATCAGTGAAGACAGATGTTAAGATATAGGAGTGTTAAGACATACAGGAAAGCTGAGCATCAAATCGATGCTTTTGAACAGTGGTGTTGGAGAAGACTCTTGAGAGTCCCTTGGACTGCAAGGAGATCCAACCAGTCAATCCTAAAGAAAATCAGTCCTGAATACTCACTGGAAGGACGGATGCTGAAGCTCCAATACTTTGGCCACCTGATGTGAAGAGCTGACTCATTTGAAAAGACCCTGATGCTGGGAAAGACTGAAGGCGGGAAGAGAAGGGGACGACAGAGCATGAGATGGTTGGATGGCATCACCGACTCAATGGACATGAGTCTGAGTAAACTCCAGGAGTTGGTGATGGACAGGGAGGCATGGCACGCTGCAGTCCATGGGGTCACAAAGAGTCAGACACGACTGAGTGATTGAACTGAACTGAAGACATACAGGATGTTAAGACAAAGGTTGCCGCATGCTTCTGACTTAAAATTAACAACACCAGGTCCAAACATGAAACCTGCATTAGGTAATCTAGAAATTTCTGCTGCTTTTCTTTAGAAGATGATGAGTTTTACTTAGTTTTGAAGATTTTCCAGTGAAATTCGGCTGCAGTAGAAATATACTAACATACGAGATACCCAGAGAACCATCATTAAAATTGCAGGTAAGTCTTAGCTTTAAAAAGTTAAGGTAGTTTATACTACCAAAATAAAACCACACAAAAAATCCTCAGGATGTAAATGGACAGAGTGAATTCAGCTGCCTTCAGAAGTCTGCCCAGATTTGCTGAGAAAAAATTCAAAACAACTCCCTTTGGGGGGCAAACGGTGCCAAACTTGCAGTATCACATTCATATAAGAAAATCAATCTCACGTCTCCTATTTAAACAAAAACTACTAGAATGTGATCACCAAGGAGTCTGAAAGCACTGGCCAATTTTGGAGCTATCTTCCTGGAATATTTGATTAGAATCAGATCCATTTATGATGGGCAGAGTCCTATGTTCTACGTAAGTACTGTCAATATCTTGAATAGCTAGTTTCTCTGTTCAAATAGTTCATATAGACACAACACAGGCCAGAAAAGGTGTCTGATTCTGCCAGGACCACTGGCTGATTCAACCCCATCTTTTCATTCTTGTACACCGGGGCGAATTCTCCTCCCCTGACCCTTACATTTATGGGTATTAGAGAGATGTGCTAAAACTTATAAACCACACAAAAGGGAAATGAGCAAATATAAATTAGTCTGATACTTCTCAAACAAAGGATTTTTCTTAAGTATACACCAAGAATTAGCATAAAAAATAGCTGCTGGAAAAATAAGCAGAAGGACAATACAAACTTAATGTTTTACTGGACTCAATCATTTTAGTTCCCTGTGTTAACGACCCATGAATATAATTACTCCCTCAAACAAATGTTAAATGCCTACTGTGTGCCTGGCACTGTGTAAGGTAATCCAAGGAAGACAAAAACCAGGACACCTGCCAAGCACTACTTTAAACTCAAGGAGACATTAACTTATTGTACCATTTCAGATTTACTGGACACACAAACTACATGCCAGGCTGTGCTGGGTGCCATGGCCATACGAGAACCAATCAACTACAGATCTGCAACCAAAGATGAACTGTGACAATTCCAGGCCTGACTAGTCCTAAAGCAGCAATATTTCATTCAAGAAATAATCTTGCCTCTGTAGACGAATCCTTTCCACAGACAGCAATTCTTTGAATAACTTCTACCTATGTTAACCCAACTGCTTAAGAGTCAATTGTACCGTATTGAACAACAACAAAAAAACCCCAGTAAACTGAAGCACCTGGCACTTTAACATGAATTTGCTTTGCTTTGCTGTTGCCTTCTTTAACAATAAAAAGCGACTTTAGGTGTAAAGTAGAAGGTCAACCCTAAACTCACTGTGGCAAGAAATTATTTTCCTTGCAGTGGCAGTTTAGTATGAAACGGAAGCTAAACTAACAAATTTTGCTTAGCTTTTAAAAAACCATTCACTTTTAATGATTTCTTCATGAAGGCTCTGTGGTCACTCATTTCCTCAGGTTCAAAAACAGGTAGTGCCAACAAAATTACAGATCTGGGCTTCTAGGTTACAAAATCATTTTTAACCCCGGAAAAGCACCGGGTTTACTGTCAACAATACAAACGCGAGTTTTCTAAAAAATAAGACTTAGCCCTTAATTGTAAATTACAGGTAAAGGTTTGCAAGCTAGAAACCTGACATTGGTTTTTAAAGTCTTTCACATTAAAAACAATGGCACCCAGTTACGTATCTTAAGACATGAAAAAAAATTAGAGAACTGTTAGCTAAACAATCATCAATACTGCAAAACGATACTGAAGAGGGAAGCTGAAGATACAAGATTCCTCCTCCAAAAATGTTTAAACAAATCTAAAGTAAAATTTGGCAAGCTGTCTTGAAGCCTCTCCCCCAGTCTCGCTATTTTTACAATTTAAAGTGAGCTCTGTTCGCACGCCGTTATTAAAACCGCAACGAAAAAAAAAGTGTCCTGAGATTTGCTTATTAACAACAATCAAGTCTAAAAATATGCCCCTCCTACCTAGTGGGCCAAGTGGCAAGAATATATGAGAACTCAGGAAGTTTTGAAATGGCAGTGACAGGAGACAAGGGGGAAGAGGGGGGTAAGACGAGGGGAAAGAATCACGGAGAACAAGAGCAACTCCGTGCGGTCAAAGCCGCGAGTTGGCATCCGAACTGCGAGTTCCCGGCTGGGGACGAGACTCGACCAAGCAACTTCGCGCCGGACCGAGCCCTGCGCCCGGCCGCCCTTCCTCCCCGGTCGCAGCCCGGCAGCGGCCTCCGCGAGAGCGCGGTGACAGCCGCGGCGCCGGGCCCGGGAGATGCCGGCCGGCTGACACCCACCTTCCTTCTCGGCCCGCGCCGCGGCCACGACGAGGGTCATCACCAGGTGCAGCGCTCCCAGGAGGCCGGCGGCTGCGCTCCGCGGGCCCCCGCCGCGGCCGGCCGCGGGCTCCAGACCGGCCACGGCGGACGTGGAGGCAGCGGCGGCGGATCCCGCTGCTCCTTCTCCGGCCCGCTTCCCCATCCCTGCCGGCCGGGGGCCGCCGCGCTCGAGGTCTGGCGCGGTCCTTGTCGGCTAGGCGGCGGCGGCGGCGCGGGAGCCGTGGTCCGGGATCTGGCCGCGGCGCCGGGGGGAGACAGCGGTTCCGGGCCCAGGGCTCGGGCTCCGGACGTGGGTCTGGATCCGTGCGTGCGTGTGAGCGAGCGTGTCAGTCACGGCCTCCGCTTCAGCATCGCCCACGGGGAATCGAAGCTGAGAGGCCGCGGGTCAAGCTCGGCGGGCGGCCATACTGGAAACGGGCACGGGCCGCGGGCTCTGGGCGCTGGCCTGCGAGGGGCGGGGCGCGGCCCTGGGCACCGCCCCCGCCGTGCCGTCACCTGGGCAGCCCGCCGGTCCGTCTGTCCGCCCGGGAGTTGGTCCGAACTTCTCGCTCCGCTCTCAGAGGCCCACAGCTTCAAGGGCCAGACAGGACGGGTCAACACAAACCCAACCTGTCACCGGTGCCCCACAGGGGAGGGGGAGGTGGGAGGCCGGCCGGGGCCCAGACGCCAGGACTTGTGATGGCGGCTCACGCTTCGCCGAGGCAGGGACGGCGATCACGTGGGGACGGGGTAAGCCTGGCCGCGCAGCCGCCCTGGGGCGGGGGCGGGGTTTCGGGGAGCTGGGGGGAGGCAGGGCAGCAGCTGAGAACCGGGGAACTAACCCCTGCATCCCCCGTACTGCAAGGCTAGAGCCTTCCAGAGAACTGAGTGCGCATCCGGACCTCGAAGTCCAGCGCGGAAAATCCATTCCAGTGACTCCTGCAGGCCGCACCGCCGCTTCTCAGCCGCTTCGAGAATACCCGGGACCTGATTCAGTTTCCTGCTGGCGCTGCCTTAGGGACGGGGACCTGCACTGTTCATCTTTGCACCCTTGAAGATACAGCACTCTGGAACACTTCGTGGAATCCTCCTGCCATTGGATTGTGTCGAGTTTGCTGTGGGAAAGCCCTTTGCTCTGTGTGTGTGTGTGTGTGTGTGTGTGTGTGTGTGTAAAGTGGCAGTAGCTGACTTTCTCCAACTTGGAATAATTCTTTTTTTTTTTTTTTGGAAAAATTCTTAATACATTTTATTCACCTACTTCCTTCAATGCCTAGCACAAATCAGGAAGCCACCCCATGCCTCTTAGATGCCCTTTTCATCTTAGGTCAAGGTTCTTCGTGGGCGTGGCTGTTCTCTACAAACTTTCTCTTTAATCAATTAGTAACTTCCCCTCACTCCTTATTTAGTAACTCTCTTTGTAACTTCCCCTAACTACAGAGCGGTTCACTTACGCGGAGCTGGATTTGTCGAGTGAATGTTGTAGTAAAGCCGAGTCCACCGCTAATACGCCTGAAACAAACTACGTGGGAAAAATAAAATTTCAAGAAGCTATACAAAAGAAACTCAAAAGTACTACGCTCTGCAGTCGTCTTATTTGTCAAGCAAACACTTTATATTTTAAGAGCCTTCACCCTGATTTTGAAAAATAATTTTACTTTTCTGATTTTTAGAGTAAGAATTTAACTGAATTTTGTTCTTGATGTAATTAAATAGGAATAATTAGTATCATCTCTGGGCGGTTCCATGTTTGTAGATCGAAGGCTTTCAATTCACTGAAGAAATCGAGTTCAAAGTTAAGTAAGTATGTGAGTGCAGGGTCAAAACTTATCTTCAATGTGCAGGGAGTCTGTAGCTCCTCCCCCATTACCAGTTTCGAGGCAGACAAGCCTCTTCAACCATTAAATGCTTAGGTTCTCTTACACAGGAATCAACCAAGTCCTCTGATTAGCCTGAGGCTCAGGAGCCCCATGGGAACTAAGCATAGCTCTGTAATTGGAGCTTAGACATATACAGACCTGTTTGATCAGAGGCTGATTCCCATGAAGCTGATGAAGCTTAAGCTTTAGGGCCTCTCTCTTGCACAAGTTTCTTCCAAAGGTCTCTGCATCTAACTGTGTTTATAAGCTTGAATTCTTATTTAAGCCCCCAAACCCCAGTAGCTGTGTAGGCATTTAGGGCCTACGATATCTGAACCTCCCTGTGACTGATGGACTTTGGGAGCCAGAGCAGTGATGATGGAAGTTTGTTCCCAGGAAAGGGCATTGAGACTGCTGGGAGAATAATAATAAAAGCAGAAGTGACTGTACAGCTTGGTAAACTGTATTGGAGAGTACCCGGAGTTGCCATCTTTCTCTTTCCCCTCAGAGCCATGTTCTTTGGGAAGGAGAAAATGAAGGAACTTGGAATTCCTTGGCAGTCCAGTGGGTAGGACTCTGAGTCTTCACCACCAGTGGGCTCCAAGTTCATCCCTGGTCAGGGAACTAAGATTCTGCAAGCTGTGCACACATAAACACGAAAGAAAGAAAAGAAGCTGAAGGAACTATCACCAAGGACCTTTCTGAAGTTCCAGTTACCAACAGGTCTCCCTAATCCCCTTTGGGGAGCTAGAGAGACCTGGGCATTTGGCAGGTGGAGACAGGCTATTTAGCTGGCAGAATCAGGGAAAACCAGCTAAACCTGTGATTCTCCATGTGTCATCCCCAGACCAGCATCACCTGGGAACTTGTTAGACATGTAGATTGCAGATCACATCCAAGACATGTGGAATCAACCTCTGGGTTGAGGTCCTGCAGTCTGCGTTTTTACAAGTCACTGGGTGACACACACTCAAGTTTGAAGACTATTGCACCAAATTGATACATGCAAGGAACAACACACTGTTAGGACTTTTCACCTTCTGCTCACTTTGTTGTCTACCCAGATTAATAAACTATTATTGGAAGCAGAGTTGAAAGGGACTCAGGTGAATTTAAGGCTTCAATCCTAGCCCTGCTTTTATTAGTTATAAGAGGCTAGGCAAATTACTCAACTATTCTGGCCTCAAATTCCTTATTTGTAAAATGATATCCAATAAATCTGGAGAAATTATAAAACCATATTAAGCTCAGTGAAAATTCCAAGGATCATGGATTGGTTTATGGTGGTGGCAGTTTAGTCACTAAGCCGTGTCCAACCCTTGCAACTCCATGGACTGTAGCCTACCAGGCTCCTCTGTCCATGGGATTTCCCAGGCAAGAATACTGGAGTGGGTTGCCATTACCTTCTGCAGGGAATATTCCCGACTCAGGGATTGAACCCAGGTCTCCTGTATTGCAGGTGATCTCCTGCATTTCAGGTGGGTTCTTTACTGACTGAACTGGGAAGCCCTTTTATTCGTTTATAGTCCCACTTTGTTTATATTCCCACAACATATTTGAGGAGGCTTACAAGAATACTTTCATTGTAATAAAAATATATATGAATTAAAATTTGGGACTTGGAAGGGGAAATACTGTCGGAGTCCCCAGGGCTCCATCTCACTGGCCGTTGGTTGACTACACATGGGGCTCCTGACATTCAACATCACCTATACTCTTTTTCAAGTCTCAGGTTTATATCCCCAGCCAGACCTCACTGTCTCAATTGCTGAAGCTAATGGACATCTTAGACTCACATGAACTCTTAATCTGCTCCCCAAACCTTCTCCGCCCACACCTTTTCCTATCTCTAGAGCCACTCCAACCAACCAATGGCCACTTCTCATCACCTCCATGATACACTGTAGAATGAGCCCTATCGTATTCTGCCTGGATTTCTGAAAGAACTTCCTAACAGCTCTCTGTTCCCAACTGTAAAAGGAAAATTTTTCCACTTACAACCCTTGCCAAGGAAAGTTGATGGTATACCTCACCTGGTTCAAACCAACTGAAGCTGATAAAGGACTGTGAACTCTGAATGACCCCTAGGCCAGACTCTTGTTAGACCTAGCTGAAGGCTTGTTCCTATCCAGTGAACAAAGGGCTCTGTTTAATCTAGCACTGTTCTTTCCTATCCAGCATGCTGATTTTCAGTCTTAGACTAGCTTCACCCCCACCAACCCCCTTTCCTCTTCCTAGCACCTCTAAAAAACCCTGACCTTTCCCAATTCATGAATTACTCAGTAAACTTTTTCACTGATATGTTTCTTTGCCTGATGAGTATATAAACTCAGCCTTGATTTTTTTTTTAAATTCTGGTGGTCTTTGCTTTCTTTTTTTGACATAAACTTATAGTCTATTGTCAACACAGCAGCAGAATGACCATCTAAAACATGACATCTCTTGTGTCTCCTGCAGTAGCTCCTATCGCAGGGTAAAAACCAGAGCTCTTCTGCTGGCCCCCATCTCACCTCCTATTATCTTGACTTCAGTTTCTACTGGACTCTTCTAGGCTCGGTTAATTTCAATTGATCATATGATAGCTCTATTTTTAGCTTTTTAAGGAACCTTCAATTCTTTGTTGTTTTTTTTTTAGAGTTTACACTTACTCATTTGGTCATTTTTATTGGTTATTTTTGGCTGTGCTGGGTCTTTGTTGCTGCAAGCGTTTTCTCTAGTTGTGGAGAGCAGAGACCACTCTCTAGTTGAGGGCTCTGGCTTCTCAGTGTGGTGGCTTCTCTTGTTGCAGAGCATGGGCTCTAGGGCGAGTGGGCTTCAGTAGGTGAAGCACATGGGCTCATTAGTTGCAGCTCCTGGACTCTAGAGCAAGGGCTCTCTAGATCCGGTGCACGGGCTTAATTGCCCCTGGGCATGTGGAATCTTCCCAGACCAAGAATCGAACTGGTGTCCAGTACCTTGCAAGGTAGACTGTTAACAACTGGACCACCAGGAAAGCCCCCTCTGCATTCTTAAAAAGAAAAAAAAAAACTTATGAAACCCCAGGTTTAAATCTATTCAATTACCAGATAAATTGCTATAGCCTCAGTTCAGTTCAGTTCAGTCGCGCAGTAGTGTCCGACTCTGCGATCCCATGAATCGCAGCACACCAGGCCTCCCTGTCCATCACCAACTCCTGGAGCTTACTCAAACTCATGCCCATCGAGTTGGTGATGCCATCCAGCCATCTCATCCTCTGTCGTCCCCTTCTCCTCCTGCCCCCAATCCCTCCCAGCATCAGGGTCTTTTCCAGTGAGTCAACTCTTCCCATCAGGTGGCCAAAGTACTGGAGTTTCAGCTTCAGCATCAGTCCTTCCAATGAACACCCAGGAATGATCTCCTTTAGGATGGACTGGCTGGATCTCCTTGCAGTCCAAGGGACTCTCAAGAGTCTTCTCCAACACCACACTTCAAAAGCATCAATTTTTCGGCCCTCAGCTTTCTTCACAGTCCAACTCTCACATCCATACATGACCACTGGAAAAATCATAGCCTTGACCAGACGGACCTTTGTTGGTAAAGTAATGTCTCTGCTTTTTAATATGCTATCTAGGCTGGTCATAACTTTCCTTCCAAGGAGTAAGTGTCTTTTAATTTCATGGCTGCGTCACCATCTGCAGTGATTTTGGAGCCCCAAAAAATAAAGTTTGACACTGTTTCCACTGTTTCCCCATCTATTTCCCATGAGGTGATGGGACCAGATGCCATGATCTTAGTTTTCTGAATGTTAAGCTTTAAGCCAACTTTTTCACTCTCCTCTTTCACTTTCATCAAGAGGCTTTTTAGTTCCTCTTCACTTTCTGCCATAAGGGTGGTGTCATCTGCATATCTGAGGTTATTGATATTTCTCCCAGCAATCTTGATTCCAGCTTGTGCTTCTTCCAGCCCAGCGTTTCTCATGATGTACTCTGCATATAAGTTAAATAAGCAGGGTGACAATATACAGCCTTGACGTACTCCTTTTCCTATTTGGAACCAGTCTGTTGTTCCATGTCCAGTTCTAACTGTTGCTTCCTGACCTAGGCGAGGGCCAATAAACCTATATAGCATACAGAAGTATACTCAATATTTTGTAATAACCTCTAAAGAAAAAGAATCTGAAAAAAAATATATATGCATGTATAACTGAATCACCTTTCTGTACACCTGAAACTAACACAACGTTGTAAATCAACTATACTTCAGTGAAAAAAAGAAAAGAATTTACAAAAAAAAAAAAAAAAGCCTGTGAAGAAGCTCTCAGGGGACTACCTATGTTTCAGAGTTAGTCTACATTATAGTTAGCATCTATATTCTATCATAAAGGTTTGATGCTTTGAATCCTGTTGATAGTATATAGGCCAGGGAATATTAATAGCAGACTCCTTGATCTTTATAAAATATGTGTTGTCACACAATAGAAAATGTGATTATAAATAAAAGAACAATTCTTTTTGTTGGAGAAAATGGTTTTTTTTTTTTTTTTTACAATGTGGTCTTACTCATAATGAATAGCCAGCCTCATACCAAAAAATCCACAGGGTCTAGAACAAGAGATGGACCTTCAATCTTTCATTGAGGATGGCTTTGAAACCAATCACGGCACAAGCCTGTGCCCACCTCCAGCTGCTGTTGGACAGTTATGCAACCTCCCTAAATATATTTCCAGTTTTGTGTTTTTAAAAACAGAACAAAAAATTATCTACTGATAGTTATAAAGACTGAATAAACTAAGTTCCATGAAACTATTGGATATAAACAATATCCAATGGTGTCACTGTTATAATAATGACTATCATTACAGAACAGGAAACTGAGGCCTGGAAATGAAGGGAATTGTCCAACGTAATGACAAGGCAGAGACATGATGCTCCAGGCCAGGGTTTTCATCTTCTGTTTCATTTTCAGTTTCATTTAATATTTTATGCATCTTCAGTGCTTTATTTGGCAGAGTGCTCTTTTAATTATTGTATACATCTTATAATAATATCAAAACCTGAAGAATTAAAATTCCACTGCTCTGACTAAACAATAGCACAGATCAATTCAGTAAAATCATAAGAGGTGACTCCAATGACCCCTCAAGAGGGCTCTCACTAAGTGGTTATTAGCCATAGCTTGACCTTCCCTGAAATTATGAGCTCAAGCCTAAGCACTTTTTTTTTTGGCCATGCCATGTGGCATGTAGGAACTTAGTTCCTGGACCAGGGGTTGAACCCATGCCCCGTACATTGAGAGCATGGAGTCTTAACCATTGGACTGCTACAGTGATCCCAATCCTAAGTACTTTACATGAGTCAAGGTTGGCCAGGTTATACCTCAACAACATACAACCTCAAACTGTCAGTGACTTCAAACAACACATTTGTTTCTCTCGTCTGCTACCTGTTCATCCAGGATCCTGGCTGATGTAGTAACCTGAGTCACCCACTATAGCACAGTGAAAAGAGTGCTCCAGAGGGGCCCTTAGTGGAAATTAAATTATCTGATGAAAACTGACATTTCATTACTTCCACTCACAACTCTGGTAAGAACAGGTCATTTGGCATATCTCAATTCGAGGGACTGAGGAAGTATAATCTTTTCAGTGACTGGAAAGAGGTGGGGGGAGGACAATTTAATAGCCCTAGTGATGACTTCAGGCTTTAACCTTTTTTCCTTTTCTTCTTGGAAAATAAGAAGCAGCAGCCTGAGAAAAGATGGTGAAAACTGGTTTTAGTCTCATGAAGTATCATGTTGTAAAGAACAATTATTTTTAATAATTTATGCTTTTTTTTGGTTTGGTGGTTTAATATATTTGAATACTCATTGTGAATATTGTCACCAATGAATGCTTTTAAAAGCAGTTGGGGGAATTCCAATTTTAATTTTTAGAGTTTGTGCTTTAAAAAGGCAATAACAGGGACTATTGAATACTGACAGGATTTTTGATGAAGAATTTTTAATTATCTTAGATGTGTTAATGATTACTGATTTTTTAAAATGGCTTTATCTTTTAGATATGCATCCTGAAATACTTATGAATGAAATTATATGATGGAATTCACTTCACAATAATCTACAAGGTGGGCTTCCCCAGTGGCTCAGCGGTTAAGAATCTGTCTGCAGTGAGGGAGACACTGGTTCAATCCCTGGGTCTAGAAGATCCCCTGGAGGAGGAAATGGCAACCCGCTCCAGTATTCTTGCCTGGAGAATCCAATGGACAGAGGAGCCTGGCAGGCTCATGGGGCTGCAAAAGAGTCAGATATGACTGAAGTGACTGAGCATGCATACACACAATCTACAGGGTAAGTGGAGGCAATGTGTAGGATTATAGAGGAAAGATTAGTCATGACTTGATCAGTTGCAGTTGGGTGATTGGTGCAGGGGTTCATGATGCCAATCTCTCTACTTTTAGGTATACTCAGAATTTTCTATTTGAAAAAAAAAATTAATAGGCTTTTAACTGCTTTAGCCCCACGTCTAACTTCTCTAGATATGGCTAAGAGAGTGCTAGACTATCTCTGGTGCCACTGGGGCTTGTCATCAAACCCCAGGTTTTATTTCATCCGAACAATTTTTGCACTTGCCAAATATTTTAAGCAACCAAACTTAGCCCAGAGTGGTAGTGTCCATGCCTGGCAACATTTGCTAGGACCCCAGAACTACTCCTCTTGCCCCCTGAGGAGGCCAAGTGCTCAGAGCCTCCTGGGGCCACAGCTACTGGCCCCGTCCAACACCTAAGACTTGAGTCCAACTTGGAACTGAACTCTTCTTCTGAGGTTCCTCTGTGACCCTGGCAGGACACCAAAGTTCCTCTGGTCATTAACTGGGTGCATAGAGACCTTTGATCCCTGAGGAGTGCAGAAACGTTTGGGGCATGAACCTGAGCCAAACACAGCCCTGTGGTATGACACAGGGCTACTGTGAATGCTCCTCCCTGCCTCCTAAAGTCCTCGGTCTTCAGCTCAGACTTTCTGCCCTGAGCCAGTCCACTCTCAACTTCAGCCACTGCCCACATGTTCTGATGGAAACGCTGTTGTGAGCATCACCAGGGTGATGCCTGGCACGCTGACCCACCCTGTCTCTGTGAGCACTGCCCCCCTTCCCACAGGGTGGACCTCCAGTCAGGCATCTTATCCCCCATCATTTGGCTTTCCCTGCCATAGTTGATTGGCTATAAACTCCAGGCTGGTCCAATCAGATTCTCTTGAAATATTTGATTAATATTTGATTAAGAAATATGAACATTGAGGATGAATTAGAAGATAAGTAAATGGCAGAGCTTACACAGGGCCATCTCCAACCCCCTGCTGCAGAGTCCCCGGAGCTGCCCTCAGGGCTGGTTGCTCGGCATTTCCAGGTGCTGCGAGACAATCTAGGGTCACCAGATATGTATATATTTATATGCATATGTATATACAGGCTTCCCAGGTGGCTCAGTGGTAAAGAATCCGCCTGCCAATGCAAGAGATGCGGGTTCAATCCCTGAGTGGGGAAGAACCCCTGGAGAAGGAAACGGTAACCCACTCCAGTATTCTTGCCTAGAGAATTCCATGGACAGAGGAGCTTGGTGGGCTACAGTCCATGGAGCTGCAAAGAGTGGGGCACAACTGAGCAACTGAGCACATGCACACACATCCTTAGAAGAGCTAACGGGACACATTGGGCTGAGATTTTAGAGATATTGTCTATAATGTTCACAGAACCAACCTGATCAGGAAGATCCATCCCCAGAACCAGGCTGTCTCTGCCTCCATCCAACAGAGACCACGCGGGTGCCCTGTGTCCTGCCCCTTTCCTCTTGGAGTTGGCTTGCAAACAGTGGCTCACGCTGATTTCATCTGAGTGTACGTGTGTGTGTGTGTGTGTGTGTGTGTGTGTGTATGTGCTTAGTTGCTGAATCCAAATCAAATATAGGTACTCCAGTGGAAAAAGAGGCTAAGAAAGTGAAAATCTGACTCCTCCAGTTGAAGGTAAGTTCACAATCTGAGACTTCATCAAAATATGGAGGGATGTTTACAGGATTTTGGTTAGGTTCCTGATTGCCAGTACACTGGGTTAGCCAAAAAGTTCATTTGGTTTTTTTCTGTAAGATGGTATGGAAAAGTCTGAACGAACTTTTTGGCCAACCACGTATTAGGCCTCTGAGTGTGTTCTCTTGTATTATTCGCTCCGCTACTCTTCCACCATTCCCACCTAGCTGGGCAATGCTACTTTCCTGCGCTTTCCTCCCACACAGGGCATGCTTGCCCAGGGCATCCTTCATGCATTAATTCAATTTATGTTAATTGAGTCCCTACCACATGCTGGGACTGTGACAGCAAGTCAGCGTAGTCTGTGACCTTGCAGATCCTACCAGGGTTCATGAGGACATTTCCACTGAAGGTAAAATAAACTGATTCAGGCCAGATTAGCCAAAAAGGCAGACATTATTATAAGAAGAAGGGAATATCTCATAGACCCCCAGGGATTTCAGTTATACACATACACCCACTCTTTCTTAGATTTTTTCCCCATAAAGATCATTACAGAGTGCTGAATAGAGTTCCCCATGCTATATAGCAAGTTCTTATTGGTCATTTATTCTATATATATTTAGTGTGTATATGTCAATCCGAATCTCCCAATTTATACCCCGCCCCATCCCTGGTAACCACAGTTTGTTTTCTACATCTGTGACTCATCTTCAGTTTTGTAAGTAGGTTCATTTGTACCATTTCTTTAGATTTTCACATATAAGCAATATTATATGACATTCGTCTTTCTCAATCTTCTCTTAACTTTTCCAAATCAATACAGCGAAAGGGAAAACACTATTTGGAAATGCCGAGTGGCTGGTTTTAGGTATTCAGATTTTGTCACAACCATTCTTTGGCTGAGTAATTTCATATGTGTTTCAGGGAACACTGGTTTGAACGGAAGTCCATTTCTGCTGCTATGGTTATTTTTGGTCAGTTTCTCTCTCATCAGTGAAGCTTTGCATCCAGGTGGCATTTACCTGTCTTTTAGAGGTCAAGAAGTCATTTGGTTCAGCCTTAGATTGTGACAGGGCTCTGAGTATATTGCCAAGGGAACAGTCCCCCTACTGTGCCAGATGGCTGATGATCTGTGGTTATTATGTGTATACAGCATTTTTATAAGCTCCCAGAACTCTCTGCTCAAATGTCAGCTCGACGGAGAGGCCTCCCTGACCACCTCTAAAATAGCATCTGTCTCCTGTCTCTCTTCATTCCTCTACCCTGCTATATTTATCTTCAGAGCACTTGTCACCACCTGACACATTATATATTTATTTGTTTACTGTCTGTCCCTCACCTTCAGAATGCAATCTTCAGGCAAGAAGGAGCTTATCTGTGTGTGTGTGTGTGTGTGTGTGTGTGTGTGTGAGTCACTCAGTCATGTCCGACTCTTTGCGACCCCGTGGACTGTAGCCCGCCAGGCTCCTCTGTCCATGGAATTCTCCTGGCAAGAATACTGGGGTGGGCAGCCAGTCCCTTCTCCAGGGGATCTTCCCAACCCAGGGATTGGATCGAGCCCGGGTTCCCCACGTCGCGGGCAGATTCTTTATCGTCTGAGCCACTAGAAAAGCCCAGGAGTTTGTCTATTCCCTGCTGTATTTCTATTACCTAGAGTAGTCTCCACCACATGGCAATGTTAGAATGAATGCATGAAATGAAGGAGAGAGTGAATGAATTCTCCTGCTATTCATGAAGGGAGGAAGGTGGAGGGCAATTTAAACCTGGGGAAATGGAAGGAGGGATGGGAACTTGAGCAGGAAGGACTCCATGTATGTTTGTCACCTACTCTCAAGCCACGGAGCAGAGGTGAAAAGGTCCTGGCAGGAAGGCTGGGATAACTGAAACAAAGGTGATGATGACCATAGCAACTCTGTGGCAGAGATGGGTCACAGTCCACAGACTTGAGTGTGTAAGAGATACTGAGTTGGCCAACAACTTGTTCAGGTTTTTCCATGCTATGTAATGGAAACACTTTATTGGCCAACCCTATACCATTTTACTTTCTATACCTCAGGCCAGTTCCAATTTTGAGGCTTGGTTTTGGCATGATGGAGGCACTCAGCCGCAGGAGAGCTCCTGTCCTGCCCCATCTTTGCCAGCAGTGGGAGATGGGGGTTCTGTCTGTATTCACCGTGGTGGGGTGGAGGGGTGACTTCTCCGCAAATGGCTGCTCCTGCCTGTCTGTGTGAGCTGGAGAGACTTCGGCCATCAGTGTTCTGAGCCTGTCCCACCGCGATTTCTCATTCATCAGCTCTATGAACCACCCTCTGGGTTCTATTACAAGGAGGTGATTTCCCTACCACTATGTTCTGCTTTTTAACCATGTATGTAATTTCTGTTCTCATTTCCATGGTAAGTTTCAGTTCTTTATTCTCCTACGCTGTAGAAGAACTTTCCTCTGATTCTCAGGCCTAAAGGTCTGGTAATAAAAGGAGGCAATTTAGCTTGGAAAATCTTATGCTGCCCTTGTTCCTCATGAATGTTATAGAATATTTCCTAATTAAGATATCTCCTTTATTGCAGTAGAAGTCTTTCTAAATCAAGGATTTAGTTTCATTAAAATGATGGAAATGTATTAGAGTCATATAGATGAATAAGACATTAGTACTTGAGTTTCTTTCATTTATTTATTTTTTTATAAGCTCTTTTTTTCCCCCACATTTATTTATTTATTTATTTTTGGCTGTGCTGGGTGTTGCGCATGGGCTTTTCCCTAGTTGTGGTGAGTGGGGGCTGCTTTCTAGTTGAGGTGCACGGGCTTCTCTTTTTGCAGAGCATGAACTCTCGGGCATGGGTTCAAGTAGCCAGCTTGCAGGCCTTAGAGCACAGGCTCAGTAGTCATGGCACATGGGCTTAATTGCTCCATGGCATGTGGAATCTGCTTGGACCAGGGATCGAATCTGTGACTCTATGTTGGCAAGCAGATTCTTAACCAATTGACCACCAGGGAAGTCCCAGTTTCTTTGATTATAAATGAATTATTCATCTGAACAAAGTGTCTCTTGAGAAAAAAAAGAATCTCAGTTTATATGCAACCATAGCCAAAATTTCACGAGGGAAATTTTAGCACTATTATTAGCCAGGTTTTACTTCAAGCAAATTGGGGGTATTAATATAAAATGATAGAAATTAAAAGAATCTAAGTCAGTTAACAGCAGTGTATGTCAGAAACATTCCTAACATATATAGGTCTGGTTCTACCCTCAAAAAACCCTGAACACGTGTGTATTCTGGACTGTGAGCTGAGTCTAGTCCAGTCCCTCATTCATTTTACTGATAAAGAAACTGAAGCTCAGAAAAATGAAATGATCTGTGAAAGTGGCAGTTTCATCAGGTATATTCTAACAGGTTATGACCCTGTGGCCAGAGGTAAAGCTATTCTGGGTGATAATATTTAAAACTCATTACAAAACTCAACATTCATCATCACCTTGTAATTCTATAAGTAATAATGAAGAAATTCTTCATTCCTATTGGAACCAACCCTCTAATATTCAGGTTAGCAGTTCTCAAAGATGGGCTTCCCTGACGGCTCAGCAGTAAAGAATCTTCTGCTAATTCAGGAGATGTGGGTTTGATGCCTAACTCAGGAAGATCCCCTGGAGACGGAAATGGCTACCCACTCCAGTATTCTTGCCTAGGAAATCCTGTGGACCAAGGAGCCTGGTGGGCTACAATCCATGGGGTCACAAAAGAGTCAAATGTGACTTAGCAACTAAACAACAACAACAATTTGCCAGAGGATGTTGTCTTCAAATGTCTTACAGTTCCTCCGGAGATGGGGCTGAAGTGATGACAGGTGTCAGGGGTAAGCAGTGGACACAACCATGGTTAGAAAAGGTTCAGAGTAGGGGACCAGCAACTCTGCTGTAGATGGTTGAACCTAAAAGGACTTGACTCAGAGAGTGTCACAAGCTGACGCCACACTGGCTGAGTTCCTTGAGGACGTGGTTAGAGAAGGCGGCCTGCCAGCACTGGACTCCTCTACACCACTGATATCACTTTCTGGACGGTTTAGAATTAGAAACTTCCTCTGACCCTGCTGCCCCTTTCCAAGTAGTTACTTTCTCACATCCCCTTTACTGTCAGTTTTCTCAAAATAGTGAAATTCGCCATCTTAGCCTCCTCAACACCTATTTTTCATCCTGTTGGGCCTCCTCCCACTATCTTTTTCTGCAAAATAACTGTTCATCTGATTAATAACATGCTGAATTCATGCCAGATACTGACCTAGGCTCAAGGTGAGTATAAAAGACAATCTTTAGCACAGGGAGCTCAACCTAGTGCTCTGTGACAACCTAGACGGGTGGGATGGGGCGGGAGATGGGAGGCAGGTTCAAGAGGGAGTGGAGTTATGTGTGCCTGTGGCTGATTCACAATGATGTATGGCAGAAGCCAGCACAATATTGCAAAGCAATTATCCTCCAATAAATTAAAAAAAAAATAAAGTAGAAGGCTTAGGATGGATAAAGAAGATGTGCTACATATAGACCATGGAGTAGTACTCAGCCATGAAATGGGATGAAAAAATGCCATTTGCAGCAATATAGATGGACCTAAAGGTTATCATACTAAGTGAAGAAAGTCAGAAAGAGAAAGACAAATACCATACAGTGTCACTTACATGTGGAATCTAAAATATGACACAAATGAACTTACCAACAAAATAGAAACACAGACAGAGAGAACAGACTTATCATTGCCAAGAGGATGGGGAGGGATGGAGTGGGAATCAGGGATTAGTAGATGCAAACTATTATATATAGAATGGATAAATAACAAGGTCCTACTGTATTGGGAACTATATGGAATATCCTATGATAAGTTGTAATGGGAAAGAATATGAAAAAATAAATATGTATAACTGAATCACTTTACTATGCCATAGAAATTAATGCAACACTGTAATTCAACTATACTTCACTAAATAATAAATTAAAAAAAAGAAAGTCCTTACCTCATAGATCTTACTTTCTGCTGGGGAGCACAAATGATCACACAGATACTTACTCTGACGGTGACATCAAGGAAAAGTGGAGAGCATCATGAAGGAGTATAATAGGAACCTAATTTAGATTGGAATGGGAGGTGATGAGCAAGGAAGAACTCTTTAAGCAAGTGGAAGTTAATCTGATACCTCAAGGAGTAGCAGAAATTGGCTTTCAAAGAGTGAGGAAAGGGTGGAACAAGAGTCAAGAACCCAAGGCAGGAAAGAGTATGGGCAGTCAATTTATAGAACAAAAAGAAAGTGGGTCAGTATAGCTAGAGCTGATGAATTAACAGGTAAGCAGTGCCAAGTGGGTCTAGGAAAACAGGCAGCGGGTGCGGTCATGAAGGTCAGGTTGAGACCTTTGGTCTTTCTAATTTAGTTTTTTTTTTTTTTTTTTTTTTAGTTGGCTGTGCTGAGTCTTCATTGTTACATGAGGGTTTTCTCTAGTTGCAGTGAGCAGGGGCTGCTCTTCATTGCAGTGCATGGGTTTCTAATTGCAGTGGCTTCTCTTGTGGAGCACAGGCTCCAGAGGGTGTAGGCTTCAGTAGTTGTGATGCATGGCCTCTGTCGCCCTATGGCGTGTGGAATCTTCCCATACTAGGGATCGAACCCATGCCCCTTGCATTTGTGGGCGAACTCAACCACTAAGCCACAAGGGAAGTCCCGAGACCTTTGATCTTGATTCCAAAATCAAAGGAAAGTCATTGAAGATGTTAAACAGAGAAGATCTATGATCAAATTTATATTTTAAGAGTATTGCTGTCTTTTGGCCAAAGATTGGATTAGGATGAAACAGGAATGGCAGTGCTCTCAGTGAAAGATGATGGTGACTTGGAGTAAGATGGCAGCCTTGGGAATAGAGGGAAGTAGAAAGACTCATGATGTATTTTGCAGGTTGACAGATCCTGATCCATTGGACATCTAGGTAATGTCAAGTATGACCTCTAGGTTTCTGGCTTATACTATTGCATGGGTTGGTGATGACTTTTACTGAGGTTTAATATGCTGGAAAAGGTGCTTCCCTGGTGGCCCAGTGGTTAAGAATCTGCCTTGCAATGCAGGGAACACCAGTTTGATCCCTGGTCCAGGAAGATACCACATGCCACGAGACAACTAAGTTCATGGGCTGCAGCTACTGAAGCCTGTGCACCCTAGAGCCTGTGCTCCACGAGAGGAGCCACCACAATAAGAAGCCCGTGCACTGCAACGAAGAGCAGCCCCTGCCCTCTGCAACTAGAGAAAGCCTGCACAGCAATGAAGACCCAGCACAACTGAAAATATGTAATTTTTTTTAAGATGGAAGAGTAAAAGATTTGGAAAAATAGGCAAGAGTTTCTTGTTTTAGATGTCTGAGAAACATCAAAAGCCAGATTTTAGGAAGGCAGATGGATCTGTGGATGTCAAGCTCAGAAGAGAGATCTGGGCTGAACATGAATTTGACATATGGTTGGTGTCGAAGGCCATTCAATGTGAAAGTTCATCTGGAACAAGAGAAAAAGGACAAGACACGCCTCTAAGAAACTTCACAGTGTAGAGATCAGACAAAGAAGGAATTGTCAGAGTGAAGACGTATAGACCAGAGGAGGCAGAGGAAAAGGAGGGGGTGTGAAGTGTAGCTAAGGCAAGAGATGATTTCAGAAGGAGGGTGTGGTCCACTCTGTGTAGTGCCACTGAAGGCTCAGGTAAGCTGAGAATGGCAAAGGGTCCATTGGACCAGGAAGCCATCGATGATCTCACCAAGAAAGGTTTTGATGAGGTTATGAGGCAGATGTCGACTAAAGTGACTAATCGATCACAGTGACCATTAAAGAAAGAGAGCAAATGAGAAAGGGTGGAAAAGACCAAAAAATCAGAGCACGTTGCTTCTATTAAGCATAAGAACGGTTTTCTGAAACTTGTTGCTGATGTGTGAGGATGTCCAGCCGTGGATCATCATCAAAGGAATCTGAGAAGCAATGGTAGGTTGATTAGGAGACTGTTTTCATTGTCACAGCTGTGGATGGGGTTCCCACTGACATCTACTGGGTAGAGGCCAGGGATGGTGGTAAACATCCAGCAACACAAAGGATAGCCCCCATGGTGAAGAATCATCTAGCCCCAAATCTCAACAGTGCTGAAACTGAGACACCCTCTTCTAAGCTCAGGTGTTTCAAGTACAGTTGCACATGAGGTTTACCTGAGATTTTCAGGAATGCACACGTTGGGCCCTCCTGGGGATTAGTGTATTTAACATTCTCTGCAGATGGTTATCATGTGCAGCCTGGGTTTCAAACCCCTGCTCCAGGGTTTATGCGCAAGTACTAAAAAGGAAAAGATGGATTGAAGAGGCTCTTAGATTCCTGGCATCCTCCTACTCACCCTTCCATGAAAGCCCCAAACCCATATGATCACCAAATCTCAACCAAGAGGCCTTGCAAAGTGGTTTTCATTAAGCTAACACCTTCTTCTGGACCCAAGTGAAAGTGAAAGTTGCTCAGTTATGTCCAACTGTTTGTGACCCCATGGACTGTGGCCCACCAGTCTCCTCTGTGAAATCCTCCAGGCAAGAATACTGGAGTAGGTAGCCATTCCCTTCTCCAGGGAATCTTCTGAAGCCAGGGATAAAATCCAGGTCTCCTCCATTGCAGGTGGGTTCTTTACCCTCTGAGCTACCAGGGAAGCCCTCTGGGCCCAATGCCTCGCTCACATCTCCTACCCTTCACTTGGAGAATAACTTTCTCAGCTCTTGCTCCTTTTCTGGCTAGAAGCTGAAGAAGACCACCAGACAAGACAGGATGTGGCTTCTCAGTAACCTACTTTAGTTCCCTTTCTTAAGAAAATCTTCATGTTTTGTCTTTGTGTTTGATGCTCCCCAGTTTCACTATGATGTGACTACAGGTAGATTTATTTTTTTGTATCCTGTTCGTAACTCAGTGTGTTTTTTCCATCTAAGTGTTCATCCTCCTCCAGTTCTGGTAGATTCTCTGCCATTATCTCTTCAATGTGTTGTCTCTCCTTCCTCTCTCTCTTCTCTCCTCTGGATCTGCTGTTAGATTCATGTTGGATTTTGTCGTTCTGTTCTTCACATTACATTGATTTCACT
The DNA here is from genome assembly GCF_023699985.2 of Odocoileus virginianus. NCBI lineage: Eukaryota > Metazoa > Chordata > Mammalia > Artiodactyla > Cervidae > Odocoileus > Odocoileus virginianus. The sequence goes on from NC_069675.1 coordinate 3,373,827, forward strand.
TCCACAATCTCCGTTCTTCTCTCTGTGCTTCACTGTGATTTTCTCAGACCCATCTTGCAAACCAATAGTTCTCTCACTAGTCATCCAGACTAGTTAATGTGTCTATTGAATTTTTAATTTTCTTACTATGTATTTCATGTCCAAAATTTCTGTTTATGCCTGTATTTTTTCTAATGTTCTTTTTATTTTTAATATTTATTTATTTAATTGAAGGATAATTTCTTTACAGAATTGTGTTGGTTTCTGCCAAATATTAACATGAATCAACCATAGGTAGTCAATAAAAAATTATTTATGTATTTGCCTATGCTGGGTCTTAGTTGCAGCATATGGGACCTTGACCAGGGATCAATACTGGGCTGCCTGTATTGGGAGTGTAGTGACTTAGCACTGGGTTACCAGGGAAGTCCCATCCCTGAGGTAATCTTCCTGCCTTTTTCTATTCATTCCTTTTGAACATTTAAAAGCTCTCAGATTGTTTTATTATTAGTCATTGGAGTATTGGCTGAGTCTCATCTCATGCAGATGTGTGTAGTAACCTAACATGTCAGGGATAACATAACTCCTGTAATATGGGCTAATATTCACTGTCTTCATACATTTAACACTCTACGCCTCCTAAACTCAGTTGAGAGTATTGTTCCCACTGATGTCTAGAGCTCCATTTTGTATAAAACAGTTCCTGTTGTTTTAAAGCTCTGATATGGAAAGAACAGCATGGGCTATTTTTTCTGTAATTAAGGTTGGAATGAGGGCTTCCCAGGTGGCCCTAGCGGTAAAGAACCTAACTGCCAATGCAGGAGATGTAAGAGACACAGGTTCAATCCCTGCGTCAGGAAGATCCCCTGGAGGAGGGCGTGATAACTTACTCCAGTACTCTTGCCTGGAGAATCCGATGGACAGAGGAGGCTGGCAGGCTGTAGCCCATAGGGTCTCAGAGTCAGACACGATTGAAGCAATTTAGCATGCATGCATACATGCACACAGGGTTGGAATGGGGGAAAGGAGGCAAAAGAACCCTTCTAAATCACTGGGTCAACAGTGATTTGTTAAACAGCCTCTTGCTGTTGTAACTATCTCACTATCAGGGCTCAGGTCAGTTCAGTTCAGTCGCTCAGTTGTGTTCGACTTTACGACCCCATGGACTGCAGCATGCCAGGCTTTCCTGTCCATCACCAAATCCTGGAGCTTGCTCAAAATTCATGTCCATTGAGTCGGTGATGCTATCTATCCATCTCATCCTCTGTCGTCCCCTTCTCTTCCTGCCTTCAATCTTTCCCAGCATCAGGGTCTTTCCCAATGAGTCTGTTTGTCGCATCAGATGGCCAAAGTATTGGAGCTTCAGCTTCAGCATCAGTCCTTCCAATGAGTATTCAGGACTGATTTCCTTTAGGATTGACTGGTTTGATCTCCTTGCAGTCCAAGGGATTCTCAAGAGTCTTCTCCAGCACCACAGTTCAAAAGCATCAATTCTTCGGCTCTCAGCTTTCTTTATAGTCCAACTCTCACGTCCATACGTGACTACTGGAAAAACCATAGCCTTGACTAGAGGAACCTTTGTTGGCAAAGTGATGTCTCTGCTTTTTAATATGCTATCTAGGTTGGTCATAACTTTCCTTCCAAGGAGCAAGTGTCTTTTAATTTCATGGCTGCGGTCACCATCTGCAGTAATTTTGGAGCCCAAGAAAACAAATTCTGTCACTGTTTCCATTGTTTCCCCATCTATTTGCCATGAAATGATGGGATCAGATGCCATGATCTTAGTTTTCTGAATGTTGAGTTTTAAGCCAACTTCTTCACTCTCCTCTTTCACTTTCATCAAGAGGCTCTTTAGTTCTTCTTTGCTTTCTGCCATAAGGATGGTGTCATCTGCATATCCGAGGTTATTGATATTTCTCCCAGCAATCTTGATTCCAGTTTGTACTTCATCTAACTGGGCATTTTGCATGATATACTCTGCATATAAGTTAAATAAGCAGGGTGATATACAGCCTTGACATACTACTTTCCTGATTTGGAACCAGTCTATTGTTCCATGTCCATTTCTAACTGTTGCTTCTTGATGTGCATACAGGTTTCTCAAGAGGCAGGTCAGGTGGTCTGGTATTCCCATCTCTTGAAGAATTTTCCACAGTTTGTTGTGATCCACACAGTCAAAGGCTTTAGTGTAGTCAATAAAGCAGATTTTTTTTGGAACCCTCTTGCTTTTTCAATGATCCAATTAAGAGCTGGTAAATCTTTGTGGGCAGACTCAGATCTAATCTGGCCTTGAGAGTTCAGGGAGGGAGATATGCATAAAGCATTCTAAGTGAATGTAGGGATATATGCATGCTGGAACCTGCTGACAATTCATACCACGCTTCTGGTATGAGTGGGGAGATAGGTGTTGGTAAGAGATGAAGTAATGGGGGGTGGGGGGCGGTGGGTAAAGAAGGTGGAGGGGAGGTAGTGGCAGGGAGGTGACAAGAAGGAAAAGTCAATAATAAATAGACACTGCCCACTGAGTCCTTTCTATGTGTAGGGCTTGTACTGTTTTGTTGTTCAGTCACTAAGTTGCGTCCAACTCTTTGTGACCCCATGGACTGCAGCACGTGCCAGGCTTTCCTGTCTTTCACTGTCTCCCAGAGTTTGTTCATACTCATGCCCATTGAGTTGGTGATGCCATCCAACCATCTCATCCTCTGCCGCTCCCTCCTCCTCTTGCCTTCAGTCTTTCCCAGCATCAGGGTCTTTTCCAACAGGTCTGTTCTTCACAATCGGTTGCCAGAATATTGGAGCTTCAACTTCAGTATCTGTTCTTCCAGTGAATATTCAGCCCTTTTGGATTGACTAGTTTGATCTCCTTGCACTCTCAAGAGTCTTCTCCAGCACCGTAATTTGTGCTATTGGGTTGGCAAAAAAGTTTGAGTTTTTCCATTAGATATTACAGAAAAACCTGAACAAAATTTTGGCCAGTTCAACATCTGTGTTCCATGAATTACTCATTTAAGCCTCACATACCCTTCTAAGGAAGAGTGCACTCGTATCCCCACCTTCCAGATGAGGAATCTCAGGCTAAAGGAATATATTTAAGTTGTCCTAGGTTACACAGGTAGCAAATGATCAAGTATAGATTTAAATGCTTATAGTCTGACCCCAGAGTTTGTGGTCCTAATCACCAGGAAGATCATTCCTCAGAGGGTTATAGTGACTTGCTACACATTAGAGCATGTGTTATCTTGATCATTGCTTTCCACTGCTTGTCATCTTCTGAAGTAAGACATTGCTCATTCAACAAATACTTATGATGTTGCCAATCCCTAGCTTTATATTGTAGGCTGAGGATGTCAAGATGAATCAGACTGATCGTTGACCTCAAGGAGATGATGGTTCCCATAAGCAGGTCACAAGAAAAAGAGTCATGTAAACACACAATTATAATGCAATATGGCAACTCATGATTCAGGGGGTGTTTGTACAGAATGCTAGGGAATCTCAGAAGATGGAGTGGCTAATTCTGTGAGAGGGAGCTTGGGAAGACTTCAGCAAGAAGGGGAGATTTAAAATAAATTTTAGGGACTTCCCTGGTGATCCAGTGACTAAGACTCATACTCCCAATGCAGGGGGCCTGGGTTTGATTCCTGGTTGGGGAACTAGATCTCACATGCCACAGTGAAGATCTAAGATCCTGGATCCAGTGACTAAGATTCATACTCCCAATGCAGGGGGCCTGGGTTTGATTCCTGGTCGGGGAACTAGATCTCACATGCCACAATGAAGATCTAAGATCCTGGATCCAGTGACTAAGACTCATACTCCCAATGCAGGGGGCCTGGGTTTGATTCCTGGTCAGGGAACTAGATCTCACATGCCACAATGAAGATCTAAGATGGCATCTAGGGATGCCAAAAACTAAGACCTGGCACAGACAAATAAATAAATAAAAATTTTTAAAATAAAATTTAAAGGGTGAATAGTTAATTAGATGGATGCTGATGTAGAAAAAGTTTCAAAGCAAAGGAAATAATGTTCCAGGGCATGAAGGTCTGAGAGTGCATGACAGGGGAGGGAATGAACACAGGTGGAAGAGACAGGAGTACAAAGTCCAAGGGGAATCTTCAAATATGTTCTTCAGACCACTGTTTCTGTGTGACGTGAGTTCTGAGATCAACTAGGTGTGGAAACCACTGTACCCGAGAATCTTTTTTGTGTATTCACAATGCATGTAAGTTTTCCCTGGTGGGTCAGACTGTAAAGAATCTGCCCGAATGCAGGAAACCTGGGTTTGATTACTGGATCAGGAAGGTCCCCGGAAGAGGAAATCCACTCCAGTATTTGTGCCTAGAGAAATCCATGGACAGAGGAGCCTGGCAGGCTACAGTCCATGGGGTCGCAGAGTCAGACACGACTGAGTGACTAATACACACACATGCAATGCATGGAAGCATATTAGAGACTTAAAGAAGTACTGCAGTAACCAACCTGTTAAATTCCTTTAAAACAAATTTCCCATCTTAAGTGTTCACAGAATTGCTTTTTAAATATTCAAATAACACTTACTTGTCATCTCAAGAATTTCCATTTTGGGGGAATATTAGCCGTAAAAAATGAAATAATGCCATTAGCAGCAACATGGATGGAACTAGAGATTATCATACTAAGTGAACTAAGTCAGAAAGAGAAAGACAAATACAGTATGATATCACTCCTATGTGGAATATAAAACATGACACAAACTAATTTATCTACGAAACAGAAACAGACTCACAGACATAGAGATCAGACCTGTGGTTGCCAAGCGGGAGAGGGTTGGAGGAGGGATGGATTGGAAATTTGGGATTAGCAGATGCAAACTATTATATAGAGGATGGATAAACAACAAATTCCTACTGTATAGCACAGGGAACTATATTCAGTACCCTGCGATAAACCCATTATAATGGAAAAGAAAATGAAAAAGAAAGTATATGTATAACTGAATTACTTTCCTGTATAGCAGAAATGAGCATAACCTTGTTAATAATCTATATGTTAATAAAATATATTTAAAAAAAGAGAGCTTCCATTTTTTACAGTTTTTTTTTCATTTTTTATAGTTTTAATTTTTCTGTTGATATTCCCTATGTGTTCACTCACCAGTATCATATTTTCCTCTAATTCTTTGATCAGAAGTTTAACAGCTACTTTAACAGTCTTTTTTTGCTAACTCTAAAATCTTGGTCTCCCTTAGATTTGATTGAAATTAACTACCTTCTTTAAAAAAAATTGCTATAGGTTATTATCCTGTTTGTTTGTACGTCTACCAGCTTTTGATTCTCAGCCATTGTGATCATACATTTTAGAGACTCTAGTTTTTGCTTTCTTTCTCTGAAGGGTGTTGATTCTTGTTTTAGCACACTCATTAATTAATGAACAATCATGTTGAACTTATACAGTCTTATGTTTATATTTGCTTAGTGCTGACACGTGAAAAGTTTTAGATGCTTCGCAAGCCATTCTAACTTGGCAGGAGTCAGCCTCCACGCTCCCTTTATCTCTTGTGAACTTTGTTGGGACTTGGCTTTAGACTTTGTCAGGGTGAATTTAGAGCAGATGTTCCAGGACTTGGTCCTCACCCCTAAGGTACAGGCTTTCCGGTGTCTCGGCTGGACGCCAGGGATGCTAATGAGGTGTAAGGAAGGTCTCTTCTCTCCAGCAGGGCTCTTCTCCAGTGTCCTCAAAGACTGTTCCGTCCCTACTTGATCCACTCTCAAAATCATAACAGTTACTGTCTGTGAGTTTCAAGAAGACTTTCCCTGCACATGGACAGCCTACCTTCATGAACGGATTCACAGGGGCTCTCCGTATGTACCTCTTGGGCTTTCTCTTTTCTTAGGTCCCTCCTTTGCCATATCCCAGTCCAGATATTCTGCTTGCTTCAGCTGCCCTCAGACCATTACTCCTATCTCCTTGACTCAGACAGATCACAGTGCTCTGCTTGGACGCCAGTTCTTTGCTCTCAGTTGGAAAACGCTCTCAAGGCAGAGAATTGGGTAACCAAGAGGCTCGTTTTATAAATTTCCTTTTCCTGGGGGATCACAATCTTTTAAAAAATATTTTTATTTATTTACTTTTGGCTGCACTGGGTCTTCATTGCTGTCACGGGCTTCTCACTATGGTGGCCTCTCCTGTGGCAGAGCGCGGGCTCTGGGCACATGGGCTCAGGGGTTGTGGCCCATGGGCTGACTTGCCCCTCAGCAGGTGGGATCCTCCCAGAACCAGGGATGAAAAGCATGTCCCCTGCATTGGTAGGCAGATTCTTAAGTACTGGACCGAGGTCCCAGGATTATAGTCTTGTGTTGCTATTGTCCATCCCCTAAAAACAGTTGCCTATCAATTTTGTCCAGTTTTATAGTTGTTTATGGAAAGAGGGTATTCTGGTATAATTTACCCTATCATGATCAGAAACGGAAGTCCAATATAATGTTATCAAACAGCACATGAAGCTAGCTGTGTAGCATATACTTTGAGAAATACTGAGATAAGTGTATATTTAATTTTATTCCCATTTAAAAAATACATTTATTTATTTGGTTTTGGGATCTTTAGTTGTGACATGTGGGATCTAGTTCCCTGACCAGGGATCAAACCCAGACCCCCTGCATTTGGAGCTCAGAGTCTTAGCCAGTGGACCACCAGGAAAGCCCCCTAGCCCCACTTTTAGTAATAAGGACTCATATTTCAGCAGTTCACTTTACCACTCCATTTGGATCTTCAATTGGTCTCTGAAGCTCAAGAGGTCTAAAACTAGTCTTTCTTTTCCTACAGATTTGCTCTTTCCCTAGTATCCCCCCATTCCAGCAAATGGCAACATCACTCATTTCGTTTCTCAGACCGAAACCCTTGGTACTGTTATTATCTTTGGCATTTTCTTCCTCTCATATTCCATGTTTTTAGTACATTAGCAGATCCTGTTGCTGTATCTTCAAATACACATAGCATCTGATCACTTTTCAGTACCTCTACATACTACCTTAGGTCAAATGACCATCACCTGCACTACCGCAAGTAAGACCAGGTTAGCTCATAAACTGGCCTCTCTACTTCTTTCTTGGCCTCTTTAGTACATTTTTCACGTAGCAGCCAAGCTGACCCTCTTAAAATATGTCTCTCATGGCAACCCCTGCTCAATCCCTCTACTGGTTTCTCATCCTGTTTAGAATAAAAGTCAAAGTCCTTCCCATGGCCTAAAAACCTTTCATTGTTTTGAGCCCTGGATATCGCTCCTTCATCTCCTCCCTCTGCTCTTATCCTCATGGTCCTTCAGCCATACTGCCATCATTTTAATTTTTTTAATATTTATGTTTTTTAATGAATTTATTTTGCTGTGCCAGTTCTTAGTGGTAGCACCCTGGGTCTTCAGTCTTCCTTGTGGCATGTGGGATCTTTAGCTGTGGCATGTGGGATCTAGTTCCCTGAACAGGGATCGAGCCCCGCCCCCCAGCCTTGGGACACGCGGGATCTAGTTGAGCCTGGGCCCTCTGCACTGGGAGCACAGAGTCTTAACATGGACCACCAGGGAAGTCCCTAAATGGGGTTTTTTTCTGAGGCTGTTCAGAGTGATAAGGAAAGACTGAAAAAAGGTATAACAAATAGCAAATATGTTGGGAAAATCCACATATTTTATTGATTTTATGAACAAAGGCCATCGATGCAAAAGTACTGGTAGATTGTTGTGAATCACTGTGAGGAAATTATCCTGTTTATCTAGGTGAACTTAATGGGGCTCAATCATCTTTTCCCAACAGGTCTATATCAATAAAAGTCCAAACAGAAGAACACATAAAAATAAGAAAAAAAAAGTGCACCCTGGGACAACGCTATTGTATCATTGGTGTCTTCCAGAAGAAACTATTTTCCCTCTTTCTTAGACGTAGTGGCATTCAGAGCCAAAAATAGCATCTGTTACACAAAAGATTTGTTATACATAGGTTTGCTCTGGAGTATGAAAGCAAGTTTCTGGAGAGAAATACCTCTTTTATTTGTGTTTATTCATAGAATGAATGAATGATAGACTCTCACAGGAAGGGATTCTCTGATGCAACTTGGCCATGTACTTCAAATCCCCCTAGGTACTGGAGCTCTTGTAAACCCAAAAGACATTTCTCTATTTTTTTAAATAAATCCATTTTGTTTATTTATTTATTTATTTGGGCCATGCCACATGCAGGATCTTAGTTCCCCAACCAGGGATTGAACTGGCATCCCCTGCATTGGGAGTGCAGAGCCTTAACCACTGGACCACAGGAAAGTCTCCCAAAGGGCATCTCTTGAAGCAGAGATAAAGCCAGAGAAGCATATGCAATTTAGTTATACCTCTTTGATATGAATTCTCACTCAGGACTATTCCATTTGCTCACTATTCCAGGAGGAACTATGGTAAAAATGGTGGACATATTCCACGTCATTGTGATCAGCAACTCCAGGAATATTGGTTCTAATTCCCACAACTTCTTAAAGATCAAGAAAGGTCTTCAGGTACTTCCAATTTTTTGAGGTTCCTGATGTATTAAGAAAGGATACAGCTCTAAATCAGCGTTACAAAAATTGTGATGTATTTTAAATGTTTCCATTTGATAAATTACTATATTTAAAACAGGAACATACAATATGGTTTATTATGCCATTTGAGGTTATTTCTGTGACTGTATTGAGGACCTTATTTGGAGGTAATATCAAACGTCTATGCTTTAGCTCCTTCAGAAATATGAGTCCATTCTAACTCTTCTGTGATGAATCCTGACCACTCCCTGGATGTTGCTAAGGTCTCCACTGGTCAGCCAATGGTTCTGAACTTTAAAAACCATCTCTTCATAAAGACGGCCAAGAGGCACATGAAATGGTGCTTAACATTACTAAGTATTAGAGAAATGCAAATCAAAATTACAATGAGGTATCACCTCACACCAAGTCAAAATGACTATCATCAAAAAGTCTACAAACTATAAATGCTTGAGAGAGTGTGGAGGAAAGGGAACCCTCCTACAAACTGCTGCTGGTGGGAATATAAATTGGTCCAGGTGCTTTGGAGAACAGTATGTTGTTGTTGTTCAGTTGCTAGGTTGTGTCTGACTTTTTGTGACCCCATATCAGGCTCCTCTATCCTTTACTATCTCACGGAATTTGCTCAAATTCTAGTCTGTTGAGTTGGTGATGCTATTTAACCATCTCATTCTCTGCTGTCCCTTTCTCCTTTTGCCTTCAATCTTTTCCAGCATCAGGGTCTTTTCCAATGAGTTGGCTCTTTGCATTAAGTAGCCAAAGTATTGAAGCTTTAGCTTCATAAACAGTTCTTCCAATGAATATCCAGGGTTGATTTCCTTTAGGATTGATTGGTTTGATCTCCTTAAAGTCCGAAGGACTTTCAAGAGTCTTCTCTAGCACCATGATTCAAAAGCATCAGTTCTTCAGTGCTCATTTTTCTTTATGGTTCAACTCTTACATCTTCACATGACAACTGGAAAAAACTACAGCTTTGGCTATACTGACCTTTGTCAGCAAAGTAATGTCTCTGCTTTTTTTTTTTAATGTCTCTGCTTTTTAATATGCTGTCTAGATTTGTCATAGCTTTCCTTCCAAGGAGCAAGTGTCTCTCAGTTTCATGGATGCAATTTGAACCTGAGTCTCCAGCATTGTAGGCTGATTATTTACCACTGTACCACCTATTCTTTTATGGAGAGCAGTATGGAGGTTCTGGTAAAAACTAAAAATATAGCTACCATCAGTTCAGTTCAATCACTCAGTCATGTTTGACTCTTTGCAACCCCATAGACTGTAGCATGCCAGGTTTCCCTATCCATTACCAACTCCTGGAGCTTGCTCAAACTCATGTCCATCAAGTTGGTGATGCCACCTAACCATCTCATCCTCTGTCTTCCCCTTCTCTTCCTTCATAGCTACTATGTGATCCAGCAATCCCACACCTGAGCATATATCTGGAGAAAAACATGATTTAAAAGAATACATGTACCCCATTGCAGCTCTGTTTACAATAGCCAAGACATGGAAGCAACTTAAATGTCCATCAACAGAAGAAAGCATAAAGATATGGTACATATATACAATGGAGTATTACTCAGCCATTAAAAAGAATGAAATAATGCCATTTTTAGCACTGCGCATAGACCTGAAGATTATCATACCAAGCGAAGTCAGACAGAGGAAAACAGATATCATATGATATTGCTTATATGTGGAATCTAAAAAAATGATACACAACAAGTACAGAAAGACTGAAAAGTAAAAAGAAGGCAGGCTTCCTAAGGACAGCAGAACTTGAGGAATGATATGATCATGATTTCCCTAGTTTTTCTTTCTGCCTCCCATATATTCTGATTCTGAATAGAGCATTGGGGAAACCTGCAAAATGGAGCCACCAAAAGGCAGAGTGAAGAAAAGAAAAGGAGAAAAAAAAAGCTCCAAGAGAAGCCTATTACCTTTGAACAAAGGATCAAGAAGAGATGCATAAGAGAATGGAAAACCATTATCTCCCTAACTCCTGCCAAACATGATGGATCAATATGTGTACCTAAGGTTTCTGCCAGGCCCAATGAGGAGTTAATCTTCCATTTCCCTGACATCCTTAAGGAATTAAGAGTGAAGTTCTGATTTATCCATCTGGTGGTGTTGGCAGGGCCAAACAGGGGGCTGATCTTTTGCATCCAGCAAAGCAGGCAGTGCTCTGACTTCCCTGCTTTGGGACGTCAGTGGGTTCCAGTGGGGAGCTGCACCCCTGCTTCACCTGGCCTCAGGGAAATGGAAGGAGGCCGTGTGTGGTGGGGCTAGATGGCCCTTCACATCCCCTACCCCGTGTCAGCTCGGCAAAGACGGGAGCTGAGCTTATACCCAACTGGGAGAAAATAAGGTAGCGTGAGTCAGTGCTAAGATGGTTATTGAGCTTCCACCCTACTCCTCTGCCTTCACAGGCTATGTGAGTCACTGCTCCACCTTTGTCGGGATCCTGTCAACAGAGTTCAGCAGGGAGCTAAAAACCCACCCACACCTTGACCTGTAGGCTACACCCGAATGCTAAAATGGGTGACTGTCTGACCAAAAATTAAATAGGATTCAATGTCTCACAATATAATAATCAAAATGTCCAAAACACAACTGAAAATTACTCATCATACTAACGACTGAAAAAAATGAAAATTTCAATGAGAGAGACAATCAACAGATGTCAACACTGAGATGACTCACAGGTTGGAATTCTCTGACAAGGACTATAAAGCAGTCATCTTTTTAAAAATGCTTCAACAAGCAATTACATGCATATTTGAAACACAAGAAGGAGAAAATCCCAGAAAAGAAGTGGAAGCTATTTTTAAAAAGAACCAAAAGGAAACTAAATTATTGAACTAAAAATACAAGAACCCAATTAAAAGAAACTGAATGGACTGGGTGCCAGAAAAAAAGTATGACACAGGAATGAATCAGTGGGATCGAGGATAGAACAACAGAAATTACTCAATCAGAACAGCACAGAGAAAATACACTGAAAAGACAGAGAACAGAGTCTCAGGGAACTGTGGGACTATAGTGGAAGAATCTAACATTCATATCATCAGGGTCCTAGAAGGAGAAATGGAGAAGGAAATGGCAACCTACTCCAGTATTCTTGTCTGGAGAATCCTGTGGACAGAGGAGCCTGGTGGGCTGCCGTCTATGGGAGTCGGACATGACAGAAGCGATTTGGCAGCAGCAGCAGCAGGAGAAAAGAAAGAAAGTGGAGATGAAAAATATTTGAAGCAATAACGACTGAAAAATCCCCAATTTAGGCAAAGAACATGAAATAACACATTCCAAAATCCAAGGGAACACCAAACAGGATGCTGCTGCTGCTGCTAAGTCGCTTCAGTCGTGTCCGACTCTGTGCGACCCCATAGACGGCAGCCCACCAGGCTCCCCCATCCCTGGGGTTCTCCAGGCAAGAACACTGGAGTGGGTTGCCATTTCCTTCTCCAATGCATGAAAGTGAAAAGTGAAAGGGAAGTCGCTCAGTCGTGTCCGACTCTATGCGACCCCATAGATGGCAGCCCGCCAGGCTCCCCCATCCCTGGGATTCTCCAGGCAAGAACATTGGAGTGGGTTGCCATTTCGTTCTCCCCAAATAAATTCACATCAGGGCCCATCATAGTTAAATCTAGGGACAAATAAAAAATCTGAAAGATCCAGAAAGAAACAACTTTATCTACACATGAAAACTAATTTGAATGACAGCAGATATCTCATGAAGAACCAAGGAGGCCAGAAGGAAGTGGCACAATATTTTTAAATGCTAAGAAAAAGGACTGTGAATTATGAATTAAAAAAAAATATTTATTTAGTTATTTGGTTGCACTGGGTCTTCATGCAGGATCTTCACATAGGATCTTCAATCTTTATTGAGGCATGCAGGATCTTTAGTTGCAGCCTGAGAACTCTTTAGCTGTGGCATGTGGGGTCTAGTTCCCTGACCAGGGATTGAACCCAGGCCCCCTGCATTGGGAGCTTGGAGTCTTAGCCACTGGACCACTATGGAAATCCTCAACCATCTTTAAAAAAAATTTGCACAATTTTTAAAGGTTACTTTCCATTTACAGTTATTACAAAATATTGGCTGTATTCCCCATGTTTTACAATATATCCTTGAACCTATCTTACACTCAGTAGTTTGTTTCTCCCACTTACCTATCCCTATATTCCCTCCACACCTTCCCCTACACACTGGGAACCACTACTTTGTTCTCTATATCTGAGTCTACTTTTTTGTTATATTTACTACTTTGTTGTACCTTTTAGGGTGCACATATAAGTGATATCATACAGTATTTATCTTTCTGTCTGACTTATTTCACTTCACATAATGCCCTCCAAAAAAAAGTGAAGAGGAACTAAAGAAACTCTTGATGAATGTGAAAGATAAGAGTGAAAAACCTGGCTTTAAACCCAACATTCAAAAAATGAAGATCATGGCATCCAGTCCTATCACTTCATGGCAAATGGGGAAAATGTGGAAACAGCATCAGATTTCATTTTCTTGGGCTCCAAAATCAATGTGGACAGTGACTGCAGCCATGAAATTAAAAGACACTTGCTCCTTGGAAGGAGAGCTATGACAAACCTAGACAATGATTAAAAAGCAGAGACATCATTTTGCTGACAAAGGTCCGTATAGTCAAACTCATGATTTTTCCAGTAGTCATGTATGGATGTGAGAGTTGGACCATAAAGAAGGCTGAGCACTGAAGAGCTGATGCTTATGTGGTGCCGAAGAAGACTCTTGAGAGTCCTTTGGATATCGAGGAAATCAAGCCAGTCAATCCTAAAAGAAATCAACCCTGAATATTCTTTGGAAGAACTGATGCTGAAGCTGAAGCTCCAATACTTTGGCCACCTGATATGGAGAGCCAATTCATTGGAAAAGATTCTGATGCTGGGAAAGATTGAAGGCAGGAGGAGAAAGAGGTGACAGAGGATGAAATCATTGGATGGCATCACTGACTCAGTAGACATGAGTTTGAGCCAACTCCAGGAGATAGTGAAGGACAGGGAAGCTTGATGTGCTGCATTCCGTGGGGTCTCAAAGAGCTGGACACGGCTTGGAGACTAAACTGCCACCACTATAACTAAAAAGTCAATTAAATAAAAATAAAACAACACCATTTGCAGCAATGTGTTGGATGAATTTAAGAGATTACTATTCTAAGTGAAGTAAGTCAGAAAGAGAAAGACAAATACCGTATGATATCACTTATGTGTGGAATCTAAAATATGACACAAATGAATTTATTTATGAAACATAAAAAAGCTCACAGACATAGATAACAGACTTGAGGGTTGCCAAGGGCAAGGGGGAGGGATGGATTGGGAGTCTGGGATTAGCAGATGCAAGCTATTATATATAGAATGGATAACAAGGTCCTTCTGTATAGAACAGGGTGCTGTTTAATATCCTGTGATAAATCATAATAGAAAAGATTATAAAAAATAATGTATGTATATATGTAACTGAGTCACTTTGCTGTACAGTAGAAATTAACACATTGTAAATCAGCCATACTTCGATAAAAAAACTAAAATTAAATAAAACCAAAAAAGCAATTAAGCATAATTAATGGTAGACTGTGATAAGTTATATGTGTATATAATGTATATACACATATAGATTTATATGGGCTTCCCTGGTGGCTCAGATGGTAAAGAATCTGCCTGCAATGCAGGAGACCTGGGTTAGATCCATATATAGTAGGCAAGTGTTATAAACAAATTCATGAATATACTTGGAATATCAACACTCCACTCTCAGCAATTGATAGAACTATTAGAGAGAAAATCTAGAAAGATGCAGAAGATATGAACACCACCACCCACCACCAAGATCTAATTAACATTTTTGGAACACTCTATCCAGCAACAGCAAAATATACATTCTGTTTTTAAGTGCCCATGAAACACTCACAAAGAAAGACCATGCATATCCAGGGCCATAAAACAAGCCTCAACACATTTAAAAGATTTTAAATTATATTAAGTAAGTTCTTTGAAGATAATGGAATCAAGGTAGGAATCAATAATGAAAAGTCATTAGAAAAGTCTCTACACACTTGGAACAACAGAATTCTAAATTATCCATGGGTTAAAAAGGAAGTCTCAAAGGAAAAAAGTCCATGTAGCTGAATGAAAATAAAATACAACTTATCGATATTTGCAGGATGCATCTAAAGCAGTGCTGAGAAAAAAAAGACAAGAAATCAATGAAATTTAGTAATGTCAGCAAAAATTGCTGTAGAATAAGGATGGGCCAAACTCCATAGAGCAGAAAGAAAGAAAAATGGCAAACTATTAAAAACACATGTTTTTCAGAATTTCAGAAACTAACCAGACGTTTAGCAATCCAGAAGTAGTGTTTATTTTTTTAAAAGGTTGAATTAGAGTAAGAACAATGGTTTTTCTGGTATTTTAACTTGCTCTGTTTCCATTTTCCCTCCTCCTGGCCCAGCTCTGTGGCAGCCTTGAAAACCAAGTGCCCAGAATCATAGTTATAATGGTTTTCTTTTAATATTTTATTTATTTATCTATTTGGTTGTGCCAGGTCTTTTTTGCAGCACACGTGATTTCAATCTTCATTGCAGCCTGTGGGATCTAGTTCTCTGACCAGAAATTGAACCTGGGCCCCCTGCATTGGGAGCATGAAGCCTTGACTACTGGACCCAGGGAAGTCCTGTAATAATGATTTTAAAGCAGTCATTTTAAATATGTTCAAAGAACTAAAGGAAACCTGTTAAAGAACTAAAGGAAAATATGACAATGATGTCTCACCAAATACAGAATATTAATAAGATGATGTAAATTATGATCACTTCATGGCAAATAGATGGGGAAACAATGGAAACA
Organism: Odocoileus virginianus; assembly: GCF_023699985.2. Classification (NCBI taxonomy): domain Eukaryota; kingdom Metazoa; phylum Chordata; class Mammalia; order Artiodactyla; family Cervidae; genus Odocoileus; species Odocoileus virginianus. The sequence goes on from NC_069675.1 coordinate 3,389,220, forward strand.
GTGACAGACTTTGTTTTCTTAAGCTCCAAAATCACTGCAGATGGTGACTGCAGGCATGAAATAACAGGTGTTTGCTCTTTGGAAGAAAAGCTATGACCAATATAGACAGCATATTAAAAAGCAGAGCCATTACTTTACTGACAAAGGTCTATCTAGTCAAAGCTATGGTTTTTCCAATAGTCATGTATGGATGTGAGAGTTGGGCCATAAAGAAAGTTGGGTGCCAAAGAACTGATGCTTTTGAACTGTGGTGTTGGAAAAGATACCTGAGAGTCCCTTGGACTGCAAGGAGATCCAACCAGTCCATCCTAATGGAAATCAGTCCTGAAAATTCACTGGAAGGTCTGATGCTGAAGCTGAAGCTCCAATACTTTGACCACCTGATGCAAAGAACTGACTCACTGAAAAAGACCCTGATTATGGGAAAGATTGAAGGCAGGAGAAGGGGACGACAGAGGATGAGATGGTTGGATGGCATCAACAACTCAATGAACATGAGTTTGAGCAAGCCCGGGAGTTGGTGATGGACAGGGAGGCCTGGTGTGCTGCAGTCCACGGGATTGCAAAGAGTCGGATATGACTGAGCGACTTACCTGAACTGAACTGATAAGTTATGAAAAATATAAAAATGTGCAATAATTGAAAGACAGATTCACTAGAAGGGCCCAGCAGATTTGAATAGACAAAAGAAAGAATCAGTGAACTTGAAAATGCCAAATGAAATGGTCTATTCTGAAGAGCAGGAAGAAAAAAGAAGCAATAAAAATGAACAGAATCTTCTGAAGGCCCAGAAGAAGAGGAGGAAGCGAAAGGGGCAGAAATAATATATTAAGAAACCATGGATTGAAACTTCTCAAATTTGATGAAAAACATTAACGTACACATCCAAGAAACAATGTACTTCAAATAGGATAAACTTAAAATGATCCATGGGACTTCCCTGGTAGTCCGGTGGCTAAGAATCTGTGCTCCCAATGTAGGGGATCTGGGTTGGATCCCTGATCAGGGAACTAGATCCCACATGCCACAACTAAGAGTTTGCAAGCTATTAAAAGTGAAATAGCAAGTAAAAATTCCACATGTTATTAATACAACTAAGACCCAGCACAGCCGAGGACATCTCTCTGTCATTTTCCTGAGGACTGCAATCATATTTGAATAGGGCCCACCCTCATAATCTCCTTTTAACTTGATTACATCTCCAAAGATCCTATTTTCCAATAAGGTCACATTCTTAGGTGCTGGGGGTTAGTACTTGAACTGTGTTTGGAGGGAACATAATTCAATCCATAAAAAGGTGTTAGGGCACAGATTTTTTTTCAAAGATTTTTTTTTATGTGCCCCATTTTAAAAGTCTTTATTTAATTTGTAACAATATTGCTTCTGTTTTATATTTTGGTTTTTTGGCCTCCACACATATGGGATCTTAGCTCCCCAGCAGGGATCAAACTCCCACCCCCTGCATTGAAATTTGAAGTCTTGAAGTCTTAAAATCTTAACCATTAGACCACCAGGGAAGTCCCTAGGTCATAGATTTGAGTTTCATTTCTTGCTTCCTGCACTTATGTAACTGGGAGGGCTCCAGGGTGCTGCCTTCTCAGAATCACCTCCATCTTCGGACAGTCATTTGGTCAGGCATTCCCTGGGGAAGCTTGCCCATGACCCTGCTACGGTGGTATCAAGTGCCTTGGATCCCAGATGTCAGCACGAGCAGGGACTCCTTCATGAGAGTAAAGCAACTGTCAGCTCACCAAGGGTGGAGACAACCCAGAAGCCCTCTGGGTTCATCTTACTAGCTGTCCTTATTTTCCCTTCACAGAGTTTTCTATTTTTATCCTATTGTGCTCTATGTTTGTTCTTACAATCCTCCTTAACTCTTTCTGGGGATGAAATAAAGTATAAAAATAAAACAGTGATTCCCTGCCATGGTTGGGTGGCTTAATTAAATAGCAGCCCAAGGGCAGGCTGTGATTTCCAGGGCCCCATTGTCACCATGACAACCAAAGGATGCCACATCCTCCACTTGGCTCTTCACCAGCCTCCCTTACTAACTCCAGCTCATCCTCACCCTGAGCCCAGCCTCCACCCTTCTGAGATGCCATCTCTAAGCAAGACAGAGGACTACACGGTTCTCTGTGTGCTCTCTCAGAATCCTGGGCTCCATCTTTTGCTGCTCTCACCTCTTGGCATTCTGGTTGCCTGTTGAGTTCTCTGTCTATCTCCTTCATCATGTATTCCCACCAGCATCTAATTAAGAACCCTACCTTCAGGCAGGTGCCCTAGAAGTAGCTGGAAGACCAGCAGTTATGACCCCTGATGGTCTGTCTCTGGAGCTCCGATCACACATCCTCAGATGTATTTATTTTGATTCAAAATTAAAATTGAATTTAAATGAGCTAAAATTAAAAATTCAGTTCCTTCATCCCATCAGCCACATTTCAAGTGTTTCGTGAGTCACATATGACTGACCTGGGACAGCACAACTACAGAACATTTTCATTATCATAGAAAGTTCTACTGGTCAATGCTGCTCTAAGAGAAGCATGTAAACAGTGCCAGGGATATTCTTGGTGTTTGTCTATTGCACTCCTAACCCATCAGAGTCATCCAACTTATTTTATCCCTGGAAACAAAAAGGAAAATGTAATCAGTGTGGCCCGTCTGTTAGTATCAGGAGCTAATCCCCCTGGATAAAGAGAGGAACACAGGTGGCATGACACACCCCTCTCATCAATCCTTAAACAAGACTAAGGCTTTCTGCCTTTGTGCCTTTTTGCTTTTTTAAGAATTTTTTCCTTTTGCTATGGATCATCTTTAAAGTCTTTTTTGAATTTGTTACAATATTGCTTTTGCTTTATGTTTTTTGTTTATCTCACAAGGCATGTGGGATCCTATCTCCCAGACCAGGGATTGAACCTGCACCTTTTGCATTGGAAGGCAAAGTCCCAACCACTGGATCGCCAAGGAAGTCCCCAGTGACTGTGCTTCTTTGCGCTTGCTGTTTCTCTGCCTGGAATGTCCGCTCTAACAAGAACTCCCAAGGACTTACAGGTGTAAGCACACTTGCCTTCACACACATAAATCCTTCCTCTCCCACCTGTCCCCCACCCCTGTTGTGTGTTGCTGCTGCTAAGTCACTTCAGTCATGTCCAACACTGTGCAACCCCACAGACGTCAGCCCAACAGGCTCCCCCGTCCCTGGGATTCTCCAGGCAAGAACACTGGAGTGGGTTGCCATTTCCTTCTCCAATGCAGGAAAGTGAAGAGTGAAAGTGAAGTCACTCAGTTGTGTCTGACTCTTCGCGACCCCATAGACAGCAGCCCACCAGGCTCCTCGGTCCATGGGATTCTCCAGGCAAGAGTACTGGAGTGGGGTGCCATTGCCTGTTGTGTGTTAGTGTCTGTAAAATATTTCTTCTCATGCTCTATCCCATGTATTATTGTGCAGTGGCATCAGAATCTATGAGCAGGCTATGTTCTGTAATTAGTACAGAAGGCAAAATCAAGCACAACCCAAACTGCGCTTGAAATGCTTTCCAATCTTCCATGAGCACCCATGCTTGGTTTCACGTATGTAGCCCCATACAGAAGTCCTCAGAGACACTGAAGGGTAAGTTGCTCAGCTGTGTCTGACTCTTTGTGACCCCATGGACTGCAGCACGCCAAGCTTCCCTGTCCTTCACCATCTTCCAGAGCTTGCTCAAACTCATGTCCATTGAATCGGTGATGCCGTCCAACGACCTCATTCTCAGCTGTCCCATCAGTCCTTCCAGTGAATATTCTGGACTAATGTCCTTTAGGATTGACTGGTTTGATCTCCTCACAGTCCACGGGACTCTCAAGAGTCTTCTTCAGCACCACAGTTCAAAAGCATCAATTCTTCAGGGCTCAGGCTTCTTTATGGTCCAACTCTCACATCCATACATGACTACTGGAAAAACTATAGCTTTGACTAGATGGACCTTTGTTAGACCACTGAGTTAGACTAGGGAGGAAGAAGTATTACAAGGAAGGGAAGCAGATATGGAGGCATCTAAAGCATCTGCCTTTTGAAAAACCACAACATGCCTTGCAGGGAAGGGAAGTATTCGGGACCATCTCTGATGGTCTGCAGCATTTCCTCCATGGTTCTCCAAGTGTGCTCCCTGGGGCCAGCAGTATCAGCATCAACTGGAAACTTGTTAGAAATGCAAATTCTCAGGCCCCACCCGGGATCTACTTGATCAGAAACTCTGATGATGACAGTCTGAGTTCTGACAAACTCTCCAGGTGATTCTGTTGTGTGTTCAATTTGAAAACCACTGGTTCACATTCTCTAGCTTTGACATTTAGCCTCTACAGCTTAGTACAGGTTTGTGGATTTGTTTGCAGTGAGATGATGATGCTACTGTGAGGATGAAACAGGATAATAACTGTGAGGTATGGAGAACAGGGGCTTCCTGGTGGCTCAGATGGTAAAGAATCTGCTTGCAATGAGGGAGACCCAAGTTCGACCCCCTGGGTTGAGAAGATCCCTTGGAGTAGGAAATGGCAACCTACTCCAATATTATTGCCTGGAGAATTCCATGGACAGGGAAGCCTGGCAGCTACAGTCCAAGGGGTGACAAAGAGTCAAACATGACTGAGGGACTAACACTTTCACTTTTTTCACATGGAGAACAGACTCGTGGTTGCCTAGAGGGAGGAGAGGTGAGGGCAGGATGGACTGGGAGTTTGAGATTAGCAGATACATAGAATGGATGAACAGCAAGGACCTACTGTATAGCACAGGAAATTATATCCAATATCCTGCAATAAATCATAAAGGAAAAGATGATATGTGTGTGTGTGTGTGTGTGTGTGTGTGTGTGTAACTGAATAACTGTGCTGCACAGCAGAAACCAACACAATATTGTAATTCAGTTGTACTTCAATAAATTTTTTTAAAAAGATAATAACTCTGAAAGCATCCAACTGGGGACCTAGCATGTAGCAGGCCCTCGGACATTTTTGCTGGATTGACTCATTGGAAAAGACCCTGATGCTGGGAAAGATTGAAGGCAAAAGGAGAAGGGGGCAGCAGAGGATTAGATGGTTAGATAGCATCCCTGACTCAATGGACATGAATTTGAGCAAACTCTGGGAGACAGGACAGAGGAGCTTGGCACGCTGCAGTCCCTGGGGTCACAAAGAGTCGGACATAACTTAGCAACTGAACAACAACAACAAAATCTGTCCAGTGTGTTGCATTCTTTGAATGGAATCCTTCGTTATTGCGGGGATGGGAGTGAGGGGAGAGGTGTGGAGAGAGGAGCAGGAGTACTTTCAAGTTTCTTAGTCACTCGGTTGTGTCCAACTCTTTGCGACCCCATGGACTGTAGTCTGCCAGATTACCCTGTCCATGGGATTCTCCAGGCAAGAATACCGAAGTAGGTTGCCATTTCCTCCTCCAAGGGATCTTCTCAACCCCAGGGTCGAACCTGGTTCTCCTGCATTGCAGGCAGATCCTTTACCATCTGAGCCACAAGTAGGGTTAGGGTTACATGGAATATCTGACGTGTTGTCAGCATCATTCATTCTAAGGGCTTTCCCTGGTTCTGGCAGTCCTTACAGCAACCCGTAGGTGGGGCCCAGACATCCTCACACAGAAAGGAATGAGAACAAGGAGGTGTTCTATAACTCGGGCACAGTTAGCCAACTGGAAGAGTCATGATTTGAAGCCAGTCTAGTTCCAGATTCTGAGCTCTAACCACCACAACAAACTGTGGAAAATTCTTCAAGAGATGGGAATACCAGACCACCTGACCTGCCTCCTGAGAAACCTGCAGGTCAGGAAGCAACAGTTAGAACTGGACATGGAACAACAGACTAGTTCCAAATAGGGAAAGGAGTACATCAAGGTTGTATATTGTCACCCTGCTTATTTAACTTATATGCAGAGTACATCATGAGAAATGCCCAGCTGGGTGAAGCACAAGCTATAATCAAGATTGCCGGGAGAAATATCAGTAACCTCAGTTATGCAGATGACAACCACCCTTATGGCAGAAAGCAAAGAGGAACTAAAGAACCTCTTGAAGAAAGTGAAAAAGGTGGCTTAAAACTCAACACTAAGATCATGGCATCCAGTTTCATCACTTCATGGCAAATAGATGGGGAAACAATGGAAACAGTGACAGAATTTGTTTTCTTGAGCTCCAAAATTACTGCAGATGGTGACTGCAGCCATGAAATTAAAAGACAATTGCTCCTTGGAAGAAAAGCTATGACCAACCTAGACAACATATTAAAAAGCAGAGCCATTACTTTACCAACAAAGGTCTGTCTAGTCAAAGCTATGTTTTTTCCAGTAGTCATGTATGGATGTGAGAGTTGGACCATAAAGAAAGCTGGGCACCAAAGAATTGATGCTTTTGAACTGTGGTGCTGGAGAAGATTCTTGAGAGTCCCTTGGACAGCAAGGAGATCAAACCAGTCAATCCTAAAAGAAATCAGTCCTGAATATTCACTCGGAGGACTGATGCTGAAGCTGAAGTTCCAATACTTTGGCCACCTGATGCAAGGAACAGACTCATTGGAAAATACCCTGATGCTGGGAAAGATTGAAGGCAGGAGAAGAAGGGGATGACAGAGAATGAGATGATTGGATGGCATCACCTACTTGATGGACTTGAGTTTGAGCAAGATCCTGGAGTTGGTGATGGATAGGGAAGCCTGGCATGCTGCATTCCATGGTGTCGCAAAGAGTCGGACATGACTAAGTGACTGAACTGAACTGACTGAACACTTTAAAAAGAAAAAAGAAAAGAAATCAAGGTACCAACAGGGCCATGCACTCTCTGAAATTCTAGGGGAGGATCCTTCCTTATCTCTCCCAGCTTCTGGTGGTTATTAACAATCCTTAGTGTTCTTGGGCTTGCAGATGCAACAAACCAATCTCTTCATCTTCACATCGTCTTCTCTGCGCCTATGTCTCTGTGTGTCTGTTTTCTCCTCTTATAAGGACACTAATCATTGGCTTAGGGCCCATTCTGATCCAGTATGACTTCATCTGAATTTAAGTAATTACATCTGCTTTGCGGACTCTTTCTGAATAAGGTCACATTCTGAAGTCCCAGATGAATGTGAATTTTGGAGGGATGATATTCAACCTAGTACAGTTTGCCCTCTGGCATCTAAGAAATTCAAGTCTGTTCTACATGCAAATTACATTCACTGCATCCTAGGACCCCCCAGTCTTGACCTTTTCCTGTATCAACTTTAATGGTCAAATCTCATCAAAAAGTCCCAGATCTCATCTTCTAAAACATGTAAATCTATGAATAAGATCCTGGAGCATGGTCCATCTGTGGGCAAAATTACTCTATCTGTAGACACATGAGGCCAGAAAAACAAGCTATCTTGTTGTTGTTCAGTCACTAGGTTGTGTCCAACTCTTTGCAACTCATGGAATGCACCAGGCCAGACTTCCCTGTCCTTCACTATCTGCTGGAGATGGCTCAAACTCATGTCCATTGAGTCAGTGATGCCATCCAACCATCTCACCCTCTGTATCCCCTTCTCCTCCTACCTTCAATCTTTCCCAGCACCAGGGTCTTTTCTAGTGAGTTGGCTCTTCACATCAGGTGGCCAGAGCTTCAGAGCTTCAGTTTCAGCATCAGTCCTTCCAATGAATATTCAGGATTGTTTTCCTTTAGGATTGACTGTTTTGATCTCCTTTCCCAACACCAGGGTCTTTTCTAGTGAGTTGGCTCTTCACATCAGGTGGCCGGAGTATCAGAGCTTCAGTTTCAGCATCAGTCCTTCCAGTGAATATTCAGGATTGTTTTCCTTTAGGATTGACTAGTTTGATCTCCTTGCTGTCCAAGAGAGTCTCGAGAGTCTTCTTCAGCACAACAGTTCACGAAAGCATCAGTTCTTTGGTGCTCAGCCTTCTTTATGGTCCAACTCTCACAATCTGTACATGATCTTACCTTCTTCCTAAATACAGTGAGGGAACACGCACTAGATAGGTAAGGAGCATGCCCACTATATCATTGCCCCAAACTGCACAGCTGCTGCCATCTGACACTTGCTATACAGACTTCCAGGGACGAGACAGGAATATCTCCTCCTTCTGTCCCAGAAGAACCGAATGCCTCCCCCACTGCTTTCCAATTGATGCCTGTTCCTCTGAGAGGTTGATTGATCATCTCCCACTGCTCATTTATGTTCCAATTCTTTCACTGATAAGTCTGATCAAAGGACTTAAGTCCCATGCTTTCTATCTTTTTTTTGAGCTCTAGGTTGACTGAAGTTGTGCTGAGTGAGTCAGCTGGAAGCACTGACTATATTATGTTATTTGAGGCACAGATATTCACCACAGTTTGTGAAACGCACAATTTTGGTATCATGAAGTGCTTTTCTTTAGCTTATAAATGCTTTTTGTCCTGAATTTTCAACTTACCTGTAACAAAGATTGTGATGAAGCTTTTTTGTTTCTTTACCTTTGCCTACTTGGCTTTTGCACATTTAAAAAAATTTTAACTCTTGAACAATTGGTTCTGGTTTTGTTTTTTTTTTTTCCTTTCGGTCACCCTGTGCAGCTTGCAAGATATTAGTTCCTCAACCAGGGATTGAACCCTTGCCCCCTGCTGTGGAAGCTCAAAGTCTTAACCACTGGACTGCCAGGGAAGTTCCATTCTGGGTATATTTCTTACATGTAAGTGTATTTCTGTATATTAAAACTATAGGCTTTGGGAGGGGGGTGATTTGATATTATTTTCCTTTTTAATAGGAGAGCTTGTTTATATTTCTTATGTTAACAAATTTAATCTTAATTCTGTTATATTTTATGTTATAGTTTTTGTTTTGTTTGCTTCTTTTCAAATCTTTTCATGATATTTTCTGACTTCCTGTGTATCTCTTTTCTAATTAAGAAATTTATATTTCTCCTGGTGGTAAACTTTTTAATTGAAGTGTAAGATTATGATCAAGTTTATGATGGCCTCTTAAGTTTTTGTCTTTTCTCTGGGCAAGTTTGTGTAATATTGATCCTATTGTTTGGAGAATCTTCCCAATGAAGCCATCAGAGGTTGGGATTTTGTGACAAGAGTTTTAATTAAATGTTCAACTTTATTGAACAAATAAAAGACTTTATATTTCCCATTCTTTCTCAACACAACCTCAAAAAGTTGTGTTTTTCAAGAAATTGTCCCTTTTCATTGAAATGTCTAGGTTTATCAGCACAAAGTTACTTGTAATATTTTTTCATTATCTCCTTAATGTCTATAGGATATTTATATTGGTGTTCTTAGGCTTTCTTTCTAGTTCTTTAAATCTTTAGCCTTCAGTCTTTTAATGACATGCCAAGGTGTGATTTTCTGTGTATTTATCCTACCTGGATTCTTGAATCTACAACTTGATATATCTTTTATCACTTTTGAAAATTAATAACCAGATTTTCTGCAGTCACATCCTCTCTCTTCCCTCTTTCTGAGTTTTGATTCCCATGGAAAACTTAAAAGAAATGTTTTAAAAAACTATGTCCCATATGTCTCTTGTGCTCATTTTTCCTATTCTTTGTTTCTCCTTTCAGAATTTCAATTTGGGTTTTTCCAACTCATCTATTTTCCAGTTTTCTAATTCCCTCTCTGTGTGTAATCTGCTGTTGTTCTCACAGGGGAAGGTGGATCTGATACAAATTACTCTGTCAGAGATGGAGATACTCTGAATCACTTAGACTTCTTTGGTTATTTTAATGTCACTTGCTAACTTTTCTCCATTCTCTCTTCCTTTTACCTTGTATTTTCCAGCTAAGCCCTCTTCTCTTGAGTGCTGCATCCACTTTAGTCTTTGTTCCTGTGGCTGTTTCACTTTTTATCCCTCTGGTTGCCTGGACTCTGTTAATTCGTAATCCATCTTACCTTTTCTTTCCTGGGCGCTCCAGTCTTGCTTGGTGCTCTTCTGCTCTGAGACATGGAAGATTTCCTGCCATATCTGGAAACAAAGATGTCACAGTCATCAGGGATTGCAGCCCGCCAGTGTGAGCCAGTGAGCCTGAGGGGACTCAGAATGAAGAAGAATACCTGCCATCTAGCATCCATAGAGGGCGGAGGAGAAGGGGGTGACAGGATGAGATGCTTGGCTGGCATCACTGACTCGACGGACATGAGTCTGAGCAAACTCAGGGAGACAGTGAAGGACAGGGAAGATTGCGTGCTGCAGTTCATGGGGTTGCAGAGAGCTGAACACAGCTTGGTGACTGATCAACAACAAAGCAACCATCAGTCTGCAGTCACCTCCTTTGGTGAGCCCCGAGGAACTCAGGATATGAAAGTATAGGATTTGGGCCCCAGATGGCTGAGATACACATCAAAGGAATGATTTCAGTGAGCCCAGACTCTTCCTTCTTCCTAAATATAGAAAAGCACTAAAATCCTTGACTTGGGATATCTGGTTTTCTTTAGTGAACATTATTTTGATGTTCAGACTACCTGCCGCTTGTTGCATAACTTCTATATAACCTGAATCCTCTTACCTCCTGGGAGTGGTTTTCTCAGGGTTTCTTGAGATACTGTCTCCCAGGCTTGAAGTCCTAAAAATGTCCATTAAATAAACTATAGCTCTCAATAAGCTTAAGTTGCAAGTACTCTTTCATTTGACATCTTCTCTTCTTCCTTTTTTTTTTTTTTGCTGTATGGCTTGTGGGATCTTATTTCCCCTACCAGGAATTGAACCCACGCCCTCTGCATTGGAAGCTTGGAGTCTTAACCACAGGATGGCCAGAGAAGTCCCTGTACTTATTTCTCATTAGCCAATACTTCACTCATTTCTTTCTAAAATTCCTGGAACTACATTTGATCAACTTTTTATCTGTTCTGTGGCAAGTCTTTTTTTTTTTTTAATATTAGTTTTTCATCAACCACTTCCCCACTGTTACTTTCATCCTTTTCTTTATCACGCCATCATTGTTTAGACTTGTAAAAGAGCAAATTGTTTGTTTAGTCACTAAGTCATGTCCTACTCTTTGCGATCCCATGTACTGTAGCCCATCAGGCTCGCCCATCCATGGGACTGCCCAGGCAAGAATATTGGAGTGGGTTGCCATTTCCTTCTCCAGGGGATCTTCCTGATTCAGGCAGGCAGATTCTTTATCACTGTGCCACCTACTCTTTTATAAAGAGATGGAATCTGCCTGGAGGTTTAGATTGCCAAGAGGCTGGTGCCACTTCCCAGATGAAATGCAGTTGTGGGTGTGAGAGTTCTTTTACCCTTTATTTCTCCCCAGTCAGATGAGACGACTGCTCACATCATCCTGCGTCACCATCAGAATGCAAATGTGGTCTGTCTGCATCCTTCTTCATTCAGTTTGACCTTTCTTATTCGTTAAGACTTACGTATAACGCTCTACAGAGTCACCAGCCACAAACTACTGTTCCCATCATTCCAGAAAGAGGTGGCTGGTTTTGTCCCTTAGGGTGTGTCGCTTACTTTGAGGAGCTAGGCTTTCCTGGGTTCGACTGCTGTTTCCAACTGTGGATGTCCTTTCATCATCTTCCCACACACCCACTTGACCTTCACTGCACTTCATCTCTTTTTCAGGGGTAGAGATGTCTCTTGATTCCTTTCAAGCTAGAGTTTTGTTCCGGTTTCTTATTCTCTTTCTTGCTTTTGGGTGATTTCTCTGAGAAGAGGTAAATTGCCCTCTTTTGGCCGCACTTAAAACCAGAAGTCTCACCCTCAGGGAGTCTTTTGCATACAACACTATTTTTAGTTTCAGTTCTGCATCACAGAACTTTCAAGAGTTTTCAACGGTGCTTAGGGAACCAAATTCAAGTTTAAATTCAATCTTGCCCAGTGCTACCAATGCAAATAACTCAATCGAAGGGACAATAAAATCATCAGAAACTGTCACACATGGCTGTATTTGCATAGATGCAGGCAGTGACAGTCCCGTCAAGGTATGTTCCTCTGCCTGGAAGCTGGTGAAAAACTGGGGCGGGGGGGCGGGGAATCGAGTATAACATTTAAGCTGGGCCTGAAAAATGGCTGGGATCCAACTTGGTGGTAAAAAGGTCAGTTCCTTCTATGGAGCAGCATCAGTTTCTTCAAAGGCTGAAATTTTTGCGAGGGTTTAGGAATCAAATGGGCTTCCCACGCACTAGTGGTAAAGAACCCACCTCCCAATGCAGGAGACGTAAGAGATGTGGGTTTGATCCCTGGGTCGGGGAGATCCCCTGGAGGAGGGAGAGCATGGCAACCCCCTCCCCCCCGCCAGTATTCCTGCCTGGAGAATTCCATGGACAGAGGAGCCTGGCAGGTTACAGTCCATGGGGTTACACAGAATTGGATAGCACTAAAGCAACTTAGCACACACACATGCAGCAATCAAGTAAGCACATGGTCTAATTGGAAAGGAAAACTAGAGTTCTAGAGCATGTGTCACCTAATTTTTTTTTAATCTTTAAAATTTATTTATTTTTGGCTTCAATAGATTTTCATTGCTGCATGCAGGCTTTCCCTAGCTGTGGTGTATGAGCTTCTCCTTTCAGTGACTTCTCTTTCTGCAGTTCACAGGCTCTGGGCGTGCAGGCTCCAGTAGATATGGCATGCCTGCCTAGTTGCCTCATAGCGTATGGAATCTTCCTGGACCAGGGATTGAACCCATGTCCCCTGCATTAGCAGGCAGATTCTTAACCTCTGGACTGTCAGGGAAATTCGGCATTTCTTTTTCTACTGAATTGAAAACCAATCCTTTAACTTACAATGAAGACTAACCCCAGCTGTCCAACAAACCTTGCCTTCTCACTGTCCACAGAACAAGGCTGCAGTTCTACAAACTGTCATTGAAAGCCCTCTACCCCATGAAGACAAAACTAAACTGAAGGAATTGGGTCAAATGACCAGTCAAATCTCTTTCATTCTGTGGACCCTGCAGTATCAGTAAACAAAGGATGTTGCAGCTACCAAGCCATCAGCCCCTGTAGCCGTCCCCGCTGTGCACCCTGAGGGGATTCAGATGGAGAAAAACAGAATGCTGGCCCTAGACAGCTAAGTGTTAGTCGCTCAGTTGTGTCCGGCTCTTTGTGACCCCATGAACAGTAACACACCAGGCTCCTCTGTCCATGGAATTCTCTAGGCAAGAATACTGGAGTGTGTTGCCATTCTGTTCTCCAAGAGATCTTTCTGACCCAGGGATCAGACCTGGGTCTCCTGCACTGCAGGCAGATTCTTCACCATCTGAGCCACTAGAAGCGAAGTGAAGTGAAGTTGCTCAGTCATGTCTGACTCTTTGCGACCCTGTAGACTGTAGCCCACCAGGCTCCTCCGTCCATGGATTCTCCAGGCAAGAATACTGGAGTGGGTTGCCGTTTCCTTCTCCACTGAGCCACCAAGGGAGTCCCTAATAGCTAAGGTGCACATCAAATGAATGATTTCAGCGATCTCAGACTCCTGCATCTTCCCATACATAGGAAGTGTTAGTCGCTCAGTCGTGTCCGACACTTTGTGACCCTATGGACTTAAGTCCACCAGGCTCCTCTCTCCATGGGATTCTCCAGGCAGAATACTGCAGTGGAATACTGGAGTGGTTGCTATTTCCTTCTCCAGGGGAGCTTCCCAACCGAGTGATTGAACCCAGGCCTGCTGTATTACAGGCCATCTCTTTACTCTCTCAGCCACCAAAGCGTTAAATTAACTAACTTGCAATGTCTGGTTTTCTTTAATTAACAGTAAACTTTGGATGTTCTGACTACCTGGTTTTTGTTGCAAAACTCCTGTATATCCTGGCTCCTCCCTTTCCTCTCTGAGCAGTCCCTCAGTGCTATATGAGAGGCTCTCTGCTGGACTAAAAGTCTGTCCACTGAATAAAACACAGTTCTCGACTTGGAGGGAGTGCATTTTCTTTTCAGTTGACAACACTATGATATGATAGCATTGTCCCCCCTTCTCCCCTGATGTAGATGGCCATGTATGCTGCTCACTCAGCACACCTTTGTCCATCACTGTTTCTAATTTCTCCACTTGGAATTCTTCTCTTTCTTAATAACCAGCTCCGCTGATAAAAATCCTGCTTATCCTTCAAAGCCCCCCAGGCCTTTCCTAATTCCCCGACCAGATATGAACTTGCTTTCTGCCTCTGGGACTGCATTATTCACAATCTTTTCAGACCAGATACCACTGCCCAGTGAGGCAAGGACTCCTGCAACACCTAGCTCATCCCTCTGCCCTTGGGAGAGTGTCTCCAAAACCAGCCTTCGAACTCTGGCTCTCATGCTTCCTTCTTTTGTGACTGAGCCTTGAAAGTGATACGCCATCCTTTCTGCCATATGGGTTGGGTTCCACAGACTAATCCTGATTCAGTATGGGCAACCACGCAAGGACAGGAATCCCAGGAAACTAGGCTCACTGGAGGATCCCCTAAAGGCTACCATACCTACTCTCCTGAGGTGTGTCTTTGTGCAAGTCACTAACCTCTCTAGACCTCAATCCCTCATTCATAAATAATACTACTTACCTCCCAGGGATTTGTGAGGATTAAAAGCCTATAAAGTGCTTTGAACTGTTCCCCATCAACACTTGCCCCAGACAAACCTTACCTAAGACTCTTCCAGGAAGCCAGATTGAGCCTCTCCCTGAAACCCTTCAACCCTCTGCTCTCCTCTCTTCCCCTCTTTATCCTCCTCCATCTATACCAGGAGGAATATTCTAGAGCCTGGCAGGAATGGGAGTGAGTCCTGTATACCTCAAACCTCACTCCTACCAAACATAATGTTTATGCTTCCATCCTCCACATTCCCATAGATACCCAGGTTATTGAATCCAAAAGTCTGAAAGAACTTAGCTAGTATTTTCCCCTGCCCCACCCCGCATTCTACCATATCTTTGACCATATCAAGATTGAGCATTTGCTTAGGAGAAATTACCAGGGAAACAAAAAATTATTATTTAAAAAATCTTATTTCACCAGGGAGTCAAACAGGATCAAATACAGTTTTAGAGAAGTGGCTCCTAACCCTAGTTGGCTTCCTGGAGGAGGTGATGTTACCATGATGTCCAAGCTTGTGCTGCTTACCTCATGATAGGCCAATAAGTTGAGAGATTAACTGCTGGGGCAAGGAACAGTGACTTTATTTGGAAAGCCAATGGACCAAGAAGATGTTGGACTAGTGTCCCAAAAAAATCATCTTAACTAAATGAGATTTAGGCTTCTTTTATACCAAAGGAGGAGAGGGTGTGGTTGGTTGTTGCAGCTTCCCACTAGCTATCTGTTTTACATATGGCAATGCACATACATCAATCCCATGTGCCCACTTCAACCCCCCATCCGTGTCCACACATCTGTTTCCTACATCTGCATCTCTATTTCTGCCCTGCAAATAGGTTCGTCTGTACCATTTCTCTAGATGCCTCATATACGCATTAACGTACAATATTAGTTTTCCTCTTTCTGACTTACTTCACTCTGTATGACAGTATCTAGGTCCATCCGTGTGTTGACAAATGACCAAATTTCCAGGTGCTCTTCTAAGTTGAAACACGTGAAAAATGATACAACTAGTTAGAACAATAGGGAACGGGAAGTAGAAACGGGAAATAGAAGCTTCAGATGTCTGTCTACGTGTGAGTCATGGAAACAGAATTTCTAAGACCATGTTCTTAGAAACTTCTGGAGATGGGGTGTGTTGTTAGGGTACAGTGCAGAGAAACACCGAACCTCTTTGGAAAGTATTTACGAAACCATTTTTTTTTTTCTATTGTGGGAGGCAGAGATGGAGGCCTGTGTGCTCCATGCAAAGCCAGCTTCTGCTTATTCTCATGGTCTTGTCTCTTTCCCCAAGTGACTTAAACCATTTGAGGTCAACCCTTCGGCTTCAGTAACAACTCTTGGCTTCATTTTCGACTCAGCATACTCCTTCTTTGTCAGCCAACACCCACATTTCGTTCCATTTGGTTTAGGTGTTTTAAAAATTCACTCGGCATCTTCAAAGTGACCGCTTGTTATCTTGTGAGCACAACTTGCCCACAGAAAAAGGCAGATTTCACACTGACTGCTTCATTCAGTAAATTTAGGTGCATTTGGAGAGACATTGTCTGTTCCTATAAATATTTTCAAACTTATTCAATCTGTCAACAATGACTTGAGTGTCTATTGCCAGACATAAGGCGAAGTGTTCTGCCTCTCCTGAGGAAATTACTCATTGGGCTTGAAAACTAAATATGTGACATCTTTAAGAAACTGTTTTAGTTTAAAATACTTTTGTTTTTGTGCGTTTCTTTCCCTCCAACCTGACCCTTTTTCTCTTTCACTTTTTTTTTTTAAAGTTGTTTCAAAGTAGTTTATTTAGCGGTTCCATTTTCATTCCTCAATAGATTTTATGTATTTTTCATATGCTTCTTCACTCATTAGTTCATCTAGTTCTGAAGGGTTACTGAATGTCATCTTGATCAGCCAACCATCTTCATAACAAGACTTGTTGACAGGTCCTGGATTTTCTGCTAGAGCTTTATTAATTTCAGTTACTTCTCCTGAGAGAGGGGACTAGAGTTCACTAGCAGCTTTCACACTTTTAAAGCACCAAACTCCTCTCGTTTGTTCAACTTTGTCCCAACTTCAGGCAGACTACAGTAAACAACATCTCCCAAAGCTTCCTGTGCAAAATTGCTGATTCCCACTGTTCCAACACCGTTTTCTGTTGTTACCCATTCGTGTTTTTCTGTGAATTTCCGCACCGACAGCAGAGCAGGGCCGGTGCGCAGTGCCCGGAGGGCACCTGCCCGCAGTCCCCGGGGCCGCGGCGAGCAGGGCGCCCTGGGTGCCGAGATGGCGCGCAGGCTGCCGACCGCGGCCCGCACGCTCCGCACCGCTTGCAGCGCCGTGTTCGCACGAGTGCAGAGGATCTCCGCGCGGCACCTAGAGCACCCCGGCCGGCGGGGACCTCTCACTTTTTAAAAAATTGAGCAGAGGAAATTTCTTGATGGTTCGGTGGTTAGTACTCTGCGCTTCCACTTCAGGGGGCGTGGGTTCTATTCCTGGTTGGGGAAGTAAGGTCCCCAGTGCCGCGGGGGCGAGCGCGCGCGCGCGCGCGCGCGTGTGTGTGTACGTGCCCAGTTGTAGCAACTCTTTGTGACCCCATGGACTGTAGTCTGCCAGGCTCCTCTGTCCATGGAATTTTCCAGGCAAGAACTACTGGAGTGGGTTGCTATTTCCTGGGTGATCTTACCAACCCAGGGATCGAACCTGCCTCTCTTGCATCTCCTGTATTAGCAGGCAGATTCTTTACCACTTGGGCCATCTGGGAAGCTCCCAATATCATGCAGGATGGCCCCAAAATATGAAAAATTAAACAGAGATAATATGAAAATTCATTCTAAATTAAAGTGAAATTTATTCTTCTGAACTCATTATTAAGAAAAAATATTATCAATTAGGAGCTTTAGACTAACAAAGGAAGGTTGTTTCTTAGTTTAGAAAACTTGTTCTTGTCAAAGAGATGTCATCTCATTTTAAAGAACTCACCAACACAAATTTATTTTGTTTGATTTTAAAGGGGGCAAAGGATGATTCTCAAAAACATTATGTTGAGCAAAAGAAGTCAGGCGCAAAAGAGCACATTAATATGAAATTTTAGAAGACTCAGAACTAATCTACAGTGACAAAAAGGAGATCACTGGTGGCCTGGGGCTAGGACTGAATTGACTGCAGAGAGTTCAGAGGAAATTTTTTGGGAGGATAGAAATGTTGAATATCATGATCATGACAGTGATTACACAGATATATACTCTTGTCTAAACTCATCAAGCTATACATTTATTTATATGCAAATTATACCTCCATAAAACTGATTGAAAAACAAGGACATAAATGTAGTCTGAAGCTGGGATCTGAGTAGATAGGAATTCTCAAGGGAATGAGAATACGTATGCTTCTCTTTTTTCTTGGAAGACTTTTACCTAATAATCAATGGATCATAAAAGTCACCTAAGAACAGACTTTTGGACTCTGTGGGAGAAGGCGAGGGTGGGATGTTTCCAGAGAACAGCATCGAAACATGTATATTATCTAGGGTGAAACAGGTCACCAGCCCAGGTTGGATGCATGAGACAAGTGCTCAGGCCTGGTACACTGGGAAGACCCAGAGGGATGGGGTGGAGAGGGAGGTGGGAGGGGGGATCGGGATGGGGAATACATGTATATCCATGGCTGATTCATGTCAATGTATGACAAAAACCACTACAATATTGTAAAGTAATTAGCCTCCAACTAATAAAAAATAAAAATTAAAAAAAAAAGTCACCTAAGTGTACAATTCAAGGCCTTTTAGCAAAGGTAGAGAGTTGTGCAACCAATTTAATTTTCAAACATTTCTATCATCCCAGTACAATCCCTTATACTCATTTGCAGTCAGTCTCATTGAAGCATAAGGGTTTTTTTTTAAACTATTTATTTATTTGGCTGCATAGGGTCTTAGTTGCCCCATAGCATGTGGGTTCCTAGTTCCCAAACCAGGGATCAAAACTTTGTCCCCTGCATTGGAAGGCAGACTTTCAATTGGACCACCAGGGAAGTCCCAGAGCAGAAATTTTATTGTGACTTTTGAGGAAGTGGGTTACACAAGTGTCTTATGTTGAAAGTGAAAGTTGTTCAGTCGTGTCCAACTCTTTGCGACCCCATGGACCACAATCCAAGGAATTCTCCAGGTCAGAATACTGTAGTGGGTAGCCATTCCCTTCTCCACGGGATCTTCCCAACCCAGGGATCGAACCCAGGTCTCCTGCATTGCAGGCAGATTCTTTACCAGCTGAGCCACCAGGGAAGCCCAATAATACTGGAGTGGGTAGGCTGTCCCTTCTTCAGCAGATCTTCCCAACCCAGGAATCGAACTGGGGTCTCCAAATTGCAGGCAGATTCTTTACCAGCTGAGCTACTTGTTGACTGAGCTCGTTTTCCAGAGACCCCATGGAAGATTCTAGCCACAGTGGGCTTGGCTGTGGGTGCAGGCTTCGGTCCATCTGGGGCTCCCACAGCAGCAAGCTCTTCATTTACGCTTTAATTCTTTCTGTAAACACAAGCATATTCTCTATGCCCCTCTGTGGACCCCAAATGGATGGCAATAAGGAAGCTGGTAGCTGTCCTTTGGGCACATTCTTCTGGCCTCTGTGTCCTAAGCTTTGCCAGTCACGGGGCAGGAGAACCCCTCAGCCCAGCTGCCCCTGCTCCACCCACCTGCTTCCCTTCCGTGTCCAGGCTACAGGGCTCAAGTGCATCGCCTCTGCTCCTGCCAGCTGTCTGGGAGCGGGCCCAGGGGAGCCTCTCCTGCTGGTCAGCTGTTGCTGGAAGCGGCAACAAGAGCAGGGCTGAATATCCCCAGAGCAACACTAGTAAGTGGAGAAGCCACAGGAGCGATCATGGCAGACCTGGACCAGAGATGAGCCCCATTCTGGACAGCAATAGTGTTTAATCTGAAAAGGCTGGCACATACTCATGAGTATGTGGGTATATATGAGGGTACCGCTGCAGCCTGGATCTGTGGAAGTCAAGGGTCAAATGCTGGCAGAAGGTGGAGGACAACTTGAGTGTCTTCTCCAGGCTTCTGTAGAAGGCCAGGGTTAAGAAATGAGCTCGGGACTCCTTTTTTTTTTTTTTTTGCTGAACCACACAGCATGCAGGATCTTATTTCCCCAACCAGGGATTCAATCTGTGTCCCTCACTTTGGGGAAACAAAGTTTTAACCACTGGACCACCAGGGAAGTTCCCAGGACTACTTGGTATGTGCCTCCCCATGAGTTTCCTGATGGAGTTTAGCAGTGAACAAAATTAACATAATTTATTCATATATCTGTTACTATTTAGTCATGTCTGCTGCTTTTGCGACCCCATGGACTGTAGCCCACCAGGCTCCTCTGTCCATGAAATTTCCTAGGCAAGAGTACTGGAGTGGGTTGCCATTTCCTACTCCAGGGGATCTTCCTGGCCCAGGAATTGAATCTGCACTTCTGCACTGGCAGGCGGATTCTTTACCAGTTAGCCACCAGGGAAGCCCTTATTTATATATAGAATATTCCAAATCTAAGAGTATGTGTCACAGCTTCTTGGCTGGAAAGGCTGAGCTGGGGCTCTATGTGAAGGAGTCTGTAGCTGATTGCACAGTCTGAACTGCAGAGCTGGGCACAGATTGAAGGGCGCTGAGAGCGGTGTGGAGCGGTTGTGCCCGGGGCGCTGCTCTTAGTGTTACAGACATGTCCCAGTGTGTCAGGGTTGACACGCTCAAGTGTGCCAGCGAACGGCCCAGGGGCTCCTTGGCTGAGCAGGTGGCTTATATACACACTGCATGTTGTGTCACTGATGACAAGGCTGGATACATCATGTGTGGGGCCCAGAGCAACATGAAAATGTGGGACCCTTTGTTTACCAGGAGGAAAGCATTTCTTCCTTTCTATCGTGACTCTGTATTTCTCTTGATCTGAGAAGGTGTTTTTGTTTTATTTTGTTTTTTAAATGATTTTATTTATTTATGGCTGTGCTGGGTCTTCCTTGCTACACGGGCTTTTCTCTCGTTGAGGTGTTGGAGTTTCTCACTGCAGTGTCTTCTCTTGTTGCAGAACATGGGCTCTAGGGCACACAGGCTTCGCTAGTTGCAGCTTTCAGGCTCCAGCACACAGGCTCAGTAGTGGTGCATGGGCTTGGTTGCTCCACAACATGTGGGATTTTCCCAGACCAGGGATTGAATCCATGTCTCCTGCATTGGCAGGTGGATTCTTTACCACTGAATTGCCAGGGAAGCCTGATAAGGTGTTTTTAAATTCCCTATTTAATGCCCCTCACACCTGGGGATTTTCCTGGGGCAAGTGAAGATGCTCACAGATGCCCAGGGTCTCAACCCACAATTCAGGGCACAGGACAACTGTGCCTAATCTTGACCCTCTGTGAGTCTGAGCCCAGCCCCCAGCAGGGGTGGAGGGCAACAAGGGCTGCTGGGTGGGGACACGGGGTGGGCAGCTGAGCCCTGGGTAGCTGGGAGGCAGCAGGAGGTGGTACCACATGTGAGCAGAGGCTCCAAGCTCCTGGCACATGTTCCATGAGACTTCATTCACAAAACACAAATTCAAAGATCAAATCATTTCAAGATGGCAACCACTGAACACGAAGCCCCAAGCATCAAGCCCCCTTCTGAACAAGTGGCCCTACATGGTCACACTTGTCACAGGTCTGTGAAACTGACCCATTTTGCCATCTATCCCTTATCATTTCTGTTCAACTTCCCATTGGCAGGATTTATCTCCAAATGTGCCAGGAGCCCCTGGGGTGAACTGCAGCATAATGTTCTGGAAAGGAGCTAGGTTGATGGTGGTGTTTCTCCTTGCTGCTGGAAAAACTCTTATCTTTTTATTTTTAATCTTTGCTTATTTGGCTTTGCTGGGTCTTAGTTGTGGCATGCAAGATCTTCAATCTGTATTGCGGCATGTGGGATCTAGTTCTCTGACACCAGATGGAACTCGGGCCCCCTGAACTGGGAGTGCAGAGTGTTAGCCACTGGACTGCCAAGGAAGTCCTGAAAAACTACCTTTATGCATTGAATTTTCTTCTTTCTATACCATGGACATGTAAATAGCTTCTTTTCAGAGATGTTGTGAGGGTGAAACAAAATAAGAAGAAAACATATATGTTCACATTTATGGTTATATTATTTTTGAGTCTCTGGCCTCAAGCAAAATGCCTAAAATTGGGAGGAAAAAGTCTTCATGCCTCTGCTCCCTGAGCAGGCAGTGTCAGCCACCCGCAATATTTTGATTCAAGGCTGTTTATCTTCCAGGTTTCCTTTTTATGTAGTTTTCCTTTGTATTTAGTTTCCTTCCTGTAACTTTTCCTCCACCTTGCAACACACTCCTTCCTTTGCTACCTGCTGTCTTGTTTAGTGCTGCCACTTGGCCTAACTGGGCTCCCAGGCTGTGACCTGTGGGTCACGTTCTCCTGGTTCTCATCAAAATGCACCTGCTGAGGCTCCTACGTGCTTAAGGCCCTACAAGGTCTTCAGACAGATTCTGTGATAATGTAATTTGAATTAAGTTCCCGCCGCTTAAGTAGACTGAGACCTTAATGATAGTTGCAATTCAGCAAATTATTTTACTTTTAAAAATATTTATTTGCTTATTTGGCTGCACCAGGTCTTAACTGTGGCCTGTGGAATCTAGTTTGCTGACCAGGGATTGAACCCAGGCCCTCTGCTTTGGGAACACAGAGTCTTAGCCATTGGGCCACCAGAGAAGTCCCCCAAAATAAACTTAAGGATACACCAGTGGACTTCTTGGAGATAGAGTAGGTGCAAGTCCTCCTACTAGGTGTAACTAAATGCCATTGACATTATATACAAAACAAACTTAAGGAGATTCTGAAGGTGGAGAGGAGAAGGTAGACTAGCTTAGGCTTCAGGATTCAAGAAATGACCACGGTGGTGAGTTCCCCAGATTTTTGTTGTTGCTGTTTGCCTTTTACATTTCAGATCTAGAGTAGAAGCTGGAAGCCTGGAAATGCCAATACTGTGGACAAAATAAAAACCTCAACAGACCAGGAAAGGAACAGCCTACAAGACAGGAAACCGTTAGACACTAATTGTTCTCCTCCAGCTAGATACTACAGAAAAGCCTGTGGACCACTCCCGCCTGTTCCAGCAAAGGCTGAGTGGGAAGCCTAGACCTCCACCTGACCAGGTATAAACAGGTGCCCCGATTCCTCTACCTATGTAGTTTCAGAAGGCTAGTGGAGAATTAGGGTGTTGGCTATTGCCCAGCAATAACTAGGCCATTCCCAGATGGTGTCAGTGGGAAGCAATAAATGACAGACTCCTACTTCTCCCAGCCAGGGAGGTACGACTTGGTCAGGAGCCAGAATTTTCACCCCACCCAGTAGAAATGAAGAGTCCCATCACCCTCGAGTGTCAAAGGAGGCCAGCTGGGGAGGCTGGACTCTACCCTCACCTGTCATGAGAAGGTGGCAACCTCACTGCTGCTGGAATGCTGTCAAAAGAAGTTAACTAGAACAGAAGGTTTAAATAAGATCCAGAGTCTCATAGCAAGGCTTGAAATGTCCAGGAGTCAACAAATCACTCATGACATCAAGAACCAGAAAGATCTCAAACTGAGTAAAACAAAGACAATAGATGCCAACGTCAAACACCTGGAAACTGAACAACACACTTTTAATTAATCTGTAGATAAAAGAGGAACTCTCAAGGGAAATTAAAAAAAAAATGCTGGACTGCAATCATCCTCTGTGGTTTTTCAGTCTTCTAACTTTATTGAGGCTTTCAATGGCTAAGTCAAAGGTCTCTCTTGGTAAATGTCACATTGTACTTGAAAATACATGGGTTATTTTCAAATATCTTTTGATACTGATTTCTAACATAAATCCACAGTGATAAGAGAACAAATTCTGTATGATTTCAATAGGCCATGAAATTTTTACACCTTGTACCTGGATATATTCCATTGTCTCTTAGTTTATAGTCTATGGGAACTTGAATAGAATTTGTACCCCACTGTTGTGTGAAAACTGTATTGGTTCATAGTGCTTTTCAGGTCTACTATAACCTTCTACTCTGTATATTCATTCTATTATTTTTTGAGAGTTTGATATTGAAACTTTAACTAAAAATCTTAATTTATCTAGTTAAGATAATTGTCATGTATAGTGGAACTAGATGTACCTTGTTCTGTGTTTTCCAAGTCGCCTGTAAATGTGTTATCATACTTTCATAATTTAAAAAATAAAAACTAAAGAGACAAAAAATATTAAGGACAGTTAAAAAATACACTGGACTGAAAGAAAATACAACTCAAAATTGTGGGGCACAACTAAAACAGTACTGAGAGGGAAATTTATAGCACTAACCTAAAAGGAAACATCAGAAAAGATGAAATGCCTCTAATCAACAATCGAAGTTCCCACCTCAAGGACCTAGAAAAATAAGAAAAAATAAACCTGAGGCAAATAGAAGTAAGTAAGTAGTAACTATCACAGCAGAAATTAATGAAAATTAAATAGAAAAAGAGAAAACCAATGAAATAAAGAGCTATTTTTTTTTGAAAAGATCAATAAAATTTAAAACCTCTGGCAAGACTGACAAGGGGAAAAATAAGAAAGAAGATACAAACTACTGTTATCATAAATTAAACAGTGGCTATCATTACACACCCTCTCCATATTAAAAAAAATAATAAGAGAACATGACAAACAACTCTACCCACAAAAGTTTGATAGGATGTGTCAAGTCCTCAAAATACACAAACTACCACAACTCACATTTATGAATCAGCTCAGTTGATTAGCCCTATTAATATTATGAAATTAAATGTATAATTTAAAAATTCCCCTCCAAAGAAAAACTAGTCTCCAAAAATTCTGCCAAGAGGTTAGAGATTGTACACCAATTCTACACAATTTATGCTGGAAAGTAGAAGAGGAGGGAACACGTTCTAATTTGTTTTATGAAGCTAGTATTGTTTTTCAGTCAGTAAATTGAGTCTGACTCTTTGTGACCGCATGGGCAGCAGCATGTCACACTTTCCTGTCCTTCGCTATCTCCCAGAATTTGCTCAAATTCATGTCCATTGAGTCAGTAATGCTATCTAACCATCTCATCCTCTGCCACCCCCTTCTCTTATTGCCTTCTATCTCTCCCAGTATCGGGGTCTTTCCAATGAAATGGCTCTTGGCTTTGGATGGCCAAAGTATGGAAACTTCAGCATCAGTCTTTCCAGTCAATATTCAGGATTAATTTCCTTTAGGATTGACCAGCTTTAACTCCTTGCAGACCAAGGGACTCCGCTACTAAAGCCAGACAAAGACATTAAAAAAAAGTTTATACCAATATCCTTCAGGAATGTAGATGCAAAAATCCTTAACATAAGATTAACAAATAGAACTCAACAATATATAAAAAGAAGCATACAACACAACAAGTAGGATTTATTTTAGAGATGCAAGACTGTTCAATTATCCGAATGACCGCAAGACTGCTTAATTATCCAAAAATCAATTATAGTAGTCTGCTACAATACCAGACTAAAGAACAAAAATCACATGATCATACCAATGAAAGAAGAAGAAAAGAAGTTTAACATACAATAGGAACTCTCTCAGAAAACAGAATTATAGGGAAACTTCCTCAATTGGGTAAAGAACATCTATAAAACCTTATACCTTAGATTGTACTAAATGGTGAAAGACTGAATGCTTTCCTCCTGAGATCAGTAGTAAGGCAAGAATGTCTTCTCTCACCACTCTTATTCAGCATAGTGCTGGAAGGTCAGTATAATGAGGCAAAAAAAGAAATTAAAGGCATACAGATCAGAAAGAAAGAACTAAAGTTGTCCCTATTTGCAGAGGACACGTCTGTCTACAAAGGAAACTACAGAGAACCTACCGAAACCAAAAGACCAAAAACTCATAACTAATAAGTGAGTTCAGCAAAATTGCAGGATGCAGATCAATGTGCAAAAATCACTTGTAAGATTTCCCTGGTGGTCCAGTGGTTAAGAATCCACCTGCCAATGCAGGGAACACCAGCTGGCTCCCTGGTCCAGGAAGCTTCCCCTGCTGAGGGGCAGCTAAGCCGTGCGCTGCAATTACTCAGCCTGTGCTATGCAGCCTGGGAGCCGCAACTACTGAAGCCTGCGTGCCTAGAGCCTGCGCTCTGCAACCAGAGAAGAGGCCAAAATGAGAAACCTGCGCGCTGCGGCCAGAGAGCAGCCCCCACCTGGCACAACTAGAGAAAGCCTGCTTGCAGCAAAGAGGATCCAACGCAGCGCCACCCTCCCCCCGCCAAAAAAACAGTAGTATATTTGGATACTGACAGTAAACACAGGGAACCTAAACATTTAAATGCGCTATCATTTGTAATCATTAAAAAAAGAGAAATAAGTGTAAATCTAACACACATTCAGGACTTGTATACTGAAAACTGTAAAACATTCCTAGTTTTTTCTTCTTTCTCAAATTGTTTTAGGTATCCAGTTCCTTTTCCTTTCTTTACACATTTCAGTATAACACTTATACCTTGCTGGTAGAAATGTAAAATGGTACAGCAGAAAGACTCTGTGGGCAGTTTCTTAAAAGATTAAACATACAACCACTAAGCAACTCAGCAATTGTCCTCATGGGCCTAAAGCTGGTGCTCGGGGACAACCCAGAGGGATGGGATGGGGAGGCAGGTGGGAGGGATGTGGGAGGGGGGTTCAGGATGGAGGGACACATGTACCTGTGTGGCTGATTCATGTCCATGTATGGCAAAAGCCACCACAATATTATAAAGTAATTAGCCTCCAATTAAAATAAATTAATTAATTTTTTAAAAAAGAAAGAAGTCCACCCTTTTTGTTTAGTTTTTTAAAGAATTTTTTATGTGAACCATTTAAAAAAGTCTTTATTGAGGTTTTACAATATTGCTTCTGTTTTATGTTTTGTTTTTTGGCCACAAAGTAGGTGAGATCAAACCAGTCCATCCTAAAGGAAGTCAACCCTGAATGTTCACTGGAAGGACTGATGCTGAAGCTGAAGCTCCAATACTTTGGCCACCTGATGCAAAGAGCCAAGTCACTGGAAAAGACCCTGAAGCTGAGAAAGATTGAAGGCAGAAGAATAGGGCGACAGAGGATGAGATGGTTGGATGGTATCATTGACTCAATGGACCTGAATTTAAGCAAACCCCAGGAGATAGTGAAGGACAGAGAAGCCTGGAGTGCTGCAGTTCATGGGGTCATAAAGAGTTGGACACAACTTAGGGACTGGACACGTGAGATCTTAGCTCCCGCCCAGGGATCGAGCCTGCACCCCTTGCATTGGAAGGCAAAGTCCTAACCACTGGGCCGCCAGCAAAGTCCCGAGAAGTGTATCCGCGAGAAACAAACCAACCAACCCGCCCCAATATTTGTAAAAACACATGCTTCCCAGGTACTTAGTGCTTCATAAAATCTGAGAGTGGCTGGACTTTGCCAGAGCTCCTGTTACTGCTGGTGCTGGCGCCTGCTTTGCGACTGAATGGCCTGGTCCTCTGAGCCCTCCTCCCCTCGCTCAGGGACAGGCACATTCTCTGCTTCTCTGTGGCGGTGGCCAACCTCCTACGAGGCTGACAGTGTCATTCGGAATCCACTGCACCCTGCCAGGCCACCAGTGGACTCTGAGCTTCCTGTATGGCAGCTGGCTTCTGTGTCACAGCCAGCTCTGACGCCAAGTTCACCTTCTGGTGCCTGATCATGGGCGCTCTAGCTTCACCTTGTTCTCACGCTGAGGTGTGAGTCTCAGGGCTGCACTGTGACGGACAGCCTCAGCTCGAGGGTGCTGATGGCTTTCTCGGGTACTGTAAGCTGTTTCCAGAGGCTGCAGCCCTTCAACTGTTAGGAAGGCTGCTCTCCCATCCATGAGCACCCTTCAGAATGGCCACCGTGAGCTTCTCTTTTTGTGTGAGCCTCATGAGCGTTTGCTGTGGCGTGCGTGCTCAGTCGCTTCAGCCATGTCCGACTCTTTGTGACCCCATGGACTGTAGCCCACCAGGCTCCTCTGTCCATGGGATCCTCCAGGCAAGAGTACTGAAGCGGGTTGCTATGCCCCCCTCCAGGGGATATCACATATCCGGAGGCCAAGGGGTAAGTTTCAGACCATACTTTCTTTTTTCTTCACTGTAGTAATACTCCTTTTGGTCTCTGGACCCTACTGATCTATTTTCTTTCTTTCTTTCCTTTTAAAAAAACATTTATTTATTTATTTTATTTATTTGGCTGCGCCATTTCTTAGTTGTGGCATGTGGGGTCTAGTTCCCTGACCAGAGATCAAACCTGGGCTCCCTGCATTGGGAGCACAGAGTCTTAGCCACTGGATGACCAGGGAAGTACCTCTATTTTTCTTTCTTAAATGTTTTTTGGAAAGCAGGGAATGGGGATTGGATTTCTGTAAGAGAGGACATGGGCTTTTCTTTTCTGGGCATTACCTTGTGTCTCTTGACATTTGCATTTCACATCTTGATTTCCAGAAACACTTTAGAAGAACTGAGGGCCTAATGTATGTGACGTCCTCCTGAGAGATATCATGCAGGCATTAGAGGAAGATTCTGCCAAGGCCACTGTAAAGTCCTGATGCAACAATTTCTCAAACTGAGACCGCAGGGAATTGTGAATTTATATAAAATTTAGAATGCTCATGTTTTTAAATGAACTTACTTAAAACACATCCCACATGGCTCAGAGGTAAAGAATCCACCTGCCAATGCAGGAGTCACAGGAGACACGGGTTTGATCTGAGTCGGGAAGATCTGGAGGAGGAAGAGGCAGCCCACTCCAGTATTCTTGCTGGGATAATCCCACGGACAAGAGGAGTCTGGTGGGCTACAGTCCATGGAGTCACAAAGAGTCGGACATGGCTGAAGCGACTGAGCACACGCATAAAACAGAAAGAGACTCACAGACTCACAGGACAAATTTATGGCTGCTGGGGGGAAGGATGGGGGAAGGGATAGTTAAGGAGTTTGGGATCAACACACTGCTATATTTAGAATGGATAACTGACAAGGACCTACTGTGTAGCACAGGGAACGCTGTCACGTGGCAGCCTGGATAGGAGGGGAGTTCTGGGGGAGAATGGATACAAGTATTAATATACGTATGGCCGAGTCTTTTCACTGTTCACCTGACACCATCACAACATTGTTAATCAGCTATACTCCAATACGAAATAAAAATTTCAAAAAAAATGCTCATGTGGTTTTTATTTCAATGATAACCTAATAATACCTATGAAAAATACTACTGCAAACACATTTGGGATTATCTGGACGACTCTTTGTGAAGGTATGGTCATTGAGTGCAGTGTCATCTGGTGCCATACTGTTTTACTTTAATAATTGCAGGCTTGGCAGAAAAGAGAAAAGGAGAACATAATATGTAAACAGTGCGTTCTTCCAAAGTCAAGTCCAAATGACGCCATGGCTTTGAAGAAAGTTTCGCAATAGTTCAAAAGAAGAGAATAATGGGAGAACAGAGTCATCAAATCGAACACAGTGGTAGAGGCAGTGCTCTGGAAAATTATATCCCAGTTGTAAGCAGCAATTTATGTCCAGCAAAGCAGTATTAGCCATGACATTGAATTAATACTGTCAATTATTAATGAATAAAAGTAACTGAAACTTAATAATAATACATATTGGTTAAAATGTTATTGGATATGTGGTTACATTTCAAATCTCTAAATGATGTGCACAAGGAGCTTCTCTCTAGTTCCAAGTTTCCATTTCTAAGTACTATTTTGATTAAAATAATACAAAAAAAAAACCAATTGTGGAAGCTTACAAGAATGCTTTTCCTTTAAGTATTATGCTGTCATATAGCATAATTTTTGAACTGGAAAGTTCTTCAGAGATTTAGTAGAGAGAAAACTTAAACCCCAAGAGATTAAAGGACTTTTTCCAAGGTCAGATAGCTAATCCCCAGCAAGGCTGTTATAACATCATGTCTCCTGGTGTCCAGCCTGGGCCCTCTTCCAAGGCACGGCTGTTCAGAAAAGTGATCCCGGATGGTGGATTGTTAAGCCCCAGGTGGTTGGATGGAGAAATCTTCCCTAAAACAGAGGCTAGATACTTTACTTGCTCTTTTACAAGACCCCTGACTCAGGGACTATTCCAACAGAGGACCAGACAAAATTGAAAAACAAGATATTTAGAGACTAAATTGGCCATCAGGCCCCACCCACCAAGGCCAGCAATACCATCTACTCAGCCTCCAACACACTTGAGTAAGCGTAGAAGATGACAAATGATGTGCTGAAGGGCTATTTTTAACATTTCTAAATGGGTACCACAGATTACATGTAATAGAAAATGAGTTACTCTATGGTTTTCTGGATTTCCCAGGTGGCTCAGTGGTAAAGAATTCACCTGCTGATGCAGGAGCTGCGGGAGACACGGGTTTGATCCCTGGGTTGGGAAGATCCCCTGGAGGAGAAAAGGGCAATCTGTTTCAGTATTCTTGCCTGGAGAATCCCATGGAGAGAGGAACCAGGCGGGCTACAGTCCATGGAGTCACAAAGAGTCAGACGTGACTGAGCAACTGAGCACACACACACACATAATTCTTTGCTGAAAGGTTCTCTTCTGCTAAAAAAAAAAAAAAAAAAGACCTATTTCTCTGAGGGCATCATCACTGAAGCAGGCTGATATATTCTGAAATTTAAGATTTTTTTTAAACCTCGAGTAGATTGTCAAATGACAGGCTTTCAAGCTTTGAACCTGTGCTATTTGTAGATGAAACCCACCTGAAATACTCTAATGTAACGTGCACTTCATTGATTTTAGCTAAGCACCAAGTGACATAGGAATATCCCCAGGTAATTTCTAGGGTGCCCAGGGGTACTTTCCAAGAGTTTATATACACATCTAGTCAATTACCAAATGGTGTTGACTATGTCTACAGTTTTAATTTTTCAGTGCCAGCCCTGTCTACTGGTCAAGCCCATCTCCTACACGTCCCAACTGTTTTTAGGTCCACTTCTGCCTTGATTCCTGCTGGCAATGCTACTGTTTCTCTGAGACCCCCACTCCTCCTATTGTGGCCAGGAATCCTGCATCTGCAGCTTCATCCATGGTACCTGCCTGGCCTCACCTCCTAAAATTCTATTAAATTAAAGGATTTATAACCTAAGGTGATGCAATAGTAAAAAAATCCACCCACCAATGCAGGAGACACAGAAGACATGGGTTTGATCCCTGGGTCAAGAAGGTCCCCTGGAGGAGGAAATGGCAACCCACACCAGTATTCTTGCCTGGAAAATTCCATGGACAGAGGAGCCTAGAGAGCTACAGTCCATAGGGTCGCAAAGAGTCAGACAGGACTGAGCGACTGAGCATGCACATTAAAATGATTCAGGGCAGAAAATGCAATGGCATTAACTTTTTCTTCCCTCAGGGCTGTTGGTTACCTGTTGAAGCTTTCTGATCAGGACTATAAACTCTCTGTATCAACAGGGGTCAGGACTGCTTCACCTGAAGTCCATTGACCTCCCAGGAGGCTAAGTATAGCATTCATCAAGTCTGTGAATTTGGATGGGAAGGAAATTACATCTTCACTTTCACTCTCCTCAAACTGAAAAATTGCATTTCCCTTCTCTGTGAAGGGCTTCCCTAATAGCTCAGTTGGTAAAGAATCCGCCTGCAGTGCAGGAGACCCCGGTTTGATTCCTGGGTCAGGAAGATCCGCTGGAGACGGGATAGGCTACCCACTCCAGTATTCTTGGGTTTCCCTTGTAGCTCAGCTGGTAAAGAATCCGCCTGCAGTTCAGGAGACCTGGGTTGGGAACATCCCCTGGAGGAAGGAAAGGCTACTCACTCCAGTATTCCGGCCTGGAGAATTCCATGGACTGTGACCATGGGGTCACAAAAAGTTGGACATGACTGAGTGACTTGCATTTCACTGTACAACTAGGCAGCAAACAGGAGTAGAAGTACCAAATCTGCTCCAGCAGATATCTCAGGTATTTGCAGTGATGTTACAATTGTTTCAGACACCACAAAATACTGTTTATACTCATTCCTACCTTAAAATCACAATAATTATTAGACTTGCCACTAGATCTTGTCACCTATTTTTCTCTTTTTTAAGTACTCAATTACTAGTCTTCAAAGTATTTCCTCCTTTCTAATAACCATCAATCGCATTTCTTTTTCTGGTCTATTTAAAAACTTTTTATTGGAGTAGAGTTGCTTTACTGTGTTAGTTTCTGCCGTAGAGTAAACTGACTCGATCTGAATACAGATCGCCCCTCTCTTTCAGATTTCCTTCCCAGTTAGGTCACCACAGGGCACTGAGTGGAGCTCCCTGTGTGTAGTTCTCATTAGTTACTTACTTTACACATAGCATCACTACTGTGTTTACGTCAATCACAATCTTCCAGTTCAGCCCATTCGCCATTTCTCCCCTTAGTGTCCATATGTTTGTTCTCTAGGTCTGGGTCTCTATTTCTGTTTTGCAAATAGGTTCATCTGTACCATTTTTTTTTCTAGATTCCACATATATGTGTTAATGTAAAATATTTGTTTTCCTCTTTCTGACTTACTCTGTATGATAGTCAAGTATTACCCAAACTTAGAGACCTGTATTTTAATAGAATTGGTTTCCTTTATAATCTTATGTATTTTATTTTGTTCATTTGAAAGCTATTTTTTTTTCCTAAGAAGGGGTCCGTGGCTTTTCCAGATTGCCAAAGGGGTCCACATGCAAAATTCTTAAGAAACGCTACTCTAGAAGGTTAATTAATATAAGGGATGTTAGAAATGATTTTTCTGCCAGGTAATCAAAGCTGCTCAAGTTATGAGCTTGGTTATTGCATAACAGGGGCATAAAATCAGAAGACCCCACTGTCTTACCAATTGCCAGTTAGACCAAGATCTAGGACCCTGCTTGGTCTACCTTATACAAAGGACATTTTCTCTTTTTTTTTCTGAATAACTTCACTTTATTTCTCTGGGCCCATGGTAACTGGCGCAGCGTAAGGGGTTCAGTAAACTAGGATGAATTACAAAGGACATTTTCACCTGGCTTAACCAGCAGCCTGACTGGCCCTGTAGTTAGGACATTGTTGTGTCCGTTCTGGAGTGACCCTTTCTAGCAAAGTATGTGTCATGATTGAATTGTGTCCTCCAGACTAGCTGACATTCTCAACCCCTGATACTTGTGAATATGACCTCTTTGGAAATAGGGCCTTTGCAGATGGAAACAAATTCAGATGAAGTCATACTGGAGTCTAATCTATTACTGGTGGGTGTTCTTGTGCTAAGAGAAGAGTCACACAGGGAGAAGACCATGTGAGGATGGAGGCAGACACGGGAGCAATGTAGCTGCAAGCCAGGTTGCACCAAGATTGCCAGCCACCTCCAGAAGCCTGGAGAGGAAAGGAAGGATCCTACCCAGCATCTCAGAGGGAAGGGGACCCTGCTCACACCCTGGTTTCAGACTTCTAGCCTCCAGAACTATGAGAGAATACATATCTGCTGTTTCAAACCACCAAAGCTGTGGTATTTTGTTAGCACAGCCCTAAGAAACAAACTCAGTGTGTATCAGAGCATATGATATAGAGAAGGAAACCTCACTGAGGTCACAAAACCGGTTGTGTGACTTTTGGAGCCTCATTGACTAATGCGGTTTGTACATGTGGCAGAATCTGGTCTAAGCCTAGCGTTGATCGTTAGGTACCATCTGGTTGTGAAGTTGTGAGGTAGGAAATATATAGCAGCCACCCACGTCCAACTGGCAGAGCCTAGAGATACCCGAAATAGTAATACAGTTGTTGGTCCTCGGGGTGAGCTTAGCTTCGTTGAAAACAGAATGCCACTCCCTTTTTGCATTACATTCAGTTAGAGCTGCCCCTGTCTCACAAATATCTCCTTAGATATTTACTCATCGCCCCTTCTATTCCTGGGGCTCAAACTGAAGTCCAGGAAAGGCGGGGCAGGGATCAAATTCGCAGGCAAAATCTATGCTGGTTCCACATTGCTATGTCTCCTTCTTCTTTAGGGTGAATTCCCTCCCCAGGACAGCTTCTACCAGGATGAATGCAAGTCCACCCAGTGGGTTTGCTAGCCCTCCATCTGGTCTACTTTCTGGTAGTGGCCAAGGTCCCCTTAGAACTCTCTTCTTTATCAACACAGCAGCCTATTTACTGGAGAATTAGGGTTACGGACACTTGTTTTAGGTTTAGATTAGGGTACAGACACTTGTTTTAGAAAATACTTTGAGCTCTTGACGTTCTTACTTCCCCGATTTGGACACTCAAGGAAGGGATGGTGGGGGATGGGCAGCCTGTGGGGCAGGGACATCTCGTTGGTTGGAGCTCCTTGCCTCTGAAGCCCCCATTTCCTTCATGTTTGGCTCTGAATAAATGGCCCAAACAATCCTTCCTTCCACTGAGACCTTTGCCTCCCGCTCTTGCCTAAAGATGTGTCCTGAAGTCTGCTTCTGCTCCCAATATATTCATAGCCTTTAAAATACATGTCCATTTATTTTATTTTAAAGGCCATTTAAAAGGCTATCTGCTGCTGCTGCTAAGTCGCTTCAGTCGTGTCCGACTCTGTGAGACCCTACAGATGGCAGCCCACCAGGCTCCCCCATCCCTGGGATTCTCCAGGCAAGAACACTGGAGTGGGTTGCCTTTTCCTTCTCCAAAAGGCTATCTGCTGCTGCTGCTAAGTCGCTTCAGTCGTGTCCGACTCTGTGAGACCCCACAGACGGCAGCCCACCAGGCTCCCCCGTCCCTGGGTTTCTCCAGGCAAGAACACTGGAGTGGGTTGCCATTTCCTTCTCCAATGCATGAAAGTGAAAAGTGAAAGTGAAGCCGCTCAGTCATGTCCGACTCTTCACGACCCCATGGACTGCAGCCTACCAGGCTCCTCTGCCCATGGGATTTTCCAGGCAAGAGTACTGGAGTGGGGTGCCGTTGCCTTCTCCAAAAAGGCTATCTAGATAGCCATTAAAGTGGGGCTTCCCTGGTGGCTCAGACGGTTAAGAATCCTCCTGCAATGCAGGAGACCCAGGTTCAATCCTTGGGTGAGGAAGATCCCCTGAAGAAGGAAATGGCAACTCACTCCAGTATATTTGCCTGGAGATTTCCAGGGACAGACGAGCCTGGCAGGCTACAGTCCATGGGGTCGTAAAGAGTTGGACATGACTAAGGGACTAACACACACACAAACACACACACATAGCCTTTAAAAGACTATATAGCCTTTAAAATTACATTAGAACAGTCCTAAGAGTCACCCAATCTTTCAATAGTTTCCCCAGACCAAAGTCAAGTATTAACCTGCATAAATCTATACACATGTAATCTAATCTTCAAACATCAGAAAAATAGCTCTCCACCTTCTCCTCCATTTCAGAGAAGGAAACTATCTCACATGAGAGATTTTTTAAACTATCTAGTCCTGCCCCCAAATCAAGTTTTCAGTTGAAGAAAAAGCTGTGGCCAAAATCTCTGTGAACAAGCCCTTCATGTTACTCAACTGCCCTTCTCCTCCCTCCGCTATTTCTGGCCAGTGAACCAACTCTCATTTATTGACTGACTGGGATTTAATACATACACCATAAAATCCATCTCTTTAAAGT
The DNA here is from genome assembly GCF_023699985.2 of Odocoileus virginianus. Taxonomy (NCBI): domain Eukaryota; kingdom Metazoa; phylum Chordata; class Mammalia; order Artiodactyla; family Cervidae; genus Odocoileus; species Odocoileus virginianus. The sequence continues at coordinate 3,424,317 of NC_069675.1, forward strand.
GTATCATGTAGGGACCTCCCTGGTGGTCCAGTCATTAAGACTTCACCCTCTAATGCAGGAGGTGTGGGTTTGATCCCTGATTGAGGAGCTCAGATCCCACATGCCTCTCGGCTGAGAAACCAGAAACACAGAACAGAAGCAGTATTGTAACAGACTCAATAAAGACTTTATCCCCTCTCCCCCCCACAAAAAAAAAAACTAAAAAGAAAAAAAAGTGTACCATTCAGTGGTTTTTTAGCATATTCACAGAATTGTATCACCATCACCAGTATCGAATCCCAGAACATTGTCATCTCCCAGAAGAGAAACCCGTTAGCAGTCACTTCCCATTCTCTCCTTCCCCAGGTGCTGAGTGCCATTAATTTAATTTCTGTCCCTTTGAATTTGCCTGTTCCTCTATTTTATTCAATCCTTTTCCAATCCCAGTCCCACCCAATTCACACCTCTTTAGTGAAAGCCTAGTGTGTGGGGAGGTTCTGTGCTCTGACTTTGAAAGGCCAGCTGTATTCAGCTCTCTTTACTCGTGGTGTCACGAAAGAGCAGGTGGCCTTGCAGATGGCCAGGAGGGGCTGGGGGTCAGGGGTCAGGGAAGTCCAGGAGAACAGTGCGGCTTTCCAGTGAGAGAACACCCAGTACTACGCCGAGTTTGTCAACTGAAGTCACACACGCTTCATTAGCAAGAAGGCTTTGATAACCGTGGAGAATGTTTGACAAGCCCAGGGGCCTTTGTTTCTAATTCCTGGAGAGTTGCTGTGGGCGGTTGCTAACTTTCAATGCAAACAGAAACAAACTAAAATGTCCGCTGAATGCCTGGAAACTTGATTCTTTTGGGCACAGTCCACTTGGGCCCTGTTTGTGCTCACGGCAACCGTTTGTTGGATCTGGCATCGACTGATGGACATCATTGACGTTCTCCTTCATGGCAGGGCTATTATTACATCACCAGCTAACTAAAGCCCTACGAGATGAAAATAGTCTTAAAGATACCTTGGAGAATACAATTTAGCCTTAAAATATACAAAAAGAGCCACATTCATTTTGCTAGGCTTTTTTTTCTAAATGAATCTATAGTTATTCTAGATATACTTTAAATTTTGAAAGTATATGTTTTTTCAAATAACGGGAAAGGGCATTTGTTTTTTTGTTGTTTTTAAATAAAGTTCCAAGCAATTGCAAGAGGGAGGGGATGTATGTACTCATATGGAAGATTCACTTCATCATACAACAGAAACTAACACAACATTGTAAATATTGTAAACATTGTAAATATTACAATAAAAAATACAATATTGGGGGAGAAAAGAATACTGAAATAAAAGAAAGGCAAAAATTGAAAACAATTTTTTTATCAGTATTTTTTTTCTTTTGATACTACCTACTACTAATACATAGGGCTTCCCAAGATGACTCAGTGGTAAAGAATTCACTTGCAATACAGGAGACGTGGCCTTAATTCCTGGGTTGGGAAGATCCCTGGGAGAAGGAAATGGCAACCCACTCCACTATTCTTGCCTGGAAAAGCCTATGGACAGAGGAGCCTGGTGGGCTACAATTCAGGGGGTCGCAAAAGTGTCGGATACCACTTAGCGACTAAACAACAAAAACAACTACAGTAGGTAAATGCTAAATGTTTTTACCTTGGAATTTCTTTATTTAATTCATTTCACTTTCTTTATACATTTTCATATCATGGCCTCATTTATTATCTCACACGCTTATAATAGTTTATATATCTTATACTTACTGATATTTACCACGTGACAAGTTAAAGCTAAAAACATTTAAAATATTCAATTCATTTAAAAATAACAGTAAACATTACATGCTAACATAAACAAGATATCTTTAAGAAAAATAAGGATAGCTTCTGAAACAAAATTTTAGTGAGAAGAGTGGCATTGTTTTACATTTTTGCCAATCTCTTGAATGACTGTCTCAATAGAAAGCATTTAGATTCTCATATCTACTTTTGCATTTGAGTCAGTTCTAATGAGGTGGATGAACCTAGAGCCTATTATACAGAATAAAATAAGTCAGAAAGAGAAAAACAGGTAAGATATATTAACACATATATATGAAATCTAGGAAGATGGTTCTAACGAACCTGTCTGCAGAACAGCAGTGGAGACGCAGACACAGAGAACAGACTTACGGACAAGGGCAGGCGGTCGGAAGGAGAGGGTGAGACGAACGGAGAGAAAAGCACTGAAGCATACCCACTGCCATACGTCACACAGAGAGCCCATGGGGATTTGCTCTGTGACTCAGAGAACTCAAACTGGGGCTTGTAACTCTGTAACAACCCAGAAGGGTAGGAGAGGGTGGGAGGTGGGAGGGAGGTTCAAGGCGGAGGGGACACATGTACATCTATGGCTAATTCACGGTGATGTATGGCAGAAATCAAACCAGTATGGTAAAGCAATTATCCTTCAGTTAAAAATAAATAAATTTATAAAAAGAAGATATGAGAGGGTCTCCCTGGTGGCTCATTAAAGAATCTGCCTGCCAGTGGTCTGGGAAGATCCCAGATGCCGAGCAACTAAGCAACTAAGCCCGTACCACAACTACTGAGCCTGTGCTTTAGAGACCAGGGGGCCACAACCACTGAGTCCATGGGCTGAAACTACTGAAGCCCATGTGCCTACAGTGCATGCTCCCCAACAGGAGAAGCCACAGCAATGAGAAACCCCCACTCACTGCAACTAGAAAAAAGCTGCCCAGCAATGAAGACCCAGCATGCATGCGTGCATGCTAAGTCGCCTCAGTCATGTCTGACTCTTTGCGACCCCATGGACTCTAGCCAGGTTCCTCTGTCTATGGGATTCTCCAGGCAAGAATGCTGGAGTGGGTTGCCATGCCCTCCTCCAGGGGATCTTCTCAACCCAGGGATTGAACCCATGTCTCCTACATCTCCTGCATTCCAGGCGGATTCTTTACCCACTGAACCACCTGGGAAGTCTGAAGACCCAGCATAGCCAAAAAGAAGTAATTAAGAACAAAAGTAGATGAGATATAATTCACATATCATACCATTTACCTATTTAAAGTGAATAATTCAACAGTTGGCAGTATGTTCACAGAGTTGGGTAACCAACTAAATTAATTGGTCTCACCCTCTCCTGGTCTAAATTAATTTTAGAACAGTTTCATTACCCTGAGAAGTAACCTTGTACCCATTAATGTGCGTGCTAAGTCGCTTCAGTCATGTCCAGCTCTTTGCGACCCTATGGACTGCAGCCTGCCAGGCTCCCCTGTCCATGGGGATTCTCCAGGCAAGAATGCTGGAGTGTTGCCAGTCCCTCCTCCAGGGGATCTTCCCAACAGGGATCGAACCTGTGTCTCTCATGTCTCCTGCATTCTCAGGTAGGTTCTTTACCACTAACGCAACCTGGGAAGCCAGTAGCATTCACTCCTAATTTCCCTTATCTTCCACCCTCAAGGCCCTACCCTAAGCAGCTACCAATCTATCATACATTCTGTCTCCATGAATTTACCTATTGACTTGGCTGGAACTGCCAGTATAATATTGAATATAAGTGCCAAAGCAGATATCCTTGTCTTGTTCCTGACATAGGGGAAAGTAGTCAGTCTTTCAATATGGTCTGATGTTAACTGTGGGTTTTTCATCAATGCTTTTTATCAGGTTGAGAAAATCCCCTTCTATTTCTAGTTTGTTGTGTTTTTATCACACAAGGATGTTGGGTTTTGTCAAGTGCTTCTCTGAATTTATTGAGATAATCAGGTGGGTTTTGTCTTTTATTCTATTAATAAAGTATATTACATTGAGCCAAACTTGCATTCCTATGGTAAATTCCATTTGATTTTGTAATATGAAATCAAATACTATAGTAATGTTGTTCTCTGTTATATTAAATTCATTGGTCTGCCTTTGAATGGTCTCTTTTGACCACCCATAATTTTATAATATCATATGTTGGTCATTTGGAAAATATTGGTTCATGCAGTTATACAGATCTTTCAAATACTGACACAATTCAGCAGATAATATTTAAAGCAATCACAGTTGTTAATGTTATAATCAATGTCATCAGAGAAAATATTTAGATGTTGAAAAGCTGTCATGTTCATGGTGGTGGACAGTAATCCTCCAAAATTCTGATTTTCATTTGAGATCATAAATTTTATCATGAGTAACAAGTACTGTCAGTAGCATTCTTAAAGTGATAGGCTCATTTTACTCACTTCCAAGAAAACATCAGCCAAATACCCAGTTCTGAATAATCACAGTTTGTCTATCAGTTGTTCTTTCAAGTAAAAGTGGTGTTCTATGAAAAAAGTGGCTACGTTCTATGGAAAAAAGTTCAGTTCACAACACACTCTCTCAGTTAATTTTTTGGGGGGAGGAAAGACATTGTTACTTTGGTATATAGCAATGTACTTCCTATTTTGTCATAATACATGTTTTAATAAAATAAATAATTTTAATTTGAAAATAACTCAAAAGTTGAAATTTAAAAAGATGAATAAATTTACTGCCCAGAAAGGGCATTCTTAAATGAAATTATCTTTGGGACTTCTGTAGCAGTTCAGTGGTTAAGACTCCGAAATTCCAATGCAAGGGGCATGGTTTTGATCCCTGGCCAAGGAACTAAGATCTTACATAGTACAAAGTGCAGCCAAAAAAAACCCCACCAAAACAAGTGAAACTGTCTTTTTTCCCCCTTGTATGTTGTTCAGTTGCTAAGTTGTGTCCGACTCTTTGCAACCCCATGGACTGCAGCACGCCAGGCTTCCCTTTCCTTCATGTCTCCCGGAGTTTGGTCAAGCTCATATCCATTGAGTCAATGATTCCATCTACCCATCTCATCCTTTGTCATCCCCTTCTCCTCCTGCCTTCAATCTTTCCCAGCATTAGAGTCTTTTCCAATGAGTCGGCTCTTCACATTAGGTGGCCAAAGTATTGGAGCTTGTGTATAGTGGAGAAGAATATAATGACTTCCAGTACAATGTGGAGCCACTGCATGGCTCCCTGCTAACATGCTAACAGTTTTAGCTACCATTGCTTTTGTGACATCAATAATGTCAACACAGTGACGAAGACAAACAATCTTAATATTACTATAAAAATAGTTTTAAATTTGTGTGATTAGTCATTCAGTTGTGTCCAACTCTTTGTGACCCCATGGACTGTAGCCTGCCAGGTTCCTCTGTCCATGGAATTCTCCAGGATCAAACCCGGGGCTTCTGTGTTGCAGGCAGCTGCTTTACCATCTGAGTTACTAAAGTTCTCAGGGACCCCTAGGGTTTCATGGCTCACATTTTGAGAATTGCTCTTTTATGGAAATTATACGTAAATGTCATAAAAGACTTCTGTAGGTATTAACTGTTTCTCTTCAACTTGTTCAGCTATTGCTGATAATCCATACTACCTTAATAATCCATACTACCCTGAAGCACAAGCTTGATTGGAAGAGGTGGTCATTTCTAAAGGTCTGTCCTAGTTAATCCAATTTTAGTGCATTTTCACACAACTGTGGTGATTGTACATGGCTTACAGCTAGTTTTAATTTTCAGTGCCTTAAATGATAGCAGCTGTAGCTTTCTTGAGTATGACAGCTTTTTGGATGGAGAGAGAGAAGCACAGAGAAGTGGGCCAGATTCACCTGAATAGGGAAATTTTGGGAGCTCACTTATGTTTACTAAGACTTTAGCGATGAGAGCAAATGTTAGTAAGTTCTTTTGGCCATGAAGAGTGTTGGTTTCAGTTCCCCTTTCCTTGGGTTTACTCTGAATGGTACTGGATCTCAGTTTCAGGAGACTGAAACTGCCAACTCCTTCTTGTCTTGAGAAAAGGAGTAAAGAGGTAGGCTGTTCTGTTCTTATTTGAGCTTAGAACACATGAGCAAGTAGCTCATATCCATGTAATAGTGAAGATCATTTCATCAAAAATAATGATGACAAAATTAACGAGGAGCTGAAAATTGCTGAGTACAAAGGAATGCCATCTTGACCATACCTACTTTGAGCAGTAGAACATCTAAGAAGACATATTCTGAACTACCATATATGAGTAAATTCATCAAATTCTTATCAAAATTGAGAACATTCTTTCTTTAGCTGCAAAAGTGAGGAAATATAATTAACCTACTAAAGGAAATTGAACTGGTAGTTAGGTCTGTTTGGGGGGTTTCTTATGCTATTCTTCCCCCTTCACTCATTATTTGATTTTCTTTGGTTTCTTCTGTTGGGTCCACCAGACTTGGCACCACATGCTGGTAGGCAGGAGACAGTGGATGTCTTGGGGCCCTTAGTGAGACAATGTGTGTGCTGAGAATAGGGGATGAGGGGACCCATCTGCCTACACATATATTTATAAAAAGCATGCACCATAAAATTTTTTCTCAGAGAGTATTTATTGGAATAATTATCACCAAGGGCCAAGATACCAGTTAAGATTTTTTCAACCAAGACAAGAAATTTTATAAAGAATAATGATGCTCTGGGGTAGTTTTGATGACGTGGGACTTGAAGACAGGTTCACTGACAAACACCAATGTGAAACTTGCCATGGTGTCCAAAATACTGTAAAAGGGCAATACTAACATAACACTGTCTGTCATAATGTCTATAATGATTATAGACATTGATAACTACTATAGTAGGTGATATAGAAAGCAAACCAAGCAAACACAGTCACTAACTTCTAGAACATCAGTGCATATGGTTGCTGCTGCTGCTGCTGCTAAGTGGCTTCAGTCGTGTCCGACTCTGTGAGACCCCATAGACAGCAGCCCACCAGGCTCCCCCGTCCCTGGGATTCCCCAGGCAAGAACACTGGAGTGGGTTGCCATTTCCTTCTCTGATGTGTGAAACTGAAGTCACTCAGTTGTGTCTGACTCTTAGCGACCCCATGGACTGCAGCCCACCAGGCTCCTCTGTCCATGGGGTTTTCCAGGCAAGAGTACTGGAGTGGGGTGCCATTGCCTTCTCCGAGTGCATATGGTAGACAAGTCCAAAGACAGACTCTTTAAAAAAACCTAAAGTATAGCTGAACTACAATGTTGTGTTAGTTTCAGGTGTATAGCAAAGTGATTCAGTTACATATTCAGTTATATATCTATATTATGCTATATATTTATATCTATTCTTTTCCAGCTTCTTTTTCTTTATAGGTTATTACAAGATATTGAATATGGCACCCTGTCCTATATAGTATGATAGGGACAAAACAAAGGGAGAAAATAGAGACTAATTAGTTGATAACTAGAAAAATATGGGGCACTCTTGTAAGTTAATGATTACTCAAGAGATCAGGTTTGCTTAATCGCAAAACCAAGCGGCTTGCTTAGCAACAAAATCATGCGACAGAAGCATGGGACATGCCCCCAAACAATAAAACAATGGTGGCATGAGACCCACATCATGCCCAGTGAGCTCAGTAAGTTAATGATCCCTAGAACATTCTCTCTGCACACAGAAAAAAACCACAGTTTGTAGACCCAGCTTGACCACATGGGGATAAGAGAACTCCCCTGCTCAACCTGGAGGAAGAACTGATGATAAAAACATGACGTCTACGCAAGAAAGACAATGAAGTTCTTCTCTCCCTCCCCCTTTTTCCTTTGATTATGAAACTGTAGCCCAGTAAGTCCTTGGGGCACAGCATTTCTTGCCCACTTTTAAGCCTCACAAGTGTTCTATTCTAAGAAATCACCTCTTGTCTGTCACCTTGCTGTCCTGGAATTCTTCTCTGACGAGACATAAAGGACTATGGTACCAGAACTCTTCAGACGCCCCCTTGAAATGACATCAATCGGTTTCAGGTAGGTCCTTGTCGTTTACCTATTTTATATGTATTAACATTAGTGTCTATCTGTTAATACCAAACTCCTAGTTTATCCTCCATCCCTTCCCCCAGCTTCCCTCTTTGGTAACCATAAGTTTCTTTTCTGTCAAAGACAGACTCTTAGATATTTATGTATTTATTTATTTGGCAGTAGCAGGTCTAGTTGCAGCATGTGGGATCTAATTCCCTGATCAGGGATCAAAATCGGGCTCCCTACATTGGAAATGCAAAGTCTTAGCCTCTGGGTCACCAGGGACATTCCAAAGACACACCTTAACAGCCAGAGTTTCTTGAGGAACATGTGGACTTGCTTGAAAGAAAAGGAAACAGCCACTATTGCCTTACAATACAAATTAGTCCACTCCAGTATTCTTGCCTGGGAAATCCCGTGGACAGAGGAGCCTGGCAGGCTACAATCCATGGGGTCGCAAAGAGTCGGACACAACTTAGCGACTAAGCAACAACAAAAATCCCTGGGCTTATCGCACACATACAGTTGTGAAACCAAAAGAAATTTATAAAATAAACATGAACAAGTGACCAAACCCAGTATAATTCAGGTTGATATCTCTTAGGATACGGTGCTTTTGTATGTGAGGTTACGGCTTGCCTGTTCCTGGTACAGTGTCCACTACTGGATTCAACATGATGACTCTCTTTCCCCATCACTGGTCTCTATCAAACCACAGTGAAAGTTACTTGCATAGAGATAGCTTTAACAGTCATTTGGCCTTTACTGGGCAAAATGCATCATTTCATAATCATGCTATTCTCCAGATTCTTATTTGAGGCATTTAATTGCTACAGCAACACATCAATAAACACAAGTAAACATGGTCACTTTAAATCCCACTGATTGGCGGGACATCATTCAAAGATATGAGAATTCATCAAGAAATAGCTATATATTTTTAAAGATGAATAATGGAAATGAAAACAACATTAATAAATGTCCACAGAGCATTCACAGACATCCAGAAAGAAGTTTCAGGAATATAGGGTTGAGAGTCCAGTTTGAGAAACATTGTTATTGGCTATTCTCCGGTGCATTTAAAAAACTAACTGGCTTCTTTCACGTTTAGACATGGCTAAGGGCAGTGTTCAAAAGGGAAAGATGAGGTGGCTGGGGAGAGGACAGTGACAGTCAGTCCACTGGAGACTGCAGGGTGCAACATGAGTGTCAAGTGGCCTGAAAGGCCCAGGAGCAGAGCAATGAGAATGAGCTTCACGGGCGGGGCAGCTGAATGGAGTGTTAGGCAAACAGTGCGGAACAGAAGCAAACCCTGCAATGACATGTGGCCCAAAGAGTGGCCCTGAAAGGAGGCTCAGGGCACGCCAGGACTGATAGAGAAACGTTATACACAGGAAGATCTGGCATGGCCATCAAAGTAATGATGCTAATCAGGGCTACTCTCCATTTTGATCATTGAGGTCAACGTATTTTAGCCAGTTAATTAAATCCACGACTCTCATTCACCCCTTCTCTCTACCCAGTGAATCAACAAGTGTGTAATAAGCAGAATTAACTGACAGGTTGCTTTGGCAGCTGTAGCCCACAGACCACATTAGACCACATTAGATTTAATATTCTACCCACAGCAATCAGCTTCCTGGGAAGAGCAGCAATGACCATGCTTTAGGCATGCACAATGCTCTTATGAGTTACTCTGTAGTAAGGGAGTTGGGAAAAGTCCTTGGTATATTGGTTGTGATCTCATGCATTGCCAATGACATTAATGTAAGGACTTGATTAAGGTCTCTAAAGATCACTTTAAGCTAATATGATTAAATTCTTAATTTTCAAACTTTCATTTCTGAATAAGTTATACATTTACACAGTATAACATTCAGAATATATAAAACAATATTTAGTGAAATATCTCCTTTCCACTGCTGTCCCTAACCTCTCATTTCCCATTCCTGGAGGTAACCAATATTGCAGTCTTGGTCTCCTTCCAGAGATAATTTGTGCACCGATAAGCCATCATATATATTATTACTTTAAAGATTTTTTAATTTTTAAAGTCCTATTGAATTTGATACACGATTGCTTCTGTTTTACGTTTTGTGTTTTTGGCCTTGAGGCATGTGGGATCTTATCTCCCCAACCAGGGATCGAACCTGTAACCCCTGCGTTGGAAGGTGAAGTCTTAACCACTGGACCACCAGTGGGGAAGTCCCCAAATATTTATTTTTAAAGAAAATAATTTACTAGCCTCATATTTTCATATTGTAGATAACATCAGGTATGTTTTTCCTTTCAATTAAGGGGGAAATGGTCATTAATTTTTCAAATTCTAAAGTAATACAAATAATAGAAAATCTAGAAACTATAAAAAGGAAAAAAAATGAAAATTGCCCCTCACCATACCATTTGGAGATAACCTCTGCTGATCCACAACGATCTCTACTTCCTTGTACTTTCAGGTGATATGCATAATATTTTACATTGAGATCTTTTTGTTTTCACTTACAATAGTGTTTCAACCTTTCCAAGTCATTAAATTTGCCTTCTACACACTGCTTTAAATGGCTTGTTTGTGTATACTATAATTTATTTACCAAGATGTCTTGTTTGAAAATCAAGTTGATTATTATTTTGCACCACTATAAACCTTCACTTGATATATATTTAGTCTTTATTGAGCACTTGGTAATTTAGGTGCAAGTTCCGTAAGGAAAAACTGTGCTTATCTTGATTAGTTACCTGCCTACAGCACAGTGACTGGCTGCATGAATTTAACTATTAAAAGTCCAAATTGACAACAAAAATGCAATTTGAAGTGAAATTAAACCTCAAAAAAGATTTATCTAAGTGAAATAAAATATCAGAAAAGATTAGTTTTCTGATGTCCCATATAAGTTGCTTTTTGGAAAACTGGAAGGCATTCTTTCATCTATGACTACAAATCCTGTTAAAGACACACCAAGGGTTTGTTTATTTTCTTGCATAAAAAGAATTGTGTGGGTTTACATCAGGGGGCACTTTCCAGGACTGCTGCTGGTCCCCTCATCCCTAGGGTGGGCCACTGCTGACCCACACCTCCACGGGAGACCCTCTAGCACTAGCAGGCCGACCTTCCCCCAACCACAGAAGCCTAAGGCTGGAAGGTACAGGAAATCCTTAGTTTCTGAACCTGACTTCACTGAAGAAGTCAAAATAGTTCAGTGCATTTTCAACCCTCCAGTGCTTTTCCAAACATTAGCTGAAAGAAAGCCACAGTACAATACACAAAAGACAATGGACCCAACTACCGGGCTATAGGGCTGCCAGACCCGACTACTGGGCTACCTGATCCCAGCCTGTGACTGTTCTTGAAACAATGCAACAGAAAGAATACGAGATCCTTACACTCCTCCTCACCTACTCCTGACTGGGAGCCCTCATCTTATGTAATCCCCCAGACTCCTCGTGGAAAGGGGACATAGGTCTTGAGACATAAGTTTCTTGTGCTCTCCCCTTCTGCTGGCTTTCTATTTTCTCCAAAAAAGAAAAAGAACTGTGGGATTTCCTGGGGGTCAAGTGGCTAAGACTTCGCGCTCCCAGTGGAGGGGGCCTAGGTTTGATCTCCTCCACCTACCAGTGCAAGAGACACTGGTTCAACCCCTGGGTCAGGAAGATCCCCTGGAGCAGGAAATAGCAACCCACTCCAGTATTCTTGCCTGGAAAATCCCATGGACAGGGGAGCCTGGCGGGCTAGTGCATGGGTCACAAAAAGTCAGACACAGGTTATCAGCTAACCAATGACGACAGCAAGGGCACCCATACCAGATGAAAACATTACACAAAACACTCTTCACAAGTGACTATAAGACAATGCCATTTCACATTTTACAAAAAGCTACTTTCTCAAAATAATACCCTGTTCCTCAGGAAAGCTCTGTTTTAAAAGATGGTTAGTAGACAATGGTGGTGTTGTTTACTTTTCTTCTAAGTCAGAAAACAGACCCTTTTTAGTTTATTCAGTCTGCAAAAAAACACCTTCCCCATCCCTCACTATGAGTTTCCACAGTAGGAACAAAGATGGGATGCTTCCAGGGCAAAGGACAGACAAGGAAAGGAGGAGGACAGATAGAAGAGGATGTCATGGAAGTTCCACTGGTTACTCAGCCAAAGGTTAACATCAGAAGTTAAAAAGAATTTCCAGAGACTGCCCACCCCTGTACTGACAAAGCCCTTCCCTGACCATAAAAAACATCCATGAAGACCAGGAATACTGAGTGCCCAGTGATAACAACAGTGTCAAAGACAAAGGCACTGGGGCACCCAATGCCAAGGTTTTCTCAAGGGCAACATGCACAGTTGGGCCCACATCTAGGTTTACCTTTGAGCATGTGAAAAGAAATCCCCTGCAAATCTTTGAAAATATTCACAGAAAGAGAAGAGAAACAATCACAGCCTTTTTTCCTTCTTTCTCCTCTGGCAACTAGATGTTTGACCATTCTGAGCAGAAGGAAGCTCTTTCTTGGGTCTATCTTTCTCTGAAGATATTTTTTAAAAATTTCCAGTTCTTAATTTTTTAATGATGAACCTTAAGATACTGATAGAGAAAGCTCCAGTAATCCCAGAATGACACTTTTAACCTGAACTTGGCCCATGGTTACCCCAAATGTGATCTGACTTCACAATAGATCCAACACAACAGAGGAATTACAGTTCTGCCTCTGTCAGTAAAAGTTCATACAGTCAGCTCTATCAACTTTGAAACATATGTCACCATTCTTTTAACTTTTATTTTTAAATAATTATATAGACTCACAGGAAGTTGTAAAAATAGTGCTGAGAATTCCCTGTAGTGTTTCCCTTGCCTTCCAGTGTGGATCTCTTACATAACTGTATCAAAGCCAGGAAACTGACATGGACATTGGTGCTATTCTCACTATTCTTTTGACATCTGACTGCATAAGAACTGAAAGTCCTTAAACCTAGGAAAATGAATGAATTCCATCTCCTAATAAGATCTACTACTACCAGGTTCAAGTTCTCCATACTTCACCCTACTCAGGCTACTTTGACTTTGTAATAACCAAGCGTTCTTTGGGCAGAGAAATGTGGTTCACGTAATTCCTCATCTTGAATACACGGAGCAGACCTCCCTGTTCCTTGCTCTCTGTGGCCAAAAGACAGTTTCCCATCATTCTACCAGAAAGAGAAGATGCGTCTTTTTTGGTGCTGCTCTTGAATGTGTCTGTGTGTGTATCTGTGTGCATGCACACTCAGTTGCTCAGTTGTGTCCAACTCTTTGCAGCCCCGTGGACTGTAGCCTGCCAGGCTCCTCTGTCCTCGGAATTCTCCAGGCAAGAGTACTGGAGTGGGTTGTCATTTTCTACTCCAGGGGATTTCCTCAACCCAAGGATAGAACCAGCATTTCTTGCATCTCCTGCACTGGCAGTCAGATTCTTTACTATTGTGCCACCTGGGAAGCCCATACTTGAATGGTCTTTTGCTTTTTAACTTTTTTGGGAAAATAATTATAGATTCACAGAAAGTTCCAAAAAAGTACAGAGAAGTCCTTAGTACCTTTCACCCAGTTTCTCCCAGTGCTTACTATAAAGTTCATTTGTTAGGTTACAACATTTGGAAAAGATAATTTCTGCATTTTTTAAACTAGGAAATATTAAAACTTTTCTTTAAGTCCTTTCATCCAGTGAAAGAAAATCTACTATACCTGAGACTCTCCTATTCAAGAGATTGGGCCTAATTATGAACCAGTTCATTGAAAAATCTTGGAACTATAAAACAATGACACACAAATCTTAGATACCTCATTTGTTTGTTTTTTTGGCCAAATTGTGCAGCATGTGGCATCTTAGTTCTCCGACCAGGGATCAAACCCATGCTGCCTGCATTGGGGAAGTCCCCTGAGATACCTCATTTTTAATTTGGCTCATGTAAAGATATAACATCAATCTTTTGGTATAGGGTTGTAGAAAAAAATTTTGTCCCTCAATGGAAAATGATGTATTGTCTGTAGCATACCCTCCTGCCTTATCAGATAGATGGTGTGAGTAACTGACAGACATGCAAATTCTATTCTGTTTGGTAAAGGTGAGGTTCCTCTCCCCTGTGGAAATGACAGTCTGTGTCTATTTGCATACTCAACTCAAAATTACTCCATATAATTTTTAAAAACTTTACTATGAAGCACTTATCTGCCTGGTTCTTCCCTTTGACGCATTACTGCTGCTAAGTCGCTTCAGTCGTGTCTGACTCTGTGCGACCCCATAGACGGCAGCCCACCAGGCTCCCCCGTCCCTGGGATTCTCCAGGCAAGAACACTGGAGTGGGTTGCCATTTCCTTCTCCAATGCATGAAAGTGAAAAGTGAAAGTGAAGTCGCTCAGTCGTGTCCGACTCTTTGCGACCCTATGGACTGCAGCCTATCAGGCTCCTCCATCCATGAGATTTTCCAGGCAAGAGTACTGGAGTGGGGTGCCATTGCCTTCTCCATTTGATGCATTAATAGAATCTTAATGTGTGTTCATTTTTATATCTGAATGAGAGTCATGATTTTATCTTTTTTTAGGTCAAGACTATTTCCTTTGAATATTTCTCCACTGTTGAGAGCTGCTTCTCTCCTTTTTTTTCTTTTTTTCCAAAAATCACACTCATAAAATGTCATGGACAACAACAATTTAGTTTCACTCTCTGTAATGTGGAAATAGAGCTTAAAGATCAGCAAGCTGAATACTTCTAGATTTGCATAACTGTTGTCCCTTCCCCTAGCCATGTGCCCTCAGGGTGGGTTTTACCCACTCCTAATTCCATAGCAATGTTATTTAGTGACTCACCTTTATCTAGGATTTCCAAAGCATTCATCCAAAATTTCACAGAAATTGGAACTTTTTTTGAGATGGGCTGGGACCTGGAACCCTTTGCTGCAGTGCTTACACTTGGACAAATATCTCCTCCAGCAGCAGACTCAAACTATAAGGGACTTAAAACAACTGCAGGCACGGGAAGTTGGTGCAAATTATGTACAAGATACAAAAAGACAACAAACTAACTGCAGCTTCTGAGGAGCTGGGAGAAGAAGCAGAGTCCCCCTGCCCAGGATCCCTGCACGCAGAAACACCAAGGCAGACCACATAAGCCACCCCTCCAGTCGGATCCACAGATCTGCTCCTACCCTTCCTCCCTCAGAGCATTTAAGGAACCAGCTCACTACCCCCAATCCACCCCTGGAGGAGCTTGTAAGGACACCTGCTATTTGTTTTCTCTCCTTCCTGTTGCATGAGTCCCAAGAGAGCCTTGTCTGTCTACCTCGTCCAGCCTCTTATAATTTCTGTTGATTAAAGAGTTCAAAGCTTCCCAGGTGGTGTGAGTGGTAAAGAACCTACCTGCCAATGCAGGAAGACATAACAGACACGAGTTAGATTCCTGGGTCGGGAAGATCCGCTGGAGGAGAGCATGCCAACCCACTCCAGTATTCTTGCCTGGAGAATCCCAGATTTCTTCAATGAATGGGCCTCAAGCATGGCTCCTCGCTTCCTCTCTTGCTCACTGAACCAACATTTTGGCTACATCCAAGGGAGACCTGGCCACAGTGAGAGGGATTCTGAGCTTTTTGGGGAGTCTGGAGTCCAGTGCAGCCCCTGCGGAGTTGGTTTCATTGGGCCCCCACTGCTGGCATTCATCCATTTGGCTATCTTCACCCTATTTGTCAGGCCAGGGGCTTCCTTTAGTCTGTTTGCATTCCATCCTCTGGTTCAAAGCCAGGATCCTTCCATGTCTATGTTGGCTCAGGTTGACAGACACCCACAGAAACCCAGATGGACCAGACCCTTCCCCAAATTTCTTTCTTTCTTTTTTTTTTTTAATGTTTATTTATCTGGCTATGCCAGTTCTTAGTGGCGGGACTTGGGATTTTTGATCTTCATTGCAGCATGTAGGATCTTTAGCTGTGGCATGTGGGATCTAGTTCCTTGACCAGGGATTGAACCTGGACCCCCTGCATTGGGAGCTTGGAGTCTTAACCACTGGAGCACCAGGAGAGTTCCCCGAATTTCTTTATTACCTCTCTGCATCCCCTCTGCTCCAGGTGCTGATTTCCTTCCACGTGTGTTTCCTGTGCTTTGCGCTCTGGGTCAGTACATTCAGGGCTCTCTGTATTGAATACAAGTTTATGCATTATTCACGATCGGCTCGCTCCTCCCTGCAGCCACTCTCATTGCTCTGGGCCCAGAAAGAAGGCTCCTGCCTCCATCTCCTCCCTTTGAAACTCCCTTTCTTGAAAGGCACTGAGCTGCCATTAAAGGCCCGTTCACGTGCACACATGTTCATCTGACTCCTGTCCTAGGAATTCAAGTTCAGAAACACAATGTTATTTGATGTATGGTATTTGAGAAGGGTAGTTTGTTTTCTTTCACATTTGTAAACATTCCAGGAGGTATGAAGGCATGAATGTTTTATGATCCCTGAGAAAAATGATCAAAGAGTATAATTAACCTGACCAAGGTCACACAGAGAGTGAGTGTGTTTAATCAGTGCATGGGCCCCTTGACCCATTACCTCCGATTCCTATACCTTCAAAACTTCCTTTTCGTACTTGCATTGGTAGGTGGGTTTTTTACCATGAGCGCCACCTGGGAAGCCCAAACCAGAGTGTATTTGCCTGCAACCCTTTCTAACTGCTGTTCTCCAAAAGCCCAAGCCTTAGTTTATATGGCAGAGAGAAATTCCTACTGCCCACTGGTTAGCCTGAGCTCCTCATAGTTCCTCATCTCCTACCAATGAGGTGGGGCCATGTGACTTGCTCTGGCCAATGGGCTGTGAGTGGATGCAAACATGACTACATCAATATAATTGTGTGTGTGCATGTACATAAAATGTTTGCATTTGTTTTGCAACTTGTTTAAAAGATAATAACATACCTTGGAAATTGTTCTGCATTATTACAAATAAACTTTGTAATACTGTCATATTACCATGAGAATATACCATAATTTCTGCATTGTGTGCATGCTAAGTCACTTCAATCGTGACTAATTCTTTGCAACCCCATGGACTATAGCCTGTCAGGCTCCTCTCCCCATGGAATTCTCCAGGGAAGAATACTGAAGTGGGTTGCCATTTCCCGCTCCAGGGGATCTTCCCAACCCAGGGATCGAATCTGTGTCTCCTGCATCTTCTGAGTTGGCAGACAGGTTCTTTACCACTAGCACCACCTGGGAAGCCCATCATAATTTCTACTACTCCTTCATTGATGGACATCTAGATTTCTATTATTTTGCTCTTATAAAAACACTTTCATGTATTCTCAAGGACATCAAAAAGTGGAATGGCTAGATAGAAAAGTATATATGTTTACAATTAAAAAATGATTTAAAAATATTTTATTAAATTCAATTTACTGCAATTTTACTGCTCTAAGTGGTCTAATGTTATCCTCTTCCTGTCTTTGGTCTCTTTTCTTCACTCCTCGGGAAGTGTGAGTATTGGCCTAATTGGATCAGACTTCAGGATGCTGACCAAGTTTACGTCCATCAGGTGTGTTTCTCCCTCTGTCACTTAGCTCTTTCACAAAAGGGACAAGAGAGCAGCCAAACCAGAACTTACATCTTCTGGTGGGCAAACACTCTTCTCTCTTTCTCCACATCAGCAGTATCACACGTTTGCCCCTCCAACTTGGCAAGGATCTGGAAGAGAGACCTGAGCTGCGAAGGAGAGACCCTAGACTTGTGCCCGAGTCCTATGCCCTGCAGGTCACCCTGCCTTAGGTTCATGCAGTGTAGTGCAGTGGTTAGTTGCTAAATCATGTCCAGCTCTTTTGCAACCCCATGGACTGTAGCCTACCAGGTTCCTCTGTTCGGGATTTCCTGAGCAAGAATACTGGACTAGGTTGCCATTTCCTTCTCCAGAGCATATTCCTGACCCAAGGATCAAACCCACCTCCCCTGCTTGGCAGGCAGATTCTTTATTACTAAGCCACTCCCTAAAATGAGGAAATGGCTTATCTCCCATTGCCATTGTTCACTGTGTCTACTCCGATCCTCAGGAACCACGAGAAGAGGATGACCCAGTCAAGGCAATATTCAGACCCATTTCTGAAGATTTTTGCATATGATCAAAGTCTCATTCCAGGAGTGCTGGTTTTGCCAGTTTTTGGTATAAATATCTATTTTGAAGAGTGATCTAAAATGTTCAGGTGTTTGGGACTTCTTGTTTAGATAAAATATTTATCTAAGCCTTAATTCAGCGATTGGGATATGACTGTAGACTCAAAGGCATCTAGTTTATTGAAAAGCAACACTGCATTGCAAAGGGGTTGATTAACAGGAAGTGTGGGAAGGAGGGGTGATTAGAAAATGGATGTGTTTTATTCCATTTAAAACTGAAATGTGTTCTGTTAAAAGCCCATTCAAGTCTAGTGAGGTTTTCACTGTGGCACTAATATCCAGTTCTAAATGAACACTGTACAGTTGAGACGACAGAACATTTCTTATGGAGAAAACTAAAGCCAATAATTGATCATCATAGCACATAATTAAGAGGGTGAGGTGTTGAAGCAGGTTGCCTGGGTTCAAATTCTTGGGCCACCATTTACTTGCTGAGTAATTTTGGACAAGCTGCTTGGGCTTATGTCTCAGTTTACTTGTCTGTCAAATGGGGATAATCATGGTATCTTCCTCCTGGAGCTTTTGTAAGTATTGAATGAAGTGACATATTAATAGTGCTTAGAACATTGCTTGGATTTCAAGAAATTCTAGCTGTTATTTTTAAATGTTGATTAACACTGAACATTGTTGTTCAATTGCTAAGTTGTGTCTGACTCTTTGTGACCCCTTGGACTCCAGCACGCCAGGCTTCCCTGTTCTACATTACCTTCCAGAGTTTTCTCAGACTCATGTTCATTGAGTCAGTGATGCCGCCCAACTATCTCATCCTTTGTTGCTCCCTTCTCCTCCTGCCCTCAATATTTCTCAGCATCAGGGTCTTTTCCAATGAGTTGGTGCTTCATATCAGGTGGCCAAAGTATTGGAGCTTCAGCTTCAGCATCGGTCCTTCCAATGAATATTCAGGGTTATTTCCTTTAGGATTGATTGGTTTGATCTTCTTGCAGTCGCAGGGACTCTGAAGAGTCTTCTCCAACACCACAGTTCAAAAGCATCAATTCTTTGGCTCTCAGCCTAGCAATTGTCAAAGGGCAGAACAGTTATGCTTAAAATCTCTGTTCCTCAAGAAAGATGTTAGACTTAGGGCTGCAAACCTGCATTCACTCCCCACACAAAGAAGAGTGAACTGAAGAACATCACGCTATGTACAAATGTCTCTTTGGACTGTGCCTTCCCTGATGTCTCAGGCAGCCCATGGCAGCCAAACTCCCTAGACCAACAGCACCATCCAAGGTTCAAGAGCAACTGTTGCCTGATTCAGGTGCTTCACTCCCCATTGCCTCCTTCCTCTTTAGGAGTGCTTCTGTGTTAATTCTATCTCAGATTCATCCTCACATATGTACACAATTCCCTTGGATTAACATTTTACTTTTTCTCTGGTTCCAGGTTTTGTGGTGGGCTCAGGAAAATTGCTTTTCCTCCTCTTGTTTCATTTATCACCCTCCCTGCCCCTCACCTACGAAGATTCTGCTCATGATCATAAGCCCAGTAGTGCCAGTGATAGGCTTGTTTAAGAAAAAAGAAAAACCATTCAACTAGAAAAGTAAACAGCACAAAGGTCAAATAACAATGTAAAGGGTTGTCACACTTGGACATGGTGCCAAGAGTGTGGTACTGACAACTGGTGCTCTAAATCTGGACAGGTGGAAAGAAATGATTGGGGCTAGAGCGTCCTGAGGGCCGACTGAAGAGAGGGGCTTGAGCTGGCCCTGTAGGTTCTGGGGGCTGTGGCTCCCAAGCGGTGGTAATTCAGGTGAAGGGGGTGTCGGAGTAGAGGCATCTGTGGTCAGAGGCAGGGACCACATTTGTCTCTCCGCTGGAGAGTTTGAGT
Source organism: Odocoileus virginianus (assembly GCF_023699985.2). NCBI lineage: Eukaryota > Metazoa > Chordata > Mammalia > Artiodactyla > Cervidae > Odocoileus > Odocoileus virginianus. Next base: position 3,444,070 of record NC_069675.1, read on the forward strand.
TGTGGGCAAAGAGGCTGAAAGTATATGGTCCCTGAATGGTAAACTCAGGTTAAACTTTACTTCCCAGGTGGCGCAGTGGTAAAGAATCTGCCTGCCAATGCAGGAGATGTAAAAGAGGAGGGTTATATCTATGGGTGGGGAAGATCCCTTCGAGTAGAAAATGGCAACGTACTCCTGTATTTTCACCTGGAAATTTCACAAGCTACAAAACATGAACTTGCAAAGAATTGGACATGACTGAGAGTGCACGCGCATGTGCGCACACAGACACACACAGACACACACACACATACATTACTTTAAGGATGGGAGTGAAATTATAGATGTCTATTACTAAGGTTGAAGGTAGGATACAAAATATGTATAAAATGCAAATTCAAAACAAAAGTGTAAGTGTTCAGTCCAATGGCATATTGCAACTGTGCTAAAGGGTTTTGTTTTGTTTTGTTTTAATATTTATTTATTTGGCTGCACCAGGTCTTAGTTGAGGCATGCAGGATCTTTCGTTTTGATATGTGGGATCCAGTTTCCTGAGGGATGGAACCTGTGTCCCCTGCATTGGAAGCGCAGAGTCTTAAGCCTAGTAGTGCCAGTGATAGGCTTGTTTAAGAGAAAAGAAAAACCATTCAACTTGAAAAGTAGATAGCACAAAGGTCATATAACTTCTCTGGAGCACCAGAGAAGTTCTGCTAAAGATATTCTCACTCCAGACCACTCAGCAAACAAAAATGAGTTGAACTCCCCTAAGGCTGGCTGAACTGAAGTCCCTATCAGCAATGCAGTATTTCAAAATGATTTCAACTTCTGCACACTTTTCTGTCTACAATTTAAATAACTAATGTTTCCTAAGAATGTATGCTTACAGGCATATAAACATAATTGACAGAAGTATAGAGTCACCTGCAGTGACTTGCATGTTAAGAGACAAGTGTCACAGGGAAAGGAGAGTGCGTGGGATGAAGGTGGGGACAGGATGAGGGCCCAGCGTAACAGCATGAGGTAGTGGGTTTGGCAAAGTGGCTGCTATATGCTCTGCCTCACCCACAGCGACCTAGGAATACAAGCCTGGCAGGGTGTGGGCAGCAGGGTTTAATGTGGCATAGGCAAACGTGGGCATGGCCACTGTGCTACTTGCCTTCTGAACAGAATCTTCAGTACTGCTGAGTTTCTGTTTGTTTTTGGGGTGCAAATGGCAGGTGTCATTTGCTGGGACAGTAGTATACAATCTAATAATTTTGTGTAATGATTTATGATCTGAGAGCAAACCTTTCAATACTTTTAAAGTTACAAAGGCATTCAAAGAATATAGGAAAAATAAACTCCTGTAGATGAGGTAGACTTTTCTGTTTGGGACAGAATTATTCAGTTCTAATATTAACTATGTTTTATTAGATCTCCGAGCCAAAAATTTACCGAAAAAAAAAAAAAACAGCCAAAAATAATCTGGTCACTTCTTGAATTTTAAAATCTAAGACACAATATTAACTATGTTTTATTATATCTCCGAGCCAAAAACTTACCAAAAAAAAACCAGCCAAAAATAATCTGGTCACTTCTTGAATTTTAAAATCTAAGACACAATATCTCAACACAGTAAAACAATACTTGCCTGTGGGGTCTTATTAAGGATTTAAAGATGTTTTTCATAAACACAATTTTATTTCCGAGTGACTGAAAAAAAATCACGTCTTGCTCTCTTTGCTTACTCATTGTTACAAATAAAAATAAGGGTTAAAAATAAAGCCAAATGGAGAAAGTAATGCCTATAGGAATACTCACATCCAATAGAAAGGAGAGATTTTGGTTAACTGCAGCCCCTACCCCGCCCCTCTCCAAAATTACAAACTTGCAAGACTACAGTTCACAGTTCTTCAGGTCCCTCCGTCTCAGCTGGACCCCCACACCCGGCCCCGAGCCGCGCCCAAGCATCGACTCCCAGCGCCTCCTCGGAGCCCCGCCCCTTCGCCCCTGGCTCCGCCTCCGCGCGGGCACGAGCTCCATGGGCGGGGCCGGACGGGGGAGCCGCGCCGTGATTGGAGGTGTCCGAGCGACAGGCGCGACGCTGTGGCCCCCAGGTCGCGCTCGGGTCACAGAGAAACAGAACGGCTGGAATCCTTTCGCGCCAAGCTCGGACACTTAGCCCGCTGGAGTCGCTCTTTATCAACCGAGATGCGTACCTCGCCAGTCCTCCCGGGCCGGAAGGCCCCCCAAGCAGGGGAGGGTGGCTGCTGACGGAAACCGCCTGGTCTTTCACCTGACAGGTTGCCTCGTAAGTGCTGACTGCTGTCCCCTCACGTCAGAACCCCTGAGGCGCCGAGGTTGCTAACAAGCTGCTGATGGAAGCCTTGGAATCCCACAGTTTACGAGCTGGATTGGCCCCCTCTTAGAGGAAAGCTCGGCGACTTACCCCGAGTCACTTAGCTAATTCATACCAGGGTCAGACCCAGAAGCGCGTCCCGACCCCTAGAGCGCTTTGCACCGCCCCTCATTCCGGGGGGAAAGCTCGCCCCGGTGGTGGAGACCCAGCTTGGAAAATTTTTGTCTGTACTCTAGGCTGACAGTGATAAGGTGAAGCAGGTAGTAGTGTGCCAAATATTTAGACTGAATTAAATTATAATTAAGTCATGCATTGTGGTGGTGGTGGCCCCCTCAGCCCCATCCCGAGGTGTGAAGGGCCCTTCCCTCCCTGGCGCGGGCCGGCGCGCTCTGTTGAGACAGGCCCGGCTCCCCCACACCTCTCTGGGTTCAGCCCCGCCTACCCCACAGGACCGGCCTGCTCCCGCCGCCCACACTGCACAAGCGGTCGGGGAGCCCCGTTTTGGTGCAGGGGGTAGCTCCAGGGCCACTTCGTTGGTCGTAGGCTGGCTGGTGGGGTCGCGGCCGCCTGGGCCCATGGCGCTGGCCAACTTAGACTGAGATCCCGGTTGATGGGGCACGTCCACTGTGGCTACGTGGCCACCGTGGTCTCTGCCGCCTGCAAACCTCACTCAGCCAAGGGCTGGAGGGCGAAGTTGCAGGAGCGGCCTGGTACTGGTTTGGACCGGCAGCTTTCTGGAGTGCACCTTTCTGCTACAAGAGCAGTGGAAGCGAGGCAGGCACCCACTACATCACCTGCTCAGTCACTGGCGGTCGCCACGGTGGGACGAGGGCTTCCCAGGCGACTCAGCTAGTAAAGAATCTGCCTGCCAAAGTAGGAGACGTGGGTTCCATCCCTGGGTCGGGAAGATCCCCTGGAGAAGGAAATGGCTACCCATTCCAGTATTCTTGCCTGGAGAATCCCATAGACAGAGGAGCCTGGCAGGCTGCACTGTCCATGGGGTCGCACAGTCAGACACAAGGGAGCAGTAACATTGTCACTCAACCTCTAACCATACAGGACTGCTCTCTTAAGGCATGAGGCCTTCTGCAGGACTCAGCTCAGGGCGGCCATGGGACATCTCTTGCTGCCTGGTACCCAAAGACCCAGCAGCTCCAGGGTGGCTGCACCTAGAGCCCCTAGTTACCTTGCTGGGGGTAACTAGGCCAGTTTAAACAACTTTCTATATTTTTCCCAAACTTCTGCCTGCCTGCAGCTGCCAGCTCACACTTTCACTTCTCTCTCTTTTTTTCCTTTTTTCCATTTATACTTCCTCTTTCTATTTAGGAAAACCTTTTTCTATTTCCCAAAACTTTGGCTCTTGGATAGCTTTTAAAACTTAGGGAAGTGCTCAACTGGAATTTGTTATTTCTAACTTCTGGATTCCTCTAAATTGTAATAACCTCAGATAAAGAAACTCAGTTATAATACTAATCATAATAACATAGTCAGAGCTGTAAAATGTCTGTTTAAAGAGACAGCTATTTCCCACACTGCGAATCTTCGCCTTGTTTGGAACAATCAGGATTCTCAGTAATTCTGAGTGATCAATTTAATTCAACTCAACACCTGTACAAAGTACCTGCTGTATGTAAGGCACTGTGCTGAGGACATTCATGTGGTTTCTTCCGTGTAGTAATCGAATCTACTTTCAATCTGGGGAGCACGTACCTGAAGTAGCCAAGGCCATATGGGTGGAAGATCCAAGCAAAAACTGGGGCTTTCTCAGGGGGAGGCTGCAGGAGTTTGATGAGGCCTCTGGAGAGGCTTAATGGGGGAGATGGGATTGGAAATGGGCCTTCAAGGCTGAGATTCCATGCAGGGGAATGACCTGAGACCAGCTTAGAGGTAGGAAAACAGGTGGGCTCTGTGGAAGGATTGCTTTGTCAGTTCACTTGGCAACTTTGTTCTGGAAGCTTTCTTGCTTCTCCAGAGTACCTCTTACCCCATTTGAGAAGAATGATCTCTTCTGTTGGAGGTGCCCTTTCTCTCCTTTATTCCTTGTTTTCTCTGGATAAGTTCCGCTTTCTAAGCTTTCGTTTCCGAAAATATGGGTATTCTCACACTAAAAAGCCAAAAAAGTCAAGATGTGAATTAGGAGGACTCCTATAGGTTCTCTGATCCAACAGAGCCTACTCGACTTAAAAAAATTATTTAAAAAGATCATTTGAGGGACTTCCCTGGTAGTCCAGTGGCTGAGACTCTGTACTCCCATTGCGGGGGCCTGGATTCTAACCTTGATCAGGGAACTAGATCCCATATGCTGCAACTCGGCATGTGGCAACTAAGACCCAGTGCAGTCAAATAAATAAATAAATAATATTTTTAAGATAAATGAAAATCTTTCAAATGCAAAAGGAACTGGGGCATACACCTTAGCTGAAGGATTCAGTTATCCTTTGTTTGGAATTGAGAATATGTCCATTTGGCTTAAAAGCAAAAGCCATGGCTCTTCTACAATCTTCTTTAAGCTTCCAAAATCCAGTTTAGCCTTAGTGAAGCAGTTTGTGTAGCTGTGCTCCTTTTTTAACCTCAGGCATGTAGCTCCCTTTCACAAGAATATTACAGGAGGTGGATGAGTGTGTTCAGGAAAGAGAGAAAGTAACTGGAAATGATGAAATAGTAAAAAATATTCTGAGCTTCCTTTTTCTAGTTTTTGTAGGAACCATTGGCCAAATTTAAAAGTCCTTCAGCTGGCAGTCTTTGTTGGACAGATCTCAAAAAGAAAGTAGAAGCATATTAGTCTGCCCTTGTTGCTGTCTTCATATTCTCTGATTCTAAAGGAGGAGGAGGAGGATTCCAAACTTCATAGCTCTGGGAACTTTGGGACTTCCAAAAGGAGGTTTGGATAAAAGTGGGTATATGAAAAAGGGTAATAACTTTTTTTAAAGCTTAAAAAGTCCATTTATTAGCTTACAAATAGTATGAAGAGTAACGACTTTTAAGGAATTTATTTGTACATAGTTCTTTCTGATGTATCAAGTTCTCATCCACGCATTGACACATTTGTTCCTTGGGGGAGCCCTGGGAGTCAGGATGTGTTACCAGTGCAGAGAGGAGGAAATCACTTGCTTAAAATGGCAGAATGGACCTACACAGAGTTTTCATCCTTTATCTTCCAACTTCTACATGATGCTCTCTGAATACTATTGTAACATTCTCATCAAATTGAGCCTTAGTAGAAAAAAGATCTTCATCAAAAATATGAATTTGTTTGAAATTTGGAATTCAACGTATAGGGACAATACAAATTCACGTAAACCTTAAAATGGAAATCATTATCTTTATTTGTTATTTAGTTAGTTAGTTTTCAGCTGTGCTGGGTCTTCACTGCTGCTCGCAGGCTTTCTCTAGTTGTAACAAGTGGGGGCTACTCTCTAATTGCAGTATTTCTAATTGCAATGACTTCTCTTGTTGCAGAGCACCAGCTCCAGAGCTCAGGCTCAGTTACAGTGCACAGACTTAGCTGGCCTGCAGCATGTGGAATCTTCCTCGACCAGGGATGGAACCCATGACCCCTGCATAGGCAGGTGGATTCTTAACCACTGGACAACCAGGGAAGTCCAGAAATCATTATCTTTGAAAACTTGAAAATAAGTCATAAAGCTTATTGAGCCTGTGCATGTGTGCTTAATTGCTTCCAACACTTGGCGACCCCATTGGCTGTAGCCCGCCACGTTTCTCTGTCCATGGGGATTCTCTAAGTAAGAATACTGGAGTAGGTTGCCATGCCCTCCTCCAGGGGATCTTCCTGACCCAGGAATCGAAGCTGTGTCTCTGATTCTTTACCACTAGTGCCACCTGGAAAACCCTTATTGAGCCTGAGCTCTGCGAATAAAGGTCAGTGCTCTGTCTTCAGTGAGGACCCAGGAGCCCTCCTGGACAGCAGTCCTGTTGTATGGAGTCTGTAGCCTTGTACCATAGGACCATGTGGGAAGAGGTCACTTATCACCATGGCAGAGTGGTAAAGAAATGGCTTTGATTTCTGCTTCTGCTTTACTGACTATGTCTCCTGAACATGTTCCAGTTCCTCAAATGTAAGTAGGGTGATAACAGTGGGTAACTGATACCGATATGAAGAATTTGTGAGATAGTCTTTGAAAGGCTCAGTCCAGTTTCTGGCCAACAAATGGAAGTTGCTGCATGCAGTTGGATTTTTTTTTTATTGTAAAGTCCACAGAACATAGACTCTGGAATGGAAGACCCAGGTTAGAATCTAAGCCACATACCTCCCACCACCCCATCCCCCACCAGCTGTGAGAACTGGCCAAGTTAGTTAAGCCGTCTCTGTGTTGGTTTCCTCATTTGTAAAATGGAAATAGTAGTACTGCCTACTCCTTAGGTTACTGTAAGGAAAATGTATACTACACAGAAAATACACAAAGTTAAACGTTTGCTAATAGTACATCTAACGTCTTTTCACAAAACCTCCCTAGCTTGGGTCCAGTTGATTTCTGTTTGACTAAATTTACTTGTCATAACAGGGATACTTTCTGGAAATAGGATGAGAATTTTAGAAATGGGAAAGGGGAATTTTTCCATTGTTGGAAAATGTTGCATTCCAGGGAACCCATTTACATGCACCGCACATTCCTAGATACAAAGGGAAGCAGAGCTTTCTACTCTTTCCCCAGATTTTCAGGCCCTGCCTAAAGCAGTGGTGAGTGAGCTAAGATTGTATTACAGTCTCCTCACTCCATGTGTACACCAGCTTTATTTAGGCAGGTGTGGATCAGTTCAGTGTGTTGTATATTGTTTTAAGTTGGGCTGATCTCTTAAACTTTCTGGTTACTTGAGCCAGAAAGCCACAACTTTCAAGTAAAGTCCCCGAGAATGAAACATGGGATGGTGAATCCTTGTATTCACCACACAGAGAAAACTACTGTAAAATTGGCATATATCTTTCTCGATGTTTTTCTGAGTGGGGGTATGTACATATAGATATTGAATCTTATGGATACCTTTTAGTCATGCATTTAGGTATCTCTTTGCCAACAAGTATACAATTTTGTATTACTTTTACCTGTGCTAAATAGCATTCAGTGTAATGATTGTACTGTCATTTATGTTAAACCTGTCCTCAGTTGATATTAGCTTGTTTCCAAGTTTTCAGGAAGTCTGATTTTGACAATTGCCCTTACAGGAGGCTCCTGTGACTTAGATCCTAATTCAGAGATGGAAGTACCAGGCTCATCTTCCACCATCTCTGAGGACCAGACTCGGAGGCAAGAGGAGCTGAGCGACACTAGAACAGACTCAGTCAAGCAGAGTCTCATCTCATCTGAGGAGTGGCTTCAACTGCATGGGCTTAAGAGCAACAAATTGACCTTGAAACAGATTTTGTCACAGATTGGATTCCCACATTGTGAAGGTATTAATACAAAGTGCTGACTGGAAAACCCAAACATTATGCTGCCCTTTAGCCTTTGAGGAGGCGGCATCAGTTCTGAAGTCCCCTCAAAACACACGTCTCTGAGTTGTTTTTTTTTTTTTAATATATTTATTTATTTGACTGTGCCAGGCCTTATTAATAGTCACAGCATGCGGATCTTTGAGTTGCAGCATGTAGGATCTAACTCCCTGACTAGGGATTGAACCCGGGTCCCCTGCATTGGGATTGCAGAGTCTTAGCCCCTGGACCACCAGGGATGTTCCTCTGAGTTTGTTTTTGTCTCACATCCTTATGGGTAAAAAAGATTTGTGCATGGACCCCCAATATATGTATATTATATAGATTTAGAATCATCAATCCACCTATTAAATATTAGTAATACTTAATTTCATTCTTTCTTCTTTTAAAGATGAAATAAAACCTAAATATAAGTTATACCCCTCACACCCTGCAGATGTCTTGCTCCCGCCCTGGCATGTGCAAACCCCTTTTGTAGGCTATGGATTAGGGTAATAGGTCTGTGTCGTTTCAGGGAGAACTCGCTATTTTCCTATTGTGGCCTGCTTGTGGTAATGGGCCAGTTTCTTCTAAATGTGTTGGTTACAATGTTGATTTTCAATTCCCAGGAGTATTGCCCTCCAACAGGGAGCAGGGAAATGTGTGAGGAGATATATATATATATATATATATATACACACACACACACACACACACACACATATTGTTTGTTTGTTTGTTTGTTTTAATGACATGTTGACTTGAGTTGCTACTGAAATATAGGGCCTGGGTCAAGGATACTAGGATTTTACTCTGAATCCGTCAATCAATTAAATATATTTATTGAGCAGCCATTAATACTATGTTTTTCAGATTTTTAAGCAGTTCCCTTGGCAGCTTTGTTTTGGTAATAAGCAAGGTCTAGGAGAAAGAAATGGCAACCCACTCCAGTGTTCTTGCCTGGAGAATCCCAGGGATGGGGGAGCCTGGTGGGCTGCCATCTATGGGGTTGCACAGAGTCGGACACGACTGAAGCGACTTCGCAGCAGCAGCAGCAGGGGATGTAGGGGTTTCAGACTGACCTGGGGGCCCATCCTAACAGCAAGGCCTTGATCTTCAGGGTTCAGGCTCTGCTTTCTTTATCCTGCTGCTGCTGCTGCGAAGTCGCTTCAGTCATGTCCGACTCTGTGCAACCCCATAGACGGCCTACACAGCGCTAAAGCAGCTGATCCTATACCATCTAAATACCCTTTGAATAGGCTTCCCTGGGGCTAAGATGGTAAAGAATCCGCCTGCAATGCAGGAGACCCAGCTTCAGTCTCTGGATCAGGAAGATCCCCTGGAGAAGGGAATGGCAACCCACTCTAATATTCTTGCCTGGAGAATCCCATGGACAGAGGAGCCTTGTCCATGGGGTCTTAGAGTCAGACATGACTGAGCAACTAACACTTTCACTTTCACCCTTTGAATAGAAGGAGTCTGCCAGAGTCAGGGTCTATGGGATTCCTATACAAAGAAGCTGAAAAAGGTTTTGTCTCATGTTTCAAATTATTATAATTCAGTCATTAACATTAGCAAAATAGCAATTCTTCATATTTTGTCAAGGATTTTTCCATTTAAGATCATGAGGGATGTTACTCTGTAATTCTCTTTTAATGTCCTTATTAGGTTTTGGTATCAGGATTATGTTGGCCTCATAAAATGATTTGGAAGTATTGCCTTCTCCTCTGTATTCTGATGGTGTTTGTACATGATTGGTACTAGTTCATCTTTAAATGTTTGATAGAACTCACTGGTAAAACTTATCTGAGCCTGGAGTTTGTAAGAAAAGTTTGATAAGAAATTCAATTTCTATAATAGACATAAAACTATTCAAATTTTGTTTCATCATGTCAGTTTTGGAAAGTTGTTTTATAAGGAATTTGTCCATTTTGTGCATGTTTTCTAACATATTGGCAAAACATGTTCAAAATATTGCCTTGACATTTTTTAAATGCCTGTAGAATATGTAGTGATGTTCCTGCTTTCATTTCCAATATTGATAATTTGTGTTTTCTCTCACTTTTTTTGATAAAGTCTTGCTAGGGGTATATCATACCTCTTTTTAAAGAATCAAATGTTGGGTTTGTTGATTTTTTTTTTTTTAAATGTTCTTTGCTTTCCATTTCTTTGGTATCTGCTTTGATCTTCATTATGTATTTACTTCTACTTTAACTTGCATTTCTTTTCATAGTTTTTAAGGTGGAAACTTGGATAATTAATTTTAAACCTTTCTTTTTTTCTCATATAGGTATGAGAAAAATTATAAGTACTCCCCTAAGTATTGAAATTATAAGTATTCCCCTAAGCATTGCTTAGGCTGAATCACAGTTTAAAATATTTTTTTCTATTTTTCTTAGATACTTAGATTAGATTTCTTAGATTCATGATCTTTTTCCTTAGATTCATATTTTAAAAAGGAATATGTTGTTTAATTTTTAAATATTTTAGGGCTTTTAAAGATAGCTCTTTGAAAAAAAATAAAAATAAAGATAGCTCTTTGTCATTGTTGGATTTCTAATTTAATTCTGTTGAGTTCAGAGAACATCTATTAGTCTTTTGAAATTGACTGACATTTGACTTATGTCCTAGTGTGTATCTTGCTGCACATGTAATACATGCTGGCAAGGAATGTATATTTTGCAGTTGTTAAGTGGTATTCATAAATGTTAATTAGGTGAAGATGCTTGATAGTATTGTAGAGATATTTTACATCTTTAGTGATTTTTTCTCCCTAGTGGATTTGTCCATTTTTCCATCTAGTTTTATCAATTTTATTCATATAGTTTGAAGCTCTGATTGCCTGCACATTTAAGATTGTCATATCTCACTGATAAATTGGCAACTTTTGATAATTTTGAAATGTCCAACTATCTCAGATGGTAGTCCTTGTTTTGACATTTGCTTTGTCTAACATTAATATAACTACTGCAACTTCCTTGTTCTTCGTTTTTGTATGGCATGCATGTTTCTACTCTTTCACTTTCACACCAGTTGTAATGTCATTAAAGAGTGCCCCTTTAGCTCAGTCTCATGATCTTTTTTTGCTGTTTACCTACATTAGTTTGCTCATCATTTATCTGTTGGTTTTGGATGTGCTGGGTCTTTGTTGCCCTGCACAGGCTTTCTCTAGTTGTGGCGAACAGCAGCTACTTGCTAGTTGCGGTGTGCAGGCTTTTCAGTGCTGGCTTCTGTTGTGAAGGAGCACATGATCTAGACACATGGGCTTTGGTAGTTGTGACTCTCAGCTTAGTTGCTCCCTGGCATGTGGGATCTTCCTGGACCAGGGATCAAACTCATGTTTCCTGCATTGGCAGGTGGATTCTTAACCACTGGACCACCAGGGAAGTCCAGTCTCTGTCTTTTAATTGTAGTTTGGTTCTCCATATTTAATGTAATAATTGCTTTAATTAGCTTTAGGTATGTGCTGTGCTGTGCTTAGTCGCTCTGTCGTCGCCATCTCTTTGCGACCCCATGGACTGTAGCTTGCCAGGCTCCTCAGTCCGTGGGGATTCTCCAGGCAAGAATACTGGAGTGGGTTGACAGGCCCTCCTCCAGGGGATCTTCCCAACTCAGGGATCAAACCCAGGTCTCCCACATAGCAGGCAGATTCTTCACTGTCTGAGCTGCCAGGGAAGCCCAAGCGTACTGGATTGGATAGCCTATTCCTTCTCCAGGGGAACTTCCCAACCCGAGAATCGAAGCAGGGTTTCCTGCATTGCAAGTGGTTTTCTTTACCAGCTGAGCTACCAGGGAAGCCTAGATTTAGGTATACCATTTTACTATTTGTTTTCCATTTGTCCCATCATTTTCTTCCCTCTCTGTTCCTCCTTTTCTGCCCTCTTTTGGGTAAGTTGAATATTTTTGTATTTCATTTAATTACATTTTTATTTTTATTTCAATTTCAATAGAACTTTAAGGTACACCTTTTTACATTATATTTTCAGTGGTTACTCTCTTAATTATATCCTTAACTTGTCACAATCTGGTAAAAGTGAGCTTTGCACTACTTCATGTACAACGTAAGAATCTTAGAACAGTATAGCTCCACTTATTCTCTACTCCTGTCCTTGGTGTTATTGTTTAAATATATTTTATTTTTGTATATATTACAAATCTCACAATCCAGTGTTATAATTACTGCTTTAAAAATTCATATGTCTTTTAAAAGAAAATGAGTGGGAAAAAATAGCATCTTAAAATCCACATATTTAAATACTATTTATAATATTTGTCTTTCCTTTGTCTTTCCAGATTTGAAGTTCTATCTGGTGTTTTTTCCTAAAGAATTTCTTTTAAGCATTTCTTGTAGTGGTAGTCTTCTGGTGACAGATTTTTCTCAGTTGTTATCTGATATTATCTTTATTTCACCTTCTTTTTTTTGTATCATTGATTGATTGACATAATTTTTTTATTCTGGAGTGATATAGTCACAGGAGGTTGCAAAGATAATATAGACAGATCCCACGTACCCTTCACCCAATTCCCCTAATGGTTATATAAAATCATAGCATAGTACCAAATTCAGGAATTTTACATAGATACACAGTATGTGGCTAATTTTATGCAATTTTGTTTCTTGTATAGTTTGTATAACCACCACCACAATCAAGATACAGAACTGTTTATCACCACAAAGATCTCCCTTGTGGTACCCCTTTATAGTCATACAGACACCCCGTCTTCCAACATTCTTAACTTCTGGCAACCACCAGTCTGTTTTCCATATCTATAATTTTCTCATTTAGAGATCATTTATGTATATGGAATCATATATAGTATGTGTATGGTATCACATATGACCCTTTGGGATTGGCATTTTTTCATTTGGTATTATTTCTTTGAGGTTCATTCAGGTTGTTGCATCTATCAATAGTTTGTTTCTTTTTATTATAGAGCAGTATTCCATGGTATGGATGTACTGCTGTTTATTTAACTTGTCACTCATTAACAGATACCTGGGTTTCTTCCAGTTTGGGGATATTGCAAATAAAGCTGCTATGAACAGTTGTTTACAGGTTTTTATGTAAGCATTCATTTCCACTTCTCTGAGATAAATGCCCAGGAATGTAGTTGTTAGGTGGTAAGTTGTTCTTTAGTCGCTGAGTCCTGTCCAACTCTTTTGCAACCCCATGGACTATAGCCTGCCAGGCTCCTCTGTCCATGGTATTTCCCAAACAAGAATACAGGAGTGGGTTGCCGTATTCTCCTCCAGGGGATCTTCCAGACCCAGGGATTGAACCTGTGTCTCTTTTGTCTCCTGCATTGGCAGGTGGATTCTTTACCACTGCACCACCTGGGAAACCCTAAAGTTCTTTGTAGTATTCCATTGTTCTTTTGATGTCTGTTTTAAGGGTTTTAAGTGATAGTCCCTGTTTTGTTTCCTGGTATCAGTAATCCATGTCTCGGTCCAGTCAGTTCAGGACCACAGTCTTGTCTAACTCAGTGAGACTAAGCCAATTCATGTCTACTCTGTTTTTATCTTTGTTAGCATTGCTAGGGGGTTGTCAATATTGATCTAATTAAAACACCAATTTTTAATTTCATTGATTTTCTCTATTTTTCCTATTTTTAATTTAATTGATTTCTGCTTTGATTTTTATTATTTCTTTGGGAGCTTTAGTTTTGTTCTTTTTTTAAGCTGTGCTGGGTCTTCATTGCTCTGAGCACTTTTTACTCTAGTTGTGCTGTGCAGATTTCTCATTGTGGTGACTTCTCCTTTTGAGGAGCACAGGCTCTAGAATGCGGGGCTTCAGTAGTTGGGGTCCAAGCTCTAGAGCACAGGCTCAGTGGTTGTGCTACATGGGCTTAGTTGTTCCAAGGCATGTGGGGTCTTCCCAGACCAGGGATCAAACCCAGGTCTCTTGCATTGACAGGCAGATTCTTTACCATTGAGCCACCAGGGAAGCCCAGTTTTAGATGATTGATCTGAGACTTTTCAGCTCATCTTATGTCAGAATTTAGTGTAGTAAATTTCTCTCTCGAGACCATTTAAGCTGTGTCCCTCACGTTTTTATGTTGTATTATCATTTCATCATCAATTTGTCATTGTCAAATCATTGTCAAATCAATATCATTTCATTCAGTTTCATTTCACTTAAGAAGGAATTTTTTATTTCTGTTGAGATTTCCTCTTTGACTCAAGGAATTTTTTTAGAAGCATGTTATTTAGTTTCCAAGATTTTGGAGACTTTATCTTTTATTATTGATGTTTATTTGTTTCCATTGTGGACAGAGAACATACTCTGTTTCAATTCTTTTAGATTTTTTGAGGTCTGTTTGATAGCCTGGGATATGGTTTATCTTGGTATATATTCTGTGGTACTTGAAAAGAATGTGTATTCTTTTGTTGTTGTATAGAACATTGTATTTTAAAAAATAAATGCCAACTAGATCCTGTTTATGATGGTGTTGTTGAGTATCCTTGCTGATTTTCTGTTATTCTATCAGTTGTTGAGAGGAGTGACATTGAAATCTCCAGCTACAACTGTGGCTTTGTATATTTCTACTTTCAGTTCTATCAGTCTTGGCTTTACATATGTGTGTCCCTGTTGTTTAGTGCATGTACCTTTAGAATTTCAAAGTCTTCCTGGTGAATTGACACTTTTATAATTATATAATGTCCTCCTCTACCCTTAGTAATATTCTTTGCTCTGTGGTGTACTTTTTTTACATTAATACAGTCAACCCTGCTTTGTTTTTATTCATATTTACATGACATCATTTTTGTCCATTTAACTTATATGTCAGTATATTTGAAGCAAGTTTCTCAGACACATTATTTAATCAGTTTTTAAATCCTGTTTGCTAATCTCTTTTAATTGTTGTATCTATACCATTTGTATTTAATATAATTATTCAATTTGTATTAACATACAAATAATTATATTAAATACAAATGGTATAGATACAATTCTAACGAGTTTGCTATTTTGTTTTTTTGTTTTCTTTTTTTGTCTGTTTTCCATTTGTTTCTTTTTCCTGCCTAGCTCTGGGTTTCTTAAACACTTTTCAGAATTTAAAAAAAAATTATCTGTAATATTTTTGAGTGTATCTCTTCATACAGCTCTTTTAGTGGTTGTGCTAGGTATTACATTATAAATATGTAACATATCAAAGTCTCCTGGTATCAGCATTTTACCAGTTTGAATGAAGAATGGAATCTGTTTCCCTTTATGTCCCTTTAATCGCCTCATTTTTAATGTGCTTTATTTTTTCGTACATTAAGAATCACATTAGGCTGTACTGTAGTTTTTTATTCAAACATCAAGCAATTTAGAAAATTCAAGAAGAGTCTGCTTTATTTACACATACTTATATGTGTAAATACTTACTGTGTTCTTCCTTCCTGATGTTTCAGAGTTCTTTCTTTTATCATCTCCTTCCTGTCTATAGAACTTTATTTATTCTATGAGAATAGCTCTGCTGGGAACATTTTTTTTTTTTTTTAGTTTCTTTGTCTGACAGTATCTTTATTTCTCCTTCATTCCTGAAGAGTAATTTCACCAGGTATAAGATTTGGTGTTGACAGTTCTTTTAGCACTTAAGAGAGACTGTGTGGGTACTTCCCTGGTAGTCCAGTGGTTAAGACTCTGCACTTCCACTGCAGGGGGCACAGGTTCCAACTCTGGTTGGGGAACTAAGGTCCCATGTGCTGTGAGGCACAGCCAAAACAAAGAAACAAAGAAGCTAGTTCCTTCTGGCCTCCATGATTTCTTTGGCTGTGCTGGGTCTTTGTTGTTGCAAGGCTTTTATCTGGTTGTGGAGAGCAGGGGCTGCTCTCTAGCTGTGACGTCCAGGCTTCTCCTTGCAGTGGCTTACTCTGTGGTGGAGCACAGGCTTTAGGGCATGCCGTCTTCAGTGGTTGCAGCCCCCAGGCTCTAGAGCACAGGCTCAGTAGTTGTGACCCATAGGCTTAGTTGCTCCAAGGCATGTGAGATCTTCCCGGATCAAGGATCAAACCCAGGTCTCCTGCGTTGGCAGGTGGATTCTTTATCACTGAGCCACCAGGGAAGCCCCCTCCATGATTTCTGATGAGAAAACCACTGTCATTAGAATTGTTGTTGTCATTTTGTTTTGTCATTAGAGTGTCACCCAGTCATGTCTGTCTTTTGCCACCCCATGGGTTGAGATTTTCTAGGCAAGAATACTAGAGGGGATTGCCATTTCCTTTCTCCAGGGGATCTTCCTGACCCAGGGATTGAACCCAGGTCTTCTGCATTGGCAGGAGGATTCTTTGCCATTGAACCACCAGGGAAAGTAAATACTTTTACCCTGATGCTTCTTTATTCATTACATTTCCTTTATACATGTTCATATCATGTGCTCATTTTTAATCTCTTCTACTTAGAATATATGCATTTTATGTCTATATATTTGTTGTATTGGAAGTTAAAACTAAAACCATTAAAAATATTTGTTCATTTAAAAGTCACAAACCTATTATATGTTAGCATAACATTTTCAAGAAAAATAAGTAAATTTTTTAAAATAAAAATGTTAGCAGGAAGAGTGGCTTTGTTTTACATTTTTGCAAATCTCTTTAATGTTTATCCCAATAGAAGACCGCTAGTTCAGGTATGACTGATTCATTTTGCTGTATAGTAGAAACTTAACATTATACAGCAATTATACTCCAATAAAAATTAATTTAAAAAAACCCAGCTATATTCTCATATCTACTTTAAAAAAATTGTTTTTGATCATGCTATGTGGCATGTGGAATCCTAGTTCCCTAGTTATGGATCAAACCTGTGCTGCCTGCAGTGGAAATGCATAGTCTTAACCACTGGACTGCCAAGGAAGTCCCTCTCATGTCTGTTTTATCAGAAATAACAGCTTTATTGAGATGTAATTCACATTCTATACCATTAACCATTAACCAATTTAAAATGTATAATTCAATATTCTTTAGTATATTCACAGATATGTGCAACTATCATCACAGTCAACTTAAAGAAAATTTTCATCACCTCAGAAATAAACCTTGTACTTCTTAGCTATACACCCTGCCCATAAGGCCCCAGACCAAAGTAATCTACTTTCTATCTCTCTGGATTTGCTTGTTCTGCACATTTCATATAAATAGAGTCATATAATATGGGATGTTTTTTGACTGATTGTTATTGCTAAGTTGTGTCCCACTCTTTTGCAACCCCATGGACTGTAGCCCACCAGGCTCCTCTGTCCATGGGATTTCCCAGGGAAGAATACTGGAGTGGGTTGCCATTTCCTTCTCCAGGGATCTTCCTGACCCAGGGATAGAACCCAAGTCTCCTACATTGGCAGGTGGGCCCTTTACCACTGAGCCACCAGTTTTTGTTGTTGTTGTTCAGTTGCTAAGTCATGTCTGACTCTTTGCGAGCCCATGAACTGCAGCATGCCAGGCTCCCCTGTCCTTACTATCTCCAGGAGTTTGCTCATATTCATGTCCATTGAGTTGGTGATGCTATCCAACCATCTCATCCTCTGCCAAGAAGCCCCTTTGTGACTGATATGTTTCATTTAACATGATATTTTAAAGATTCATCTATTAGTACGTTGTAGCATATACCAGAACTTTATTCTTTTTATGGTCAGTTACTGTCAGGAGATGAATTGTATGATTATTGCACAGTTTGTTTATCCACTTATCATTTCATGGGTGTAGATCTGATAGAACTCACCAATTTACTTCTTTCAAGAATTAATGCCACTCCCATTTCTGCCTGTTCTTGATTGTTCTCTAGTGCCTTCAAGTAACTTTTTAAATATTTTGTCCAGAGGTTTTTTTTTTTTTTTTCTATGTAAGAGTTAATCAATAAAACCTACTTCACAATTATTGAATGAGGAATTCACAATGCCTTTCATTTTAATTGGCAATACCGCTGATGGAGTCTTACATAAATTCATCTCCTTCAGTTCTCAAAAACACAGTCCTCTCTCCTGACTCCAGATAAATGCCTGAGGTAAAGACAGAATGCTGCTGGTGATGTGAAGTTGCTCTATAAATGTCAGTCACAATGTTGAAATCTTAGAAATGAAGGTTTTAGAGTTTGAGAGATTTATTGAATGAGGTTATTGCTGACAGAATTCAAGTACCCATTTTTTGCTCTTTCCTATTATGGACATTGAACTTCAAGACTTATAAATTTTATCATTGCTGGTGATTTGGGACCAAGCCTAGCCTATAAAATGTAGCCTTGCCCTTCCTGCCTTTCCCAAGCAGGCTGTGACCCTGCCTCCCTAGAAAGGCAGAGGAAAGGAAGTGTTGGATCCAAGAGTACCACCATTCTCTTCACCACTTTTGGGACTTAATAATTTATAATAATAACAAAATAATCATCACAATAAAAACAGTTCCTGAAGCCTTACCTCATCTCTGTCTTTCCAAGTCATAACTAGTCCATGAAACTTTCTTTTAGTTCTGTGAGGCAATGACCATGTTTCAGGAAGCATTGTATTCCCATTCTGGAAACACTGTGTCTAGCACATAGTGGGTGTTCAGTGAGGGTTTATGGGGTTGATGTTGAACAGCTGTGCATATGCTCTGAGAAGAAAGTGGTTTTGACAGTCTGTATGAGTAGTTTGACTCTTGCTTCATCTCATTCACAACCTCCTCCTTGAGAGAACAATAGATGATATCTAAGTTTAATATTTAAAATTTGTATTAATTTAATTTTTGGCTGTGCTGGGTCTTCGTTGTTGCATGTGGTCTTTCTCAAGTTGTGGCAAGTGGGGGCTACTCTCTAGTGATGTGCGGACTTCTCACTGAGGCGGCTTCTTTTGTTGTGGGACATGGGCTCTAGGGTGTGTGGGCTCAGCAGTTGTGGTTCATGGGCTTAGTTGCCCCATGGCAGGTGGGATCCTCCAGGAGCAGGGATGGAACCCGTCCCCTGCATTGGCAGGCGGATTCTTAGCCACTGAACCACCAGAGAAGCCCCTAGGTTTAATTTTTAAAATTCTGAAAACTAAATCCAAGTCCCAAATAAAAGATTTCTGGAATTAAACATAACTTCTATGTCATCTTTCTGACCTCTGCCTTAATTGTTCTGGGCAAAAGACCCAAGAGACCAAGAAATAAACACTGTTCTTCCTTCCCATTCATTCATACATTTGGTGTTATAACAGTCACATTTATCATAGTGCCTGGAAATACTTCATTATCTAGAACAGAACTCTAAGCATCACAGATACAATTTGATGTCAGAGATAAGCATTTGGAAATAAAAATAAATGTTGATGTTGTACCATTTTGACTGCTTTTCTTTATATACATGCAGATTATGTGATGTCTCTGGGGAGACTTGTGGCTTCCCGGTATGCAAACGGCCTATTTCCACAGATCTACACGACAGAAGATGGCAGAGTGTACAATGTAAGTTGGAGTTCCCTTGATGGGCAGGTCCAGGGACACACTGCTGAGGTTGACACAGAGAGGCTGCCAAGCCAGGGCCTTATCAGTGCTGGAGGATTTCTTCTGACAGTGTAGAGGTTGGTGAATGTCACAGCCCAGGAACTTGACCCATTAGAGATGAGTGCAGAAAGCACCTGACCAGAGGTGAAGACGTTTGCATATCAACACTTTACCTGGAAAATAAAGGGAAAAAAACAGTATGACAGGGGTCATCTGAAAGGCAAGAGCAGGCTGCTATTACCTGACAGGTGCTCTAGAAATAAAGAACCACTGATGCAGGTAGTAGTGTATATAGAGAGGGTGGCACCTTGTACTGGAGTCCTTCATTCCCAGCAATTCAACATGTGATTCCTGCACCCGCCACAAATGTCAGGCCCTGTGCACACCCCGGCCACCACAGGGAGCTCCAGAGACACACGTCCCATCGTGTTGCTTCATGGATACTTGTTCACGTCACTGTACATCCATGTAGAGTCCACTTGGACTGTTATTTCTTAGTATTTAAAAAATATACATTACTCGCATACTTAGTCTGTTCCTAAACAATAATATGGTGTAGAAGGGCTTCCCAGGTGCCACGAGTGGTAAGTGAAGAGCCTGCCTGCCAGTGCAGGAGACGTGAGAGAGGGAGTTCGACCCCTGGTCGGGAAGGGCCCCTGGAGGAGGGAACGGCAGCCCTCGCCAGTGCTCTCGCCTGGAGAACCCCATGGACAGAGGAGCCCGGCGGGCTGCAGTCCACGGGGTCGCAAGAGTTGGACACAACTGATGTGATTTAGCACACACACACACACACAATAATATCCATGGAATTTTGAATTTGGTGTACAAAATGTTTTTTTTTTTTTTTGTCTGAATCACCTTAAAAACCAACGCAGAAATACCGGATATGTCTGTCTTTGCCATTCAGTTCCACCTTCATGGCCCCCGTGACACGGTCCCACCCTGGTTTCCATGTTGTGGTGGTGGCTTGTCGTAAGTGCTGCGAAGCCTAGCGAGGGGGTTAGGTACGTGCTTTAGGGAGCCTTGGAAAGCAGCAGGAGGTAATGCATCTGCTTCAGGAATAAGCTTGAGAGACAGAGTTGCTGGTGAAAATGAAAGGAGCTGAAGGCAGAGTGCTGAGCATGAGCCAAGACGTGAAAACATAGAATTACATGGTGTGTTCAGGAGACACACCTTCCTTAAGGTGTTGTGAGGATTGTTGAAAGGTTTTTTTTTTTTTTTAATACCATATCTTTTAAAAACAGATTCTTCACAGAATAGGGCACCATTTTTTCTCATTCCTTTTGTATGTCTCCTGCCCTCCACCAACCCCTGGAGGGCCTTGCATGGTTGTTCGTGACCTATGTGAATGACGCTTTATTTGTGTGTCACCTTTCAAGGGCAGCCCCTAACGTGTTCGTGGTAGTTCTGGGTGATCAAGTGATCTAGGTACAGGGGAGCTTGGCCTGAGAGAGACAAGAGGACACAGGACAAATGTCATGAGCACGAGGATGGGTACTGGGATGGCACCCCTTAGAGGAAGCCAGGCAGATATGCTGGCATGTTTAGAAGCATTTTCAGAAATGTTTTTGGCATGATGTAGTTATGCAGATAAAGAAGTGGCAAGAATACACAGAAGAACTGTACAAAAAAGATCTTCATGACCCAGATAATCATGATGGTGTGATCACTCACCTAGAGCCAGACATCCTGGAATGTGAAGTCAAGTGGGCCCTAGAAAGCATCACTAGGAACAAAGCTAGTGGAGGTGATGGAATTCCAGTCGAGCTATTTCAGATCCTGAAAGATGATGCTGTGAACGTGCTGCACTCAATATGCCACCAAATTTGACAAACTCAGCAGTGGCCACAGTACTAGAAAAGGTCAGTTTTCATTCCAATCCCAAAGAAAGGCAATGCCAAAGAATGCTCAAACTACCGCACAATTGCACTCGTCTCACGTGCTAGTAAAGTAATGCTCAAAATTCTCCAAGCCAGGTTTCAGCAATGCATCAACCATGAACTTCCAGACATTCAAGCTGGTTTTAGAAAAGGCAAAGGAACCAGAGATCAAATTGCCAACATCCACTGGATCATCGAAAAAGCAAGAGAGTTCCAGAAAAACATCTATTTCTGCTTTATTGACTATGCCAAAGCCTTTGACTGTGTGGATCACAATAAACTGGAAAATTCTGAAAGAGATGGGAATACCAGACCACCTGACCTGCCTCTTGAGAAACCTGTATGCAGGTCAGGAAGCCACAGTTAGAACTGGACATGGACCAACAGACTGGTTCCAAATAGGAAAAGGAGTATGTCAAGGCTGTGTATTGTCACCCTGCTTATTTAACTTCTATGCAGAGTACATCATGAGCAACGCTGGGCTGGAAGAAGCACAAGCTGGAATCAAGATTGCCGGGAGAAATATCAATAACCTCAGATATGTAGATGACACCACCCTTGTGGCAGAAAGTGAGGAGGAACTAAAAAACCTCTTGATGAAAGTGAAAGAGGAGAGTGAAAAAGTTGACTTAAAGCTCAACATTCAGAAAACTAAGATCATGGCATCTGGTCCCATCACTTCATGGGAAGTAGATGGCGAAACAGTGGAAACAGTGTCAGACTTTATTTTGAGGGGCTCCAAAATCACTGCAGATGGTGATTGCAGCCATGAAATTAAAAGACGCTTACTCCTTGGAACGAAAGTTGTGACCAACCTAGACAGCATATTAAAAAGCAGTCAACAAAGGTCCGTCTAGTCAAGGCTATTGTTTTTCCAGGGGTCGTGTATGGATGTGAGAATTGGACTGTGAAGAAAGCGCCGAAAAATTGATGCTTTTGAATTGTGGTGTTGGAGAAGACTTTTGAGAGTCCCTTGGACTGCAAGGAGATCCAACCAGTTCATCCTAAAGGAGATCATTCCTGGGTGTTCATTGGAAGGACTGATGCTAAAGCTGAAACTCCAATACTTTGGCCACCTCATGTGAAGAGTTGACTCACTGGAAAAGACCCTGATGCTGGGAGGGATTGGGGGCAGGAGGAGAAGGGGGCGACAGAGGATGAGATGGCTGGATGGCATCACTGACTTGATGGACACGGGTTTGGGTAAACTCCGGGAGTTGGTGTTGGACAGGGAGGCCTGGTGTGCTGCGATTCGTGGGGTTGCAAAGAGTCGGACATGACTGAGTGACTGGACTGAACTGAACTGAACTGAGTTAGGCAGATGTTTCAGTGAAATTTTTTTTTCAGTCTGGCTTTGCTGATCTCACTTTTCTTCTACCTAATTTCTTCCCTACCCCATCTAGTTTTCTTTAGGATATCTGGATTTTATCTAGATCTGTTGAATACAAATTTTTAAAAGTTTAATTCTTATTTTATATTAGAGTATTGGGTAGCATCACTGACTCAATGGACATGAGTTTGAGCAAACTCCAGGAGATAGTGAAGGACAGGGAAGCCTGGCATGCTACAGTTAATGGTAACAGAGATAAAGGAAACCTCTGCAGTTGCAGTCTGGACACAACTTAGTGATGGAGCAACAGCAAATAGCTGATTGACAATATTGTGTTAGTCTTAAGTGTATGGCAAAGTGATTTAGTTGTATGTATGCACATATTCATTCTTTCTCAGATTCTTTTCCCTTGTAGATTGTTACAGACTATTGAGTCGAGTTCCCTGTGCTATATAGTAAGTTCTTGTTAATTATCTACTTCATATATAGTATGTTGCTATAAACATTGGGCTGCATGTATCTTCACAAGATTAGTATTTCCATTTCCTTTGGATATATACCCAAGATAATTGCCAGATTATATTCCAGTTGTGTTTTTAGTGTTTTGAAGCACTTCCACACTGTTTTTCATGGTGGATACACCAATTACGTTCCTGCCAACAGTGTAGAGGTTCCCTTTTTCTCTGTTCCTTCTCCATCAT
Source organism: Odocoileus virginianus (assembly GCF_023699985.2). Taxonomy (NCBI): domain Eukaryota; kingdom Metazoa; phylum Chordata; class Mammalia; order Artiodactyla; family Cervidae; genus Odocoileus; species Odocoileus virginianus. The sequence goes on from NC_069675.1 coordinate 3,467,160, forward strand.
TCATTATTTGTGGTCTTGCCAATGATGGACATTCTGACTGGTGGGAAGTGATATCTCATTATGGTTTTGATTTGTATTTTTCTGATGATTGGTGATGTTGATCATCTTTTTATATGCCTGTTAATTATCCATATATCTTTTTTGGCAAAATGTCTGTTTAGATCTTTGGCCCATTTTTTCAGTCGTGTGTTTTTTTTTTTAATATTGAGTGTGTGGGCTGTTTATTTTAGATATTAACCCCTCGTGAGTTATATCATTTGTAAATATTTTCTCCCATTTAGAAGACTGTATTTTCATTTTGTCAGTAATTTAGTATGCTGTGAGAAAAATCTTTAATCCATTTGTTTATTTTGTTTTTTTTATTTTGTTTCTTTTGCCTTAGAAGACAGATCCAAAAAATATTGCTATGATTTATATCAAAGAGTGTTCTACCTATGTTTTATTCTTGGATTTTTATGGTTTCCAGTATTACATTTTGTTCTTTAATCCATTTTAAGGTTATTTTTATATGCAGTGTGAGCAAATATTCTAATTTTATTCTTTTATAAGTAGATGTCTAGTTTTCCTCGCACCATTTATTGAATAGAGTGTCTTTTCCCCATGGTGTATTCCTGCCTCCTTTGTCATAGATTAATTGCCCATTATATCTGGGCTCTCGGTTTTGCTCCATTGGTCTATGTGTCTGTTTTTGTGCCGGTACCATACACTGTTTTGATTGCTGTAGCTTTGTAGTATAGCCTGAAGTTAAGGAACATGATACCTCCAACTCTGTTCTTCTTTCTTAAGATTGCTTTGGCTATTCTGGGTCTTTTGTGTTTCCATACAAATTTTAGAATTATTTGTTCTAGTTCTGTGAAAAATGGCATTGGTATTTTAATACAGAGGCATTAAATATGTAGATTGTCTTGTGTAGCATGGTCATTTTAACCACATTAATTCTTCCATGAACATGGACTACCTTTCCAGTTCTTTGTGTCTTATTTAATTTCTTTTATTAATATCTTATACTTTTCTGAGTATAGGTCTTTTATCTCCTTAGGTTTATTCCTTGGCATTTTCTTCTTTTTGATGTGATGGTAAAGGGGATTGTTTATTTAATTTCTCTTTCTGAAATTTCATTGTTCGTATATAAAACTATGACAGATTTCTGTGTACTGATTTTGTAACCTGAATTCATTCATGATCTCTAGTAATTTTTTTGGTGGTGTCTTTAAGATTTTCTATGTATAGTGTCGTGTTGTTTGCAAACAGTGACGATTTTACTTCTTCCTTTCCAAATTGAATTCCCCCCCTTTTTTTATGTCGGATTGCTTGATGCTCTGACTAGAACTTACAATACTGTGTTGAATTAAAGTGACAGGAGCAGGCATCCATGTCTTGTTCCTGATCTTAGGGGAAATACTTTTAGCTTTTCACCATCAAGTATAGTATTAGCTATAGGTTTATCATATATGGCCTTTATATTGTCAAGGTCCCTCCATATCCACTTTGTGGGGAGTTTTTTTTTTTTAATTAAAAATGGATGTTAAATTTTACAAAAAGATTTTTCTTCCTCTGTTAAGATGATCATGATTTTTTATTCTACAGTTTGTTGATGCGGTATATCACATTTATTGATTTGCAACTATTGAACCATCCTTCACCCCTGGGATAAATCCCACTTGATCATAGTGTATGATCCTTCTAATGTATTTTTGAATTTGGTTTGCCAATATTTTGCTGAAGATTTTTGCATCTATGTCCATCTATGTAATTTTATTTTTTGTGGTTTTGATATCAGGGTGATACTGACCTGGTGGAATGAATTTGGAAATGTTCCAGACTTTGCAAATTTTTTTGGAAATAGTTTGAGAAGGATAGGTGTTAACTCTTCTCTAAATATTTGGTAAAATTTTCACCTGTGAAACCATCTGGTTCTAGGCTTTTGTTTTAGGGGAGTTTTTTTTTTGGTTTTGTTTTGTTTTTTTACTTAGTTTTACTGCTGATAATTGGCCTGTTTATGTTTTCTATTTCTTCCTGGCTCCATCTGGAAGATTTGTGCTTTTCTTTTATGTTGTTCATTTTATCAGTATATAGTTGTTCATAGCAATCTCTCATGATCCTTTGTATCTCTGTCTTTTTCATTACTGATTTTATTGATTTGGGCACTCTCTCTTTTTTCTCTATGAGTCTGGCTCAAGGTGTGTCAGTTTTGTTTATCTTTTCAAAGAACCAGCTCTTAGTTTCATTGATATTTTCCATTGTTTCTTTAGTCTATTTCATTTATTTCTGTTCTGATCTTTATAATTTCCTTCTTTCTACTAACTTTATGTTTTGTTTGTTCATCTTTTTCTGGTTTCTTTAGGAACTTTTTTTCCCATCTGCCTTTGCTGATCTCTATTTTCTTTTACCTAATTTCTTCAGAGTACCCCTGAGCATTTTCAGAATTAAAAATAATTCTGTGACTGGAAAGGTTAAACACAATCTGGAAACACTTTTTTTTTTAAAGAATGCTATATTTTTGTATAGATCTCATCATCTTGTTTCCTTCTATGGGAAATTATCCAAGGGTTTTTTAGTTGAAAGATTGGAAGACTTCTTCCTGGAATGTATGGGGTTTGGAGGATCATCTATGAAATTGTTATTAATATACAGTTCTTGATGGCAAAGTCATAACTCAGTGGGCCTTATTGTTCCTGGCTGCAGTGGGGCTCAAATTACTTGTTTTGACTCATCTGTGAAAAAGAACAAAACAGTGCCACTTACAGCAACACGGGTGGACCGATTGTCATACTGAATGGCATTAAGTCAGACACAGAAAGACAAATATTATATGATATTGCCTAATGTGGAATCTAAAAAAAAAGAATACAAATGTATTTGTTTACAAAATGGAAGTAGAGTCACAGATGTAGAAAACAAACTTATGGTTACTGGGAGGTGGAGGGAGTAAATCGGGAGATTGGGACTGACATATACACACTGCCATATGTAAAACGAGAAACTATTGCTGGATAGCAAAGGGGACTCTCTCAATCCTCTGTAGTGGCCTGAGTGAGAAAATAATCTTAAAAAAAAGAGTGGAGAGAGATATATATATAAAACTTATTCACTTTGCGGTACACCTGAAACCAACAAAACACTGTAAAAAAAAACTAAACTCCAGTAAATGGTTTTTTAAAATGACTTGTTTTGGGATGCTTCTATTCATTTTATTTTGTTACTTTTATTCTCATTAAGCTGACAGCCAAATCAGAACTGATCTCTCAGTATATGGAACGTTTAACACAAGCTGTGGAGAGCTGCAAGCAGCGGATGGACTGGCTCACCAGCAACAGCCGGCAGATCTTTGGTGTCATCTTGGAGCAGTGCATCGCCATAGTGCTGGATTTGGGCGGCATGCTGGAGGAGGAGCTTAGTCTGTGCCGAGACGCCCTCACCATGGTCCTTCAGGAGCAAGTGGCTCACGCAGCCAAGTTCAATATCATTCGGTGAGTCCCCACGGGGCCAGTGTTCCCCTGAGACCTCGTGAGTGGTTCTCGTGTGTCTGGGGTTAAGTAGCACCACTAACACGGTTAGCTCTGTGGATGGGGAGACCTATAATCTTGTCATTTCTCAGGCTTTATCATTCCAGCAAGAACCCACACTTATCAGTATTAAAAACTTTTATCTATTTGGTGCAGGGCATTAGAAGAGATTTTAAAACAGCGTTCTCTTCAGTGTATGTCAAGGTCAAAATATAAAGATATTTATTATATTGAATATATGTTTAAGGCCATAAAATTCCTTCACACATTTTAGACTTTAGGTTTGATAATGAATTTCAGCATCACAAATTTTCACTGGTTTTCAGACTGAGTTTGCAGCTCAACTTGATTTCCTCTGTAAGCTGACCTATCTTTTAATCAGAGCAACAGGTGACTGGCTTTATAGAAGTTCCCTTATTTCAGAGTCTTCACAATCAATTATTTATGGATTCTTGGATTCAAGAGACTTTGGACTTTAGTGCTGACTTCTCCTGTGGAACAGTTGCTCTATCTCCTTGACAAAAGACACCTGGATGAGAAGGCCATCTATCTGAGTCTTTCTTTTCTAAGTAAAATATTTTCAGCTAAAACAGATGACACCCTTGAAGATGCTGCCTGATTGTGTTCTATCCTGGGTTCCTATTTCTATCACAGATATATCATTGAAGAAATTACGTGATTAAGTCTATAGTGCTTCAGCTTTCTTGGGAATATGTGCTATAGCATATATGCCACCTAGCCAGATCCTCTATGCAGAGGCCACACAGAGGTGACTCAGAGGTGAGGCACCCTAGGCCTCTGGAGGTATAGGCCAGGAGGGACAAATCAGGCTGATTCCTTTAGTCCTGGATTCATATAATTCTTCCCACTACAAATTCATATATGATTCATATAATTCATTTAATTATAAACACAGAGATGAACTCAAGTAGCTGTTGTTTTTTGGAGGGGGGATTTCCATCACATTTCCAGTCCCAAATTAAACGATTTAATCAAAAGTTCCAAGAATTTAAAAACTTACGCTCTGATGAATTCAAAGCAATACTGTTTTTGATCCTGAAAAGGGTAACTGATAGGAATCTTTCAGAACAATGAAAACAATGTAATAAAAGAATTAGAAATAAAGTTGTGGAGTAACAAAATTGTTGCTGATTTGCAAATCTTAATGCTTATAAACTTACTACTCATAGAAGACAGTTGCAACTAAACCTGCCTATTTATGAAAATAACTTTCCTCAATAATTTTTTGACATTAAAATTTTATTGAAATATAGTTGATTTACAGTGTTATGTTAATTTCAGGAGTACAGCAAAGTAATTCAGTTATAAAAATTTATACTTATTCTTTTTTAGGTTCTTTTCCATTGTAGATTATTACAAGATATTGAATATAGTTCTCTGTGCACTTTCCTCAATAATTTTAGTACACTTGGTAATATTCAAATTTTTGAGATTTTTTTAATTCGTGAAAGTGAAAGTTGCTCAATCGTGTCCGACTCTTTGTGACCCAGGCCAGCATACTGTAGTGGGTAGCCTTTCCCTTCCCCAGGGGATCTTCCCAACCCAGGGATCAAACTGAGGTCTCCAGCATTGACCCAGAGATCAGATCCAGGTCTACCTGCATTGCAGGTGGATTCTTTACCAGCTGAGCTACAAGGGAAGCCCAAGAATACTGGAGTGGGTAGCCTATCCTTTCTCCAGCAGATCTTCCTGACCCAGGAATCGAACTGGGGTCTCCTGTATTACAGGCAGATTCTTTACCAACTGAGCTATCAGGGAAGCCCTTCTCCTATAAATGTTGTTTTTACCAGTCAGTACAGCTTATGGAAAGTCATGGTGCTTTGGAAACCTGCCTTAAATAGCTCACCTGTTTTCTCATTAACTTTCAGAGGTCTGGGAGCTACATTTTCTTTCTCTCTAGTGACATTGGGTGTCTTGTTGCTTGTAGCTTTGAGACTGAGGGCTGACAGCTATATCGACCACTCCCTGGTGACAGCCCCATGTGATTCCTTTCAGGGTTTCTCAAGAGCCTGTGAAATGGCAGGAAAACTCTGTTCCTGTGACAGCACCATCCATAGCCGCTGCCATCAGCTGGGTCGAGAAGTTGTCTTTTGAGCTGGCTTCAAGTCACACTAGCTGCCTGGATGCTCTGCTGGAGGCGGGGAAAGATGAAGTGGTAAGTGTGTGTCCGTGTCTGGTCCCAGGTCACAAAAGTGACTTTGAGCTTATTCCTTCACACTCAGTATCCTCACACTGCCTCCTAGCTGAGCTTGAGCCCTTCCAGTTAGTTGCATCACATAGAGACTGCCTCCTTGGCATCCAAGAGCCTCAGAAGTCTTAATACTGTTCACCTCTGAATCTGGATCCAATTGAGAAATAGATGACAGGCCCCACATGGGGGTCAAAAGAGCATATCTGGTGGCGCAGATGTGGATCAATCAAATCAGACTCTGCTCCCCGAGCCTGGCTGGGCTTCCCCTGCAAGGGGGGGGTTGGGGCCACAAGGCACACCCTCCTTTAACTGCTGCTAGGAGAACCATGTGCTGCTCACAGCCTCTGAGCATCAAGAAAGGAAGGCTGAGGCCCTGACTGTGTATCTCTAATGCTTCAATTTCACTTTTCCACTTTTGCTTACCTGACAATTAGATAAACCTGACTCTTATGGGCTCTTACGGGCTCTTCCCTGGTGGCTCAGATGGTAAAGAATCTACCTGCAGTGCAGGAGATCCAAGTTTGATCCCTGGATCAGAAATATACTCTGGAGAAGAGAATTGCAACCCACTCCAGTATTCTGGCTTGGAGAATCCCATAGACAGAGGAGCCAGCAAGTCCATGGGGTCGTGAAGTTTGGACGTGAGTGAGTGACTAACACTTTTCTTTCTTATGAGAGGAGAAGTTGTAAGACTCCTCATAGAACCCCAAGAATGAGGAAATAGGGTTTCCCCAGCATGCGTGCTTTGAATCTTTCCCAGTTCCTCTTCACAAATGGGTCCATCAGGTGCTTTCCAAGGTGAAGTGTGTCCCCACTGGTGCATCATCTGTTTTCAGATGCTAATGCATTCATGTATTTTTTTTGATAGGGACCTTTGGGAAATAAAGCTTTATCTGGAAGGTGTGATTAAATGGTGGTGTTTTGTCTCTTTTAGCCATAATGATGTGTGTTTCTGTGAGTGACTGTTAAGGGCAGTGACAGGCTAGAGAGGAAGTACTCTGAGCAGGTGAGGGCCTTAGGGCAGCCTCAACTTTCTAAGTGGGGATAGGTCTGCTTTCTCTTGGGATACAGATGCTTAATCCTTACTAATCGATCCATATTAATTGATATTGATAATTAATTTCTGCTTCTACCCTGGAAGCCTGGGGGTTCTTTAGATTTCAAGCTTTACTCCGTTGTATTAAGAAGTCGTTTCTTGGGCAAGGCACCTTGAAAGGAGAGCCCTTAGTGGTCACCAGACTGTTTATTGATACTGAGGGTTCATGGTTTGAAAATGGAAACATACTGTTTATCTTTATAAAGCCAGAGGACAACTGTTTTTCATTAAAAAAGAATGAAATACAAGCTGCTTTGTTCTTTGGCCTTTCAAGTTTGTTTTAACATCTGTAAAATTTCAAATGTCTGGACACTGTAATAAGCATTCAAGAAATGGAATATTTCACAGGCTCTTGGATGTGTGTGTGTGTGTGTGTGTACATGTGCACATGGGTGTTCTCTTTCTTTGTTCCCCTGGCTACCCTGGCCATAGTTGACTCTGGCGACCTGACGTGACAGCAAGATTTCCTGGTGATCTTGCCTTTATATTTTATGTCCCTCCAGTTTGTATGCCTCCTCTCTCTGGGGTTTTTCCCTAGCCCAGGAAATGTATAACAATATAGTGAGTTCCAGGGAAGTTCTGTGGAAGAGAAAGTACCAAAAAGAAGTTTCCAGGCATTGGCCACCAAATGCCATGTGAAAACTCTTGAGAAGAGACTATGGGGTGTGAAAGATGTGGGACATATTCAGACTGGTGTTCTCCACTCAGAACTTGTATCTGGCTGAGGTCCTGAGGAGAATGTTAATAAATGCAGCTGCCTCACATATAAAAATGCCATGCTCTGTGTCTTAAGATGAGTAAAGAAAAGCATGCATGGTAACTTCCCTGGCAGTCCAGTGATTAAGACTCTGAGCTTCCACTGCAGGGGACATGGGTTCAGTCCCTGACTGGGGAAGATACTGCATGCCAAGTGGTGTATAAAAAAAAAGCCTATAAATGGGTAAGACTTTAAAAAAAATCTATTAAAAACTTCCCTGGCGGTCCAGTTGTTAAGACTCCACACTTCCAATGCAGGAGGTACAGGTTTGGTCCCTGGTCAGGGAACTAGATCCCATATGCCGCATCTAAAGATCCCACATGCCACAACAAAGACCCAGTGCAGCCAAATAAATAAATAAATATTTTCTTTTATAAAAAGAAAGGAAGGCAGTGTGCAGATGGTGGTCTCTGGGAAAGCATGTCCCCAGAAATCTGGAGCACAGATAACTGAGAGTTGACCAAAAACACAGGCAACTAAGAAGCTGAGTAAGAACCTTAGTGAATAGTGAATAACCCTATAGCCTTGATTAATGAAGGGAAGCAAATCCTGACTCACTGCTGGCTATAGCAATTTCTAGTTTGATGAAATCTTGAGGGGAAAAAAATCTCTGTGTGAGAATTTCAGGTTCTTGGGTTATTGCCAGAGCAAAGAAGCTATGTTTGCACTGCTCGAGGCAGAGATACAAGGTGTCAAGCTGTCAACAGACCAATGAGAGATATTTGTCCTCACTCACTTTCTTGTTTATGTACCAAACCCTAGAATATACTCCCCATGTCTGTTTCCCTGTCTTGAGCTTTGTGTGATTGTAGATCCCATGAGAGGATGAAGCTGTCCTCATGCTAAACTTGGACACCAACACAGTTAGAAAACTAGTAACCATGGCTCAGTGGAACCTATTTAAGATGTCTTATGTGAGCCTGGGGTGCTGCAGTCCATGGAGTTGCACAGAGACGGACATGCCTGAGAGACTGAACAACAACAATGTAAAGTAACGTCTAACACCATGAAGAGAATGACATAGAATGCATTTTCTGGAAGAACAGTATTAGTTGTCTAATTAGGAATCTGAAGAACACTTTCTTCCTCCTGTCAGTGTTTTTAGTTCTTTTCAAGTGGCCGGCTGGGAGAAATAGGCAACATTCATTCGTCTTTACCTCCCATGAGGTACTTTAAAAAGTCAGGGACTTTGTGATGAAGGGCCTGAGAGAGTGAGGGGTCAGATGGACTTTTTGTGCCCAGTTCGAGGAGGAGTGTGGTTGCAGTAGATGGGGCTCTGGCCATCTCCTGGCTCCCAGCATGGACCCCCTGCCACCCTGTCCCTACCTGCCTTCTTGGGCACAGACTGTCCCCCCTTTGCTGCCACTGACTGGGCATCCTAAGCAGCTGGGAGCTTACCCTCTGCCCACCTGTCTCTGGGACAGGTAGGCTTAAGTCTCAGCTTTGAAGTCGAGGTGAGGTAAGTGACTATCTACCTTCAGCCAACCCGGGATGGGAGATGTGTAATTAGAGGCTCCTGAATCCTGAAGGGCTGGTGACATCTGTTTATCCCTTACAACAGAACACATTTGCTGGAGGTTCTGGCTGGGTTATAAGTAGAGAATCACTTAGCGTGTTTGTTGGGGTTAGGTTTAGATGATGTGCGTTCCTGGCCCTCCCTGTGATTTTTACTTCCTGAGATTTATATACACGCATAAGTGTAAGTCATCATATTTAAGCTCTATCATGAAGCCAATTGCATAAGCTCCTTTTCACAGTGAAGAACTGAACTTAAACCACTTTTCCAAGGTTACAGAACTCAGTAGTGGCAGAGGAGACCTTTAGAGCAGTGTGGTTAAGGGTGGGGCAGGACCACCATTTGGGGCCCTGTAGATGGAGTTGATGTCTTTAAGTTAAGCAGGGACCACTTTGTCATTGTCTGCTTTCTGGGTGAGGTATGCATCTCCTAGATCCCTGGTTTAAGCTTTGGGGGGTATGTGGGGTGTGTGTGTGTGTGTGTGTGTGTGTGTGTATGTGTATCTTTCTCCTGACTTCTGGCCTGCTATGCCCCCTGACTGGCCTTACCTCCCCAGGTGTGTCTGTCCCTGAGGTGAGACCAGAGGATGAACCAGCTGGGAATATGCCCTCCTCCCCACACACAGTCTCAGACTGAGGATGCCTGGGTTTGCACTGTAGAATTCTGGCACCAACATGGGGAATTGCTAATAAGCTTCCTGCTCCCAGTGGCTATGCCAACACTTCCTTCATTCCTGGGCTTGAAAATAGCCATTCCTGACTGCATAACGTATTTGTGGGCTCAGAGGAAGCTTTTCTCCACATCTGCCAGTCATATCCTTCCCATGTAAAGGCTGAGACTTCCTGGCACCAGGCCTTGAATATCTCACTTCTTGACTTTGGCCCCCACACATCCTCAAGAAAGGTTGAGGAGTGCTGCTCTTCTTTCTGCCCATTTGTTTTTTTTAAAGAGGCAGTTTTATAGAGATTATATCACCCATGAGTCTGATTCAAGGCTAGGGTGTGTCAGGGAAATAAACCGACAGCACCACTGTTTTGCAGATTGAATCCATTTACTACTTTGTGGTGGGAGATGTTCCCGAGGAATCCAAGGAGCTTCTCCTTCAGCAGGCTTTGGAGATCCCCTGTCCTGTCTGCACGGTGTCCTTCAATGCCAGAGGACAGGGCACCATAGCCTTCCTGAAGGATTTGAGTGCCAAGACCTTCAGCAGGTAGGCCAAAAACAGGCTCCAGGGAGACTGAGTGAACTGACTGCTTGCATGAAGTCACTGGTGGGCCTCAATTCCGAGTGGTTTTCATGACCAATCAGTTGCTATGGGATTTCCCTGGTGCTCCAATAGTAAAGAATCCACCTGCCAACGAAGGGGACAAGGGTTAAATCCCTGGTCTGGAAAGATTCCACATGCTGCAGAGCAACTAAGCCCATGAGCCACAACTCCTGAGCCTCCAAGTGTAGAGCTCATGCCCCGAAACAAGAGATGTCACCACAGTGAGAAACCCACACACAGCAGTGAGGACCCAGTGCGGCCAAAACTCGGTTTCTCCATTCTTCTCTTTCCAAGGGCCTCTAATCTCCATTCACCTTTGCGCCCGTCTTGTTGTTCAGTTGCTCAATTGTGTCCTACTCTTTGCTGACCCACGGACTGCAGAACACTATGCTTCCCTGTCCCTCACCATCTCCTGGAGTTTGCTCAAACTCATGTCCGCTGAGTCGGTGATGCCATCCAACAATTTCATTCTCTGCCACTCCCTTCTCTCCTGCCCTCAATCTTTCCCAGAATCAGGTTTTTTTCCAGTGAATCAGCTCTTTGCATCAAGTGGCCAAAGTATTAGAGTTTCAGCTTCAGCATCACTCCTTCCAGTAAACATTCAGGTTTGATTTCCTTTAGGATTGACTGGTTTGATCTCCTTGCTGTCCAAGGTACTCTCAGATGTCTTCTCCATCACCAAAAATTGAAAGCATTAATTCTTCAGTGCTCAGCCTCCTTTAGGGTCCAACTCTCACATCCATACATGACTACTGGAAAAAACCATGGCTTTGACTATGTGGACCTTTGTCTGCAAAATGATGTCTTTGCTTTTTAATACACTGTCTGGGTTTGTCATAGTTTTTCTTCCAAGGACAAGTACCTTCTAATTTCATGGCTGCAGTCACCATCTGCTGTGATTTTGGAGTCCAAGAAAATAAAACCTGCCAGTGTTTCCATTGTTTTCTCATCTATTTGCCATGAAGTGATGGGACTGGATGCCATGATCTTAGTTTTTTGAATGTTGAATTTTAAGCCAACCTTTACACTCACCTCCTTCACCTTCATCAAGAGACTCTTTAGTTCCTCTTCACTTTCTGCCATTAGGGTGATGCCATCTGCATATCTGAAGTTGTTGATATTTCTCCCAGCAATCTTGATTCCAGCTTGTGCTTCATCCAGACCAGCATTTTGCATGATGTACTCTTCATATAAGTTAAATAAGCAGGGTGACAGTATACAGCCTCGATGTACTCCTTTCCCAATTTGGAACCAGTCTATTGTTCCATATCCAGTTCTAACTGCTGCTTCTTGACCTGTGCACAGATTTCTCAGGAGACAGGTAAGGTGCTCTGGTATTCCCATCTCTTTAAGAATTTTCCACAGTTTGTTGTGACTCATATGGTCAAAGGCTTTAGACCTTTTTTTTTTTGGAATTCTCTTGCTTTTTTATGATCCAGTGGATGTTGGCAATTTGATCTCTCATTACTCTGCTTTCTCTAAATCTAGCTTATACATCTGGAAGTTATTGGTTCGTGTACTGTTGAAGCCTAGCTTAAAGGATTTTGAGCATTATCTTGCTAACATGTGAGATGAGTGCAATTGTGCAGTAGTTTGAACATTCTTTGGCATTGCCCTTCTTTGGGATTGGAATGAAAACTGACCTTTTCTAGTCCTGTGGCCACTGCTGAGTTTTCCAAATTTTCTGGTATGTTGAGTGAGGCACTGTCACAGCTTCATCTTTTAGTATTTGAAGTAACTCACCTGGAATTCCATCACCTCCACTAGCTTTGTTCATACTAATCCTTCCTGTTTATACAGTTCATGGTGTTCTCATTGCAGGTATACTGGGGTGGCTTGCCATGCCCTCCTCCAGTGGATGGATCATATTTTGTCAGAACTGTCCACTATGATCCGTCCATCTTGGGTGGCCATGCACAGCATGGCTCATTGCTTCATTAAATTATACAAGCCCCTTCACCACAACAAGGCAGTGATCCATGAAGGGATCATAAAAAACTGGAAAACTCTTAAAGAGACGGGAATACCAGACCACCTTACCTGCCTCCTGAGAAACTTGCAACAGTTAGAACTATACATGGAACAACAGACTGGTTCCAAATCTGGAAAGGAGTAGGTCAAGTATTGTCACCCTGCTTATTTAACTTATTTGCAGAGTACATCATGTGAAATGCCGAGCTGGATGAAGCACAAGCTGGAATCAAGATTGCTGGGAGAAATATCAATAACTTCAGATATTCAGATGATACCACCCTTTTGGCAGAAATTGTAGAGGAACTAAAGAGCCTCTTGATGAAAGTGAAAGAGGAGAGTGAGTAAAAAAGTTGGCTTAAAGCTCAACGTTCAGAAAATTAAGATCGTGGCATCCGGTCCCATCCCTTCATGACAAGTAGATAGAGAAACAGTGGAAACAGTGACAGACTTTATTTTCTTGAGCTCCAAAATCATAGCAGATGGTGAATGCAGCCATGAAATTAAAAGACTCTTGCTTCTTGAAAGAAAAGCTGTGGCCAACCTAGACAGCATATTAAAAAGCAGAGACATTATTTTGCCAACAAAGGTCCATCTAGTCAAAGCTATGGTTTTCCCAGTAGTCATGTATGGATGTGAGAGTTGGACCATAAAGAAAGCTGAACATTGAAGAATTGATGCTTTTGAACTGTGGTGTTGGAGAAGAGCCTTGAGAGTCTCTTGAGCTGCAAGGAGATCCAACCAGTCCATCCTAAAGGAGATCAGTCCTGAATATTCATTGGAAGGACTGATGCTGAAGCTGAAACTCCAATACTTTGGCCACCTGATGCGAAGAGCTGATTCATTGGAAAATACCCTGATGCTGGAAAAGATTGAAGGCAAGAACAGACTGGTTGCCAAGGGGGAACTGGTTGGGGAAATGAGGGATTGGGAGTTTGGGATTAGCAGATGCAAACTATTATATATAGAATGAATAAACAACTAAGTTCTACTGTATGGCACAGGGAACTATATTCAATATCCTGTGATAAATTATAATGGAAAAGAAAATGAAAGAATTTATATGTATAACTGAACCATTTTGCAGTATAGTGGAAATTAACACAGCATTGTAAATTAACACTTCAATAAAATAAATGTTAAAAATCTTAAAAAAAAAAAAAGATTGAAGGCAGGAGAGAAGGGAACAACAGAGGATGAGTTGGTTGGATGGCATCACTGACTCAATGGACATGAGTTTGAGTAAACTCTGGGAGTTGGTGACGGACAGGGAAGCCTGGCATGCTGTGGTCCATGGGGTCACAAAGAATCGGACATGAGTGAGCGACTGAACTGAACTGATGGTTGTGAGAACTAGACCATAAAGAAGTCAGAGTGCTGAAAAATTGTCGCTTTTGAACTGTGGTGTTGGAGAAGACTGTTGAGAATCCCTTGGGCAGCAAGGAGGTCAGACCAGTCAATCCTAAAGGAAATCAACTCTGAATATCCACTGGAAGGATTGATGCTGAAGTGGAAGCTCTAATACTTTGGCCACCTGATGTGAAGAGCTGACTCACTGGAAAAGATCTTGATGTTGGGAAAGATTGAAGGCAGAAGGAGAAGAGGGCGGCAGAGGATTAGATGTTTGGATGGCATCACCATTGCAGTGGACATGAACTTGGGCAAACTCTGGGAGATGGTGGGAGACAGGGAAGCCTGGCATGCTGCAGTCTATGGGGTCACAAAGAATCAGACACAACTTGGTGAGTGAACAACAACAATGGTTCCTAAGGCCCGCTTGACTTTACAGTCCAGGATGTCTGGCTCTCATTGAGGGATCAAACCATCATGGTTATCCAGGTATTTAAGACCTTTTTTGTACAGTTCTGTGTATTCTTGCCACCTCTTCTTAGTATCTTCTGCTTCTGTTAGGGTCATACCATTTCTGTCCTTTGTACCCATCTTTGCATGAAATGTTCCCTTGATATCTCTTGATATTTTCTTAAAGAGATCTCCAGTGTTTCTAATTCTATTGTTTTCCTCTGTTTCTTTGCATTGTTCACTTAAGAAGTCTTTCTTATCTCTCCTTGCTATTCTTTGGAACTGTGCATTCAGTTGGGTATATCTTTCCCTTTATCCTTTGCCTATAAGTGGTATCATACAATGTTTGTCTTTCTGACTCATTTTACTTCATATGATTACCTCTAGGTCCATTCGTGGTGCTGCAAATGGCATTGTTTCATTCTTTCTATGGCTGAATAATATTCCATTGTATATATGGAATATATTCATCTATTGATGGACACCTAGGTTGCTTCCATGTCTTGGCTAGGGTAAATAGTACACCATCAACACTGGTACACAGGTGCTTTTTGAGCTTTAAGCTACATAGAACTGCCCAGGGACCTTGTTAAAGTGCAAGTTCTGACTCAGTGAATCCAGGTAGGGCCCAGAGATGTGCATCCCTAGCCAGCTCCCAGGTGCTGCTGCTGCTCCTGGGACCTCACTTAGAGGAGTCAGGCCTTAAAAAACTCACCCACACTGAATTCTTTTCATTAGTCCTTATGCTCAGGTTCTGGGGGCAGTGTGTGTTTGCTGAGTAAAACCTGACTGAAGCCCATCAGCAGCCCATCAGATGAGCCTATGGTGCCTCTTGTCACCAAATTTCAACACTGAGCCCTCAGGATTGTGGGCACTGTCTGGCCCCTCATTAGCTTCTTGGCTATCAAAACTGTTGACGTGATGGAACCCTGGGAACAAAAGAATAAATCTCAGCACAGGGTGTCATTTTTCCAGGATCAGTAAATACCATTTGGTTGAGCTAAGTGTCCTCTAATGAGCAGAAGATTCATCAGTTAAAATCCCAATGACTTCTCAATTCTCTGTTCTGTTCCGTCTGCCTGTCTTTTGTTTGTGGGAATTGACAAGGTACAGGGGAAAGCAGTGAACCCTTGGAAGGTGCTTAGCACCACAGAAGAGCAAATTCACAGCCTTGGGAGAAAGAACAGACTTACTAGCCTAATGTGCACTTACTAGCCTAATGTGGCAAATCTCTTCCTATTTCAGATTCCATGCATTTGCAGAGAGAACAGAGTGTGTGGAATTTCCTGCCTTTCCCGTTAAGGATGGTGACAGTGTGATTACTTGGAATTCAAGGAAACTGAAAGGAAAACTCCCTCCAGGTATCTGGGGTCAAAAAGAAGCGTGTACTTTATGTCGTAATAACTCCAGATGATCCCTAGCCTTGAAAAATAAAGCACAAGGGAGAGGGACTAACCGTATCTTTTGTATTATTCATGTGGTACAAGGGCAGAGTTCATAGATGTTAATGGAGAATTTGGCAGCCTGGCAACCAGGCATAAGTGTATTACCTAAGGAAGTAGCCTCAGTGAAATGTGTTTCTTAACTTGGGAAACTTCTAGAGACATGGCCCCAGGCGTGTCATTGCAGTCTTTATTCTTGGACAGGCAGAGCTGCTCTGTGCCCTGGGTTGTCTGGAAGCTATAATGCCCGCACTTGTTGTGGGTTTTCTGCTGCCTACCCGTCAGGGCTGGCAGTGCTTCTAGATGTGCATGCTGGATGATCCTGCCTCTTGTGAGGGCCAGGGGCATACAGGAAACTCTGGAAGCTGAATGAACTTTCTCTTTCTCATTCAAAAGATGTGATCAGAGAGTTTAATAGGCATTGAGAACAAGCTCAGGAAATAAGTGAGAAATAGTACTGTGGTTCAGGAATCCAGTTCTAGAAGCTTCCTCCGAAAGCAGGAGATGGGAGTTTCTTTGGGGAGCTAATGAAATTGCTAAGCTCCAAATACACTGAGTAAACACCACCGAGAAGAGTGGAGCAGGGAAGGCAGCTCCTGTGGGAATGTGAGATGACCCAGCATAGAGGGCATTAGAAGTCTGAGAAAGCCTATCCTGACCACTATCTTCCTGCTGACTTATAATAATCATCAGAAAGATTTCTAGCTTCAAACAGCCAGGAACTATTCTTTGGGGGTGGTTTGGGGCTGGGGAAGAAGCGCAGGGTACACATGCTTGCAAGTTGCCTCTGTTTCCATAACGGTGTTGCAGAGGCTCCAGAGAGAAGGGCCCTGGGACTGCATTGGAGCCACTTGCTTTCACAGCTCGGGGGTTGACACACACTTTGTGAGTCCAGATTCTGGGTTGCCCCAGAGCAGGGACGAGGTTCCAGCTGAGCTCATCAGGGCCACTGCTTTGGGTCACTTACACCTTTGCTCTGATGGTGAGGTGGACATCTCCAGGGGATTCAAGAAAATGTCAGTTGATAAACAAGATGCTAATCTAAGAAAAACATTAATTTAAGATGTATGCCTTGCCTTTGATGTTAATTTATAAGATTAAGCCTAGTGGGCAATGAATCGATCAAAGTAAAGAATGTGAGATGTCACCAGCTCCCCAAGGCACACCAGTGACCGTAAATGGGGTTTAATTCAGGCCTATGTGTTCCTTGGCAACTTGTTACAAAAGGAAGTGTCTCTGTCTGCATAGCTTACATTTTCAGCAACTACCCTCTTTCCAGTGCCCTTGAAGCATACAAATCAAATTACAGATAAAAACATTTTTCTTAGAATGAGGTCCTCAGGGCGTGGCCTGCCATTCTAATGCCATTTCAGTGATCACATGTTCTGAATTAGGAAGAGAATCCCAAATCCTAAATATGTGATCTTGTCCCTTCAATCCATCACAGTGTCCTAGAAATGCCAGCATTTCAGAACCTACCTCTCCTACTCAAAAAAAAAAAAAAACCAAAAAAAAAAAACCTGCCCAGAAATCCTTGAGATGGTTTTGGTTTGGAAAATGTGTGGTTTTCAGCCTCACTCAGGCTCAGAGGCAGTTCTCCAGTCTTGCCCTGATCAGTTCCCCCTCCCTGTCTCTCCATCATCTGTCTCAAGCATTTATCAGTTTACAAGCTTCTTCAAGGCCCTCTCTAGTCTCCTCTGGAGATAATTCCGCCTTCTGTTATGTAAAAAAGGCACACTGTCACGTGAGGGGCTGGGGGAGCAGTGCTCAGAGATGTCAACTGGCAACTGAAAGAAATGTCCTGCTGGTTCTGACTTTGAGGCTTCCAGAGAGTGAGTTCCCCTCACCCCATGCACTATATCAAGGCTATAAACCTCTGTAGTCAAGATAATAGTTTTTAAAAACTGTTGTAAAATGTACATAACATAAAATTTATCATCTTAAGGACTTCCCTGACAGTCCAGTAGTTAAGACACCATGCTGCAGAGGGCATGGGTTCGATCCCAGGTCGGTGAACTAAGATCTCACATGCCAAGTGGCACAGCCAAAAAAAAAAAATTATCATCTGAACCATTTTTAAAGTGTTAAGTACATTCTCTAAACTCAGCAGTGTCAAGTACCTTCACTGTATAGTGCAACCATCTCCAGAACTTTGTCCCTCTTGGAAAACTGAAACTCTGTACCCATTTAAAAAACTGTCCATTTCTCCCTGCCCCCCACATTTACCATTCTCCTTCCTGTCTCTGAATCTGACTGTTCTAGATAATTGGAATCACACAGCATATGTAGTTTTGTCACTGGCTAATTTTACTTAGCACGTGTCCTCAGGGATCATCCATATTATAGCATGTGTCAGAATTTCCTTCTGTTTAAAGGCTGAATAATATTCCATTCTCTCTTTGTGTGTGTATAGGGTGCAACTCCAAGGCTGGCCACTTTCTTTGGTTTCTAGAATTCAGTTTAATGATTGATTCCAGTGCCATACTATCGCAGCAGATTAGGGGAAAGTTAACCCCAGTCATTCCCAGGGATGACTCCTGAGCTTTTTCCACAGCTTGGAGATCCTTGGCTGTGCTAAGGCATCAGGAGGCGACTCTAGTAGTTGGACATCTGTTCCTGCCAATTTGCCCTATAACTATCCCCTGTGCCTGTCTTATGGTCACTCCATGCTGAGCAGTTCTCTGCTGCTGCTGTGCGTGGTGGCTTTAGATGTGGGAGTCCTTTGTAGACTCTACCCCCAACCATTTACCCTAGGCCTTCATCCCAGGGTGCTGCAGAGACTCAGAGCCAGTTCTCACCTTATCCGAGGATGCTCTTCTCTTCTTCCCCAAGCCAAGGGGAACCTCCTTCCAATCTGGAATAATGCTTCTCTTCCCACTGCTTCTTAAAGCTGCCTGCTTTGTAAACCCCAGCACCTCTCCTCAGGGGAATGGGGGATTGGATGAGGCTTCAATATAAAAAGCCAGAATGTCTTGCAGGCTATTTCATCTTTCTGCTCTGCCTTTTTTTGGGCAACTTTGCTGTGTTCCTGATACCTGCGTCAATGTGCAGGAAAGAGATGGGGAAGAGAAATATACAGGGAGAACAGATGAACCTAAAAAATATGATCCAATGATACACATAGAAGAAAACAATAGAATGGGAAAGACTAGAGATCTCTTCAAGAAAATTAGAGATACCAAGGGAACATTTCATGCAAAGATGGGCACAATAAAGAACAGAAACAGTATGGACCTAACAGAAGCAGAAGATATTAAGAAGGGATGGCAGGAATGCACAGAAGAACTATACAAAAAAGATCTTCATGACCCAGATAACCACCATGGTGTGATCACTCACCTAGAGCCAGACATCTTGGAATGAGAAGTAAAATGGGCCTTGGGAAGCATCACTATGAACAAAGCTAGTGGAAGTGATGGAATTCAGTTGAGCTATTTCAAATCCTAAAAGTGCTACAATCAATATGCCAGAAAATTTGGAAAGCTCAGCAGTGGCCACAGGACTAGAAAAGGTCAGTGTTCATTCCAATCCCAAAGAAAGACAATGCCAAAGAATGTTCAAACTACCACACAATTGCAGTCATTTCACATGCTAGCAAAGTAATGCTCAAAATTCTCCAAGCCAGGCTTCAACAGGACATGAACCAAGAACTTCCAGATGTTCAAGTTGGATTTAGAAAAAGCAGAGGAACCAGAGATTAAATTGCCAACATCTGTTAGATCATAGAAAAGGCAAGAGAGTTTCAGAAAAACATCTACTTCTGTTTCATTGACTGTGTGGGTCACAACAAACTGGAACATTCTTAGAGATGGAAATACCAGACCACCTTACCTGCTTCCTGAGAAATCTGTATGCAGGTCAAGAAGCAACAGTTAGGACTGGACATGGAACATGGAAAGGAGTATGCCAAGGCTGTATATTGTCACCTTGCTTATTTAACTTACATGTAGAGTACATCGTGTGAGATGCTAGACTGGATGAAGCACAAGCTGAAATCAAGATTGGCAGGAGAAATAGCGATAATCTAAGATATGCTGATGACACCACCCTTATGGCAGAAAGCAAAGAGGAGCTGAAGAGCCTCTTGATGAAAGTGAAAGAGGAGAGTGAAAAACTGGCTTAAAACTCAACATTTAAACAACTAGATCGTGGCATCCAGTCCCATCACTTCAAGGCAAATAGATGGGGATACGATGGAAACAGACTTTATTTTCTTGGGCTCCAAAATCACTGCAGGTGGTGACTGCAGCTGTGAAATTAAAAGATGCTTGCTTCTTGGAAGAAAAGCTATGACCAACCTAGACAGCATATTAAAAAGTGGAGACATTACTTTGCCAACAAAGGTCCATCTAGTTAAAGCTATGGTTTTTCCAGTAGTCATGCTTGCATGTGAGAATTGGACCATAAAGAAAGCTGAGTGCCAAAGAACTGATACTTTTGAATATGTGTTGGAGAAGACTCTTGAGAATCCCTTGGACTGCAAGGAGATCAAATCAGTCAATCCTAAAGGAGATGAGTCCTGAATATTCACTGGATGGACTGATGCTGACGCTGAAGCTCCAATACTTTGGCCACCTGATGCAAAGAACTGACTCATTGGAAGAGACTCTGATGCTGGGAAAGACTGAAGGCAGGAGGAGAAGGGGATGACAGAGAATGAGATGGTCGGATGGCATCAGTGACGCAATGGACATGAGTTTGAGCAAACTCTGGGAGCTGGTGATGGACAGGGAAGCCTGGCATGCTGCAGTCCTTGGGTAGCAAAGAGTTGGACACAACTGAGCGACTGAACTGAATGATAAGCATAAATATGACCTTTTATAGAGGTGAAACCTTAACCCCAGGTTGGGCTTTCTCTGAAGGAAGAGAATATATCCAGTTGCTATTTTTTATTTTATAAAATAACACTTCAGGAATCAGTGTTGGAGAATGAAAAATGGAGAGTTGGCATGCCATTAAATTGGTGACACATGTAGGTTTGGATCTGTTCTGTTCAGTATGGGAGCCATCGACCACATGTGGCTAGTGAGCATTGAAGTGTGAATCCAGTTTGAGGTGCGTTGTAAGGAATCCCCTGGTGGTCCAGTGATTAAGATTTGGCGCTTTCACTGCTGGGGGCCCCAGTTTAATCCCTGCTCTGGGAACTGAAATCCCACAAACTGCACCGAGTGGCAAAAAAAAAAAAAAAAAAAAAGGTGATGCACTGTAAGTGAAAAATACACCTAGGATCTCAAAGACTGAGTGGGGAAAAATGCAAATTACCACATGAAAAAAATGTGAATTATTACAAAATATAGATTAAATGTCAAATTGATAACATAAAAATATGCATTGCATCAAATATATTGATAAAATTAAGTTCTTCCTAACTTAATTGTGGCTACTAGAAAATTAGAAGTTATATATGTGGTTCACCTATTGAATTAGTACTGGATTGTATTGCTCTAGAGCCGCATTAGCTGTGTCATCACTTAAGTAGCTGTGTAACTTTGGGAAAGTTATTTAACCTTTCTGCTTCCTTCTCTCATCTGTAAAATGGGACTAATAAGTTATTATTATATTAATATATTATATTACTGTTTTTGTGCCATGTGCTCAGTTGCTCAGTCATGTCCAACTCTTTATGACTCCGTGGACTTTAGCCCACCAGGCTCCTCTGTCCATGGGATTCTCCAGGCAAGAATACTGGAGTGGGTTGCCATTTCCTTCTCCAGGGGATCTTCCAGACCCAGGGATCAAACTGCATCTTTTGCATCTCCTGCATTGGCAGGTAGATTCTTTACCCCTGTGCCACCTGGGAAGCATATTGCTGTATATTATATTTTTTGTGTTAAATGATGAGGAGGCGGAGAGAAATAAGGTGTTGTACTATGTTCAGGGAACTCAAATGCAGTAAAATTAAAGGCCCAGACTTTGGAGCCAGACCTAGGTTTGGATTTATCACTTAGCTATGTGATCTTAGTTAAGGTACTTAACTAATCTGATCTTTAGCTTTCTTATTTATGAATGGAGATGATGATGTTTGGGCCTTTCCACATGGCACTATTGGCAAAGAAGCCACCTGCCATTGCAGGAGGCATAAGAGACTTGGGTTCCATCCCTGGGCCAGGAAGATCCCCTGGAGGAGGACATGGCAAACTCCAGTATCTTTGCCTGGAGAATCCCAAGGGCAGAGCAGCCTGGCGGGCTACAGTCCATGGGGTTGCAAAGAGTCAGACACGACTGAAGTGACTGAGCATGCAGCACGCACGATGACGTTCATCTTATGAGTTGTTAGGAATATATTTATATATATATGTATATGTGTGTATATATGTGTGTGTGTGTGTACACTGTATAAAACAGTGTGTGTGTGTATACACGCACACACAGTGTTTTAAGCAGTACCTGGTACGTAGTTAACCAGCCAATAATTTATACCTTGTTATTGTCATAGCCATCACCATCCTGTGGGTTACTTTCCTGTTACTACCCCCAGGTAAGCAACTCAAAGACTAAATTTGTTTACCTTTTCTTCTGTCATTCCAGTTCTCGTGTTTGTTTTAATTCTTCTCTTAAGTACATTTAGTTCTCACTTGCAGTCCATCTGCTTTGGTTTCCCAAGTCATCCCTTGGTTGGCTAAAGTTTATC
This sequence comes from Odocoileus virginianus, assembly GCF_023699985.2. NCBI lineage: Eukaryota > Metazoa > Chordata > Mammalia > Artiodactyla > Cervidae > Odocoileus > Odocoileus virginianus. The sequence goes on from NC_069675.1 coordinate 3,489,358, forward strand.
TTCTAATAGTTTCTCCAAGGAGGGAATCAGAGAGAAAATATCCTCAGCATTTCCAAATGTTCTTTTCTACCTCTTTATACTTAAGACATCTTGGCTGGATGGAAAGCTCTGGCTCACATTTTGTTTCTCCTGTGTGTGTTACTGGTTGTGCTGCAGTATCTTCTCATAGATCATGCTGCCGAGAACTCCAAGGCCAGCTTGATTTTTTTTTCTTTCATAAGTGACTTGTCCTTTTGCCTGGTTGCCCAGGAGTTTCTTTTATTCCACCAAGCTTTGTTGAGATAAAATTGACATATTGTGAAAGTTTAAGATGTACAATATGATGACATGATACATATATATTGTGAAATGATTATCACAATAAGCTTAGTTAAAGCATCCATCACCTCACATAATTACATTTCTTGTGTTTTGAGAGCATTCAATATCTATTCTCTTAGCAACCTTCAAGTGTATAATACAGTATTGTTAAATATAGTCACCATAGTGTACATTAGATCTCCAGGATTTATTCATCTAATAACTAGAAATTTGTACCTTTTGACCAGTTTCTCTCCATTTCTCTCACCCCAGCTGCTGACAGTCACCATTCTACTTTCTCTTTCTACAACTTTGGCTTTTTTTGTTTTCACATAGAAGTGAGACCATAATAGCATTTGCCTTTCTAATTTATTTCGCTTAGCTGCCCTCAAGGTTCATTCATGTTGTTACAAATGATAAGATTTCCTTCTATCTCATGACTGATTAATATTGCATAGATAGATGTTTTAAATTTTTATACCCATAAAAAATAAAATGTAAAATCACAGTTTCTAAATCCATTCATCTGTCAGTGGATAATTAGGTTATTTCCATGTTATGACTGTTGTAAATAATGCTGCTATGAACATGGGAGTACAGATGTCTCTTTAAGACAGTAATTTCATTTTGCTTGGTTAGATACCCAGAGGTGGGATTGCTGGATCATATGATAGTTCTATTTTCAGTTTCTTGAGGAACCTCCATCCTGTTTTTTGTAGTGGCTTTACATGTTTACATTTCCCATCAATAGTGCACAAATGTTGCCTTTTCTCTACATTCTCACCAACACTGTTGTCTTTTTGTAATAGCCATTTTAACAGGTTTGCAGTGATATCTTGTGGTATTGATTTGTTTTTTCCTGATAATTAGTGATGTTGAGCTCCTTTTCATGTATCTCTTGACCGTTTGTATGTCTTCTCTGGAAGAATATCTATTCAAGTTGTTTGCCCATTTTAATTGGATTGTTTGTGTTTTTGCTATTAAGTTGTTTGAGTTCCTTTACATTTTCTATATTAACTCCTCCTAAGATAAAAGGCTGGTAAATATCTATTATACTTCCATTCTGTAGGTTGCCTCTTGTTTTACTGATAGTTTCTTTCTCTGTGCAGACAATTTTTAGTTTGATATAGCCCCACTTATTTATTTTTGCTTTTGTTGCTTGCTCTGTTGGTGTCATATCCCCAAAAATTGTTGCCAAACCTGTATCAAGGGGCTTTTCCCCTATGTTTTCTTCTAGTAGTTTTACAGTTTCAAAATGTTTAACTTACTTATGTTTAAGCCTTTAATCCATTTAGAGTTGATTTGATGAGTGGCATAAGATAGAGGTCCAGTTTCATTCTTCTACATGTGAATATTCAGTTTTCCCAACACCATTTATTGAAGAGACTATAATTTTTCTATTGAGTGAGGATTCTTGGCTCCTTTTTCAGGTATTAGCTGAATTTATAGGCACAGACCTAGAGACTATCATACTTAGTGAAGTCAGAGAAAGACAAGTGTCATATGATATCACTTATATATGGAATCTAAAAATAGATACAAATGAACTTGTTTATAAAACAGAAATAGACTCACAGACATTGAAAACAAATTTGTGATTACCAAGAGGGAGAGGGTGGGGGAGGGATAAATAAGGAGTTTGGTATTAGCAGATACACTTGACTATATGTAAAATAAATAAACAACAAAGACTTACTGTATAGCATAACTATATCTCAATTTAAAAGATACGGGAAGAAAGGAGACTCGATTGCAGTCCGGGGGTCACGATGCTGAGCTGCCACTGCAGGGCGCGTGGGTTCAACCCCTGGGTGGGGAACTAAGATACCCCCGTGTTGTATAGTGTGGAACAAAAAAAAGGTGAGGGGTAAAAAAAAAGAAGTAGAAAAGGAGTGAATTTCGGGTAATAGGAAAAGATGGTGATTTTCTGAGTTTTTGTGTCCAATACACCTGGCAAAATGGTGTTAGGAAATCTGTTCTGCTCCACGGTATTGTTCTGAAGTCCAAAAATGGTGTGGCTGTAAAAGTTTGGCTGATTCTACTTTTGGAAACTAAACTTTTTTGTGTGTTGGTGAAGGAAAAATGCATGAAAGAAACTAGGTATTACAAAACCAAAATTTACTTATTTTAAGGTATGTTCTGGCTGTCTGGCTTAAGGAGAAAAAGCAACCAAGTCCTTATCCTTGGAAGACATTGTGATCTTGAATTAGATATTTAAAGTTTGCGGGCCCATCACTCAGACTTGGCATCATTTCTTTGTTTCTAAGCTGCAATTTAATTTAGAAGCACCAACTGGTGCCTGTTTATGGTTTACTGAGAACAGTTCTCTCAGAGGTCTCCTTCCTACTCCCGAGAACTCAGTTTAATTCAATAGATGGAGCCGGAGCAGCTGCACTTCCAAAACTGTTGCCACATTACAGTTTACGAGGCTGAGACTTTAATCATCTCCAAAGTCCTGCTCCTTCTAATGATGGTTTGCCTTGGATTTCTTATAATACTGCTCTGAGACAGTCCTCTGGTTAATGAAGCACTTATTAAATGCCTTGTGTGTGCTTTGGAGTCTCAATAGGGGTGAGGAGGAAATTCAAAAGGAATAGAAGACAAAGTTCCTATTCAGGGAACCCCAAACGCTTAGGATATCAATTTTGCTTCCACTTGGTAATTTAATTTCCCATCATAACTATAGGATCTCAGTTTAAGGTTTAAGAATTGCCCACCTACACTCAATCTTCTTCTTCCCTTAGGTCACACCTTCACCTGATAAATGCGAAGGTCTCGGTTCAGTTCAATTGCTCAGTCATGTCCAGCTCATTGCCACCCCATGGACTGCAGCACACCAGGCTTCCCTGTCCATCAGCAACTGCTGGAATTTGCTCAAATCCATGTCCATCAAGTCGGTGATGCCATCCAACCATCTCATCCTATGTCGTCCCCTTCCCCTCCTGCCCACAATCTTTCCCAGCATCAGGGTCTTTTCAAATGAGTCAGCTCTTCGCATTAGGTGGCCAAGGGATTGGAGTTTCAGTTTTCAGCATCAGTCCTTCCCATGAATATTCAGGACTGATCTCCTTTAGGATTGACTGATTTGATCTCCTTGCAGTCCAGGGGACTCTCAAGAGTCTCCTCCAACACCATAGTTCAAAAGCATCAGTTATTTGGTGCTCAGCTTTGTTTATGGTTCAACTCTCACATCCGTACATGACTACTGGAAAAACCATAGCTTTGACATGATGGACCTTTGTTGGTAAAGTAATGTCTCCACTTTTTAATATGCTATCTAGGTTTGTTATAGCTTTTATTCCAAGGAGCAAGTGTCTTTTAATTTCATGGCTGCAGTCACCATCTGCAGTGATTTTGGAGCCCAGAAAAATAAAGTCAGTCACTGTTTCCACTGTTTCCCCATCTATTTGCCATGAAGTGATGGAACCGGAGGCCATGATCTTAGTTTTCTGAATGTTGAGTTTTAAGCCAACTTTTTCACTCTCCTCTTTCACTTTCATCAAGAGGCCCTTTAGTTCTTCTTCACTTTCTGCCATAAGGGTGGTGTCATCTGCATATCTGAAGTTATTGATATTTCTCCTGGCAATCTTGATTCCAGCTTGTGCTTCCTCCAGCCCAGCATTTCTCATGATGTACTCAGGAAGCAACTGCTAGAACTGGACATGGAACAGCAGACTTGTTCCAAACAGGAAAAGGAGTATGTCAAGGCTGTATATTGTCACCTGCTTATTTAACTTATATGCAGAGTACATCATGAGAAACGCTGGGCTGAATGAAGCACAAGCTGGAATCAAGATTGCCGGGAGAAATCTCAATAACCTCAGATATGCAGATGACACCACCCTTATGGCAGAAAGTGAAGAGGAACTAAAAAGCCTCTTGATGAAAGTGAAAGAGGAGAGTGAAAAGGCTGGCTTAAAGCTCAACATTCAGAAAACTAAGATCATGGCATCTGGTCCCATCACTTCATGGGAAATAGATGGGGAAACAGTGGAAACAGTGGCAGACTTTATGTTTTTGGGCTCCAAAATCACTGCAGATGGTGATTGCAGCCATGAAATTAAAAGACGCTTACTCCTTGGAAGGAAAGTTGTGACCAACCATATTAAAAAGAGAGACATTGCCAACAAAGGTCCGTCTAGTCAAGGCTATGGTTTTTCCAGTGGTCATGTATGGATGTGAGAAGTTGGACTGTGAAGAAAGTTCAGTGCCAAAAAATTGATGCTTTTGAACTGTGGTGTTGGAGAAGACTCTTGAGAGTCCCTTGGACTGCAAGGAGATCCAACCAGTCCATCCTAAAGGAGATCAGTCTTGGGTGTTCATTGGAAGGACTGATGTTGAAGCTGAAACTCCAATACTTTGGCCACCTCATGCGAAGAGCTGACTCATTTGAAAAGGCCCTGATACTGGGAAAGATTGGGGGCAGGAGGAGAAGGGGATGACAGAGGATGAGATGTTTGGATGGCATCACCAACTCAATGGACATGGGTTTGGGTAAACTCCGGGAGTTGGTGATGAACAGGGAGGCCTGGCGTGCTGCGGTTCATGGAGTCGCAAACAGTCAGACACGACTGAGTGATTGAACTGAACTGATCTGAATTAGTGGTTAATTTCCATAGGGCGAGGCTGAGCAAAATATCTTAATATGTAATTTAACACAAGGAACTGAGAGTTTTCCCATTATAACAAAAGCTACCAATTTCACCACTTTCAATCCCTTTATAGATGTAATATGTCCCCTTTTATCAGATCCATATTATAATTTTACGTCTCTTGGAATTTTAATTACCTCATTGTTTATTATTATTTTTAAATGATTCATCACTTTCTGAAAAGAGATGTGCCGTGTTTTCATTTGATAGTCACCTTCAGCTTTTTTATATCCTTAAAGCTGAGTAGGCATTTAGGGCTCAGGCAGTCCACCCAGGGGTGCCAGTTCCCCCCCAAGAGCCCTGGCCATGGGGAAAGGGCCATACACTTAATGAGCTCACAGTCCAACCCAGGGCATGGTCTGGGATTCACAGTTGCTGAGAGTGGTTTTAATTTAATTTAATCACCTTTCTCCTCCTGCCCCTGGTATTGCTAACATTTCAGATATTGGAGGGAGAGGTGAGCCTTTCCTTGCTGTGGCATGAAGATCTAAAAGTAAACAGCTTACTACTTTAGGGCATGTCACTGTCAATATCCAGCATACCTAGGGCATAGCCGTATGCTCAAATGATATAAGTCTGTTATATACCATTGAGAAGAGTTTCTTTTCTTGCATGATTAGGGACTGTCAGTTATGAGATAGTGCAATTCCTTGCGGAAAGAACATGTTAGATACTTGGTCATTGTTTCTTCATAAAAAAATGAAAGGAGGAAGGATTGGAATTCTTACTGGAAACTCTGGATCCTGTGCTGAGTGCCTTGGAGGATATAAAGATAGAAGAGACGTTGTGCCCTTGCAAACAGAACCTGTAATCCAACTCTGCAGGCTGATACCATAGAAAAGCTGTAGATGACAGCTCTCGGCCCCCAGATGGCCCTGGACACAGTGCTGAGTGGTGAGCTGTGTTGTTAGCAGCTGCTTACTAAAAATAAAGCCTTGTGTTTGTGAAGGATTGACTTAAATTAGCCTGGATTCAAGGTCTGGATACACTAATTCACCATCTCTGCCCGATGCTTCTCTGTGCTTTTTGGAAGTGGAGGTTGACATGCCAGGCAGCCAGGATTTGCATATGGCGCCAGCCTGTCTAATGGTGTGCGGCCTGAGAGTGTGTCCTGGCAGCAGAAGCACTGAGAGCTGCGGTTGTGGCTGGGTCATTTCATGGGAATTAAGAAGGGGCAGAAGGAAGATGGCTGTTTCATGGAGAGGCTGGGCAAAGCTTGATAATGGAATCAGGCCAGTGCCTTGATTGAAGGGTGGGGTTAGGTAAGTGCAGTGGTGGGCTATGAGCCCCCGATTGGGAGCACAGGGTAGATGCAGGGGCCCTGGAGAGCTGGGAGGACAGTGCTCTGGCCAGGTTCATGGTGGCAAACTATTAGAAGGGATGTACTGGGGGAACTTGAGCCCTGGATTTAAATGCCAGCTCAGGGAGCAGGGCCCTGCTCACTTGACAGTGTCCACTCACCATGTGTACTATGTGCTCAGTGAGTATTTGCCAAATGAATAGAATAATGGGAACTTCCCTGGTGTCCAGTAGTTAAGAGTCACATGCCAATGCAGGGGACACGGGTTCAATCCCTGGTCCGGAAAGATTCCATATGCCATGGAACAACTAAGCCTATGTGCCACAGTTACTGGGCCTGTGCTCTGCAACTGGAGAAGCTACTGAAGTGAGAAGCCCGCACACTGCAACTGGAGAAAGCCTGCATACAGCAATGAAGACCGAGCACAGTCAAAAATAATTTAATTAATTAAATTTAAAAAGATTAATGAATTGGACTCTGACAACTGGACTTTATGCTGCAGGTGAGACAAGTTTAACAGGGAGATGGTGTTTGGTGGCAGGTACTCTGTGGGCTCTTCCCCTGATAACGTCAAAACATACCTCACCTGGGTCTCATTCATACATTGAACTAGCCAGTCTGAAAAGTCTGTACCGGGTACAAATGACAAACAGCAGCTTGATGTGACCCTAGCTCCAACTGGTGTCAGCATTCTGGGAGCCTTCAAGTTGTTGCCACAAGGCCTAGGGGGATGTCAGGCGTTGGTGAGGGGAGAGAGTCCTTTGGACTGGGTCTTTTAGGTCACCTTGGTGTCTCTATGAGGAGCGGTACCCTGTTGGTGTGCATGACAGGTCTCTAGATGGCTTATACCTTGATGGTCAGGATCCACTGTGGTTTCATCTCCTCTCTGATTTGACCTGGAGAATTTCAAACTCACAGAGCTTTCTGAATACTGAAATTTCTTGTGTCTCATCCTCCACACTCTTCTATTTTCAGTGGGGCTATCTCCTTGGCTGCAGCTGTTTTGATTTTCCATCTAAGTTCCTTAGAAGTGACCCAGATAAAAATGATATCTCTTTCTGACTGGCTATAGGATAATTTGAAATAAAACCTCTACCTTCTGGGGACTTCCCTGGTGGTCCAGTGGCTAAGACTCTTGAGTTCCCAGTGCAGGGGTCCTGGGTTTGATCCCTGGTCAAGGAACTAGATCCCACATGCTGCAACTAAGACCCAGCACAACCAAATAAATAATTTTTTTTTTTAAGTCATAAAAAAAACCCCTCTACCTTCTAAGTTAGGCTTTTTATTGCCTGTGTTTTTTTCCTTGTCTACTAGCTGGTTTTGTTTCATTGTGTTTGTTTTTAAAGCAAACCTAGTTAAATGGGTAGGTTTTTAATATATAACTCTATTTGTTTATTTTATTTTTGGCTGTGCTGGGTTTTTGTTACTGCTCTGGCTTGTTTCTAGTTGTGGTGAGCAGGGGCTCCTCTTCAGTTGCACTGCTGAGGCTTCTCATTTCAGTGGCTCGTCTTGGTTGCAGAGCACAGGGCTCTGGGGCTCATGGTGCTCTTGTGGCACGTGGGCTCAGTGGTTGGGGCTCCCAGGCTCTGGAGCACAGAGTAGTTAAGCTGCACGGGCTTAGTTGCTCCCCAGCATGTGAAATCTTCCTGGATCAGGGATCGAACCCGTGTCTTCCTCATTGGTGGGTGGATTCTTTATCACTGAACCACCAGGGAGGCCCTAGGTGGGTCATTTTGAGTTGTTTTGTTTCCCAATCCCCAGTGTAGGAATGTGTAGCTGCCTAATTCTAATGACTAAACCAGTAGAGTGATAGTTTAGTGACTCCTTGCTCAGGGGAGCACATCCCAGCTCACTGCTGCCCCTTAAACATACTTTCTTGTCCTTGGATCAGTGAGTGGCTACTGTATTTCCTTGGAAGCTTTTCCTTTGATGCTGAAAGAGTGGTCCACTTCTTGACATATCATTGGCAAGCCTGGGGAAAATGGAAAGCCTTGACTCATTTGAGACTTTTAATGAGAGAAGTCTGCTACTTAACACGTCTAGGCTGAAGCGAGCAGCTGGAAGTCAGCTTTGCTGTCACAGGGTCAGAAAGTCCTGTGGGCCGCAGGTTTGCAGTTGGCAGCAGCCTGCGATATTTTTTGCCCAGCGTGGAGCTGGGCACTCGTCACATTTTGCTCCTGGGGCTGCTGATGGCCGCCAGCACTGGTGGCTGTCCACCTCTGTCAGGGGCTGTCACTTGCTTCTTAGTGAATATGGCTGTCAGTGCTGTCTCACTCGCTCAGCCCTTCAGGAGGGCAAAGCTCTGGTGTCCCCCAGCTTCCCCGTGAACATTGACTCTGGCCTGCCCCAGTCTATCCTAGTGGTTTAAGGTCAGTCTTTTGGGGGTGGATAAATCTCCTGTGTCATCTCCTAGACCTGATGGTGGTCCTTCATTCTCTGTGGTTGTGGGATCTCGGGCATCCATGGACTGTTAAACTCGATGACATCAGCAGCTGGGGCAGGGGCTGCAGGGGCCTCTTAACCAGCCATCCCCATTCCAGGACAACTAGTCAGGGTGCTGAGTTGGTACAGTCACATCCACTTGGATTTGATACCCTGCTCTACCACTTTTGACCTTGGTGTGAGCTTGGACAACTAACTCTGCCTCCATTTACACAGTCATGAAACAGAAACAGGAATAGAATTTGCCTGCAGTGTTGTGGTGAAGAGAGATGAAAAAATGTTTAGAAGGCCCTAAGCACAATGCCAGGCACATAGCAGGTACTCTGAAAAGGTATTTATCATTAGAGAATTGGGACTCAGCTTACTTAAGTAAAAACATCAGTGTTCTCTGAGCCAACTGCATACAGTCTGTGAAATAGATTTGTTGTGTATGGGGTTTTTTTTGGATAAAGTTTTTTGAAATGGAATCTTTAAAAACTAGAGAATACATCTGCTGAATTCTTATCTACACAACCTTTTAGAGGAACCCCAGAGCAGAGACTCCCCTGTAGCCCCCACCATGCCTTAAGTGGTGCCAGGTGGTGGCTGGGCCCACAGATGCCACTGAAAATGGTTGAGTGGCATCTGCTTAGTGTGGTTGCCTGTGGGAGTTGCCGCTGACCTCGTATGCACAGCAGACAAGGTGGAGAGAACTGTAGGTGGAGAGAACTGTAGCTGTAAGAAATGCCCACATGCTCTTTTTTTTTAAGATTTTTTTTATGTGGACCATTTTTAAAGTTTTTATTGAATTCGTTACAATATTGCCTCTGTTTTACATTTTGGTGCTTCGATTCCAAGGCATGTGGGATCTTAACGCCTCAAAATCGAACCCACACCCACTCCATTGGATGGTGAGGTCTAAACCACTGGACCACTGGGGAAGTCCCACCCACCTGCTCTTTTTGGCATCTTGCAAAACTATAGGATGATATCACCACCAGCATATTGATATTAATGCTGTCAATATGCTGCCCCAGGTTCCCTCATGTTGCACTTTTATAGTCACACCCATCTCCCTCCTGCTCCTACACCATCCTTAACCTCTCAAACTACTCACATGTTAGAGCCAGGATCTTAGTGGAGGCAGAGCTTCTATCCCAGCATTGGACCTCTTACCGATGGGGTGAACTTTGATTGACTGAATGATTGGTTGCTACAATGATATAAATGTCTATATTTAATTTAGCCATATCATTAAAAAAAAAAAAAAAGACATACAGCCAAACCAAACCCTTAACTGAGACAGCAGAGTTCCAGAAAATGAGGCCAAAGAATTGTTAGTACATTAGGGAAAAATACCAAGTTGTGAAGGTGGTTTCAGAAGAGCAGAAAGTCTCAACTTGGTCAAGAGGTGAGGGGTATTACTTTCATAGACCGTTGAGTTTCCCTGCCCCACAGTGGTAACTCTGGCTTTCATTAGATGCTTTTTGAATATTTTTACTGTTTATTTTATTTGAGTGTTATCAATAAACTCATCTTAAAATATATTGGCTGCTACAAATATTTCCTTTATGAGGACTTATTGCATCCTAAAGTCTGCATTTATGATTTCTTGAGATGACAGCATTTTCTTAGGGATTTCATTTCTGAATCTCAGAAAGAATTAGTGGGAAAAATGGAATTCGATGCTCAGAAATATTCTAGAAACTTGGCCAGGGTGTGCCAGGCCTGCTGAGACCATCAGAGGGTTCTGGAGCCTCCTGCAGTCACTTGCTCACATGGGTTTCCCTTTCAGGAGCTGGGGTCAGAGAAGATGTGTTTCTCATCTGGAGGGAGATGGAGGAAGCTGGCAGCACACTGGCCCAGATCCGGAGGCTGGTGGCCGAGACTCCCAAGACCAGCATGGCCACAACAGACCATGGTGGGTGCTGTTGACAGGCGCGAGTGTGAAAGAGTCACTACTGAGTTGTAACTGCTACCGATTGGGGATTGGGACTGTTTCCATGTTCCTTACCAAGGAGGGCTCCTTAGTCCAGCTGGCCGGAGCTCCTGAGGGGACTCTCCAGAGCTCTGTTGTGTGTGTGTCTGTGTATGCATGCACATATGTGTGTCTGTTGGTTGTCAAAGCAAAACCAGAGATGGACAGCCAAATGGTTAAAAAGAAACAAGGTTCTATTCAGGGACTATTGCAAGAAGGGAAAAGAGTCCTCAGTATGGAAGTGGAATCAGTTATTAATAAACATGAGCAAGTGGGGATTTGCACCCAAGGAGCAGGGTGGAGGGCTGCTGGATGGAAAATTACTGAGAAGAAACATCAGGGATCGAAGGGGGTTTCTGGCTAAACCTATCTGACCGGATTCTTGCTGAAAGTAGGTTGAGGTGATCAGACATCACCTGGGCGACAATTGGGTATGAGGAATTTTTCTCAGCTATGGAGAGTGAGGTATTCTGGATAAACTATCTTAGCAGGATTTTTGCTGAAATTGGGCGATGCAAAGACAAACATAGAAGACCATGGGTCAAGAGCCAGCTGAAAATAGGATTCAGAGGAGCCTGAGTTTGGAGTGAGAAATATGGTTGTAAATACCAGTTCCATCATTAGATTAACCTGACTGCCTCTTTGAACCTTTGGTTATTCATCTGTTGAATAATTATAATACTGGTCTTGAGAAATTCTTGTAAAAATTAAGATAAATAATGCATGCTTTGCACCAAGGAGGTTCTTGGTAACTGTTAGCTCAATCTTTCCTCTTTCACATTTAGGGCAATAAGTATACTGATTCTCATCCCTGAATTCTTGAGTTAGTAAAGGATTTTCCTCTGGAGTCACTAGTTTCATTTAGGGCACAGCTAGTAATGATAGTAGTTAGTACATACCTTAAATGTTAGGCACTGTTCTGAGTTCTTCATAGGTATTAGCTCATTTCATCGTTGCTACAATCTTATAAGATAGATGCTGCTATTATCTCCATTTAAGGCTAAATAACTTGCCCAAGGCCATGCTAGAACTAACGAAGCCGGTATTCAAAACCGAGTTCCTCATTAAAAACACTGATGTCTGGCTCCAAACACAGACATTCTGATTTAATCCATAAAAGATGAAATCTGGACACTGGGAGTTTTTTTCTCTCTCAGTCTGGACATTGGGAGTTTTGAGAGCTCCCCAGGCAATGCTATTGTGCAACAAAATCTGGGAACCTCTGCCATGCTATCTTGCTCCTGGTACGCTGCCTATGTTACAGAGGCATCTGTGCGGGAAGAGAGCACGGAGGCCAGGCCGGCTGGGGGCACAGATGCAGCCGAAGAGGAGAAATGGGGACGGGGACATGAGTAGAAGGAGGAAGGGGTGGAAGGCAAAAGTGAGCTTGCACTGTGTGGCTTGATAAAATCCTGGTGACACTGACTTTTCCCCGTGAGTGGGTGTCCTGACTTGGGTCTGGGGTGGCAGCAGCGACAGTTGCTTTGCAAGGACCAGCTCTCTGGGGTTTCCAAGGAGAGACCCAATCAGGCTAGTCCGGAGGGACTGCTCACTTGTAGGGATACCTCTTCCTCCCCCAAAGGTGATCTTAGAGTCAAATACTCAGAGAGTCCTCTGTCATCCTGAGAGAAGAATGAAAATGAAACAGGGGACCTGGAATAAGATGTTTGTTTTGGGGAGCACTATGGACTGAATTGTGTCTCCCTCAAGTTCAGATGTTGAAGCAGTAACCCAAATGTGTCTGTATTTGGAGATAGGGCCTTCAAGGAGGTAATTAAAGGTAAGTGAGATCGTAAGGGTGAGGCCCTAATCTAAGAGAACTGGTGTCCTAATAAGAAGAGAAAGAGACACAAGATACCTCTCTCACTTCACACATCACATAAAGGAAAAGCTTCATGGGGACTCAGCCGGAAGGTTGCCACCCACAAGCCTGGAGGAGATGCTTCACCGGAAACCAGCCCTGTAGGCGCCTTGATCTTGGGCTTCCAGCCTCCAGAAGTGTGAGAAGATACATTTCTGTTTAAGTCATCTAGTCTGAAGCATTTTATGGCATCTTGAGCAAACTAATACAGGGAATAGTTAAGCTTGGGGTACTCTTGAGGGTAACGGCGTTTTTAGATACTGTTTCTAAAGGAAACAGAGGGGTTGTTGGCCTCTAATCTTCAGAGGGATAGATTGTCACCCCTTTGTTTCAATCTAATACACATGAACACATACCCAGAATTAAAAACCAAAATGACATCAAGCATAAATTTTCAAGATGCTTTTTGTGTACCATTTTTATTTAAAAAGGAAAATTTGGATACCTAAATTTCCACTGTTGGATACCCATGGAAACTTTTGTAACCTTGCTTTGGCCGCAGAGACTGACTTACTCCTGTTGCCATCCACAGCCCAGTGTTATTGAGGCAAATGCTGTGTCAGCCAAGACCTTGTGTCTGCTTCGTGTGAAGGTAGTGGCCTTTCCCATGTTTAGCTGCCAGGGCCTGTGGGTCAGAGGAGATCGGGTAGTCATCTGGAGAGGGGAAGGGTCAGAATGGAGGAGATCAGGTAGGTTGTCATTACAAGTGGAACCTTCGTGTGTATTAGACAAAGACTCCCTTCCTGAACATGGCAGCCCCTCACCTGCCCCCCGCCCCCGCCCCAGGCTAGGTGCACTGGTTCACGCTGGTTCAGGACCAGCTGGCACCTATGACCATAGGCTCAGAAGGGCAGTTTCTGGCGGGGATGACTCATCAGCCTGATGCCTGGAGTGAGAAGATGGTGAGGCCACACACACTCTGGCTGTTGGTAATTTTGACCTCGTTTTAATTACCAAGAGTGGTACATGAGAATTCCCTAAGGGAAACAGAAACTGACCAAAACACACAAAGCACTGGTTTTTAAAGACACCGGATACCAAGCATCAAACGCCAGAGATCCCTGAGAGATACAGGAAAATCCAGGGTAAACTCTGATAGTCTCAGCCTAATGCTTTGCCATGGTGTAAGAAGAAGGAGCTCAGCAAACTTCCAAGGTTGGGAGATAGAGCTGAGGATCCAGGGAGATCAAGATATCTAGATTTCACAAGACAAAGTAACACAGAACTCTGGAAATCTGCCAAGAGTCCTTGTGATTTCTGCTTATCCTGATCATTCTGTGAGGAAATTACCCAAGGCTGGGAAAGATCCACTGGGAAGAGTTAGAAAGGAAGGGTTTAGAGCTCATGTAGGGTAAAGAAGAATGCCTGTTTTCACCAGCCCATTTGGAAAAATTTGTGTCATAGAGCACTGGGTGGACTGCTTGGGAAGGTCTTACCTCAGTCATGGGAAATGACTGGCCTTAAACAGCTCTGAGCCCTCCTGAGTAAGCATCAAAGCACGACACGAAAGGAGAGAATTCTTTATGTATAACTTAACTGCATCTCAGAACAAAGCTCAAGAAGATTTATAAGAATATAAAAGCATCCAGTATCCAACTAGGTAAAACTCACAATGACTGGCATCTGATCAAAGATTACTAGGCATGAAAAGAAGGCTGTGCCCCTTGCTAATCAATCAACATTGACACAGATGTTAGAATTGACAGAAGGAGACAGTAATTATAACTGTATTCCTATATTCAAAAAGTTAAGTAGAGGCAGGTAAATATTTTTTAAAAAATACATGCTGAACTTTTACAGATGAAAACTTTTAGGCAAGAAAATATCTTAGGTGAAAACATGCTGAACAAAATCAATGGCAGATTAGACACTGCAGGAAAGAAAATGGGTGATCTTGAAGACATAGCAAGAGAAACTATTCAAAATGAGACACACAGAGAAAAATAACAAGAATAACAAAAATAAAAACAAAGAATAAACAGAAGAGCATCAGTGAATGTAGATGGAATTCCTAGGAGAGGGCAGGAGGTGGAACAGAAAAATATTTGGAGAAATAAAGACTGAAAAGTTTCCAAATTTGATGAAAGTTATAACTTAGAGATCCAAGGAATTCAAGGAATGTCAAGTACAAGAAAATGAGAGAAACTGTACCAAAGAACGCAATCAATTTGCTCAAAACCACTGATAAGGAGAAAATTTTGGGACTTCCCTGGTGGTTAAGATTTCATCTCCCAGAGCAGGGAACACAGGTTCCATCCATGGTAAGATCCTACATACCTCTTGGCCAAAAATAAAAACATAAAACAGAACATGTATTGCAAAAAAATTCAATAAAGACTTTAAAAATGGTCCACAAAAAAAAAAAGAGAGAGAGAGAGAAAAAAAAAAATTTTAAAGCAACCAGAGGAAAAAAAGACCTTTTCTGTAGAAAGGAACAGAGATGAGCACAGTAGGAGATTTCTCATTGGAAGTGAAGAGACAGTGGAGTGACATCTTATTTTTTCATTCAGTACCCTAAGCTGTCAATCTAGAATCCTGTGTTTTGTGAAGATATTTTTTTCAAAAACAAAGGCAAAATAAAGATATTTTTTATCTTTACCTACAGCAGAAAAGAATTATCAGCACATCTGCACTGTGAGGAAATAGTTCAGGCAGGAAGAGAATGATGATGCTTTAATGTGGGAAGAAATGAATGAAAATACGGTTCTACACAAAGGAATAAAAAACTGGAAATAACTCTGTGGATAAATACATGATGTTTTGCTATTTAGGTATCTTTAGAAAGCAATTTCTGTTTAAGCAAAAGTAATAATGGTGTGCTGTGAGGTCTGTGTGTGCGTGCTGTGTCACTTCAGTCATGTCCAGCTCTGCAACCCTATGGACTGTGGCACGCCAGGATCCTCTGTCCTTGGGATTCTCCGGGCAAGAGTGCTGGAGCCGGTTGCTGTGCCCTCCTCCAGGGGATCTCTCTGACCCAGGGATGAACCCGTGTCTCTCATGCCTCCTGCATTGGCAGGTGGGTTCTTTACCACTAGTGCCACTGGGAAGCCCCTGTGAGCTCTATGTGATATATGTAAAAGTCAAGTGTTTGGCAGTAGTAGCGTAAAAGGCAGGAGGGGAATCACAGCATCGTTCATAA
This sequence comes from Odocoileus virginianus, assembly GCF_023699985.2. Lineage (NCBI taxonomy): Eukaryota > Metazoa > Chordata > Mammalia > Artiodactyla > Cervidae > Odocoileus > Odocoileus virginianus. The sequence goes on from NC_069675.1 coordinate 3,505,009, forward strand.
GTTCCAAAGGTGAACAACCCAGATGTCTACCAACAGATGATGGGATAAACAAAATGTGGTCTGTATGTGCAATGGAATATTATATAGCTTTAAGAAGGAAACTCTGACACCTGCTACAACATGGATAAACCTTGAAAACATTATGCTAAGTGAAATAAGCAGACACAAAAGTGATTACCATGGACTGGGGGAGTGGGGAATGGAAAGAGTCATTTAATAGGTACAGAGTTCCTTTCTGGGATACAGAAAAAGCTTTGGAGTTGGATGGTGATCCAATACTGTGAATGTACTTAATGCCACTAAATTGTTCACCTAAAAATGGTTAAAATGATAAATTTCATATTATGTATATTTTACCACAATTATTAAAAAAAAATCCCACTGCATTGCCAAAAAGAAATTCAGAAGGGGAGAAAAGCAAATATGCTATTGTAAGCTTCTTAAAAAAAATTTTTTTTTAATTTGTTTTACTGTGTCAGGTCTTAGCTGTGATGTGAGGGATTTTTCTCTCTAGCTGTGGCTTGTGGGCCTCATTGCCCCGAGGCACATGGGGTCTTAGTTCCCTGACCAGGGAGCGAATCTGTGTCCTCTGTACTGCAAGGTGGATGCTTAACACTGGACCACCGGGGAAGTCTCTGCTATACAGTTCTTATAGCATATGGGGGGTAGTATAATACCCATTGAAAGTATCCGTCCAAATATCCAATGGGCTTCCCTGGTGGCTCAGACGGTAAAACTTCTGGCTGAAATGCAGGAGACCTGGGTTCTATCCCTGGATTGGGAGGATCCCTTGGAGGAGGGGAAGGCTACCCACTCCAGTATTCTGGCCTAGAGAGGACAGAGGAACCTGGCTGGCTACAGTCCATAGGGTTGCCAAGAGTTGGACATGACTGAGCGACTAACACACACACATGTTGAAGATGTGTACTGTAAATAAGGGCTTCCCTGACAGCTCAGTTGGTAAAGAATCCACCTGCAGTGTAGGAGATCCCAGTTTGATTCCGGGGTTGGGAACATCCCCTGGAGAAGGGACAGCACCCACTCCAGTGTTCTTGGGCTTCCCTTGTGGCTCAGCTCGTAGAAAATCCGCCTGCAAAGTGGGAGACCTGAGCTTCATCCCTGGGTTGGGAGGATCCCCTGGAGAAGGGAAAGGCTACCCACTCCAGTATTCTGGCCTGGAGGGTTGCAAAGAGGTGGAGGCGACTTTCACTTTCACTTTTCACTCTAAATAAAGTACCCACTAAATAACAAAACAAGCCAACAAACAAGATAAATTGGAATTGAAAATACTCAATCCAAAATCTGTCTTGGGACTTCCCTGGTGTGGATGAGAATCTGCCTGCCAATGCAGGGGACACGGGTTCGATCCTAAAGATTCCACACTCTGTGGGCAACCAAGTCCTTGCGCCACAACTACTGAGCTCATGTGCCACAACTTTTGAAGCCCACACGTCCTGGAGTCTCTGCTCTGCAACAAGGGAAGCCACCACAATGAGAAGCCTGTGCACCATAATAAAGAGTAGCCCCTGCTCACCACAACTTGAGAAAGCCTGCACACAGCAACAAAATAAATAAATAAATAAACAAATAGTTAATATTTTTTTTTAGATGCTGTCTGGAAAAAAACAAAGAACAAAGGACAGATGGCGCCAATAGACAACAAATAGCAAAGTGATTGACATAAACCTAAGCATACATATGTCAAAACTTAATATGTATAGTTTATTGTTATCAATGATGAATATACCTTAACATAGCTGTTCATAAATAAAGTAAAAGGAGATGTGGAGGACTTCCCTGGTGGTCCAGTGGTTAAAACTTAGAGCTTCCAATGCAGGGGGCGTGGGTTCAATCCCACATGCTGTGTGGTGTGGCAAAAAAATTTAAAAAAAAATTTTTAAGAATATGCATCATTCCTGAGGTGCTGAACTGTTTCGAGACTTGTTGGTACATCTGAGCATTCTGTGTGTGTGTGTGTGCCAGTTATGGCAATTGAACAAGAATATGACTTTTCTCACAAAATGAACAAGACTTCCGCTCAAAAAATTTCAGAAGTCCTTATTTGGAATAACCTTCACAGCCATTTTAAGACTCACTAGAGATGATTAGTTTAATCATATTGTGTAGTCATGCCAAGACTGGACTCTTGAATACTTGGTTCAAAATACCAAACTCAATGTCCAAGAATGAGGAAAAGCTGAAAGATTCAGTCAGGTCTGTGGACAGGCTAAGTAGGACAGGGAGGCCAGGTAAGTTAATCTTGTGACATATATGTGATCTAGTGTATGATTCTCCTGCCCATGGATGAGGGAGAATCTTTAAGAGATTGGTCATGGGGAGTGGTAAAGCAGTGTATTCAGGATATGCTGTGAGGTCACATATCCATCATAAATGAAGGTGTTATACTCAGCTCCATAGGTGAGAATTTATGTAGCATTTTTAATTAAGATAACCACAGGGGAATGGGGAGGACCTCTTAGTAAGTGACTCTAATGAACAGATGACTCCCTCTCCTCTCCCTTCCCTGGGATATGAGGCTCAGGTGTTGGTGGTGTAATTAGCACTGAAAGTGAAAAGATTTCCCCCTTTCTCTCCTTTTTTCAGCTTTGGAGTACCTGGGCTCTTTGTTTTTGCCTGCTTGACTGCCCCTTCTTTCTTTGATAAGGTTCAAGTTATTGGGGGGGTCTTCCTCCCAACCTCCATTTAGAGGGTAATTGGGAGTCTGAATCATGCCCCCAGGCTGACCGCAGTACCTGATCCTGGGTGGAACTACCAGTCAAAACTTAGTCTCTGGCTCTATAAAATCCCTTCTTAGAATTGGATTGATGTGTTTTTAGGAAGTTCTTTTCTGATCAGCTTGAATTTATCATTGATAAAGGACTCTTCTCTTTTTAAAAGAAGACAATCCAAAACAGAGCAGAGCCTGTGATAGGGTGTATGTTGCTATGGAAATAACTGAATGAAGTTTATTTCCTACTGTACCTACTAATCATAAAGGAGGGAGGAGAATAAAGTAGGAGTAAAGAGGAGACAAAGGTTTAGACTGTAACCAACAATAACTGGAGAAAAACAGTCACTCAAAGGGTTTCTCCAGCCCAGGATTTCTGGAAAAATTCACTTTCATTCACTTCATGGCATATAGATGGAGAATCAATGGAAACAGTCAAAGACTGTTCTCTTGGGCTCCAAAATCATCGAGGATGGTGACTACAGCCATGAAATTAAAAGATGCTTGCTCCTTGGAAGAAAAGCTATGACAAGCCTAGACAATGTATTAAAAATCAGAGACATTACTTCTGCTGACAAAGGTCTGTATAGTCAAAGTATGGTTTTTCCAGTAGTCATGTATGGATGTGAGAACTGAACCATAAAGAAGGCTGAGCGACAAAGAATTGATGCTTTTGAGCTGTGGTGTTGGAGAAGACTCAAGAGTCCCTTAGACTGCAAGGAGATCCAACCAGTCCATCCTAAAGGAAATCAGTCCTGAATATTCATTGAAAGGACTGATGCTGAAGCTGAAACATGACTACTCTGATCACCTGATGTGAAGAGCCAACTCACTGGAAAAGACCCTGATGCTGGGAAAAATTGAAGGCAGGAGAAGGGGATGACAGAGGATGAGATGGTTGGATGGCATCGACCCAATGGACATGAGTTTGAGCAAGCCCGGGAGATGATGAAGGACAGGGAAGCCTGGCATGCTGCAGTCCAGGGGTCGCAAAGAGTCGGACACGACTGAGAGACTGAACAGCAGCAACAGAAGGATTTCTCCAAGGGACCTGACCCTACTCACCAAAATGGCTCCAGTCTCCTTCGGCTGTTTCCTGAGATGCAGGAGAACCTCAGAATCTTCCCAAAGCTCTGGGAGAATTCTGATTTCATCCCCCTGTTCAAGGTGAAAAGACACTTTATGAATCATATAGAAACCAACTGCTGGCATTGGAGATGGTGCCCAAAGGGGCTTTTGATGCAGATTGGATTAAAGTTCAAAAGCCAAAATCAAGCTTCTTTGAGAAGTTCCAGCCCCAGTAGGTTTCAGAGTTAATTTTTTAAAAGTTGTTCTATTAGAATTTGAGGACAGGTGTAACATGAATGGACAGATCCTTCATGTATTATTGAAAAATAATTGACTCTCAAGTGTTTTATTTCTCCATGTATTATTCTAATTATATATCTCATTAGATATAGTAGTGGATAACTATGGGTCATATTTTTATTTCCCCAACATTGAATGCTACTTTTTAATTAAAAGTATAATTTAAGTTGAATCTGCCTGGTAGAAGCATAATGATGGGATGACCAAATCTTAATTTAGAAAGCTCTCTTCCTCTTACCCTAGTGCTCGGCTAATCACCTAGGGAACTTCGAAAATCTCAATGTACAGATTAATTAAAACAGAATCTAGTGCATGATGGGGGTGGGGGGCAGGCATCAGCGTATTTTAAGATCTCAGAGGATTCCAGTGTGCAGAGTTGAGAATGGCTGATCCAAATGAGTAAACTGTAGGGTTAGTAGACCTAATATGTGGTAGTGCCTGTTTTAAAAACCACCTCTCTGCCTAGCAACTTCTCCCAATCCTCCCAAGGTTCCACTAGGGGTAAAAGCTCAGAGTCCTCTCTGCCTTCCGTCCAAGGGCATGTAGAGAAATGTTATCAACCCCTCTCTGGAATAAGAAAGCCCTCATTTGTAGCATCCACTGTTTTTCAGATTTTATAAATGCTTCCAGCTTGGTCAGTTTCACCACGTGCCACCACTGAGCATGGCGTCTGTAAGAGAAGGGTACAGTTAACTCTCAAGGGCCAGCTTAAGACACCCATGCCTCCTCTATGCCCACCCTCAGACACCCCACTCTCCCTTAGGTGGTAGTAGGGTTTCTGAGCACATGGTAAATACTTTGCTGTTTGTTTGATAAACTGGCTACCCGAGTGTTTTGCTCAGGTAGCATGACATCTCCTCCCATTTACAGAGTACAGGTAAGCTTTGGAAAACACCAAGGGAATGTGCCCAAGGCTAAGGACATTTGGGCAATTGACCTTCTTGCTAGACTTGATCCTATGAGCCTAAGGTGAGTCATAGACACAGCTTCAGGCACCTGAGCTGAGAGGAGGTTCCGGAGCCTGCAGAGTTGAGAGCCAGGCTCTGAATCAGGGATAAATCTACCATGTTAACAGGGGAGCTTCTGCCCCTCCTTCTCCTCCTCCTTCATTACAACACACTTTCATATAACTTTTCATATTGAATAACTTCAACCTGCTTAGAAAGGCTAAGCAGATGCTATCTGCAGGTGAAGAATTCTATTGAAACTCAGAGAGTTTAAGTGGGGTGACTCACCCAAGTTTGAGCAACTTTCCCAAGCTAGTAAGTAACGGAGCCAGGACTTGAACCCAGAGCTTCTGACCCCCAGTCTAATGCTCTGCTGACACCTTGCCTTGTCTGTCAGCCACCTCCGCCCATGCAACTTAGGTAATGGAGGAAGTGAAATGAAAAGTAGCAGATTCCTGCCTTCCAGTCTTGTGAATTAGTTCTCTGCCAGTCCTGCTTTTGGAAAGTGTGCCTTCTGCAACAAATGTGAGCTAACAAGGAATATGTTTCAGCTTGGGAAAAATACTAAGTTGAGGATGACATATGAAAGCCTTGTGTAATATAAATGACTGATGGACTGTGATTCCACAACTGCAATTAGGAGCACATGAGTCAAATCCAGAGGACACCTGGAACTCAGAGAAGTGGCTTCAGAAATATGGTTTGAAAGCCCAGAAGCTGTCGTTTTACAATGTCATTGCTGACTGCTCCTTCCGCCACGCTGATGGAGTTGTTGATATAAAAGCCAAACCAGAGAACGAGTTGGTGCAGACCAGTGCGGTAAGTGAAGCGAACCCCTAGGTTGGGGCTGCCCTGAGTGGGGCATTGAGGACCAGGGCTGGACCCAGGGCAGGACCAGGGTTGACTGTCTGTGAAAGATACTCCTGTTCTCTGCCTTATACTTCTCTGAATGATACTTGTGGGAGTGGAGATCAAGTCTAAGAATGGCTTCTAGATATAAGTGAATTAGATAATAATTATATATAAACCAGGAGTTGTAGAAATCTAGGCATTGTGTCAAAAGACAAACCCTTCGTTTCCCCATATTGAATGGAAGAGAGAAACTGCTGGTGAATGTTCCCCAAAGCAGGCATTTCTATGGTCCTCTTGTATTGTCACCATCTTGAAGATACATTATTCAGTGACTTATTGTTGTTCAGTCCCTAAGTTGTGTCTGACTCTTTGCGACCCCATGGGCTGTAGCATGCCAGGCTCCTCTGTCCTCCACTATCTCCTGGAGATTGCTCAAATTCATGTCCATTGAGTCAGTGATATCTCTGCTTTTTAATACACTGTCTAGGTTTGTCAAAGCTTTCCTTCCAAGGAGCAGCGTCTGGCTACAGTCCCTGTCTGCAGTGATTTTGGACAGCAAGAAAGTAAAATCTGTCACTGCTTCCAATTTTTCCTCTTCTATTTGCCATGGAGTGATGGGACTAGATGCCCATGGATGCCATGATCTTAGTTTTTTGAATTCTGAGTTTCAAGCCATCTTTTTCACTTTCTTTCACCCTCATCGAGAGGCTCTTTAGTTCCTCTTTGCTTTCTGCTGTTAGAATGATATCATCTGCATGTCTGAGGTTGTTGATATTTCTCCCAGCAGTCTTGATTCCAGCTTGTGATTCATCCAGCCCAGCATTTCACATGGCGTACTCTACGTGTAAGTTAAATAAGCAGGATGACAACATACAGCCTTGACATACTCCTTTCGCAATCTTGAACCAGTCAGTTGTTCTATGTGTGGTTCCAGCTGTTGCTTTTTGACCTTCATACAGGTTTCTCAGGAAGCATGCAAGGTGGTATTGTATTCCCGTCTCTTTTCCACCATTTGTTGTGACCCACACAGTCAAAGGCTTTCGTGTAGTCAATGAAGCAGAAGTACATGTTTTACTGGAACTCCCTTACTTTCTCCATGCTCCAGCGAATGTTGGCAAGTGACTGCCAGCCAGCATTTAGTGGATTTTCAATAAATATGAAATTATTTTCGCTAAGGGGTTGTAGCATGGGAAAGGACTATACTATAAATTTCTGAAAGCTGCAGTTCCATTGTGACAATGGTACTGAAGGGATGTAGCTTTTCCAGGTGCCCAGCTCTGGCTGGCAGTGGAAGGATAATGGTCTGCAGTAGTGGCGCCTAACCTTTATTTTATTTTTTAAACTTTTTATTTTATATTAGAGTATAACTGATGAACAATGTTGTGGTCATTTCAGGTGAAGAGCAGAGTGACTCAACCATACATATACATGCATCCATTCTCCTCCAGACTCCCCTCCCATCCAGAATGCCATATAGTATTGAGCAGAGCTCCCTGTGGTATACAGGAAGTCCTTGTTGGTTATCCATTTCAAATACAGCAGTGTGTACATGATGATCCCAAATTCCCTAACTATCCCTTCCCTCCATTCTTCCCCTCACCACCACCCTTAAGCATAAGTTCTGTTCTCAAAGTCCCTGAGTCTGTTTCTATTTTGCAAATACATTCATTTGTATCATTTATTTGTAGATTCCACATATTAAGCGATGTCATATGATATTTCTCTTTTTCTATCTGATTTCACTTAGTATGAAAGTTTCTAGGTTTATCCATGTTACTGCGAATGACATTATTTCATTCTTTTTAATGGCTGAGTAATACTCCATTGTGTGTGTATAAGTGGCTTCTAACCCTTAGCATGCATGAGTCACTGGGTTTGAGGCCAGGCCCAAGAATCTGCCTTTATAATAATTGCCAGATGATACTGGAGCTGCCGGTCAATGGGTCACACTTTGAGAATCTCTAGTGTGTAGAACAGGACCAAGAAGGCTATCCAATATTTAGAATTATGGAAAGACTAAAAAGATCTCCATATGAAACAGAAACATCAGGATAAAATGATGATTGTAAATTTGTAAAACTGATGGAAATCTCTTTTAGAAGGTGGTGAAAATCCAGGTCCACACTGAGTAAGTGAAAGTCGTGTCTGACTTTGCAACCCCATGGACTGTATAGTCCAGGGAATTCTCCAAGCCAGAATACTGGAGTGGGTAGCCTTTACCTTCTCCAGGGGATCTTCCCAACCCAGGGATCAAACCCAGGTCTCCCGCATTGCAGGCAGATTCTTTATCAGCTGAGCCACAAGGGAAGCCCAAGAATACTGGAGTGGGTAGCCTATCCCTTCTCCAAAGGATCTTCCCAACCCAGGAATACACTGAAATGAGAGCTAAAATGCAAGTCACAGAGTAGCCATGCCAGTCATGGCAGCCTAGCAGAGACTCCTAGGAAAGGAAATGTCATGTCCCTTTATGTATCCTCTGAGACTATGATTCAGTGTCAGGATCATCCCTGCAGTGTCTCTCAATCCTATCGAGGTGAAGCTCCAGTCCCTTTGACACTCCTTCTTAGGCCCCTGGATTCCACATTTCCTCCCAAGGAAGCGCTGTGTTTCTTTGGGGCCACATTAGCCACGTGATGTTGTATTTTTGCCTTCTTACTGCTGTGTGTTTAGAATGAACTGCAAGAGGAAAATACTAAAATTGAATTAGAAAAAATACAGAATTGATGCAAGACTTGTTTCCTGGCTTACATGTTGGGATCCAGAGTAATTGCTACATTGCAGGGAAATCTCATTTGTGGGTTTCCTCCCCCAGCACATTTTTCTGATTCTGTAGACGTTATTCAGTAACATTATTAGTTCAGGAAATCATACTTAATCACATTTTCATCTTTAAAATAATTAGGCCCTGAATATTGAAAAATAGGAATTTCTGTCAGTTTGAACATAGCTTACTGCAAGCTCCCTACAGTGTGGTATACACAGGTCTTCTCTAATCCTGATTTTCTCCTTTGCTTTCTTGACAAATTTAAATGAAATTTTACAAGGATGGTTTGAAGAGTTTGGCTTTATAAATGGGGAATTTTGCCTCAAATTTCTGATGCTAGCAAGTTCTAATATAGTGAAGGTTGAGAGTAGCTTTTACAGTATAGCTGTCAAATACAATATAGCTGTAACATGCAGTATAGCTATCCTTTGTCACCACTACTGATGGGAAAGGGACAGTTTTGCTTTTAGTAGTATTTGAAGCTGCATATCTGAAACTGGATTTATACCTAAAACTGAGACTGATTATTTAGGGTTACCCTAGACTCCCACTGGGAAGAACCCCATAAACTTTTAACTATAAAAACTGCTTTGTAGGTAGAGAACCAGGAAATCAAGACACTGAGAAATAAATGACTAAAAAGGCCTTGCTATGAAGCATTTCTAAGATGGGTGAGCAGGTGAGGGGAGAAAACAAAAGTACTTTTCTAATAGGGAATTGCAGGCAAAGTCTAACAACTTCATATTTTGGGGGTGCCCATGAAGTCACATCACATTCATGGCTACTTATGCAGCTTGAGCACAAAGCCAGCCCTGATGTTCAGAAACTCACTCTAGTCTCATCATTTATTCCTCTAAAAAATATTTATCGAGCCTTCACTATGTACCAGGCATTGTGGTAGGGTGGAAAGTACACCCAGTTTGAATGAGAAGACCTGAGTGTAAATGCTACTTCTGTGGTTGTTGTTCAGTTGCTAAGTCATATCCAGCTCTTTGCAACCCCATGGACTGCAGCATGCCAGGCTTCCTTGTCCATCACTGTCTCCCAGAGTTTGCTCGGATTTATGTCTATTGAGTGGATGATGCTATCTAACCATCTCATTCTCTGCCAACCTCTTCTTTTGCCTTCAGTCTTTCCCAGCATCAGCATCTTTTCCAATGAGTCTGCTTTTCACATCAGGTAGCCAAAGTACTGGAACTTAAACTTTAGCCTCAGGCCTTCCAGTCATTTCCTTTAGGATTGACTCCTTTGATCTCCTTGCTGTCCAAGGGACTTTCAAGAGTCTTCTCTAGCACCACAATTTGAAGGCATCAATTCTTTGGCAGTCAGTCTTCTTTATGGTCCACTCTCACATCCATACATGACTGCTGGAAAAACCATAGCTTTGACTGTATGGGCCTTTGTTGGCAAAGTGATGTCTCTGCTTTTTAATATGCTGTCTATGTTGGTCATAGATTTTCTTCCAAGGAGCAAGTGTCTTTTAATTTCATGGCTGCAGTCACCATCTGCAGTGATTTTTGAGTCCAAGAAAATAAGGTCTGTCACTGTTTCCACTGTTTCCCCATCTATTTCCCATGAAGTGATGGGACCAGATGCCATGATCTTAGTTTTTGAATGTTGAGCTTTTAGCCAACTTTTTCACTCTCCTCTCTCACCTTCGTAAGAGGTTCTTTAGTTCCTCTTCTCACTTTCTGCCATAAGAGTGGCATCATTTGCATATTTGAGATTGTTGATATTTCTCCTGGCAATCTTGATTCCAACTTGTGGTCCATCTAGTTTAGTATTTTGCATGATGTACTCTTCATGGAAGTTAAATAAACAAGATAACAATATACAGCCTTGTCATACTCCTTTACCAATTTTGAACCAGTCAGTTGTTCCATGTAAGGTTCTAACTGCATTCCGGGTTTGAATGAGAAGACCTGGGTGTAAATGCTGCTTCTACCTGTTACTAAATATGAGATGTGGAACAGATAATTTAACCTGATTGATTCTCTCCACATCTGTAACATGGGTTGGTGTAAAGTCTAAATTTGAAAATCACACGTCCAAGCACTGTGCCTGGCACTTAGGAGATGCCCACTAGATGTTGCCTTCCGTGTTTTCTTCATCACAGATGTTGTGGGTCAGAAAGAAGCATTTATGGAATACCCACCTGCTTTATATACAAGGTAAATATTTGTGCTCTCATATCACAGATGTGAAAATGAATTCCCAGGGCCTCCAAGAGGTTAGATGACTTTACCTGAGATCTCGTGGCAGGTGGAGGCCGAGTTTGAATTCAGATTTGCTGGGCTGTCAACACTGGGCTTTCCCCATTTGGACATTCTGGTGCTGGAACCTGTTTTCACATAACTTTTGGTCTCATGTGTTTCCATTTGGAAACCCCTGAAGCACAGGTGAGAACTGCCTCATGATGGGGTTCAGAGTACGGAGCACATGGTCAGACTGAGAGACAACACGTTCCTCCTCCCTTCTTTGCACTGTAGTGGAGACACGGTTCCCCTTCTCGCCTGCCTTGGGAGCATCAGCACTGATCCCATCAACGCCCTTCCACCCCACTCCCATCAGTCATCTCTGGACCCATGGATTCTGCCTCCCTTCTCTGAGCCTTCTCCTTTCCTCCCTGACTCCTAAAATCCTTCTTGATCATTTCACAGTAGATCATATATCAAATCATTATGTTGTACACTAAAATTATTATAATGTTAAATGTCAATTTTGTCTCAATTTAAAATTTTTGTCACTAAGAATTTACTTTAAGACCTTTGGATGCTTCATTTTTTCACTCAGAGGATAAGCCAGGGTCATTTCCATCAGTGAGCAGGCTTTACAGCATCTGCTTCCTGGCCCCTCCTCCTCCTGCTCCTCTAGCTTCGTCTTGCTCTTTCCCTCGCTCGCTGTATTTCAGCTACACTGCCCTTCCTCAAAGTCTACAGACTTGCTTGGTAAACGCTTCCCTCAGGGCTTTTGTTCTGGCTGTGTCCTCAGATTGCCCTCAGACCCTCAAATGGGCACACGCTTTGTTCCCTCAGGTTTCACTCATATTTCACCTTCTCTTTGAGGTTTTCCCTTCTAGGTTTCAGCTTGCCCCCACCCTTCCCCTGTCCCTTGGTGTTCTCTGCTCTCCTTCCTGGCCTTTTTTGTCTCTATAGCATTTGTCATCCTCTAATCTGCTAGATGATTATTACTTTATCATCTGGCTCTTTTCCTGGTCATGTGAGCTCCACAGAGGTAGGAATTTTGGTCTTCATTTATGGATTGTCCTGGTGCCTAGAAGAGGGCCTGGTGGAGTAGTGCTTAATGCATTTATAAGCTGGTTGGATGAGTGGCAGAAACAGACCTTCTGAAAGCTCTCTGTGGGAAGCTTTTGTCCTTGGACCCGTTCTGAATGTCCAGGAATGGGTGCTGGATGTGGAATGGGGTTCTTGGGTGCTTTTCTTCATTTGGAGCTGGGAGTAACAATGGAAAGATGCTTGGAGTGTCTCAAGCCCACCTCCTGTGGATCTCCTTGACCCTCCAGTCCACTGTGAACTCTTTTTTCTTTGCCAGAACTTGTTCAGTCATTACTGTCTTAACCCAAGACCAGGTACTGGGTGCCTGGTACTCTGCCTTGCTACTTTCTATGTGGGTATGAATCACTGTATGTGTTTAGTGTCTTCTTGCTGGAAACGTTAGATTCCTTGGGGCACAGATGAGATTGCCCACATCTTTCTGACTGTCATTCATGACATCCAGCACAGGGCTCTGTATGGAGCAGGCTGTGGTATGTGTTTGCTAGAACCAAATGTTGAATGATCTTACAGTGGGAGTGAGGGCTAGCAGCTGTCTAAATAAGGCAGAGGCGGAGATGCCTTCTGGGGACTTTCCATTAGTTGTTTCTTAGTGGCTTCTGTCCTATCTTTTCCTCAGGAGACCAACAAGAAGACAGTCCATGCGAAATACTGCGGCAGATTCGTCCATGCTCCCTGGAAGGATGGGAGCTTGGTCCACGTCTGCATCACCAAGGAGAAGTACATGTGGTTCAGTGAAAGAGTTCACGCAGTCCTGGCCCAGATCCAGAGGAGGTTGGTGTACTTGCATGAGGGTACAAGTGGTCCAGCGTCCCTTGAAATTAAAATTTGCTTGAGTGCTTGGTAAAGCTCAATCAAGAGAAATGGCCAGTAAGCATTGTTAAGTCAGGGCTGCCATCTGACAATTTGCTATTGGCCTGGTTGTTCATAACCAAAGGGGATATTAGGATGCAGATTCTGAGCTGCCTTGATGCCAATCTAGATGCTGAAAAGCAGCAAAAATGTAGTTATCATGTTGCTTATGCATCACTGTAGGAAGCAAAGGAATGCTTCTGCTTTGTCTTGTATTTTTTTGTGGACCTCAGGTGAATACAAGACTCTATAACACCTCTCTTCTGTACTCTTGAATATTATATTTCAAAGCAACTGTTACAATGCTGTGAAACATTTGAATACAATGAAATAATATATATATACATTTTAGGAATCAGCTAAATAATTTCATGTGACCTCCCCCTCTCAGCCCTGCTGGTTCTTAAAATCTGGTAAAGCTCCTAAGAGTCTCATGTACTAGTGCTGTGACCTCAACATCAGCTCATGGGGTGACCCACCTTTATGCTTTCACCTCCCCAATGCCAGCGGACAGTTCTAGACTAAGAAGACCATGTCCACTTAGATGCATAGTCCCTAAAGTCAGATGGAGCTGGATTCTAATCCCAGCCTGCCATCTGCTGCGACTCTGGACAAGTTAGTCAATGTCTGTGTGTGTCAGCTTTCTCATTTATAAAGTGGGAATAATAATGCCATTTACAAATGTGTCTTTTGGATTAGACTAGACACTAAATCTAATAAGTTTTGTCTAGTCCCCAGCCTGCAGTAGTCACTTGTTGTCCAAGCTTCTTCACTCTTTCCATGTTTTCTGTTATAAAGTCACAAGCTGCAAGCAGCTGTCTACCCCATGTATGCTCTGTATAGCCCCAGTTTCTCAAAACCCAGCTGGTGATGATTACACAGAAAAAGTAATTCTTGCGCCTGGAGTCTGCTCTGCCTAAGGCTTGGAGTCAACTCCATGAGGAGAGTGGTTTGGATTTCGGATCTGGGGGAAAGGACGCTGCTTTGACAACACCCCACCTGGCAGCTCTGGGGTGTTTGTCCTCCCACCAAGTATCCATGGTTGTTGGGAAGTTTTCTCTCCCCTTTTGTTTTTTGGAAGACTTCATAGAGAATTTGCATCATCTCCCCAATAAATGTTCATAGAATTCACCATTGAAGCCATCTGGGCCTGGAGTTTTTATTTCTGAGAAGATTTTTTATTTTTTATTATTTTACTATTTATTTATCTATTTAGTTGTGGTCTTAATTGTGGCATGCAGGATCTTCAATGTTTGTTTCAGCATACAGGATCTTTTAATTGCAGGATGCAGGATCTTTAGTTGCGGCATGCAAATTCTTTATTTGCAGCATATGGGATCTAGTTTTCTGACCAGGGGTCAAACCTGGGTCTCCTGCATTGGGAGTGCAGAGTCTTAGCCACTGAAACATCAGGGAAGTCACCATGGTAAGGATTTTTAAAACTGTGTCTTCAATTTCTTTAAATACACATAAAGCTGACATCGGTCATTTATGTCATCTTTGTTTTCTAATAAGTCTGACTGGAAATTATCCATCCTATCAGTCTTTTCAAAGAACTGGTTTTTGGTCTCATTTTTTATTCCTCTCTAAGGTTTCCTCCTTTCTATGCCATTGATTTCTACTCTTATCTTTATTGTTTCCTCCTTTCTCTTTACTTTGGGTTTAAGTTTTTAAAGATAGATGCTTAGATCACTGCTTTTGACTCTTCTTTCTAATATAAACATTTAATTTTATAAATTTTCCTGAGTACTGCTTTAGCTATCTGTCACAGATTTCGATATGTTGTATTTCATTTCATTCACCACAAAACATTTTCTAATTCCCCTTAGATTTCTTCTTTGACCGAAGGGTTATTTAGGAATGTGTTGTTCATGTCCCAAGTATTTGTGGATTTTTCTGATAGCTTTTAATTTCACTGTGGACAGAGAAATACTGTTTTATTTCAGTTCTTATATTGAGATCTGTTCTGTGGCCCAGAATATGAAGAAAAAACTTTCTTTGGGTGGAGTGTACTTTATCTCAGCTCAAGTTTGTTGATAGTATTATTCAAATCTTCCATATTCTTACTGATTTTCTGCTTAATTGTTCTATAAATGATTGAGAGAAAAGTGCTGGCATCTCCAAGTATAGTTTTGTGTTTGTCCAGTTCTTTCTGTTCTATCAGTTTTTTCTTCATGAATTTTGAAGCTCAATTATCCAGCACATGAACACTTGTGGTCATTATATTCTCCTGATCAATCAGCTCCCTTATTGTTATGAAATGTCCCTTTTTATCTTTGGTAAAATTCTTTGTTGTGACATTTGCTTTGTCTAAAATCAGTATAGATACCCCGGCTTTCTTTTGATTATTTTCTGTAGGATTTATCTTTTTTCTACCCTTTTACATTTACCTATATGTATTGAACTAGGCCTTTCATTGGTAGAATATATAGAGATATTATTTTTAATCCAATCTGACCATCTCTGACTTTTTGTTAGAGTGTTAAGATCATTTGCATTTAGTGTGATCATCGATTCAATTGAATTTAAACTTAAAATCTTGCTATTTGTTTTCTATTTGTCCCACATGTTCTTTCTTCCCTTTTTAACTTCTTCTGCTTTCTTTTGTTGGAAGATTTTTTTATGATTCCATTTTATCTCCACTATTGACTTATTAACTACTTCTTTGTTTTGTTTTGTTATGATGTGACTACTTTAGCATTTACAATATAAGTCTTTAACGTATCACATGTGCAAGCATGCTAAGTTGCTTCAGTCATGTCCGACTCTTTGTGACCCTATGGACTATAGCTCCTCTGTCCATGGGATTCTCTAGGCTAGAATACTGGAGTGGGTTGCCATGCCTTCCTCCAGGGGATCTTCCCGACCCAAGGACAGAACCTGTATCTCCTGCAGCTCCTGCATTGCAGGCAGATTCTTTACCCCTGAGCTACCAGGAAGCCCCAACTTATCACAGTCTACCTTAAAATAATAATGTATTGCTTCATGTATATCATGAAAGTCTTCCAACTTCCATTCCCTATCGGTGTTTTCTATTGTTGTTCTACACTTAACTTCTACTTATGCTATAAGCCCAAAGTACGTTATAATCTATTGTCTTGTAAATAGACTCAAAATGAGAATAAATGTATTTTATACTTATACACGTATTTGACATGTATGTTGCTCTTTACTCTTTTTGTTTAGATCCAGCACACGTCTGTTGGTGATGAATTACTCAGCTGTTTTAGTCTGAGAAACTCCTGAATTTACTTTTATTTTTGGAAGATATTTTTGCTAAGGATAGAATTCTAGTTTTACAGTTTCATCTCTCAGTACCTTAAAATTTTTTCTCCATTCTCTTTTGACTTGCATAATTTATGATGAGGAATCACCTATTATTCTTATGTTGTCTCTGGCTCCTTTAAAGATTTTTTTCTTTATTACTAGATTTCAGCCATTATATTATGATGTGTCTTGGTATCTTTTTTTTTTTTTTCTGTCTGTTTGGGTTCTTTGAGCTTCTTGGATCTGTAGGTGTATTTTCATCAAAATTGGAAATGTTTGGTTGTATTTCTCCAAATATTTTTCTATCCCCTTTCCCGCCACTTTAGTTTCTAATTACACATATGTTAGACTCCTTGATATTGTTCCATGGGTTGCTTGTCCTCTGTTATATTTTTTAAACCTTTTTCTCCCTGTATTTTATTTTTAACTGTTTGCTATGTCTTTCTTAAAGTTCCCTGATCTTTTCTTCTGCTAGTGTCTATTTTACTATTAATAGCATACAGTATATTTTCCCTCAGGATTTTTTTTAATGTCTTCCATTCTTCTCCTCATTCTATTCCTACTTTATCTTCTTGAACATATGAGTTATGTTTATAATAGCTGTGTAGCATTCTTTTTAGAGAATTCTATCATCTGTGTCATTTTGAGGTCTGTTTCTATTGATCTGTTTTTCTTTGATTATGAATCATATTTTCCTGCTTCTCTGTGTGCCTGATAATTTTCTACTGAATGCCATACATTTTGAATGTAACATTATTGGGAACTGGATTTTGTTATATTTTTTAAATGTGTGTTATGCGATGCAGATAAGTTACTTGGAGTGCAGTTAAGTTACTCTGGGACTTGCTTTTAAGTTATGTTAGCATAGTGCTAACGAGGAGGCATTTTGGTCCAGGATTCATTTGGTCTTATTACTAAAGCAATACCCTTATGAGGACTTTACTTGATGCCACATACATTATGGAGGCCTTTCCACTCTGACTGCTTGGAAGATGAGCTATTCCCAGGCCTGTGTAAGCTCTGAGGGATTGGCCCAGCTACTCCTTTTTTGGTGATTTATTCTCTGACTTCAGTAGTTTTTTCACTTGCATGCCCTGATCATGACTTAGCCAAAATCTCTCGAGAACCCTCCTGCAGACGTCTGGAGCACACTCTGTCCTTCTCTGTCTCTCTTCCATCACCCCCCAACCCGCTTTCTCTCCTTTGCAGCACTCTCTTCAGTGTTCTGCCCTGTAAAGTCCAGTTGTTGGGGCTTGCTGAACTCTGAACTCAATTTCAAGTATTTTTATGTCTGCCCTGCCCTCTCTTCCACACTTTGCCTGCACCATGAACTTCCTAAACCATTTACATCTGTGATGGGACCCTGAGCGTGGACCACAGAAGCGGTCCTGCTTACACAACATTGTGGCACTTGATTATTATTGGGATCTGGGTATGCTTGATTCTATCCATAAGCTTCATTCAAGCTTCAGGAATGTGCTGGCATTACTAGCTTGACTGCAGTCAGCAGGGTTAGAAGAATAAATGGTCTGAAGTCATAGCTAAAGGCCTCAAAATATCAGATGACAGGAAATAATTTACTTTTGGCTTTGGAGCCTAGTATTGGATTTATTTTTATGCCCTATTGATTTCCCTCTGTAGATGTATCATAAAGTTCTTAGGAAGATGTTCTCAGTGCCACAGGCTCTAAGCATTCACTTTCAACTATTTCCTGCCCAGGATTAAATGGCTACAGGATGGGAGTCGAGGCCTCTTTGGAAAAGTGCCTAGTGATTGTGTCTACATCCTCATTGACACGTCTCACTCAATGAAGGGGAAACTGGACCTGGTGAAGAGCAAGGTCATCCAGCTCATACAGGTAAGATCAGGCACCTGGGCACCTGTGCATCATGAGTACATCTTCACCAGTCATGACATGCAGTGGTTATAAGAGATGCTCAGGCCAGCTTTGTACTTAGAAATCCACAGGAAAGCCACTTCAGAAAAAGGATCCTTTTTGCCAGTGAGAGTCATCCATTCTTTGCAAGTAGATCCTTGGGTCAGTGGGTCCTTCCTGTAATGTACAGACTGCTAAGTGAATTTCTATGTCCATCATCCCAGGTCTGCTCTATCCTGAAATCTGTGGCATGCACATGCGTTCATTATTTTCCAGGTACTCTTCAGCTGGTGGTGTTTATTTTAAATTTCCAGTGAGTGTTGGGGATGCTGCATGTACTGGCCCCAGAACTGATGTGTTGGGGGAGGGCAGGCTGTTGGTCAGGAGCGTCTGGTCCTTATTCCACCTGTGCCACCTCTGAGTTGTGCAACCTGAAGCAGATTGCTAACACTCCCTGCCTCCTAGTTTCCACACCTATAAATGGGTACTGTCATGAGTTAGTGGTGTTCAAGTGAGTATGAACCATAGAAAACAATTGCAGGGTGTGTTTGACAAATACAAAACACAATTTTTAATTTGATGAACTTCTACTGGAGAAATATGGACTGATGGAAGGCAAGTGAACAAATCTGCAACTGTAATGATGGCCTTGCCAAAAAGTTGTTGACCAAGTGATGACACTATTTTGGATTTCTTCTTTTCTTTAAGCATGTTGCATTTAGTGTGCATATTCAATATACCATTAATGTCAGTGTTAAAGAAAAATAATGTAATATTATATATATATATATAAACTTATACTGATATATGTTCATACATATATACATTTGTAAAAGTTTAATGTCTAAACTGTGTGTAAATTTTATTTAAACGCCTCTTGTACTAGATAAGATTTTTCTCTATTGAATGTAATTTTTAGCTGCTACAACTGAAAAGAGATATCATAGTGATTAAAATGTATCAAACAATGACCTGTCCTAATCCCTTCTCACACTTGAATGATTTTTATTACTAAATAATAATTATCCCTTACAGGAACAGTTGAAACATAAAAGGAAATTCAATTTTGTGCAGTTTGATGCTCAAGCCAGTGCTTGGCAGGAAAAACTTGTTGAAATCAATGAGGAGAATCTGAAAGGGGCCCAGGCCTGGATTAGAGACGTTAAGGTAAGGAGGAGGCTGGGTCTGGGAGAAGAACAGAGATCAGGATAGAAATGCTTAAGAAACTGCTTTGAACTCCATGGTTGGCCATGGCTTCACATAGACACTTGTTTTACTTACAAAGGTCGTGTTAATCCAATCTTTTTAGACGATATCTAACATTTAGATAGGCTTCTATTGACAACATTGCCCTCAGCTCAAGTCTCAGCCCCTGTATGAAAACAAATTTCAAAATATAGGTTTTTTAGTTAAACATTCATATTTATTTCTTCTGAGGCTTCATGCTTGTTTCAAATGATATATTACAGCTATTTTAAATAGTGGATTTTGCTCAAAAGTAATGAACTTGTGGAAATACACAGTATAATATGAGTGGTTAGGGCTGAAAGCCAGGACAGAGATAGGGCAGCAGAATGTAATAAAAAGGTAAAATCACTTCTTCAGAGGTCTGTTTTACTTGGAGAACTTTATATCTACACAGATTACTGGGAAGAATTTCCCTTTCCTCAACTTTTCTGTTGTCTTGAACTTACCTTCATTTTAAAAGTTCTTTTTTTAGAATCACATAGCATTCTACATATTTAAGATATACTAAAATTGAGACCAAGGACTATTCTTAAAAAGTCAAATATGGATCATAAATAACTTTAAAATGATTAGTTGCCTGAATTAGAGTTCCAGATTTGACAGGAGCTACACATGGCCATTAGTGGAACTCCCTGGGTATGAACAAGCAGGGTTTGCACTATCATTGGGATGTTCTGGAGCTCCTTTGGGATTTTTTTTTTTTCAAATGAGAGGAAGGGGACTTCCCTGGCGGTCCAGTGGGGAAGAATCCACCTGCCAAAGGGACATGGGTTCAATCCCTGATGCAGGAAGATCCCACATGCTGTGGGGCAACTAAGGCCCTGTGCCACAACTACTAAACCCAAGCTCTAGAGTCCATGATGCACAGCAAGAGAAGCCACTGCTACGAGAAGCCTGTGCACCACAGCAGAGAACAGCCCCCACTCTCCACAGCTAGAGAAGGCCCATGCACAGCGACAGAGCAGCCTAAAATAAGTAAATGAATAAATTAAAATTTTTTCTTTTTAAAAAGAGAGGAGGGGCAATTTCCTGGTGGTCCAGTGGTTAAGACTCTGTTCTTTCACTGCCAAGGGCCTAGACTGGATCCCTGGTTAGGGAACTAAGATGCCACAAGCCATACACCACAACAAAAATAAATAAAGTAATTTAAATAAATAAATAATGGGAGGAGGAAATCTGTTCTATAAGGAATAATGTCTGTAACATTTTGTCCTAACCGGCCACCATATGCTGGAAAAGAGTATTAAATTCATTCTCAGCTTGTTAAACATCCAGGATTATCCATTGAAGTTTCTTTTATGACTCTAGGTAACAGGAAATACCTTAATTCAGAGCCTGCTAATTTAGAGTTTGTGATAACAGGATGTTATATATGTATTCTCATTGGATAAAAACGTTAGCAGTTTCCTCTTTATATAAAAATCACTAATGAATACAATCAATCTCATCTAAGTGGCTAAAAATATGTCAGATCATTTTTTGCACTGTGATTATGTTCTCTTCAAAAACCTTCACTGAAGTACCTTTGCTTGCTTACTGAATGTGTAAAATTCATTTTCAAGAACACCAGATTCCACTGTTAGTCTTTGGACTGATTTGGTTCAGAAATCAACCAAGTCAGTTCAGGACACTACCCAGGTGTTCTGAATGTGCTGATATCACTGAGCTGTGGTCAGCTGGCATAGGTCAGAGAATTTATAAAATTTCAGTTACTGTATTTTTAAGTTCTAGAAGTTCCATTTGGTTCTCCTTCATGTCTTTTATTTTTTTCATGAGACTTTCTATTTCTTTGCTGATGTTTTTTAGTTTTCATTTGTTTTAAGATCGTTGGTCATTTCTAGTTGAAGCATTTTTTTTTCACAGCTGCTCTAAAATCTTTATCAAATAATTCTAACATCTCTGTCTTCTTGCTGTTGCTATCATCTTTTTCATTTCAGAATGAGAGCTTCCTGGTTCTTGGTATGAAGGAGTGTTTATCAGCTGAATCCTAGACATTTTTGTCTTATGTTTATGAGACTCTGGATATTATTCTAACCTCCTATTTAGTTGGCACTGTCTGACACTGCTCTGTCAGGGACATAGTAGGTGGGCCCTGCCTCATACTTCCAGGTGCAGGTTGAAATTCAGGTTCCCCGTTGGAACTCTGTTGAAACCTGATGGGGAGGATCACCTTTTCACTGCTAAGTGGGAATGGACATCATTGAGCAGGGAGGACATGTTACAGTTGGTGGGGATGAAAGTCCCAGCTCACTACCTGGCTTTCTTAGCTACCACACTGGCAGAGTGTTAGGTCATTTATTTATCCTACCTGATGTTATCTGACCACCTTGGGTCCATGGAGTTATATCTGTCATTGTTTTTGGGAAATTTTCAACCATTATTTTTTCAAATATTTCTTCTACCCTCTTTTTCCCTTTTCTGCTTTGTTTCCAATTAAGCATGTATCAGACCATTTGCTCCACAGCTCTCTGATGCTCTTTTCTGTTTTGTTCTTTTTCCTCTTTGCATTTTAAGTTTAGATAATTTCTATTGCTCTATGTTCATGTTTACTAATTCTTTCCTTGGCTATTTTGAACTTACAGTCATTCCTCTGTATCTACAGGTTCCTCATTCATGGATTCAACCAACCCCAGATGGATTTTTTTTTTTAATTCCAGAAAGTCTCAAAAAGCAAAGCTCAAATGTGCTGCATACTGGCAACCATTTACAAAACATTTAAACTGTATTAGATATTATATGTAATCTAGAGAAGATTTAAAATCACTGCAGATAGTAACTGCAGCCATGAAATTAAAAGGCGCTTATTCCTTGGAAGGAAGGTTATGACCAACCTAGATAGCATATTAAAAAGCAGAGACATTACTTTGCCAACAAAGGTCCATCTGGTCAAGGCTATGGTTTTTGCAGTGGTCATGTATGGATGTGAGAGTTGGACTGTGAAGAAAGCTGAGCGCTGAAAAATTGATGCTTTTGATCTGTGGTGTTGGAGAAGACTCTTAAGAATCCCTTGGACTGCAAGGAGATCCAACCAGTCCATCCTAAAGGAGATCAGTCCTGGGTGTTCTTTGGAAGGACTGATGCTGAAGCTGAAACTCCAGTACTTTGGCCACCTGATGGGAAGAGTTGACTCACTGGAAAAGACCCTGATGCTGGGAGGGATTGGGGGCAGGAGGAGAAGGGGACGACAGAGGATGAGATGGCTGGATGGCATCACCAACTCAATGGGCATGAGTTTGAGTAAACTCCAGGAGTTGGTGATGGACAGGGAGGCCTGGCGTGCTGCGATTCATGGGGTCGCAAAGATTCGGACACGACTGAGCGACTGGACTGAACTGAACTGAACTGAGAGAAGATTTAAAGTAAATGGGAGGTTGTGTATTCAGTTCAGTCCAGTCACTCAGTCATGTCTGACTCTTTGCGACCCCATGAATCACAGCACGCCAGGCCTCCCTGTCCATCACCAACTCCTGGAGTTTACTCAAACTCATGCCCATCGAGTCAGTGATGCCATCCAGCCATCTCATCCTCTGTCGTCCCCTTCTCCTCCTGCCCCCAATCCCTCCCAGCATCCGGGTCTTTTCTAGTGAGTCAGCTCTTCGCATGAGGTGGCCAAAGTACTGAGTTTCAGCTTCAGCATCAGTCCTTCCAATGAACACCCAGGACTGATCTCCTTTAGGATGGACTGGTTGGATCTCCTTGCAGTCCAAGGGACTCTCTCAAGAGTCTTCTCCAACACCACAGATCAAAAGTATCAATTTTTCGGCGCTCAGCTTTCTTCACAGTCCAACTCTCACATCCATACATGACCACTGCAAAAACCATAGCCTTGACCAGAAGACCTTTGTTGGCAAAGTAATGTCTCTGCTTTTTAATATGCTATCTAGGTTGGTCATAACCTTCCTTCCAAGGAGTAAGTGCCTTTTAATTTCATGGCTGCAGTCACCACCTGCAGTGATTTTGGAGCCCAAAAAAATAAAGTCTGACACTGATTCCACTGTTTCCCCGTCTATTTCCCATGAAGTGATGGGACCAGATGCCATGATCTTAGTTTTCTGAATGTTGAGCTTTAAGCCAACTTTTTCACTCTCCTCTTTCACTTTCATCAAGAGGCTTTTTAGTTCCTCTTCACTTTCTGCCATAAGGGTGGTGTCATCTGCATATCTGAGGTTATTGATATTTCTCCCAGCAATCTTGATTCCATTATATGCAAACACTATGTCATTTTATTTAACAGACTTGAGCATCTGCAGATTTTGGTATCTGTGGGAGAAAGGGTCCTGGACCAATTCCTGTTGACATATAGAGACAACTGCACTTTGAACTCTTTGAAAGATTTCTTCATATTCCTCTTCCATTTTTAGTTTGTTTATTTTTAAACTTATTTATTTTTATTTATTGGGCTGTGTCAGGTCTTATTGCAGCACACAGGATCTCCACTGCATCATGAATGCGTGCATGAATGCAGTCTTCATTGCATCAAGCCCTTGGGTGGCAGTACACAGACTCCAGTTGAGATGTCTGGGCTGTGGAGCACGCGGGCTCAATAGCTGTGCCTCAGGGGCTCAGCTGCTCCGTGCCGTGTGAGGTCTTGTTCCTCAGCCAGGAATTGAACTCACGTTCCCTGCATTGCACGGTGGATTCTTAACCACTAGACCACCAGGGGAGTCCCCTTACTGTGTTTTTTATTATTAGCATTTCCATCTCTGCTGAAATTACCCACCTGGCCTTGAATGTTGTTCACCTTTGCCATTAGAAGTTTTAATGTTTGAATCACAGTGATTTTAAATTTTCTGTCAGATGGTTTCAGCATCTGTGTCACATCTGAGTTTGTTTCTGATGAGTACCTTTGTCTCTTGATAGTATGTTGTATGTTCTATTTGATATGCTTATTTTTTGCTGAAGCTGAATACATTGGCCAGGTGATATGAAGAGCCAACTCGTTGGAAAAGACCCTGATACTGGGAAAGATTGAAGGCAGGAGAAGTGGGTGACAGAGATAGTTCGATGGCATCATTGACTCAATGGACAGCGTTTGAGGAAACTCCAGGAGATAGTAAAGGACAGGGAAGCCTAGAGTGCTTCAGTACATGGGATTGCAGAGTCAGACATGACTTAGCAACTGAACAGTGAACAACAAATTTTTTGTTAAGAGCTGGACATCATATGCAGTATATTGATACTGAGATAAATATTTTTTATGCCTGGAAAAGAGCGTGCCTTTCTTTTGTGGGGTGGGTTAAATTAATCTAATTAAGAGTTGGACTGGGTTTGAGGTTGGTCTGTTTGCACCATACCCCTCACATTATTGTAGTGATGCTTTGTGTTAGGGTGAGAGATGATGTACCAGAAGGTTGTCTGCTCCACCCTCAGCTTTTGATTTTTCCCTTCACACTGGGCTTCAGAGAGATCTTTTCTCTTGCAGGTTGCTTGTTAGTTGATGTTTCCAGGGGAGTAACAGGGATGGTGTTTTCTGAATAAGACTCAGTGTTAGTCGGGCCTGGTGTCCAGGAGTCCCAAGGGTGTGGCTTTGTCAGTATCTCTGAGCCCAGAACGTAGCCCTGCTCCTTCCACAGGTGTAGGGACTTCTTTGTTTCCTCTTCCATTCCCCAGCCTTCTTGGGTTTTGACCAGCACCCTGAGGATGAGTATGTTCGTTACTGCCCTTTCCCTCAAACACACACACAAAAGCTTTTGTTCTGCAGGGAGAGAGAGGACAGGGTCTCTGTGGATGTTCCTGTGTCACTGAATCTCTTCCACAGTTCTGCCCTATGAAGGAGACTTTCTCTAGGCTCTCTCAGTCTATCCTGTGACTACCCTGTGGGGTTTGTGGTGAAACAGTCTTCCAGAGAGCACTGATGCCAGGCTTCCCTGGCATTCCCCTGGTTAAGAATCTGCCTTGCAGTGCAGGAGATACCAGTTCGATCCCTGGTCCAGGAAGATCCCGCCTGCCATGGGGCAGCTAAGCCCATGCCCGATGACTCCCGAAGCCCATTCACCCCAGAGCCTGTGCACCCAGGAGGAGCTACCACAGTGAGAACTCACTGCAGCTAGAGAAACCCGGCATGCAGCAGCAAAGACCCCACGCAGCCGGGTGGGGGTAAACAAACAACATTGGTTAAATATTGAATAAATACAATTTTAAAAAGAAAAGAGCACTGATGCCCCCATATTGTGGTCTCTTGCCAATATATACCCACAGCTTCTGCCAGTTCACCAGCCACCCAGCCCAGCTCTCCTTCAGTGTCTGGCTGCATCCTGTCCCAGGAGCCAGGGCTTGCATCTCCCCTGACTCTCCAGATGCCCACCTCTCCCCAGATTTGGGGCCAGTTGGTTGCCCTATGATCTGAGCCCTCTCATGCATGTAACAAAAGTCACATACTGGCTGTTTGTCTGGCTCTTTTTTATTATGGAGTGACAGTTCTCTCCATCCCCCTGGACAGAGCTGCAGGAATTTTACAGTTTTACAGCTTCCTGTACCTCCAGATTGCTCATGACACCACACTTGTGTTTGCTGAATATTGGGTGTCATGAATCAATCCTGGTTGAAAACAAACATGGTCCCCACCCGGTGTATTCAGGCTGTGTGTTTAAGCCATGCTGACAGCTGAATGAACAGTAACTGAGTTAGTGCCTCCCGCAGAAACACACAAAGATAAAATTGAATTAAGAGCTCTGTCATCAGGACAGGAAATCCATTGTCCCAGCTTCTAGCTCTCCTGGGACTATCTGCATAGATGCTTTTATGATACATAAGGATTCTACTTCTTGGAATTCCTGGGCTGAAATTATTATCTCAGTATAATTTAAATTTATCTTTTATTTCACAAATACCTTCTTTTCTTTTTGGAGGCAGAGAATAAATAACACTTGTTTGTGAGATCTTTTTTTGAGATTGAAGTATACACTTGGTATGTGTCTCTCTCTCTCTCTCTTTTCTGTAGATTGGAAGTTCCACAAACACCCTGAGTGCCCTGCAAATTGCTTTTGCTGATGAGGAAACACAAGTAATCTACCTTTTGACAGATGGGAGACCTGATCAGGTACTTATCAAAGTTGGGAACAAAGACAGACTCACTAATCCCCTGAAAGTGAAAGCTGAGAGTGAGAATTGGGAGACCTTTTTCACTGCCACCAAAAAGCTGTTGACGATGCTTGCTTAACTTAGGGACCCAGAAGTGAGGTAAAACACACATCCACATTGAGAATTTCCTTTGTCCACTACAACACTGAGGAAAATTTATGTGACACTGAGTGTTGTCTGGTTAATTTGAAGCACTCCCATAGGCCTGGAGACCAACCCCATGAAAGGAAATGTCTGCCTT
The DNA here is from genome assembly GCF_023699985.2 of Odocoileus virginianus. NCBI lineage: Eukaryota > Metazoa > Chordata > Mammalia > Artiodactyla > Cervidae > Odocoileus > Odocoileus virginianus. Next base: position 3,531,525 of record NC_069675.1, read on the forward strand.
CCATGGAAGGCTGGTTTATATTTTATTATAAACTAAGAGCAAGGAAATCTTTTTGATTTTTTTCCTTTGGGGACACTGAATCTAAACATGTCACTGCACAATGTCCTTGGTTTTACCCCTAATTTTAACTTAGTAATCATTTAAACAAAAGCATGCCTTTCTGGTGAAATGTTCTTTGTTTTGTTTAGCCTGACTGGAAAATATTTGAAAAGTTTTAGTGGAGTCTGTTCATCTTCTTTTGAGCTTTGTGAATGAAAGACTAATGCTCTGGGCATTAAATAAATATACGGATGTGCGGGCCAGTACAATGTAAATTAACCGCTGAAGTGAATTAGTATCAACTTGTTTCCTTCATTGTGAAGTGTCTGCATGTGAAGACTGCTAGGCAAATATTGTAAAATATCCTGTGTCAAACAGTCCAAGGCTTAAATACTAAAACAACCAGATTTTACTGCAGCGTTAGATTTGTGGCCAAGAAATTGTATATAAAGTGAAATTTTATTTGGGATGATTTTCCTATCAATTTCACTGTATTTTCTACTCAAAGGCAGTTTACTGTGCTTTGTTTATGCTCCTTGTCTGGTGCCAAGGTGTGAGGCTACAAAGATGAATAATGTCCTGCTCTAGGGGAGCTTACATGTTGGAGGGTGTACTAGCATGTACAGTGAATTCTGATACTATACAGGGAGTAGGGTTGCCTAGGCTACGGATTGAATGGGAACACAGTGATGAATTCTGCTGTACAAGGTGGAAAGAAGACCAGGCAAGCATCCACTGAGAAGGGCATGCTTTAGCTGTGTCTGAAAGGAAGATAAGGAGTTTTTTTAAACAGAGGAGATTGCTGGTATCCTGGGCAGAAGGAACAGAGGTGTAAAAGCATGTGGGCTGCTCAGGGTGACACCCCGAGAGCAACAGCAGTGATAGAAGAGTGTCAGGGCCGAGTCTCTGAGGTTCAGTTGGGAGAGACCGTGAAGGTCCTCGAGTGTCACACGGAAAGGGTGGTCTTTACCTCACTGGGCACTCTCAGGAGCAGAAAGCCCCTCCATCTATCTGTTATAAATACGCCTCAGTAGGGCCAGGGAGAGACCTGACCTTGGTGAGGGCTGGTGAGGCCCCGCCTCAGGGAGGAGCAGCAGACTTGGAGGGAGAAACCCGCCAGAGGCGAGACCACAGGGGCGGCGCCAAAGGACTTGGTCAGTTTGTGAGTAGGAGGCGAGGGGCTGGGGAAGGACCAAGAGAGCAAGGGGCCAAGATGACTGATTCCATTTGTCTAGTGATTGTTATTGACTGACTGACATCTAAAGAAGGTGAAGACTTAGGGGCTGCCAGTGGAGGAAGCTGAGCTTGAGCCACCTGGATTTCATGGCTGTCCAAACCCGTGTAAGTATGGGGCTGGCGTTTGGAGAAGGCGTAGGTTGGAGATTCTGACTTGCAAGTCATCTGGACAAGGAGTCTTTTTCTTTTTAATAAATGCTAACTGATTTTATTGCAATTTAGAAAATATAGGCAGGCATATAATCATAAGGAAGGATAAGAGGTAAGTATAAGTAGTTCATAATTCAATTTTCTACCCTTTCTCATCTAATATGTGCCAGTTTTCCAAGTCATAAGATATTCTTCTGAAACATCATTCTCAATGACTGCATCATATTAAGTTACATAGATTTAATAAAACTACCTTCTGATTTAATTTTTGCATAGTAGTACATTAACATGGTACATATTACAAAGGTATAAAAGGATATGTAGAGAAAATTCTCCCTCCTACCTCCTGTTCATCACCTAAGAGGCAATGTAGATTACTAGTTTCTTTATTTTCTTTGAGAGATAGTTTGTTATGCAAACAGATAAATGTTTATATATATTTCCTTTTTAAAAGATATAGATGGTAACATATTACATGGGCTTCCCAGGTGGAGTTAGTGATAAAGAACCTGCCTGCCAGTGCAGCAGGTGCCAGAGACACAGGTTTGATCCCTGGGTCAGGAAGATCCCTGGAGGAGAGCATGGTAACCCACTCCAGTATTCTTGCCTGGGGAATCCCATGGACAGAGCAGGCTGGTGAGCTACAGTCTATAGGGTTGCAAAGAGTTGGAAACAACTGAAATGACTTAGCACACATGCACGCAGCATATTACACACACAATTCTGAACCTTTATTAATAAAGCAGAGGACTTCCCTGGAAGTCCAGTAGTTAAGACTTTGCCTCCCAGTGCAGGGAGACTGAGTTTGATCCCTGGTTGGGGAACTAAGATACCGTATGCCTTAGGGTTTGGCCAAAATTTTTTTTGTAAATAAATAAATAAAACAATATACCTCAGAGATCACTTAATATCGTCTCATAAAGAGCTTCCACATTTTTTAATAGCTGCTTACTCTTCCATCACACAGCTACTTAGTAATGTCCCCTGGAGATGAACATTTAGGTTATTTCAATCTTTCTATTCAAGGTTGCAAAAGTAACTGTGCACATATATCATTTTGCACCTGTATGAGTGTATCTGTAGCATAAATTCTGAGAAGTGTTCTCAGTAAAAAGATATATATTTTGATAGATCCTGCCATATAGCCCTTGAAGAGGATTTGCCAAGTAACACTATACCAACAATGTGTTAAGAAGGATGCTTAGACTGGAGTTCATCACAGGCTTATGAGGATCTGGGATCTCCCAAAACTATATTTAAATTGGAATCTCCAAAAAATATATTTAAATTATATTTAAATACATTTCTCTGGAGAGAAAGTAAGTAGCTTTCCCTGGATTCTCAGAGGGTCTGTGGTCCAGTTAATGATGAGAAACTAGGGATGTGGATGAGCTGGAATTAGGAATATATAAATTACTAAAATAGTGATTTATAAACTCTCATTCAGGCATTTCATATTCGTCTCTGCCCTTTCCCCACATGCAGTCTATTTAGTTTGTATTGCCCCTCAGATTCTCTCAAAAAAGTAAATGGATATTTGATATTCATGTTCTATGTAGAGGACATTAAAATGTAGTACTCAATCTCCATTTGTTTTTTAATTTTCACTGACTGTGTAGGACCTGAATAGGTAAGACCAATGTTATCATTCCCAGTACTCAGCAGAATTTTCTACTTGGAAGAACACACAGAGATGCTATTCGGGATTCCGTTACATGGACATCACCGTACTGCTTGTTTATTAAAAATGTCCAGGGCAGAATTATATGGAAGCCAAGTCTTTAATCAAGTTCAAAGAGTTCTAGTAATACTAGTTTTCATTAACCTGGGACCACTAGGTGTCCTTTGCTGAGTATCTATAGGGGTGAGTGGACACCGTGGGGCCTTTGCTAGAGAAGACCAGCACATTTGGCTGTGATTGTTTGGGGATTTCTTTGAAGTTAGGGCCTCACTCTCGCAAAAATTGAGAAAATGGACGCGAGGAAGTTAACTGCATCATTTTAAACAAAAACAGATGTGTAATAAGGACCCACGTGGGGTATATGAGAGGTAGGGGCAGGGGAAGGCACAGGGGACTCCCCCTGTACAAACCAACCTCCTTCAGACCATGAGAGAACCATTCCTGCCTTTCTTGTCACCCCAAATTGACCTTTGTGGTGAAAGGGACATCTGGCCACACACCTGTTTAGATTCAGGGACAAGGCACCAGGGCGAGTGTCTCAGGTTAGGGATCTCATCTTAGGGACCAACAGGGCCTCTGAAGGGAATTGACTAAGGAGTCATATGGGCATTACGCAGGGAGCGGCTTCCGCATTCAAAGCCCTTCCATCTGAGCTACTGCAGTAGCTCCACTTATCATCCGAGAAGAGTCAGGGAGAGTCAGGCTGCAGGGAGAAAAGGTTTTCTTCAACTACTGAGTCTTCTTGTCAAAGCTGTGAGGACACCCACCAGCAGAGGAGAATCCCTGGGGGCTGCGGGTGGGGGGCAGGAGGACAGGAATGCTGTCTTCCCTGGCAGAGATCGAGCTCCTTCTGCAGTTAAGATGCAGCCCCACCCTCTGCCCAGCTCTCTACCACCTCGCTGGCCTCTGGAACCTCGTGCCAGTTTAGCAAACATTACCTGGGACTGCATGTGGGCTGGGGGCTCACAACAATACATGTAGCGGACTTTCTCATGCTTGTGGTCTCTTGGGCTGTCAGGACTGATCGAAATAAATAGCTTTAAAGCCAGAGACCCGGGTTAGAGCTCATCACCTGCACTGCCCATCTGAATGACCTTGGGCAAATGTCCCCAAAGTGAGTTTCCTCATCCATGACTTGGAGCTAATGCCCCCTCCTTACAGGGTTGCTATGATGTTCTTGTGAATGCATTCCATCGATATTTCCTGAACACTTTTTATGAGCCAGGTACTGTTATCAATCTAGGATACGGTGGAGAGCAAGACAGACCAGGCGACTGCCTTCAGCAAAGCTTCTGTTTTATGGGGAGATAGATAGTGAGCAACACAAAGCTTTTCAGGCTTCCCAGGTAGCACTAGTGGTAAAGAACCCACCTGCCACTGCTGGAGACATAAGAGATGCAGATTCAGCCCCTGAGTTGGGAAGATCCCCTAGAGGAGGGTATGGCAACCCTCTCCACAGAGGAGCCTGGTGGGCTACAGTCCGTAGGGTCACAGAGTCGGATATGACTGAAGTGACTTAGCATGTAGACAGTGAGTAAATAAATTTATATGTCAGGTAACATATGAAAATGAAAATGCTACCCACAATGTCAGCACTAAATCAACATTAATGTCCCTCCCCAAATATCTCAGCTGGAAGTCAATATATTGTTGTTGTTTAGTTGCTAAGTCATATCCAACTCTTTTTTTTTTTCCATTTATTTTTATTAGTTGGAGGCTAATTACTTTACATCATTGCAGTGGTTTTTGTCATACATTGAAATGAATTAGCCATGGATTTACATGTATTCCCCATCCCGGTCCCCCCTCCTACCTCCCTCTCCACCTGATCCCTCTGGGTCTTCCCAGTGCACCAGGCCCGAGCACTTGTCTCATGCATCCAACCTGGGCTGGTGATCTCTTTCACCCTAGATAATATACATGTTTTGATGCTGTTCTCTTGAAACATCCCACCCTCGCCTTCTCCCAGAGTCCACAAGTTTGTTCTATACATCTGAGTCTCTTTTTCTGTTTTGCATATAGGGTTATCATTATCATCTTTCTAAATTCCATATATATATGTTAGTATACTGTAATGGTCTTTATCTTTCTGGCTTACTTCGCTCTGTATAATGGGCTCTGGTTTCATCCATCTCATTAGAACTGATTCAAATGAATTCTTTTTAATAGCTGAGTAATATTCCATGGTGTATATGTACCACAGCTTCCTCATCCATTCGTCTGCTGATGGGCATCTAGGTTGCTTCCATGTCCTGGCTATTATAAACAGTGCTGCAATGAACATTGGGGTGCACGTGAAAAATATGGAATGCTTCACGAATTTGTGTGTCATCCTTGTGCAGGGGCCATGCTAATCTTCTCTGTATCGTTCCAATTTTAGTATATGTGCTGCCGAAGCGAGCACAAGTCATGTCCATCTCTTTTGCAGCCCTATAAACTACAGCCTACCAGACTCTGTCCATGGGATTCTCTAAGCAAGAATACTGGAATGGGTTGTCATTTCCTTTCCCAGGGCATCTTCCTCACCCAGGGATTGAACCCGCATCTCCTGCTTGGCAGGCAGATTCTTTAGCATTGAGCTGCCTTGGAAGCCCCAATATAGGAGCAATTTCTAGCTAAAACCTATCACATCAAATTAACAGAATTTAGGTCTGATATCTCCAGTCTGGTATGTAGGGATGAGGGCCAGTGGTGAGGAGTCTTGGTAAGAAATGAGAATAATTATCGTACCTTCCTTGGTGGATTGTAGAGGGGATGCAGGGAGAGCAGAGCAGAGCTCTTAGTGCCTGGTCCATGGTAAGTGCTCACAGTAGAAGCTAGGTTGAAGGAGAGGCAGGCAGCAGAGAGAGATTTGCTCTGTCCTTGAAGTTGTCAAGACAGATGGGGTCAGCCCTCAGCTAGGTTAGGTTGCTGTTTGGTTTGGAACCAGCTAATGGGCAGAGAGGAGAGGAGAGAAGAGAGGAGAAGTGGGGTGGGCTTATGGGCAGTGTGTGTGTTAGGCACTCAGTCGGGCTTATGGGCAAGGGGAGGCTCAAAACTGGAACCAAATACAGAGACCGAAGTCATGTGTATGTAGTGGCTGGAATGAGACCTCCCTGAGCAGCGTGTGAGCTGCTCAAGGCCAGCAGGTGGTGAGTCCAGAGGCTTCCTCCCTCATCACCCCACCTCCCCAGGGTTCATAGGAAGCATTTTGGAAGTGTTAATAGTCAAAGAATAGGAATTGGGGGTGGAGAGTGGGAACTGGCTAAAAGAGCCAGCAAGTTGAATCAGTCAAAGAGGGACTGAGAAATACAGAAGCAATGAGGGCAAGACAACCAGAGGCAGCTTCTGAGGGCACTGAGCTGGGTGTGGTGGTGCTGGTGGAGAGGCAGCAGGGCAAATCATCAGTTCACCTTCCCTGTGTGTCTGGTAATGTTTACAGAGAGTCGATCCTTGTCAAGTGACAGTCTTTATTGCAAGCAGGGGAAAACAATCTGGCATTGCTTCTAGTACTAAAATCTGTCTTTGAATCTAGTCTTACCACTTAAAAGATTGGTGACCCTAGGAAGCTTAGTCCTTCTGAGCCTCAGTTTCTCCATCTTTAAGTGGAATCCATACCTACTGTGCCAATTAGGATTTCATATTACTGGGAGAAAAAAGCAGGAGAGAAGACAAATGGTAACTGAAATGGAGAGATTTATATTCCTATGAAGAAGAAGCCTGGTGGTAGGTAGTCTAGGTTATACAGCTACTCAAGGATTTCTCCAAGAAAACAGGCTTCTTTTAAACTTTCTAGTTCACCTGATTTTTGTGTTTGACATCCACCCTCATGGTTACAAGACAGCTGCTTCATGCCTAAGCAGAGTGTCCATTTTCCAGGAGGCAGGGGTGGAAAAAGGAAGGACATTAGCTTTTTTTTGTTAAGTCTTTATCTTTTTATTGGCAAAAAAAACTTTCCCTTGAAACTTCAATGGATAGACCTGGGTCATGTGGTCACTCCTAGCTGCAAAAAAAAAAAAAGTGTCAGAAGATGAGTTTTTATGTGTGTTTTGTTTTGTTTGTATGTTTGTTTTTAACTGAGTCTGTTGTTGCCTTGAAAAGAAAACCAGGTCTCTGACAGTAAAAAGGAGAGGTGGGCAACTAGTAATCTTTCCAAAACTCTGTCACAAGAGGGTTAACTGGAGTATTATATCCCCAACAGAGTGCTCAGAACATGAAAGGACCCTAAATAAATGTCTCTTTTTTCACTCTGAGATACCACTTTTTTCACTCTGAGATATCCAAAGCTGGACATTGCTTTTTAGGAGTAGAAGCTTTGGAAGCCACCCCAAGATCCTGTGGCCTCATTCTGTAGAATCCCAGTATCCAGGATGTCTCACCCATGACTCAGTACTTTAAGTGTCCAGCAGTATGTGCATGCATACATGCTAAGTCACTTCAGTCGTGTCTGACTCTTTATGACCCCGTGAACTGTAGCCTGCCAGGCTCCTCTGTCCATGGGATTCTCCAGGCAAGAATACTGGAGTGAGTGGGTTGCCATGACCTCCTTCAGGGGATCTTCCTGACCCAGGGATTGAACTTGAGTTTCTTATGTCTCCTGCATTGGCAAGCAAGTTCTTTACCACTAACACCATCTGAAAAGCCCTGCTCAAAATTATGTGTATATATGTGTAATTTGCTCAGTCATGTCCAACTCTTTACAACCCCATGGACTGTAGCCTGCCAGGCTCCTCTGTCCATGGAATTCTCCCCACAAGAATACTGGAGTGGGTAGCCTTTGTCTTCTCCAGGGTATCTTCCCAACCCAGGGATCGAATCTGGGTCTCCCACATTGCAGGCAGATTGTTTACCATCTGAGCCATCAGGTCCAACCCTTTAAAAGCATGGATTCTAGACTTAGGTGCACTAAAATTGAGTAATTGGATTAGTCAAATCTTTCTCCCAGACTTTTCCCACAGCAACTGTGAGCCCAGAGGGCATGCGTTGAGTCACTCTCACCACCTGGCAGTTTGCTTTGTCAGCCGAATTGGATTGACACCTTCCCAAGAAGTCCCTCTCCACTATATAAGGCATTACTAATTGAGAATTTCACTATCTAGAACAAATACTAGGGACTTTCACATATTTTTTTTTTTTTGTCTCTTCCTCTCTATCTCCCCTCTTCTCCCTCAAAATGTATCATTTCAGTCACCTGAAATGGTTATGGACCAGGTCAAAGTTTTTCAGAAAATTCCTATTTACACCATCTCCTTTTGTTACAATGATGAGATTGCAAATGGATTTTTGAAAGACCTTGCTTCTTTGACTGGAGGAGAGTTTCATTCTTATAATTTTGGCTGCAAGGATCCCTATACTCCAGAGGCTGTTCAGGTAAGAGCTTCATGAGCTGAGCAGAGAGTGTTCACTTACTTGAGCACTAATGGTTGGAGGTCTGTGGACAATGATGGGGAAAACAGCAACCATAAGGACAACTAAGTTGAGAAAATAAATCACCTAACAGCTAGTGTCCTGCAAACTGTGGTGGCCTAAGGACCACCTGAGCTAGGGCACCTGTGAAAATTCAGATTCCCGAGTCCCACTACCAAGCTATACTAAATCAAGCTCCAGGCACAGAGGCCCAGGAATCCTAATAGATCTCATTTTTCTTCCAAGCTTTTTATTATGGAATGTTGCAAACAAATGCAAAAGTAGAAGAGTATATAGACCATGTACCTATCAGTCAAATTTAACAATTACCAACATTTTGCTAAGCTTTAGGAACAAACACCCTGGAGGTCCATACATAGGGGTTGTTAACCACTGCCTGTTTGCACATATTTGTGGGAAAGTTTCAAAAAAAATTCACTTGCTAAGTAATTGTCTTCTAATTCATTAGGCTGTATAACCATGTGACCATCTGACAAAACAATTCATTCTAATGCGCTAATACAAGAAAGTAAATAAAATTCTATGCCCCAATCCTCCAATTTTGGCCTGAAGCTGTGCATTTCAAGTGTGCCTCTCTAGAGAACGTGTTTCATATTGTCTGTTCTAAGGAGAGACTTTAATCCAGGACAAGCCACAACACTGATCAATGCTTACATGTGAGAAACTATTAATACCAGAGTCTGGAAATGACTCATTCAAAAGATCAGATGAACCAGTTCTCTGAGCTCAGCAGAGGGCAGTGCCCACTCCCATCAGCTAGACTAGAAAACCTCATAATCCAATGGGTATTGGGTAAAGTTTAAAGGAAGGTCTTGCCTCAATAGTGGGAGCAGCCAAATGCTGCTCTACTTCTGTCTAGAAAATCTTAAATGCAAAACATGAACAGGCCAATCCATCTCCAGGGAATTTAGCTGCATCCACTCTCCCCACTCACATTCAACATACTACTGGAAGCTCTACCAAGACAACAAGGCAAGAAAAGAAATAAAAGGCATACAGATTAGAAAGGAAGAAATAGACCTGTCCCTATTTGCACATAACAAATAAAACTCCAAGGGAGCTACCAAAAAACTCCCAGAACTATTAACTGAGTTCAACAAGTTCACTGGTTATAAGATCAGCACATAAAATTCAATCACATTTTGATAAAGTAAAAATAAACATACAGAATTCAAAATCAAATATTGAAATTTAGTATTTCCTCCAAAATGAAATACTTAGGTATATATATTACGTAGTATATATACAGAAAAGCCTTCTGAAATAGAATAAAGTTGAACTGTATTTTCATTTAACATCCAATGGAGTATACAAAAATGCTACTGGAACTAATAATTGAAGTTAGCTAGATTATAGTATCCTACAAGGTCAACATATAACATACAAAAATGTCATATTAGCAAAGAACAATAAACATTGAAATAAAAATTATCATTTACAATCTCATCAAGAATATGAAACATGTAGTGACAAATTTGCCAAAGTATGTAAAAGGCCTGTCACTGAAAACTATAAAACATTGAGGGTTGTATGTTGTTTATGGATTAGAAGACATCACAGTGTTAGAATGTGCATTCTCAAAAAGAATACCTGAATTGTATCTATGTTTGTATTTGTGTAAAGTCGTTCCTTTGCCTTTCAATCTGTAGTTGACATGCACAGACCAAGTAGTGGTTCTCAAGTTGCTATTCTGCCATCTTACTATCTCCTTCAGTCCCTCCAAGTGCATTCCGTGTGTATGTGACCTTCTTCAGTGCTATAATAGGACATTTAACAGAGGTTGCTGTGTGCAGTACTGTATTTAGTGTTTTCATTTTAATTTTTCTAGGACATTAATTTATATGAAAATAAAAAGAATACTAAAAGAGAAAAAAATAGACTTACCACATTCCTAATCAAAATTTCAGCAGGCTTTTTAGTGAAAATTGACAAACTAATTCCATAGAAATTCAGAAGATTTCAAATAGCCAAAATAGCTTTGAAAAAGAAAATCAAAGTTGAAAGACTAATACTACTTGATCTCAGGATGTATAAAGCTATAGTCATCAAGACGGGGTGGTATTAGTGTAAAGACAGATTTATAGATCAACAGAACAGCATAGCAAAACCAGAAATAGACTAACACATATGTGGACAACTGATTTTCATTCAACAGAGATGCAAAGGCAATTCAGTGGAGAAAGTATATGTCTTTTTTTCTCCAACAAGTGTTGGAACAACTGGATAAAATAAACACAACTTGCTCCATACATCACACTGTAATCAAAAATTAACTCAAAATGATACATGGACCTAAATGTAAAACCTAGGTTTTTTCCCCTCCTAGAAGAGAACATATGAAAAGCCCTTTGAGACCTTGTGTTAGACCAAAAAAAATTTTATTAGGATATCAAAAACATAGTCCATATAAAGCAATAAACTCAATAAATTTGATTTAATCAAAATTTTAAGTTTCTCTTTAAAAAACAATGCTAAGATAACTAAAAGATAAGTTGTAGACTTGGAGAAAATGTTTTGAATTGTATTCATTGTATTGTATTGTATCCAGAATATATTAAGATTATTAATATAATCTTAAATATATTAAGATTTCTCAAAACTCAAGGAAACAAAAAATGGGCAAAAGATTTGGACAGACACTCTACCAAAGAAGATAAATGCACTTCAAACAAGATCATGAAAGGATGCTTAATAACATTAATCATTAGGGAAACACAATTAACCATAATGAAATACCACTATACGCTATTAAAATGGCTAAAATTAAGACAACTGACCTTATCAAGTTTTTACAATGATATGGAGGAACTAGAACTCTCATATATTACTAATGGGAATGTAAACTAGTGCAATCATTTTGGAAAACAGTTTGGTCATTTCTTGAAAAGTTCAGCATCACCACCCATATGATCTAGCCATTCCACTCTTGTTCACTGACCCAAGAGAAATGAAAGCAAATATTCATATGAAGATTTGTGCACAAATGCTCATAGCTTTAGTATTTATCATAGTTCAGACCTGAAAATTCAGATGTCCATCTACAGGTGACTAAATTTTGGATTTGGTATATAATTGAATACTCAGTTCAGTTCAGTCACTCAGTCATGTTTGACTCTTTGCGACCCCATGAATCACAGCATGCCAGGCTTCCTTGTCCATCACCAACTCCTGGAGTTTACTCAAACTCGTCCATTGAGTCAGTGATGCCATCCAGCCATCTCATCCTCTGTCGTCCCCTTCTCCTCCTGCCCCCAATCCCTCCCAGCATCAGGGTCTTTTCCAGTGAGTCAACTCTTCCCATCAGGTGGCCAAAGTACTGGAGTTTCAGCTTCAGCATCAGTCCTTCCAATGAACACCCAGGACTGATCTCCTTTAGGATGGACTGGTTGGATCTCCTTGCAGTCCAAGGGATTCTTAAGAGTCTTCTCCAACACCACAGATCAAAAGCATCAATTTTTCAGCGCTCAGCTTTCTTCACAGTCCAACTCTCATATCCATACATGACCACTGGAAAAACCATAGCCTTGACTAGACGGACCTTTGTTGGCAAAGTAATATCTCTGCTTTTTAATATGCTGTCTAGGTTGGTCATAACTTTCCTTCCAAGGAATAAGCATCTTTTAATTTCATGGCTGCAATCACCATCTGCAGTGATTTTGAATACTACTCAGCCATAAAAATGAATGTACTGTTGATTCATGCTATATCATGGGTGAATCTCAAAATAATTATGAAAGTAAAGTAAACTGGACATGAAAAGATGATATAATGTATGATTCCATTTAAATAAAATTCCATAAAGCAACTATACTCTAATAAAAATTAATTTAAAATAAGTAAGGGTTTCCATTTGGGTAATTTAAAAAGTTCTTGAACTAAATAATAGTGATGGTTGCACAATATCGTAAATGTGCTTAATGCTACTGAGGTGAACACACTTTAAAAATGGTTAAAATAGTAAACTTTATGGGTATTTTGCTGAAAATACATATAGACCTGCTGAAAAAAATAAACAGACAAGTAAAATTCCAGAAAATTGAAACTGATAGTGACAGAAAGTAGATGAATAGCTGCTTGTTTTTTGAACAGGGGCTAAGAGGGAGGGCAGATCTACAGTGGGATACAAACAAACTTTATAGAGGGTAATGGATATAATTATTATCTTGACTGCAGAGGTGATTTCACAAGTGTGAATGTCAAACTATTCAAATGGTACACTTTACATACATTCAGTTTGTTGTTCAGTTGCTAAGTCATGCAACCGCATGGACTGAAGCACACCAGGCTTCCCTATCCTTCACTATCTCCTGGAGTTTGCTCAAACTCATGTCCACTGAGTCAGTGATACCATCCAACCATCTCATCCTCTGTTGCCCCCTTCTCCTCTTGCCTTCAGTCTTTCCCAGTATCAGGGTCTTTTCCAAAAAGTCAGTTCTTCTCAGCAGGTGGCTAAAGTATTGGAGCTTCAGCTTCAGCAATCAGTCCTTCCAATGAATATTCAGGGTTGATTTCCTTTAAGATTGACTGGTTTGATCTCCTCATAGTCCAAGGGACTCTAAGAGTCTTCTCCAGCACTACAGTTCAAAAGCATCAATTCTTCAGCTATCTGTACATGACTACTGAAAAAACCATAGCTTTGACTATACGGACTTTTGTCGGCAAAGTGATATCTCTGCTTTTTAAAACACTGTCTACGTTGGTCATAGCTTTCCTTCCAAGGAGCCAGTGTCTTTTAATGTTATGACTGTAGTCACTGTCCACAGTGATTTTGGAACCCAAGAAAAGAAAATCTGTCTCTGCTTCCACTTTTTTCCTCTTCTGTTTGCCATGAATGATGGCAGTGGATGCCATGATAGTTTTTTGAATGTTGAGTTTTAAGCCAGCTTTTTTACTCTTCTGTTTCACTCACATCAAAAGGCTCTTTAGTTCTTCTTCATTTTCTGCCACACCTCGATTAGGCTGTCTAAAAAAGAAATAAGAACTACATGAAGTTCTTTAGATTCTTCTTTTCCTGATACAGTTGGTTTTTTGTTAGAAATGTTTGGAATCTGAACTTTCATATAATCTTGCAATGTGTTTACTTATTTTGGCAGGATGAAGATCTGACTCTTTTAATTAAGGAAATGGAGCAAGGACGCAATGACCTAGAGAAGGTGCAAGACCTTTACTCAGAGTCATTGGTCATGGACTGGTGGTACAATGCAGAAAAGGATGGAGACAAGTGAGCATGGCAAAGCGCCCACTTCCCCATCACAGAGGTCCTCTTGGGTGCTCTGCTGGGTCTCTTTACCACTTCTTTCTACAGTGCTTTGTGAGAGTTCTTTCAAAAATACATAGTATGATTATGTTAGGATTTTTGTTTAAGCAAAGGGGACTTATAATCTAACAAATTAATGATTGCCTTACAGAAGCCACAAACTCATCCTTTTTTTAATTTTGATTTTGTTTTGGTCATACCAAGTGGCATTGCTATGGGATCTGAGTTCCCCAGCTGGGGATCCACCCTGTCCCGTGGAAGTGCAGAGTGTTAACCACTGGACCGCCAGGGAAGCCTCACATACTCGTCCTCAAGGCCCATGTTCTCCTTAAGGGTGCCTCATCTGCACCCAGTGCGGACGGCCCCCACCCCACCACGGCCCACAGAGGGGGCGAGCAGAGTAGGGGTGCACTGCTGTGAGGATTTGACTCAGGGCCACGGCTGGAGCCACTTAGCATGCATGCGCGCCTTGGAGAAGGAACTGGTAACCCACTGCAGTGTTCTTGCCTGGAGAATCCCAGGGACGGGGAGCCTGGTGGGCTGCCGTCTGTGGGGTCGCACAGAGTCGGACACGACTGAAGCATCTTAGTGGGGGCAGCAGCAGGAGGCTCAAGGTCTGGACCTGACTCTGTGTGGCCTTTGTGAATCCCTAACTTCTCTCCACACCTGTTGATTGCTGTGGGTCTCAGTTTCTTCCTCTTTAAGATGATGTGGTGGTAGGGTAGGATTTGAGATGGATGATTTTTCAGGTCTTTCCCCATGCTATATGCTATTAATAATACGTCTAAAATCAAAACCACCCCAGCATTCAGTAAGTGTGTCAAATCTTACATGATTTCACATTGTACAGATATTCAGGCATCATAGCATTCATGTATCACAGCATATAAATACCCTATCAGGAATGGAAAATAAATTTATGGTTACCAAAGAAGATAGTAGGGAATGAGGGCAGTTTGGGATTAACAGTGGGAGGAGTTTTGAATTAACAAATATACACCATTATATATAAAACAGAATAACTTTATTCTGGGCTTCCCTATTGTAAACAACAAGGACCTACTGTATAGCACACTCAATATTTTGTAATAACCTATAATAATGGAAAAGAATCTGAAAAGTTTATATATATGTGTGTATATGTATATGCATAATGTATGTATAACATATATATACATAATATATGTAATATATGTATAAAAATGTGTGTGTATATATATATGCATATACATATACATATGTATATATATATAAAAAACTGAATCACTTTGTGCACTTGAAACTAACACAACACTGTAAATTAACTATACTTCAATTTAAAAATGACAAACAAGAAATGCCCCATCAGGAGTATATCTTTTTACTTAGAAGTGAAAGAAAAAGTGAAAGTGAAAGTTACTCAGTCGTGTCAGACTCTTTGTGACCTCATGGACTGTAGCCTACCAGACTCCTTGGGATTCTATGGACAAGAATACTAGAGTGGCTTGCCATTTCCTTCTCCAGTTTTCTAAATGAATATCCACAAAATAGAATCTCTTTTAAGGGCTGCATAATTAACTTAAAGTGAAAGTTGGTCAGTCGTGTCCAACTCCTTGTGACCCCATGGACTATACAGTCCGTGGAATTCTCCAGGCCAGAATACTGGAGTGGGTAGCCTTTCCCTTCTCCAGGGGATCTTCCCAACCCGGGGATCGAACTGAGGTCTCCCTCATTGCAGGCAGATTTGTGATAGCAAAATGGAAAGAAGATGAAAATATGTATTAGTCAGAATTTCTTCATCAAAATTCACTGTCTTCCTATTAGCAAATTTAGCATTTAATAAATGCCCTTCAGGAACAAAGAGAAAAATAAAAACATTCCTAGACAAAAAATAACTGTAGCTAGCAGACTTACCCTTAAAGACTGAACACAGGAAGTTCCTCAAATTTTTTCTTTCACCATCTTTGTCTACTTTTTAACCTAAAACAGGCATCAAAAAGAGATTTGTTCCATGGTTTCAACCCCAGAAAAATGTGCAAAACCTCACGCTGTTGTCAAATCATCACGAATGCCGAAAATACCAGAGGACCCATCAAGTCAAAAGATTCAGGGAAAGAAAGTGCTCCACGCAGGTATCTGTAAACAAAATGTTTGAATCTCGTGACTGGTTTTCCTTCAGTACAAGAAGGTATTAACAGGAATAAAGGAGGAATAAAACTAAAGCCTCATAACATTTTAAAAGAAGCCTAAACTTGTGTTTGTTAAACTGAAGTTATTATTAAAGTAATTGTATATTCCCATGCAGTTGTGAGAAATCATACAGAGAGATCCTGTATACCTGCTCTTCACCCAGCTACCCACAATGGTCACATGTTGAAAAAAAAAAGTTCAGTTTTGCAACCAGGATATTGACATTGATGCAATCCACAATCTTAGTCGGATTACCCCAGTTTTACATGTGTTCATGTGTGTGTGTGTACTTCTCTGATTTTATCACATGTGATTTCATATTCCCCCCTCCCTACAGTCAAGACACAGAACATTTCCATGACCACAAAGATCCCTGGCCTTGCTGTTTTATAACAACACCCATTTCCCTCCAACACCCTTTCCCCAACTAGTGGGAACTACTAAGTTCTCCATTTCTAAAATGTTGTCATTTCAAAAACGTTATGTAAATGGAATCATACAACACATAACCTGTGGGTTTTGGCTTGTTTCACTCAACATATTTTCCCCCCGGACTCATCCAAATTTTTATAGGTATCAACACTTCAGTCCTCTTCATTACAGAGCATGTGATATGGATGCTCCAGAGTTGGTTTAACCAGTCATCTGTTGACGGACATCTGAGTTGTTTCTAGTTTGGGGCTGTTACGAATAAAGCAGTTCTAAACATTTTTGTACCTGGTTTGTGTGAACATAATTTTTCATTTCTTTAATATAAAGCCCAGGAATGCAATTGCTGATTCATATAGTATTGAATGTTTAGTTTTGTAAGAAGCTGCCAGACTATTTGCTGGAGTGACTGTGCCACTTCATATTATCACAGTAATCAATGAGTGATTCAGTTTCTCTACATTCTTGCCAGAACTTGGTATAGATTGTCATAAATACTTTTTATTTTGAAGGGCTTCCCTAGTGTCTCAGTCACTAAAGAATCTGCCTGCCAATGCAGGAGATGCAGGTTCAATCCTTGGGTTGGGAAGATCCCCTGGAGGAGGAAATGGCAGTCCACTCCTGTGTTCTTGTATGGAAAATTCCATGGACAGAGAAGCCGGGCAGGCTACAGTCCATGGGGTTACAAAGAGTCAAACACGACTGAACACACACACACATACGCACATACACTTTTTAACTGTTCTGATAGGCGTGTAATATCTCATGGTGGTTTTTACTTGCATTTCCCTAATGACTAGTAATATGGAACATCTTTTTATGTGCTCATCTGTAATCCTTATATCCTCTTCAATTAAATGTCTGCACACATGGGCTTTGCGCGTATTCTATAAGGATCGTTTGTTTTTTATTGGTGAATTTTGAGAATTCACTCTCATGGTCTCAAAATGGCTGCTCCACTTCTAGGCTCTCAGAACAGAACTTGTTCATATATAGGGGACTTAACTGTATTTGGAACAATTACAAATGGTATTGATTTTTTAATATAGCTTGCCACATGTTTATTGTTAGTGTATCAATATGTGATTCGTTTTGTGCGTTGATCCCATAATGGACAACCTTACAGAATTCACTTAATGGTTCTAGGAGTTTTTTTGGTTTTGTGGGTTTTTAAAAATGAAAGAATAAACTAAGACCTTTTCCAAAAAAAAAAAAAATAAATAAAATAAAAAAATAAAAAAAATAAAAAAAATAAAAATTTTGATGTATGTGTGAATTCCTTACCATTTTCACATACACAATGTGTTATCTGCAGATTGGGACAGTTTTATCTTTTTTTCCCAATCTTTTTGGCTTTATCTCTTTTTCTCGCCTTGTTGCAAAAGCTAGAATATCCAGTAGTATGTTTAATTAGGATGATGCTCACCTTGCCTTTGTCTTGGTCTTAAAGGGGAAAGATATTCAATTTTTCACCAGTAAATGTGACTTTAGCTGTAGGTTTTTTGTACATACTCTTAAGTTGAGGAAGTTCCCCTCATTCCCAGTTTTCTGAGTTTCTGTCATGAATTAGTACTGGATTTTGTCAAATGCTGTATCTACATCAAATGATATTTTGTTGCTTAGTCGCTAAGTTGTGTCCAACTCTTTTTGATCTTACGGACTGTGACCCACCAGGCTCCTCTGTCCATGGGACTTCTGAGGCAAGAATACTGGAGTGGATTGCCATTTCCTTCTCCAGGGCATCTTCCCCACCCAGGGACCTCCTGCACTGGCAGGCAGGTTCTTCACCATTGAGGCACCAGAGAACAGTGAAAGTCACTCAGCTGTGTCCAGCTCTGCAACCCCATGCACTGTGGAGTCCATGGAATTCTCCAGGCCAGAAGACTGGAGGGGGTAGCCTTTCTCTTCTCCAGGGGATCTCCCCAACCCAGGAATTGAACCGGCTCTCCCACATTGCAGGAGGATTCCTTACCAGCTAAGCCATTTGATCTCTCAAATGAGAGATCATGTATCATATGATTTTTCTTCTTTATTCTGTTGATTTGGTGGATTACATTAATTGCTTTCAAATGTTTAAGCAGCCTCATATGTTTAGAGCATCTCCAACTTGGCCTCAGTGTTTATTTCCAGTGCTTTTAAGTGTAACTCTGCATGGTTTTTGTAATGGTTTCTCTGAGTATAACAGCCTATAAATGTGACTTAAAACACTCTTCTGGTATCAACATTTTACCACTTTTTTTGTGAGTGTGGAGATCTTACTTCAATTAGGTTTCTTTGCTGTCCCTAGTTTTGAATGTCATTGGCTTGAGTATCAGATGATGCTGTAATTTTTATTTAAATCACCAAATATAAGTCTCATGAAGAACAGATAATCTATTGTATTTACCATATTTTTTCTCTTTTGTTCTTTCTTCCTTTGTGATTCTCCAAAATTTCTTCTTTTCTCATTTACTTTCTGTTTGAAGAACTTCCTGTGTTCAGTCTTCAAGGGCAAGTCTGCTGGACACAATAATTTTCTTCTTTGTCTAGGAATGTTTTTACTTTCTCCTCATTCCTGAAGGACATTTTTGCCTTGTTCAGAATTTGCAGCTGATTGTTCTTTCCTGTCTGTAGTTGAAAACATAGTGCCTCTTCCTCAGGCCGCGTACACTTTAAATGTGGGGAAAAAAAAAGTCTGAAATTAGCTCAAACTGGTTCAAACTGCTGCTTCCCTCTAGGTGCTGGTTCCTTTCTCTCTGGCATGCTTTTTAAATTTTTTCTTTGTCTCTAATTTTCAAATGTTTAACTATAATGCATCTTGGCATGGATTTCCTTGGGTTTATTCTGTTTGGGGTTGCACAGCTTCTTGATTTGTATGTTGTATCTTTCACCAAATTGGGGGCACTTTCATCTATTACTTCTTCCAATAGTCTCTCAGCCTCACTGTTTCCTCTCTGTCTTGGGACTCTAATGATATGAATGTTGGATATTTTGCTATTATCCTACAGACCCCTGAGGCTCTGTTTATCTTTTCTTATTGCATTTTCTCTCTATTGTTAAAATTGGCTGAATTCCATTGTTCTGTTTCCAAAGTTTTCTGATACTACCCTCTGCTATTTTTACTACGTTATTGAGTTCACCCAAAATGTTTTTTATTTGTTATTTTTCAGTTCTACAATTTCCACTTGGAAATTTTTATAACTTCTATTTCTTTGCTGAGATTTTTCTATTTGTTTCAAGAGAATTTTATAATTAATGGCTGAACCTTTTTTCTGACAGCTTCTTTGAGAGCCTTGTCAGAGAATTCCAGCTTCTGATTCATCATGGCATTAACATCCTTTGATTGTTTTTTCTCCATCAAAGTGTGATTTTCTTGATTTCTGATATGATAGATTATTTTTTTACTAGTTTCCTGAATGTTCTGTTAGGGACCCTGGCTGCTATTTATATCTTTTATTTTAGATAGCAGTTGTCCTGTTTAAAGTTGACACATAAGTCTCACTTTGGCCTGCACTTGTGGGTTCTAATGGTGATTTCATTTTCACAGCCTTTGTGGTATCACTTTGGTGCTTGTTTCCCTGGTGTTATTGTGGCTCCCACTGATCCCTTTATGGTGCTTCCTGAGGGACCAGAGGAGTTTCCCCAGGATGCTGTATGTCTCTCAGTGAGGAAGGTTGTGATGGCTTCCTCTGCCATACACACACTGTCTCTTTTGTCTCCCCATGTCTCTGGGCAGAGGGGGAGAGCCTTAAACCCCTAGAGACCAAAGAAGTATTGTAGCTTGGTCCCTCTTTCATGATCTGTCCATTTGCCCTAGTGTCTCTGTCTTAAGCCCACAGGGACAAAGAGGATTCCCATTCTGGCCACTTGTGTGGCAACATCCCTTTTGCCATTCCTGCCTGGTTATTCCAATGAACCTGACTTTGCTAGAAATGCTACTTGCTACTCATCCTAAGTGTTTTAATGGCCTTTTGTCACTTGCACCATTTCATTTAGATTTGGGATTGTTGCTATTGTTAGGCAGCCGTGTGCCAAATTTTTATTCTGATTCACTTTCTAATTTAGAAGAATGATGAAATGTGGTGTTAGACCATACAGAGCTGCGGGAGTAGTTAAATGCGTGAATCCACTGCCAGATAAATATGTCTTCGCTCGTTACTTGCAGTTTGGGAATAGTACAGTTTTCATGTCTGGGAACTTTGGGAGCTAAATTTCATTTTCATTTGGATACATCTGTTGTTTCTACCCAGCAGTTGTGATCAAGATGGTCTGCTGGTATAGTGAAGAACAGAAGTTCACCTCTCCTATGTGGATTATTTGTCTCTTTTGCTCACAGACACAGCTCCTGAGAAAATTTATCCTTCCAAATTCCTTGTTACAGAGGCAGTGGAGACAGAAAACACCCTATTTGTTGCCTAGAAAAACAGTGACTATCACATAGCACACTCCTGACTCCATACATGGAAACTACTGGGGGTATCTTTCTGTGTGAGAGACAATGCAGATTATTAGCTAATTTTCACTCTAATTTCTTGTAGGAAAGGATAAGTCCCTTCTTGTTGAAAACAGGATACATTTCGTTTACAAATACTACATAAAGCTTTGGTACTACATAAAGGCCTCCAGATCACAAAGTACAGACAACAATTACAATTAGTGTGGTTTCTGTGATCCCATGGGGAAAGTAATCAAATGTCTTGGTGCAAATGCATTATCCTCTGAAGCAGTAATCCCCAACCTTTTTGGCACCAGAGACTTGTTTCATGGAAACCCATTTTTCCACGGATTGGGGTTGGGGGAGCGGGGATTGTTTTGGGATGATTCAAATGCATTTCATTTCTTGTGCACTTTATTTCTATTACTATTACATCAGCTCCATCTCAGATCGTTATGCATCAGATCCCAAAGATTGGGGAACCCTCCTCTAAAGCACACAGATTCAGTGTCATTATTTACTAAGTGTGTACTTGCTAGTTGAAAGGACACAACAGAGGGTAGAAAAGAATACAAATAAAAGTGTAGACAGCAGGTGTGGTGGGCAGAGCTTCTAAAATGACCTACAAAGAGGTCCCACTCTAAACCCCGCACTCTGTGAAGGTAATGGGCATCACTCCCCTGATTATGTTATGTGACCCTCAGCCAGGGTTTCTAGGAAAGCCCCGTGTACTCACATGAGCCCCTGAATGCGGGAGCTTTTTCCAGCTGGTGGCATAAGAGGAAGTCAGAGAGATTTTGGGCAAGAGGGGAATCAGTGTGCTGGCTTGAAGATGGAGGGGTCCATGAATAGGAATGGGGGTGATTAAGAAGCTGAGAGAGACCCCTACATAAGAGCCAGCAAGGAAGTGGGACCTAAGTCCTCCAACCACAGGGAAATACTTTCTGCCAACAAGCTGAAGGAACTCAGAAGCAGATCTCTATCCAGGAGGGGCAGAGCTTGAACTCAAATCAGTAGAATCTGACATTACACAGCATCTACTTGGTGGCAGCACTGTCCCCCTGACGGTTGGGAGACTAAACCTGCTTTCTTTTTAAAGGCTCCAAGGACATAGCTGCATCTCCTGAAGCACCTCCTTCCATCCCAAATTCCTTTAACCCTTCTCCCTGTGACACCCACAGAACCAACCAAAACCAGCCTGCTCAGAAGCCAGCTGTCCACCGTCAAGAGCTCAGCCTGCAGTGAGAGGAAGGACAGGATTTCCAATTCTAGCAGCTGGAACATGCCAGGTGACAGGGGTGAGCTACTGAGGGTCTATACATCAGGAAGCCCAAGCTGGTCACCCCTCCCCAGTGTGTCTTCTCCTGAAAGAGCTGAGGAGAGAGATTTTGAGGGGAAACAAATCATTTTTAAGTGAGTCTAGATTTCTACCTCTTCAAAGGACTCCCTTGTAAATCAGGTTGTCTTGCTTTAGTGAACTGGACTTCCTTAGGGCCAGACTTGCATTTATCATTCCCTGGTTATTTAATACACCTTTGGCTCATATAACCACTGACACTAGTGGTGGTGCTGGCTGCCACTCCGTGTTTTGAATTTGAAAACCTAATACCTCACAGTCGGTTTATTTTCTTCCATTCATTCACAGGTGGCACCATCCAACGAGCCCCTCTCTGATCCATGTTGTCAGCCTGTTGGGGGCTAAATAGGAGGAAAATTCAACTTTTCCACTCAGTTTTTATTGATAATATCATTATTTTTAAAATAGTAAATTTAAAGACTTGATTTCCTAAAATTTTAATTCCTGTAGCACTTTTCCCCGTGTTTCATAGAGTTCATAAATAATAAGCCCCCGGCTAAGCACACACATCCACACAACCCCTTAAATAGTAGGAAGCGCACGAGGGACAAATTTATACCCGCTCTTACTGAGTCATAGCTTAATCAAACCCTGTGTTCTTCAGTGCTGATCTGTGGGGTGCCTTTTCCTCAATTTTAATTAACCTTCCATATTTCCTAAATCTGCTATGTGCACAGTCCTTTAAAAGGATTATCGTATGATGACTTGGATGTGATTTCTTAGGCATTTAACTAGCTCACTCCTAAACACCCCTTCTTCTACTAATTCAATTAGCTAATATTGCTTTTCATTTGTAAATCCAAGCTTATATAAAAATAGACATTAAAAATTCCAAATAATAGTTTGAAAATTTGAACTTACAGCTAAACAGAACTTAGTAGGGATTTTGGTTTTCCACATAGAGCTGAGGAATCAGGGACCAAACTGTCAAAAACTGAAATGTTGAACGAGGCTGTCCTATGTAGTCTGGGGGGAGTCTAATGAGGGCAACACTGAACAATTTTTGGCTCATGGCATTCTTATTTGACATTTAGAAGATACATTTTCTGGAGTGTGAAGAATGAGGCCGTCTCATCCTTCCATAGAGAGAGATCTCAGTGGGTATGGGGTACCCACCCTATTACCCATGTATCAGCCTTTAGTGTCCATTGCAAATTCATCTTGCCTAGAATCCACTCTGAGAGATTAGCTGTCGGAAATATAGTCCATTTATTAGTCCTCAGACACAACTGAACCCAGAGATGAGTGCGATCCTTTTGCACTTTGATATGAACCCCACATGTGAGGAAATTATACAGCTTCCATTTTCTTTTCTACAGAAATGGGCATCCTGCTGACAAATGAGTTTCCAGATGACAAGTCATTAGAAAGATTGACTCGAGAAGGAAGCCAAGTTTATGACCAAGAGTGAGTACTTCAATTTTACTAGGACAGGCTTGTTATGTTTTTGTTTGATGTGTCTTAAAACATCATGGTCTCATGTTCTTAGTTCTGCAGGAATGTCTTCAGCATCCTGGCTCAAGATCCATGGCTTGGCGGCCAAGAAGCTCACCATCATGGATGCTTTGTCCATGGCTGCCATTCCCCACAGCTCCACCTACGTCCCTGTTCTGGACAAGCACGTTGTTTCCAAAGTCTTTGATGAGGTAAAACTGATTTCCTATATGTCCCTGCTTGATGTACTTTTCGTTTCTTGCTTACATAGAAAGTAGTTCACTTAATGTCTTGTACAGTTGTAATAGAAATGTATTTCAGCCATTGGGAAAAAATTATTTGTAAAGACAGTGAAAAGTAGAGGGAGAAGCTCTTAAGCATTTTTGCTTCTAAGCTGAGAAGAAATTGGCCTTTGTTGGGTTGGCAGTTCACGGCTCCTTGCTAATGGCAGTGTGGAGCTGCAGAAATGTCTGAAAAGCCCCTAGGTCAGAGTCACAAGTCATGAGAGAATATCATTCAATATCAAAGGTCAGGGAGAACTTGTGGGAAATTATGATCCTCCTTTGCTTACCTTCTCTTCCTAAGTACAGTGGCATCTTCTCCATCATAAAAGTCTCCAAAGGAAAAAGTCAAAAGGAGGGAGGTAGAGAGAACCACCTGGGGCTGAGAGAGAGAAACATGTTGAGTGATTTTCGAGAAGGAAAAAAACTGGAAGCGTATCAAGGGTTCTGTTTAGAAAGCAGAGCCAAGGGAACAGGATATACATTTTTTCCTGTGCATTCCACCATGGGCACTTATGCTCAGGGCCTTCTGTGGCATTGTAAATTCTCACCACAAGCCTGTGGGCACATAGTGCACACATGCTGTCCTCATTCCATTATCGGTAAGAGCAAGAGTCATGGCAATGAAGGAAATGATCCTGCAGTAAATTCCAATTTCACCCTCAGAGCACACTTACATCTTTTGTTTATTATTTTCTCTAACTGGAAGAGACCCTCAACTAAAGAAAAGAATGGGAAAACAATGACTGAAAAATATAAACCCTCTGGGTGAGATATATAGCTTTTATATTTGGACCTAACAGTTTTTCGGAAAAGTAGACAAAAAGTAGAACGGAGCTGAAAAGAAAACGTGAATCTTCACCTACTTCACTGATAATTTTAATTTGCTTTCACTCCAGTGTCCTGTGTGCAGCCACATCTGTCTGGGTAGAATTGTAAAGCATCGTTTGCTTTTGTCCCCAGCCATTTGTTTCATTCATGACTTATATATGGGCTGTTTCTTCTTCTGGAACACAATGCTGTTTTGGTTTTCATGTTTCCTGGACCCACATCAAATCCATCACCTTGGAAATGAAGTGTTGAGCAGAGAGGTTGCCCTGGCAACCCTTCATTACAAGATGCTAACTGGCATGTTCAGTTTTCAGTGGACCAGATAACTTTAACCTTAGCTCTTTCAAAAAAATTAATTCATCATCAAGTCATATACAGAGTAAAACTGCTTTAACTACTTGATGAATCTGGAATTTAAAGCTCTTTATTGCCAATTGCTTTGGGAAAAAAAGAATGTGGAAACAGTTGTTTTTGCATCATTGGAAAAGCCACTCCAACATCACACATCATCCTGTCTTTAACAGCATCTCATCAAAGCTTCCTGCTTTGCTCTAATCTGGGTCCAGCACATAGCTTTGTGATCAGGTAGCCTGGGCTGGCACCCCATCTCTGTCCCTTACTCCTGACAGGCCATGGCAAGGTCTTTAATCAGGTTTGTGAGGAGCCCTCTTGCTAGGTTCTTTTTTTAAATACTTATTTTTTATTAATTTATTTGGCTGCACCGGGTCAGTTGTGTCACATGGGATCTTAAGTTGAGGCATGTGGGATCTAGTTACCTGACCAACGATTGGCAAGCCCAGGCTCCATGTGTTGGGAGCGTGGAGTCTTAGCCACTGGACCTCAGGAAAGTCCCTCATACTAGGTTCTGAGAGAAGCATTTTATCTCATCAAAGTGTCTGATCTAAAACTTACAGCAATCTAGTGAGGTGACTATTTATCTTATCATTTAGCTGATGAGGAATGTTAGGGATGCTGCTAAGGGCATAACATTTTGCTGCTTTCAAATATAATAGCATTGAAAACTGTGTTGATAGAAAAATTAATTAAAGATTTAAAAGGACAGTTAATACAAAAACTGTATGTATTCATTGTGTAGAAAATTTGGAAAATACAGGTAAGTAGAAAAGAAAGAAACATTAGAATATAATTTCTCACAGATGAAGTATTTGATGACTGTCTGATCAAAGCTTTTTCATTATATACATTGTCTTTTGTTCTCTGTTTTGTTTTACAAAATGAAGTTGAACTGAAGATACTCTGTGCCTTGATTTTTACTCAACAATCTATTTTGAACATCATTCCATACCAGAAAATTTCATTCATAAAATTTACAAATTCAAATTTCATTTATAAAATTTACATTAAAAAATGATCTTTTTATTTTAAGTTTAGATTGAAGTTTGTGAGATGTAACCTACCCTGTTGTAAGTAATGTATTTTTGTGGGTTTATGAATGATCTTATTGGCACACCTCTTTGCCAGTTAATTTTGTGGCCCTGCCTTCAGTTTGCTCTATGGAAACCTGGAGATGTTTCTATTTAAAAAGCAGCGGTTTGGGACTTACCCAGTGATGCAGTGGCTAAAGACTCTCCCTTCTGATTCAGGGGGTTCCGGTTTGATCCCTGGTCAGGGTACTAAGATCCCACATGCCATGGAGTGTGGCCCAAAAGTAAATAAACACAACTTGTTTAAATAAATAAATACAAGCAGAGGTTTAAGCTTTAGCACTCAGAAATTTGTACAACTACGAAGCCACTGCACCTGTGTTCAGAGTCAGCCATGCAGATGTGTCCAGCCTTTGCATTTTCATTACTCACATCCAGTCAGACCTCTTCTTGCCCAATCTGGCAGCAAGCTCTGGGATATGTATAGGAACAAATGATTTAGTTGAAAAACAGTGAAGTTGTTGAATTCAGTCAGTGTCGAATGATAAATATATAAACACCAGTTTGCACCATTTTCTCATTTTCAAAATGATTGCTTATAAACACAGCCAGAATGTGGTCTGGTCGAATTCTTCCTGGACTACTCTAACAACTAATAACAGTGCCTACAGTTCAGAAAGGCAATGCCAAAGAATCTGAGAACTCACCTCACATGCTAGCAAAGTAATGCTCAAAATTCTCCAAGCTAGGCTTCAACAGTACGTGAACCGAGGACTTCCAGACCTTCAAGCTGGATTTAGAAAAGGCAGAGGAGGTCAAATAGCCAACAGCCATTGGATCATAGAAAAAGCAAGGGAATCCCAGAAAAACATCTACTTCTGCTTCATTGACTACACCAAAGCCTTTGACTGTGTGGATCACAGAAAACTGTGGAAAATTCCTAAGGAGATGGGAATACCAGACCACCTTACCTGCCTCCTGAGAAACTTGTATGCAGGTCAAGAACCAACAGGTAAAACTGGACATGAAACAACGAACTGGTTCCAAATTGGGAAAGGAGTACGTCAAGGCTGTATATTGTCACCTTGCTTATTTAACTTATATGCACAGTACATCATGAGAAATGCCAGACTGGATGAAGCACAAGTTGGAATCAAGATTGCTGGGAGAATTATCAGTAACCTCAGATATGCTGATAACAGCACCCTTATGGCAGAAAGCAAAGAGAGCCTCTTGAAAGTGAAAGAGGAGAGTGAAAAAGCTGGCTTAAAACTCAGCATTCAAAAAACTAAGATCCAGTCCCATCCTTTCATGGCAAATAGGTGAGGAAACAATGGAAACAGTGACTGACTTTATTTTCTTGGGCTCCAAAATCACAGTAGATGGTGACTGCAGCCATGAAATTAAAAGATGTTTGCTCCTTGGAAGAAAAGGTGGTTTTTCCAATAGTCATGTATGGATGTGAGAGTTGCCATAAAGAAAGCTGAACACTGAAGAATTGATGCTTTTGAACTGTGATGTTGGGGAAGACTCTTGAGAGTCCCTTGGACAGCAAGGTGATCAAACCAGTCAATCCTAAAGGAAATCAATCCTGAATATTCACTGGAAGGACTTATGTTGAAGCCGAAGCTCCAGTACTTTGGCCCCCTGATGTAAAGAACTAACTCATTGGAAAAGACCCTGTTGCTGGGAAAGATGGAAGGCAGGAGCAGAAGGGGAAGACAGAGGATGAGATGGCTGAATGGCATCACCAGCTCGATGAACATGAGTTTGAGCAAGCTCTGGGAGTTGGTTATGGACAGGAAAGCCTGGTGTGCTGCAGTCCATGGGGTCCCAAAGAGTCGGACATGACTGAGCGACTGAACTGACTGACTGACAGTTCTGTGCCCCACTTTCTTCATTTAGCATATCTTCTGCACATATTTCCTTGTAATGACTGTTTTGGGATGAATTTTAATAGTTGTACTAATGTTCAGTAACATGAATTACTTTAGCTATTCCCTGCATTATTGGACAGTTTACTTGGAATTTTGAGAGTGCCTGTTTTCCTAATCTTAGCTGTCACTTAGAGCAGTAGCATTAAAAACAAACAAAAAACCCTGCCTGCTGCTAACGGGAAATGGTACTCCAAATTTAACTTTTTTTCTTTTATTGTTTGAGAATAGTTTTTTATGTAATCTAAATGTATCTCTTAAAATTTTGCTTACATCATTCACATTCTTGGCAAACACGTCTTTTAAAATAGCAAAGTTATGCTCATTTCATGCCTCAATCACCAAGAACTCAAATCTGGTGGACTTTAAGACACAGTATTTTACAATATAGATAAACTTCTAAAAATGTTGGAGCTTTAGCCATTACTTGAATTTATATAATTTTAATCTTTTACATATTCAGAAAATGGTTACTTTGCACATGCATTGTGTTTTAGAAACTAGTATTTTTTAATAGAGTAAAAAACTACAGAGTTCAGTGGAGAGGAAAGCCAAGTAACAAAACTGCATTTCACTGTCTGTATCTCTGGAAGGATTGAATGAGAAAATATATAGAGGGCTTAGGACCTGGCAGACAGCAAAAGATAAACACTATTATCATTATTGATAAAACTATTTTTAATAGACTATTAAAACTATTCTCAACTATTGATAAAATTATTGGTTAAGGTGTGTCTCTGGTCTAACAGTGGGAAAAATTCTAGCAGAATCAGCCCAAATTGAGGCTATCCAAGGATTCAGCAATTATAGTCAGTGACACTCTCTCTCTGCCCCTTCTCCTTCCCTGACGTCTTACCTCCTCCTTTCTCCCTCTGCTCTTCCTCCCTTGTAGTTACAATCTCACACAGACTGTGATTATCATTAATTTGGTAAGGCTTCTAGGTTGATCTCAAGAGGATTAAAATAGGCGATACCTTGAGGCTCCCTTTTATTATCAAATACTGTTCAGAAGGGCCCTGCCATAAGTTAGTAATGCTTGATTTCCATTATAAGAGGTAAAAAGTAAAACATGTTCAAAGGACATGTTACCAAGTGGTTTCATTCCCTTTCAAGCAATGTCAGTTTCCTCATTAACTACACTCCCCTCCCCACCTGCCTCCCTACAGAAGCTGAGCAGCCAAGATTCTGATCATCCAAGTCCCTGTAAGAATACCCTTTATGACCTCATAGTCACACCAAACTTGGCATCATAAAGAGAATGTCCCATGGGACCTTCAGCTGATCACCATGTTGTAAAAACTAAGACCACAGACTGACGGTGTGGAGTATGACTTTGTCTTTCCCTCAATCTGCACGCAGAAAGGAATGAGAGTGGGTGCACATGAGCCAAATTTGAACTGCTACCACCCTGAAGTCCAAGATGGCCATGCAAGGCATGAGATCCAAACCCACGAAAGAGGGAGGTAGAATGTTAAACAAAGGGTTTTCTTTACACACCTTCTGGCAGGGGTCCAGCAGATCCTGGTGAAGTAGTATAATGTTGCTAAATATTTTGTGGTATTGATTTGCAGTTGAGCCATAAGTTGGCAATTTGAAGAGCTATTTATAGACGTCTAGAGGGAACTTTTCCCCAGGAGGGATAAGAGTGTAGGATCTTTCACTTTTTTGAGGCTGTTTCTTTCCTCTAAAAGTTTATGTGGTATTTTAAAAGATGGTGAGTTTTGTTTGTGTTTTTTTTTTTTCACTTTTGTAAATTTCTTTCAATTTTCAAAGTGCAGTCTACTCACCTTTATTTTTTATTTGATTTGATTGACTGATTGACTTTTGGCTGCACTGGGTCGTCATTGCTTTGCACAGGCCTTCTCTAGTTGCGTCGCGTGGGCTTCTGTTGTTTCAGAGCATGGGATCTAGGGCGCGTGCACTTAGTTGGTCTGTAGCATGTGGACCCTTCCCTGACCAGGGATCAAATCCATGTCCCCAAAATTAACAGGCGGATTCTTAACTGCTCGACCACCTCGACTCACCTTTTAACCCACTGTTCTGGCTCCTCTTGGACAAAGCTTGCTTAGAGGTCACGTGATGGATTCTTTTGTCTGACAAGTAGCAAGGATTGACTATTCAGCCTAACTTATTGCTTCCTTCTCAGTTTCCTAAATCTTTGGCTGTTTTGTTTGTCTTGGTCTTGAGGTTTTAATTGCAAAATCAACATACATAGTTTTCAATTTCAGTGTCTTTTTTTTTCATGATGTTATTTTATTATTCAAAATATTGTTCTTTTTCTCATCCATTTGTTTTCATGGCACATCTGTTTGTTCTTACACCTTCTTATGACTGTTCTATCTTTGAGCAACTTAATCACTAATTTTAATCATAATTAATATGAAACTATTGTTAGGTGGTCATAAAATTAATTTCTACTCAAGTGAATTGATATTCAGATTGTTGATTTGCTCAGCTACCATTTGGGGCATTAGTGTGTGTTTAGGAATTTTAGTTTGTTTTCTCATTTTTAATAAGACTTTTAAAAAATCTGTTTTTTCCTCTGCCTTCTTTTTTTGCAGTTACCTAAATGCATCCCCTTACTCCCTGGTCATTGGCATTTAGAGCTCTTATTACATGATGATACTGGGCTAGTGCAGATTGAGGGTGGCTTGGTTTAGTTCTTGGTTGTGAAGCTACACGAGCGTTCTCTCTCATCAGGCAGGGCCTTCTTGCAGGGGTGAGAGAACCTCATGCTAATGCCAGCTTCAGGCACTAAGCCTGACGCAGAGTCCCACTTGCTTCCTGGGAGTTGAGCTTTCTCTACCCCTGCCATCTTTGGACACAAGAGTCAACAAACCTGCAACTTCAGTCCTGCTGATGTGTTCAACTTTTTCTCTATAGAAATATATTGATGCATCTTTCTTTTACTTTCTTTCCTTCTTCTTTTCCTTCTTTTCTTTTTATGCATTTTTCTTAAATAATAACAATATAATTTTTGTATGATTTGGAGGCAAAGGGAAATATGAACTCTGTATCATCTGGAATGAAAGTAAAAATTTACTTCTTAAAAGTGATTGCCCATATTTCTAAAATGCCTACATGCTCCTTGTGGTTGGAATCACATGCAGTATTGAAGCACCACTGTATCTCAGTATTTCTCCTGTTAGACTTTCTTTTGCATGTAAATATTAAGATATGGAATATACCTTTTGAGGAACATACATTTATTCCTTTATCAACAGATATTTGTACAGTGCCAGGCCCTGTTCAGGTGACAGAAATAAAGTGGTGAATGAAACAAAGTTCCTGCTCTTAGGGAGCTTACATTCCTAAAGAGGGATAAGTGAAAGTCACTCAGTTGTATCCAACTCTTTGCGACCCCATGGACGCATGGGGTCACATGGTGTCGACCCCATGGATGCATTGTATAGTCCATGGGATTCTCCAGGCCAGAATACTGGAGTGGGTAGCCTTTCCCTTCTCCAGGGGATCTTCCCAACCCAGGGATTGAACCCTGCTCTCCCACGTTGCAGGCTAATTCTTTACCAGCTGAGCCACAAGGAAGCTCAAGGAGAGGGGTAAGTAATATGCAAATAGGTAAAAGTGAAATATTGGGCTTCCCAGGTGGCTCAGTGGCAAAGAAACTGCCTGCCAATGCAGGAGACCCAGGTTCGCTCCCTGGGTCGGGAAGATGCCCTGGAGAAGGAAATGACAGCTACTCCAGTATTCTTGCCTGGGAAATCCCATGGTCAGAGGAGCCTGGTGGGCTACACTCCACGGGGTCACAAAGGAGCTGGACACAACTTAGCAACCAAGCAGCAACTAAAAGTAAACTATTACAGGTCCTGTTAACATAGCATGGAGTCAGAGACATCCCCAAACCCAGAAAGAAGCAAGTGTCAGATGCAGACAGAATTCAGAACAATGCCCTCTCATTCTGGCACGCTACTGTTCTTAGAGAGCATGGTTTCAGTGATCACTAAGCCGTCTTTACATGTATAAGAATCCCTTACAAATTGATAAGGAAGATGGCCCAAAGATATTACCTAATCATATATTCTCAAGAGAAAATAAAATTTAAAATAAGTATGTGAAAAAGATGTTGAATCCAACTGAAAAGTGAAAGTGTTAGTCACTCAGTCGTGTTTGAGACTTTTGAGACCCCATGGTCTCCAGCCCGCCACACCCCTCTGTCCATGGAATTCTCCGGGCAAGAATACTGGAGTGGGATGCCATTCCCTTCTCCAAGGGATCTTCCCGACCTAGGAATTGAACCCATGTCTCCTGCATTGCAGGTGGATTCTTTACCATCTAAGCCATCAGGGAGGAACCTAACTAGTCATTCACAAAATAGCAGCAATGAGATTCTATTTCTTATTGCTCATGCCCATCAATTTGACAGAGTCTTATGAAGAGAATAGTTGACTCTGATTAGGGTTTCCTGAAATAGTTTTTTGAGGTGATGGTTATTTTTAAAATATGTAGTTTTAAAAATTAGAAGGAAAAGGTTAGCAATGATATCTCTGATTTTTATTTCTTTGTTTTTGATTTCATTTTCTAATTTCTCTAAAGTATTGATTTTCTAGCCAGAGAAACATATTGTACAACCATTAGATTAAGTTTTGAAGGTACATGTTAAGTGACACTTTTCTTTGACATTGGCGTATAGGTGTTCCCTCTGGCACATGTGTGCAATGACACAAATAAGATGACTTTAATTAACCCCCAAGGAGTGAAGCTCAATATCTACAAGCAAAAAGTGGAACAGGCAATTAAGTCCTATGAAAAGTGAGTATTACCCCTGGCTACTCTTTAATGAATGTGGAATTTGTTTTTGCTTTTCTCTTGTTTTAGCTTAAATTTTTCATCTAGGGCAGCTATTTAACAATAGTGAAGTTGCTCAGTCGTGTCCGACTCTTTGCGACCCCATGGACTGTAGCCTTCCAGACTTCTCCCTCCATGGGATTATCCAGGCAAGAATACTGGAGTGGGTTGCCATTTCCTTCTCCAGGGGATCTTCCTGACTCAGGGATCGAACCCAGGTCTCCTGCATTGCAGGCAGATGCTTTAAACCTCTGAGCTACCAGGGAAGCCCATTTAACAATAGTCCATGAGAAATATTAACAGCAGCCCCAGCTAACAGATGGGCTTCCTCTATGCCTGCACTGCATTAAGTGCATTACCTGAATGTGCCCAACAGGCTTTTCAAGAAACCGTCTTCCCTTTCCAAACTCTGTAGACATCTCGGGTTTCCATAAACTCTTTTTTCTTTTTTTACAGATTTTTAAAGATTTTCTTTTGGTGTGGACCATTTTTTTAAGTCTTTGTTGAATTTGTTACAACACTGTTTCTATTTTTTATGTTTTGGCTTTTTGGCCACAAGGGATATGGGACCTCAGCTCCCGGATCAGGGATCGAACCCCAGCCCCCTGCCTCGGGAGGTGCAGTTTTAACCACTGGACTGACAGGGAAGTCCCTCCATGAACTCTTAAAGCTTTGTTTTTAGCCGAGTGAACTGGACCATTTTAGCATTTAACTTTCTGTAAAGTGACTAATAAGACACCACAATAATGATATAATTTACTTAAACAATTTTTAAATCAAAAGCAAGATGATGACCAGGTTGACTACAGTGAAAACTGTACCCTTAAATAGTCACTGTGTTCATGCTGAGTTAGGGGGCCTCTCTTCACAAGGGCAGATAACCCAGGATTTGGCAGGCAACTGCCAGGCTGGAGGAGATCCAGGTGGGAAAGAAACCCAGGGTCCTTGAATCCCAGCCCCTTCCTGGGGCCTGGCTCCTTCAGACCTGACCTGGGAGCTCATCTCAGAGTGGAGATTATGGCTCTGTGGCTAGAATCTCATCCTCTCCCAGCTCTCTAATCACCTCCCCACCCTGCCCTGTAGCATTTAATTACTCCTTGTGCACACTCTTAATTAAACTTTGAGCTACCCAGCTCCTCCAGGCAAGTTCTTATTCTTGGTTCTGGAAGCTGTGCAATTGGGTTTTCATTCACTACCATGTGGTTGAGGAAAATCAAAGTAAGCAAAAGTGAACAGGGCTCAGGCCAGCCTTACTGATCTACTGTCATTTTTTAGTGTGTCTAGTGTGTGTTCAAAAAAGTATTGGTTTGGTCCCAAAGTTTGGATTTTTCCATTACATGTTACAGAAATACCCAAATAGACTTTTTTGACCAACTAAATAGAAGATCTGACTTCTTGCCACTTGGAGTGCACAACCCAGCCCAGAGACTGGCCTTTCTGCACTAGGCCCATCTCAGGCGTCTCCAAATCTGCTTACACTTGACCTTCTTCTGCTACCCTCACCTAAGAACTGAGGCTGTGTTGCATGGGCTCCTTCTGTTGCCTCAGGGCTTTTCTGAGTCTTTGTGGGCCCTTCATTTCCCTCCAGGGCAGGCTGAAATCACCCAAGGGTCACCCTCCCTGCTGGGCCAGAGACTTTGCTCTGTCTGGTCCTCTTCTCTGCCTCTTCCTCTGCACCAGGCAGGCCTTCCCTTGCCTCCAAGCCACTCTCCTGCCCACCCACCCAGCTGTCCTCTCTCGTCCCTTCTTGCCTCAGCACCAGTGGCCACCCCCTACCAGAGGCCCTTCCCCAGCGACTCTCCAGCGGCCTCTCTGACTGTGGTGCTTGGGAGTACTCCCAGCTCCAACACAAGCCTGCCTCTCCCCTGCGAGGATGTCAGCCCCCCAAGGGCAGACTCTGGGCTGCTGGCTTTCCCCGTCATCTCCTCTTCCTAGCAGGTGTCACTATATATATTTTGACTGTTGGAATTTAGTTTGAATTTGATCTAATTCAGGTTTAATTATTGAAATTCATCTAGTTCAGTTATATAAAATATAATGATATCATTTATATTGTAATTTAATTTGCTTGACTCATTCAAATATTTGAGTCCTGTGACTACCTGGTCTGTGAAAGCCTGCTACAGGCCACAAGCTGGGGCTTTGAGGTCAGACAGCTCAGGGGTTTCATTCTTGGCTCTGACAGTTGCTTGACAGGTCATGTGACACTTGTGAGCTTCAGATTCCTTATTTGCAAAGATCTGGTTCACAGGGCGGTTTGAAGGTTATGTAAATTATATACATAAAGAGCGACTAATGTTAATTACTTCCCTCTTTCATTCCCTGAATCTGCTGACACTAAAATAACCATAAATACACGGGATGGAAGAGTCAAATAGTTCTTTCCACTGAGATGATCCTTTCCTGAGAATTTCCAGAAGGACAGAGACCCTCCATTCCCAGGCAGAAGAGAGTCCTTCATTCATGGCAAAACCAAAATACAGACCTAGTAGTGCTCTGTCCCAGTTCTTACTTCCAATAATGAATCTAGAAAAGCCTTTCATACCCTCAGAGGAATATTATACCATATTGTTATTAAAATAATAAAATAGTAAATATTATTAGCATTAACTTTAATATGATTAATATTGATTGAATGTGTATTATTTGGTATCATTAATTTGATGTTTATTTTAAATGAATTATTTATTTAATATTGTTTTTAATAATATTAACATTCATATTATATAGAACAAAGCTTCTGATCTTTTGTGTTTAATAGTATTTGTTTGCTGGTATAAATGTCAATTGCCTTTTCCATCTTGCCCCGTCTTTCTAAAGCTATGCAGACTATGAAAAGTAGTTAGTGAAACTTATTTATCCCCATCTCATCCCCAATGAAACATTTCTAAGGAGTTTCCCACCACAGGTAAGCCAGATATAACTCTAAGCGTATGGTTGGGGATGACCAAGTAAGTTGGAAGCTCACAGTCCTTTGGTCAAAGTAGTTACACACACTTGCTATTTTGGTCACACCTAATTCCCAGGTATAGGAGTCCTTGTGTTTTAGTATTTTAAGAATTGCAGGAGCAGTTTTGACTTTGTGTGTCTGCACATAAGCTCTGAGGATATCAGTGCTGGCTAAATTCTCAGGTGATTTTTCTGCAGCTGTGTTCATGGTGAACCTGAGATCAAGTTTGACTCCTAAAAACAGAGGAAGATTGTGGTTTATCAAACCCCAGTATCCTGGACGGCCCACATCCCACACTTTTAAAGGCTTTCCTGTGGCTGCCTTCCACACCAGTGGAGCCAGGATTCATATACTCTCCACTGCCCTCAATTCATGCCTGCTTGCTTTTTCTGTGTGCTTTGAAATAGCTCAGTGAAGATGGCAAATGGAGGAATAATAGGGGTTATGAAAATACCCTCATAGGAAAATATTTTCTGAAGAAATAAATTAAAATTAGAGACGGGGGACTTCCCTGGCAGTCCAGTGGTTAGGACTTCTCACTTCCAATGCAGGGGTTGCGGACTCAATGCCTGGTGGGGGACTAAAATCCCACCTGCATGCAGCATGGCCAAAATAGTAATAAATAAAAACACTAACCTTTGAACACTTAGTACATGACAGGCACTGTGGTAAGCTTTTTTTTTTTTCATTTAAAAAATAAAATTAGAGACATGTCATAGCTAATTGGACCCACATTCACCAACCATTCCTGAATTTCTAAGTCTCCCTCTTCTTCAGAACCTGGAAGGAATGAGCCTTAGTTATTTCTGATCACTTTATACATACTGCTCATTTAATCCCCTCAATGCCAGGAGTAAGTGGTGTTATCCTTGTCTTATTGGTAAGAAAGCAGTTTTCAAAAGTTATGTAACAGGGATTTCCCTGGTGGTCCAGTGGTTATGAATCTGCCTTGCAATGCAGGGGTTGCAGGTTCGATCCCAGGTTGGGGAACTAAGATCCCACATGCCACGGAGTAACTAAGCCTGAGTGCTTTAGTGCCAGCTACTGAGCCTTTCATGCCACAACTAGAGAGTTCAAGTGCTGCAAATAAAGCCTGACACAGACAAATAAATGAATATTTTTTAAGTTATGTAATAGGATCACACAGCAGTAAAGCAGAGCCTCTGAGATCTGAACCCAGACCAGTGTCTCTGCCAAGCCCTGTCTACACTCCCAGCCTCTCTCTTCCATTGCCTCCACTTTCAAGGTTTACATTTTTAAATATTTTAAATAGTTTTTTATTTTCCATAAATGCACACAAGCTTTAGAAGCCCTCGTCATTGTTTAATCAACCACATAATTAAAGAAAATTGGGACTTCCCTGATCGTCCAGTGGCTAAGACTCCACACTCCCAATGCAGGCAGCCCAGGTTCGATCCCTCAGGGAACTAGATCCCACAATCCGCAACCAAAAAAGATCCTGCATGCCACAATGAAGATTAAAGATCCTATTATGTGCTTAGTCGCTCAATTGTGTCCGACTCTTTGCAACCCCAGGCTCCTCTGTCCATGGGAATTCTCCAGGCAAGAATACTGACTGGAGTGGGTTGCCATTTCCTTCTCCAGAGGATCTTCCCAACTCAGGGATTGGACCCAGGTCTCCCTCATTGCAGAAGAGTTCTTTACTATCTGAGCCACCAGGAAAGCCCTGGCGTGCCGCAACTAAGACCCAGGGCAGCCAAATAAATTTAAAAAAAATTTTTTAAAGAAAGCCAATTTCTTGTGACCCTATGGACTGTAGCCCACCAGGTTCCCCTGTCCTTGGCATTTTCCAGGCAAGAATCCCTAAGTGGGTTGCCATTCCCTACTGGGATCTTCCTGACCCAGGGGTCAAAACCGGCCTCCTGCCCTGCAGGCAGGTTCCTTACGGCCTGAGCCACCAGGGAAGCCCTTCTGAAGAGGCCACAAAGAACCAAAAGTATCCAAGGAGACGGGGCAGAGCAGAGCTGGCTTGTTCCTGCTTCCTGGCTCTTTCTGTCACTTACAGAGTGTTTACCTGTGTCAGACACAGTTCTGTGTACGATGCATACACTTGCTTATTAAATCTGCACTGCAGCACTGGGAGGGAGCTACTGTTATTATCCACATTCTACAGAAAAGTTGGCTACTGGCCCAAAGCCTACTGGATAATAAGAGGGGAACACTGAGCTTTGGGCCCAGTGGCTCCAGAGTCTGTGCTTTTCACCACCACACTAGACCCCCTTTCCATGACCTCCTCAAGCTCATGATGGATGATCAGGGCAAGATAACACCACCCAAAGTATGCTCCCAGAGCCCTGTGCCACAGACACTGGGCCCAAGGATTAGAAGCGTGCCTCCTGGGGAGTGGCAGTATTCTCCCTGTCCATCTTATTGAGACTTTTCTGTTTCATGGGACACCAGCTCACAACCCATGGAGCCAGTGTTCTGTGCCTGGTGCTCCAGGAAACCTGGTTTAGGTGATGATTTAGCAGTAACAAAACAGGGCTGGAAACTCTGAAAAAGCACCGCTGATTAGTAACAAGAAAAGGAGCTATAACTACCCAATTGAAAGCACTGGCTCCAACTTCCTCCTTTCCAGAATCTTTCTGGAAAGATTGCCAGAATCTTTCTAACATGTTCAGTGAGCTTAGTCTCAGCCCCAGCTCTCCATGCTGGATGAGCAAGGTGCTTCATCATTCTCCCCCCTCAGCAGCCACATTTGGAAAATAAGGAGGTCAGACTGGTTGATCTCTAACGTGTATCCCAGTTCTCTTATTTATGACCCTATTAACCCTTTTTTGTTCTGCAAATCCAGACAGAAAAATGTCCTCAGAAGGCAGGCTAAGGGCACACTTGTATTTTTCCTTAAGATGAAAATAAGATATTTAAAAATATCTTCATGCAGAGTTAATGAGGACCAGTTTGTTTGCTGCCTTTTCTCAGCCTGGGTTTTACCTAATGGAGCTGAGAACTATGCCCTCCTTTCACATTTAGTGTGATTGCCACAAAGTCATAAAGCTTCTGCAGTGATGCCGAAGGAGGGAGACCCTCACATCCAATCTCCGAGCAAGTGGCAATGGTGTGGTCCTACGGTGGTGCGTGGCTTGGGCTCTCCCTGCCTGGGGTCAGTCTTTTCTTCTGAAGTAAAGTATTGCTATTAAATAATTATTGTTGATTTTTTTAAAACAGGCGCTTGAATAAAATTGTTTGGCGAGCATTATCTCCAGAGGAAAAAAAAAAGTAAGCCAGTTCCTTTTCATCTTTAAAATTGCTCTTTAATTTTGGTGAAATTCATATAACCTACAGTTAACAGTTTCTTTTAACTGTTTTTAAATGTGCTACTCAGTAATACTTAAGTTATTCACAGTTAGTTCACAAAATTGTAAAGATTGTAATAGTAAAATTAAAAAAAAATTTTTTTTAATGTTGCGCAAGCCACATGTTCCTTTAGTTTCAAAACTTCTCTATCATCTCAGAAAATACCTTGTACCTGTTAAGTACCCCTTCCCCATTCCTCTCTCCCACTTCAGTAACTTCCAGTCTGCTTTCTGGGCTTCCCTGATGGCTCAGATGGTAAAGAATCTGCCTGCAGTGCAAGAGACCTGGGTTCGATCCCTGGGTTGGGAAGATCCCCTGGAGAATGGCAACCCAGTGCAGGATTCCCGCCTGTAGAATTCCATGGACAGAAAAGCCTAGCAGGCTATAGTGAGTTTTGAAAGTCTCCCAACTTTGTTCTTCTGTTTCAAAACTGTTCTGGTTATTTGTGGCCCCTTGAAGTTCAATGTGAATTTGAGGATTGGCTTTTAAGAAAATTATTTTAAGTCTTTGTCTGCCAAATCCAGTATCTGAACTTTATGTGTCTGTTGCTTTTTTCTCTTGTGAATGGGCTGTATGCATCCATGTTTCTTGGTATTCTTTGTAATTTTTTGTTGAGAACTGAACATTTTGGACATTGTAACAGTAACTCAGGAAATCAGATTCTCTACCCTCCCCAGAAATTGCTGTTGTTGCTTGATGAAGGCTGCAGTTGTCTGTTCAATGCCTTCCACGCTATTTTGCAGACTGTATTCTTTATCATGTGTGTTCACTAAAGTATTGTTTTGTTATCCCTGTGGTCAGTCAGTGACCTGACAGAGATTTCCCTACATGTCAGCCTCTCTGTGCATCAAGCATTCTTCTGAATGCTATGCAAGTATTCAACTACATTCTTGAGTTCCAAAATAGTTAATTCTATCAAATAGTTGTTTTGGTGAAAAGACCCGTTCCTTGATTTTTCCACTCCACTGTCTTTCATGACGTCATCTAAAGCATGATGTTGAGTAAGTTATGACACCTTTACTATGTTACAGTGCTTGTGCTTCTGCTCAGTTCTCCAGTCATGTCCGACTCTTTGAAATCCCATGGACCTTAGCCTGCTAGGCTCCTCTGTCCACAGGATTTTCCTGGCAAGAATACTGGAGTGGGTTGCCTTGCCCTTCTCCAAGGGGTCTTCCCAACTCAGGGACTGAACCTGTGTCTCCTGCATTGCAGGCAGATTATTTACCTCTGAGCCACTGGGGAAGTCCTGTATTGAGGTAGTTTCCTCCTAATCCTAGTTTATTGAGTGTTTTCATTTTTAATCATGAAAGAGTGTTGAATTCATCATAATTTTGCTGTATCCATTGAGATGATCAAGTCATTTTTTTCCTTCATTCTGTTACTGTGATTTATTATATTGATTGATTTTTACATATTGCATTCTAGAAATAAGTCTTATTTTTTAATGTGTTGTTGAATTCTGTTTGCTAGTATTGAATCAATGTTCAAAAGCAATATTGGGCTGTAGTTTTCTCATCTTGTAGTATCTTTGTCTGGCTTTGGTATCAGGGTGATGCTGGCATCATAGAATGAGTTTCAACATGTTCCCTCCTCTTCAATATTTGAAATTATTTGAGGAGGATTGGTGTTAATTCTTCTTTAAATGTTTGGTAGTTTTCTCCATGGTAGCCATATAGTACTGAGCTCATATTTGTTGGAAATTGTTTGCTGATTCAATCTCCTTACGAGTTACAAATCTGTTCAGATTTTTTATTTCTTTCTGATTCAGTCTTAGTTGGTTATATTTTTATAGAAATTTGTCCATTTCTTCTAGGTTATCCACTTTGTTGGTGTATAATAGATCATGGTAGTCTTTTATAAAATATCTTTCTTATTTCTCTGATAACAGTTGTAATGTTCCCTCTTTCCTTTCTGATTCCAGTTATTTGAGTTTTCTCCTTTTTCTTCTTCATCTAGCTAATAAGTATTTGTCAGTTTTGCTGCTCTTTCCAGAAACTAACTCTTAGTTTCATAGATTTTTTTCCTACTGTTCTATTTCACTTATTTCTGCTCTCATCTTTATTATTTCTTTCCTTCTGCTAACTTTGAGTTTATTCTTCATTTTCCCAGTTCCTTGAAGTGTAAAGTTAAGTTGTTGATTTGAGATATTTTCTCTTTTTTAATGTAAGTATTTAGCAATATAGATTTCCCTCTTAGGACTGCTTTTGCTATATCTTAGACATTTTAATATGTTGTATTCTTATTTTATGGGCTTCCCTGGTGGCTCAGACGGTAAAGTGTCTGCCTGCAATACAGGAGACCTGGGTTCAATCCCTGGATTGGGAAGATCCCCTGGAGAAGGAAAAGGCATATCCACTCCAGCACTCTTGCCTGGAAAATCCCACGGACGGAGGAGCCTGATAGGCCAACAGTCCATGGGGTCACAAAGAGTCGGACGCGACTGAGTGACCACCTCACTTCACTTCATTCTTATTTTAAAATATCTCAAGATAGTTTACAGTCTCCCTTATGATTTCTTCTTTGGCCCATTGGCTGTTTAAGAGCGTATTATTTAATTTCCACATATTTGATTTCTAGTTTTATTACACTGTGATTGGAGAATATATTTTATATGATTTAATCTTAAAACTTTTAGGACTTGTGCTTTTACATGTGGTTTATCCTGAAGAGAATGTTCCATGTGCACTTAGGAAGAATACATATTCTGCTATTGGTTGGTAGTGTGTTCTATGTATGTCTGTTTGGTCTAATTAATCTATCATGTTTTTCAAGTCCTCTGTTTCTTTGTTGGTCTTCTGTTTGGTGGTTGTATCCATTATTGAAAATGGAAATTGAAATCTTCTGTTACAGTGTTTCAGTTTCTCCCTTCAATTCTATTAATGTTTGCTTCTATATTTGGGAGCTGTGAAATTAGGTGCATATTTGTGACTGTCATATCTTCCTTGTGGATGGACCCTTTTTACCATTATATAATGTCCTTCTTATATGCAAAGTCAAGTGGGCCTTAGGAAGCATCACTACGAACAAAACCAGTGGAGGTGATGAAATTCCAGTTAAGCGACTTCAAATCCTGAAAGATGATACTGTGAAAGTGCTGCACTCAATATGCCAGCAAATTTGGAAAACTCAGCGGTGGCCACAGGACTGGAAAAGGTTAGTTTTCACTCCAATCTCAAAGAAAGGCAATGCCAAAGAATGTGTAAACTACCACACAATTGCACTCATCTCACACGCTAGTAAAGTAATGCTCAAAATTCTCCAACCCAGCCTTCAACAGTAGTGAACCATGAACTTCCAGATGTTCAAGCTGGATTTAGAAAAGGCGGAGGAACCAGAGATCAAATTGTCAACATCCAGTGGATCATTGAAAAAGAGAGAGAGTTCCAGAAAACATCAAATTCTGCTTTATTGAC
The DNA here is from genome assembly GCF_023699985.2 of Odocoileus virginianus. Classification (NCBI taxonomy): domain Eukaryota; kingdom Metazoa; phylum Chordata; class Mammalia; order Artiodactyla; family Cervidae; genus Odocoileus; species Odocoileus virginianus. The sequence goes on from NC_069675.1 coordinate 3,574,015, forward strand.
TATGCCAAAACCTTTGACCATATGGATCACAACAAAGTGTGGAAAATTTTTAAAGAGATGGGAATACCAGACCTCCTGAGCTGCCTCCTGAAAAATCTGTATGCAGGTCAGGAAGCAACAATTAGAACTGGACATGGAACAACAGACTGGTTCCAAATCAGGAAAGGAGTACATCAAAGCTGTATATTGTCACCCTGCTTATTTAACTTATATGCAGAATACATCATGTGAAATGCCAGGCCAAATGAAGCACAGTTGGAATCAAGATTGCTGGGAGAAATACCAATAACCTCAGATATGCAGATGATACCACCCTTGTATTAGAAAGTGAAGAAGAACTAAAGAACCTCTTCATGAAATTGAAAGAGGAGAGTGGAAAGGTGGCTTAAAACTCAACATTCAGAAAACTAAGATCATGGCATCTGGTCCCATCACCTCATGGGAAATAGATGGGAGACAGTGGAAACAGTGAGAGACTTTATTTTGGGGGGCTCCAAAATCACTGTAGATGGTGACTGCAGCCATGAAATTAAAAGACGCTTACTCCTTGGAAGAAAAGCTATGATCAGCCTAGACAGCATATTAAAAAGCAGCCATTATTTTGCCTACAAAGGTCTGTCTAGTCAAAGCTATGGTTTTTCCGGTAGTCATGTATGGATGTGAGAGTTGGACCATAAAGAAAGTTGAGCACCAAAGAACTGATGCTTTTAAACTGTGGTATTGGAGAAGATTCTTGAGAGTCCCTTGGACTGCAAGGAGATCAAACCAGTCCATCCTAAAGGAAATCAGTCCTGAATATTCATTGGAAGGACTGATGCTGAAACTGAAACTGAAACTTTGGCCACCTGATGGGAAGAACTGACTCACTGGAAAAGACCCTGATGCTGGGAAAGAGGAGCATGATGGTGGGAGGAGAAGGGGATGACAGAAGATGAGATGGTTGGGTGGCATCACTGACTCGATGGAGATAAGTCTGAGTGAGCTCCGTGAGTTGGTGATGGACAGGGAAGCCTGGCATGCTGCAGTAGTCCATGCTCAGTCAAACATGACTGAGCAACTGAACTGAATGTCCTTCTTTGTCTCTTGTAACAATTTATGACTTAAAATAGTCATAATTTTCTGATTTTTTTTTCTGATTTACTAAGTCACCTTTTGAAGCTCTCTAGTGAATTTTTCAGTTATTGTATTCCTCAGATACAGAATTTCTGTTTGATTCTTTTTATAGTTTCTGTGTCTTTGTTGATATTCTTAATATGTTCATTCATCATTTTCCTGATTCCATTTAGTTGTCTATATTCTCTTGGAGCTCAATGAGCATTTTTAAGACAGCTATTTTCAATTCCATCAGGTAATTCATAGCTTTTTTCTTTAGTGTAGATTTCTGGAGATTTATTTTATTCCTTTGATTAGGCCATTCTTCTCTGTTTCTCTTTATTCCTTAGTACTTTTAGGCAAGATCTGGACATTTGAAAAGGCAGACACTTGTCCCAGTCTTTATAGATGACTTCTTATAGGGGAAGACCTTCACCAATCATTCTGACTAGAGATTCTGGGAACCTCTCACAACTTTTCTGGGGGTAATTCTTCTCTAGGAGTGGTGGTGGAGGTGGTGTGTATGTGTAATTTCCCAGTTGAAGAGGTTTGCCCCAGTCTTTTCTCAGGAGCTGGTGATCTTTTTCTCCCCCTGGTGTCTTTCTCTGGTACTGCAGTATCTCTGGTGCTGTAACCAGCCATGCAACTTGCCTTTGCTCTCCCCTGCCAGTAACCTGCCATGCAAAGTATGCTGCCATTTTTATTGGCACTCTTAGTCAAGTGAGACAAAAGCCAGTCTCTTAAGCAGCCCCACAGAAGGCCAAAATGTTGCATACATGTTCCACTCTTCTCTTTCGGAGAAGCCTGGACTTCATTTCCTCTGAGTTGCTCGGCAGGTGCCAAGAAAGGGGAGGGACTAGGCCAGGCAAAGTGCAGCGGACGCTCCTAATACGCACTCAGTGCCCCCTCTTCTCGGCTTTGAACTCCCGGGGAGCTGGTACCTTTTAACTGGCTTCTTGGGATTCTCACAAAGGCAGTTTGTCCACATATTATTGTCAGCATTTCTGTGGGGGAATGAGGCCTGGGGTTTCTCATTTTACCATTTTCCTGAGATCACTGCCATTTAGATTTTTAATAAGAATTTTTGCCGTCTTCTGGAGACAAGTTTGTCTGTGGATTGGGTCCTGTGATTGTACTGGGCCTACAGTGTGCTCTTCCAACACACAGCATCTTAAAAAAAATGGAAAAACGTGACACCTTCAGCAATAAGAGAATGATAATTATGAAATGTTCTTCTCCCCATATCTCCCTCAGTCAATCTATCCATCGCCCTCTCTTTACCCCCTTCCATGAATATCTGACTCAGAAGTAACTGCGACTGGAAATAGGATTTAGGACTTGGGCCCTCCACACCGCAGTAGCTTCCCCTGGAATCGTGCAGCCTGTTCATCAGCTGATAGAAAGTTTGGCTTCTGTTCTTTGTGAACCAAATCAGTGAAGCCAGAAAGTATAGGCCTATTTAGGCTTACAAGAGGACAGGAGATAAAGGTAGCTAAAATGAGCTAATAGAAGAATTATTGCACTGAGACAAATATTTGGGTTTAGTGTTTGCTTTGTTTTCCAGAGTCACTGCTAGGCATAGCTGTGTGAAATCTCTTTGAAACTTGCTTTTGATTCTGCCAAATGTTAGACCTAAGGAGAAAGGAATAGGTTCCAAACATGCTGAAAAAAAATTGTTGAAGAAAAAAAAAACTCGTGTAATAAAGTTCTAAAAAATCAATCAAATTAAATAATGGGGAAAAAGGCCTCCCATGACTCAGATGATTATTTCTAACTTGTGCAAACTACCAACGCCCCGATGGACAAGAAGGCGTGGCTGCAATTCTGTCGACACCTGACATCTGCTCCGACAGATGTTTCTCAGGGGAGGGTTGGCTGAAAAACCATCTTTCCATATGTTTTCTGTTATGATCACATTATGTTTATCTTTCTTCTTCCTTCTCTAGGTTAGATGCAAACAAACCAATGCAGTACTTAGAAAACAAGGCAGCTTTGAACGAGGCATTAGAAAGGTTGAACTGGCCCATTTCGTTGAAGGAGTTGTCCATGCTGGAGAATGAAATCCTAGCTGGGAAAATGTACATACAGCAGGCCATGGAGCTCCAAGAGGCTGTCAAGAAGGAGAATTATGTAAGCAAAGCACTCGAAGAGGTGTGTACCATGGCGGGGTCTGTGTTTGCTCCCTCCCTCCTGCTCCGAGCCCTTGACATCTCTGTGTTGGCCATCCGTCTCCTCCACTTCTCAACACACTGATTTCTAAGAGTTACAGCCAACCCCCTGAAGGTCTCAGGACCTCTTTCAATAGAAAGGAAATGGTCTTTGATTTTACTCTGACCTTATTTTTTAAATAATACATGTTTTAACTGGAAAATAAAACGAAGCAGAAGTATCACATGATTAAAAGCCTGGACTTTGATATGAGCCAGACCAGCATCTGGTCTCAGATCTGCCACCTAATCCCCATGTGATCTTGGCCAGTGACTCTCTTTAAACCTTAGGTTTTGCACATGGTAAAACCTTAGGTTTTTTTTTAATCTGTAAGATAAGAGTATTAATAGTATTAACAGGCTTGTTATGAGAAAATGAACATTTAAAGTAGTTAGTATTTAAAGTCTTTCATAAGTATTAGCAATTATTGTTACTGGTAAAACAGACCTTCTAAAGAGGTTTTATTATCTGGCAGCCTTAATATTTATTACCACTTTGGATCATTTACTCCTTTATTTTTTTTGGTGGCGCTCGGTCTTTGTTACTCCGCATGGGCTTTCTCTGCGGCGAGTGGGGCTCCTGTTGCAGTACGTGGACTTCTCACTGCGGTGGCTTCTCTCGCTGCAGAGCGGCTCCCGGGTGCTCGGGCTTCAGTAGTTGCAGCACATGGGCTTCAGTGGTTCTGGTGACAGTCTTAGTTGCTCTGTGATGTGTGGAGTCTTCCCAGACCAGGGATCGAGACTGTGTCTCCTGCATTGGCAGGCAGACTCCCACCCACTGTACCACCAGGAAGGTCCTGAATCATTTACCTTTTTTAAAAAATAATTTATTTTTTATTGAAGGATAATTGCTTTACAGAATTTTGTTGTTCTCTGTCAAACCTCATCATAAATCAGCCATAGGTATACATATATCCTCTCCCTCCTAAACCCCCCTCCTATATTCCTCCCTGTCCCACCCCTCCAGGTTGACACAGAGACCCTGTTTGAGTTTCCTGAGCCATACAGCAAATTCCCCTTGGCCATCTATTTTGCACATGGTTATATAAGTTTCCATGTTACATCTCACCCTTTCCTCCCCTCTCCCCATGTCCATAAGTCTCTTCTCCTCTGTTTCTCCATTGCTGCCCTGTGAATAAATTCTTCAGTTCCATTTTTCTAGATTCTCTATCTATCCATTAAAATACAATATTTATCTTTCTCTTTCTGACTTACTTCACTCTCTGTAATAGGTTCTAGTTTCATCCACCTCATTAGAACTGACTCAAAGTTGTTCCTTTTTATGGATGAGTAATCTTCCATTGTGTATAGGTGCCACAACTTCTTTATCCATTCATTGGTTGTAAATAGTGCTGCAGTGAACAATGGATACATGTGTCTTTTTCAATTTTGGTTTCCTCAGGGTATATGCCTAGGAGTGGGATTGTTGGGTCATGTGATGGTTTTATTCCTAGTTTTTTAAGGAATCTCCATACTGTCTTCCATAGTGGCTGTATCAATTTACATTCCCACTGACAGTGCAAGAGAATTCCCTTTTCTCCACACCCTCTCCAGCATTTATTGTTTGTAAAGTTTTTGAAGATGGCCATTCTGACTGGTGTGAGGTGATATCTCATTGTAGTTTTGATTTGCATATCTCTAATAATGAGCAATGTTGAGCATCTTTTCATGTGTTTGTTAGCCATCTGTATGTCTTTGGAGAAATGTGTTTAGCTCTTTTCCCCATTTTTTGATTGGGCTGTTTGTTTTTCTGGTATTGAGTTGTATGAGTTGCTTGTATATTTTGTCAATTAATCCTTTGTCAGCTGTTTCATTTGCTATTATTTTCTCCCATTCTGATGGTAGTGTTTTCACCTTATTTATAATTTCCTTTGCTGTGCAAAAGCTTTTAACTTTAATCAGGTCCCACTTGTTTACTTTTGTTTTTATTTCCATTACTCTAGTAGGTGGGTCATAGAACTTGCTTTGATTTATGTAATCAAGTGTTCTGCCTATGTTTTTCTCTAAGAGTTTTATAGTTTCTGGTCTTGCATTTAGGTCTTTAATTCATTGTGAATTTATCTTTGTGTATGGTATTAGGAAGTGTTCTAATTTCATTCTTTTAAATGTAGCTGTCCAGTTTTCCCAGCACCATTTATTGAAGAGGCTGTATGCCCCATTGTATATTCTTGCCTCCTTTGTCAAAAATAAGGTACCCATAGGTGCATGGGTTTATTTCTGGGCTTTCTATCTTGTTCCATTGATCTATATTTCTGTTTTTTGTTCCAGTACCATACTGTCTTGATGACTGTAGCTTTGTAGTATAATCTGAAGTCAGGGAGTTTGTTTCCTCCAGCTCCATTCTTTCTCAAGACTGCTTTGGCTATTCGGGGTCTTTTGTGTTTTCATATGAATTGTGAAATTTTTGTTCTAGTTCTGTGAAAAATGTCATTGGTAATTGGATAGGGATCACATTGACCCTATAGATTGCACTTGGTAGTGTAGTCATTTTCACAATATTGATTCTCCCTACCCAGGAACATGGAATATCTCTCCATCTGTTTATGTCACATTTGATTTCTTTCATTAGTGTCTTATAATTTTCTGTGTACAGTTCTTTTGTCTCCTTAGGTAAGTTTATTCCTAGATATTTCTTTTTGTTGCAATGGTGAATGGGATTTATTCCTTAATTTCTTCCTGTATTTTCATTGTTAGTATATAGAAATGCAAGTGATTTCTGTGTATTGATTTTGTATCCTGCAACTTTGATAAATTCACTGATTAGCTCTAGTAGTTTTCTGATACTATCTTTAGGGTTTTCTATGTACAGTATCGTGTCATCTGCAGACAGTGAGAACTTTACTTCTTCTTTTCTGATCTGAATTCCTTTTATTTCTTTTTCTTGTCTGCTGTAGCTAGGACTTCCAGAACTATGTTGAATAAAAATGGTGAAAGTGAACACCCTCGTCTTGTTCCTGACCTTAGTGGGGATGCTTTCAACTTTTTACCATTGAGAATAATGTTTGCTGTAGGTTTATCATATATGGCCTTTACTATGTTGAGGTAGGTTCCTCCTATGCACATTTTTTGAAGAGTTTTAATCATAAATGGATGCTGAATTTAGTCAAAGGCTTTTTTTTGCATCTATTGAGATTATCATATGGTTTTTATCTTTCAATTTGTTAATGTGGTGTATCACATTGACTGATTTCCATATACTGAAGAATCTTTGCATCCCTGGAATAAACTGAGCTTGATCATGGTGTATGAGCTTTTTGATGTGCTGCTGGATTCTGTTTGCTAAAATTTTGTTGAGGATTTTTGCATCTATGTTCATCAGTGATATTGGCCTGTAGTTTTCTTTTTGTGTGTTGTCTTTGTCTGGTTTTGGCATCAGGGTGATGGGGCCCTCATAGAATGAGTTTGGAAGTGTTCCTTCCTCTGCAATTTTTTGAAAGAGTTTTAGAAGGATAGGCACTAGCTCTTCTCTAAATGTTTGATAGAATTCTCCTGTGAAGCCATGTGGTCCTGGGCTTTTGTTTTCTGAGAGATTTTTGATCACGGCTTCAAATTCAGTGCTTGTAATTGGGTTGTTCATAATTTCTATTTCTTCCTAGTTCAGTCTTAGAAGATTGAACTTTTCTAAAAATCTGTGCATGTCTTCCAGGTTATCCATTTTATTGCCATATAGTTGTTCATAATAGTCTCCTATAATCCTTTGTATTTCTGCATTGTCTGTTGTAACCTCTCCTTTTTCATTTCTGATTTTGTTGATTTGATTCTTCTTTCTTTTTTCCTTGATGAGTTTGGCTAAAGGTTTGTCAATTTTGTTTATTTTCTCAAAGAATCAGCTTTTAGTTTTATTAATCTTCACTATTGTTTCTTTCATTTCTTTTTCATTTATTTCTGCTCCAGTCTTTATGATTTCTTTCCTTCTTCTAATTTTGGAGTTTTTTTGTTCTTCTTTTCTCAGTTGTTTTAGGTGTAAATTAAGTTGTCTATTCGATGTTTTTCTTGTAGGTAGGATTGTATTGCTATAAACTTCCCTCTTAGAACTGCTTTTGCTGCATCCCATAGGTTTTGAGTTGTCATGTTTTCATTGTCATTTGTTTCTAGAAATTTTTTTATTTCCCTTTTGATTTCTTCAGTAACTTGTTGGTTATTTAGAAATGTATTGTTTAATCTCCATGTGTTTGTGTTTCTTAAGTTTTTTTCTTATAAATGATATCTAGCCTCATAGTGTTGTGGTCAGAGAAGATGCTTGACACAATTTCAATTTTCTTAAATTTACTGAGGTTTGATTTGTGATCCAGGATGTGGTCTATCTTGGAGAATGTTCCATGTACACTTGAGAAGAAGGTGTATTCTTCTGCATTTGTATGGAATGTCCTAAAGATATCAATGAGATCCATCTCATCTAATGCATCATTTAAGACTTGTGTTTCCTTATTAATTTTTTGTTAATTAAATTAAAGTATCCTAATTAATTAAAGTCTTCTACTATTATTGTGTTACTGTCAATTTCTCCTTTTATGTCTGTTAGTGTTTGTCGTATGTATTGAGGTCCTCCTATGTTGGATGCATAGATATTTACAGTTATTATGTCTTCCTCTTGGATTGATTCCTTGATCATTGTGTAGTGCCAACAAAGGTTCATCTAGTCAAGGCTATGGTTTTTCCAGTAGTCATGTATGGATGTGAGAGTTGGACTATAAAGAAAGCTGAGTGCTGAAGAATTGATGCTTTTGAACTGTGGTGTTGGAGAGGACTCTTGAGAGTCCCTTGGACTGCAAGGAAATCCAACCAGTCCATCCTAAAGGAGATCAGTCCTGAGTGTTCATTGGAAGAACTGATGTTGAAGCTGAAAACTCCAATACTTTGGCCACCTGATATGAAGAGCTGACTCATTGGAAAAGACCCTGATGCTGGGAAAGATTGAAGGCGGAAGGAGAAGGGGATGACAGAGGATGAGATGGTTGGATGGCATCACCAACTCAATGGACATGTTTGGGTAAACTCCAGGAAGTGGTGATGGACAATTGGTGCATCCATGGGGTTGCAAAAAGTTGAGCATGACTGAGTGACTGGATGGAACTAAACTGAACTGTCCTTCCTTATCTCTTGTAATATTCTTTATATTAAGCTCTATTTTGTCTGATATGAGGATTGCTACTCCAGCTTTCTTTTGCTTCCCATTTGCATGGAATATATTTTTCCATCCTCTCACTTTCAACCTATATGTGTCTTTAGGTCTGAAGTGGGTTTCTTATATATAAGTCAGCATATATATGGGTCTTGTTTTTTTATCCATTCAGCCAGTCTTTGTTTTCTGGTTGGAGCGTTTAATCTATTTGCAGTTAAAGTAGTTATTGATACATACATTCCTATTGCCATTTTCTTAATTGTTGGGGTTGATTTTGTAGATCTTTTTTCTTCTCTTGTATTTCTTGACTATGTAAGTCCCTTTAACACTTGTTGTAAAGCTGGTTTGGTGGTACTGAATTCTCTTAACTTTTCTTAACTTTTGCTTGTCTGAAAAGCTTTTTATTTCTCCATCAATTTTGAATGAGATCCTTGCTGGGTACAGTAATCTTAGTTGTATTTTCCCTTTCAGTATTTTAAATATATTCTGCCATTCCCTTCTGGCCTGCAGAGTTTCTGCTGAAAGATCAGCTGTTAAACATTTGGGGTTTCCCTTGTATGTTACTTGTTGCTTTTCCCTTACTGCTTTTAATATTCTTTCTTTGTGTTTATTCTGTTAGTTTGATTAGTATGTGTCTTGGTGTGTTTCTCCTTGGGTTTATTCTGTATGGGACTCTTTGTGCCTCTTGGACTTGATTGACTATTTCCTTTTCCATGTTGGGGAAATTTTCAGCTATAATCTCTTCAAAAATTTTCTCATGCCCTTTATTTTTCTCTTTTTCTTCTGGAACCCCTATAATTTGAATGTTGGTGCATTTGATGTTGTCCCAGAGGTTATTCTGCTCCTCAGAAATTATTTCCACCATTTTATCTTCCAGCTCACTGATTCATTCTTCTGCTTCAGATATTCTGCTATTGATTCTTTCCAGAGTATTTTTAATTTCAGTAATTGTGTTGTTTGTCTCTGTAGGTTTATTCTTTAATTCTTCTTGGTCTTTGTTAATTGGTTCTTGCATTTTCTCCATTTTGTTTTCAAGATTTTTGATCATCTTTACTATCATTATTCTGAATTCTTTTTCAGGGAATTTGCCTATTTCCTCTTCATTTATTTGGACTTCTGTGTTTCTAGCTTGTTCCTTCATTTGTGTAGTATTTCTCTGTCTTTTCATTATTTTTTTTTACCTTATTGTGTTTGAGGTCTCCTTTTCCCAGGCTTCAGGGTTTGAATTCTTTCTTCCTTTTGGTTTTTGCCCGCCTAAGGTTGGTCCAATGGTTTGTGTAAGCTTCAAAAAGGGTGAGATATGTGCTGAGTTGTGTGTGTGTGTGTGTGTGTGTGTGTGCGCGCGCGCGCGTGTGTGTTTTTCCTCTGATGGGCAAGGCTGCATGAGGTGGTAATCCTTTCTGCTGATGATTGGGTTTGTATTTTTGTTGTTTGTTGTTTAGATGAGGCGTCTTGCACAGGGTGCTACTGGTGGTTGGGTGATGCTGGGTCTTGTACTCAAGTGGTTTCCTTTGTGTGAGTCCTCACTATTTAATACTCCCTAGGAAGGAAAGTTATGACCAACCTAGATAGCATATTAAAAAGCAGAGACATTACTTTGCCAACAGAGGTCCGTCTAGTCAAGGCTATGGTTCCAGTGGTCACGTATGGATGTGAGAGTTGGACTGTGAAGAAAGCTGAGCGCTTTGAAGAACTGATGCTTTTGAACTGTGGTGTTGGAGAAGACTCTTGAGAGTCTCTTGGACTGCAAGGAGATCCAACTAGTCCATCCTGAAGGAGATAAGTCCTGGGTGTTCATTGGAAGGACCGACGCTGAAGCTGAAACTCCAATACTTTGCCCACCTCATGTGAAGAGTTGACTCATTGGAAAAGACCCTGACGCTGGGAGGGATTGGGGGCAGGAGGAGAAGGGGACAACAGAGGATGAGATGGCTGGATGGCATCACCGACTCCATGGACATGAGTTTGAGAAAGCTCCGGGAGTTGGTGATGGACAGGGAAGCCTGGCGTGCTGCAATTCATGGGGTCACAAAGAGTTGGACACGACTGAGCGACTGAACTGAGCTGAACTGAGTGTTCTCAGGTAATCTGGGGTCTTGGAGTCAGTGCTTCCACTCCAAAGACTTGGGGCTTGACCTCTGGTTAGGAACAAAGTTTCCACAAGTGGTTTGTTATGGCATTAAGTGAGCTTAAAACAAATACCCAAAAGTAAGAAACCAAAGATGAACCCCAGACAAATGGCAGTTACAAAATCAGGTAAATAATTATTAAAATAATGGAGTATACACATGTACCCATAAGCGGAGTCAAAACAACTAAAAAAAAGTACAGTAGATTGACCTGGTAAACAAACAAAATAAAAAATTATATTTACCAGTTAAGAACAAAACTAACTAAAGCACAAACTGGAAAACAAAACTAAAGCAAGGTGCCAAGTGGAGAATAAAACTATGAAAACAAAACTAACAAATATGTTGAGAGAAAAAGAAAGAAAGAAAAGAAAGAATAAATATGCAAAGTTAAACAGGTGAATTAAGAAGATTTATATATATTAAAGATTAACTACAAGGGGAAAAGAACAGTAGGAAAGGCAAACAAAGGAATAAATGTAGAAAAAAATATAATAGGTTTAAAAAATTAAAATTATAAAAAAGAGAAAAGAAAAAAAAGAAGAAAGAAAAAGAGAAAAAAAAAGGAAAACTCCATAGCACTGCAAAAACCCAACGTAGAGGCAGAGGTTTATAACAATAAAAAGTATGACTGAATATATACATACATACATACATACATATATATATATATATATGCATATACACGCATAATCAAAGTCAAGAGTCCAACAAAAATAAAGCACAATACATTGACCTGGTGAACAAAGGAAGCCAAAAATTATATCTACCAGTTAAAAGCAAAACAAACTAAAGCACAAATTGGAAAATAAAACTAAAGCAAGGTGCCAATTGAGGAATAAAGCAAGGAAAATAAAACTAACAAATATGTTGAGAGGAAAGGAAAGAAAGAATAGATATGCAAGGTTAAACAGAGGTAGATAAAGAAGATTTATATACATTAAAGATTAAGTGCAAAAAAAAGAATAAAGATTAACTGCAACAGGAAAATAACAGTAGGAAAAGCAAACAAAGGAATAAATGTAGAAAAAAATTAGTTAAAACTTAAAAATGAGAAAAGGAAAAAAACAAGGAAAACTCCACAGAGCTGCAAAAGCCCAATGTAGAGGCAGAGGTTTATAACAACAATAAAAAATGTGACTGAGAAAAAGAGAAAAAAAAAGCTCAAAAGCTTAATTAGATTTCCTAGTGCTAATAAAATTGACAGCTAAAACAAAGGAGGGAAAAGGGAGTGCGGGGCGGGGGGGGAATCCAAAGAATCTACAGAACAAGTCAAAACATAGGAATAATAGATGTTTTTCTTGAGTCACTGCTGTCAGAGTCCTCTCCTTCACTGGGAGTCACAGTCCACCTCCCCTCCCTAGGAGGCCCTCCAACACCGTGCTGATCTCTGGACCTGTTGTGGGGGCAGCTCAGGTTCTAATCTGGTCCTACTCCTGTGTGTTCTTGCCTCCAATGTCGACAGCTGTCAGAACTGGTGCCTGGCAGGCCACAGTCTACAGGGCCGCCAAGAATTGGACACGACCGAAGCAACCCTGCGTGCATAGACGCAAGACTTCTTTTGTCTGTGGCAGCTCTGCCCCAGTGAGAGTTGAGCATGAAGGTGGTGCAGCTGTTTGGCTTGCAGGGACCCTGGGGGCACCAAATGTGCAGGGACATGGACTGCCTCTGCTGCAGGAGTTATGGCCCTATCAGAGTCTATTTTCGAGCCTCTTGTAGCTGGCGATCAGAAGGCTTCTTTGGCCAGTCTTTCTCTGTAGCTCGGCCCAACCAGGCACTTAGAGGGCTTCCTTGCCTGGGGTCCTTCTCTGTTTGGTGCATCAGGCACATGGAGGGGCCCCCCTGGTTGGGGTCCTACTCTGTAGATCGGAGTGTCGGGCACTTAAAGGAGCACCCTGGGTGGGGTCCTATTCTGTAGTTCAGTGGGCACTCTCTGGGCCAGCCTCTCTTGTTCAGCTGCCGCTGCTGGCTGTGTGAGGAGAGAGAGGCTATGGTGATGGCTCCACCCACTATGCGTGACTCAGCAGTATCGCCTTGCTTCCATGGCTGCCCAGCTTTCCTCCACAGGCATTTCCCACCACAGTCTCCTCCCTCACATCCCCTTGATCCGTCTCTCCGCAGTCAACAGCAGCCCTCGCCCTGGGATTGCTCCATAGTCCCTAAACTCCAGCTCCCAGCTGCCGCGCCTTCCAGGGGACCTCGTCCCTGTCAGGAGTATGTAAGGCTGCGGCAAGGACTGTCTGACTCTCATTCCATTTGCTGCTACAGATCAGCTGTTTCCCTCTCAGACTTAAATGTTTCTCCTCTGACTCAGACAGTTGCCCTGGTATGGGGATCAGACCCTTGCTTCAGTTCCCTCACCTATCGAGGGCAGGTCCAGTCTTGCTACCAGTCCTGTTTTTCCCCCTAGTTCCTTCATCATGCCAAGTTTTGTGTGATTCTATATATTCTTTTCCACTGGTCAGGTACTCCTGTCCGCTCTCAGCTGGTGTTCTGCATGCACTTCTGTGTCTGAAGGTGTATTCCTGATGTATCCATGGAGAGAGATGTACTCCATGTCCACCTACTCCTCCACTATCTTTAAATCCTCAAACATTCACTTTTAATTATTTTTCTTCCTTGAATAAATTTTATACATAGAGTCTCCATAATCATTTTATATTCTGCTTTTCAATTTAGCATTGTCTTATATACTTTCTTTGTGTTTTTGCTGAGCCATCAGATTGATATTTTTTATGGTTACATGATATTCCATGCCGTGTGACTACACTCACTGGTTTAACTGTTCACTGAATGTTGGACATTTGGGTTTGTTTGTTTTTTTCAATTTTCCTTTCACATGTTTTGATGCTTCTATTGTGCATATAGTTGAACTATCTTGTTAAGATAAGTTCTTAGGAGTGAGACTCCTGGCCCAAAGAACATAAACACTTGCGGGCTCTAAATACTTGCTGCTTGTATAATAAATATTCTCTTTATGACTGTAGTAGGGTGTGTGTAGACCTGGAATAGTTCATCCGGAATCTTACTGACTTCTATATAATTTTCATATATTCACCATTTGATGACATAAAAAAATATATCCAAGGAATTGACCTTTGAGATTCATCTATTTTTTATTTCAGTTTTTGCTAAATGATACTGACTTTGCCTGGTTTTAAATTCTGTATTTGCTATTCTAGATTGTTGTGTTTTGTTTGCTTATTTTTATTTAATTTTTCCCCTGAAAATGGCTTTTTTTCCCCGTCAGTGTAGAAAGCTATTTCTTTTCTGCAGAATGTAAAAGTTTTATCATATTTTAATTTTTGTTTTTACTTATTCTGTATATATATATATATATATATATGGATTCTTATTGTTGTTTTTATTCAAACAAGGTGACCCCCTCAAAGAGTTGTTCAATCTTTCCTTGGAATGCACTATCTGTTGACCCCAAATGTGTGGCTGTCTATTGGCCTTTCACACCTAGATGTCCCATGGACGCCCAAGAATCAAGAAGACTGAAAATGAATTAACTCCCTCTCCCTGGAGATCTCTTCTTTCATCATGCCTCTTCCTCTCTGTTTGTCCCTTCATTTATTCATTGAAATATTTATGAGTTCCTCTGAGGTGCCAAGCCCTATTCTAAGCACTGGAAGTACTTAAACACAGGGACCAACTCCCACTCTTATTCTAGTTGAGAAAACAGACCATTACGGTCTTAAATGATGGACTTTCCCATGTTGCGCTCTGAAGATGTTACTGCCTAACATCAGAATTTTCAAGCTTTCGATCTCTGGGTTAAGAAGGCCCCGTGAGGAAGAAACTGCAACCCACCCCAGTATTCTTGAGAATATTCTGGGAAAGTCCCTGGACAGAGGGGCCTGAAGGGCTGCAGTCCAAGGGTCGCCAAGAGCCAGACGCAGCTGACTGACTGCACAGCAGCAGCAGCATTCTTTCACCTATACGCTACGTTAAATTTAAAAATGGGAGTGTTGCTAATGTGGTGAAAAGAGGCCTCTTGGGATTCAGAACAAAGTATGGTCTGAATTTGTCTAGATTTGTGGGATTCAAAGGCTCATTGTTCGTGGGATATGAATGAATTGTTCTACTTCTTTATTCTCTTGTCCACAGAGTGGGAAGTAAAGTAATTTCCACAATTTCTTCATTCAAAAATATTTGTTCACTACCTACCGTGGATCAGATTCATGGCACAGATGATCTCAGGCAGTGAATAGCCTATCACATTCTTCTCTCTTTCCTTGGGATCTGCCATGTGAAGCTATACATTGAACACAAAATAGGGGCTTATTAATACCATTGGAGACATAGATTCAGCCCAATGTAGGAGACATACTGTATTAGAACATAATCTCCATGAGAGCTGAGATCTTGTTTGGCCTCACTTACAGCTATATCCATAGCTACATCCACTGAGAATGATGCTTGGCACATGGTGAGTGCTGAAAAGTATTTATTGAAGGAATGAAACCCAGATCCTTATATCAGACTACTACAAATATGACAGTAGAAGCATAGCCATAGAACAACACGAACATGGGGGAAAGTGAACAGTTCTGGCTGGGGAGTTGAGGAGTCTTCACGGAACCGGGTGATTGAATTGGATCCAGAAGGATGTGTAGGGATTTGAGGGTGGGAGTGTGAGAAGTGTTCTGAGTGAGAGAAACAGCTTGTGTGTGAAAAGACGGGTAGAGGGGAAGAACATGGTGTATTCACCAGGGGTGTGGCAGGAGACGAGACAGGGAAGGGGAGGAGGGACCCAGAATATAGGGAACTGAAAATCTCTCCTAGAATCAGGGACTCTACTCTGTAGGAAATGAATACCAGCGAGAGATTTACAGCAAGCGGAAAACATGAACAGATTTTTGTTTTGGAAAGATTATTTTGGCAGCAAGATGAGGCTCAATGTAGGGGGGCAGACCAAAACCAGGTGTAGACTCTGACAGACGTTGATCCTTGAGCCAAGCCAGTACAGTGTGGAGGGTTTAGGTGAGACAGGCATGAGTTGGTGGAAAGTGAATGTGTGGAGTGAGCCAGAGGGCAAAGTTGAGAACACCTACAAACTTCCCATCTTGGACAGCTGAGAGACAGAGGCACTGTTACCCACCACATCCATATCACCTCTGCTTCTTGAGGAGACAGCCCTTCTGAACACCCTGTCATTCTCTCACCCCTTACCACATTTTTGTTTTCTTCACAGCACATTTCATCACCTAATGATATGTATGTATTTTTTCATGATCTGCATCCTCCACTAGAATAAGAGTGGGACTTGGTTCATTGTGTTCTAGGTATTTCTAGTATTGCTGGAGTATTGCATGACACCTTGTTCAGTTCAGTTCAGTTCAGTCACTCAGTCGTGTCCGACTCTGCGACCCCATGAATCGCAGCACGCCAGGCCTCCCTGTCCATCACCAACTCCCGGAGCTTACTCAAACTCATGTCCATCGAGTCAGTGATGCCATCCAGTAATCTTGTCCTCTGTCGTCCCCTTCTCCTCCTGCCCCCAATCCCTCCCAGCATCAGGGTCTTTTCCAATAAGTCAACTCTTCGCATGAGATGGCCAAAATACTGGAGTTTCAGCTTCAGCGTCAGTCCTTCCAATGAACACCCAGGACTGATCTCCTTTAGGATGGACTCGTTGGATCTCCTTGCAGTCCAAGGGACTCTCAAGAGTCTTCTCCAACACCACACTTCAAAAGCATCAATTCTTCGGCGCTCAGTTTTCTTCACAGTCCAACTCTCACATCCATACATGACCACTGGAAAAACCATAACCTTGACCAGATGGACCTTTGTTGGCAAAGTAATGTCTCTGCTTTTTAATATGCTGTCTAGGTTGGTCATAACTTTCCTTCCAAGGAGTAAGCTCCTTTTAATTTCATGACTGCAATTTTACCACCTGCAGTGATTTTGGAGCCACCCAAAATAAAGTCTGACACTGTTTCCACTGTTTCCCCATCTATTTCTCATGAAGTGATGGGACCAGATGCCATGATCTTAGTTTTCTGAATGTTGAGCTTTAAGCCAACTTTTTCTCTCTCCTCTTTCACTTTTCATCAACAGGTTTTTTAGTTCCTCTTCACTTTCTGCCATAAGGGTGGTGTCATCTGCATATCTGAGGTTATTGATATTTCTCCCAGCAATCTTGATTCCAGCTTGTGCTTCTTCCAGCCCAGCGTTTCTCATGATGTACTCTGCATAGAAGTTAAATAAGCAGGGTGACAATATACAGCCTTGACGTGCTCCTTTTCCTATTTGGAACCAGTCTGTTGGTCCATGTCCTGTTCTAACTGTTGCTTCCTGACCTGCATATAGGTTTCTCAAGAGGCAGGTCAGGTGGTCTGGTATGCCCATCTCTTTCAGAATTTTCCACAATTTATTGTGATCTACACAGTCAAAGGCTTTGGCATAGTCAATAAAGCAGAAATAGATGTTTTTCTGGAACTCTCTTGCTTTTTTGATGATCCAATGGATGTTGGCAATTTGATCTCTGGTTCCTCTGCCTTTTCTAAAACCAGCTTGAACACCTGGAAGTTCATAGTTCACGTATTGTTGAAGCCTGGCTTGGAGAATTTTGAGCATTACTTTACTAGCATGTGAGACGAGTGCAATTGTGCGGTAGTTTGAGCATTTTTTGGCATTGCCTTTTTTTGGGATTGGAATGAAAACTGACCTTTTCCAGTCCTGTGGCCACTGCTGAGTTTTCCAAATTTGCTGGCATATTGAGTGCAGCACGTTCACAGCATCATCTTTCAGGATTTGAAATAGCTCAACTAGAATTCCATCACCTCCACTAGCTTTGTTCGTAGTGATGCTTTCTAGGGCCCACTTGATTTCACATTCCAGGATGTCTGGCTCTAGGTGAGCGATCACACTGTCATGATTATCTGGGTCGTGAAGATCTTTTTTGTACAATTCTTCTGTGTATTCTTGCCACCTCTTCTTAATATCTTCTACTTCTGTTAGGTCCATACCATTTCTGTCCTTTATTGAACTCATCTTCGCATGAAATGTTCCCTTGGTATCTCTAATTTTCTTGAAGAGATCTTAGTCTTTCCCATTCTGTTGTTTTCTTCCATTTCTTGGCATTGATCACTGAGGAAGGCTTTCTTATCTCTCCTGGCTATTCTTTGGAACTCTGCATTCAAATGGGAATATCTTTCCTTTTCTCCTTGTAAGCACTCCCAAATATTTGAATGAATAAATGAATGGAAGAACCGAAGGAAGAGGTACCATGAGAGGAAAGGAAAGGAAACTCACTTTAGGTCCTCTTGTTTCTTGGATGTCCCCAGGGCATCTGGGTGAAAAAGGCCAGTAGGCAGCCACATGTTTGGAGTTTAGGAGAAAAGTCTGAGTCAAGGAGATGGATTTGAAGGGTCTTTGTGGTAATGAGAAAGGGAGACTGTAGAGGGGCCAATACAGGACAGCTAGAGAAGCAGAAGCTCCAGGTCGGCAGCCATGATGCCGGAGCCTAAGGAGGAGAGGTGGCAAGAGCCCTGGGCCTGGGTCAGAAAGACCTGAACTCAAGTCCAGCGCTGCCACATCCCAGTTGAGGGCCTTCCTTAGGCTTCCTTTGCCAAGGTCCCTCATCCTTGTGTGAGAAAAATTATAGTGGCCACCTGCAAGATGGTTATGAGACAGCTCACATAATATGCTCAGGACAGTGTGCAACATTAAATGTTCAGCAGGAAATGCTCTCTCAACACACATTGTCCTTCATTGCTATTTTTATGATTAATGAATTACTGAGGAGTTTTGAAATAATCATACAGGATGATATCTGAAAGCCATTTGACTTTCAAGATGGATATCAGTAATGATCCTAGCCAGAACAGTTTTGGTGGCATTTTGGGAGTGGAAGCCAGTTTGCAGAAGGTGGAGGAGTGGATAGAAGTTGAGAAAATAAATATAGGAAGTGAAGACTTTAGTTTCAAGATCTTCATAGAAAGGAAAGGAGAAAAAGATGGCAGGAACTTGATGTGGGAGCCACAGCGAGAGAAGAAATTGAATTCATGTAATGGTATTGGTGGGTCCACTGCTACCCTCTTTCTTGGTCAAGGATTAAAGATATCCTTTCACTGCCCTGTCACTTTATCAGGTGACCAAAGCCTCCACTGTCTGTTCAGGGCAGCACCCAAGTGCCCAGGGCAATTGTCCATAGGTAAGGAACGGGTGGGAGAGGTTCATACTTGGCAGCTGATCCACAGAGTTTCTTCCACTCTGAGCGTGGCCCTCTGCAGTGGAAAATTTTCGGTATAATTTTCTTAAGATGATGCTTCTCCTTACTGTATGTGATGTATTGTGTGATATTTTTACTTCATTTCTATCTGAATTAATTTCATGACCCACTAACAGGTGTCAACCCTTCTGTGTGAAAAAATGGTTGGGATCAAAGCTCAGGATTGCAAGACTTTTTGAGATCCTGCAGTGAAAAGTCCATCACATATGCAGTCATCTTTATTGATTCAGATATAACTAGAGTCTCATTTTAAATTCTAATAGCAAAGGCCTAAGATTTTGATCAATGGTTGTAATTGGGAGAGGAAGAAGCCTTCTGGTTTTCGTTAAGATCCCCTAGAGTTTATTGATAACACAGCAAAAGGTGGTTAAAGTTGGTTGGCATGAGATGCAGTCAGAAACGCCCATGTGTGTTCAGAAGGGAGTGGTCACTGTATTTGATCCAGTCGAGAGTGCATCATAGAGCCTGAGGGTCTGTGGCTCTCAGGTACTTTCCCCTGCCGTATGTTGGCACCCAGAGTAGACGCCACATTGGTTCCTGAGCTTGGGACAACTTCATGATTTTTCTGTTGGTCAGGATTAATGGTGGAGAGAAGTGGTTATACATGCCAGTGTCTGGCTAGATTGCACCCTGCTTTTCCGCTCAGACTTTCCCTGGCAGTTCTTTGCAAGATCAGATGTAGGGTGTGAATCATTATTTCACCTGCTCTGCCCAGCACATTATACTGGGCACATCCCATGCTTAATTGTTCTCCCTGTTTCTATAATCCACTCATTCTGTGGCATCCTTGGAGATAGGTGCTTGGATTACTGACTACATAATGGAAGGAGAGGTCTTAACTTGTTGGTCCTTTAATGGACCAGAACCTCGTGGTCCAGAGTCGATGATAAGAAAGTAAGAGAGAGAAAGAGGCTGATATCCCCTGGTTTACGCAGAAAGCCAATAGAGTCCTGTTCTTAGGGCTCGCGCTGCTGCATGTAGGCACCAGGCACCCTCTCGAGTGGGTGAAGGCACAGTGCGCCTTCTCGAGAGGGTCTTAGAAGCCCGGGCAAGAAAGTGAGCTCAGCGGGCCTCCGCGCTCCAAGGAATTAGCCAGAAATAGAGAGAGAGAAAGGCAGAAAGAAAGACACGGAGACCCAAGCTCTGATGGAGCAAACGTGTTTTAATCAACAAGGTGTGGGCATATATAAGGTAGTTATTCTCAGCAAAGATAAAGCTTAAAATTCCAGATTTACAAAACATAATGCGATCCCTATCAAAGAGAGAGTTGCAATCACCTTTTACCATATGGTTCATAAAAAGGAAGAGGATACTTATGATCGTAATGAGAAATGCCTGGATTCCTCAGCCCCGGGAAAGGTGTGCCTCTTCTCTTAATTCCTGAATATTCAGGAATTAATAAGGGCCAGAGGGTTCCTGACAGATCCAAAACAGCACACAGGAAGCCTCTTGTTAAATGCTTCCTGACATTAATTTTGAACTTTTATTTTATTTTTTTAATGAAAAAATATCTTCCTGGTATTTATTTTATTTTTGGCCACACTGCATGGCATGTGGGATCTTAGTTCCCCAACCAGAGACGAGACTCATGCCCCTTGCATTGGAAGCACAGAGTCTTAACCACTGTACCACCAGGGAAGTCCCTTAATTCTGAACTTTTAAAATTCCACTGGAAAGCTCCCTTCACCAGCACTGCTCTTGTTGCTGTGATTGAAGAGTTCAACAACATTAGCCCATCCTGAGCCCTCAGGGCTGCAGGACAATGGAAAGCACCAAGGGCATCCAAGATATTACTAACCTCCCCGAGTTCTCCCTGGGAGCCTGGTGTAGGGCAGCCCCAGTCATAACCTTGGCTGCCTTGAAACACATGGTGGTGGAAAATCTTGTTAAGCTATAAGCATCTGTGAGCAGCCTGAATAGAGACCTTTGAAATGAACTGACCCAGGTGGCCGCACGTGGTTACTATTCCAAGTTGTGACCAGCAGGGAATCTGGAGTCTTTGGCTTTGAGAAATAGCTAGTTAAGTGCTCCATTCCATGGAAAATTGTCCAGAAGAAAGAGAGCATTAGGAAAATGCACCACAGATGGGAGGATGTGGGTGAGACTGGCTGAGAAGGGAATGGGAGAATGAAGTGATGAAAAGAAACCACTTGAATTTGAAAACATCATATTGGATTGTGACTTTGACATTATACAAGGGAACAGTAGTCCGGGAGACTTAGAAATTTCTTTGAGTTGTATAAAATGAAGTCAGAATAAGTAGAGTCATTTGTCATGTTTTCTCCCAAACAGTAATTGAACCAGTTGTCTGTCATTCCTGCCTCATAACCCATCTTTATATAGCTCTCAATATTCCCTCTTTAAAGGGAGGCATCACACCTTAACCCTTTATGACTAGCCAGCCTCTCTCATTCCACGAGTGAAAACTGTAGTCTCTTCTGATGATACTTGAGTCTGATAGGAGGACTGACTTCCTGGAGACTGTGACATAGTCACAGTGTGTGTGCAGGCAGGGAATTAGCAAGTCTGGATCGTGCATCTGCGATGCTATCACACAAAGAACGACACATGCACATTTAGGTGGTAAGTGAACATCTGGAAACCAGACCCACGATGGGCTCCTGTGAGATGATGATGGTAGGACACCTGGCCAGCGTGAGGCTGAAATCCCAGAGAGAGTGAGGCGCCAGGATGTGACGGGCAAGGATGCCAAAAAGAAGATGCTGCCCATGTCATGATAGTGCCATGGTTAGCTGGAGAGTTTAGGAGAGGATACTGCTCAAGAAGACCAGTCAATGGAGGAAATTCAAATAAAGGAAGAAAAACTCCCACCAACTCTAAATAGTATCCAGAATGGTTTCTGTCTAGTACCCTGATGTTCTGGAGTAGAAAGAGGGGTATCAGCTCCAGGAACAAAAATCAACACCTTGATTCTTTTTATTCTAAAGCTGAAGGCAATCCTCTTGGCTAGAGATTTCAGCTGGGTAGACCCCAGCACTCCCCTGCCACAAGGCTCATCTTTTTTTATTTTTTAAAATTTTGTTTATTTATTTTTGGCTTTGCTGGATCTTCACTGCTGCTTGAGGGCTTTCTCTAGTTGCAGCAAGTGGGAGCTACTGTTCATGGCAGTTCGTGGACTTATCACTGCAGTTGTTTCTCTTGTTGCAGAGCATGGATTCTTGGGGCACTCAGGCTTCAGTAGTTGCAGCACATGGGCTTAGTAGTTGGGACTCATGGTCTTAGTTGCCCTGCAGGAAGTGGACTCTTCCCAGACCAGGGATCAAACCCAGGTCCCCTGCATTGATTGGCAGGCAGATTCTCCACCACTGGACCACCCGGGAAGTTTTCATCCTTTTTTCATTGGCATAAATTCTACCC
Organism: Odocoileus virginianus; assembly: GCF_023699985.2. Classification (NCBI taxonomy): domain Eukaryota; kingdom Metazoa; phylum Chordata; class Mammalia; order Artiodactyla; family Cervidae; genus Odocoileus; species Odocoileus virginianus. Next base: position 3,596,185 of record NC_069675.1, read on the forward strand.
TAAACAGGTTTGGGTGTGGTCATTGACTTCACTGGCTGGAGAAGGAAAATTGAGTGCAGAGGGCTTATAAGGAAGGTCCAAGCAGGAAACAGAATCTCATTCAGTCACTTCAAGTGAAGAAACATTAATGAAGGAACTGTTTGCAGAGGGGGAGGCAGGTCAAGGCAGCTAAAAGGGGATTTCACCCCAGCACTGGCAAAGCAGGAAGTTGTCAGCACCTCTGGACTTCAGCAGTGGAGGGAAATAGTGGTACTGGAGCCTGCAAGAGTGCAGTCCACTAGTCGGTGGGGGGCGGGGCGGGGGTGGGTATCTGTAGAGAGACAAAAGACTGGGAGAGAAGTTGGAACCAATGCCCCAGCCCTTCTCTCCCTGCTGCCCTCTGACCTCCCACCTCCCACTGGCTCAGCCTATCAGAAAGTAAGTCAATAAGAGAAATCGGGTCATGTTGTCCTTGGAGGGGTCAGCCTTCTGGAACATGGGGGCAAGGCAGGGCAGAGAATGGACATAGGGGCAGATGGGTGGACCAGAGTAAGCAGAACAGAGATTCTTTTGAAAAGCTTTCTTAAAGACCCAGCATTTCTATTTACACCATCACCTCATTTGAGATATTTCTGTACAACCTCAGCAGTCAGCTGGTGGTGGTCCACACTCCAGGCAGTGGCACAGTGGTGGCTCTAGTATGTGCATCTCTGGAGTACCTGCCTGTGGAAGTACAGACCTCAGAAGGCTGCAGTAATTTTCAGGTTTAAATACTTAAAACCTTTTCAAGTTTTCCTCTCTTTGATTCTTCCCTAAAAGAGCAACGAGGGAATATTCCCCAAGAAGATGTTACAAGTGTGCTTTCAAGCTACAGAAATAATTTGATTCAGCATCTAATGCATATTTATTAGGTTCCTTTGCCACTACCCTGGTGGCTCAGATGGTAAAGAATGCAGGAAACCTGCATTCGATCCCTGGGTCAGGAAGATCCCCTGGAGAAGGGAATGGCAACCTACTCCAGTGTTCTTGCCTGGAGAATTCCATGAACAGAGGAGCCTGGGAGGCTGCAGTCCATGGGGTGGCAAAAAGTCAGACACTACTGAGAGACTTACACACTTTTGCTACTACCAAAAAAAAAAAAAAGAAAGAAACACCCGAAAAAATTTCACCCTTCCACAAAAGCCCTTTGAGTTGCTATGGATTGAGATTTGATTGGAGACTTTACTATCAGAGTGGTTAAGTCTCCCTAGTCCAGTGCTGCTGTGTGCGGGACTGAAGGCCATTCAGGGCTTCATCCTATCATTGTTTCCTATGCTTCATAAGCAGCTGCTTACCCAGCTCAAGGAACCACACCAGGATGAGGGTAAGGCCAGGCCGCCCCTAGAGAGGGGATTAGAAACTGCACAGAAATTTGCGGACATGTATTGCTCATGTGTTTTCTAACGTTATGAAATTCCCTGAGGAGGAGGGGAACAAAGCTCCGTGAAAGCACTTGCCTCCCCTGCTTTGGATTTGAAAGTACAGCCAAGTGCCAGAGAACAGACCACAGTCCTGTACTGGCAGCCTGGCAGGCCACAGGCCTTGGGACAGAAAGAGTCAGCCACGACATAACTTCTGAAATGGGACAGTAATTCTCTGCATGTTCTCCTGGTTGTAGCTTCCCTCTTAAGCCTTGGGCTCACAGATGGACTCCTCAGTGTCCCCAGGAGTCCAGCACCGACCTGCTGTGCTTGAGAAATCTTGCAAGAAGACTTAGCTTCCTTTTAAAATAGAAGGAGCTGGGACAGGAAGTTCCACTTAGAGCTTCACTTCTTTGGCTTTACAGTTTGCCTCCTGCTTAAATGCAAATTTCCTAGAAAGGAAAACACTCCAACTCTTTTCAACGTTCTACCATGGGTAGAAGAAATGAAGAAGGAAATGGCAACCTCTTGCCTGGGAAATCCCATGGACAGAGGAGCCTGGTGGGCTATAGTCCATGGGTTTGCAAAGAATCTGACACAACTTAGTGACTAAACACCAACGACAGCAAGCATGGTTCGGCCACTCCCATTCTGCTGCCTCGAGGGACTGAGCAGGAGTTTGCCACCCCTGGTTTACATCTTCCTCTAAGGTCTTTTTCTCATTTTCTCTCCAGAACCCATTTCTAAAAGAAATGCAGATCTTGGCTACTCTTGTGGTGGAGCAAAGCCCTCTACATATAAATGAGAGGAGAGAGAGTAGGTCAGAAAATGCTCCAGGCTGGCCTTGTTCTCACTAGGTTTCAAAAGAGTGTCCAAATGTTCTGGTCTCATAATTAGGTACTCTATAGAGAGGAAAGGTCAGAACATCCCTGGCCCTACATGTAGTATCTTGATCACAGCAGCCAGACTTTACTTGGCTTTAAGGACAAAATATGGCCAGAGAAGCATGTTGGACCTGCTGCTAGTACTGTTTAGGGGTTGTTTGCAGCAGAGTTCAATGATTTGAGGCAGGAAAAAATACAATGATTTTACAAGATTTTGAGCCAAAGACTAGTTCTAGTTACAACGTAGAAGTATGTTCTGTACCTGATGTGAAAACATGCTGTTTGTTAAGTGGAAAATTCTAAAGCATCAAACATTTAGTGACCTCCACCCCACCAATGCAAACCTGAGAACATGACCTTGAAACTAAATAATGAAACAAAAGGAGGGTATTGCATCTTGGATCCTGTATCTATTGATGCATCACTTGATAATTGAATCTGGCAAAAGAGTGAATTGGAGTCTCTGAATTTTGGAAACAAGGCAGAATCAAAGTGCCCAGAGAACAGCATCCCTAACTGCCAGCATCACTGCCCATCTGACTTCCTCACTAAAACTGGCCTACAGATAGGTTGGCTTATTTATTTAGTGCTGGCATGTCTCGTTCTCTCATTCTCCATCCCCTGTGACTCTCGTCCTCCGTAGATTTCTTTTTCAAGCCCAAGAGCATGCTTGTATTGTGCATATGATTAGTTGACTTATGGCAGAAAGGAGCAGGTCAGGGAACATCCTCTAGTGGGGGCTGTGTCTCTAAAGTCTTTGGTGAGTCTTTGGTAGTCCAGTGGCTAAGACTGCATGCTCCCAATGCAGAGGACCTGGATTTGACCCCTGATCAGGGAACTAGATCACACATAGAGCAACTAAAGATCCCATGTGCTGCAACTAAGACTCAGTGCAGCCAAATAAATACTTTTTAAAAAATATGAAGTCTTTGGCAAGATTCAAAAAATAGCAGGATGTCATCTCTCTGGAAAGGTGCCGTCGGCATTGTGGCTGAAGGGATGAGGTATCTAGCTGCCCTGACTGATGTCCTTCCATCCTGAGAGACCAGTACTCTATTTCTGGTGAATGAATCTATATATTAAAGCTGGCCCTCATAGGTCTGTGTTTGCCAAGGCTTCTCTGCTCTATCTGTGCTGTAGCTGAGTTGCCTGTGCAGGGATATGGGAGAATCACCGAGTGTGCAGGGAGAGATTCCTTCCATATAGCTCCATGCTATAGAAACAGCCAGGAGTGAGTTTTTGCCAATAGTAGTAACAGTTGGAAACAAGAGCAGAGTGAATGTGAGTGTACAAAGCACTGTAGTAGTAATGGTCCTTTCAGGTGTACTCAAGGTGTAGGAATGATGTGAAGGAGGGACGATACTTTTTGGCTGTTTAGAAAGGCAGGGTTGGTGGGTTTTTTTTTTTTTTTTTTTTTTTTTTGGCAGTGCCTCACAGCATGTGAGATCTTAGTTCCCTGACCAGGGATTGAACCCAAGCCCCCTGCTTTGAAAGGGTGGAGTCTTAATCACTGGACCACCAAGGAAGTCCCAGAAAGGCAGGTGCTTAGGTAGCATTTTCAGTGTGTTAAAAATGAACACCAGTAGCCCTCTGCATCGCTTCCATTCATTGCTATTACCCTTGCAGGGAAGGTCTTCACAGAGTGAAGACCTTTTTCTGTATTAGATGCATTGGGAAGTGAATGACAACTATAGGAGGGTAAAAAAGAGCTCTCTGATGATTTCGGGCAAATGACTTCACAGATTTGTCCCTGTGGAACTGTAGAGAGCAATCATATTTGTTACCGTCTGGCTAAGAGAAGCTCTCTGGTTGAGAGAATCAATATTTGGAATCTAGAAATAAAAAGAGGCTAGCTAAATAAATTATGTGATTATTATTTCAAATTTTGAAAAGGAGTTTTAGATGAATCTAAGCATAGGTTCTAATAATCCACTGGTCTGTTATACTCATGACATCTAACGGAGAAAAATGGCTTTCTAGAATCAATGTGGAAATTTTTTGTAAATGATAGGTTGTTATTGGTCTGGAGCTGATAAGACTGTCTCATGCCTCAGGGACCAACAGGTCTCCTGGCTGATTGGTCTTTGATATGAACACTGATGGTATGAAGCAGTGTGGCTTTGGAAATTAAACTTATGTAAAGGCGAGGGTATTTAATTTGGCATATTCTGAATTTTTAAGATTCTGAATTCTATCAATAACAAGAATATACTGTACATGGAATCTTCCATCAAGGAACTGACTGTAGGAAACTGTGGTGTGGGCCTCTCTTTGGGTAATTATGATGGAAAACTCTGCTACTCGTGTCACAGTTCTGACCATGACATTTCCCTTATGTTGTAAAAACTACAACCAGGGTATCATGCTTGTGTTCCTGCCCCTGTACGCATGTGACCTGACAGTTTCTCCAGTACTGCAGAAGGTCTTCTAAGGCTGACTCTCCTGGACATTAGAGGACATTAGAGATCATTTATGTCGTCCTCTTATTGTGCACATGCAGAAACTGGAGCCCAGAAATGTTAACACGTTGCCCAGGCTCACACCTGGATAGCACTTGGTCCCATTTCTCCTGTCCCCTGGTCAGGTCCCATCTCTTTGAGACCATTTCAGACTGGCAGTAGGTCATTATGATTGCCCATGGAAAGGAGTGCTTAGATGTGTCCTCTGGTTGAAAGCCCAGGAACAGTCAGATGATATTCACCATCTACCAATGATGTTGGGCCATCCTCTTTGATACACTGACTGCATTTCTAAAAGCAGAAATTCCATGAGAATGGAGGGTCCCAAGCAAAATCCAGCTAGGTGGGAACATCAAAATTGTGTTGGTCATCTTCCATTTTGGTCTGTGGCCACATAAGCTAAAAGCTATGTGAGTCTGAAGACTTGAACACATCCCACAGCCCTGGGCCAGGAAGATCCTCTGGAGAAGGGGAAGGCAACCCACTCCAGTAATCTTGCCTGGAGAATCCCATAGACAGAGGAGCCTGGTGGGCCATGATCCATAGCATTGCAAAGAATTGGACACGACTGAAGCAACTTGGCACTCACACTATGGTTACGACTGCTAATTTAAAGTCTTCATCTGATTATTCCAATGCCCGAGTCATCTCAATTCTGTGGTCTATTGATTGCCTTTTACCTTGAGAATTGATCATGTTTGCTTGCTTTTTTGTATGTTGCATTTTGGATAGTATAATGCATATATATTAAATATTGTGTTTTAAAACTCTAGGTCCTGTTTAAATGCTCTGGAAAAGGTTGACTTTTTTGGTTTCATTTTAACAAAACTTGATTAGATTAGACTGAAAATTCTGCCTCATTGTCTATGTGCAGTGGTTCCCCATATCTGTTCAAGTTTAAAAGCCTGTTCCCCACCAGAGAGTCCTCCAGAGTGAGTATATAGTATGTGCATGTTCTGTAATTCTTCAGTGATGTAATTCTCATCAGAGAATAACAAACTGTCTTGTTCCTGTGATTTTCACTGTCTGCATTGACTTTTTCTATCAACTATTAATGTTTTATTTATTTATTTTTTAGCAACAGAAAATTCAAGGAACTCCAACAAAGAAAAACAAATCAAAAAAATTGGATCCACTCAAAGGCCAGAAGGTTATTGCAAGATGTGATGAAAATGGCTTTTATTTTCCAGGTAGGTAGATATTTTATTTTGTAAAATTCCTTTGTTAAGTAATACGATATCAGGGACCAGAAGTTCTCAAACTGTGCTTTCCCTATCACACTGACACTTCATGAGTTGTACTAGGTATTCCACTTCTAAAATGAAAGGATGATGTTTCTACTCATACTTGTGGAGAAGTAGTCACCAGAAAAACTTATATTAATCTTTCATTTGTTTAGTAAACAAGTTTTTTACTACATATTTACTATATTCCATGTATGTAATATTCCTAAAGTGCTGGTCTACCATAGTAAGCAAACAGAAGAAAATTCTTGTCTTTATGGAGAAAAAGAAAGAAAGACACGGGGACCCATGCTCTGATGGAACAAGGGTGTTTTATTCAACATAGTGTGGGTATATATACTGTCTTACAAGGTAGCTTTTTTCAGCAAAGATAAAGATCAAAAGTCCAGACTTACAAATTATCAAGGAAACATAAGACAATCCATATCAAAGAGAGAGGATTGTAAATAATCATTTTTACTGTATAGTCCATAAAAAGGAAGAGGGTCTTAAATAGTTACTTTTCACCGTATGGAAAAACTAATGAAGGAAATGCGTGCATTCCTCAGCCCTGGGAGTGGTTTGCCACTCCTCTTAATTCCTGAATATTCAGGATTTAATAAGGAACAGAGGATTCATGACAGATCCAAAATAGCACACAGGAAGCCTCCTTCCTGTTAAACGCTTCCTGACAGTCGATGAAGAGCTTATGGGTGAAGTGACATATTAATCAGGACTTTCAAAAGGAGCGATAAGGGACTTTCCTGGTAGTCCGTCAGTTAAGACTGCAGGCTTCCACTGTAGGGGGCATAGATTTGAACCCTGGTCAGGAAGCTAAGATCCCACATAGCGTGTGGCACAGCCAAAAAAATTAAAAAATAAAATTTAAAAATAAATTAATTAAAAGGGGCCATGAGATTATCTGGGGGAGAGAGTTCTAGCAAGGGAAGAGCAGGGCTTCACTAGAAGCCCTGAGAATGGAATGCCTATGACAGCCTCTTCCTTAGAGGAAGAGTCCAATGTGCCTGGGACCTGATGAATTGTAGATGCACCATGAGACACTAACATTGTCAGAGAAGCAGTTGGAGATATGGAGCTAGAATCTGGAGAGGAAATCTGTCCAGAGATAGAGATTTTTGACACGTCAGAACAAAAGTACTCACTGAAATCATGTAAAAAAAAGCCTATGGGGAAAGGGAGCTTAAAGAACCCGGAAGAAGAGGTGCCCATCAAAAACATTATACCTTGAAGTATAGCCAATCCTACTGTCAATCACCAGTTTAAAAAAATTATTTGTTAAACTTAATTAAATCTGCTTTTTAAGTGGGAAAAATACTTAAATAGGAATTTGGGTTTCCAGCAGACATATGTGTAGAACTAACAACTAGGATATTGTATTTGAATTTTTTTTACCCCTTCCAAAAAAGAAGGCCAAACAGAATTTTGAGGAGCACAGGCATGATCTTCATTGGTGACTCCTTTCTGATAATCTTTGTTCAAAGCCTCATAAATGTTTCTAGAGGAAAACAGCTAAGCTGAAGTCAGCTTCAGAGCAATTGGATCAAAGCATCCTTTGCATAAGGCCAGGTCTGTGCAGGAGCAAAGCTGGCTCAGTCTTGCTGCCACCCTTGGGAATCAGGGCAGGGATTTCCATTTGGCTACCTCTGTTCCAAAGAATTGATGCTTTCAAATTGTGGTGCTGGAGAAGACTCTTGAAAGTCCCTTGGACTGCAAGGAGATCAAACCAGTCAATCCTAAAGGAAATCAGTCCTGAATATTTATTGGAAGGATTGATGCTGAAGCTGAAGCTCCAATACTCTGGCCAGCTGATGCAAAGAGCTGACTCATTGGAAAAGACCCTGATGCTGGGAAAGATTGAGGGCAGGAGGAAAAGGGGGTGGCAGAGGACTAGATGGTTGGATAGTATCACCAACTCAGTGAACATGAGTTTAAGCAAACTCCGGGAAGTAGTGAAGAACAGGGAAGCCTGGCGTGCTGCAGTCCATGGGGTCACAAATAGTCGGACACGACTGAGTGACTGAACAGCAACAGCCTCTGCCCCAGGGATGAGTGTGGATTAGCTAGTGGAGGGCAGACTGTGTTGTGCAGAACAGAAGTGGCAAGCTGATAGCCTGGTTCATCCTGATGCTGAAAATCAGGAAGGCGGACACATCTCAGAGCTTTATTTTAATCATTATTTGTAGGAACTGTGTCATCTTTCTTGTTGTTCAGTAAAAAGCAACATTTTATCTCAGGAAATCCTTAATGATGAAAAGTGTGGGTTGCAAGATTTCTGCACTATGCCATCAGAACAAGTTACAACAGAAAAAAAAAAAAAAAGGCTGGGAGTGGGAAACAGAATACTTTCCCAGGTGTAATGATTTAGGACCAGAAAAATCCTAATTTTTTTTTTTTAAATCTGTTTTTGCCTCTACCAGCCAGGTGACTGGCATCACTGAAGTATTCTAAATTTGTTTCCTTCTCTCTCCAAATGGTATTTAAAACAGTGAAAACCCCCATAAGATCATGATGTTGATTAAATTTGATAATGTGCAGCATTTTGAAATTGGAAAGTGTTAATTACCTGTAGAGTTTGTCTATTACTGCCTCTTGGGAGATATAAACGACTCACCTGGGGTCCTCACCTGGGGGTATAGAACACTGCTGGAAGTTTAAAAACTTTAACAGTAGTTTTAAAAGTTTAAGAACAATTCAAAAACACAAAACCAGCACAGTGAGCTACAGAGGAAACCTGAGACTAAAGGCAGAAGAGACTATGATGATTAGATGTATAGGCTGGAAGTCAGTGGAGGTGGGGCCAGTGGAAGGCGCATTTCCAGTTGAGCAGAACAGATGCCTTTTCCAAGAAACAGAATCCCAGCCCAGTTGTGAATATCAGAAGGTTCTTATAGCCAGAGGTAAAAAAATCTGCACTCCAGCCTGAGAAATTCCTGTTTGGAATGAAGATTGAAAACCACCCCTGCTTTCTTTCGCTAAACTAACTGACACATGCTGTCTACTTAGACTGTTTCTTCATTCCTCTGACCTTTGGGCATGGGCAGTGTTTTCACTGAGGGTCTCAACTGGGGGGCACCCCTTTCTCCTCCCACCTGGGTATAGGAGAATCCCCTAACCGAGGTGGGGAAGCTGACTCATACCCAGGAAGATGGGGATCCCTGAGCCTCCAGCAGGAGGAAGACAGAAAGCCATGGAGGTGGTTCTGGTCTAACCTCCAGAGCCAGAGCCCCAAATGGCCCTGAGAGATACCTTCTCACCTCTCTGAGGCTGAGGGCAGAAGGAAACTGCAGCATAAGGGCAGCCCAGAATAGGAAGCCAATCTTGAATCAGGACCTGGAAATGGCAGCGACTCCTTAATGAGGTGGAGAAGGAGTTAGTGCAGAGGCTGAGCCATAACCAGACAGGCCAGCAGCTCTGGGTCCTCCGTCCTGATTTACAGCCATCCAGGTGTCAACACCATGAGGCTGGCTCCACAGTTAATTGGAAAGAAACTGCACTGATTTCTGGAGGTGAACAAAAACCCACGAATGCAGAGATTGAAACAGAAAAGAGCTGGTAGAAACTTAACAAATGTCTAGGTCTAATGATCTAGATCAAGGGCAGGAAGCCTTTTTATGTAAAGAAGCAGCTAATTCATGGTGTAGACTCCATGGCCATGCAGCTGTACAGCTGCTCAACTCAGGCAGACACCTGAAAAACTTACCCCAGTTTTAAGACTGGATTCTACACAGTCCCAAAGGCTAAGAATTTGAGGAAGGTCACACTGGCCAACAAGGTCATCTTGGCAGCTTGGACCCTCACCCCTGCTCTGGTGGCAGTGGTTGGTGGTTGTGGCAGGGGCATACAGATGCTGGGGATATAAGGATTCTTCTCACCTCACAGTAGTTCTTTGTTTTCATAGTAGGAATTCTTTATAAAAAGTAGCGTTTGTTTTCCTAATGAAAAAGGTAGAGTCAATTTATGATAGAAAATGTGTGAATGGTGTGTAACTAGTACTTCAAAAACCAAACCAAACATTTTAGTCCAATAAGAAAATAAATAACCTAAAGCTGGTTTTCTTGTGTGTGGTGGGGAGGGGAGGGCGGTTGTTTTGTTTTTAAGCTTTCCCTTTCTTTGGCTTTTTACAACAAGAAACATGGGGAACTTCCCTGGCAATCCAGTGGTTAAGACTCAGCACCTCCACTGCAGGGGACACGGGTTGGATGCCTGGTGGAGGAACTAAGATCCCATAAGCTTCGCAGTGTGGCCAAAATAAAAGGATTAGATTCTTTATAAATAAATAACTGATACAAGATGCGTGGATTCAAGATGAAAGCCAGCAGCTGTTTCTTTGCCACCTGGAGGGACCTGAGACTTCACTAAGGCTGGCGTGTGAGCTGGAGTGGGGAAGCCAAGGCAGGGCGTTGGAGCCCAGTGTGGGGACGAGCACATTTCTGTCTCAGGATAAGGGGGTCCAAGTGAAGCTGTTACTGCTGGGGAAGTGTCCCTGTCAAAAACCTCTCCCTAATGTTGATAATCCCTTTGCAATGGGAAAATTAATTTCACCTAGGATAAATAACAAAATCCATGAACCTTAACACTGATATATTCTTTTCCTGTTATAATAATCTCCCCATATAACTAAAAGACAAGAAAACTTACTCTTTTTTCCTTCATTTTTTGATTATACATTTTAGGGAAGCCGTGGGGTGTGTAATATCAGATGAGAAGCTGAGGATGGGAATTCATATTGCCTTTCACTTTCTCAATTTAACAATAATGATTTTCTGTCTCTGAGTATATTATAGAAGGAAATATGGCTAAAATAAATAAGATGGTAGGAAGCATCCAGGGAGAGGGTATTTCTAGGATCCGTGTTCCTATCAGGATGGTTTCTGGGAATACTGGTTGAACAAGTTCCCACGTGTTCTCTCAGCTTCCCAGCTCAGCTCCAGACCAGAGCACGGCACTGCTGTCTGAGCTGGTTAACCCTAGCAGGCATCACACAGAACCCAGAGTTATGCGGTGGAGAAATCAAGGGGCTCGCTGATTTCAGCAGGCAAAGTGTTATAACTTAGCAAACCCAAGAGCATGGGGCAAGCCTAAGGGAACAGGCATTGTCTTTATATTTTATTTCAATAATTTGATTTCTTATAGGAGTTGTGAAGAGGTGTGTGAGCCCCACCCATGCACTCGTGGGCTTCAGGTATGGAGACACCAAGGTTGTGCCCATCTCGTTCATCACGCCAGTGGGCGGTGCCATGCCCTGCCCACTGCTACAGGTACCTGCTCCAGCCAGCTGTTCCCCGGCCCCTTTTCACCATTCCTAGAGCTCTGGACAGCAGTGGCTGGTGTTCCTGTGACCTCTTGCCTAGCAATTTCTTTGCTCTTGACCTTTATCTGCCAACGCCTTGTTTAAATAGCTCAGTCCTGCTTGCATTGCCCCTGAGGCCTTTGTTGCTTTACAGACAATAGATGGGTGGTGGGAAGGGAGTTGCTATAACTGCTAGAGCTCTGGAGGCTTTCATTGCAGGAAATTAAAATAACACAGATTGAGTAACAAGAGCAGAGGTAGCACTTGCCTTGACACCGTAGTCAGTTGATGCCAGACCTTGATGCCATAATGCAGTTGCCCCTCAATGTGCATCCCAGGGGGGAGCGGAGCTGCTGTGTTCTCATGTGCTTGTAAGTTCATCAGAGCCATGCTGTGTCTGCCCATTCTCCTGTGTTGGCCTTGTTCCAGCATCAAGGCCAGAGGAGAAGGCCTCTGCAGAGTTCCACTGCTGCTGTTTCTTGAATAGTATGAGCCTGGAGGAAAAGCAGTGAGGGGCACTCAGAGGGCTCACGTGGGTTGTCTATCCCCACATCTCCTGGGCAGACCCAAAGGCACATCAGGGCACTTTCCCCCAACCACGAATCCCCTCCATCTGACTGATGCCCAAAACTCTGTGTCCCTTCACCAGAGTTTGTTTCTCCTGGAAGTTATCTCTCTGTGACTTTTCCCCACAGATTCCAGGTGTGAGATTCAGAGCCACATTAAACAACACGCTCCTTTCCTCTATCCCTGATAGCCCTTCAAACTCATTCTTGTGTCAAAGAGTCCTGGTTCCTTCAACGAGTCATTGTAGGAGTTGGTTTCCAGAGCCCTCGCCACCTTGTTGGCTGTCCCTGAGACCTTTGGCAGGTGAAGCCCTGCTGAATGCGGCTTCCACAGACTGATCACAAAATTCCAGCCAGGGCCCTATGAACCCAGAAAATGCTGGAACTAGTAACTCTTGCCAACTAAGGGAAAAAATGTGTGTTTGAATCCTAGCATCAGCTAGCATCTTGGGGTGTTTCCAAACAAGCTTATTTACTATTGTTTCTAAGATCCATAAGCTGAATATTTGCTCTGAAAGATGTTCTCATCTACAGGTTGGAGATTATGTGTTTGCCAAAATTGTGATCCCCAAAGGATTTGACTTCTATGTTCCCGCCATTGTTATTGCACTTCCAAATCAAGATATGGCTGAAGATAAATTCTACACAGTTTTAAAGTGTAACAACCGGAGAGTAAGTAGACTTTCATTTAGAAAAGCACTTTTTCTTTAGGCAGAAAGTGGCTTCCTTGACCCCTGCCTTTCTTGTGTGCAGTGCCTGGCTCTTTCCTGCCCTAGCTGTATCTATTTCCCCTGCACGTCCAGCTCCTGTGGTTAGAGTTCCGTCCACTGGGCAACTCGAAGTCTGCCCTTGCTAAGGTCACAGTGCTCTTCTAACTCCCCCATCAGATGGTCTCTGGGGCTCTTCTTCCACATTTGGGGACTGGGGAGGCTTGCTCCAGTTCTGGCTTCATCAGGAGCCTCCCCAGTTTCTTACAGCCCCATTCTCTCTCCCTACTGCTCCTCCCTATGTATTTTTCCTAAATGTTTTAGAAAAAATATCAGGTTGCAAATCTGATGAGGTCACTTGCCTCCCTGATGTGCCGCCTGCCCCTGCTCCATCCCTACACACACACACTTCTCTTAAACCTCAAGGAAAAGCCCAGCCCAACCTCAGCCTGACCCCCCTGCCCTGTGAGTTTGACTCCCAGCCATATCGAAGGCTCACTGCTTCCTGAACACAGTGGACTTTCTCAAGCCTCTAGGTTTTTAATCCTTCCTGGATTACCCTCTCCATCTTCTTCCATATAAACTCCTGTCCCCTGAAGACTTTGCCCTGTTTCTGCTGAGGCCCCCAGGTCCCCTTGCACACTCTCCTACCTTCCTCTCACACCAGATCCCTCTCCAGTCTCCCAACTCCTTAAAGGCAGGGCCTGGGTCCTATCCATCTTTGCACCCCTGGTACCGCTGCTGCTAGTGAGCACATTCTTACCATGGTTTTGTAAAGCGCTTGCATAAGTGATGTTTCTAATGGAAATAATGTTGTTTTGATGGCCCATGTAATACACTTGGAAAATGTATTGTCAAACAAATACAATCGTGCTGACTGTATTCAGCACTTTCTATGTGGCATGGGTACAAACCCAAGTGCTTCACACATAGTGAACAGTTGGATGCTGAGAACATAGTGAGGTACATACTCATATTCCCATTTTTATATAAGAAGCCAGAAGTGGAGAAGTGAAGTCACACCCAGGGTGAGTGGTGTTACAGGCATTTGAACCCAGGAAGTCTGGTTTTGTGGCCTGCTCTCTAAATACCTGTGCCCAATTAAACAGAATTAAAATATGTTGTCAATTCTTGACAGTAACTGAGGTATGTCCATCAGGGAAAGGGTCATGGTGAGTGAATTTTAGGATGAAGGAATGAAACTTGGGATGGATGAGTGAAGGCCATCAGAGCCCCCTGGAGCGCTGCATCCAATCTGACAGTTCAAGGGAGAGAGGGAGCCTTCTCATCAATCCAGGAAAACCCCTGAGGGATGATGGGCTATCTGGAGCTGTTTGGATGACAGTGAAGAAGGCTCGAAGTGGGTGGGAAGCATCTCTGCCAGGTGGCCCCACTCTGGGGACTTCTACCAGGCAAGAGAGGAGAAAGCAGGTATAGGGTCATTGGGAGAGATGGCCCTGAATGGGCTCCAGGTGGCCCAGGGTCCCTGAGGGAGGGCCTCAGGAGTTACCCACAGGACAGCAGGGCCATGGGGACTAGATGGCGTGGTCTGGAGGATAGATGCCAAGGGCACTTCTGATAGGGATTCTGGGGGACCCAGCGGCTGACAGTGGGACATTGAGCATCGGGTGGTGGTGATAATTTATAAGTCCAGAAAGGAGATGGCCAAGGCTGAAGTTAAGATGGAAAGAAAGGTAGTTATATGAAATAGTGTGTGTTTGTGCATGCACACACACATCTTAGAGGGGTAAACTTGGCAAATGACCCAGAATGTGGAAAAATGACAGAAAGGATTCAATGATGACTTTTATTCGGCATAAAATCACCAAGTTAGACTCTGCATTCAAACCACTCTCAAGTGTCACCAGAATAGGAAAATGGCTGGTAGCTATTACAATGGGCTGTACTAGAAAAATAAAATCACATCTGAATTGTGGACATTTCTGATTTAAATTGAATGAACTCTTTTGGTATTATTACAGGAATTTTGCCCTCGGAGTGCACTCATTAAGATCAGCCAAAACAAATATGCTCTCTCTTGCTCTCATATTAAGTCACCCCCAATTCAGGAGGATTCAAAAGTGTAAGTGGACCCAACTTCTTACTTTCTGAATTTGATTTATGTCTTTGCACTTTTCGTCTGCTTCTGAGTTGAGATCTATGATCTCTAAATGCTTGTGGAGAAAAGCAAAAAGTGAGGATTTCCTGCTAAAATGCAGGTCTAGGATGATGGTTCCTTCCACACCACACTGTTTATCTGCTGGTTGTTTGCCTATCTGGTTCTAATCTCAAATTCAACATTATGTATTTCACTGACCTTTCAGAAAAGCATTCAATCCTGTTGTGAATCTGAAGGAATTATTTTCCTTTTATTAGTAAGGATTCAAGGCCTTCTAAGATGAAATCTTACTAGAAAGCACAGGTTAGATTAAGTTACACTTGGGACCAATCACCCGTTGCCTCTCCTCATGGGGAGTGAGAGTAAGGTGCAGATCCTGGCTTACCTGTGCCCTGGTAAGTGTGGGTGGGTGGTAGTTGCCTGGGGCAACAGTGGGTGAACACATTTTTATCTGAGGCAGCAGGATCACTAAAAGCTGGAAAGGTGGATTAAAGCAAAATCAGTAAGAAAAGGCTGAGAACTGGAGAGTAGGCAAGAACCCAAGTCCCTGGGACCAACAAGGAGCATCAAAGTTGGAGTCAGAGCCATGACCTTGGAGGTGACCTTGAGCACAGGTTGGGCCATCTTTGGGTGCCAACCTTCCCTGTCCCCATGGCCTCACCTGGGCTTCATAGACAGAAACCACCAGACGTTCTCTCGCTGTGCTGCTTTCCCCAGCTCTGGGCTTGTGGAAGCCTGGATCCCTCCCCCTGACGTCAGAGTCCCTCCTTGTCCTACGCTGATCTGCCCAGCATGTCTGTTGCAGGAAGAGGGACCTCTTCCAGAACCCAAGAGTGGGCTCTTGTCTAACACTTGGGAAATGAATTTTTCGAGGAGACACATGTGCTGACAAAGCAAGAGACTTTATCGGGAAGGGCACCTGGATGGAGAGCAGGAGGGCAAGGGAACCCAGGAGGACTGCTCTGCCATGTGGCTCCCAGTCTCGGTTTTATGGTGACGGGATTCGTTTCCAGGTTGTCTCTGGCCAGTCATTCTGATTCAGGGTCCTTCCTAGTGCTTCACACATCACTCAGCCAAGATGGATTCCAGCCAATAGGATTCTGGGAGATTGGCAGGACATGTGGACTGGAGTCTTCTCTCTCCTTTTGACCTTCCCTGAATTCTTCCAGTTGGTGGTAAGCTTGTTAGTTCCACATTCCTTACCAGGACCTCCTGCTTGAGATAACTCATTCTAGTAGTTACTATGGTGCCTGGCCAGGGCAGGCAGTCTCAGTCAGTAGTTCCCCTAAGAGATCTGTACCCCCACTGTCTGGGGTCCTTGCTCAGTCAGCTACCCTGGCCTCCCTTCACTACCCAGATCTGAAACCACACAACCCAGACTGGAACTTGAACCCACTGTCTTTTAACTGAGACCACACTGCTAGTCTCAGGACTTAATGAAGCTCAGGATCTTGATGTCTCATTGCAGAATTCAGTGAGAGACAAAGTGATAGGTAAGAAGTGGATTTATTTAAAGACAGACATATTCTATAAACAGCTTGCAAATATTTCTCAGCACTGCTGCACATGTGCTACATTAGGTCAGGAGGCTTCCTCCTGCCGTGCTGTCCAGCCATCTCCCCTGAGGGCTGGGCAGAAGAATCTTCCTCACAGGCAAATCTGCTCTTGTCCCTCCCCCACTAAAGCTCCCTCCTCCCTGAAACGCCTCCTCTTAACCTAGCTTAGCTTCTTGTTGACCTGAACGACGCCTACCTACCTGGTCTAACTTTTCCCCTAGCTACTCCCCAACTATCCTCCCAAAAGCCCTCTGCACACTAACCGTACTAAATTTATAAACTTCTAGTTTTTTCCCCATGCTGTGCTTTTTCAAAGCCCTGTGCCTCTGCATAGGCTAAGTATTCCCTCCCTGGAATGCTACTCTTGCCCTTGGCCACCTGGGGAATTCCAACATCAAAGGCAAGCATCCCATCACCCCTGTGTGATGTTCTGGGACTCCAGTCCTCTGTGGTGAGGTGATCCCACTGCCTCCTGTAAACATTTTCATTATGAGAATGTTCCCTTGTGTTGGACCATGTAATTTCATGGTCATCACTCTTACTGGACTTGAGTCTTTGAAAGCAGGGGCTTTCTATCCACTTCTATATCCTGGTTGCCAGGGTCCAGCCTGCAAGATGTACCCAAGGACAATTTGAAGAATGAACAGATGAACAAATACTAGGGGATGCCCAGCAAGACTCCTTTAGGGGCGTGTGTAGTTCCACAGAAAAGCTTTTATTAGGTATGATTGTTGAAAATAGGTGTTACGATCCTTTTTCTAGATGAATATTTCTTTTTTAAATGATAGAACTGTTTTTTGTTCATCTCAAAATCCTCCTCAAACAATTTGATTTCCAAATTATAGTACCTAATAAAGGAATGGGCTTCCTGGTGGCTCAGACGGTAAAGCGTCTAAGATCCCCTGGAGAATGAAATGGCAACACACTCCAGTACTCTTGCCTGGAAAATCCCTGGACAAAGGAGCCTGGTAGGCTATAGTCCATGGCATCGCAAAGAGTTGGACACGACTGAGCGACTTTACATACTTACTTACTTAATAAAGGAATGTGGATACATGGGTCTAGGTGTTGACCATCTTCATTAAACTCAAGATTAACAATCACTATTTTAGAATTAAAATTCAATCCTTTCTATGTTGAGAAAAGCCTTTCATTATTTTCTACCTTAGTACTGCCCCAGGCCTTATTTAAAACTCTCTACTGCTAGTGACCTGCCCCAGCTTCTGGGTCTTTACACAGCAGAAGCATTCATTGACCCTCTTGTCCCCCTTTGTAATTTCCACTATTCTGTTGCTCTGGCTGCCTCTCTGCTAGCAAGAGACAGCTTTTAATTCTCCTAAGCAGAGGTCGTATCCAGCCTGCTAAGTTCAGAGCTTAATCTGTCTCTGTTTCCGTAATTGGAGCTGGCAGGTGTGAGCACACAGAATAAAGGCGTAGGTCTGATGTTATATCTACACTGGAATTTCCTTCCGGTAGGTCCTTTCTCATTAGAAGCTCTTTCTTACCTGTTGTTTGTTTTTTTTTTCCCTAAGATATCTTTACTTTGTATGATTATCATACATTTGGAGTAGATGGTTCTTTTTTAAAAAAAAAAAACTTTTTATTTTGTATCTGTTATAGCCAATTACAATGTTGTGATAGTTTCATGTGAATAGCAAAGGGACTCAGCCATACATACACATGTATCCATTCTCATCCCCAAACTCCCCTCTCATCCCGGCTGCCATGTAACATTGAGCAGAGTTCCCTGTGCTCTACAGAAGGTCCTTGTGACTATCCATTTTACATACAGCATGTGTACATGTCCATCCCAAACCCCTAACTATCCCTTCTTTGAATCCTTCCTCCACCCCTGGCAACCATGATTTCATTCTCTGTCTCTCTCACTCACTTTCTAAATGGACCACCTCCCTTTGGTTGTGCTTTAGCAAATCTTCACACCATTGCACTAAATGAGGCCATTAAAAAAATTATAGTGCTTTCTTCAATGGACTAATTAAAGAAATGAATTGTAGGTTACAACTCCAACAGGACATCACTTGACTAAATTTTGTTTTAAAATATCGAATCCACTATAACCAACCACTTGGGGTTGGTGAGACCAGGGTACATGGCCCCAAACAGCTATGGACCAGAGTGCCAGATATCCAACTTTTCACCCTCTGCCCCTCCTTTTATTCTTCCTTCTTGGGGTCTTCAGTTGGGGCTAACAGAGTATTTTCAGCAAACCCCTCTTCTGGTTCCTCACGAGGGTGTTACATAGTGAAAGGCAGGGAGAACAGTATTTGGAAGGTGAAGAGTTCAACATTGATTGAATATGGCTACAGCTGATACAAATTTTTCATTTTCAGTTCAAAATTTGACACTGAAATTGATTCTTAAAACCTCATAATAAGGTTGGTTTGCAAAATATGTTACCAAGTTCGCTAAATTCCAAGTAACTAGTCCTTAAAGGAGATAGTTTTAGTATCACCGTGTTTGTGAGGCTGTTCCAATTTCCTCTTTTCTTTGCAACCCAATGACTGTGTTCTCTGATGGCACTTCTGAAAGAGGTGTGTCTGGTGGAGGGAAATGATCATTCTTGCCGTGCCTTACCTTCAGGAAAGTCCCTGAGCTTTTTCTATATTTCACAGCATCAGAGATCTCTGTTCTTTGCAAGAATGTCCCCTAACCTGTCTAAGGCTTTCCCCATTTAGAGAACACACATGTAGTTTTTTCTAAGTCCCCAAAGCAAGTGGACCGAAAGGAATGTTCCCCGCTTTTTGGCATCCTCCCTTCTCGCCAGCAGGAGATTCGCATCCTGGGTCTCCCTGCCTCCCCAGGGATCCTGTTCGTATCAGAAGGCTGGGGCTTCTAGCTCCTTCCAGGAAAGTGTGCCTGGTGGGCTTAATGCTCGGACTTCCAGTTTCCTCCAGCGAAAGGACGTGCCCCTACTGGTGTTATTCAACCACCCACAGCTGGGGACCACGTGCTCCTCTGGGCAGGGCAGCTCTGGCAGCTGAATCCATGCTCGTGATGCCATGTAACTGGTAGGAAAACCCTCCCAATAGAGCTGGAATCCATCTTCCCTTCCTTTACTGAAATTTTAAAAATTTATTTATTTTTGACTGCGCTGGGACTGCACTGCCATGCTCAGGTTTTCTCTGGCTGCGGTGTGCAGTCTTACTGTGGCGGCGGCTCCTGCCGCAGAGCTCAGCTCTAGAGCTCAGGCTCTGTAGTTGTCGTGCACGAGCTTAGTTGCCCCGCGACATGTGGGATCTTCCCCTGTCTCCTTCATTGGCAGGCGGATTCTTATCCACTGTGCCACCAGGGGAGTCCCTCCCTTTCTTCCTGACAGAGCACAACTTGGACAGATTGCCTTCAAGCCTCCTCTTTAAGAAAATTTACTGTAGAGGAAGTCTGATTTCTTGAAAAAAATTTAGCAACATTCTAAATGTGATCTCAGGAAAGCCCCAGAGTGAACCATTTATTGTCTCTGTGCTGAGGGAAAATCATTGGGCATCTGAAGTAGGATGTTGGTCATGAGATCCTGGAGGCAAGAGTGTTCTTCCCTTGATGTGGGATTATAACCGTGTGGACTTCAGGATAAGAGTTCTGGAGGGGGGGACCCTCCTCCAAGGGTTCAGATGTGGTTTGTCTGGGTCTGTGGCCAACTCTTAATTCCTGTTACACAAAATACTAGCCTCTCGTTACCATTCTTTGAGCAGTTTAGTAATTTTCCATCAAGCTGTTTGAATTAAGACTGTGCCCCCACAGGCGATGATAATTCCCATGTTGTTGAACACTCCTCCCTTTATCCATGTAGCCTGGCCTCACACTGCGGACTCTGAGATTACCCGAGATGAATCACTTCCCACCATCTCGCCCGGTCACCACTGACTATTTTCCCCTTAAAAAAGGAGCTTGCCTCTGAAACCATTAAGCCTCTGTATGTCATTAGCAGCCTCAGTCCATCCTGGTCAGATCAGGAGCCTCATTTCCAAGGCCTAAAAGATAAGCAGTTCAGCAGTAAGCCTATGACTGAGTGCCCTGCCATATCCGGAGGGGAAAATGCCATTACCTGTCCTCAGAAGACGTGTAGTTCTTGGGACCAGAACACAGAGTCATGCAGATCCATTACCCCTGAGGGCCAGGGGGAGCCATTTGGATGGCAACTGCCTTTTCTTTTTTTTTCAAATTATTTTTTTATTTCAGCTGTGTTGGGTCTTTGTTGCTGCAGGAGGGCTTTCTCCGGTTTCAGTGAGGAGGGGCTGCTCTCCAGTTGCAGTGCTCAGGCTCCTCATTGCAGTAGCTTCTCTTATTACAGAGAACAGGTTCTAGAGCACAGGCTCAGTAGTTGTGGTGTGAAGGCTTAGCTGCCCCGAGGCCCGTGAAATCTTCCCGGACCAGAGATCGAACCCATGTCCTCCACATTGGCTGGCAGACTCTCACCACTGGAACACCAGGAAAACCCAGCAACTGCCTTTTCTTACCAGTTTCTCCACTTTCTGCCCCTTCTGTTGTCAAAACCCCAGGGCCTCCTGATCCTCATCAAACATCTCTTCAGTGCCCACCCCAGAGGTCCCCCTGTTGTTCATTTACTAAGATGGTCTTACTGACAGAGACACACTTAGGGCAGAACAGAATTGAGGCCTCAGGGAACCGGCAAGAATCTGGGCAAGCTGACAATGCCTGGTCAAGGAAACGCATTGGGTTTTAAGCTAAGGAGAGCGTGGACACGACGCTCAGAACTCTTCCGGGAAGTAGAACCAGCTTCTCTGAAGAGCCAGTGAAGATGCAGTGGCTGGCTCCCCAGAAACCCCCTGTAGTGTTGGCCTGTTTGTTGCGTTACTGAATTTAACTCTATGGTGGAAGACGACAGGGCACTAAGCTTAACTCGGTTTGGCTTAGGTTTCCCTGGTGGCTCAAACAGTAAAGAATCCGCCTGCAGTGCAGGAGATGTGCTTCGATCCCTGGGGCAGGAAGATCCTCTGGAGAAAGAAATGGCACCCCACTTCAGTATTCTTGCCTGAAAAATCCCACGGACAGGGGAGCATAGCAGACTACAGTCCAAAACTGTCACAAAGAGTCAGACGCGACTGAGCGACTGAATACACACAGGGCAAAAGAGAACCACCTAGCAGGGTCCTTCTAGATGTGCTGGTGAAGAATGTCCCCTGACTGAAGTGAGGAGATGGCCGCCCTTCCCCTCCCCACAGAACAAAGTGAGGGTGCATGGCAGGGAGTGGATAAGAACTTTCACATCAGATTCGTTTCACACCTACTCTTCTGGCCATCCCATGAGCAGACATTTCCTTGTGGAATATTTTGAACTTGGTCAACATCAGTCATTTTGGAGAGTATGATAAAGTGGCCAAGCAGCATCTGCTTGGTTTATCTAAAGGCTCTTCCTTGATCAAAACCCCAATCCATTTTTATTCTAGTCCTGACAACTTGTGGGCTTGTGTGTGTGTGTGTGTGTGTGTTAGTCACTCAGTCTTGTCTGACTCTTTGCGACCCCATAAACTGTAGCCCAACAGGTTCCTCTGTCCATGGAATTCTCCAGACAAGAATACTGGAGTGGGTAGTCATTCCCTTTTCCAGGGAACCTTTCTGACTGAGGGATCGAACTCAGTTCTCCCACATTGCAATCAGATTCTTATATTGTTTTATTCCTATTCCAAAAGTAATGCATAGTCAATATAATTTAGGAATTAAAAACAAACAAACAAAAAGACTGTAAAAACCATCCTTAGTTCCTCATTTCAAGAGGAATCACCATGTAAAGATATCTGTTTGGGTCCCTGGGAATAAATTCTACTTATTGCCAGAAATAAGTGGAATTTCTGGATTATATAATTCTATTTTTAGTATTTTGAGGAACTGCCACACTGTTTCCCATAGCAGCTGTACCATTCCCATCACAAGGATCCCAATCTCTCCACATCCTTGTCAACAATTGTCACTTCTTGGTTTTGTTTTTTCTTTTTTGGCAATAGCTATCCTAATGGGTATAAAGTGGTCAGGCCAATTTTTTAATTTCTCTTGGAAATTACCTCCTGAGTCCTTGAGCCAGTCTTTGCAAAGTATCACATGTGGTTTGAGATTCAGACCACTGAAGAGAGATTTGATTGATGGAATTTTCTACTTAAAAATAACTAAAAATCTTTTCTCACTCTACTGATTTTTTTCTTGACAATTTCTAAAAGGATCTGAAACAACCATGATCAAAGTTATTCAGCATGAAAGGTGGGTGATCAAGGTGGCAGATACTGATTATAGGAACAAAATAAGGTTGAATACCAGGCAGCTTGTGTCCTTACTTTGCCCTGAAGCCTCTGAAAAAGGCAAGTTCCTGAAATGGTGTATGCCATGAATGGCATGGTTGAGATGGGATCATGGTATTTCCAAGATGCTTTTTTTGAAGGACAACACTTCAGTATAAATAAACTGCCCAATATATTTTATTTTTTTATACCCTTTGGCCAACATCTCCCTGTTTCTCCCACCAACACCCCACACCTTGCCGCCAGACCCTGGCAACCACCATACTATTACCCCTTTCTATGAGTTTGGCTCTTTTTAGATTCACATATGAGTGAGATCACATAGTACTTATCTATCTCTGTCTGACATATTTCAATTAGCATAATGCCCTCAAGAGCCATCCGTGTTGTCACAAGTGGCAAATTGCCTTCTGTCTTATGGCTAAATAGTATCCCATACATGTCACATTTTCTTTATCCATTTATCCACCGGTGGACACCTGGGTTGTTTCCGTATCTTGGTGATTGTAAATAATGCTGCAGTGAACATGGGGATGCAGGTATCTCTTCAAGATACTGATTTCATTTTCTTTGGCTATGTGCCCAGAGGTAGAATTGCTATATCAAAAATGTTCTTCTACTTTTAATTTTTTGAGGAACCTTCATGCTGTTTTCTATAGTGGCACTACCAGTTTACATTCCCACCAGCAGTGCAAAGGGGTTACTTTTTCTCCACATCCTCACCCACACTTGTTATTTCTTAACTTGAACATCTCTGTAGACATAGCAGCCATCAAAACCAGAATAACCCTGATCTCTCCCTCTCTCTCTCTCTCTCTCTCTCTCGCTCTCTCGCTCTCTCTCTCTCCCTTCCCCTCCCCCCCCCCCCCTCTAGGGAATACATGGACACAAAGAACTCTACTCTCCTAGTGTGGCCAATCAAAGAAGTTAACACAGGGGATTTACAAGCTACAAGACAGGAGAACCCTAGAAGGAAGAAAAAGAAAGCCAGCAAGAGGCTACCTCTCCAGGAGGTGGTCTCCTCAGACTCAGATGACGCTTCCCGTGGCAACAGGTCCCGAGACTCCCACACTAAGAGACACCCGAAGCCCAAGCTGGGAGGGGGACATCGTGTCTCCCAGGAACACCCTGAAGTCTCTCTCAAGGATAGTGCATGTGAGATCACACCCCAGTTTCCGGGTCAGTTTAGGCCCCAGCACAGCAAAAACTCAAACACCCTTAAGTAATGCTGACATCACTTCCCCAGAGAATGTCCTCAGCCTGGGGTCTAGCAGTCAACCAGCCGTGCCATCGCTGCCACACCCACACCTGGAAAAGCCCCGCCCTGCCCTCATCAAGCGACCCACAGCTGGGGTCTGAATAGCACCACTGAGAAACCTGAAAGCAGTCTAGCGCCATCCATGTTCGCGAGAACCAGTGTTCCTTCAGGGCTGCTCTCTGCCACCTGACACTGTGGAACTAGCCCCTCTGCTGAGGTAAGGCCGCGCGCCATTCTATCCTCGCCTTCCCTGGCTTGACGAGGGTAGTCATCCTTGCCACCCTCTACCTGGATCTAGTTGAGCCTATTGATCTGACTTTCCTGGGGCATTCTTCATCCTATTATTTCCCCTGTCCTCAAAAACTGATAGAATACCATCTTCCATAGACACACACACCCAGAAGTTTAATCTGACAGATTACCCTCATAGGATTTTCAAGTTTTTTGAAATCTGTAGTTCTAATCTTGAAATTCTGTAGTTCTAATCCAAGCTTGCAATCTCATTTTGCATTGATTATCTCATCATAATCAGAAATTTTATCATTAAATGTTAGGACTAAAATCAAGACCTTGTAACTTGTCTGAGAGTGGTAAAACTGAACATTACCTATTTTGTTGTTGTCTGAAAATTTTTATTGAGCCCTCCCTAATTATTTTTGTCTGAAGTCTGTTGTAGGTACTTCTAATTGAGCGTGGAACCAGAATAAAGACTCTTACATTGGAAACATTTCAAAACTATTGGGCTGTTTGTTACTGTTTTCTTTGAACACATTTTGGCAATGACATACAAGAATATTCACTTCTATTCAATAATTGTTTAGTAAAATTAGCTTCATGAATTTTATTGTTCCCCCTCTCATTCTTAGTGTAGATGTTGGGAAAGGCAGTTCTCCTTGCAGCTTCCTGGAGATGAGTGATGAGAAGGTTGGTTTATTTCTTTTTCTTTTTTTTTGGCTACACTAGGTCTCCACTGAAGCGCCGGCTTCTCTAGTTACAGCACACAAGCTGTCTAGTTGTGGCTTGAGAGCTTAGTTGCCCTGCAGCATTTGGGATCTTAGTTCCCCTACCAAGGATCAAACCTGCATCTCCTGCATTGGAAAGCAGTTTCTTAACCACTGGACCACCAGTGAAGTCTTAGCTTCATTAATATTTAAAATAAAATAGTCTCCCAAATTCTCCTCTCCTAGTCAATAATAGCTCTGGGTCTATATAATAATAGGGTGCATATTATTAATAAGAAAAATATTGGATGCTTTCTCCAAAAAAGATAGGGCAGTGTTGTGATATTCTAAAATCCATAATCTAATTAAAAGTGATGTTTACATTCCTAAAAGCTGGGGGGGTCACCAGGGTTATGATGAAGAATTTCAAGGAGGAATCCAGTTCCAAAAATATGAAAGAAAAAGGGACATTGACTCAGCATCAGGTTAAAATGCTTCAGTAACACATGGAGGAAGGAACTGAGGAGTGAGGAAATGATCTGGAACAAGGCTGGGGAGAGCATCCTATCACTGGGCATCCTGTCACCCAGAACCCCAGCAGGAAGATACTGGAGCAGTCAGCTGGGTTTGGTCTGCACAGCTGAGAACTGATGGGGTAGGAAAGAAGTCATTCACTTGGTCATAGTGATTCTTTCATGCATGTGTGCTTTCATGTAAGCCTGCATATATCCATTCAGTTATTCAGTAAACAGTTGAGTGCTGACTGTGTGCCAGGCTGCAGAGAAACCATTATACTATTCTGCCTCTCTCCAGATCCATGGGGATGCAAAGATGAACTACAGGACAAATATTCATAATAGTATTTTGATATTACATTATGGTGTATGATATGCTCAATGCCATTAAGTGATATATTCAACATGTTGTCCTTCAGTGATAATGCCCAGTTCTTTGGGCTGGAAAAACTGCAATAATTGATGTATTTCCACTTCCAGCCAATGTGGAATAACAGAAATTAAATTTCTACCCATACACACTTCCCCCACCTGAAACAACTAAACCACCTGATAAAATGTATGTAACAGTTTCCAAAACATTGGACAGAAGCATTGATCTCTGGAAAACAAACAAAGTGAGCCCTGTGAGTGCCTGATATACTGTCTAGAAACAGTTTCCAGGCTTCAGCAAAGGCAGGAGATGTATTACCAGCCATCCTTACATGTGCATCTGTATGCATTGCCTCAAGTAACTTGTGTATTTGATTTTCACTGAATAAATCTGCACTTTTAGCATATGACAGAAGAAATAATAAAAAAGATTAGATCTGTTAAAAATAATAACTATATATACAGATTTTATAGCTACCCTTTAGCCTGGATTAAAAGCCAGGAGCAGAGGCATCAGGATGGAGTAATTGATAGCCACGCAGAGCTATGTGGAATGAGTACAGGGTGACAAGCTCTTATCAGAAGAAGGGGAACAGATGGTTCAAGAAGAGACCAGATGACCACCTGAGTGATGTAAAAAAAGATTCATGCATCAAATAACAGAATCCCCAACATTACATCTAAGTTCCTTTCAACTCTGAGAGTCTGTGCAATACTTAGTCCATTACTAACTCAGAGCAGTTCAACATAGATGAAAAACCATCCTTATAAAAAGGGAGAGGAGTTGTAACCAACACAATTAGATGAGAAAATTAATTAGGAGAATAGAATTGAAAAGGAAAATTATATTTTCACATGAAAAGAGAATATACCTGAAAAACCTGAGAGAATAAGTGATAATATTGATACTAATTAAAACAAAAAACAAAAATTCAGTGAGGTGGCAGGATAGAAATTTAATATACAGAAATCATTAAGTTTCTGTATGAAAAAGCAAACTGTATGAAAATCAATACAGTTTTCCTACACAAGTAATGATCAATTAGAAGATATATTGATAGAGAAAACCTCATTTACAACAGCAACTAAGAAAATTAAATATAGTCAATTCTCATAAATCTCATATTTTAAATGGCATTTAGGTTCTATAAAGTTACCTCTAAAACTAAATTTAGCATATACTGAATTATAGTTCTTAGGGGTTAGGTTCCTGTGAGCCTCTGGTCACATCATTTCCACCAACTGATCAACATCTAACCTCCTTTTATGTGTTTTTCTGTTTAAAGACACTTTTTTTAATATGTATTGTTGATTTGTTAACATAGAATTCATGGCCAACAGTGCTAAAACTCATATCTGAAGGAAGTGTATATGTATTTTCTTTGTAAGGTACATCATAGCCTTCTTGCACTTAGCAACACTAGACAGCACTTCAGCTCTACTTCATTTTAAACAGTGAAGTCACCAGCAGCAAACAAAAATGTGAAAAAATGTGGCACTAAATATGCCACGAAAAAGACATCTTTTTACCACATGAGAGCTGAAACGAGAGGCAGAAAGATGACTTAAGTTTTCACCACCACTCTGAGCAAAAGCATATTCTACAAAATACTTTGAGTATTGATTTTGGAGTTACAAAGATGTTTTAGTGACCAGGTGAATCACAGCTACGGAAATCCATCAATAATGAGGATCTACTGTAACTTGAATAAACTTAACAATAAATTTGCAAAAACAATATGAGAAAAACTTTAAAACACTCCTGAAAGTCACAAAATTAGACTTAATAAGCATCCCTTGATTTTAGATAAAATGGCTCAGCATCATGAAAATATTAGTTCTCCCTGAGTTCATTTTTTAATGTAACATAGTCCCAATAAAAATAATACCAAATGTTTTATAAGACTTGAGAAGTTGGTAGTACAGTTATATAGAAAAATAAATATGTGACAGTAACTTGAAAATGCTAAAAAGAAAAATGAGAGGGACTTGTGATAACACATGAAACATGATAACATCTTCATGCTTAAAACTGGTTTGTGCTAACACAAGACAAGGAGACCAATGGAATAAAATAGTGTCTAGAAACAGACCCAAATATAAATGGAAATTTAGTGTATTACAAAGGGCTGATATCCCTAAAATATAGAGAACTCTTAAAAATTGAAGGAAAAATGACCAAAAACATGGCAGAAAATAGGCAAAGGACATAAAAAATTATGTAAGAATAAACAAACAAAAAGAATAAACATAAAAGCTTGAAAAGATGTTTAACTTCACTCATGTTAAGAGAACTACAGATTAAAACTATTTGGAGAACTTCCAGAAACGTGGCAATGTGAAGTGCTAATGCAAATCCTTTCACAATGACAATTTTAAGACCTGGATAAAATATTTTTAAAAGTCAACAGGTGGGACTTCCCTGGTGGCCCAGTGGCCCAGACTCCACGCTCCCAATGCAGGAGACCCAGGTTTGTTCCCAGGTCAGGGAACTAGATCCCATAGCTGAGAGTTAAAATGTGGCAACTAAGTATCTTGAATCCCGAATCAAAGATCAATGCTATAGCTAAGGCCTGGCACAGCCAAATAAATAAAAATAAATATTAAATAAAATTCAACAGGTATTTAAAACCACAATAAAAATTTTCAAAAGCATATAGGATATGGAGAGTTTATTCTCCAAAAACTGCATCTAGAAGGGGTAAGATTTGTGAGGTGGTGACACTCTGGCTTAAGGGCAGTTCCCAATTTTCACGGCCAAGGCCACAGAAAACTATAGGCTGACTGGCTCCAGGTGCCAGAGATAAGAGTTCAAAAGAACTGGAAAGAAGTGAGCTGGCAGAACTGGAAAGAAAAGAGCTGGAAAAGAAGTAAAAATTTAACGATATCTTGGCAGCAAGAAACCACAGTCAGAGTGAGTCATAAAAACTGAGTATTAACTTTTTATTTCTGATTGATCACTAAACAATATAAGCATGTGTAAGGGAGAACTCAGGGAGCTCTGTTTAAAACAAACAACAACCAACAAAGGCAGAAAACAGGAATTTTATGAGATAGAGCTGCATGGAGCAAAGCCTGTGTGTTGGCTGCCTGTTA
Organism: Odocoileus virginianus; assembly: GCF_023699985.2. NCBI lineage: Eukaryota > Metazoa > Chordata > Mammalia > Artiodactyla > Cervidae > Odocoileus > Odocoileus virginianus. The sequence continues at coordinate 3,624,837 of NC_069675.1, forward strand.
ACTGAAATGTATTTGCAAATCATGTACAGCTTGGGCAGCAGTAATCTAATCCTGTGGGATTACCACATCAGGGGACAGAGTCAGGCTGGCAGTGCAGTTGAAAATTTAAACAAGGAAAGAGTGAGCTTCAAAATCTGCCACCAAGATATATAGACATAAGGGAACTACCTAAGGTGCCAGAATTAAAAAGCAGCAATGAGAAGCCGTAAGAACAGAATAAAAATGTGAGCTGCTTCATACTACAGGAGAGAAAAGTTTGCAGTTTGAGTACAGCAAGTTAACTTATTACTAGAATGAAAAAAAAAAAAAAGCAGACCAAAAATAAACAAAAACCCCCCTTGAAGAACACAACAGGCTTCAACACTGCTAGAATATATTGCCTACAGTGTCTGATTTTGAATCAAAAAATGTAGTAGACATGCAGAGACACAAGAAAATGTGTTTCATTCTAATAGTTGAAAGAATCAATAGAAACTTTGAATCTAGATGTTGTATTTAACAAACTTCAAAGCAATAATCATAAATATGTATAGGAAATTAAAGGAAAATCAATGAAAAAAATGAATAGGGAATCTCAGTAGATAAAAGGAGGTCTTAAAAATACAAAGGGCGAATTCTAGAGCTGAAAAATATAACAAAGCATACTAAAAGGACTGAACAGCAGGAGGAAAAAGCAGAAGAATCATTGAATTTGAAAATATATTGAGAAAAATTACCCAATTCAACAAAAAGAACAGAAACAAAAAGGTATTGGAGAAAAGTAAACAGAACCTCAGAGACCTGTGGTATGGTTTCAAACATTTTCAAAATATGTGAAATCAGAGACCTAAAAGAGGAAACAGGAGAAGAGAAAAAACATCTTTAGAGACAATGACTGATAACTTCCAAAATGTAGTGGAAAACATTAGTAGATTCTAGAAGCCTAAATAATCCTAAACATAATAAATACAAAGAAAACCACTCCAGGCACATTGCAGACAAACAGTTAAAAAGATGATGATAACAAGAAAATCTTGAAAGCGGCCAAAGAACAGTGTGTTACATTCCAGGAAATGATGACACAGTATTAATGACTTCTCAAAAAAGCTATGGAAACCAGATGTTGGAAGAACAAAGTGCATAAAAAAAGGAAAATAACAAAAACCTGTAAAAAGGAGTTGTATATTCAGTGGAACTAGCCTTTGACAGTGAAGGTGAGAGAAAACCCACTTCCAGTCTGTTTGAGTAAACTCTCAGGGAGACCAGTGGTCTTTTTTATAAGTGTCACCTTGGCTAGGTTATAGTCCCCAGGAATTCAAACACTAATCTCGATGGTGGTGGTGGTGGTGTTCAGTCACTAAGTCAAGTCCAACTCTTTGGGACCTCATGGAATATTGATCGCACGCCAGGCTCCTCTGTCTTCTGCTGTCTCCCAGAGTTTGCTCAAATTCATGTCCATTGAATCTGTGATGGATTCTATCTATTCTAACCATCTCATCCTCTGTCATCCCCTTCTCCTTCTGCCCTCATTCTTCTCCACATCAGGGTCTTTTCCAATGAGTCAGCTCTTCACATCAGGTGGACAAAGTATTGGAGCTTCAGCTTCAGCAACAGTCCTTCCAATAGATATGTAGGTGTTGAAATGAAGGTATTTTGTAGGTATAGTTAAACTCCATAACCAGTTGTCCATAAGAGAGATTATCCTAGATAATCTGGGTAGGTCTGAGTCAATCAGTTGAAAGGCCTTAAGAGTAGAACTGAAGCTTCTCTGATGAGGAAGAAATTCTTCTTGTGGACAGGAGCTTCAGCCAGTGCCCAAGAGTTCCAGCCTGCCCTTGCTGACAGTCTGCTGTCTGCATGTCACTTTGGCCAGACTGGAGAAGATGTAGGTAAGGGCCGGGGAAGGGTGTCGTTTGACAGCCCTTCAGACGACCCTAGAGGAGACAACTGATTCCATCTGAGGGATGCTGTACCATGATCTTCAGAACTAACGTAGGAATAACACAAACCCTGCTACATTCCAGGGCTGCTTCTCCTGTGTGGGTTTTCTGGGACGGTAGGCTCACCATCTTCCAAAAGAGGGACCACACTGGGCCATTCAGGGTTCCAGGAATATTCTGGGGGTAGATGGCCAACCTCAGACTCTTGCTTACGCCCTGTTTCCAACCCCCAGCCTCCAGAAGAGGACGATGTCTTACTGGAAGGTCTTTTTCCTTTACTTCCCAAGGGCTCAGATTTGCAGGATGGCAGTCCAGGGACTTTCAGTTCTGGGATTGCTCTGTGAGATTATTTGAAGAATGCTCTCCTTCCTCCTCCATTTTCACGTCTCCTCTCTTTGTTAATATATTTAACCTACACCTTGTGCCCAGCAGAGAAACGCCCACTTTGCTGTTTTGCTGTGGCTATGACCCTGAGAAACACATCAAGTTCTACCAAGAGTTGTTTACAAGGCACATCTCACACCTCTGCTCCCTGGAGAATGATCTATTTACTTTTTTTATAAATTATCTGTATTCATTTTGAATAATTATTCTAGGTACTTCTGGGGTTTCTGCTCACTCCCCACAACATCCCCTTGGGTGTCCAGGCAAGGTGGCATATAACCTGGTGTCTGCTTCCTAGGTGGCCCAGTGGTAAAGAATCTGCCTGAAATGTAGGAGACAAAAGAGACTTGGGTTCGATCCCAGGGTCAGGAAGATCCCCTGGAATAGGAAATGATAGCCCACTCCAGTATTCTTGCCTAGAGAATTCCATGGACAGAGGAGCCTGGCAGGCTACAGTCCATGAGGTAAAAAAGAGTCGGACATGACTGAACACACACACATCATCATCACATCATAGGTTGCAGTCAGGTAGGCCTTCTCTGAACCCTGCCAGTGAATGTCACAGCAAAAGCTTTGCTTACAATGCAAAGGCTGGGATGCCTGGGGCTCCTCGAGGTGGCCTTTTTCACTTGTGAGAAACTGCCATTGTTTGGATTTACACTGCTGAAGAGTGTCATGAGGTTTCAACCGTCTGTCTGGGATATTTTTTGGAGGCACCACCTAACAATTCTGGTTATCAGGAATCTCCATTTGTGTTCCTTTGCTTCCAGAGGAAATTTGAATATAAATGATTCACTTCCTGCCAAGAATACAAAATTATATTCCTGTATGCGAGTCTTCCCGATACTTCAACCTTTTCTGTTGAACAAAATAGAAACTGTCTAAGGTAGGACTTACACCCTACAGTGGAGGTTTGCCACTTGGTTGTTGTTCAGTCACCCATTCGTGGAGGTCTTTGCAACCCTCATGATGCAGCATGCCAGATCTCCCTGGCCCTCACCATCTCCCAAAATTTGCCCAAGTTCATGTCCATTGCATCAGCGATGTCATCCAGCCATCACATCCTCTGACCCTCTTCTTCTCCTACCCTCAGTCTTTCCCAGCATCAGGGACTTTTCTGATGAGTCAACTGTTCACATCAGATGACCATAGTACTGGAGCTTCAGCATCAGCTCTACCAATGAATATTCAGGGCTGATTTCCCGTAAGATTGACTGGTTTGATCTCCTTGCTGTCCAAGGGACTCTCAGGAGTCTTCTCCAGCTCCACAGTTTGAAGGCAACAATTCTTTGGTGCTCTGCCTTCTTTACGGTCCAACTCTTACAACTGTACATGACCATTGGGAAGACCATAGCCTTGACTATATGGCATAGAAATAGCTCTGCTTTGTCAGCAGAGTAATATCTCTGCTTTTTAATGCACTGTCTAGGTTTGTCATAGCTTTCCTGGCAAGAAGCAATCATCTTCTAATTTCACGGCTGCAGTCACCATCCACAGTGATTTTAGGGCCCAAGAACAGGAAATCTGTCACGACTTCCACCTTTTCCCCTTCTATTTGCCATGCAGTAATGGGGTCAGATGCCATGATCTTAGTTTTAATATTTAGCTTTAGGCCGGTTCTTTCACTCTTCTTCTTCATCCTCATCAAGAGGCTCTTCAGTTCCTCTTTACTTTCTGCCATCGGAGTGGTAACATCTGCATACCTAAGGTTGTTGATATTTCTCCCAGCAATCTTGAAACTCACAATCATCTTATAACTCACCCAGCCTGGCATTTCTCATGATGTGCTCAGCGTGTAGGTTAAACAAACAGGGTGACAGCAGACAGCCCTGTCTTACTCTTTTCTCATTCTTGAACCAATCAGTTGTTCCATACAGGCTTCTAACTGTTGCTTCTTGACCTGCATACAGGTTTCTCAGGAGACAGGTAAGATGGTCTGGTATTCCCATCTCTTGAAGAGCTTTCCACAGTTTGTTACGATCCACACAGTCAAAGGCTTTAGCATAGTCGATGAAACAAAGGTAAATATTTTTCTGGAATTCCTTTGCTTTCTTTGTGATCTAGTGAATGTTGGCAATTTGATCTAGAGACCCTCTAGATCCTCTTCCTTTTCTAAACCCAGCTTGAGCATCTGGAAGTTCTTGGTTCACATAATGCTGAAGCCTAACATGCAAGATTTTAAGCATGACCTTACGAGCATGGGAGATGAGTGTCTGAAAGTTAGAAGATTCTTTAGTACCACCCTTCTTGGGAATTAGGATGAGGATTGACCTTTTCCAGTCCTGTGGCCACTCCTGGGTCTTCCAGATTTGCTGACATCTTGATGGCATCATTCTTCAGGGTTTGGAATAGCTCTACTGGAATCCCGCCACACCCACTAGCTTTATTAACAGCAGTGCTTCCTAAGGTCCACTTGACTTCACACTCCAGAATGTCTAACTCTGACCACACCATCATAGTAATCCAGTTCATTAAGATCTTTTTGAACAGTTCTTCTCTGTGTTCTTTCCATCTCTTCTTGATCTCTCCAGCACTAGAGACTTTAATATGTCTGTAAATTGCCCTGTTGAGAATGCAGAATCCTGGGCTCCACTTCCAGGTAGTTGATACAGAAGGCTTGGGGTGGAAACTGGCATTCTGTATTTTAAACAAGCTCCTGAGCAGGATCTCAGTAAATCACACATAGGGTACCAGTACCTAAGCAGGTGATTCAAGAGGAAATACTCCTGCTTGTTATACATCTCCCTCCCAGGTCTGAGCCCCAAACACCCTCCAACCAGGGCTAAGGAGAACTCGGCCTCTAAGACCCAGAGCCAGTTCACTTCTTGACTGTTAGGCTCGTGGTCCCTACAGAAGGTCCTCTGGGCACCTAGAGTGAAAATCATGCCTGCCTCGCAGGCTCTCATGGGGTTGAATGGCTGGAGGACTTGGAACAGGGTGAGGCACACAGAAATCATTACACCTCAGCTGTTCTGCAGCCGTTACCATGGCTACTGGCATCAATAACACTCCCACCGAGAGATGGCAGGGGCCTCCTGAATCCCTCTACCCCCATACCTTGTGAGGAAAGATCACCACTTAAAGCAGCCAAGATCCATGCAGGACAGATTATAACCGTGCACTCAGCATCAGCACCAACCTCATTTCACCTAATCTCCCCGGCGCTGGGAGGCTTTCCCAGGGTTCTCACCCCCGGCAGCCTATGCGTACCCCTCCCAAGCAGAGAGCCATCCTCCACTGAGAAGTTACCATCCCATAATCATCCTCTGTGAGTTTCCTCCCTGTGTGCACTGTAATCCCCAGATACCCCTTCTGTCATTCCAGACATGCGCCGTGGTCTCTCAATAAGCTCCCTCCTTCCAGGCATTGAGTGGCTGATGGAGGCCCTCACCAAGCACCCCTTAGAGTCAAAGTGCTATGAATCTCCCCCAAGACCCCAGTGACTGTACTGAGCTTCAGCACACTTCCTGAAAGTTAAAGTGTTAGTCGCTTAGTCGTGACTGACTCTCTTCAACCCTATGGACTGGTAGCCCACCAATGTCCTCTGTCAGTCTCCTCCTAGGATTTCCCAGGCAAGAATACCAGAGTGGGTAGCCATTCCCTCTCCAGGGGATCTTCCCGAGCCAGGGATAGAACCCAGATCTCTTGCACTGCAGGCAGGTTCTTTACCATCTGAGCCATGAGGGAAGCCTGCACAGCACACTTCCTGGTGTTTCCAAAACAGTTCTTCAGAAGAGAGTCGACCTTGGCTCCAGGAAGAGAATAGCTGTGTTTTACATGACCTTGAGGCTTTGTCCCAGCTAATTCACAAGGGTAGGAGGTCTTTTTCAGTGTGACAAGGTGAGCCAAGCACATGGTGGCTGCTCAGTAAATATTTGTGAAATGGATGGACCTTTAGGCAGCCTTACTCCTGGGCTTCAAAATTCCCTTACAGGGATATGTATACTGTAGAGAAATAACTAACCCTGGGCCTCAGCAGTGGCCAGCATGGATGGGCTGCTGCTTCCCCAGCAGCCCCCAGGGCATGGGGATTGGAAGGGATCTCTATGTTACCCAGAGTCTTCAGGAAGGCCCACCCTGTCCTTTCTGATTCAGCCTCCCATAAAGATGCACATGGAGCATGACCTGGCCACACCCGACCTGTTAAACCAGCTGTTTGATCCCTACGTGGTGGTATTTTGCATTGTATGTCCAATATCTTCTGGCTAATATAACAATTACAGATGAGCCAGATGCTACAATCAGGAATAAAATGGGTCTGGTCCAGGAACACTTTTTGCCAACTTTCCCATCACTAGGCATAGCTAAACCAAAAAGGAACATTTCCTCAACTCACAGCTGATTGCTGTTTGGGGGCAACAAATGAGATAACACGGCAGGGGTGGGGGTGGCTGCAACCTCATCAGTGATGGGGAGGTGAGCATTTACTGATTGCTCAGTAGCCAACCCATCTGAGAGCTAGCCATTCAGGATAAGTGGCCTCAGATTGCTTCTCCCAAGACAGGCTGGGACCGGGGACCCTTGGCTGCAGTGCTTGCACCTGGACACACGTCTCCTCCTCCTCCTCCTCCCACAAACTGTAAGGGACTGAAAATAACTGCAGGCATGCGCAGTTGGGGCAAATTATGAACAATAAGATACAAAAATGCCAAAACCCAACTGCCGCTTCCGTGTGCAGGGTCCTGCTCATGCTCCCTGCACACAGCGCCACCCAGGGGGCAGGCAGACCACCTAAGCCACCCCTCCAGCCCCACCCACTGATCCCTCCCACCCTCACCCCTTTTAAGGCAGGAGCGAGCAAGGGCACCTGCTTCTGATATTCACTTCCTTGTGCAACAGGAGTCCCAATAAAGCCCTGCCTGAATTCCTCGTCCGACCTCATCAATTTTTGTTGACTGAAGAGTCCAAGGACCCAGGTAGACAATCCTCCCCCACCGTTAAACTTCCCAGTGATTCTGCAGGGGAGAGGGGTGAATGAGGATGTCACAGAGAGAGCAAGAACCCTGGTTGTTTCACACACCCCTCTGCCAGGTATCTGGTGGGAGGATCTTGAGTCCCCAGAAGGACCTGGGGGCCCAGCTTTCTGGTGTGACAGAGACCCAACTTAAGTGTGTGCTTAAGAACCCACCACTGGTGCCAGCCTAGCTCTGTGGTGGTGGCCACTTCTCCTGTGCCTCAGTTTCCCCTTTCATTATTAGAAAAGTAAATGAATTGATTTACAAGTGTTTTGCAGTGTTTTGCTTGAGTAAGTGCCCTGAAGGTAGTAACCATGATTACCAACAGGGGGCATATTTTCTCAGCTTCTCTCTCCACATAACAAGCACTGCACGGGATTGTTATGAAGTAACTTCTAAGGAAAGGGCAAGCTTTCTCTCTCCCAAAGCACAAAACCCTCAGTTTGTTTGATCTGCAAAATCCTGAGCTTGCTTCTTAATAGGCTGAAGGCATAACAGAGGAACTTTGGGGCAGATCATCTGGCTAGAAAGAGAGCCAGAACCTGATCACAGAAGCTGGTCCTTGGTGAGTAGCAGAACTACATTTAAATTAGAGCTAGGGAATTCGCTGGTGGTCTGGTGGTTAGGGTTCTATGCTTCCACTGCAGGGAGCATGGGTTCAATCCCTCTTGGAGAAACAAGATCCCTCATACCACACAGTGCAGCCACACAAAAAAAAAGAGAGAGAGAGAGAAAAAAGTCAAGTGTGCCAGTAGCACTCCTTGATTTAATAAAAAAGAAAAACCAAACTTGAGCTAGTTACTCCCCACTATGGGCCTCAGTTTTCTTATCTGTACAATGGGCAGGTTTGAGGAATGGGGTCAGGTGGGAGGAGACTCCTGCATCCAAAATTCCCTCAAGAACTTCCCAGATTTGCTTCCTACAATCTGCCTCCTAATTCTCCTTCACAACCAAAACAAGCATTCATGGTAACCGTGGGAGCATGCAACACATGGAGGATTTGAATTCGCACCTGGCAGGAGAAAATGGTGGTTGTACCCTCACCCCAAACGGTAGGTGCAAGCCAGAGTAGGGAGGAGGTGGAACAGAGAAGAGCAGTGAAGAGGAGGGAGAGGAAGGAGAAAGACTGAAAAATAATGAAAGGAAGGAGGTGGGGGAGAGGCAGAAGAAAAAAGATAAATTCCTTTATACAGCTACTTAGTGAGAAATTGGAATTCAATAGAGAAGGCACATTCAAAAGCCGCATTTCACAAAGAGTCAAATGGAAATGTAAACTACCCTTGTTTCCTCTAACATGTGTTATTTATTGCTCTGTGGCACTGCCGATGTGTGCTGTGTCCACTCACAGATAAGCAGGGTACATCTGCATGATTTAAATGTCACTCTGATCTTGTGAATAATAAACTGCGTGAAGTCATCCCAGAGGTTCTGAATCACTTCCCCTGGAAACCTTTACTTCATCAGCTCAGCCTCCACTCAAGGGGTTGAAATTCTAGGTGCCTGTGACTTCTTGTTACCTTGTGTCATAACTCTAAGGGGGACAAAGCAAAACGTGTTCCCTTCATCAGCAGCTCTCAAACACCTCCATTCCGTGGGGGCCACCTCGTCATATCAAGTAAGGTAGACCTGAGTAATGGTCCATGTTTGAGTAAATCACTCTGCTTATCCCTTCATGTATTGATGAACATTTGGTTTATTTCCAGTTTGGGCCTGTTATTAACAAAGTTGCTATGAACATTTGTGTACAAACCATTTTGATGATGTATGTTTTCATTTCTCTTGAGAAAAAGATATCTAAGAGTGGAAATGCAGGATCATGAGGTTGGTGTACTTTTAACATCATAAAAAAATGTCAAGTTGTTTTCCAAAGTACAAATGCATCATTGTACATTCCCACCAACTGTGTGCTTGTTTCTCTGTATTCTCTCCATATTTACTTTAACTTTTTCATTAGTCATTCTAATGGGTGTGAGGTAGTATTTCACTGTGGTTTTAATTTACATTCCAATTTGTAATGTGATTACTAATGACAGAGTACTTTTCATTTGTATATTTGTCATCCCTATATATTCTTTGGTGAAATGTCTGTTCAAATACTTTTCCCATTTTTTAATTGGGTTGTCTTTTTATTATTGGTTTATATAAATTTTATATATTTTGGAAATAACTCCTTTGTCAGATATATGTATTGTGAATATTTAATGTCTATGCATTTTCTTTTAAAATATTATGAAATAATTTAAGACTTAGAGAAAAGTTGCAAAAATAGTCCAAAAAATTTCCATATACCCTTCACCTGGGACCCATAAATGTTATTTTATCAATCACCATGTCAACTTTTTCTCTCTCACATACCCACACATGCTAATTCTTTTTTCCGAACCATTTGACACTAAGTAACAGAGATGTTACTTCTTTATTTCATACTTCAGTGTTTTCTAAATACAAAAACATCCTCTTACTTAACCACAGTACAATTATCAAAATTAGTAAATTAACAGTGACACACAAGTATTATTAACACAATTATTATTAAACTACAGTCTTGTTCAGAATTCATTGGTTGTCTCATGACATCCTTGACAGCAAAATTGCTGGAATCAGGGATCCAAACCAAAATCATGTTGCCTTTAGTTATCATTTATTGTTGGTGGTCTTTAATCAGAAACAGTCCCTCAGTCTACTTGTCTGTCTGCCCATCTGTTAGTCTGTGTGTTATTGAAGAGCACATACAATTAATTTTGTAGACTATCCCTTTCATTTTCTTTTTTTCCATTTTAAAACCTTTATTGAATTTGTTACAGTACTGTTTCCTTTCATTTTCTTGATGGTATCTTTTGATTAGAAGAAACTTTTTGGTGAAGTATAATTTATTTTTTTTTATGGTTAGTAACTTTTGGTCTTGTCTAAAAAATTTTTGCCTACTGCACATCATGAAAATATTCTGATTTTTTTGTTTCTATGCATTTGATTGCAGCTTTCATATGTAGGTCTGTCTATAATCCATCTCAAATTAAGTTTCCTGTGTAGAGTGAAATAGGAATTGAGATTTGTTTTATTCATACACATCCTGATGTTTTCACTACATTTCCTTTTCTTTTTTACTACATTTCTTAAAAATGAATTCTTTTCCACACTGAATTGCATTGACACTTATCAAAAACTCAGTTGTATACACGCACACACACACACACACACACACATACAGGCTTTGATTGAGACTGTGTAAAATCTATAGATTAATGTGGGGGCAAATATTTAAATTATTGAGATTTCATAAACATATGCCATGACGTGGTATATATTTACATTTATTTAGGGCTTTACTTTTTCTTAGCAATATTTTATAAGTCTTAACATAGAATTAAGAATTATGTCTATGGTGCAATTATAAATAATACTTTAAAATTTTTCATTTTTATTGTTTTTTGCTAGATTATATAGAAGTACAATTGAGTTTTGTACATTAATTTTGTGTCCTGCAATCTTATTAAGTTTACTTATTAGTTCTAATATTTTTGTAAATTAAATTGGATTTTCTGCATACACAATCATGTTGTCTTTGATTAATGACAGTTACATTCTTCTCATCTTTATGTCACTTGTTCATTCTTTTTTTCAGTATTATACTGGCTAGGACTTTCAATACAGACACTAATAGACAGACTGAAAGTGAATACCCTTGCTTTGTTCCTGATCTCTTCAAATTTAAGTGTAATTTTAACTGTAAGCTTTTCTAACTGTAAGCTTTCCTAAGATGACTTTTATCAACTTGAGGAAGTTTCCTCTTATTCCTAATTTTCTGAGAGTTTTGGTCTTGGGGTTTTATTTTGTTTTTTAATATGAATGAGTGTTGGATTTTGTGACAGAGACCATCTAGCCTGAAAGCCTAGAATACTTACTATCCAGTTAGTATTTAAGAAAAATTTTCTGATCCTCTTCTCTAGATAAAAATATAAAAGATATCCCTATATCTATTTGGATCTAATCAAGAGGCAGAAACCACACAATAATTTAAACAGGAGGAGATTACTATAAAAATCATTAAACTATGATAAAAGAGTAACCATGAGATGTGAGAGAATCTACATGACACCCCAGGGCAGAAGGGGAGTAACCAAGGAAAGGCAAACTTGGAATGGAGCCACTCCTCCCCAAGGCTAGAATTTAGACCGTGTTGGATCTGGCATAATCGCAGGCCAGTGGGTGGCAGAGAAGGTCACTGGTTTGCATAGGCCTGAGCTGGTCTGCAGTTGTTGGACCAGCAGGAAGCAACTTGCAGAATGCAGATGGGGTAAGCCCCACAGGTGTGCAAAGAAAGTGAGGACACTGGTGTGGGGAGGAGACCTAGAGCTCTGATGCTTGTGTCAGAGGGCTGCGGCACCGAAAGTCCCAGGAGACAAAGCTGGGGGTGAGGGTGCAGGGACGCAGATGGAGTTGGAGCACCAGTACAGGCAGGATGGGCGGTGGCGCGAGGTGTCCATGCGGAGAGAGCTGCAGGAAGGCAACCACCAGGGAGGACTGCAGCTGAGACATCATCGAGGGGCCGTGTGGCTTAGGCATGAGTGGGGGCGGGGCTGGGGATGGGGCCGAGACCGCTGGTCATTCTCACGCCCTCTCTGCTGACCAGTGGTGCAGCTGCCAGAAGAGGCGGAAGAGTCTCTTCCTGCCCCCTCTACGGAGTCAGCTTAACATCTTGCATTCTGCACAAAACAAATGCCTAATATTACCCTGGGAAGCAGGTAATACTGGGGAGCTGAGAGCTAATGAACTGGTAACTGATACAGCGTGGTTGAAGAATCGAGTGTGGGGGGTATCCTCAACAATCATGTATTTGTCCACTCTAGTCTATTAAGGGATCTTGGAATGAGAGAAGTAGGTGGCTTTTAAATTTTTTTAATAGATGAAGAACCTGAGTTCCACATTAATTCTCAAAGTTTCAAAGATTTTAAGTAAAATTCTTGGCTATATGTCAGAACAAGTCCAGTGGTATTAAAATGTTAATATTAAGTATAAAAACATGTAAAACCGTAAAAAAAAGGAGTAGGCAACATATATATAGTGGAATTATGCATTCTAGGATTTCAGTGAATTGAATGAATCTCAGTGGGAAATGTTTTGTAAGTCTATAAAATAAATATTATAACTCAAAGGCAAGCCAACGTGAGAAATATTTTCATCAAATAAACCAGAGAGAAGTTTCTCTCAGTATTGCACAAAAAGCTCATAAAAACTGAAAGGAAAAGCATCAACTTTAATGTAAATGGGCCAAGTACACGAATAGATAATTCACCAAGAGGAAACACAAGTAATAAACAAACATGAGAAAATGTTCAACTTTACTACGTCTTACTGTGATGCAAATTAAAATTGTAATAGGGTACAGTTTCTGCATCAAATTTGAAAACTAGAATACGGGTGAAAAAATGGTGGAACTGGTAAATGATTGATAGCAATAGAAATTGCTAAAACTTCTCTTGGATTCAGATATTTACATCTCTGGAGTAATCCTATTTCTGGGAACATAACCTAAGGAAATCATTACCAAAAATAGGAAAAGATTCTATGCATGTGCTTATGGCCATCATTTAAAAGACTGAAAAGTGGGAAATAATTTAAATGTACATAAAAAGATCAGTAACTGTGTAAATCATTCTATTGATTATGTAATTCATTTGGCCATGATCCTGGCCAGTGATAAACAATTTGGCCGTGACCAGAAAAGCATTGGAAACTAAATAGCAGCTATTCCTCAAGGTAATTAAAAGCAGAATAACGAAATTGTATTTACACATTATTATGACTATAATAGAGAACATGTGTATGTGAAGAAAAACTAGGACACAACAAAATGTAGAACTGACTTATTAAATGGATTTTTAAAGTTTATTATAGTACGATTGGGCAATACCTATATTTTTGGCTGTGCCACCGCTTTTGCCTGGGCTTTCTCTGGTTGTGCGAGCAGCGGCCGCTCTTGGTCGTGATGCACGGGCTCCTCACCGCAGTGGCTGCTCTTGTTGCCGAGCACAGGCTCGTGGGCTTCAGCAGCTGCCGCATAGACTCAATAGTTGCCGTTCCTGGGGTCTAGAGCACAGGCTCTGTACTTGCGGTGCATGGGCTTAGCTGCTCTGTGGGGCATGTGGGATCCTCCCAGACCAGGGATAGAACCTATGTTCCCTGCACTGGCAGGAGGATTCTTGACCACTGTACCATCAGGGAAGTTCGGTTGTGGAACACTTTTTTAAAATGTGGTAACCAAACTGAAAATAATCCAGGTAGGTTTACATGAGCAGCTCTAAGCAAGCCTCACCTCTTTTCTAGTGATCTACTTCTCTATTAAGTCAGCATTCTTAACTTTTGCTAATTCTGTAGAAACACATCATCCTGATGCTTCGCATCATATTAAATGAGGTCTGCTAAGCCATGTCTCCTCTTCTGTACTGGGACGGCTGATTTTTTAGGACCCTGATGCAGAACATTATCCTTGTTCCTGTTAGTTTTTTTTTTTCTTGGTCTGTATTTTCAGCGCATCGCTGAAAGCTCTCAAGCATTTTTTGGATCCAGATTTACACCCCTTATTTGCCATATTTCCTGAAAGCATGTTAGCCATACACTCAATCTATACTGAAATGTACAGGACACATCCACGTGTTTCCTCCAGGCCCTGATGAGAATGTGGTCCTGAGCAGTACTGAGCCCCAGGGCGACTCACATCTATTACTGAGCGCCGGTGATGGCATTCATGCTGCAATCCACTCGAGCAGCCTTGCATTCTGTATACATTTGTCAGCTTTTACAATCACAAAGGTAATTGCCCTTCTGTTTGGGTGGAAAAGGAAGGTTTTAGTCTTAGAGGAAAATTCAAGTGATTTTCCAAGGCCAGGACCAGGCGTGCTTGTAATGGGGGCCACGTTTGCCCTCAGTATTCAGTGTCTGTCATCTGGCCCTGGCCCTCTCTGATAGCACCCGCACCCCCACCCCCATCATGATATCCACACCATGCCACCCTCACTGGTTTCCAGCATCATCAAATGCTCTCCTCAATCTTATCAGAACTTTTTATTCAATTCTTTATCCACATTCTAGCACCTGGAGTTACTGGCATTTTTAAAAGAAAGTTTTAAAATAAAAGGATGAAATTCTGAGAGTGGAATTGCAGGCATTGGTGGTCAGACACAGGAGATTTGTGCAGAGTGAGAAGGCTCCCACCCACACAGGCCTTTCCGGCAGCCCCTACCTGCCCACTGGCTGCAAGGCTGACCTGAAGGGGGCGGCTCCTGGGACAAAGTAGCTTAGATCCACCACACCACGGACCTCCTTGGACTCATAATGACATTTGGGTAGAATTCGTAACTCCACATTTCATTAATTTATTTTCCTTCTATTCTTCCAACTGCCAGGTAGGTGAGGGAAACAGAGGTCGTCTTCTTCATGGTCTGAGAAGGAAGCAGGCAAAGTGGGCCTTAAAAATTAACACATCTGTGTCTCTTTTCTGTTTTGCATATAGGGTTATCGTTACCATCTTTCTAAATTCCATATATATGCGTTAGTATACTGTATTGGTCTTTATCTTTCTGGCTTACTTCACTCTGTATAATGGGCTCCAGTTTCATCCATCTCCCCCCAATGGGGGTATCGGGATGGGGAATACATGTAAATCCATGGCTGATTCGTGTCAACGTATGACAAAAACCACTACAATATTGTAATTAGCCTCCAACTAATAAAAATAATTTTTAAAAAAAACTAAACACAATTGCCTCTCCCTACCTCAGGCGTTTTTCCCCCAGGTGATTTTACAGTGACTAGGAGAATTTTTGCTGGGGAAACTGATGCATCATTGCTTCTCCTGTGAACCTTGTCTGCCTCTGTGTAAGTATTTTATTTCCCAAAAGCCACTCCTACAAATTGCCTTATCATTCACCAAGGATCTAGGCCATGTGCCAGGGTAGGACACCTTCTCCTTACTGATAAGTGGGCTTATCTGTTTGCATTTCTACTTCTCATCTGCTAGTGTGGCTTATCTGTTTATCAGATTGTGTGTTCTTTAACATAACGGGCACCATATGGCCCCCAACAGAAGCAGCTGCCTTGTTGCCCACCTTTGAGCACAAATTATGTGCCTTTTAACACCAGCCTGTAATTATCAGATTCCCAGGATGTCTGAAGTGTTTGGACTGGGCAGATTTTACATAATTGGAATAGCAAAAATTCAGTTCCTCTTCCCAGTTTTTAAAATGAAAGTACATCATACGCACACAGAATAAATAAATTGTACATATACAGAGTGAAACTGAAAAAACCTATGGCTACAAGCAACAACATCTCTGAATCTTAATATTGGTTGGGGAAAAAAAATCCCAGAAGACTATATAGACCATAATTATACCATTTTTAAATTTTAAAACAATTAAAACTAAATATCGCTGCTGTTGTTCAGTTGCTTGGTTGTGTCCAAGACTTTTTGCTACCCCTTGGACTGCAGCACACCAGGTCTCCCTGTCCTTCACTATCTCCTGGAGTGTGCTCAAACTCATGTCCATTGAGTCAGTGACACCATCCAACCATCTCATCCTTTGTCGCCCCCTTCTCTTCCTGCTCTCAACCTTTCCCAGCATCTGGGTCTTTTCCATATCACTGGGGAGTCCCTTAAGCCACACTTATCCAGGCTCATGTTCTAACTCAATCCTTCTGGGCATGGCTAGTATTTATCCTTTCATTTCTCTGGCACTGAAATGACAGGTGAACAGAACTGGTCTCACTAGCCTTCCCTGGGGCCAGCCTTACTCAGGTCCCGATGGCCAAGTGCCACCCTTTCCCCCACAGACCCTCTCTCATTGCTTTAGTGAGTCCTGACCGAGACTGCAACAACAAAGGATTCACCTAGTCTTCCCCTCTCCCAATCTCACCTGCCCCATCAGAATAAGGAGTGGTGTCTCCATCAGGCCCTTTGCACTCTGGTCTTCCTCTTCTGGCAGAAGGCTTTGGGTTTCTGAAGATCCCTGTGCTGGGTCTCTGGATCCCATGGACCTGTGAGGCCATCCCACTAGCTCGCTGGGGATTGCCTGGCGCTGACTGTGTCCTGCCTCTTGACAAAGATGCCATCCATACACACCATCTTGTACCTCAGATGAAGCTTAAGCAATAGGACAGATCCCCAGAGGCCACCCCACTCGGTGTGTCTTGGGCCAAATCTGAACCCTCTATCCCGGCAGCCAAAGATCTTGCTCCTAGATGTCTTTCCAGGCAAATTCACAGATACATCTTCTGTGGGCTCTTTCCACTCATTCCCAGTCTCAGTTCATCTGTTTCCATCTTTCAGGTGCCAAAAGTTCTTCAGTAAAAATTATCAACACCCATATAATGCCCTATAGCCCAATTATGTGCTCATTCCTATAGTAGATGGTCTACTTTATTTCATCAGATTCAGTGCACTTCTCCAGCTTATGATCAATTTTGTAAGATCTTGTTTTCCTCTTCAGATCTTAGAAATGTCTGCATTTCAAAAACAAAGTTCACATGTATTTTTCATATTATGCCTCAAAATTTGTCTCCTGATAGCTACTACTACTGCTTTCTCCAAAATCAGAATTCAAGTTTCTTTAAAAGCTCTAAAATATTTTTTTTCTTTTTTCTAAAAGCTCTAAAATATTTTTGGGTGACAGAGGATAACCACCTGCTTCCTGTCTTCCTTGAGGACAAGCCAACAGGAAACAGCTCTTACATGTATGGTAAATCACAGGGATTAGAAGAAATGCAACATTTCTCAATAATAAGGACTGTGAAAAAAAAAATTGCTGTAAATGATGTATGTTGGAGACTCTGTGGGCTAAGGAGACCATGGTCTCATGAATTGTTTTTTTCTCTTGTGGTAAATTCAGGTTTCTTCCAGGAGCCCACTCTCTTCTCCATCTTCTGTTGCTTCAACTTTGTTTTATTGATTCACCATTTCCATTCATTTGTTTTCCTATAATCAGAATCCTTTGAATCTGAACAATTTAGCCTGACTTTTCAAGGGAGTTTCTTTCTAGGCTTTGTGTCCCTTCCGTAAGATAAATGTGTACATATGTCTAATTCGTTACTTCTCCATTGAATAGGATACACTTCATCTCTCCCTTCAAATCTGCATGAACTTGGAAGCTTGTCCTCTGAAGAGTTTGCTCCATGAATAGATAGTTTGATAGGAATGTTCAGGAAATGCCATGTACTTCAAGTCCTCAGAGAAGCCTCTGATTTTCAGGCTCCTGAGGGGAATCTGCTCCTTCAGAGTTTCTTCCTGTAAGGGTGTTAATTTATGGAACCTGGAACCCAGAGGCTTCTTGTCCCAGACAAGAAAGCTGGACTCCCCCTGGGACCGGTTCATCCAGAACTGGAGAGTGAATGGGAGGTGAGATTAGGTCTTCATCCTTGAAGTGTGGGTCAGATATATGCCTTCTGTGGAGAAAGTGAGTTTGCAGAAATGTGGAGGCTTTGCTAAAAGTTTTTTTCTTCAAAAAGAGTTTAAGCACCTTTGGCCTCTATAGTGGGCAATGAATACCAGCTGGACTGGTGGGTTTTAATTTTTGGTTCAGGGAATCTGTTGTCTGGTGTGATAGAAGGAAATCAAAACTCTGCAAAGAGAATACACCATATCCCCAAGAGACATTTGTTTCTAAAACTCTCTCCCCTAAGATTGTAAATGAGTTTAATGGGATATATATTCCCACCTTTAAACTTCAAACTCCCAGATCTCTGTTGTGTCCTCATGCAGTGTGAATTACGCTACCAGTTTTAAAACAAAAAACAAAATCCCAGGAAAGAGTCCAAGAAGGCTATTCGCGGTTAGGAGCGAGTCCAGATTTGACAGACGGATCTTGCTGCTTGCTTGCTCCTGGCTCGCCCCTCTTGCCTCAGAGGGCACCGCGATACGATCGAGCGGCTTCGGCCTCTTCCGGGACCGCCTTTGAGGCTGCGGAGCCTCACCTGACTTTTGCAGAGAGAGGGAGGCAACCGGCTCCTTCCGCTGCGAGCGGAGGAGGGTCCTGGGGCTGGAGCGTGTGGGAGCGAGCAAGGCGGGAGCTGCTGTCCAGAGCGAAGAAGAGACGCTCCGCCAGGCACAGGCGCGCCGCGGCGAGCTCAAACTTTGGTGGGGTAAGGAATTTAGGGGCTCTTGAGCTGGTGATTCTTGGGGCGCTGGGAGGTGCGCGGGGGACGCAGACTCCAGTATGAAAATGGATTAACGATATGCGCTCAAGGGACTAGGGTAGCGGGATCCTCGGGTGGGCGCGGCGCTCTCCGCAGCCTCCGGTGCTGAAACAGGGGAGAAAGGGGCAGGAGAAAGGGGCAGAAGCAAGGGCCAGCTCTGCTCCCACCCGGGCACACACATCCTTCCAGCAGCAATCAGACTAGAAGCCGTCCCTGCTTCCTAAATCTATCGCACCCCCTTCTACTCACGTCCCGCAGCCGCCGCGCTGGGCCAAGTCAGGCTGAGCCGTCGAGGCTGGAGGCAGAAGAACCTGGGCTCCTTCAGCAAAAGAATGTCCACCTGACACCACCCCCAAGACACCTCCCCAAGATCCCGAGTACCCGGACGCCCCGCCTTCACGGCCGTCCGTCCTAGAAGAGGCTCGTGGCCGCCTCTTTCCCCGGGCTCCAGATCGGGGTCCCGCGCAGAGTCTCCCCGAGTGTGCGCGGCTCCTGAGGAAGTTGTGACCACGACTTGGAGGGAGCAGGAGCCAAGGGGAACGCGGACGGGGTCGGGGGCTGCCTCCGCTGGACCCTACTCAGCCTTGAGGATCCGGAGACAGGTGGGCTGAGGAAGAGGCAAAGAATTAAAATTCTCTGGGGGAGTGAGCAGTCACTTTTTTTTTTTTTTTAATGATAAAATCATAATCTGAGATCTTGGCTGCTCCGGCCTTAGGGGCTTAGCGTTTAGGAGCAAGAAGGGGCGGGGGTCCTCTGATCCTTAGCAATCCCCTAAGCGGATAATCACACCGGCTCTCTGTCCTCATCCTCAGGCTTTTCTCCCCAGCTCAGCCGCCGCCCCCACTCCCAGTCCTCGAGAGGCGCGGCCAGCAACCCATTGCGCTCCAGCCTTCCCGGGCAAGGGCTGGACGACCAGAGAAAGAGCCGATTCATTCTCCTCTCCGTGTAATCCCCCAATTCACAGCTGCCTTATCTTATGCTGTTGCTGAGACTTTTTGTTGTTGTTGTTGTTGTTGTTGCTGAGACTTTAAACGTTGTCATTCTGAAGTGGGTATCCCTAGTTAGACGCGGGATGTGGCCGAGGATGACGAGGGCAGCAGCAAAGAAAACCCGGATCTGTGGTCTCCGCGGCGGTGGAGGGCTGCCTGCGAGGAGTTCCGCCGGCACAACTCCTCATTTGGAAAGCCGACAGCGTGATAGTGGGCGCGCCTCCCTAAACCTTCCAGAGGCGCGAAGCTGGGGTCGGCACCTTCCCTGGTACCCCCAACACTGGGGCAGTAGCTCCGGACCTGGATTCAGGCTCTCTCCGGAAGAGTTCAGTCTCTCTGGACCTGCCCTCCAGCCTACCAACCTGCACACACACGCGCGCGCACACACTTTCATTCATAAAAATTCACAACTGATATCGTTGTCTAGGCATGGGGTGACATCTTGAGTGAGAAATCACTGGATGGGGCTCTGGAAAGTCAGGCCGGGAGAAGGGAGGAGACCGCAGTCACAGCCACTAGCTCTAAACTTGTACACCCAAGTTTCGGATTCTTGAAAATTCTGCTGGGTCAGGGAAACGCGTTAGGATTTCACTGAACTAGTGGGAGAATTAGAGGATGTGGCGCCTCTGTTCCATCATAAATGGGGCCCTCGATGCGTGCTGGATGCCAGGAGAGGGTCACTAGATGCTCTTTGGGTGACTAGTTCTGCAAGATCTCAGTCACTTTAGCAGGGACTTTGGCCAGGACTGCTTGTGCCTCTTGCCTTTGATGCTCCTTTGTTTAATGCGTTTCCTGTCCTCATTCACTATCTGCCCGCGGTTGCAGCGTCTTGTCAATAATGGGGTTGCCATGACGACCAATTTCCCATCGCCATGGTACCCAGGAGGTAAACAGTTGGAAGCTGCAGAGGTTCTTGAGTAGTAGCTCCCCAGATCCTGCACAAGCTGAGGGTTTCCCGTAGTTGTGAAAGAGGGATGGCAATGATCAGGTGCTGCCGGTGCTCACCCTCCCCCCCGCCCCGCCCCCACACCGCCCAGCTGCCTGTTCACCTGAAACCCTAATCCCTGTGGCCTCCAGGTTGGGATGGGTCAAGCTTTCATTTTCATCCTCCAATTGTTACAATGAGGCTGGGGGGAAATGGTTTTCGCCCTGACCTAACTCCCGTCTGCTGCTCACTGACTACTCCTGAGCACAAATCGCAAGACTAAGCCCCGTGGGAGAGAGAATTAACTAAACAAACACAGCCCCGGCCTCCGCACATCACGGTGCAGAGATGGCCTCCTCTCTGGACTGAAATAGAGGTGGTCGTGCCCGGAGAGTACAGAGGTGGGGATGACAAACCACCGCCACTCCTTCACCCCAGGGGAGGCCATACTGGAGTAGAAACTAAGGAATTTCAACTGAGGAGCAAGAAGGGAAAGGTCTCTCTAGGTAGAGAGACTAGCGGGCGCAAAGACATGAATTGACTCTGCGCGGGCTAGCCCTGCGGTAGCAGGGAGACATATTAATAAGATGGGTGGGGCAGCGCGCAGCCGTTAGCTCACGACAATTCTCGCGAGATCTTGAGCGTGAGGCCCAGAGCGTGTCCGTTAGAGGTCCTGCTCGCTTCCCAACGGTCGCCCTCACAGTGACCGTCATGGCAGAGGGTGCTGTGGGAAGTGGATGGCAGCCTTCTCCCCACAACCCTCCAGGTCCTCTAGCCTGGGAGCCCTTGTGTGAGCTGGGTGTCCCAGGACAGGCTGAGGTGTCCTCTGTAGCTCCAGAGTCCCCGGCCCTGCCGCCCTGGGAACCTCTCCCGCGTCTCTGCCTCCACCTTCTAATGGCAGAGGTGGCCTTCTAATGGCGGAGGTGGTCTGCAAAGGTCCGAGTCTGTGGAGGCCTCAGCAACTGGAGTATGTGGACACTGCCATTCAGGTACCAGCTTCAGCCAGCTTCAGTCTCTCCTTTCAGGTTTCAAATCTCGATCCAGCATAGATCAGTTGTCCATCCCTAGTAAGTGGCCGGAGGTGAGGGTTAAGTTTCAAGGACCTTGCACATGGTTACTTCAGGTCCACCTCTGTGGGTGGGGCTCTTTTCAACCAAGGGCGATCGTCAGGATCCGGGAACTGACCTGAAGAGTATTTGCTGGAATGGGTATTCCTGTTGATCCCATACAAATGGTTCTCTCCAGGTTAAATGACAAGCCTGGGGGCTGGCTGGGTTCGGGTCACCCAGTGATGATGGCCGAGCAGGGTCTGGGGACCTGGCCCTGAGGGTGCTGGCAGGAGGAACCAAGACTGGGTGCTGGAGGAACACTCCTGGGCAGGGTGAAGGGCACCAGCAGAGACACCCCCCCCCCACACACACACACACCCTACCCTCCTACCCCCCTGCCTCCCCACCCCGCCTTAGCCAGGGCCAGGGCATCAGAGGGAGAGAGTTGAGTCTTGGGACCTCGCCCTTCCTTTTCAGAACAGAGAATAACATTTTTTGTTCAGTCGCTAAGTCGTGTCCGACTCTGTGACTCCGTGGACTGCAGCACGCCAGGCTTTTCTGTGCTTTACTACGTTTGTTTCGTGAATTTGGTGGAGGTTGACAGGAGCCTCGTGACCTGACCTCTAGAACAAAGGATGTGACTCCACGAAGTTTACAACTCACCACACCCCTCCATCACCTTTCCTAGAAAAAGGCTTTACTGAAAGGTTTCAGGGAGTTTGGGGTTTTTAAGGCAAGAGCCACCTGTCTTCTTGCATGGCCCTGCAATAAACCTTTCTCTGCTCCAAACTGCAACATTTTGGTTTTGATATTACTTGGTCTCACTGTGTTTCTGGCACATAAACTTGCATTCAGTAATAGATTCAGAACATCTCAGCAGCTTAGTGTATTGCCTATGCAATGTCTGAGGTTCCAAGGCTTGGTGGGGCAGGGGGACTTCATCAACGGGGGATTCTGCTGGCTAGAGCCTGCCACTCAGTCCTCAGCTGCTCTGGAAGGGGGACTGAGAAATAAAAGCCAGTGCAGAGTGGGCTTTGGTGAACATTCTATGCTAGTAAGTGGGATGAGAAAACTCATGCAACCCTTAAGGAAAGGGTGAATGATTTGGTTTAAATGGAGCATCACTTTTAAGGTAACATGATCCAGGTTACAAAAAATCTTTGTCAGGCTAAGGCTCCACACTGGAGAAAGTAGGCCACCTCTAAAAGTTTCTGAATGATGTGATTAGAACTACTGTGTGGGAATTCCCTAGTGGTCCTGTGGTTAGGACTCTGCACTTCCACAGCAAAAGGCATGGGTGGATTTGTTTTGACAATCTTGGAGAGTGGGACAAGAGCCTGGACAAAGGTGGGAGCGGAACTCAAGAGGCCAGGAGCTGCTTCTGGATTGTTCACTGTCACACCCCTACTGCCTGGTATGGTCCTGGCACATGGTTAGGGCTCAATCCATTTCTGAATTAGTGAATGGAAGAATGGAAGGCAACAGAGGGGACAGATAACCTAGAGGACTTGGTTACGGTAGATATAGGAAAGTGAGGGAGAGGGAAGTCTGGAAGCTTATGCGAGTCTTAGCTGGGTGATTAGTAGGCTCCAATGGGAGGGCGCCATTCAGGACAGTTTGGTTATCAACTCTTCCTAGGATATGCAGCATCCTCTCTCACATGGCCCACACACTGGACCTCATCTCATCCCCAAAGCACTTCTTTTGTCCTATTTTATTTATTTATTTTTGACTTCACAATGCAGATCCTAGTTCCCCTACCAGGGATTTGGAAGCCTGGAGTCTCAACCTCTGGACCACCAGAGGAGTCCCTCTTTTGTTGTTCTGTGAGGAATTTCACACATTCTATCTTGTATAAGAATAATCTAGTGTAGGGGTTAAACCCAAACAGACTTTTGTTCCCCAGTGATGCCACTGGGTGACTTTAAATAACCATTGTTAACAATAACTGGTGTTAGCCATTCTGAGCCCAAGGTTCTTCCTGTGCAAATTGGTAGCAGGAGTTATACTATCTGCCTCATTGGGTTGTTAGGAGAAGAAATGAAGCAATTGGAGTGAATTTCTCAGCACAGTGCCTGGTATGGCAAGTACTCAATGTTGGATATGACCATTTTATAATTTACTATAATGACAGTGTACTATTATAATCATATCCCAAAAGTTAATTAAGGGGAAATAACATACTTTATTTCCTGTGCCTGCAGCTAGTCTTGGAAATGGGTCCTTGGGGAAAGAAGGGAGGTCCTTTGCCTGGCCTTGATGACTATGAGTAAGTGTATGTGTGTGTGTGTTGGGAGGAACAGACATAAGTCTGCAGCGAGCATCTATAAGGCTGGCTACAGAGATCTGGGTTCACCAGCTCTAGCAACATCTAGAAAGTAGTTTCATCTTCTTGGAATCTCAGCCTGAACAGCTGAATCTTATTGCAAAGTAGTCATTTAGAAACTGAGTACACTTAAAGCTGAAACTCCAGTACTTTGGCCACCTCATGCGAAGAGTTGACTCATTGGAAAAGATCCTGATGCTGGGAGGGATTGGGGGCAGGAGGAGAAGGGGAGGACAGAGGATGAGATGGCTGGATGGCATCACCGACTCGATGGACATGGGTTTGAGTAAACTCCGGGAGTTGGTGATGGACAGGGAGGCCTGGCGTGCTGGGATTCATGGGGTCGCAGAGTCGGACACAACTGAGCGACTGAACTGAGCTGAACTGAAAGCTCAGGAAACCAGAGTCCCATGAATTTTGAATCATCTCTGCAAAAGACCAAGACACTTTCCAGGCATATGGCAAGCCTCTGTTTGGTGGTTAATAACAGAATTAATAACATTGTTACAATTTCAGTGCATTCTCTTTCACCTTAAATCTCTTCCTGTTTGGGGAACAATGTTAGCTTTTTTTCTCAGTCAGGAATTGAAAATCTACAGCTGGTATGTGCAAGCTGCCCTTTTCTTGGGTTATAGAAATGCACAGAGTTCAGAAGCCGGAGAACTCCACCCTCTGCAGGTTGCAGTTTAACAATTTTCAACACTCCAAAAGGAAATCCTGCACCCATTATCAGAGGCATTTTCTTTTCTCACTCCCCTCCCGTCCTTGTCCCTGGCAGCCACTAATCTATTTTCTGTCTCTATGGGTTTGCCTATTCTGGACATTTCATACAAATTGAATTATACAATATGTGGCATTTTGTGTCTGGCTTGCTTACTTAGTATATAATGTTTTCAAGGTTCATCCATGTTGTAGCAGGTATCAGTATTTTATCCTTTTTAATTGCCAAATGAAATCCCACCTGAATAACACTATGTAGATACACCATATTTTGTTTATCTAGCTATCAGTTGATGGACATTTAGTCTGTTTCCACTGGGGGACTATTATGAATAATGCTGCTATGAACATTGAAATACAAGTTGTGTGGACATATATTTTCATTAGGTATCTGCCTATGAGTGGAATTCCTGGGTCTCATGGTGACTATTTTTAGCATTTTGAGGAACTGCCCAGTTGTTTTCCAAAGTGGCTATACCATTTATATTCCTACCAGCAGTGTGTGAAGATTCCAGCTTCTCCACATCCTTACCAACACTTGTTATTGTCTGTTTATTTCTTAATTATGGCCCTTTTAGGCAGTGTGGAATGATATCATGATTCTGACTTACATTTCTCCATAACTAAATATATTAAGCATTTCTTCATGTGCTTGTTGAACATTTGTGTATCTCTTTAGAGAAATATGTATTCAAGTCCTTCGCCCATTATTTAATTGAGTTACTTGTCTTTTTATTATTGAGTTGTAATAGTTCTTTACATATTTTGGGTATAAGGCCCTTACCAATATATGATTTTAAATTATTTTTTCCATTCTGTGGGTTGCCTTTTTACTTCTTGATGGTGTCATTTGATGCACAAAGGTTTTATTTATTTATTTTTTTATGAAGCCCAGTCTTTTTTTTTTTAGCCCATTATACTTTTGATGTCATATCTAGGGAACCACTGTCTAACCTAAGGTCATGAAGATTTACTCCTATGTCTTCCTCTAGAAACTTTATAGTTTTAACCCTTATATTTAAGTCTATGACCTATTTTGAATTAATTTTTATGAATGGTATGTATTGTTTTACATACCAGCAACATTTGATGAAAATACCATTTATTCTTTCCCTCACTGAGTCACCTTGGCACCATTGTTGAAAATGAGTTGATTATAGATGCCCTTAATCAGGTTGAGGACATTTCCTTCTAGTTTATTGATAGTTTTATCATGAAGATATGTTGGATTTTGTCAAATGCTTTTCTTGTGCCTATTGAGATGAACATGTTTTTACCCTAACCTATTCATACGGCGTACTGTGCTATGTTGTGCTTAGTTGCAGTCAACTCTGTGTGACCCCATGGACTGTAGCCCACCAGGCTCCTCTGTCCATGGGGATTCTCCAGGCAAGAATACTGGAGTGGGTAGCCTATCCCTTCTCCAGGGGAACTTCCTGACCCAGGAATTGAACCCAGGTCTCCTGCATTGGAGGTGGATTCTTTACCAGCTGAGCTACCCAGAAAGCCCAATATGGTATACTAGGCTGATTAATTTTGGATGATAAGCCAACTTTGCATGCCTGGAATAAGTATCACTTGATCATGGTATAAGATACTTTTTGTGTATTACTAGATTTGGTTTGCTAGTATTTTATTATTAAGATCTTTGCCTATTAATATAATTTTCACCTTCTCACATTAAGTTCTGATATTTAAGTTGTTTATACTTGTGCCATGTCCAGAGAATAATGACATTATATATAGTTGCTTCCCCTTCCTGTTTTTGAATCCCCTCCATATAGGATCACATTCATAGCAAATAGGAGAGAACTATCAGGTACAGTATTTGCACTGGAGGGTTTTGTCCCATCATTGAAATTCTGAAACAGGAGGCCCTTTAATAATCTACAGGGTCTTGGTTTGTAACTCTGTTCCACAAAGTTCCCAAAGGTATAAGTGTTTTTAAAATGTATATTTAAATATTTTAAAACCCCGAATGAATAGAGATAGTATTGGTTGATATGTGTTCCTTACCTAACTTTACTATTTGGATACTATGGTCAAAATTAACTTATATCCCACTGATTGTCTTTATAAAAATTATCAAAAATTTAAATAAAACACTACAAGTGAATGTTTTTTGAATTGGGTTTCTGTGGAAGATTTCATCTATGTGCCATAGTCTATGTCCCATTATTAGATGAAGAAACTAAAGTGCTAGGTCACATGCCCAAGTTGAAGGCTGAGCTGAAGAGAGACTCCAGCTCTCCTTTCTCTTAGTACAGTATACATGACCACCTATATTGTCTTTCCAATGTCATTTGTCTCAAGAAAAAGATATTTTACTCAGGGAACTGCTTGAAAACACAAAACCCTTATCATTGAGTTCATGTACTAATGTCTGCTCTGGTCACTGTGTTTGTTCTGTGGCCAGCTCACATGTCTGAGTGATTCAGTGGCTCAGCATTAGAGATTTTCCCTTCTATCTTGAAGTTCTCAGATGAAGCATGAAAGAAGGGAAAGGCAATTACAAGTATGCTTTAGATAAAATTCCAAGGTGTGCAAACTTTGTGGGAGTTACTAACTTATCTTTGAAGTTTAATTTGACAAAATGAGCCTGCTCAACCTCACACTTACTGAGAATTGGCTGAGTGCTTTGCCCAGGGTGATGCTAGGTAAGTTGAGTTGTGGAGGCTTGAAATGGCTGAAGCCGAGACAGGTTACTTCTGAGAAGATCAAAGACCCCAAGTGGTAAAAATGGTCCATTCCAGCTGGAGAAAATGGAAGCCTGGCCAAGCGTGCCCATCCAGCACGCCTGCAGGGCTGTCCCCTGATTGGGATTCCCATTTGCTTGGCGTGGCCTTGTGTCCAGACTTACTGCCTCACTGATCGGACCTGCCAGACCCTGATTGAACAGAAGTCAGTACCCAGGACATTGATCGTTCACAGAGGCCTCACACCTCTCTATTGGTGCGCTACATCCTGGTTTTGGAAAATGGCAATGTGTCAGTCGGCACACATGGAACCAGGACTGGTTTTCATGTTTAAGCTAGAATAAAAAAGAGGACAGGACATGGACAATATTTTTTTAGTATGAGAAGTTAGTCATCACAAGTGGGGACCAAGATTTTTTTTCAGAAGCACATTTCAATTTAAAAAATAAGGCTTTACGTGTTTTGACTTCCTTTGTGGCTTACCTGCTGTCTCCCTCATAAATTCCCCTCCGTTCTTAAATAGGATGTAAATGCTCAGCATGACTCATTCACAGAAGTGTTAGGAGGATCAAATGAGTTTAACACAACTTAAGTTATCAAGAACAGTACCAGGCAAAGAGTAAAGGCTAATAAATATACTGTTGTAATTATCATTGTCGTCATTGCAGTTACTCACCTGGATTTTCCTCCATTTATGCCACCTACTTTTTATTACCTACCATGAGTATATGATGGGTGTTTTGGAGGATAAAATATTTTAAGTAAAGCTTATTAATTCCTTTAAGTCTTCTGGAGTTAATAAAGGAATGAGAAAAACACAAGAATAGCTGGGCAAGTTGTGTTAGATTCCTGCCTACTTAGATGTCCAAACCAAGAACAGTGGAGAGAGTTAGAGCTATGCACAAAAGACAATCAAATCCTTAAAGGTGCACAGCACAGTGGTTCACACGGGGTAGATGTTGAATAATGTTAAATAATCACAGTGATTGCTCCTCACATAAGGAGTCTCCTCAGACCTCAGTGGACCCTAAGACAGAATTAGTCCCCCGCCATCTGCATCACTTCCATCACACCTCTGTCTCCATTTCAGCACCTCTCTTTCCTCCCACTGCTGTTTACATGCCTGTTTCCTCATGCAGATTTGTGTCTTCAAAGACAGGGACCTGTTTTCTTCATCTTCATACTCCTCAGGGCCAGGTGCAATGTTTAGCACACTGGAAGAATCAGTAAGTGTGTCAGTGGGAAGAAAACACGTTGGATTTAGTGATGCTATTAAAAAAAAAAAAAAGAATTGTCTGAAACAGTGTGTCCTAAATTCCCCAGTCAAGCCCTGGAAAACACATGGATTTGGGAGATGATCACAAACCACTCACACCTGGGATCTGCTTCAAGGTCACCCTAGTAGTAGGATGTATCTTTTTCCCATGCTTGAAAATTAAAATTATATTTGTGCACTTCTAATCTCCTGCAGTGCGTGTGATACTATAAAACAAACCACAACACAGACTTCAGGGTCAGAGAGACCCTGACCTGCATTTCCTCACCTCCACAATCAACTTCACTATTACCTCTTAAGGTTCCTGAGGATGTACAAATGATGGATATGCAGGTGTCCCACACTCAGGGAACCCTGGGGGGATGGTGGTTTCCATTCTCAACAGAGCCTCAGTATTACTGGTTTTAATTTCATGATCTCATCTGTGAGTTCTAGAGTTTATGGGGCCAAGAGATGTGAAAGCACTTGAGCAGTTGGGGAATCACTTGGGTTATCATGGCTTAAAAGCTGGTATTAATGGAAAAGAATTAAATGTTTATCCTGCCTTTCCTGAGCTTCCCATGTGGCTTCAGTGGTAAACTGCCTGCCTATGCAGGAGACATAAGAGATGCGGGTTTGATCCCTGGGTCAGAAAGATCCGTGGAGGAGGGCACGGCAACCCATGATGGTGTTCTTGCCTGCAGAATCCCATGGACAGAGGAGCATGGCAGGCTATACAATCCATTGGGTCTCAAAGAGTCGGACACGACTGAAGTGACTTAGCATGCATGTACCTGCCTTTCCTGTATGAGTCATACTACTGAGCAGCCAAATAGTGTCAATTTTTTTTTTAAGAATATTTCAGCTAACTTATGAAGGTGGAATGGTAGAATATCACCAATATGCAACTCCTAATGAATCAATGATCACCAATGGCTGCTAAAGGAAATATTCCCAAAGGAATATTCTTGCAAAAAAAGTATGGAACTCAAATTTAACCACATCCTGAGTACAGCTACCAATTTACAGGAAACATTGTAGAACTGGAATTGGCAAAAATCCATACTGTGGGAAACTCAGTAGTACAAGCAGTTTTGTTTTTTTTCCATAAAAAGAAAGAAGAGAAATGCATAGAAACTTTAGATTTAAAAATACCAAAGAGATACATAAAGCAATCAGACTATATAGACCTTGTTTTGATCCTTATTCTTTTAAGTAATTTTAAAAAGACAACCATTATGACATTTATGAAACAATTAGGGGGGAAAGATCTTATGATTTATCTTAAACTAACATTTTCCTTTAATTGTGTACATTTTGCCCTGTCCTACCCAACCTTGTTCTCCTGGATAAAGAACACAGAATTAAAAAAGAAAATTATATTACTTCTAACCCTTGAGAGGTCTGGGTCAAGGGCCACTTACCATAGCTAAATAACTAAAAAACATTCTGAGTTGAGGTAATTCGCTCCTCTCTCCATAAGAACCCACAGAATCTTGGGTAAGGGCATACTGGCAGCCAGCTTTTTGGGGAAAGTTGTTCCAAGGAAGAGAAGTAAGAGTCTTAGAAGAGAAAACAAGGAAAAAAGGGGAAAACACCCCAAGTGTAGATTATCGAGCTAATCACCACTATAGGCAACTGGTTAGACCCTTCAAGGGCTTCTCCAAAGAGCCCTGTAGAATATAGGTCTGAATTGTCTTCCTGAGGGGACAAAAGAGGGGAATATCTATCCTTGGTTCTGGGTTCTATCAGCCAAGGGTTGCCCAAGGAGGGTTTGCAATCTAGCACTTCTGGGTTTGCACACGTGTCACAGTGGCCTCAGAACATGGCAGCATGGGGAGATTTGATCTCTGGTCTCCATCCATGGTTTGCCCCCTTCTTTTCCCTGTGGGTTTATCCCAAGTCACGGGGCGGGGACTTTCACACATGCACGTGGGCATTCTGCCCACACCTCCAAGCTCCATTTAACCCTCCCTCACAAACAGCTCCTCCTGAGCCACCTGGAAGTCTAAGGGCATGCACACTGACACACTTCTCAGGAAGACAGACCTGGGAAGAGGCCCCAGCAGGCTCTAGAGCCAGGTCACAGCGTGCTGGGCAGAGAATTTGGGGGTCCAGGGCATCCAGAGCATGGCCTAGGGCAGGGGGCAGGGTTCTGGGTGGGCATGTCCCCTTGGTCATGGGCTGTGGTTGGAAAGTGGTCAGAGTGGGTCCTTTAAAGAATGGGACCCCCAGGCAGGGGCCCTATTGCCTAGGCCAAAAAACAATGCCAGTTCTTTTCTACCCACAGACTTTACATGATCAGGCGCTGGAATCAGATTTTTGTTAATCTTGGCTCAGGTCGCAAGCAACAACATTAGGGAAGCTGCTCACCTCTCCAGTTTCTTCACTGGAAAAGGGAAGGAAGAGGGAGGCAGCCGGGCGGGTTAAAGGACAGTGTTACACAAGCGCCTACCCTGTGCCTGGCATGCAGGAGCTCTCACCAGTGGGCAGGTCTGTGAGGGCCCAGAAGTGCTGCCTCCATTCACTGGCATCCAGGTCAGGGTTGGAGCCCAGGGTGGAGGGGGCGGTTCAGGGAAAGGGCCAGACTGGGGGCATCGAGATTTTTCTTCGTCTGGTACAATTTTCCTGGAAATGTACAAAGAGCAATTTTAATAGGTTTTCAACAGAGTCCCAGACTTCTTTAAGAGGTTCTCTAGATCCCACTGTAAGCTCCCTGAGGACAAAGCTGCATATTGTTTTCTAACAAAACCCTACCTCTTAGCGTGTTGCCTGTCACGTAACAGTACAGTCAGGGCTCAGCTCAAAACTCACGGGACGTAGGATTTCACATTATAGACGTATTTCTTTAATGGGGGATTCTTGTTTCAGATGTTGGCTTCACAGTTCCTGCAGATATCTCAAACTGGAACATTCTTTTCCTCTGCCTTCCTCCTTCCCCAGTCCCCGCCTCAGTCAGCAGCAGCACCAACCCCACACCCTCGCAGTCGTGGCAGCATGACTCCCTCATTTATTCTCGATCAATTACCATGGCCCCGTGCTCCTATCCATTCAGTTTTTAAATTGATTTTATATTTGATTCACTACCACAAACCTAGTTCAGGCAACTATGGTCTCTCCCCTGAGATACTTAGCTGCTCGTGTTCCCTGAATATATCCTCCCCACTGCAGCCAGAATAACCTTTCCACATCTGACCACATTCCTGCTGGGCTTAGAGTAGAATCCAAGCTCTTGATACAACCAGCAGGACTCTTTGGTATCTGTCATCGGCCCCACTTTTTAGATCCTTGAAAACTGTCTTTGTCTTATATTTCTTTGTATCTCCTGTGGTCAGCCAGAAACTAAGTTACATAAATGAACATAGTTTTCAAAAATCAAAACCATCTTTTATCTATTGAAAAAATGATAATATTTTAATTAAATCATGGACTTAAGCTATCAAACCTCAAAGATGAACCAGGACTGTCTAAGCCTGTAGCTTCCCCTCCCTGAGTAACTTGTGATGAGCATGGACCACATCTCTATTGAGTACTTTGGTGCAGTGCTCTGGGCTCCCTGCACCGACCTTCCTTTGGATATGAAGTTAATTTAGTTCTGGAGTGAGCCACTGGGCTATTTCTGGAAATCACCATTTTTCTCTGGAGTGGTCTCAACTGACTTCTGACACACTCAAGCCGTGCGGCTGCTCAAGAGAGCCTGTGCTCATCTGCCTCAGAGAAACTAGCCTCAGGAATTTATTTTCCTCCTGCAGAATTTTGATCAGAAATCATGCAACTGGTCTGTCTCTGTTTCCCTCATGCTAGCTGTGCACTCACATCAGTTTTCTTTTCTCATCGATCAGAGGAGCACCTTCCACTGTTTGCTGAAGGGAGAGTATTCATGGTCAGATTTCTAGCACTGGGATCTCAATTTAGTCATCTTTAAATGGAAACAGAAATTGTATGTGTCTGATGAGGTTATTTTGAGGATTAAATGAGATGAAGTGTGTATCGGGTTGAACATCTTGTTGTAAAGGTTTTTATAAATGTCAAGTATTTAGGCTTTTTATGCTTTGTTTTAAAACAAGATTTGAGGGAGCTATAAAATGTGCAAAATTAATAAGGTAAACATAGGCAAATGACAAAGCCAGACTTTTTTTTTTTTACTTTTTAAAAAGTTGTTTATTTATTTTTGTCTCTGCTGGGTCTTCACTGCTGTGAGGCAACGAAGTTTCTCATCGCAGTGGCTGTTCCTGTTACAGAGCACAGGCTTTAGGGTGCGGACTTCAGTATTTGCAGCATGTGGGCCCGGTTGCAGCTCCTGGGCTCTAGAGTACAGGCTCAGTAGTTGTGGCACCCGGGCTCAGTTGCCCCACAGTATGTGGGAATCTCCCCGCATTAGGGATTGAACCCGTGTCTCCTGCATTGGCAGGTGGATTCTTTACCACCGAGCCACCACAAAGTCAGAGTTAAGAGGGACATTGCATCATTGAAGAGAATCATGAGGGTTTACCTTTCTTACATCGGATACCAAGTTCATTCGTTTGATCAGCATTTAATTTTGAGCAGTACTTGGCATGCAGCTTATACAAAGGAGTAAAAGACCTTTTTTGTGCTTCTGAATGGGAACAAGAACCCAGAGAGAGCCAACTAAAACACAGTGTGGCAGGAGTTGTGAGAGAGATGGACGAGGACATATGTGCCAGGGCTTGTCTGGGGAGCAGCCCTCCCAAACGAGCTGGGTGTTCAGTTACTTCCTCGTCCTGACGACGTATCTGGTTCATGTTCATGTTTCAGCAGCCACCTTGGGGCGGAATGTGACACAGCAAGAAGATGGCCAAGATTAGCACCCAATACTCCCACCCCACCAGAACACACCCCTCGGTCAGGACCACGGACAGAGATCTGGATTGCATTGAAACCGGTCTCAGCAGGTAGGATGGGCTTTAACTTCACGCCTGGAACAGGTTGTTCCCATAGCTGCTCTTGACTGGGGAGAAAGAATGCCTTAGTCTGTGGGCAGGACAGGTTGGAGGGCGGAGGCTGTTCACAGCACTCCTTCTAACTGCATGACTCCTCCCAACCCACACTGAAATAGTTTTTATTCTCATTTTAGAGATGTGGGAAAATGCTCCAAAAATTATGTAACTTTTGGAAGGCATGAAAATGAAGATTAAAACGCAGCAGATTAAACACTCCTGTAAAAACATCCCCACAATGCCACACCATCCCTTGTGGACATCAATTGTCTATCAGGCTCTGTCTGCACCAGTCACTGTCCTGGGCACTGGGGTGGAGCACCAATCCAGTGCCCTGCCCCTCATTTCCCGGGGAGGGTCAGGACTCAGTCATGCTCATGGATTTGGGGGAAGGGTCCAGGCCTGCCAGCAAAGCCATCAGCACCATCGATGATGTCCGACATAGGCAGTCACCTGGAAACCTGAGGCCTCTACTTCAAGCCCCGTTTCTAACTTACTGGGAGACCTGGGAAAATGCACTAAACCCTCTATACCTCAGAATCTTCAACTGTGAAATGGAGCAGCATTGGGAAATGGGAGTATCTATTTAGTACAGATGGACTTACACTTTTTTGATGCTTCTTAAATTGTCAATGAGTTGATTGAGTTAAATCAGAAGAAACTTTATTTTCAATATTAATGTTATTTTTGTCCCATGGATATAGCAGTGAAAACTTCTCCCACCTATGCAAATTGCACATTATCTAAGGCCCAAAAATGCAACGACAGTCCCTCAGTCCTTGCATCCGTGGCCCTGGCCCTCCTCTATCATTTCTCCTCACTCACCCGTATATGTCTCTTCCTCTCTCAGATGCACATTTCATTGTTTTGTGTCCAGGTTCTTTGTCCCAGGTCCTTAGCAAACTCTGCTTATGAGTGACAGACAATAGTTTCCCTATCACTGCAAACTCATGTAGTCTTTGGATCCCCACTTTCTGGGATTCAGGCAAAGGAAGGAAAATCTCAAAGCATGCCAACAGATGTTTACTCCCTCCTACTCTCGCAAGTTGGTGCTGAGATCCAGGAAATTTTATATGACTCAGGGGCATCAGAAATTCTCACCCTACTCAAATCTCTCCCTGCTAACTGGCTGACGGTCAAATCTGTATTCCACAACTGAGGGCTCCTTCCTTTAGCTTAAGTCATTGCCCTTATTTAAAAGGAAAAAGAACACTGTTAGGACAGTTATCTGCTATTAAAACTTTGGTATATTAATAGTTTCTTTCCCACATCAGAGCTTATAAAACCCCCTGAAGAAGAGGCTGAAGAGGGGCTTCAAAGAGGGTTGCTTCAAAGAGGATTGCTTCAAAGAGGGTTGCAGTAAAAGGGGAAAAAGGCCCAATGGGGACTTCCCTGGTGGTCCAGTGGCTGAGACTCCACGCTCCCAGTGCAAGGGGCCTGAGTTCCATCCCTGGTCAGGGAAGTAGATCCCACATGCTGCAACTAAACAAACAAACAAACAAACAGGTCCAAGCATGGCACACAGCAAGAAAGTCAGGCTCCCTGCAGACATGAGGCTCCTAGGATCTTGGGCCCTGGGGAGAAGGACAGAGGCTGTCAGGATCAGGAGCATGTGAAGCAGCGTGGAACTTCTCCCCATTGCTCCCTTTTGCCTCAGGCAGGACATAGCCAGGGCATCTCTGGGATCCAGGCTCCCTGGGGTCTGTCTGGCTTCTCTCAATGGGAGAGTCAAGAGAAGGCAGGCCCAGCAGGTGGGCTGGGGCTCCTGCCCAGAATGCCTGCTCGACCCACACCACCACCACACAGGCCAGCTCTGCCCGACTCATCCCGGCTCTGCCTCAACTAGCAAGCCCCGCCTGGTTTGAAGGCTGTTGAAGAGCCTGTGGTTTCCCAGAGCCTCTCTGTGAGCTCGGGTTGGGCCCACGCACACTCAGAGAATGGGTCCGCCACACAGCAGGGGCTCTGAGATGCTGCCCTTGGTCAGTCCTCTCTGCCTTCTCCCCCGGGTGATGCCATGCCCTCCCCTCCCCTGCTCTGCATCCCCAGGCCAGTGTGGTGACCAACAGCACAGGCTCAAGGGCACACTGCCAGGTTTGAAAACTGGCTCTGAAAAGCTGACCAACAGCTCCAAGCCTCAGTTACCTCATCTGCAAAATATGCTAGTTCTGACCTCAGAGAGCAGTAGTGAGGTTAAAACAGAGTAAAGCTCATGCCACAGCCCCTGCCATGCAGTAAGCACCTATCACCGCTCCCTGCTGGTCTTGGAGATGCTCACCTCCATGGGCCTTCTCTGTGTCCCAGGCTGAAGCCTTCTCTGACCCCTCTGACCTCCGGTAGCCCTAGCTGCCCTGACACCTGGACGGGCCGTTTCCTGCCTGTGTCCGCATCAGGCTGTCTCAACCTGACCACCAGCCGAGTCTCACTGAGCCCCACTGGGGGCCATGTATGCCCAGCAGCACACGTGGTAAGAGCTTGTTGACAGATTAGTGCAGAATCCCATGAAAACACTAGAGAGATCTCAAACAGAGAGAGGAGAAAAGCTTCCTTCATGAGAA
The DNA here is from genome assembly GCF_023699985.2 of Odocoileus virginianus. Taxonomy (NCBI): domain Eukaryota; kingdom Metazoa; phylum Chordata; class Mammalia; order Artiodactyla; family Cervidae; genus Odocoileus; species Odocoileus virginianus. The sequence continues at coordinate 3,660,755 of NC_069675.1, forward strand.
GCATTATCTCGCAGAAGCAGGAGTGGGTTAACAGAAGTTTCCAGAATGGCTCCTTAGCATCACTGAGGATTGAGAATAGGAGTTCATGCTGGGGATGGTACAGCCTTGGGCCAGAAAGCTGCGTCCAGGCCCCTCCCCTGCTTCTCAGGGCAGCCTAACATCTGTCTATGGACAGACCAGTTTTCCCTGTAAGATATATTTCAGCAAAGGACTTTAACACAGTCACAAAATTTTTTAAGTTTGAATCACTATTTTGAGGGAGGAAATGGAATCTGAATGAATCATAGATCTTTGCCTTGAAATTCCAATCCTTTAAGAAAGCCTTTGGAGAAATAATTACAACTGTGTGTCCTTGAATGTGAATCATTCTTCATCCTCAGTGATGTAGCTCAGCTGTGCTGGGAACCTGTGTGTTGCTTGGCCCTTTGCTGAGGGCCCCCCAGAGAGGGAAGATATCACCTTCCTGTCCCCTGAGACATCTTTCTTCCCAGCTCTTTCACCAAATTAGAGACCAGTTTCCATTTCTCTTTTAAAGCACTGGGATCATTTTGCTAGTGAAGAGCCATAAGGAAGGATCACCGTGTTTCCTTTGAACAACAACAAAAAATTAAATTTATACCTTGAAAAGACCAGAAATAAAAATATCTTGCATTTTGCTCTTTCTATTTAGATCTATTTCATTGACTCAATTATTTAAGAGCTCTCTGGCATGTTTTTGCAGATAATGCAATAAAGACTTTAGAACCTGCTGCAGAGAGTCACAGCTAGCACAAGGACACCTCAACCCCCAGAGCAATCTCCTGGTGTGGCTATTTTAGATGAGCTGTTGGGCAGAGGGGGTCGTGTCCTACAGAAGAGGAGACTTCTTCGTGCTGCTTCCTGAGCAGAGCCCAAAGCAATTATCACAAAAGAAAACCATTTGCCACCTGCTTCCCCAGAACTGAAGGCAAAAATGCAGTGACCTCAGTTCCCTGGTCACATGCGGCTGGGGCAGCGCCTGCCTGTCACTCTAGTTCCTCGGGGCTTGGGAGGAGAAGAAAAATAATGTGTCCTGCTCTCCACCCTTGTTCTAAAGGTCACTTCTGTTCACTCACATGTCCCCCAGGTCACTAGAGGAAGACACCAGATCCACAGAGCACAAAGTTAATTACCCGTTTACATTCTGATGAGAACCTCTGCTTCCTCCAGGGACAAAAAAGCCTCACCTCATGGACATGAATTCCTCTGTATAAACAAACACAGAAGATGAGCTTTACACGTTGAAAATAGCCTTGTCTTTCAAAACAATCAGTTTCTTGTGTTTCACCAGTTGTCCTTGTTCTTGCTAATTACCAGCTTCACAGGGCTTCTTCCTGTGGAGGTAGCATCACCACAGAGACCTAGTCAGGTTGTCCTGGCCTGATCTGCTCGTTCTATAGAGCCTGAGGCCTGTCAAGTCCTCAGCTAGCTCCTGGCAGGACGGGGCCTGGCTCCCAGTCTCCACCCTCTGTATTTCCCTTCGAGGTTCTGAATCGCTGATCTTGCAGTGATTGCCAGAAGGTTCTCCCTTTCAGCAGTACCTGTGTGTCCTTGGGTACTCAACATGTCACCTCAGACATTTGTTTCCTCTCCTCCTACCCCATCTCCCCTTCTGTCTACCTTGTGAAATCAGTTTCTCTGAGGAGTAACTCATTGGATTTGCTATTATTTAGATATCCCCCAAGCATTTAAAAAGGGTAGAGATTCTGGAGCTAGAAGAAAGATATCAGGGTAGAACTTTGGGCATCAAGAAACAATTAGGGAGATGCATCCAGAAAAAAACGGCCCCTTGGGTGCCTTGAATTTACATCATATAAGACCCTTCCTGTTCCTCACAACTAAATGTACCTTTTGGGACTTGGGTGTTTGAACAAGTCATCATGGAATCAATTTTTCCTTTGTTTCCTTTTTGAAGACCAGGAAAATTAAACTCAGGAGGGTAAGTGACAAGCCCCCAGGACACCTAGCTAATAGGTGTTGGGGTAGGGACTCAAACCCCGGCCTCCAGGTCCCCCATTCTGCTGCGGCCCCTTCCAGGGGACGTCATGGGTCCAGGCCACATGCAGTGGCTCTCACTGCTGCCAGCTGCAGGCCTGCTTTGAAATCTGGGGTGAGTTCTGCCCCTCTCACTCACCCACAAGCTCTGATGTCATGGGCATGGAGTCCTTTGCTGCGGATGCAAGTAAGCCTGCTCTCAGGATGTGCTCCTGCACAATTAGCAGAAACCAGACTAGGCAGAAATGCTGGGCTGACTGCCTGGTGCCTGGAACTCCCTGAGGAGCTGGTGAGGACAGAACACCTTCTTCCTGGGGACCACCTCCAGGCACACAGGCTGTGCAGAGCTCCAGCCCAGCTGCCCGTTGCTGCCCCCACCTCCAGCTCCCCACTCCCAGGCGTGCCAGCTGCTCGGAACCAGGGATTGGAGAGATGGATTCACTTGTCTCCCTGCCTCCCCCTCCTGCAACTGACCCGGTGCCTTGGAACATGCATTCCCAGCTTTGTGGTACACAATATTAGAAGGGCAAGGGAATTGTAGCTTCCTAATTGTAGCAGGGCCTCTGATAGGGTCTCTCTCTTTAAATTAATTAGTTTTTATTTTATTTTTGGTTGCACTGGGTCTTCGTTTTGGTGTGCAGGCTTTCTCTAGTTGCAGCAAATGGGGGCTACTCTTTGTTGCGGTGCCCAGGCTTCTCACTGCCGTTGCTCTAGGTTCACGGGCTTAGCTAGTTGCAGCACGCAGGCTCAGCAGCTGTGGCACATGGGCTTAGTTGCTCTGCAGCATGTGGAATCTTCCTGGACCACAGACTGAACCCATGTGCCTTGTATTGGCAGATGGATTCTTATCCACTGTCAGGGTAAGTCCTGACAGGGTCTCTTATATGTATAAGGTTGAGGTGTGAGTGGTCTCTTATGAGTTTAGAGAGAGAATTCGATTAGGTGCTTTGGTAATAACAAAAACATGCCCACATAGTGCAGCTAGGGGAGTCAGAGTCATGTCTCTAGTGGCATGCTACAGAACTCCATCCTCAGTCCAGCTCAGTCCTCAGTCGTGTCCAACTCTTTGCAACCCCATGGACTGCAGCACGCCAGGCTTCCCTGTCCATCGCCAACTCCTAGAGCTTGCTCAAACTCATGTCCATCAAGTCGGTGATGCCATCCAACCATCTCATCCTCTGTCGTCCCCTTCTCCTGACTTCAATCTTTCCCAGCATCAGGGTCTTTTCCAATGAGTCAGTTTTTCACATCAAGTCGAGAAAGTATTGGAGTTTCAGCTTCAGCATCAGTCCTTCCAATGAATATTCAGGACTGATTTCCTTTAGGATGAACTGGTTTGATCTCCTTGCAGTCTAAGGGACTCTCAAGAGTCTTCTCCAACACCAGATTCCGAAAGCATCAGTTCTTCGGTGCTCAGCTTTCTTTGTAGTCCAACTCTCACATCCATACATGACTAGTGGAAAAACCATAGCCTTGACTAGATGGACCTTTGTTGGCAAAGTAATGTCTCTGCTTTTTAATATGCTGTCTAGGTTGGTCATAGCTTTTCTTCCAAGGAGCAAGCGTCTTTTAATTTCATAGCTGCAGTCGCCATCTGCCTCAGCCATGTCCTATTCAACTTTTGCTTTAATTAGAAGATACACCACTGCAATGTTGTAAAGTAATTAGCCTCCAACTAATAAAAATAAATGGAAATAAATAAAAAATTAAAAAATAAAAATAAAATAAAAAAATAAAGTAAACACATAAAAAAAAAAGAAGATACAGAAGGCAGATTCATGAGTGGGTGACAGCAGGCTTTGAAATGGGATGGGATGGCATTCAAATCTCAGTTTTGCCATTTGGCTATGTGACCTTGGGAAAGTTATTTAATCTCCCTGAACCTCAGTTTCATCTCTTATAACGTTGCTATATGATTTAAGTGATAAAATGCATGTGGCTGACGTACAGTAAGCAGTCAATAAATGGCAGATACTTTATGTATCACTCTGTGTGTTTTCAGCAAAAAAAAAAAAAAAATGCATCCTCGATATGGGGAATCTGAGGGGGAGAAGAAGCTGCTGGCTGTCAGGGCTGAGCAGAGACCGCCTGGAGGAGCCACGGTGTGGTAGTGAGCTCCCCCTGTGCTGGAGACAGCAGGGCTGTTGCAGAAAGGAAGAGGCAGCAGCTTGGCAGCTGGGTTGTGGGATTCTGACTTCTGATCACTCACTGGGGAGACCCAGAGCCTGTACCCTGACAGTAATTCTTGCTTACTTCTTCAACCGTGCTGCCACCTTGTTAAGAAGGCTGATTAGGTTGGAATAGGTCATGTGATCGAATTAATTTGTCTTGCTTGGGCTCTTTAAGACTCGAAGGATGTAGTGCAAATCCTTAGAGGCCACTGCCTGGAATGGCTTTTAATCAGGCTGATCAGACTTCAGCCCCAGGAAGTTTTAAAGGGAAAGAAAGGAAAACAGGCCCCAACAGAGAGATCTTATTCCAGGAAATTCAACAAACACCAGACTCTGCTGATGCTCAGTCTTTTTGCCTGAATTGCACAAGGGAAGGTCCTCCGCCCCTGCCTTGGCGAAAGGGCACAGCAGAAGTGGACTTTCATTGAAAGCACTATACAAATATGAAGCCAATTCATTACAGTATTTCAGGACCCTCCTCTTAACCAGTGGTTTCCTGCAGCACATACACACAGGGACAGAGGGCAAGGGAAGACCTCTTGAAGGAGGCGGCCCTTGATCTGGCTTTAGAAGACAGGGTTTCAGCATGCAGAGATGTGTGTGAACCAAAATCCTTGTTCTGGAATCCTCATGTGGAAACAACTGCTCTGGCTCCAGAGGCAGGCATGGTACCTCCCCCACCCCAACGCCCTGCCCTCGATGCTCTAATAAGGACCATTTACTGCTGGCTTGCCCCTTTCACATAGGCTATGGACAGTGGCCTCCTTGCCATAAAGGAAAGGTCACATTATCCTAAAAGTCAGGATTTGCTGGAGCATAAACTGAAGTGTAGAGCCCTGGGGTGAGGATCTCTGACAGCAGCATTCCTCTTTAAGCAGAGCATCTGGCCATCTCAGTCCTTAACACGTCCAAGAGGTGGATGAGCTGGAAATCAATTTCTCTTGCTGCATATTTGATTTCCTAGGACCCATTTGCCATGCGAGGAGACATCGTCAGAACTGCAGGAAGGCATTGCCATGGAGACTAGAGGACTGGCTGAATCCAGACAAAGCTCCTTCACCAGCCAGGGTCCCACCAGGTAACTGACTGGTCTCGGCCCTTAGCTTGGGAAAGGGGAGACAGAGGCAGAAAGAAGATAAGTCTTAGGAGGAAATGGTGGATGAGGGTGGGGTTGCAGATTTGGAGAAGAAAGGGGCAGGAGAGGCAGAGTCAGAAATCTATCAGGGAGTAATTTCCTCTTGGGTCAGGTGTTCTGAGCTCAGAAAAATCTAAGAAAAACTGCCTTTATCTGAAATTGCTCTCATAAAAAGTGATATCAAGGTACATGTTCAGTTCTGAAAGAATTCAGGAAAAAAAAAAAAAACACCACCAACCAGAGAAGTTTCAGAAAAGAATTCAGAAAAGAGACCAGCCAGCCAGGTGAGACTATAGGGTGGACCACAGTGGCAGGCAGATGGCAATGGCGGCCCTGTCTGAAATAGCCCCTGGCAGGTCCTCAGTCCTAAGTGTCTAGACTTCATAGCTCACATCCTTGCAAAAGCATTTGAAAGATTAACTCGGCTCTGAGCTCTGTCTCCATTCTGATGACATCTGTTCTCCAGCTTCAATAGCTGTACCACCTGGAGGACGTCATTTCACCTTTCAGATCTTGTCTGAAGATGCATCTAGTAACATGAGGGCTGCAGTGGAGCCCACACTAGACAGTCAGCAAATGTTGGGCTCATGATTTCCTTCCACTGAGGTTTTTTTTTTTCATCCAAAGCCAGAGTTTCATACAGTAGTGTTTTTTACAGTTTCTGCTTAAGAGTATTTCAAAAAAATTAGTTTCTCTAGTTATTCTTCATGTTTTTCATGGTGGAGGATTATTTATTTCACTAGCTCCTTGTAGCTGGGCACTTAAGTGATATGCAGTGGTTTTTTTCCATCTTATTAATAAAATGCTCTCTTGAGGCCTGTTGATTATAAGGAAGAGAACACCTTCAACCAGCTCAGATGGAAAGGGGAAGGCTAGAGCAAGGCTGGTATAACCTAAGACCCAGGCCACCTCGTGGAAATGGAGACGGTGGGGCTGATGAGGGGCCCCGGGGAGGCAGCCGCCTTCCCTGTCTTATTTCTCTAGCAGCATTTCATGATCCGTGTGCTGCCTGCCTCTTCCACTTCTGGCTTTCTCTGCCCTCACCTCAGTGGGTACAGGGTGAAAATGGCCTGCACCATACCATCCTGAGTTGCAACACCCAACCCCATCTTGAAGTGGTTTTTAGTTCAGAGGCTTGAGTGACTGAGTCTCTGTGGGTCAGTCATCCGTTGCCCATCCCTGAGCCTGTTGGCCAAGGCTGGAGCTCCAGGGAGTATGACCTCTGTTCCACCCCTCAGCAGAGGGAAGACCTGAGTGGGCGGAGTGTCAGAGCAGAGAGGTTGGGCCTGGCAGGCACCTTGACATTCATCTGCAGCAGCAGCTATTAGCCTCTCTGTTCTGTTTGTGGGATATTCCTTTGCTGCATTTATTTTTAGGCTATGGTCACAAGTGTGTGATGGGGATCAAGGTATGTGACAATTCATGACTCCATACCAGGTTGCTCAGAACAGATTTGGGGTACCATGGGTGCCAAGTCAGGGAAGCCAGACACCAAGAAACAGAGTTGAATCTCTCGGCCCAAACTCCCCCCACCCCCTGCACCTCCTCCAAATCCCCCTGCCACTGCTGAGACTCAGGAGGTGGGGCTGAGGGAAGGTTTTACAGGAAAGCTGGAGCTGAGATGAGCTCTAGGCATGTGGGCTGCCTGGGTTCAGGTGCTTGAGGCCTGGACCAGGTCTGCTCCAAGACAGAGGTCAGTGCACATTGCAAAGGGACTTCTCCACAGGCCAGGAGAGAAAATAAGAGTTTGTATGAAAAGCAATTCATAGGACAAGGACTGGGGAAAGAACCTAGGTTGTATCTGGGTGCGTGCTCCATTAAACTTGTTCTGAATTTTATTCCTATTTGGAAATTGTATTTTTTACTGTTCCTCTACTTACCAGTCATAACAAAGAGCTCTACATGGGGCAAAAGGAAAACTGAGCGGATAAACTTGCTAAGGTCACACTGGAAAGATCATGCCTTTGATGGAGTCTAGGCATTAAAGTGACAAAGCCACAATGAAAATAGTATCCCTTCTGAAGGAAGCTCCATCCCAGGTGGCAGAGGAGGGAGGAAGAAGCAATTCTGGGGAATGGGGGCAGGGGTGGGGTCAAACCTGAGCCTGCCGCCTGCTGGGATCACTTCCCCTGCCCTCACCCTCTGGGGGGGGGGGGGGGGGGTCCGCGTCCTTCTACTTCGCCCTGGCTGCCCATCTGTCCTTCCAGGTTGTCACGCCTCATCATCTTGCTCCGTGCCTGGACCCCCAGGCAGTTACACCAGGAGGACCAGAGACCCAACTCTTTCCTGGAGCGTTTCAGCGGAGCCGAGCTCAAAGAGGTGTCCAGCCGAGAAAGCCATGTCCAGTTCAATGTGGGCAGCCAGGAGCTGCCAGACAGAGGGAGAAGGTAAGGGAGATGGGGCCACCTGTACCAGATGGGACTGGAAGCACTTGCTGCTCATTTGGTCCAGTGTGGATTCGCCCAGCATGTGGCCTGGAACATCGGTGCCCGGGCATTCCCTAAGAAAGGGTCTGTTCTGGGGTACACTGCATGCTCTAAGTGTCTCCATCAGACTTCAAGAAGCCCTGAAGGAGATGAAACCCTTTAACCTGAGGCCCCAGCCTCAACTGAGCTCTGACCCTGTCCTCCGCAGAGCCCCCCAGCACCCCCTGGTGATGGTGCTTTCGGAATCACACTTCCAGGACGTTGGCCTCACCAATCTCTCCATCAAAGGACCCTCATCCTACACTGCACTGTGACCTGTCTTGCTAGAAAACTGAGGCTTTTGTACCACGAGCCTCGGGGAGTACCTGCATGGTACCCACAATTTTATGGATGGGTATAGGTGCATTCTTCTGGGGAAAAGATCTGAAGGTTGGTTAGAACTTTCAAGGGGAACCTTCCAACCCCAGGTTAGGTTGAGAACAATGAGGGGACAATAGGTGGGTCTGGGGGGGGATGCTTTTCGTTAGGAGAAGGGTCTGCAGAACAAGGGCTCAGCGCACCTTGCCTGGCCCCCTACCCAGCGGGGAGCTGTGTCTGGTTCTGTGGGGTGCAGGCATGCGGAGAAATTTGCAGAGGCTAGACTGGTATGCCCTGCTGCCCCTCCGCACACAGAGCTGCTGCCTCCCCTCCCCTCCCCTCTAGTGCTCTTGAGAAGCACCCAGCTTCTGGCCAGTGGGAGACCACTGAGCCACCACGGGTGGAATCAGTAGTCGCTCAACAGCAGACGGTCTCTTTAGGAGCCCGTGGCGGCAGGAGAGGTGAGCCTGCGGGGGAAGCAGACCTCCTCTCAGCCTCACAAACAGGAGGACACTTGCTCAGAACCTGCTTTAAGGGGAAGGGGGGCTTGAACAAGATCTTTATTCTGAATTCTCTAGGTCATGCCAGGAGTTAAAAGACATAAAAAGAAGGGTGAAAAAGAAGCATGGTTGTTGCAGAACCGACAGTCCCTATGTAATTTGATTGAGAAAATGCTGTTTCTGCATCAAAGGAACAGAAGGGCTCAGATGCGGTGCCTCAAACAGGCAGAGAAAGCCCCTGGGGAGCGAAGGCTCTGAAGCTTCAGGGGAAACAGGACGGGTCTTCTCGGAGCTTCAGTTTTATTTCCTAATTCGGTGGGGGGGGGTGGGGTATTTTTATTATAGGTTATGCATTACATTGTGAAATGTGCAAGATGTACAAGCTTGCTTAAGATAAAATATGAGAGTTCAAAGAAATGTCTTGCTAGTGACATTAGGAGGCCTCGTTAGTCTTCCCTGCTGGGGAAAGGCATGAGAGTTGCTGGCTGAGAGGCAGAGGTCCAGTGGAGCAGCACATCCGGGCTGCTGTTTTACACGAGCTTGGACAACAAACCCTTGGTCTCCTGGGCTGTGAGAAGGGTGCTGTGGAGGACCTGAGTGCTGGACATGTGCAGGGCCATTCCAGGTCCCCAGAGCTGAGCATCCCTGTTAGGGAGCTCTAGGACCACAAGGCGCACGTGCTGGTCACTGCTGGGCCAGAGAGACAGGAAGGATGGAGGCTCAGGAAGAAGGGAACACGGAGAAGCGGGGTAGGGCAATGGTGGTGTGTGGCAGGGGGTGGGGTGCAGGAAGCAGAGAAGGGGTAGGGAGGGAAGGAGGTCTGTTAGCAAGTCAACAAACTGCTTCAGTTCCTTTTGGGCAAGCAAAGACTTCCTTGGCTTAACTGATCAAGCTGTCTTCTCCTTAACTTGAGATTCATGGAGACGAACCCTAGACTGTCCATTTCCCTGTGTGACCAGATAAGTGGAGGGTTGACCTAGGACCCCATCGGGGCCAGGCCCCAACTTGCCACCAATGCGTGGTTAACTCACTGGAAGGTTCAGGGTGGGCGGGTGAATGCGATGGTGCAGGATGGGAGCAGAGCAATCAGGGAGGCTTCCTGGTGGAAGAAGACCTTGAATTTTCAAGGCCAAGTCCCATTAGCAAAGCAAAATGTATGCAGAAATGGGTCTTAGTTCTCCTATGGGTTTGGCCCAGTGAGACTATGGGCACAGGGGTGTGGCAATCACATACCACTGCACCCCAGAAACCGAAACTTTCCTTTGTAATAGCACAGTTTTGATTCCTCAGGGGATTTTCAGATGATCTAAATTAATCCTGAAAAAAGCGATTAGAGCCACATTCTGAATGGAAGGAGGGAGGCATGGGCGGGGCATGCAGAAGTACCAGAAAGGTATTTGGCTAGATGTTCGACATCAGAGGAGAGGTGCCTTGAGTGTGGAGTGTCTCAGCCACTGGCTTTGGCCCCCAGACCTCCTGTCCTGTGACTGGTCTGCAGTGACCACAGACAGGCAAGCCTCCCCCCAGCCCTGTGATTCAGGCTGGCTTTCTTAAACCAGCTGTCACACACGTGAACTGGCAGTTGAGCTCACGAGGATCACGCCTTTTCCTAAAGAACATCATCAAGCACTGCCCAATCCAGCTTCAAATAAACATCGCTGGGTGCAAACCACCTTCTACAAGATTCTCACATAGATCTGGGTAGTGGGCTCTGAAGTTTTAGGGCAAATGCTGGGGACCGGGCTGGGAAGGATGAGCTGAGCCCTGGGGTAGCTCTGCCCTGTCTATTCTTTGCCCTAAGAATGGGAAGCAACGCCTGTGATGAGGCGTCTGAGGGAGGGGCCCTGTGAGAACCTCGTCCCTGCCACTAACTCTGTCCACCTCGGTCCATGGCACTCAGCCTGTTCACCCAGAAGCACCCTAGGCAGGCACCATGCTGGGCCATCTCTGTGCCCTCCATAGCGCCTGGTGCACTGCCTGGCGCGTGCTGAAACATCAGAGGAATTGAGGCCGGGGTGCTGGATGGGACTCAAAGAGGTACCCCTCATTTATTCAGAATCCTCACGTTACCCACGTGTTCATCCTCTGCTCTACTCCGAGGCGTTCACCAGCACAAACTGGTCACACCTGAAAAGTTTGTCCCCAACAATAACAATTCCCTGTGTTCAAACTGTGCGGAAAGGCCCAGGAGACAGAGGATGGGAGTCCCAGAATAACTGGCTGAGGGCAAGAGGTCCCCGGCAAGTGGGCCGAGCTCAGATTCTCTTTGCCTCCCCACAGTGACTGGCCCCTGGCCAGGAACAACACCAACACCTGCAACAACTCAGAGAAGGAGTGAGTACCTCTGCCCCTCCCCCTCCCCGCCTCCTGCAGACACCCAGCCTCCTGCAGACACCCAGCCTCCTGCAGACACCCAGCCGTGTCTCCCTCCTTAGGCCCGCCGCTTCTGCCACACCCACCAGACCGTGCTAGAACCCTGCTCCTGGCACTGGAAACCCATCCCCGTGGACACACGTGGGGAGGGACCTATTCTGTGTGACTTCCTTGGGCAGGTCCTCTTTTCTCTGTGTGTCTTGCATTGTTCTATTTATAAAGCGAAGGAGCTGGATGGGTAAACATTTTCAGTGCCATCACCCTCTGTTGCTATGTATCTGAAGGTGCAAAGCTGGGGTCTCTTTACTGAGCAGTGGATCTTCTCCTTCATGATAAGAATGTACTTTTCATTCTACGTCCTCAAGCTCCTGTGTGCCAGGGGAATGCTCTTGTCTTAAGGCTAATTTGGGCCTCTTTGGAGGACATGATCAAGATGTAATCAGTGAAAAGAGGAAATTTAAGTATTTCCAGAGAACAACCTCTTGAAACACTGGCCCACTGCGATTGCTTCCTACCACCTGATGCTGAGCTGGCAGAGAAGTTTGATGAGTGATTCTGGCAACACCATCCAAAAGCCTTTGGGCTTTCGGGAGTGTGTATGTGTATGTGACCATTTATATGTGTGAACACGTGTGCATGTGTGCCCCGTTCTCCAGCCCTCCTTTGTGGAACGCCACAGCGATAGGTAGGGAAAGGGGAGGTCTCAGCTGGAGCCTAGGAGGACCATATCAGCAAAAAATGCCAATTTGTTGACCTCCGGTTGACAGAGAGCTATGCCAAGGCTTTTTCTTGTTGTTTCCCTTTGTTCTGATAGACTTTTTGTTTCTGTTTCCCTCCGTGAACATTAGTTGCACTGGGGGTTTTTGGTTGTTGTTGTTGTCTTTTAAATTTATTTTTTTAATTGAAATAAGTTTACAATGTTGTTTTAATTTCTGGTATACAGCAGAGTGATTCAGTTTTATATATTTATATATTCTTTTTCAGACTCCTTTCCGTTGTGGTTTATCACAGGATACTGAGTATAGGTTCCTGTTCTATGCAGTAGAACCTTGTTCTTTATCCATGCTATATATATAATAGTTTGCATCTGTTAATCCCAAACTCTTAATCCATTTCTTCCCTGAAGTGAGAAAAAGAAGGGCTTCCAGGTGGCTCAGACAGCAGTAATGCCTACAATGCAAAATTCCAGGTTCAGTCCCTGGGTTGGGAAGATCCCCTGGAGAAGGGAATGGCAACCCACTTCAGCATTCTTGCCTGGAGAATTCCATGGATGGAGGAGCCTGGTGGGCTGCAGTCTATGGGGTCACTAAGAGTTGACCTAATCTCAAACTCCTAATCCATTCCTCACCCTCAGTTGCATTTTGTTTACATAAAGTGGGACATCAAATCCAGAGACCCAAATGTCAGAAAAACGAAATGATTTAATCTGCAAAATGATAGCTGTTTCTAAATGTGCTTGATGTCAAGGCAAACCTAACATCAAACACCCTTGAAAGTCCTGCAGTTGAGTAAAGACTCAGGACACCCGACTGGGCAGAGGTCCTGTGGGTGGGTCTCCAGGCTTCTCTGACCTGGGGCTAGGATGTGGGCAAGGATGGGGATGCATGCTGTTGGCTGCATCAGGCACTGATAAATCTTTTCAGATGAGCTCATACCATGGGTCCAAGGACCAAAGGACAAAACTGAGCACTGTTCCCAAATGGGGCCACCTGGGCACAAAGATGCAGAAGCAATTCTTATGGGCACCTTCCCCCACTCTTCCACCACATTTATGGCATTTTCACTTAGTCCATGGGTTCTGAAAATTTCTTTCTCCTGATCAAATTGTTCTCAAAGCCACCATCGATTCGTAGCTCTGTGCAGGCCCCCTGGGTCAGTGCTGGGTGCATTCCGGGACACAGCTGGATGGCACAGGGTCTTCCCCAGGCCTCAGCAGGTTGGCAGCCAGAGGAAAGGCCGAAGCTTGTAACCCAGGCCACACATCCTGAACAAGGGTGACGGAGCCTGGCCTGATTAAACTCCCAGCAGGGCTGTGTGCCCCATGAGCTTGTGGGCAGCGCCCTCTGCTGGTGTTTTGGCATTAAGACTCCGCTGCTGAAGGACCAGTGGATTCAAGAGACCAGAGGACGGGGTGACTTGCGCTTCTCATTCACTGGTTATAACTTTTGTTTCTACTCAACTTATTAATATGTTCATTGTCAAAAACTTTGGAAACAGAAAAGCACCCATGAGCACATACCCACAAAAGTATACTCTATGTTAATAATCGAACCCCATTATCAGAGAAACCCCTCTTCACATATCAGCAAATATACCTCCAAGTTTTCTCTAGGTCTGTGTATTGAGAATATAGATGGGTAGATAAATAGATACATACATACATACATACATACATGCTAAGTTGCTTCAGTCATGTCTGACTCTTTGTGACCCCATGGACTGGCTCCCTGATTCCCCAGGCAAGAATATTGGCGTGAATTGCCTTTTCCTTCCCCAGGGGATCTTCCTGAACCAGGGATCAAACCCACGTCTCTTATAAATCCTGCATTGGCAGGCAGTTTCTTTACAGCTAGCACCACATACACACAATATGTTTAAGATATGTACTGGTTAAGAGCATTTGTACCCCAGCTCAGCTAACTGAGAGCTTTGTGACCTTGGGCAAGTTACCTGAGCTCTCTGTGCACCAGCTTCCTGACATTATTATTATTATTGAAATGAGCAACCTCGCTTCACCCCAGTGTGCTGGAAAGATGAGTTTCCTGCACCACACCCCCTCCTTCGGTCACTGTGCCCTGCCCGCTCCCCATGGTATTCAAAAATTGCTAAGTGTCACCCTGTGTCATCCAGTGACAAGGCGAACAAGGAGGAGAAAGAGAAAAAGGAAGAGAAAAAGGAAAACCCCAAGAAAGAGGAGTAAGTACTCAGAGAAACTGCCCCCAAAGAGGGGAAGTTCTGGGGTCACAGCACGCCTGGTCCCTCTCCGGGGAGGAGGGAGAGGCTGACCCGTGGGGCCTCGGGGTCAGCCCTGGAGAGGGGCTGCTTAGGGCTATGGAAAAGGACTTGATCTCAGGCAGGGATCAGGCCTGCTGAGCTCGTGTGAGGGTCTCATTCTGCAGGGAAAGTCGGGGACCTCAGAGTGGGGCTTGTAGGTAGGCGGGGTGGTCTGCAGCCCCAGGTGAGCAGCTGGGGGCTTCCCTGGGAGCCTGCCCTCTCCCGGGGCGTTCTGTTTGCCCACCAGGCGTCATCTTCACACGTGGGGTGTGTGGAGCCCCTCTCCCAGGCGCTAGAAAATACCATGTTCACAAACTGTAGTTCAAACCCAGTGATGATGAGTGTTGGTGGTTGGGAATGTCCAAAGCCCTGTCAGTGAGAAACTGATCTTGCATTTGCTCAGTTCAGGTGCAAGCAGAAAGGCAACCCAGGGTGTCCTCTGGGGCGCAGGAGCAGGCCCGCAGGCCTAGTGGGCACGGTGGGGAGTTGGTGTTGGGGAGGAGACAGGTGGACCCAAAGAAAAGATCTCCAGTACCAACTATAAATTCTAACCCTCCGAAAATCCTGAAAATGAAAGCAGAAAGCACCCTAAGCTATTTCTTCCTTTCAGTCTTGGGCTGATGTAAGTGCAGTGATTCCCAGGCTGGTGGTTTTCGGTGGGAGGCAGGACCCCAGTGCTCGGAAGTGAGGCTTTAGAACATCTGCACAAATGCAGTTAGTGAGGTGGACAGAGCACCTTCTTGAAGGGGAGCCCTGGGATCCCAAGGTCAGTCCAGAGAGGAGCTGCCTCAGAACCGCCTGGGGCGATAGTCAAATGCACATTTCCACACCCCAGCCCTGGAGGGGTCTGGGCAGGCCTGGGAAGCTGCATTTCCCCAAAGCTTCCCTGACGTGGTTCCAACATTACAGTGCTCCACTTTCCTCCCTGGCACCCTGGAGGGCCTGGATGATACCACGGGGCACGTGGGAATGTCATCACCATGGTTTTAGAGTTACCGTGGCTTCCTGGGGCTGGCAGAGAAGGCCCTCTATAGGGACACCCACGTGACCCCCGCGGAGATTGACAGCACCCTGTCTGGGAAGTCCTCTCTTCTGCTGCGGCCCACAGCTGCCCTGGGGTCTGTAAGCTAGACCAGGTCTCTAAACCCCTCCAGAGCGTCCAGACTTCCAACACGCTGTGCTGTCTGTGTGGGCCTTTCCAGGAAGAAGCAGGACGGCGTCGTGGTGGACCCCTCCAGCAACATGTACTACCACTGGCTGACCGCCATCGCCGCGCCCGTCTTCTACAACTGGTGTCTGCTTGTGTGCAGGTAGCAGGGCGGGGCAGCTCGGGACGGAGCTCTGGGTCCCCAGGCGCTACCCCCGGCTGCACGGGCCTCAGTTTCTCTGCCCACAGTCGCTCAGCATCCAACTCTTCACGACCACACGGACTATAGTCCAGCAGACTCATCTGTCCGTGGAATTCTCCACGCAAGAATACTGGAATGGGTGGCCATGCCCTCCTCCAGGGCTCTGTCCATAAGGAAGGGCTAACAGAGGGAGCACCCGTGGGGACCTGTGTTTGAGATCAAAGCAAAGGTCCTGGCACCCTGGAGCCTTCCTAATTGAGTTGCAGGAGGAAGCTGCAAGAGCGAGATATTGCTCTCCTGAGGGGAAGTGGGAGGGCTGGGTCACTCCTGCGCTGACCTGCAGGGCGGGGGTGTAGGTAACAGGCGGTGTTCTCCGCTGGCTATGGGCTTTGGGCTTTCTTTTTTGTTTTCTGTTAATTCTTATTGGCATATAGTATATTTACAATGTTGTATTAGTTTCAGGTGTTCAGCAAAGTGAGCCTATTATATATATACATATATTTACTGATTTTTAGTTTCTTTTCCTATATAAGTCATACAGAGAGTTGCCTGAGCTATACTATAGGTCCTTATTAGTTGTCTTATTAGTTATTTTATATATAATAGTGTGTATATGTCAATCCCAGTCTGGACCAACCTCCCCCACCGGGGGGCAGACCCCAGAGCGGGGCTTTGGGCTTTCTGAGCCGTTTGGGGTGCATGGTGAGCTATTGTTTTGCAGGGGGCAAATATGACTTGTTCCATTGTTAATCTCTAGAAGTTGTAGTATCTTTGTTGGCATTTGGCCCCAGAAAGGGCAAGTTCTAACCCCTTCATGTGACTCTACCACTGAGGCCTGGAAAAACCGCCCTCCCCCCAGTATGGGGAAGGGGCCATCATATCACTTACTGTCAAGAGACAACAGGGCCCACTCTTTGGTGTCAGTCTCAGCTCTTCTTAGGAGCTCTGTGACCTCGAGGCAGAAAAGCTTCTGAGAGCCCAGGTCCCTCATCGAGGCCGGGATGAGGTGCTGGGGAACAGCCCGGCTGGGCTGTTGGGATGAACTGAGCCCAGTTTGTAGCACAGCACTGCTGCCCACCCTGGCCCTCCCCCACACTGCCCTTCTTGCACTTTTTTAGGGCCTGTTTCGATGAGCTTCAGTCCGAGCACCTGATGCTTTGGCTGGTCCTGGACTACTCGGCAGACATCCTCTATGGCCTGGATGTGCTGGTCCGAGCCCGGACAGGTGAGTGGGCCAGGGCCCAGGGTCGTAGATCCCACAGCATGCAGCAGTGGGGGGGCCTGGGCCTGTGGACAGGTTCATGGAGATCCAGAACAGTAGCCCTTGGGGTTCCTCTTCTTGGACAGTCAGAAGAGCCAGGGCATGTTACCCATGGCTTTTAGAGTAGGTGTAATATACAGAGAACCAAAATGTGAAACGGGGCCTAGGAGGGTGTGACTTCCTTCAGATTAAGAGCCTGTGACCTGGGACCTTCTACCAGAGTGCTTGTGCAGCAACAGAATACAAAGGATCTATAAGGAATGAAAAATAACTATCCCCATATACAGATCACCTAAGCCACACCTCCAGCCCAACCCACAGATGCACCCCCACCCCCCTTAAGAAAGCAGCCCACCCTCAGGGAGCGAGCAAGGACACCTGTTACTCGTTTCACGGCCTAGTGCTGCTGCTGCCTGCATCCCAGAATGCTCGAATTCCTGGTCTGGTCTCTCACCAGTTTCTGTTGGTTAAAGAGTCCAAGGACCCCAGTCAGTAACAAGACCACCTCTAGCTGTGAGCCAGGCCTAAAGCCGCACCCATGCCTCAGTCTCCAAGCTGTGCGTCCTTGAGGATCCTCTTTCTGATTTGCACAAAGACATCACATAAGCTGGCAGAGGCCCTGCTTGTCACTTCCAAGGTTTTTACACTAAAAACTGTGCCGTGGTTGTGGATACAAACACCACCAGATCACAGCAGAACCTTGGGCAGCTTTATAATACACAAAGCATTCCAAGCACATCTTGTTTTCTCGTGAGAACTGCTGCAGGAGACAAGAAGCGCGGGGTGGGATTATCTCCATCTTACTGCTTGAGAAACCAGGGCCCAGAAGCACTAAGTGACCAGCCTGTGGGGTCCTAACTCCCCGACCAGAGATGGAACCCACATTGCCTGTGTTGGAAGGTGAAATCTTAACCACCAGGGAAGTCCCATGGGCAAGGTTTTAAAAAGACAGGTCATGCCCCATTAGTAACTGGTAAAGTCAATTTGCGAGGCTATGACCAGTGTTTTTAAAGTTTTTATTGTTAATATTTTCAAACATATACAAAACTGAGAGAGCACTATTATGAATCCCCATGTACCCTCATCCAGCTCCAACTATTTTCAACACTTTGCTAATTTTGGTTCATTTATCCTCCCACACTCTGTTCTTGGATGGAGGTTTTTTTAAAGTGAATCTCAGACAGTAAGCATGTTAGCATGTAGCTTTAACCAGGACCCATTTTTAAAAATATAACTTCCATTTATCTCTTAAAATTTAATAATCTTTCTTCACTACTATCAAATACCCAATCCACATTCAAATTTACCTAACTGATCTGTATTTTTAGTTGAATAAAATAGATTAGATGATCTGATAGAAAATACCAGAGCACATTTCCTGTAATAATCGTGAGTATGGTTTTTGGAAATTTTTTCTATTTTATATATATATAATACCACATCTTGTGCAGTCACAAGGTAAAATATCTTTCTGTGGGCCGTGATCATACACAGGCAGCCTCTTTGATGCCCACGTGATCGGTCTTCTTCCTCAGGCTTCCTGGAGCAAGGCCTGATGGTCACGGATGCCAACCGGCTGTGGAAGCACTACACGAAGACCTTGCACTTCAAGCTGGACATGTTGTCCCTGGTCCCCACAGACCTGGCTTATTTTAAGCTGGGCATGAACTACCCAGAACTGAGGTTCAACCGCCTACTGAAGTTGCCCCGGCTCTTTGAATTCTTTGACCGCACAGAGACAAGGACCAACTACCCCAACATGTTCAGGATTGGGAACTTGGTCTTGTACATCCTCATCATCATCCACTGGAATGCCTGCATCTACTTTGCCATTTCCAAGTTCATTGGTTTCGGGACCGACTCCTGGGTCTACCCAAACATCTCAAACCCAGAGTATGGGCGCCTCTCCAGAAAATACATTTACAGTCTCTACTGGTCCACCTTGACCCTGACCACCATTGGGGAGACCCCACCCCCCGTAAAAGACGAGGAGTATCTCTTTGTGGTCATCGACTTCCTGGTGGGAGTCCTGATTTTTGCCACCATCGTGGGCAACGTGGGCTCCATGATCTCAAACATGAACGCTTCACGGGCCGAGTTCCAGGCCAAGATCGACTCCATCAAGCAGTACATGCAGTTCCGCAAGGTGACCAAGGACTTGGAGACACGGGTGATCCGCTGGTTCGACTACCTGTGGGCCAATAAGAAGACAGTGGATGAGAAGGAGGTGCTCAAGAGCCTCCCCGACAAGCTGAAGGCCGAGATCGCCATCAATGTGCACCTGGACACCCTGAGGAAGGTCCGAATCTTCCAGGACTGCGAGGCGGGGCTGCTGGTGGAGCTGGTGCTGAAGCTGCGTCCGGCGGTGTTCAGCCCTGGGGACTACATCTGCAAGAAGGGGGACATTGGGAGGGAGATGTACATCATCAAGGAGGGCAAGCTGGCCGTGGTGGCCGAGGACGGCATCACCCAGTTCGTGGTCCTCAGCGACGGGAGCTACTTTGGGGAGATCAGCATCCTGAACATCAAGGGGAGCAAGTCAGGGAACCGCCGGACGGCCAACATCAGGAGCATCGGCTACTCGGACCTGTTCTGCCTCTCCAAGGACGACCTGATGGAGGCACTCACCGAGTACCCCGAGGCCAAGAAGGCACTGGAGGAGAAGGGGCGGCAGATCCTCATGAAGGACAACCTGATTGACGAGGAGCTGGCCAAGGCCGGGGCAGACCCCAAGGACATCGAGGAGAAGGTGGTGCACCTCGAGGCCTCCCTGGACGCCCTGCAGACCAGGTTTGCACGGCTCCTGGCGGAATACAACGCCACCCAGATGAAGGTGAAGCAGCGGCTCAGCCAGTTGGAAAGCCAGGTGAAGACGGGCCTCCCGCCTGAGGGGGATGCTCTACAAACAGAGGCCAGTCAGCAGTGAAGACACAGATGTCCGTCTCCTGCCTCCCCGGGTCACGGTCGGCGCGAGGCTGCACGGCGCGGGGCCCGGCCAGGATTGAATTCCAGCTTTCCCTACCCTCTGTGAGCTGTGTGGCCTTGGGAGAGAGCCCTGATTTTCCTCATCTAGATAATGGGACTCTTTTTGTCTGTCCCAGTTAAGTGACAGATTGCTGTGAGCTCCACAAGAAACGCTTCGTGAGGCAGGATTTTGTGAAGTGTAAGATGTCTCCAGGTCAAGATGTAAAAATGTGAGCGCAGAAATTTTTTTTTTTTAATCCATGGAGAATATTTAGACTCCTGAACTTCATTTTTTTGTAAATGGGATATTATTTCCTTACCCGCCCCTCCTGCCCCTCACTCCACCACTTCTGGATGAGGGAGAGGTAACAGAAGGTGAGAGTACATGTGGTAACTCACATTGGATACACGAGACAGCTTGGGCATATTTCTGACTTGGGTATCTCCTCCTGTGCTCTTTGATGCCGTGACAGGCACAAAGAATGAAGCCAGGTCATCCCAGCTGAGGCCATTTCAAGTCTGAGAAGCAAATCCAGGTGTCCTGCCATCAACTCCTGTGAAACCAGAATCTGTTTCACAGCAAAGAGCATCTCCATTAGGGAAAGGGACATCTCCTAACTCCCCAACAGGCTTCAAAGACAGCCTCTGTCCCAGTCCCTGAGTTAGGGTCCTGGGACAGCCTGTTCTGGCCTGGAGGGGAGAGTCGTGTTGAGGGGAAAGTTTCCCAGGTTGAAGGTCGGAATGGGGTCCTAAGGCAAACAAGCTGACCACTAGGACTTTCAAGAGGCAAGACCCTTAGGCCATATCTTTGCAAACTGTCCCTGCACCCTGGAACAGGAAGCCTCACTCTCCCTTGGAATTATATCCTGAGGCAAAGCTCTTAGACAAAAATGTGCAGAGTGTCGACCTGGCTCTTTTTGTTTAATCCGGTATATAATATTGCATTAAGATTTTAGAAGGTATCTATAGATTTGGGTTCTATGACTGTGAATGATTACCTTAATGGTCCATCCTCTGCTTCAGACACATTGTAAATTACCCAAAGACAAGTCAGTCTCCTGATGCAGAGAAGCCATATATGCAGGTTTTCCTGCTCCTCTCTCTGAACTCGTCTCCCCTTCTCCCTTCCTTCCTTCTCTTCTCTTCCTCCTCTTCCTCTTTCTTCCTGTCCTCTTTTCTTCTCAGACAAGATGCCCCTGTGTCCTTTGGAAACCTTGGAGTCTCTGCGGTCTAAGTTATAATCCACATGCTACATAAAGTAGTTCATACAGAAGCTGCTGCCTTTTCAAGTATGCATTTTGGATTTATATGGGTCTGTTCTGGTTTCTACTATGGATCATCTGACCATTTTAACTTTTTAAAAGAAATTTCAAAGAACTATTAAAGAAATATGTGATCCAAGCTCTTATCATCAGCACAATGTAACTAGCAACGTGTTACCAAAATGCACGTATTTTAAAAGCCTTAACTATTAATTTTGCCTACATTCATATTTACACAGGAAAAATAGAGACCTGGATTTAAAAAACACTGAATGACTCCTGCTTCATGTTTCGTCATAAGGGAAAACTCACGTGGTCACATACCCTGGGGTATGTTTCTAAGGCAATGAGCCTGGCTTCCCCAAAGGAAGGGGCACTGGTGAGCAGGTTTCAGACAGGCACCATGTGAGGGGATGTGTACAAAAAGCAGGTGAGGAAAGGCAAACAAAGCTGTGACATTTGTCAGAGTGAGTAACTCAAAGCGTTCAGTTATATAAAATGAACATCCCAGGCGGGACGCTAAGCCTATTGGCATCATTTGTCCCGGGTCGCCATGGGGGAGGTGGTCGGGCAGTCTGGGAAGGCATGGATGTTCAGGAAGCCAGGTAAGCATTTCCCCAGATTTGTCCAATGCTTATGCCCAAGAAGTTTGGGTAATAAGTTAGAATATGGGCTTCGGTGTGAGCGGCTTGGGACTGCTCTTGTTCAAGTCACGACTCTGTCCCTCAGGCAGGTTATTTGACCTCACTATATCTGGCTTTCCTCACCCGAGAAATGGGAACTACGTTGCCCACCTGGCAGAGCTGCTGGGAATAAACTTTAAAATTGCACAGTATAATGAGGATGGCCCTTCAACCTCTTGGGTGCAGAAAATGTCACATTATTGTCCCAGAGGAAGAAATGAATACAGTTTCATCTAGTTAGCCCTTGGCTGCCTAGGTTGCTGGGAAGTTGAGTCTCGGGTTGTTTTCAGGACTTCCATTCACTGTCTTGGAACCTGGGAAAGGGCTTGTGGGCTCCCAGCCGAGCCCGTGTGCTGCCCCGAAGGCAGTCCCTCTCTCTGCATCGGGCCAGCATGGGGGTCCATGCCAGGAGACAGCTTCTCTTCATGCCTTCTATGGGACTCTAAACTCATGGAGGTGTGTTTGTGTGTATGTGTTTGTGTGTGTGTATCTGTCGGTCTCAGGAAAAACAGTCTCCGAGACAAGAAAGGAAGAAAACGCTGGTGAGCACCTCTCAACGTACAGACTGATTCCAGGCTCCCTGGCAGAACCCCGGGGAGCGGGGAGCGGGCCAGACCTTGGATGAGCGGGCTGGAGCTTTGGGTCTGAGGAACCCAGCCTGGTAAAGGTTCCGATACCGCAAACTTGGAAAGTCCCAAAGCTTCTAGGCCTCAAGGAACCACTCTGAGCTGGGCACAGGATTCCTTGGCAGTAACCGGTATAAAGGCCATCTGAAATTATTGGTAACTCAACTGGTTCAATACGAGAGAAGCCTGCTCCATCCCCCTGAAGCACTAGCCCTCAAATAACTGCTGCTACCAACACCCTAAGTTAGGCAGGGCCAGAGACCTATTATAACTTTGTTAAGCAAACTCTGGTCTCTCTAGAATCCTTCTGCCAGAGTTCTGTTAAATGGAAGCCAAGGCAGCCTCCTTTTCTGGGTCTGGGGGCCCAGAAAATACCCCAAGGAAGGAAATGCAAAGTGAAAACCATGAGGAATAAAATGGAGGAGAAAAATGCTTCTCTGAAGTTCAGGAAGTGATTTTGCCTAGTAAAGTTGACAACTCATACCTGTGATGTGGCAACCCTACTTCTGGCTCCGTATTACAGGAAAGCTTCCATATGTGTATACCCAGAGACATACACAAATGCTTACTGCAGCATTATTTTAATTAAAAAAAAAAAGAAAATAACCGAAATACCAGAATCTAAGAACACCCTTGTAGCCCACAGTTATTACATGAGGGAGGGTGGGGAACCTCCCTCCTTTTAATTTAAAACTGGAAACATCCTGCAATCTCAGCCCTAAACTATTGTGTCATGGATCTGGACCTCAGGTATGGACCGAGACCTGACCTTGGTCGTGGACAATGCATCTGCACCTCGGATCTTAACAGAGATGTTGGACATGGATCTTGGATCTAGATGTGTCTACTTTTTTTTGCCATGATGGTGGAAATGACAGTCAGGGTCAGGAGAAGGTTGAAGTGAGGGTGATGGGAGTTATAACACTGAGAGTGAGGCTGAGGGTATCGGGGTGAATACACAGAAGCTGATGAGGCCAGGAGAGAGTGACGGTGAGGCTGAGGTGTGGAGCAGGAGCGAGCGTCGGATTGAGGGTCAGACTGAGGGGAAGAGCAAGACTGGGCCTGGACGTGAAACCGGCCTTGAGTTTGAGGATGAGGACTGGGGTGAGAGTGGAGATGAAGAACATGGTGACTGAGTCCTGGACCTGGACGTGGACCTTGAGCCTGCACTTGGACATTGACCTTCATCTTTGACCGGGATTTGTCCAAGTTCTTATAGTTCACTAGACCAGACAATGGCCGAGACAGAAGAAAGCTAACTGATTATTCATTGTTTTAATTATGTTTTCTTCATCCAACCCAATGAGAATTATGGCTTCCATGTTAAAAACAATCAGTATTTTAACTGTCAGTCCATTTTGAGGTCCTGGGTCCTGAGTATTGATTCTTCCCCACACCCCCAACATTCTGTATTGAACATTTCCAAACATGTAGCAAAATAGAAATAATTATGTGGTTAAACAACAATATACTCACCACCTAGATTCTACCATTTACATTTTACTGTACTTATTTTATTACTATCCATCTATCCATTCTTCTATCCATCCATTAATGTGCCTAATTTTAAAATACATTTCAAAGTAAATTGCAGCAGCCATTATTCCTCCCAAATACTTCAACATGTGTATCATCAGAGTTTGGTGCTTACAGGTTTTTTTTTCCTACTGAGGCAAAATGCACATGTGAACCATGAAGTACACAATAAGTCCATGTCCTCTGAGTTTTGATAACTGTATACCCTGCAACAGATGTAGAACATTACCAACACTCTAGAAGGTTCCACACTCTCCTTCTCAGGCCATCTCCATTCCTCTCTCAGAGGCAACCACCATTCTGAGTTGTTTCTATCATAGACTGATGGTTTTTGAAGGTAACAGAGACTTCCCTGGTGGTCCAGTGGCTGAGACTTCTTCCAATGAGGGGGTGTGTGTTCAATCCTTGATTGAGGCATTAAGATCTCACATGCCACTTGGTCAATAGACCAAAATGTGAAACAGAAACAATACTGTAATAAATTCAATAGTGACTTAAAAAATGGTGTACATCCAAAAAATCTTAAAAATAATAAAAATATCTGACAAAAGTTTTGTACTAACCTGTTATAATATATGGAGCCTATGCATCACGGCTCTGAGTGGCTTTTTGTGAATGGTGATGGCAAGTGAGACACAGGATGGCCCAGGCCCTGATGGCTCAGTCAGAGGGTCTTGCATTGCTGCTGTTGCTGTTCAGTCCCTCAGTCGTGTCTGACTCTTTGCAAACCCATGGACTGCAGCGTGCCAGGCTTTCCTGTCCTTCACTATTTCCTGGAGCTTGCTCAAACTCATGTCCATTGAGTCAGTGATGCCATCCAACCACCTCATCCTCTGTCGTCCCCTTTTCCTCTTGCTTTCAATCTTTCCCAGCATCAGGGCCTTTTCCAAAGAGTCTACTCTTTGTATCAGGTGGCGAAAGTATTGAGTTTCAGCTTCAGCTGAATATTGAATATTGAATATTGAATATTCAGGACTGATTTCCTTTAGGATGGATTGGTTTAATCTCCTTGCAGTCCAAGGTACTCTCAAGAGTCTTCTTCAGCACCACAATTCAAAAGCATCAATTATACGGTGCTCAGCCTTTTTTATATTCCAGCTCTCACATCCATACATGACTTCTGGAGAAACCATAGCTTTGACTAGACAGAACTTTGCCGGCTAAGTAATGTCTCTGCTTTTTAATATGCTGTCTAAGTTTGTCATAGCTTTTCTTCCAAAGAGCAAGCATCTTTTTAATTTCATGGTTTCAGTCACCATTCGCAGCAATTTTGGAGCCCAAGAAAATGAAGTCTTCCATTGTTTCCCCATCTATTTGCCATTAAATGATGGAAACAGATGCCGTGATGTTAGTTTTTTGAATGTTGAATGTTAAGCCAGCTTTTTCATTCTCCTCTTTCACCTTCATCAAGAGGCTCTTCAGTGCCTCTTTGCTTTCTGCCATTAGGGAGATGTCATCTGCATATCTGAGTTTATTGATATATCTCCCAGAATCTTGATTCCAGCTTGTGCTTCATCCAGCCTGGCATTTTTCATGATGTACTCTGCATATAAGTTAAATAAGCAGGGTGACAGTATACAGCCTTGACGTACTCCTTTCCCAATTCGGAATCATTCTGCTGTTCCATGTCTGATTCTAACTGTTGCTTCTTGACCTGCATACAGATTTCTCAGGAGGCAGGTAAGGTGGTCTGATATTCCTGTCTCCTTAAGAATTTTCCAGTTTGTTGTGATCCATAGAGTCAAAGGCTTTAGCGGAGTCAATGAAGCAGAAGTAGATATTTTTCTGAAATTCTCTTGCTTTTTCTATGATCCAAAGGCTTTGCTGATGAGTGACCCAGAATCCAGGAATGGGAGCTGGCTTAGGACCAGAAAGTACCAATTTGCCTTGGGCAGGCATAGAACTGGTATTTCACAGACCCAGGCTCTAATTAGCTAAGCTAATAGGAAGAAACTTGGAGACATGTGTAGTAATACTCCCTGACATGTGGAAGGCACCTGCTTGCTGTCTGGTACAATATCAGATGCTCTGCATTTTTTTCTATTCAACACTTGGAGGCAAGTATTAGAATCCCCATCCTGCAAATTTGGAAACTGAGACTCAGAAAATTTAAATGTCACACCTGGTTTTAAATCAATTGAGATAGAGAAAAAAGCACGAAGTGTTGGCATTGTATTCACTAATATAAATTACCTGCCATCAGAGAATAAACATTTTTTAGTATATGTTTTGTGGTCAATTTTGGATTCATGGATTTTTTTTCTTAGCAGGATAGCATGCCTACTAACAAAAATGAAGTCAAATGTAGCCCAACAAAAACCAGAACTAAGGAGAGCCTCTCAGTCTCTTAATGATTCACTAGGATAATCATAGTACAGAAGAAAGACATTACCTGGATTTAAAATTTTTCCTTGACCCAATCATTGGAGGAGTCTGCGGCTCGGTAGTTCTCACCCTCATCCTCACTGACACTTCAGTATGTATTTTATAAGAACAAGGAAAAGAACATTTTCTTACATACCCACAGTGCAGTTATCAAAAGCAGGAAGTTTAACACTGATTTAAAGACTTTATCTAATCTGTGATCTGTCTTCACATTTCACTGAGTCCCAAGAAGCTCTACCTTTTCCTGGCCCAGGATCTAATCCAGACTCACCAACTGTGTTTACCATCACATCTCCGTGGCATCCTTTCACCTGGAGCATCTGGCTCCTTACTCTTCTTTGGTCCCTTGCTCCTTTTTGAAGAAGCCGATTATTTTGCAGAATTTCCCTCCATTTGGGTTTCTCAGATGTCCCACATATTTAGAGTTAGGTTGTACAATTTGTATCCTAAGATTTAAATGGTTAAGGGTTGAAGATCAAATAGGGCTCTGAGCACCCAAAGAAAATAGAAAGGAAAACACTAAGTCACATGACTTGTTATCGGAAACCAAGAAAACGTGCCATTCTTATTCAGGAGTCTCACACCTAGCATTTTCATACATTCTGTCTGAGTGCCCTCAGAACAGCTCTCTCAGTGTGTGCCCACCTCCTGCCTGAAAGATCAAATTTTCCCAGCCTTCCCAGTGGTGAGCGAGGTCAGTCTTTAATCACCCATGTTTCCACTATTCATTTCTTATCTGGTGAATAACTTTTTATTCTCTTTGTTCCTTTTTCTATTGAGGTTTCATCTCATTACCTCCTACACTAAATTCCATTCTGATAGATATCTGGTCTTCTTTTTTTTTCTTACCAGTGTATACCCAGGAAAGGACCAAGCATAATAATAGGTGTTCTATAAATATGTGCTGAATGGTTAAGGGATTAATCTCCTTAGGGTAAATTCCTGGAGGCAGAATCAGTGAGTCAAAGTGTAGGAATTCTCAAAAAGACTTTTGATGCACATTAAGTTGCTCTCCCGAAAGTTTATATCTTTTTACAGTGTATAAGAGTAGCTGTGTATTATCATTATTTTTGTTTTCTATCAGATTAATAGTTGGGAAATTACCTTATTTTAACATGATTTAGTTCACTATAAATATAACTGGAGCATTTATATAATAATTGGTTATTTATGATTCTTTTAAAACCACTGTTTATAATTCTTCCTATATACTTGCTTTTCATCTCTTTCATATTCATTTGAGAAGACGTTAGGAAAACAGATTGGTGTTCCTTTGTCGACATGTGATACAATTTCCCTCTAGTTAGTTTTTGTTCACAAAGATTTCTATATTTTTATGTTGTTGAAGTTATCTATGTCTTATCCATTTTGGCCTTTATGTCACTGTTAAGTCTTTTCATTCAGAATATAGAAATATCCACCCATGTACACCTCTAGGATTTTTGTGGCTTCATTTCTTATATCTGAATCTTTTATCCATTTAGAAAGAATTCATTTTAGAAGGAGTTAGATGAGGTTGAGACCTGGAAGTTCCAGACAAATGTTTTGTTGTGAATAAGACAGGCATGGGAAGTATCTTAAATGTAGAGCTTGATACACAGTTACGTGTGGACATGAGCTCATGCATAGAACAGCTCCAGCATCATGGAAGGCCCCCGTGTGCCCCTTCCCAGTCAGCAGAACCCCCTGAAAAATAACCATTTGACTTCTGTTACTAGAGATTAGTTTTGTCTGTTCTCAGACTTCATATAAATGGAATCACATCATATTTGCTTTTTGTAGCTGACTTCCCTTGTTCAACACAAAGCTATCAAAACTCATCCATGGTGTATGTGTAGCTGTAGTCCACGTTCTCCTTGCTGTCTACTATTTCACTGAGTGAACACAGCATGGTTTACTTATCCATTCTTCTATTCGTGGGGATTGGGGCTGTTTCTCTTCTTGTCCACAATGAGTAACAATTGCTATGAATGTTCTTGGGGTGGATGTATGCACTCACTTCTGTTTGGCATATATACCTATGGGCCATACTTTTTTTATCTCTCAAACTGCCCTCTGCATGCAGGCTATGATTGCGTTAGGTCCGGCATGCCAGTATCTCAGCTCACTCTGGCTGAGAATCAGAGGAAAGAGTTGGCTTACTTTAAGTGATTATGTTCAGGGCTCTGCCACATATGGTTGCTCTAGTTGTGAAAGTGAAAGTTGCTCAGTCGTGTTCACTCTTTGCGACCCCATGGACTATACAGTCCAGGATTCTCCAGGCCAGAATACTGGAGTGGGTAGCTGTTGCCTTCTCCAGGGAATCTTCCCAACCCAGGGATCAAACCCAGGTCTCCCGCGTTGCGGACGGATTCTTTACCATCTGAACCACCAGGGCGGCCCAAGAATACTGAAGTGGGGAGCCTATCCCTTCTCCAGCGAATCTTCCCGACACAGGAATCGAACCGGAGTCTCTTCCATTGCAAGCGGATTCTTTACCAGCTGAGCTATCCGAGAAGCCCCACTGCCCAAAAGTGTCCCTCCTAGAGAGGCATCTTGCCTTGTTAGTTGTCACAGAGTTTTGTATTTATTATGATGGATTTCCTGCAGATGGCAGGAGAGGGTCTTGTTCTAATCCAGTGAGTACAGTATGACAATTCCCCAGCAGGGGGAGCGGGCAGCCGTGTCTTTCCCTTCCTAGTAACAGATGTGAGCTCCTAAGTCATTCTCGATTCCCAGAAGAGTGTTGCAGCATACTTGGCAGCAATGGTTTACCCGATTCATTTCTGAGTTCTTTTGTATATATTTATATACAAAATCTTAGCCAATGTTACTTGTCAGTAGAAAGCTTCTCTTTAAGGTTTACAATGCCACAAGAAAACTGACAAAAGGAGTGATGGTTTTTACAGAAAAGAGATAAAGGACGCACCAGCATGAAAACTGACCAGGCATTTTATTTCCATGAAAGCAATATGTGTATCTGTTTCAAAATTAATTTATCTGAGTGATTTTGAGTTCCCAACTCATTAACAATTCAAATTTTCTTTGATAACTTCACATAATTTTTATTAAAGAAAAAGATTTCACTGGGACTCTGTGGTGTTCCTGTGGTTGAAAATTCACCGGCCAATACAGGGGACACGGGTTCAATCTCTGGTCCAGGAAGATCCCACACGCCACGGAGCAACTAAGCCCGTGGGCCACAATTCCTAAGCCCGCACACCTGGGCATGTGGTCTCATGTTCCCAACAAAAGAAACCACCGCGTTGAGAAGCCCAGGCACCACAGCAAGAGAGTACCCCACTGCTCTCCACGACTAGAGGCAGCCCTCAGGCAGCAACAAAGATGCAATGCCATCCAAAGTAAATAATTGTAAAAATAATTACATTGTTTTTACTGAAGTATAGTTGGTTACAATGTTGTGGCTGTGGTGTACAGCAAAGTGATTCAAATATATATAGACAGGTATAAACATATTCTTTTCGACTCTTTTCCATCTAGGTTATTGTAAGATACTGAATGTAGTTCCCTGTGCCACACAGTAGGACCTTATTGTTTTTCTATTTTATACATCATAGTGCATATCTGTTAACCCCAAGCTTCTAATTTATTTCTCCCCCTACCCTTCCCCTTTGGTAACCTTGTATTTGATTTCTATGTGTGTGAGTCTGTTTCTGTTTTGTAAATAAGTTAATTTGTGTCATATTTTAGACTCCTCACATAAGGGATACCAAATGACACTTGTCTTTCTCTGTCTGACTTACTCCACTTAGCCTGATACTCTCTAGGATGGTTGCAACAACCACCCACTGTTGCTGCGAATGTCATTATTGCATTCCTTGGTTACTGCCGTAGTGCATTGTGTACACGTGCCACATCTTCTCCATTCGCCTGTTTGGACACTTAGATTGTTTCCATGTCTTGGCTGTTGTAAATAGTGCTGTTAAGAACATTGGGGTACATGGACCTTTTCGAATTAGAGATTTTAGAGTTAGACGTACGCCTAGGAATAGGAGTGCTGAATGATATGATAACTTCATTTTTAGTTTTTTAAGGCACATTCATGGTGTTCCACATAGCAGCTGCACCATTTTACATCCCTACCAACAGTGTGGGAGTGTTCCCTTTTCTCTACACCCTCTCCTGCATCTAGTATTTGTGCCATTCTGACCAATGAGAGGTGTTACCTCTTTGTAGTTTTGGTTTTCCTTTCTCTAATAAATAGTGGTGTAGAGCATCTTTTCATGTGCCTGTTGACCATCTGTATGTCTATTTTAGAGAAATGTCTGTTTAGGGTTTCTGCACATTTTGGGGGGCTTGTGGGTTTTTGTTGTCATTATTGAGTTGTTTGAGCTGTTTGTATATTTTGGAAATTAAGCCCACATCATTTGCAAATATTGTCTCCCAGTCTATAGGTTGTCTTTTTGTTTTTTAATGGTTTGCTGTGCTGTGCAAAAGCTTATATTTTATTAGGTTCCATTTGTTTATCTTTGCTTATATTTCTTTTGCCTTAGGAGACCGACCTAAGAAAACATTGCTACGATTTATGTCAGAATATTTTGCCTATGTTCTTTTCTATGAGTGTTATGGTGTCATATTTAAGTCTTTAAGCCATTTTGAGCTTATTTTTGTGTGTGGTATGGTGGAGTGTTTTCTAGCTTCACTGATTTACAAGCAGCTATCCAGTTTTCCCAACACCACTTGCTGAAGAGACTGTCTCTTCTCCATTGTATATTCTTTCCCCTTCTGTTGAAGATTAATTGACTGTAGATGTGTGGATTTATCTCTGGGCTTTCTATTCTGTCCCATTAATCCCTATGTCTGCTTTTGTGCTAATACCATGCTGCTTTGATTACTGTGGCTTTGCAGTATTGTCCGATTCTGGGAGGGTTATGCCTCCTGCTTTGTTCTTTTTTCTCAGGAATGCTTTGGCAATTCTGGATTTTTTTTGTGGCTCCATATAAATTTTATGGTTATTTGTTCCAGTTCTGTGGAAAATGTCATGGGTAATTTAATAGTGTGTGCATGTGTGCGTGCTCAGTTCTGTCTGATTCTTTGCAACCCGATGGACTGTAGCCTGCCAGGCTCCTTTGTCCATGGAATTTTCTAGGAAAGAATACTGGAGTGGTTTGCCATTTTCTTCTTGCATTAAATCTGTAGATTGCTTTGAGTAATATGGTCATTTTAAGGATATTAATTCTTCCAATCCAAGAGCATGGTGTATCTTTCCATTTCTTTGAGTCATCTTCAGTTTGCTTAATCAATGTTTTATCATTCTCAGCATGTAAATCTTTCATCTCTTTGGTCAGGCGTATAGTTTTCAATAATGGCCTTACGTTTGTTATAATTGTTGCGACTGAGAAACAAAAAATCTATTAACCTAAAAAAGTGTTTGCCTTGTCCTGGCACGCCGGCCATGTATGTGCTGAGCTGCTCACACTCTGAGATGCTCTCGGATCCCTGCTCACTTCAGCAGCAGAGGGACAGGCAGAATTTCTCACACCATTCAGAGTGCTCCCCTCCTCCGCTCTCTCCTCTTTAGCCCCAAACTCAGTTGGATTTGCAGAAGTTTAATGAGCAAATGCTACAGCTCCATGTTTCTGGATGTCCTGTTGAGAAAGGCTACTGTGTTCAGGGTCCAGGTGCCGTAGTGGTCAGGTGATGCTGCTGCTGGCAGGGTGACATCACAGCTATTGCGTCTCTCTGCCCTGGGCTTCCTCGGTGGCTTGGCAGTAAAGAATCCGCCACAGGAGATGCAAATGTGATTTCTGGGTCAGGAAGATATCCTGGAGGAGGGCATGGCAACCCACTCCAGTATTCCTCCCTGGAGAATCCCATGGACAGAGGAGCCGGGTGGGCAAATAGTCAGACGTGACTGAAACACCTTAGCACACACTGGGGCAGAGCCAGGGGGTGGGATCAGTGAGTTTCCAAGGCCCCTCCACCTCTGCCCTTCTCTGATCCTGCCAGTAGGAAAAAGAGAGACTGTGGCCCTCTTGTTTTGTAGGTGGCCTGGATCCTTTGATTACTCTTGCCATGACAATTAAAATGGACCTTATGTTTCCAGAAAACAATGAAAACATAGCCATCACAGGTGGAAACAGGCACTGTAAACGGTTGACTCTAAGTTATCACTGTCATCTGGCACAGGACAGCTCCTTCTTGGGCATCCCACCCAGGACATCTGGCCCTCCCCCCGCCACACAGTGAATGCCCTTGGCACCTGCAGACACCGTGACAAGCCAGTACCCTTTCCAGACACCTCCCAATCCCCACCCTGGGGTGGGGGCGCTGGTCAAGAACTACGGAAATCTTTAACAATTCTTTCTGGTGGAAAGTTGTATTTGCTAACTATCGTTTAAGTTAGATTCATGTCTCATACAGAGTTCAGTCCTTGTACAAATTGACTTTTGTTTTCTGCAAGCTATTCAGTAATTCAGGTCAAACACACAAGTAATACCATTTTCATTGAAAAGCTCCCGGTTTAGAAAATTTTCTCGCCTGAAGATCAAGGCCCACTAGTTTTGGGCAAAAGGCAAACCTAGCGGATTCGGGGTGCATGAGAAGAAAGGAGAGGTTGCTGAGGGAGCCCACGTCTCTTGCTCGGCCCCCCTTCCCCACCCCTGGCCCCTCCTTGGCCACATTTAGTTTCCCATCCTCCTAGCTGCCCTCACCCACAACACTCTGCCGTCACCAGTGGGGCAAGGCTGGGGTTGCATGTCTTCCCAAGGCGGACAACGGGTGATGGGTGGAGGGTGGCGAGCAGAGATCCTGATTGCCGCAGAGGAGAGAAAGATTCTTGTCATCCTGATGGAATTCTGGTTTTATTTTCTAATAGAAACACTTTTAATATCAGTGAAATAGAAATGTATAGACTCCCTGGAAACTTTATCTCCATTTATAACACTGATTCTCTAGTGAAAGAAACCTAATCCTAACTCTAAATAACGTTCCAAACTTTTCTTTTCTGCAACTCTTTATAGGTTTTATTTATACGCAGGGCAGTGAAAAAGAAGCTGCCTGCAGTGAATGACTCTCATTTTCTTCCCCTTAGACAGAGAAATTTGTACAGGAATGAATTTTTCAATGTACCCAGAAGCCCCTCACACAGTCTTCCATGAATGGGTGGTTCTACTTACAGGACCTGGGAGTTCACGTGTACACATCCAGTTCCTTGGGTGAGTCTTCAGCTTTTCCAGTTTGTTCTTTGGGCTCAGAAGCATGTAGCAACAAACCGCCAACAAATGTGGAGGGGAAAGCCATCGATCTGTGCCCCTCTGCCGGCTTTACCGTCTCCTCCACCCTGGATGAGAAGCCAGCACCACTCCACACCAGGACTCAGCGCTGCCCTCCAGTGCTTTTTCTGGACCAGTCTGTAGCTCAGTGCCGCAAACTGAAGCGGCTGCCTGTGTTTCCCTGGAGCTTGGCCTCTGGACCCTCCCCTCCTCTCTGGATAGAGATGCTGAAACTACTGAAATAAGGGTGAAAACTCTAGGTCACCCTTGTTTCAGGCCACCAGCCTCACTTATTCATTCATTCCACATCCTATAATGCTAGAACATAAAAGTTTGGAGTGGCTTGAGATGAAGTCAGATAGACAGGCAAGGGCTTCCTCACCTTATTTCTCAGACATCTCCCTTCTCCCTCCCATTAAAGCTGGTGATTCTCCTTGTGGGATAGGAAGTCATCCCCCTCTGCCAGTGTTATCTCTTGAAGATCCATATGCTAAGGAGTTCTGGACTTTACCTGAGGCAATTAAGAGACACTGGAGGGTTGCGCTGCCTCCATAAATCCCTGTTATGCGGGAGTTGGATTTGGAGGCCCAGAGAGAGCAGTTGTCCAGGCTGGGGAGGGGTCTGGGCTGGGGAAGGGGATGGCAAGCTGAACAATGGAGAAGCAGAGACAGAACCAAGAAACATTTAAGAGGTCAAGTAGTCTGCAGTATTTTAAAGCCTGGAAGGCATAACCATTTTTGAAGGAGAAAGAAGACTTGCCTGTGAAACCTTCAGGGAACTGAGGCAAGCAAGTTAGTAGTCAGGATGTGGTAAAAGTCAGAGATGGAGATTCAAGGAGGAGGGTGTGGTTGCTGATGTCACATTCTGAAGAATGGTGACCTGTGCATTGAATTTGGTAGCAAGAAGGACATTGGTGACCTTGGAGAGTTCTCTTCTGCTAGTTCATTCTGTCTTTCATTCTAGAAGAGGTAGTAGCTACGACAGCCAAAGGTGGAAAGGTACACACGTAAATCCTTAACGCCACTGTCTCCTGGTAGAATTGGAAAGATCCTTTTGTTATTTGCTTATCTGTACCATCCAATTTTTTTCAACCCACAAGCATGTATTACTTTTGTTATTATTTATGGAAAAAACAAAAGAGACATGAAAGAGGCAGATCCCCAGGCCAGGTAAGCAGCTTTCATATTTCAATCCCTGTCTTGACCAGAGAGGACCCTACACATCTCATATTCTTTAATCCTCCAAGTCTTCTGTTTTAACACTCTGCTCTGAGGTTGTATTTACTAAACCACATCAGGAATACAGAGACTAAATAAGTTGGTGAACATGAATGAAACCATTAAAATTAAAATGAGGGACTATTTTTTTCTATATGCAAGAATTTCATGATGAATGGATTTCACAGAAGCACAACAAAGCAAAATTTTTGCAGAAAAAAAATACACATCCATGGCATTGTACTTCAAAAGTTGCCTGTCCCCAAGACAAAGCAGTTATACAGAAACCAGACTTTGAATCTAACAATTGCTATAATGTGGCGATTGCAATCCAGAAGAATCTTATGTCAGTGATCTTGAATATAACCATGTGATTGGCTCCCCAACCTGGGAAATGATGCTTCAGACACTGAAGAGCATGTCTTGAAAGAGTAGGTTACAAAAACTTCAAAGTTCTTTTGACAATTCCTTCAAAACAATCTGAGTTCTGTTTCACTAAGGCAAGGATCTTAAAATGGGAATTTCAAGAGTCTTTGGAAATTTTTGAAATTTCAGATATACTTTCAAATATTAAAATTAAACTTTGGTCAGTACATTAATAGGCATATCACCAATGAAATTGCCTAAGATTCGACAGTTACAAATGACACTTTATAAATCATTTGGGTGGTATTTCCCCCATGGGATTGGTAAAGCTACTGAAGCGAGCCGATCATGGCTGCTGGCAGCAGTGGTTAACGCTAGACCCAGATGAGGAGTCGGCTTTGACAGAATTATTTCGTTCTTCCACTTATTTAAGGTGGGTATGCAAGGTGCATGCTGTTAACAGACGTAAGAGTTCACAGACTTGGCAATGTCTTCCGTGGTTTAAGTACAGCCTGTATTTTTCCTAAGTGTATTAGAGGAGAAGTCGTGTGTGTGTGTGATTATAGAGTTTAGGTTAATAATCAGGGATCCAGAGGACACGGCTGTCAGTACTTGGAGTGGTTTTCCAGGGAAAGGTTAGGCTGAACTGTGTGCAAACCTGTACCCAGGAGATCCACCCATGCCTCAGAGACAGAACAGGTCAGATTGAGGGACAGGGCTTCCCTGTGGCTCAGCGGTAGGAGAATCTGCCTGCAGTGCAGGAGTGGCAGGGAACAGCTCTTTTCTGTGCAAACGTCAGCCTTCAGCGCTGGCAGCAAGGTATGGCTTGGCCTTTTCAGCGCACTGCAGTAATCAAGATGCCAGAGCAAGAATGTGGTTGGGACCATTTGGAGAATTTAAGATGCAGTGACTGATCATAAATAAACTCCTAGGTGTTTGACCCTCTGGGTGGGTAGCTTTTGATTATGGTCACCGTCTCTCCTTCCTCGTCTCTATGGTGATGTCTCAGTGAGGGTGCCCTGACAGACACCAAGGCCTCACTCTGCCTCCCTTGCAGTCAGGCTGACAAGGAAACCAGATGTGGCCAAGACGTGTGAGTGGAGGAACGTGTCTGCTGCCCCACGCCTTCCTCTTCCTCCTGCCCGTGACCTGCAGGCCTCATGATGCAGAGCCTG
Source organism: Odocoileus virginianus (assembly GCF_023699985.2). Lineage (NCBI taxonomy): Eukaryota > Metazoa > Chordata > Mammalia > Artiodactyla > Cervidae > Odocoileus > Odocoileus virginianus. The sequence continues at coordinate 3,696,762 of NC_069675.1, forward strand.
CGCCTCCAAGCCCACAAGACTGTGGTACAAGTGAGAAATAGGCCTTCACTGTGTGAAGCCAGTGACATTTGGGTTTATGTGTAATATTTTATAACGTCTGCCTTTGAATCAGGAAGGAAGCCCTGCATTTCCTGTGCCAGCAAGTCAGGGTTCTTTTTCTATAAAACTCATTTCCAAACCTACCTCCCGGCCCATGATGCTCCTGAGGGTGCTGTCTTCATCCCCGGATTCCTGCAGTGCCATTCTGCTGGTGGTAACAGAGGCAGCCGTCGGTCCAGAGGCACATCTGTTATCTTGCCATCTTTGGGATGGCTAAGAGTGAACTCAGTTTTAGAAGAGATTCAGGGAGAGGGAAGGGGCTGTTACCATTCCCACTGTCAGATGGGGAACCAAGGCTGAGCAAGATGAAATCACTTGTTTAGAGCACACAGCTTGGAAACCAGGCAGGCTTCCGGAAGCCCATATTTTAACCACTTATGCTAAACTACACCCTAGGAGTTGGGTCAGCTTGACCAATTCAGAGAATGTCTAATGCTTTCACTGCAAATTTGCTGTGATTCTGTGAAAAGCATTTATTTATTTTTTCAAATTGTGGACTGCAATCCATGATCGGGTCATGAAACCAATCTAATAACAAATTTTGGGGAAATATAATAAAAATAATAGACTGCATTGGCACCACACATAGGAGTATGGCTCTATGGAAACTGTATTTGTTATACTCACACGTTGTGTGTTTGATTGGGACATAAAATTCAGTCTTTTGCTACAGAATGTAGTCAGCAGTCTGACAGCACCACAAAAATTAGGTTTCAATTGTTTGTGAGTTTCATGGGTAAAAAGGTTATATTGGGAGTAACCTGTGACTCCTAACCTGCCAGCCTCAAAAATGCCCCACTAAACTTTTTTAATGTAGCATTCCTTCTCTGGGCCTTGCTGGGTCTTCACTGCTGCACACGGGCTTTCTGCGGTTGCGGGGAGCAGGGCTGCTCTCTAGTCGCGATGCATGGGCTTCTCACTGCAGTGGCCTCTCCTGTCGAAGAGCACAGGCTCTAAAGTGAGAGGGTTTCAGTAGTTGTGGGGCATTGGCTTAGCTGCCCCACCGCTTGTGGAATCTTCCCAAACCAGGAATGGAACCCGTGCCCCCTTCCACCAGGGAAGCCTAGCCCATGATACCTTTTATCACAAATTGAAGTGTAGTTGATTTACAGCATTGTATTAGTTTCAGGTACACAGCAAAGTGATTCAGTTATGCATACATACATATATCTATTCTTTTTCAGATTCTTTTCCATATGAGTTATTCAGTTCAGTTCAGTTCAGTCGCTCAGTTGTGTCTGACTCTTTGCGACCCCTTAATTTCAGCACGCCAGGCCTCCCTGTCCATCACCAACTCCCGGAGTTTACTCAAACCCATGTCCATTGTGTTGGTGATGCCATCCAGCCATCTCATCCTCTGTCATCCCCTTCTCCTCCTGCCCCCAATCCCTCCCAGCATCAGGGTCTTTTCAAATGAGTCAGCTCTTCGCATCGGGTGGCCAAAGTATCAGAGTTTCAGCTTCAGCATCAGTCCTTCCAATGAACACCCAGGACTGATCTCCTTTAGGATGGACTGGTTGGATCTCCTTGCAGTCCAAGGGACTCTCAAGAGTCTTCTCCAACACCACACTTCAAAAGCATCAATTCTTCAGCACTCAGCTTTCTTCACAATCCAACTCTCACATCCATACATGACTACTGGAAAAACCATAGCCTTGACTAGACGGACCTTTGTTGACAAAGTAATGTCTCTGCTTTTTAATATGCTGTCTAGGTTGGTCATAACTTTCCTTCCAAGGAGTAAGCATCTTTTAATTTCATGGCTGCAATCACCACCTGCAGTGATTTTGGAGCCCCCAAAAATAAAGTCTGACACTGTTTCCACTGTCTCCCCATCTATTTCCCATGAGGTGATGGGACCAGATGCCATGATCTTAGTTTTCTGACCGTTGAGCTTTAAGCCAACTTTTTCACTCTCCTCTTTCACTTTCATCAAGAGGCTTTTTAGTTCCTCTTCACTTTCTGCCATAAGGGTGGTATCATCTGCATATCTGAGGTTATTGATATTTCTCCCGGCAATCTTGATTCCAGCTTGTGCTTCATTCAGCCCAGCGTTTCTCATGATGTACTCTGCATATAAGTTAAATAAGCAGGGTGACAATATACAGCCTTGGCGTACTCCTTTTCCTATTTGGAACCAGTCTGTTGTTCAATGTGCAGTTCTAACTGTTGCTTCCTGACCCGCATATAGGTTTCTCAAGAGGCAGGTCAGGTGGTCTGGTATTCCCATCTCTTTCAGAATTTTCCACAGTTTATTGTGATCCACACAGTCAAAGGCTTTGGTATAGTCAATAAAGCAGAAATATATGTTTTTCTGTAACTCTCTTGCTTTTTCGATGATCCAGCAGATGTTGGCAATTTGATCTCTGGTTCCTCTGCCTTTTCTAAAACCGGCTTGAACATCTGGAAGCTCATGGTTCACGTATTGCTGAAGCCTAGCTAGATATTAAATACAGTTCCCTCTGCTACACAATAGGTCGTTGTTGTTAATCTATTTTATGTGCAGTAGTGTGTATCTGTTAGTCCCAAATTCCCAGTTTATCTCTCCCTGCATTCCCTTTTGATAACCATATGCTTGTTTTCTGTGTCTGTGAGCCCCACTACACCTTGATCCCCAAAGCACAAGATGAGCAAGGCTGCTTCATTTATCCTGTCAAGAAAGGCACCAATGCCAGCGTGCTCCCAGGCAACCAGGTCTTCTCCAGGCCTCCAGCACACCCAGATCATTCCCACTGAACTGGCGACATCAGACAGAAGTCATCCCTTCCAACAGGGGCCTCCGATACACTGATCTGCAGTGTGCCGAGGAACGCTTCCATCTCTCTCTCCAAAGGCCAGCCTCACCTCCCCTCTTCCCTCCACATTCAGGGACTCCACCAGCTCCTCTCTCCCCTGCCTGGTCCCAGCCTGCTTTGGATGAGATGTTCCATTTTAGCTGGAGAGTAGAAGAGACTGTGTGATATTCCTTTGTGTGCATGCATGCATGCTAAGTTGCTTCAGTTGTGTCTGACTGTGACCCTATGGACCGTAGCCTACCAGGCTCCTCTGTCTGTGGGATTCTCAAGGAAAATTAGTGGAGTGGGTTGCCATTCCCTCCTCCAGGGGATCTTCCTGACCCAGGGATCGAACTCACGTCTCTGCATTGCAGGCGGATTCTTTGCCACTGAGCCGCCTGGGAAACCCTACTATACTCCTTTACAAGAAAGCAAAGCAGAGTGACTAAAAGTGAAATAAAATTTACAGTGAACAAGCATTTTAACATTGTGTGATGGTGACAGCACAGTTTCTCAGAAGTCAATATGCACGCAAACCACGCTGAGAATCTTGTGAAATGCATCTGGGATGGAGCCTGAGACTCTGCATTGCTAACATGTTCCCTGACGATGCTAGAGCTGCTGGTCCATAAAACACACTTTGTGTAGCAAAAGTCAGTCTCCACGATGGCTGGCACAGAATGGGTGCTCAAAAATATCTGCCAAATTGAATCAAGTCTCAGGAGAGGCTGGTTTTATGCCAGGACTCAGTGGCAAGAGCAAGTGTGATAAGGTGAACCAATCAATTAAACTAGTGGTGTGCAACCCTGACTGCACATTAAAACCACCCAGGGAGGCCTTTAAAAATCCTGACGCTTGTGCTCCATCCTTGGCAATTCTGATTTAACTGGTTTGGGGGTAGAAGCTGGACAGCTACAATTTTTTCAAACTCTCCAGATGATCCTAACATGGAGCCAAGTTAAAAAATTTCTAGAATGAAAATTGTTGAACACACACCAGGTGTTGGGCCCCACTGAGTGAGACGGGGTCCCTGCCCTCTGTGAACCTGTGAACTAACAGGGGAAACAGATCGGTGTGTGACGATAATGTAAAAAAGTGCTGTAGTACATTTATGTATACTTGTTTTGGGAATACTGAGAGATGATCTGATCCATTCTTGAGGAGGCTGGAGGGAAGAAGACTGCCCAGAGGTAATGATATTTGAACCTTAAAGGAGGGGACTGATGCTGAAGCTGAAACTCCAATACTTTGGCCACTTGGTGCGAAGAGTCAACTCCCTGGAAAAGACCCTGATGCTGGGGAAGATTGAGGGCAGGAGGAGTAGCGGGTGACAGAGGGTGACGTGGTTGGATGGCATCACCGACTCGGTGGACATGCGTTTGAGTAAACTGTAAACTCCAGGAGATGGTGAAGGACAGGGAGGCCTGGCGTGCTGCCATCCTTGGGGACGTGACTTAGCTTCTGAACAACAACAACAAAGGATGAGAAGGGAATGGTCAGACAGATGAGGGAAGGAAGCTTTGTGCTTACTCATTATTAGCCACAGTGAGATGAGGTTTGACCAGGACCCAGGATCCGCATACTGCTGCTTATGAGCTTTATGGGAAAGATCTCTACAGAGGGAAGAAGGTCAATGAGTGCTCTTTCTTTGCAGCAGTTAGGGATATTTGGAAGCAAGACGACATGTAAGCTGCCAGCAAGGAACAGTCAGGAAAACAGCCTGCAGCAGATACCCAATGGAGAGAATCTGGTAGAGGAACCAGTTACATGATTGAATTGCTGGAACTCCAAACAGAAGACAACCCAGAGGTTTGCAGAGAGCCCAAAAGCTGAAGGGTTGTGAGGTGGTGGAATTACCAGAGGCCAGAGTTGCCTGATGAGAGCTGGAAACACAGCAAGGATTGCTCAGAGGGGGCTGGGCTGTCGAAGGAGATGCAGCCAAGGATGCACACACAACCAACTCTTGACCACAGAGGGAGGGGATGCCTAGATTCCCCCTTCCTCTGCTCCCCAGGCTCCCCAGAGCATGCCACTTGGGAAACCCAGCTAGGAGTCGGTTGGCAGAGGAGCTTAGCAGGCGTAGTCTTCAGGGGTCAGCCCCTGCAGGTGGGAAATTAACCTGATTCCTTACAGGCTGCAAAGGTCCATCTAGTCAAAGCTGTGGTTTTTACAGTCGTCGTGTATGGATGTGACTGCTGGACCATAAAGAAGGCTGAGTGCCGAAGAATGGATGCTTTTGAATTGTGGTGCTGGAGAAGACTCTTGAGAGTACCTTGGACAGCAGGGAGACCAAACCACTCAATCCTAAAGGAAGTCAGTCCTGAATATTCATTGGAAGGAGTGATGCTGGAGCTGAAGCTCCGATACTTTGGCCACCTGATTCAAAAGCTGACTCACTGGAAAAGATCCTGATGCTGGGAAAGATTGAGGGCAAGAAAAGGGGGCAACAGAGATTGAGACGGTTGGATGGCATCACTGACTCGATGGACATGAGTTTGAGTGAACTGCAGGAGATGGTGAAGGACAAGGAAGCCTGGAGTGCTGCAGTGTGTGGGGTCTCAAAGAGTTGGACATTACTTAGCAACTGAGAAACAACAAAACAGGCTTAACTGATACATTCTGGACTTCTTGCCTGAGGCCTGTACCAAAATCAGACTGAGAAGACTCTTTGTCCCTTTTTCCTACAACTAACACTTCATCTTGGCCTAGGGCAGAGATGCTCAACTGATGTACTGGAATTACTTTCCTGATGGGGTCTGGAGAGGCCAGAAGCCTTAAGGCATTCGCCTCCACTTGCAAGAGGCTTTCTTTTATTCACCCCAGGATCCGGGATAAATGAGTGCCCTGAAGTAAAAATATCTGAGATGCAATGCCATGGGAAGAAGCAAAGGATGGAAGGTACGGGAGGAAGTCTACACTTAGGAAGAGAAGGAGCTTCTAGAGCAGAGGCCTGCCTTGAGGGTCTCCGGGGTGAGGCAGCTCCAGGCTCTTCCACCTGTACCAGCCAGGAGAGAGGCCATTAAAGGAGGGAGCTAACATCAAAAAGGAGAAGTATGATCAAAATCCACCCCACATTCACAGAATCCTGAAAATGGAAGACAAGGTGAAACCGAAAGTTCTCCCACCCTCAGGTTTCAAAAGAAGTAACAAGACACTGGAATGTCCTACCTCTTACGTAGCTGTTCCTCTCAGTTCCTATATGCAAAGAAGCAGGAAAGTGTGACCCATACATAGGAAGACAGAAGCAAACGAAAAAGCAGGCAAGAGAAGCTGCCTGGGAGAGGGCCTAGCTTGTACTTAGTGGAAGAAGACATCAAAGTCATTATAAACATATTCAGAGAATGGAAAAAACATGCTACAAAGAAGTGAAAAAAAAGATTATGACAATGCTTCATGAAACAAAGAGCATCAATAAAGAGACATAAGTTGTTTACATTTTTTATTTATTTGGCTGTGCTGGGTCTTCGCTGCGTTGCAGGGGCTTTCTCTAGTTGTGGCAAGCAGGGGATGCTCCTCATTACAGCGCGAGCCTTCTCATGGTGGCGATTTCTCTTGTCGTGGAGCATGGGCTCTAGAGCGAGGGCTTCAGTAGCTGTAGTGTGAGGGCTTCTCGTTGTGGGGCCTCGCTTGCTGCAGAGCGTGGGCCCGAGGGTATGCGGGCTCAGGAGCTGTTGTCCCGGGCCCGAGAGCACAGTCAGTAGTTGTGGCTTTTAGGTTTAGTTGCTCTGGGGCATGTGGGATCTTCCCAGATCTGGGATCGAACCCATGTCCCCTACATTGGCAGGTGGATTCTTATCCACTGCGCCACTGGGGAAGTCCAAGAGACAGAAATTATTAAAAAGTTAAATAAAAATTAATCTGGTTCCTTACAGGCTTAACTGATACATCCTTTCACTGCAATAAACTGTAACCTTGAGCAAAACAACTTATGGGTCCTGTGGGTCCTTCTAGCAAATTATTGAATTTCAGGATGATTTTAGATATTATTAACACAATAATACAGAGAAGGCAATGGCATCCCACTCCAGTACTCTTGCCTGGAAAGTCCCATGGATGGAGGAGCCTGGTATGCTGCGGTCCATGGGGTCGCTAAGAGTCAGACACGACTGAGCAACTTCACTTTCACTTTTCACTTTCATGCATTGGAGAAGGAAATGGCAACCCACTCCAGTGTTCTTGCCTGGAGAATCCCAGGGATGGGGGAACCTGGTGGGCTGCCGTCTTGGGGTCACACAGAGTCGGAAACGACTGAAATGACTTAGCAGCAGCAGCAGCACAATAATATGCTATTTGCTTGTTTAAATATCAGGGTTTTTTGAGGTATAAATTCATATACCATAAAAACTACCCTTTTGGAGTGTACAATTCAATGGGTTTTACTCTATGCACAGAAGTGTGCAGCCATCACCACTATCTAAATACAGAAAATTTTAATCACTCCCAAAACACTCCTCTACATACTAACAGCCACTCCCCCTCGTCCCCTCCTCCCAGTCCCTGGAAACTACCTATCTACCTTTGTTTCTATGGATCTGCCTATTCTGGACATACTATAGAAATGGAATCATACAATGTGTGGCCTTTTGTGACGTGCTTCTTTCATTTAGCATGTTATAAAAGTTTATCCATGTATTGCATGTATCAATACATCATTGTAAATAACATTCTACATTTTATGTATTCATTCAACTGATGTTCTTTGGGTTGTTTCTACTTTTTGACTGTTATAAATAATGCTGCCATGAACAATCCTATAAAAGTTTTTTCATGGATGTATTTTAAGTTCTCTTAATTACACATCTAGGAGTGGAATTGATGGGTCGTATGCTAACTCTACATTTTGGGAATTCCCTGGTGGTCCAGCGGTTAGGATTAAGCACTTTCTTTGCTGTGAGCTGGGGGTTCAATCTGGAAGCTAAGATTCTGCAAGCCACGTGGTTCAGCTAAATAAAAAGTCTCAACTACCAGCAATGTATGAGTCTTTTTTTGATTTACAATATTGTTTCTGTTATATAACATAGTACATATATATATATATATATTTTTTTTTTAGGTTCTTTTTCTATATAGGTCATTACATAGTATTGGGTAGAGTTTCCTGTTCACCACATTTTGCCAGTTCTTGTTCCTATGTGACTTGATCATCTTAGAGGCTATGAAGTGTTGCTTCCTTGTGGTTTTGATTTGCATTTCTCTGGTGACTAATGAGGTTGAGCATCTTTTCATGCACTTACTGGTCATTTATACATCTTTTCTGGAAAAACGTCTTTAGATCCTTCGCGCATTTTCAGTTGGGCTGTCTTTATTGCTGAGTTGCAAATGTCCTTTATGTATTGTGGATAAAAGTTCCTTAAATATATATGATTTCGAGATGTTTTCTCCTATTCTGTGTGTTGTCTTCACATTCTTGATGACACTCTTTGAATCACAAAAGGTGCTGATTTTGGTAATGTCCAAGCTATTTTTGATTGCTATTGCTTGTACTTTTGGTGTCACATCTAAGGAATCATTCCCTAGTCCAGGCCTGAAGAGATTTATTTCTATGTTTTATTCTGATAGCTTTACAGTATGAGCTTTTACTTCTAAGTTTATGATTGACTTCGAGTTAATCCTTGTATATAGTATGAAGTAAGTTTTGGCTATACATATCCAGTTGTCCTCAGACAATCTGTTTAACAGGCTATTCTTCCCTCAGCTGAACTGTTTTGGCATCAATAAAATCAATAACTCAAATATAAGTCTTTATGTCTGGATTCCCAAGTCTATCCTATTGATCTTCACGCCTATCCTTATGTTATCTTGATGACGTAGCTTTATAGTAAGCTTTGAAATTAGTCAGGGTAAGTCCTCCAACTTTATTTCCTTTTTCATGATTGTTTTGACTATCCAGGTTTTTTCCTTATTTCCATATACATTTTTAGATCAGTTTGTCAATTTCTGCAAAGAAGCTATCTGGGATTTTGATAGGGATTATGTTGAACTGAAGATCAACTTGGGGGAATATTGCCATCTTATAAATGTGAAGTCTTCTGATCCATCAACATGGGATATCTTTCCATTTACTTATATTTTCTTTAGTTTCTTTGGACAATGTTTTGGATTTTCATCATACAAAATCTTGAACTTTGTTAAATACATTCCTGACTATTTTATTGTTTTGGTGCTATTGCAAAGGGAGTTTTATTAATTACATGTTTGGATTGCTTGCTGGTCATTTATAAAAAATATTGGTGTTATATTCTTCATCCTTGCTGAACAGGTTTACTCTAATTAAAAAAGAATATGATTCCTTAGGCTTTTATATATATGTGAAGAAGTGGAAGTGTCAGTTGCTCAGTTCCGTCCAACTTTTTGTGACCCCATGGACTGCAACCTGCCAGGCTCCTCTGTTTATGGGATTCTCCAGGCAAGAATACTGGAGTGGGTAGCCATACACTTCTCCAGGGACTCTTCCTGACCCAGGGACTGAACCTGGGTCTCCTGCATTGAAGGAAGATTCTTTACCATCTGAGTCAACCCTGCAAATGGTTTTACCCTTTCCTTTTCAGTTGGGATGTCTTTTCTTTTCTTTTCTCCTTGTCTACTTGCCCTAGATAGACCCTTCAATATGATATTGCATGGAAGTGGAAAGAGGAGACATCTTTGTTGTCTTCATTGTCTTAGAGGTAAAACATTCAATCTTTCATCAAGTGTAATCTTTGCTGTGAATTTTCAAAAATATTCTTTGTCAATCTAAGGAAGTTCTCTTTAATTCCTAGTTTTCTGAATTTTGTCAAATCATGTGACTTTTTTTGTCATTTATTAATATGATGTATTTCCTTAATTGATTTTCAGATGTTAAACTTACATTCCTGGGATAAATCCCACTTGATCATGGCATATAACCTTTTCCATATGTTACTAGGTTCAGTATGCTAGTATTTTTTTTGGGGGGGGGAGGATTTTTTTTATATAATAAGGAATATAGATTTGGAGTTTTCCTTTATTCTAGTGTCTGTGTCTGGGTATCTGAGTAATACAGGCCTCATATAAAGAGTTTGAAAGTGTTTCCCCCTCTAGTTTCTGTGAGAGTTTGTAAAGAGTTTTCTAAATGCTAATTAAAATTCATTAGTGAAGATATCTGGGCCTGAGGATTTTTTTTAATGGAATGCTATAAAGTCACTAATTAAATTTTCTTATTAAAGATCTATACACACTTTCTACTTCTTTTCAGTTTATTTCATTTGTTTCTGTCCAGGGATTTCTTCATTTCATCTAAGTTTTGTAGCTTGTTAAAATTGTTCAGTTTTCCTTTTGTAATCCTTATTATTGATATAAATGGTTAGTAGTGATGTCTCCTCTCTTACTCCTAATTCTAGCAATTTGAATCTTCTCTTTAATTTGTTTTATGGCCAAGCTAGCTAAAGGCCTGTCAAAATTGTTAATATTTTCAAAGAACCAACTTTTAATTTTATTAATCTTTCTTTTTTTCTATTCTGCATTTCATTAATTTCAATTCTAATCATTTTTATTTCCTTCTGCTTTTTTTGTTTTGTTTTATTTTTCTAGTTTCTTAAGGAGAAAGGTTAGGTTACTAATTTTAAGTCTTTTAAAAAATATAGCTGTTTCCAGCCATAAATTTTCCTCTAAGCACTGCTTTAACTGCATTGCAAAAGTTTTGATATATTGAGTTTCCACTGAAATTTTTCTGAAAATGTTTTCTCACTTCCCTTTTGAGTTCTTTTTGACCCCTTGGTTATTGAGTGCTGTGTTTTTTAATTTCCACCTACTTGTAATTTCCGTTTGTCGTTGATTTCTATTTTAATACCGTGGGTGTCAGAGTACATACTCTGTATGATATCAATCCTTTTAAATTTATTGAGACTTTTTAATCACCTGTCAAACAGCCTATCCTGGAGGACGTTTCATACATAATTGAGCAGTATCTCAGGCCTCTCCAAAGCTCCCCCATGTAAGTCTTCCTCATCCTTTCCTTTTAGGTTAACTGGTCAGCCTTTTGCTGGCTCCACCGGCATCACCACCTTAGGCAGTTGCACTGTTAAATAATTACTGCTGATTCCTTTCAGTAAATGCTTTGTGGATAGGACCAGTTGCACCAAATAAATGCTGAGTCAGGTCAATTAAAGACATTATACAGAGCGAAGTAAGTCAGAAAGAGAAAAACAAATATCACATATTAACGCTTACACATGGCACCTAGAAAGAGGGTACTGATGAACCTATTTACAGGGCAGCAACGGAGACGCAGACACACAGACCAGCCTTGTGCACACAGTGGGGGAGGAGAGAGTGGGATGAGCTGAGGGAGTAGCAGTAACAGGTATGTATCGCCACACGTGAAACAGGTGGCAGCGGGCACTCGCTCTGTGACACAGGGCGCCCAGCCCAGTGCTGTGACAACCTAGGGGTGGGATGGGGTGGGAGGCGGGAGAGAGGGCCAAGGGCGGGGAGACGCCTGAACACCTATTCATGTCGATGTACAGCAGAAAGCAACACAATATTGTAAAGCAATTATCCTCCAATTAAAAAAAAAAAAAAAAGACGAGCCCTGAGAATGGAGCTTTCCCGGTGAGCTGTCAGGTCAGTCAAACAGGGAGGACTCCCTGGGGCGGGTCTTTATGAAGTGCTCCAAATCCTTTTTTGCCCCTCTGATGGCTGGGGAGGCTGCTGGCTTTCACAGCTACCACGACAGCAGGCCTGTTGGTTTTCAAGGCTACGTATATCCTCCAGTGAAAAGACATATAAATACAAATATATCTTGCTTGAAAGTGAAAGTGTTAGTCAGTCAGTTCTGATTCTTTGCGACCCCAGGCATTGTAGCTCACCAGGCTTCTCTGTCCATGGAATTCCCCAGGAAGAATACTGGAGTGGGTTGCCATTCCCTTCTCCAGGGATTTTCCAAACTCAGGGATCAAACCGGGTCTCCTGCATTGCAGGTGGATTCTTTACCATCTGAGCCACCAGGGAAGCCCTCTTATCATGCTTAAAGGCCCCCAGAGAAATTCTCATGTAGGTTGGTTCTAGTCCCCCAAATAGCATTATAGATGATCTAAGTGCACATGTTTATCAGAATCCCTGGTCAGTTTGTTAAAATATGGATTTCTTGGCCCATTTTCCAAGTTCTGATTCGGGTCTGGTGTGGAACCTGGGAACTTGTGTTTCTAGCAAGTTTTGAGAAGATGTTAATGCTGTTGTTGTTTAGTGACTGAGTCGTGTCCGTCTCTGCAACGCCATGGACTGCAGCACATCAGCCTTCCCTGTCCTTCATCATCTCTTGGAGTCTGCTCAAACTCATGTCCATTGAGTTGATGATGCCATCCAACCATCTCATCCTCTGTCGTCCCCTTCTCCTCCTGCCTTCAATCTTTGCCAGCATCAGGGCCTTTTCCAATGAGTCGGCTCTTCACTGATATCAGGAAGCAAAACTATTTGAGCTTCAGCTTCAGCATCAGTCCTTCCAATGTATATTCAGGACTGATTCCCTTAAGGATGGACTGGTTGGATCTCCTTGCAGTCCAAGGGATTCTCAAGAGTCTTCTCCAGCACTACAGTTTGAAAGCATCAATTCATTGGCACTCAGCCTTCTTTATGATCCAACTCTCATATCCATACATGACTACTGGGAAAAACAGCTGTTGTTAGGGAACCACAGGTTGACAGTTTCTAAAGGATGGTGATATCTTCCCACAGACACACTTCTAGGATACCTTCTTCTATTATGTTGTGATGCTTAGGGAATGCCTAGTACCATATTTACTAACAAACTTGGCTCCGTTTTTTCTTGATAATGTTCACTCTACACTGAAATCGTGGTCCCATTCCTTGCCATATTGAAAATACAATTAATCTTTATAAGGTTAAAAAGCGAATTACACAGTGATCAAGTGACTAATGTTATTGGAAGCTGGACGATTTTTAGATGTTTGTGAATTTAAATTTGTTACTTTTTAATTTTTTTTTGTTGCCTTCTTTTTTAAGTCAGTGATTTAAACAGTCTCTTGGCTTGATTAAAGTTTTGCTTTGCTTTGCTTAGTCACTCAGTCCTGTCCACTCTTTGCAACCCCATGGGACTGTGTCCATGGGGATTTTCCAGGCAAGAATACTGGAGTAGGTTACCATGCCCTCCTCCAGGGGATCTTCCCAACCCACGGATGGAACCCAGAAAGCCCGCATTGCAGGTGGATCCTTTACCAGGGAAGCCCTGATTAAAGTTAACAAGGCCATAAAATGTATTGTCTGAACACTTTTGAGAACACTTTTAGAATGAAAGGTGTAAACTGAGAATGTCCCAGCTATACCAGGTATAATGGTCATCCTAATTTTAGGAAATAAATTATAAAAGTATTTTTGCATTTCCACAAGTTTGATTTCTTTTTTAACTTTAATATTATACTAGGGTTAAGGTTCTGTTGATATTTCTTTCCATTTATCTAAAGAAATAATAGAAAGCTTTTTGTGAGCAAATTTCTTTTTGGAAGACAAAAGTCAGAAAATAAACTTCAAAAATAGTTTTATATTTACTTATTTTTATTCTAGACTGTTGTCCTCGTTTGGCTTTTGGTGACATAGGGAAGCTCAGATCTAAATGTTAGAGGAGTTTTGTTTAATTTTCATTTTTAACAGGTTAACATCTGCTCTTTTTAAAGTAAATTGTACATTGTTGCTTTTATACCTGAGGGATGTGAGCTGCGACTAAGTGTTCCGGTTTATTGAATTAGTTTTCATTCAAGAATTTTTTTTTTCTGATAAAGACGAAGATAAATATATTCAGCCCATTTATTTCTCTTCCTCAAGAGAAATGTTAAGTCTTAAAGTCCTATTAAAGTGAAATTTTTCTTTTAAAACTTTTGACTCTTCTATATTTCCCTCCTACGGAAAAATAGAACTTTGGGAGAGAGGTGTAAGGAGCTGCTATTTCTTAAGAGTCTATAAATGTATATTTAAACAATATGCCAGGACAGTCTGGAAGAGTCTAAGCAGTTTCTGTCTTCTTTTTGCTTATCTGTATCATCAAAGTATGATTTTAATTTTGCTTATCTTTAGGTTGAATGTTCAGTTTCCTAGATGAGGCCGAAGGACCCCGAGAAGCGCGCTCCCCAAAGGGCCAGCGCGGTTCCTGGGGTCGCGGCTCTCTCTGGGGCCTTCTTCCTCGGGAATGCGTCAGGGCTTCCAAGCCTCAGTATACTTAAGGGCGAAAACGCCATCGTCCAATTAAAGTGCAGAAGTTCAAGAACTCTTTGCAGGCGATTTCGTCACAGCGGAGAGCGAGGTCTGAAGGAACCCACACGGAGCGCCGCGGAGGAGGATCTGCCGGGGTGAGGGCGGGCCTGCCGGGAGCTGGGGGAGCGCGCATGCGTGGCGAGGGGGCGGGGCCGGCGTGGCCTCCGGAGCGGCGGCGGCGGCGGCGGCGGCAGCGGAGGCGGGGTCGGAGCTGCAGCGCGGGCTGCGGGTTCGCGGCTGGGGTGCGCCCCGCGGGCCGGGACAGGGACCGACACCTGGAGCCAGACCGCAGCCCAGAGGCGGCTTCGCGACCCAGAGGCGGCGCTGCTGCTGCGGGGCTCGGGCGCACGCCCCGGCGGGACCGAGGACGGCGGGGACGCAGGGCGCGGGCGCCGCGGGCCCGGACGCGCCAGGTAGGTGGCCGGGCCGGGAGCATCGCGGCGGCCGGGAGCCGCCGGAGACCGGGATGCTCCCAGGGCGGAGTGGGGGCGCGGCGCACGTCTCGACGCCGGGCGCGCCGGACGCGGACGGCGCCCGCGGTTGTCATGGAAATCGTACAGCCTAGCGGTTCCCGGGCGGTGGCGTCTTTGGAGAACAATCCGACCCCAGCGACCCCCAGCCGGATGACGCCTCGGGCCACCTGGGGCTGAGGGGAGCGCGGCGCTGGAGTGGGCGGTGGGGAGCCGGGATGCGGGGACGCGGCGCCCCCGAGGCCAAGCAGGTCGCGGCGCCTGCTTGGTGCGTCTCCAGGTCTGGATCCAGTAACTCCAGACGCCGAGGCCTCGCGGTGTTTCGGGTGTAAACAGAACAGGGTTAAAATAAACATGCCCCTCGATGTAGGAAATCTGGTCCCATCCTCCCAAACTCTGACCTTTTCTGCCGGTTCACAGCCCCCGACAACATTTCTGACATCTTTGCTTTTGATATTTTCTTTCTTCATGGCTTTGCTAGTCAATGAATTGAGGCCTGAAAGACCCGCAGGGTTTCTGTGACCGGCTGTTGAAAAGCCAGTCCTGAATGTGTAGGCCATAGGAGATTGAAACACTCAAAACGTCAGCGGTAGTTTACGTCTTTGTGGGCTAAGGGAGCGGTGATGGGGTCTGATGGGCTCGGCTCTCCCTCCGCTTGTCGCCTGCCCTCTGACATTACATAATCATGTATTCCTCCTGCCCTGAGTTCATCCATAATGACAGGTCTTGAAAATAATTCTCTGGGTAAGAAAAAAGTATAGGCAGTTGTAAAGCCTATCTTGTCTTCTTGCTTTGCCACTGAATAGGTTTTGTGTTGGGAGACTGCTAAAGAGTGGAATTTGGTTTGCCACTTGCCCATTTGGGCATCTAAACCGAGGGAGCAGGGGGTGGGGTGGCAGTTTGAATGTTGCAGTGAGATTCTGACTGATTCATCTCTATTCACGGTGGATGGTATGGACTGTGGGCAGTAGGGTTGGCGATGGAACGAGCTATCTTGTATGCCAGTCCTGCATCTGCCAGTTGCTAACTGTGTTTTTCAATTTTCTCATCTCTGGAAGGTGAGAACAAAACCTACTGTGCTGAGTTTGTTTTGGAATCTGGGTGCTGTTGGCATTGGTAAGTGCACATAGGCTAGCTATAGGTTGTCCTAGAATGAAGCCTAATTTTTATTTGAAAACAGACTTTCTTTATCAGGAATTTTTGCCTTTGGATTTAGGCTAGGACCTTTGTTTGGGAGGGTTCTTTGTGGAAATGCTTATTTCTGGAAGAGTCAATTCACTGGTTTCTTGGAATAAAGTTGAAGTGATGGTGCCCATGTGGGAAGGTTGTGTAGTTGTGTAGAGGTTTGGTGTCAGGAGGCCGAGGTGCTGTCCCAGGGGTGTCATTGCATGTGAGTGGAGTCCACAAGGCCTTGTTCTCTGTGGTGTCTTATAAACAAGCCAGAGTTACAGTTATAAGGAGAGTTTACCCTGAAGACAGGGCTTAAAGAAATAAACGCTGGAAAAATTCATAGAAAGGAAGGCTGTTTTTCCAGTGAGATCAGTGGTAGAATCATTTGTACATGTTTTACTAGCTATTTTATTTAACTTTTTCATTAGGCTTAGGCCATCTCAGAATGTCAATTTGCTCAGGTGCAAGTACTGCTTCCCACCTAGACCCAAAGCTAAGAGTAGACATTATATCCTATTGTTTTTGGAAACTGGATAGTTTGTTGTATTGCTGGTAGACTTTAAGCCATTAGTAATTTAAAAAAAATCAATTTAGGGAAAGGATGAAATCAAATAATGTACATGAGAGGTTGTAAGCGGTAAAGCACTCAAGAGACAGGTTGTATCTGATGGAACTGCTGGCCCTTCAGGTCCCTTTAGGCAGCTGCCTGCCTGGGAGCATTGTCCTCAGCCAGCAAATCTACAAATGCGACCAGGGAATGGAACTAAAAAGCCCGTGGGACAGACTGAGCCTCCCACCCCCAACCCATGGCGTAACATGTCAAGAATTCAGTGAAAGTAGAGGTGGAGACATGGGACCAAGACTATTTTATCCTGGTTTCTTATGAAAAACTCCTTTAGAGATGATGTATTCCAGGAAGGGCCCTGTACCATCATCAGCTGCTCACAGCGTTGGGAATCTTTGGCTTTCACCGAGGAAAAGTAGCACACGTTTGCAGAGAAGGCAGCTTGATTACATCTTTGCTGCTCCTGTGGAACTTGATTAAGGAGCTAGTCCTAGTCTTAAGAGATCCTTCAACACAGCTTTTTCCAATGTCCTGGAGCAGAAGCTTTGTGAGGAAAGCTGATTCTGGGGAGACCAGTATTAACTCTGGGGCAGGCCGGCTTCATTTTGTCTCTCTGTACTTTTAAGAAAAATACCATCATGAACTTAACCCCGAGGAGTTTACCTGTGTTTCTGTGCATATGCACACATTGGTCTCTTAAAATCTTTTAATGTATTACTTCTGATTCGCTGAAAAATCGTGAGAATAATCCAGAGTTCCCCAATACCCTTTACCCAGATTCTCCTGATGTTGACATTTGCTTTATCCTCTCATGTTTGTGTGGGATCACTCTTCTTTCAGGACTTCCTAGGTGGCGCTGATGGTAAAGAATCCTGCCTATAATGCAGGAGACGCTGATTCAATCCCTGGGTGGGGAAGATCCCCTGGAGGAGGGCATAGCAACCCACTCCAGTATTCTTGCCTGGAGAATCCCATGGACAGAGGAGCTTGGTGGGCTATAGTCCATGGGGTCACAAAGAGTTGGACACTACTGAAGTGACTTAGCACGATGCACAGAGTCTTCTCTGAAATGTTTAATGTTAAGTTGCAGACTTGATACGCTTTTGCTTTTACTTTATTGTGTGTTTCATATGAAATAAGGACATTTTCTTACAGGACAACAGTATGATGATTAAAAATCAGGAGATTAAGTGTCGACGCAACACTAATCATCTACAGATCTTTTCCACGATCTTGCCAGTGGCCACTTTAGAGCAAAAGGAAATCCACGGTTATGTGCTGTGTTAAACTGTACCACCTTTTTAGTCTCCTTTAACCCGAAACAGTTCCCGAGTCTTTCTTTGTATTTCCTGTGTTTTGGAGACAGTTACCTGTGTTTTGGATGATGTCCCTCAGTTTGGGTTTGCATGCGGTTTCCTCCTCCTTAGATTCACTTTATGTACTTTTGGCCGATGCGGCACAGGGGTGATATTGCAGGCATCTTAAGTGGTGGGAGGCAGATGCTGTTGATGAGTTCCATTCTCTAGTCCTAACTTTCATGACCTGATTAAGAGGGTGTCTGCCTGTTTTCCTCACCAAAAGTTATCATTTTCCCTTTGTTGTTAGCATGTATATCATAGTAAGATCGCTTGCGACTATGTAAATATGCAGTTTTAGAATCCATTGATGATTCTTACCCAGATCAGTTATGATAGTTGACAGATGGTGACTTTCTAATTTCATGTTTCTTTCCATGCTTATTAGTTGGAATTATACTAAAAGGAAGATCTTTACTTTCTCCCTCATTTACTCTAATTTACATCTCTGCACTCATGAATACCTGTTTTATGCAACATAGTTACTCTCATTATTCATTTTTTAAAAATTTCTGGCTGTGCCCGCTCTTCATTGCGGCTGGTGGGCTTTCTCTAGCTGCATAATGCAGGAGCTGCTCTGGTTGTGGTGTGTGGGCTCAGTAATTGTGGTGTGTAGGCTTAGCTGCCTCCCGGCTTGTGGGATCTTAATTTCCTGACCAGGGATTGAACCTGTGTCCCTGCATTGGAAGGGTTATTCTTAACTACTGGACCACCAGACAAGTCTCCTCTTTCTTTATTTTTCTGCTTAAATTGTCCCAGACTTGGCCTGCAGGAGCCCCTTCCAGCTGGCTCCTAGGTCCTTTTGACATGTCCTTCTCATTCTTTGGGAACTTCTTCACTTTCTGGCCCCAAACTGCCAGGACTCAGCTTGTACTTTCTAGTCCTGAATTCAGCCATTTTCCCTAAGAGTTCAAGTTCCTTTTTTTGGAGACTGGAATTTAAAAACTCAGATCTGGGTGCTAGGTGTGCTCCTTGTTGCTTCTAGACCTCCTTAGTGGACGGATGTTCTCACTTATAAATGGAGACACATTATACAAAATTTTCTTTGATTTGCTTTAATGCTATGTCCTGGAGACCTGTATGTACTGACATGAAATGTTTGGTCTGTATTCCAGAGTGTGAGTACTTTACCTAACTATCCTTTTTGATTAACATTTAGGTTGTTTCCAGTTTTCTGCTCTAAAAATAGTGGGGAATCTGTGAACAACATCATTGTCAACACAAATGTTTCAGTCTTCTAGATTTCCAGAAGTAGATTTTCTGGGTTCAGTTCAGTCGCCCAGTTGTGTCCAACTCTTTGTGACCCCATGGACTGCAGCACGCCAGGCTTCCCTGTCCATCACCAACTCCCGGAGCTTGCTCAAACTCATGCCCATTGAGTTGGTGATGCCATCCAACCATCTCATCCTCTGTTGTCCCCTTCTTCTCCTGCCTTCAATCTTTCCCAGCATCAGGGTCTTTTCTAAGAAGTCAGTTTTTCCCATCAGGTGGCCAAAGTATTGGAGCTTCAGCATCAGTCCTTCCAATGAATATTCAGGACTGATTTCCTTTAGGAGGACTGGTTTGATCTCCTTGCAGTCCAAGGGGCTCTCAGGAGTCTTCAACACCACAGTTCAAAAGCACCAGTTCTTCAGTGCTCAGCTTTCTTTATGGTTCAGCTCTCACATCCATACATGACTACTGGAAATGACTTTTACTATATGGACCTTTGTTGGTAATATCTCTACCTTTTAATATACAGTCTAGGTTGGTCATAACTTTTCTTCCAAGGAGCAAGAGTCTTTTAATTTCATGGCTGTAGTCACCATCTGCAGTGATTTTTTTTGGAGCCCAAGAAAATAGTCTGTCATTGTTTCCATTGTTTCCCCATCTAGTTGTCATGAAGTGATGGGACTGGATGCCATGATTGTCATTTTTTGAGTGCTGAGTTTGAAGCCAACTTTTTCACTCTCTTTCACCTTCATCAAGAGGCTCTTTAGTGCCTCTTCGCTTTCTGCCATTAGGGTGGTATCATCTGTGTATCTGAGGTTATTGATGTTTCTCCCTGAAATCTTGATTCCAACTTCTGCTTCATCCAGCCCAGCGTTTCTCATGATGTACTCTGCATATAAGTTAATTAAGCAGGGTGACAATATATAACTTTGTCGTACTCCTTTCCCAACTTGGAACCAGTCTGTTGTTCCATGCCCAGTTC
Source organism: Odocoileus virginianus (assembly GCF_023699985.2). Taxonomy (NCBI): domain Eukaryota; kingdom Metazoa; phylum Chordata; class Mammalia; order Artiodactyla; family Cervidae; genus Odocoileus; species Odocoileus virginianus. The sequence continues at coordinate 3,716,609 of NC_069675.1, forward strand.
TAACTGTTGCTTCTTGACCTGCATACAGGTTTCTCAGGAGGCAGGTAATGTGATCTGGTATTCTCATCTCTTTAAGAATTTTCCACAGTTTGTTGTGATCCGCACAGTCAAAGGCTTTGGCGTAATCAATAAAACAGAAGGAGATGTTTTTCTGGAATTCTCTTGCTTGGAGAATTTTGAGCATTACTTTGCTAGTGTGTGAGATGAGTGCAATTGTGCAGTAGTTTGAGCATTCTACAGCATTGCCTTTCTTTGGGATTGGAATGAAAACACCTTTTCCAGTCCTGTGGCCACTGCTGAGTTTTCCAAATTTGCTGGCATATTGAGTGCAGCCCTTTCACAGCGTCATCTTCCAGGATTTGAAATAGCTCAGCTGGAATTCCATCACTTCCACTCGCTTTGTTTGTAGTGATACTTCCTAAGGCCCACTTGACTTCACATTCCAGGATGTCTGGCTCTAGGTAAGTGATAACACCATTGTGGTTACCTGGGTCGTTAAGATCTTTTTGTTTCTGGGTTAATGCATAGTATTAAATGCATAACTTTGCTAAATTGCCCTCCTCACCCCATCCCATTTCCTAGAGACTTTATCTCTCTTTACATCAGAGCACAGATGATGTGTGAAATCGCCTTTCCCCCTTTAATTCGCCCAGCATTAAACTGAAGGGTACAAATATTGTTAATTTTTGCCAAACTAGTGGATTAAGAATATGTTACTTTTTAAATTACATTTCCCAAATTACCAAAAGTATTGAAAATCTTTTCTTTCTAGTTTTTATTTTAGCTGTGAGTTACCTGGTCATATCCTTTGTGGGCTTCCCTGGGGGCTCAGATGGTAAAGCATCTGCCTGCAGTGCTGGAGACCTGGGTTTGATTGCTAGATGGGGAAGATCCCTTGAAGAAGGAAATGGCAAGCCACTCCAGTAGTCTTGCCTGGAGAATTCCATGGACAGAGGAGCCTGGTGGGCTGCAGTCCAAGGGGTTACAAAGTCGGACACGACTGAGCGACTTTTTTTCCATCCTCTGTGGGTTACCTGTTCACATCCTTTCCTTATTAGATTGTTTATCCTACTGTGCTGTGGAACGTACGATAAGTTTGCACCTTATTCATGGCAGCCTTCGACATCTCCTTTAAGGGCAATGCCATTTTCATCCTTAATGGAGAATGAAACCAACATTTCCTGAGCACCCCTACATACCAGGCCCCCGGCAAGGTCCTGGGAGAGGGCGGATGGTGTTGAGGGGGAGGCTAAGGTGAGGTGTGGGTAAGGCACCACCTGGGGGTGGTTATAAGTGGTTGAACTGGGGTTTGAACCCAGGTCTACCTAGATCTAGCACCATTTCCACAAAATTACACAGCTTCCTTCACAGGACTTTGAAATGAACGCCTCTGTGTGTCAGTGTGGGGATGAACATTAACTACCTGGAGTCCCCAGTAGCAGCAGTTTCTGTTTTTGATGTGTCAGTGAAGGATTTTTTGATTCGGTCCTGTTTGGTGAGCATACACATCTCTCAAAACCAACTATTTTATTCCTGGAACTGTTGTGGACCCTCCAGTTGGCTGTGTGACTTTGGGGAAGTGGTGTCATCTTTCTGTGCCTGGTTTTCTCATCTGTAAAGCTGGGCTGAAGGCAGTGGCAACCCCAGAGGCTTGTCGCAGGGGTGAATGAGTTAAGACCCGTCGGGTGTGTGGAGTGGCGCCTGACACCGGCAGAGCTCCCCGGGACTGAACCTTAGGGCCGGGTTATATGGTGAGCATGTGCGGGAGCCCATGTGGAACTGGAAATCAGAGCAGCCTCTCGTCGGGTTTAATCGCTTACCCATCCCTTTCGACATAACCCAGGTGGTAAGTGGGAGCCCAGGGCTCCTGGGTGCTCGCCTCCTCTCTCTGTGGACCTCGCCTGTGCCCCAGCCTAGCCGGCCCTCGTGTCTGCCCAGCCCCTCACCTGGGGCAGCTGAGACACTGCAGGCCCTTCCACTGGAGTTTGCTCAGTAGGGGTCACCTGGCGAAGGTGCCAGAAGCAGGCAGTGTCTGGCGTTGGGGGGGGGGGGGCATGCTATGGGAATAGAGATGAGTGTCCATTTTCTGGAATAGGTTCAGGAAAACAGATGGGTGTCCTCTGGCCTCCAGGAGGAAGGGAGGGGACCGCTGGAGGCGCCAAGAGATCCACTCCCCCCAATTTCCTTCCTGAAACCTCTCAGAGCCTTTCTCTCAGACAACTGGTCATTGTCCAGACCCTGAGACCCTGCATTGCCCCACCTGTTCCACTTGCAGGCAGGATGCTGGGGTCTCCTGAAAGCCTCTCTCTTCCCCGTCCGCTGCTCTGCACCTCACCAGTGCCTTTGAGCGGCTGTTACAGTAGTCTCTGGTAAAACTCCCTCACTCCCAAACGTGGCCCTTCTTTCCTTCCCTGTCCTTCCCTGCTCGCATTTCAGCAGTGCATTCTCTAGCCCATTAATTAGAGCTTTCAAGAAGGATGACCTTGGTGTGCAGATCCTGGGAGTATGAAGGAAAGGCATGTGCGCGGGCAGGTGTTTCTGGAGAGCAGGCCCTGCTAGGAGATGTGGACGCCCAGTTCAGGAGTCTTCCTGGGGTTGTGGATTATGGGCCGAGTCGGTTGGAGTGCTGTCGTCTGCCAGATAGACAGTAAGGACGTTGAGTGTCTCAGCCGGAGCCCTCTCTAGCAGCAGTTTCATTGAGGACCTAGATTCCACATCCCAGGGTCAGCCTCCCAGCGGTTATGAGATGATCCTTAGGGCCAGCGGGACCGTGTGAAGGAGGCCTGCCAGCCGGTCCCCAGCCCCGGCGTCTGCCGGTGGGAGCGGTGAGGATCGCACGGACTCCCCAGACCCAGAACACGGGGCTGCGGGCTGACTGACCTAGCTGTGCTTCTCTGAGCCTGGTCTCCAGACCGGCAGCCCCAACACCACCCGAGACTTGTCTGACATACAGTCCCAGGCCCCAACCAGCCAACCGAATCAGAAACTCAGGGAGGGCCCTGCTGTCTGTTTATAGACTAGCCCACCAGGTGATTCTCCTGTAAGATCAGGTATGAGAATTGCTCTCTCAGACTGATCAAGGCCACCTCCCAATCCTCAACTGGAAGTGGGGCTGGCTGCTGTTTCCAGAATCCAGAGAGGAAAGTTCTCAGAAAAGGCGGGCAGCAGAGAAAAGTTGGGAGATCAGCCTGTGGTGTCAGCCAAGGGGCGTGCGAAGTGTCTAAGGAGCCTTGCCTTCCTTGGCCCCCCTGCCCCAGTGTATGGACCTGGCTGAGTGCCCAGCTCCTCCCGCAGCCTCTCTGAGCGAGACCCCGACCTTCCTCCAGGATGGTGTTGACGACAGCAGCCCCCGAGGGCGTGGGGACCGGGGCCCTGCTCACTCACTTCCCCCAGCAGGTCCCGGAGCGCGTTAGGTGCGTGGGGTGTGCACTCACTGCCGCTTCTCACTCGATTAGGAAGAAACGGACCCGTGCCATTCGTAGGGGCTTGGGGACTGTCGGAGGAGCTGGCCTGCAGGGGCGGTGACCTCGGGGGCCCTCTGAATGGTAGCAGGTCCTCTCCCTGGCGCCCCCCATGTGATCAGCGTTGTGATACCCCCAGGCACAGCCCCGCTGCACATCTGTGTGAGTGGAACCCCCTCCCCCGCGGGGTCCAGGTTTCTCCTGGAGCTGGAGAGCCGAGGTACTTCTGGATTTTCTTGGCTTCACCGGGCTTTCAAGGTCCATCCTAATATGTAAAAATGATGTACGGGAGCCGACTGAGGTTAAGTGCCACTGCTTTGGTGCTGATGGCCGAGGGCGGAAGAGCGGCTGAGGGACCAGAACGTGTTTGCAGATGCAGTGGTTGGTGAAATCAGCCTGAGATTTAAACTTTTCTGAAATAGAATACAGAATATCCAGTATCCAAGTAGATTTCCTACAGGGAGGGGAAGCTTTTTTTTTTTTTTTGATAAAACATCTAGTTATTTGCATATGGGGTGTGAGTGGGTATTGTGATCGTTTCTTCTTGTGGTTTGTTTTTTTTAAAATAAATCCAAGAGTCAAGCACAGAAAGCAGAGGGCGCCTCTGGACGTGCACACACACGGGGTCTCTTCCTGGGGAGGGGGCTCGGGGGGCCATGGCTCACCTTGGCTGGAAAGCCACCAGTCTGAAACGAGAGGGGCCTTTCAGTGGTGTGGGGGCGGTTGTGGAGCTGGCCACCCGAGGACCGGCCTTAGGCAAGGGCCTAAGCTTTCTGGTCTTACTCTGGTTTATTTTTTGTGGTGTTTGACCCTCCTAACAATGCTGGGGGTCATCAGCAGGGCCACGCGGAGACCAGAGCAGGGTGGGGTGTGCGGAGGCAGTGGCAGGGAGCGTTTCAGCTTGTCAGAGGTCCAGGATTTGACTCTGGATGCCTGACCCATCCTTCCAACAGGGCGATCAGCATATAGTGGCCTGCCAAGGGAGGGAGGGAACGGGGATGGAGGTAGAGATGGATGCGGACAGGTATTAGTGTCCGCCTTGTTTTGAGGCCAGCCCCACTTTGCCTGTGACACCCCCTCACCTTTGTGGCTTGACAGTGACGGGACGACGCCTAAGTCACCGTGGCTGCCATTGACAGCGTCACGGTTATTTCAGCAGGGGGGAATCTGATTTGTGTCACAGCCTCTGCACTCATGTCTTCGGGCCGTCTGTGTCTGGTTTTTGAGCAGGGCAAGTTGGAATGTGGGAAGAGAAAGTGCTGGACAAGAACCTGAGTCAACTCTCATGTGGCAAATGGGGAAGGCGCCTGGCTGATGGGGATAGGCTGGGGAGTGGAGTAAATAGTACGGGCAGGAGAGGTCTGTGCCCTGCAGCTCTGGGCCAGCGCCCGACCAGGGAAGGTACCTTCTCGCAGGAGGCCCAGCATCTTTGCAGTCTTGATAACCCCTTTTCCTACCGTGTCCCTGTTCTAAAACATGTATTCAAAAGGCTGAAGTGTGTCCCATCTCTTGAGTTCTGCTCAGGGCACCTCTGAGGGGAAATGTTGCAGAAGAAGGAGGTTTTGAGAGGCAGGGGACTGCCAGCAAAGGTCAGAGGAGAAGGATGTGGGCAGGAGGAGGAAGAGGGAAGTGGGGGAGGGGTCTGGACTCCTAGAGCTTCAGTCAGGTGGTCACTGACCCAGCTGTCTTCTGCTGACACTTTTTTTTCCCTAAAGTACATAGAAACTTGTGATTGTGTGCAGTGGAATGTTAAATATTTTCACATTTCTTACTGATTGCTTTGACTGTGTTCTGCATAAACACATGTTAAACAGTGATCACATTGCATAATTAGGTGATAATCAAATGACCTATAAAATGGAATCATTGACAGAGTCCAGTTAGAATGGGGCTGTGTGTCAGGAAATATCAAGATGCCCCAGATTCTTCCAGACCTTGTCACTGCTCTGGTTTGGAGGAGGAGAGGTGGCTGAGCTGGTTGGCCTTGGGGAAGCACCGAACTGGTCACCGCCCACCTGGGGTGGAGGCGTGATGCGGAAAGTTCAGCTTCTCTGCGCACTGGTGCTGATTAGAATCTCAAAGACAGTTTTGGGTGAAGTAGAAAAGGATAGCATTAGTACCTTGCCAGGCAAAGGGGGCTATAGCGGGCTAATGCCCCCAGAACCCTGTGTCCCAACTTGGGGCTGACAGTGAGAAGTTTTATCGTTACCGTGTGAAGAGGGTGTGATCAGCTTGTGGACCTTCTTCTAATGGGTTGGTGATGAGGTCAGTAGGAGTCAGCATCATCAGCCTTCAAGTTCAACTGTTCTGGGTCTACATGCTTGTGGGCTGCATACCGTCATTAATTGTTAATTTTTTCCACCTGGAGTGGAGTTCAGTATTTACAAAACAGCTCCAAGGTATGGTTGTGATACCCTTTGATGAGGAACCAGGACCTTGCCCCAAAGCGCCTCTTGCCTGTTGCTCCCTGGTCTTGCATTCCCTCTCCCTAATAACTGCTTGAATCTTCCCGTTGGAACTCAGGGAAGGTCATGGAAGTTGAGTGAAGGCTGTTTCTTATAATCCTAGAGATGTGGGACCCAAAGGCCTTGTGCCCAGGAGCCCCACAGGGCCCTGAGCGGGCAGTTGCGTTTTGCCCTCAGTTTGCAGGTGACTTGGTGAAGCTGGGCCTGAATCTTTGTCTCCTCCTTCCTTGTGCATATAGTGAAGGTCATTCCCAGCATTTCTGCCCCGTGGCCCCAGTCCTGCATTGTGGACTGTGATGGTGCCTGAGGGCAGTGTGGGCGAAGTCTTCTGTGTGCTTGATTTGGTTGGCCTGGGGCTCAGACACGCATATACATACAGTCTATTTAGGGAAGTGCGTCTTGAGTCTGTGGCCTTGGAAGTCCACCTCCTGCCTTGGGCTCTTTGACTCTCCCACCCCCTGCAGTGACTCAGCGGCAGCTTTCCAGAATGGAGAAGCTCCGTGTCAGAGACGCGTGTTAGTGGAGGTGGGAGCTCCCTGGGCACCACGCAGACCAGACTCCTCCTGGCCCATGTGGAGCGTCTGGTTCCTCCCTGCCTCCTCCCCCTGCGCCCTGTCCCGACACCGCAGCACAACTGCGCTATGTGTTGAAGCCCAGATCCTTGTCATTCTCTTTGGAGACCACTCTACTCCCTAAGAGTTTCCTTTTCTCTGATAATTTATGGACAGTTACTGTCTCATGCATCTCTGGATTCTCTCTGGCAGTGTGACATCCTTCTCTGACTTCTCCGACCTCCTTTTACTCTCTTTTTGGGCTGTTTTATTTCTTAGTAGACATTCTTGACCTTTAACTCAAAGGGTACATGGATTTAAAGTTACCAGTCAGAGCACAGGCTGATTGAAAAGAAAGAGCTTCAGGTGGTTACAACTGTAGGAGGACTGTCCCTTCTGGAGGAGCCCCCCTAGCTCAGGGCTGTGCCCGCTGGTGAAAGCTGTCACACTCTTCGTTTGCGTGTCTTCCTGAAACCCTGCAGAGCTGACGAGGACTGGACGCCATCTCACTTGAAAGCACTAACAGTCTTGGAAATAGTTGGTGCTCTTCTAGGACACGCGCTTCGTGATTGTCATTTAGGTGCCTTTGAACTGTACGGTATTTTGAATAACCCCAGCAGAAGGAGGGAGATCTTTGGATTTTGAGTCGACTTAATTGTTTAATCATTCTTTAATTAGTCAAATATCTTTACCGAACTAGGTATTCACCTTGTTGATCAAAGACAGAGGAAAAGCCAGCAGATGGGCTGGGAAGCAGCGAGGAGCCTTCTGCAGGGTTGGTTCACTGGCTCAGAGAGAAGGTATGCTCTATGATAGCAGGTTAAGGAGACCCAGGTTTTAAGATTACTTCCCGTCAGTTTCTAACCTGGGGCCACGTAGGCCTTTCTCACTGGGGACTAGCCGATTGGGCTGTGAGCCTGCGTGCGCCCTAACCCCGAGGCTTCTGGGGCTCCGGCCACACTGTCTGGTGTGCAGGTCTGTCCTCCTCACAGCTAGCACAGCCTCAGCCCCTTCTGTGGCAAAGAGGGTTCTCAGCTGTCGTCGATACGGTTCATTTCAAACAGGATCGGATGAGCTGTGATCAAATTCCTGGGATGTAAGCGCGGTCTCATTCCTTGGAACTGGCCATGGCCCGATCTGACCGCTGTCACACACCCGCAGTACCAGTGTGTTGGCTGCACGATAAACTGTTGGTGGTACCAGTGTTTGTCACGGCAGCTAGCAGCCCATGGCTTAGACTGAGAACCTGATTTAATGGATGAACTGTAATGAATAAAAACGAGGGCTATTTTTACCTCATAACCTAGATTTGTCTGTGCTGAATATGCAAGCCACGCTATTAAATGTTTGGGGCAGTAAACAGGAATTCGGTACATTAAAGCTTTTAAGCTTGCTACTCAAGCAGGCCTGGAAATAGAGTTTGTTACCTTTTTTAGGATTATAAGTGTTGGTTATGTTGGGAAGAAACTGTTCTATGAAATAATTCTAACAAAATGAATCTTCTTCTGCTTATAAGTTCTTGTGAGAATGTACTCACCCTAGCCTGGAGCCCAGGGTAAATTTGAGAATGCTTTGTCTAAAGTTCTCTTTCTGGGAAAATGGGACTGTTAATCAACTTAAATCTGAAATAGTATCCTTCCTCATCCCCAGCTCTCAGCACTCCAGGATGGTGACATTGTCCACCGTTGGATTTAAGTGGGAAATGGTAAAGTTGGTAAAGTTGTTAGAAGATTAGTGTCTAGCTGTGTGTAACGGCAGATCCGAAGGGAGAGAGGCTTAGTCAAAGGCGGTGTTTATTTCTCTCCTTGTACTGGAGGTGGGCAGTCAGATCGTGTGCCCTGCTGTCCCAGGGCCCAGCCCTCTTGTCCAGGAAGGCAGCTAGAGGCGCATCCAGCTTTGGGGCCTTCCAGGCTGCAGGAAGCTGAACTTCCTGAGAACTCCGCACCAAGCTCTGTCCTGGTGTCTTGTTGGCAAGAGCTGAACCCTTGACCATACCCAGGGAGGCAGGCGGCCCCATGCCAACCGAAGTTCAGGGTCCTGGGCCTGTTACTAAGGAGGAAGGGAAGAATGGACATTGGAGGCAACTCGCTGTGTCTTTCCTGCAAGTTGTTATCTGCTTCAAAAGGTAAGTTTTTGTGCTTATTGGGAAAGTGTTGACAAAATGTTGGGGAAATCTCTGTGGGGAAACGAGGTGTGGGCAGCTATTGTAACTAAACTCAAGGGCCTGAGACCTTCCTTTCTTTCACGTGGGTCTTAACACTTGAGCCTGAAATTGGTCCGGGATCCTTTGGCCTTAATTCCTCCTTTAAAGGACAGAAATGGTAGAGGTCTCATCTGAGTTCTCGGGTCACCGGGCGCGGAGGCTGCGGGCTGGATCTGCTTTCCCCACTAGGTCCTTGGGGTCTCTGGACCCCTGGGTGTGTCCAGAGGCTAGGGTTGCCCGGGGTGGGGCTTCAGGCAGAGTGTGAGATCCAACAAAGGCCAGTGGGCGAGATGCCCTGGGTGGGAAGGGGCCCGGAGTAGGGGCCCAGGTCGGGCGGACTGCTTCTCCCGCCAGGGCCGTCTCCCTGAGTTTGGGGGGCCGGCCTTACCAGCAGAGTTGAGAGATACCTGCGTCTGTTTGCATCTTTCCTGCCTCCTTCCTGCCTCATCCTGCTTTTCCTTTCAGAAGGGTGATCTCAAGTGCCCTGCTATCTGTCCAGTGAAAGGGGTCTGAGAATCAGTTTACTCTTGGTGACAGTGAAGTTGACTGTGTTCTGCTTTTACAGGTGTTTGCATTTCAGGAAGGATATATGTTCTTACTTAGTTGCTTCAGTCGTGTCTGACTCTTTGTGACCCCATGGACTGTAGCCCACCAGGCTCCTCTGTCCATGGGATTCTCTAGGCAAGAATTCTGGAGTGGGTTGCTATGCCCTCCTCCAGGGGATCTTCCCGACCCAGGGATTGAACCTGCGTCTCTTGTATCTCCTGCATTGGCAGGTGGGTTCTGTACCGCTGAGCCGCCTGGGAGGCGGGAACTACACTAGCACCGCCTACACCCAAAGCTTGTCAGATGGCAGACCCCAGAGTAGGAGAGGCCCCGGGGCCCTCCTTGTGCCACAGACTGCTGGGCATAAGCGTTTGTTTGCCTGCTGCAGGTCTGGTGTTGGCCAGACCCGCTGCTGCTGTTACCTTCCCCCACCCCGCCCAGCACCCGCGTGCAGTGAGTGCCTCTCACCTCTCGTGTGCGCAGTCAGCGCTTGCGCAGACCACTCACACTTGCACTTATATCTGCCGCTTGCACACATGGATACACACTCTTTATACACGCATGTGTACACAGCCCTCACCCCTTCACCACCCCGCACCAGGGAGGCTGTAGTCCCCGGAAGCTGCACTCCTGGGGGCCCCGTGTGTTGCTTTCTGGCTCATTGGAACCCCTGGGAACTAGGAGTCTGGACATGCACATGTTCAAGGATCTTTACCAGAAACATTCCCTGAGTTCATGCTTCTGAAATCAGGAGCTTCCTTTTGCGTTTCTAAAACTCATGATGAGAATCTGCTCATGGGTAGTAACAGCTTTTGCTTGCCTTTGAAAATGTCTTCACTTCCCATTTTGAAAAGGGAAGGACTTTGGCCTTTCCCACAGCCCTTCCCTGCCTTCTCTCCCTGGTCGACCCTGCAGGCCGGGGATGAACTCACCGTCTTTCCTCGCACCCCAGCATCGTCGCTGTGTGAGCTGGTGCTGATCTTCCAGATTGTTTTGCTGTCCAGTTCTTTCTCAGTGAAAACATAAATCTTTTTTTTGTGTTTGAGAGTAAAATATTCGAGATGCCCATCGAACTTCTCAGAACCACCTTTCCTCCTGGGCATGGATGGGAGTGTCCATCCCCATGTTATTTGGGACTTGCCTTCCCATTCCACAGGTGCCCTGGTAACCAGACGCTGCACCTGTGTTTCAGAGGAAACAAAGACTGCTGAGACACGCTGAGTGCTGAGTATTGCAGGGTGAATGGAAAGTGTGGCCTGGCCCTGAGGGAAGTGGTTCTGATTTCCAGGTTTCTGCTCCCACTCTTAAAGGGGCAGGCACTGTCATAGAGTAGGCGGCGGGGGAGGGGGAGGTGGAGAGACCTGAAGCCCTCGACTGCAGTGCTGTCTGCAGAAGGTGGTGGCCGGGCAGCCTGGCCAGGGACATAGCACTGGCATATGCCTGCCCAACATAGCGGGCACTGGGGAACGTCCCAGTCCAAGATGGCGCCAGCACTGGCCCAGAGACACGCGGGTGTGAAGGGGGCCTCCAGAGGACTCGGGGTGTGGGCCTCAGCCAGGCGCGCGCGCGTCCACTGGGATGGTGCTCCCGTGGGGCAGGATGGGCGGTGCAGGGGCAGGAGTCCGCTGACCTGTGGGGCTGGCTCAGCGTTTCACCCCGAGGCTGGGGGACCAGGCACTTGGATTGCCTGGCACCCCTGCCCCTCAGGTTGAGAGAGGGCAGGTGGTCTGGTCGCTCTAGTGACGAGCAGGCAGCTCTTGTCAGGAGGGAAGGGAGCGAGTGCCGGGCGGTGAAGAGAAGCCGCGTCAGAGTGCGACTGTCTGCCGCGGGAGCCCTGAGGAGCTGCTGGGGGCGCCGGCCGCCCTGCCCCGCTGCACCCTGCCTTCTCGGTGCAGTTCCTTAGGACTAGCTCCTTCAGGTCTGGAGGAATTGCCGAGAGGGTCACTGCTGCCTACTGCCTGTGTGGGGGTGCTGTGTTCCGCGTGGCATTCACCAGTGTGACGATTGTTCTCAGGGCACGTGCCAGGAACCATAATGGATCTGGGGTGTCCTGAGACGTCAGTGTTCTGCAGGGCAGGGCCGGCAGCTCAGCTTTCTTTGTATCCCCAGAAGCCTCCTACCGTGCCTGGCACACAACCAGTGTGTAATTGATGTTTGTTGAATGAGTGAAAGGGAAAGTCACTACATCATTGTCTGAAGGGAAGGGAAAGCCTCAGGCTGTTGCAGGAAGACACCCGTTTCCCGGAGGTCACATTGAGATTCAGTCTAACTTAGGAAAGGAAGGTGAGGGCAGAGCCCGTGGTCGCCCCAGTAAGTCCTCAAGGTGAAGCTTGTCCCCCTGCACCTGCTGTGTCCCGGGCGCCTGGCCCCTCACCCTCACTGACAAACCTGGGGCTGCTTCTGCACCTCTGGGAGGAAGGAGCCACGCCTCAGGGCTTGGTTACCCTGGGTGTTTTCTCCCTGAATTTAATCAACCTGAAAGAGGAATTCTGTTTCCATGTCTGCAGGCTTGTGAGTAGACTGCTAGAGACCAGAAGATTGGGAGGAGCTGGGAGGCTGGGGCGCACAGGCCGGGGGCCTCACGGGGCTCCATGGAGCCACAGCCATGTCAGGGCTGTGGGTGGGGGCTTGGGCTGCGGGGTTCAGAGAGAAGTGTGGGCAGGGTGGGGGTAACACACCAGGAGGGAGGCTTCGGGAGGCGTGGCCAACCCAGGATTTGAGACTGCATTCATGGCACACTGGAGTTCCTTCAGACTTTAAAATTCTGTTTTGCTTTTCTCTTATTTTGCTTTTCTCTTACTGATTGGTTGGTTGGTTGAATCATTGTTATTGTTTTAAACGATGAGAGCATAGTCTTCTAAATGGTCTGAGGAGGCCCTTTCTCAGATTGCAGCGGTTGTTACGACCACTCCTGTGTGCTAACTGCTTTTGTGGGCCAAAGCTGGCGGCCTGGTCTCCGCTCAGGGCTGGGCAGCAGGCGTGGGCACCTCTGTGCCCTGAGCCCCGCGTGGCCCGACTCTTGGTGGCCAGGGTGCCCAGCCACAGGCAGGGTGCCCTCAGAGCCTGCGGTGGTGGCACTGAAGCCGTGTCCCTGAAATGATGGGAACGAAACCAGCCCTGGAGAAGAATGTGATAAACCGCCTGTGAAGACTGGGCCATGAGGAAGAGAAAGCACTGGGGTGTGAACCCAGAGACGTGTGTTCCTAGAAGTGGGTCAGTTGTCTCCGAGTCCTCTCTCTCTGGTGGAACAGCTGAGTGGCGGCTTCAGCCTGCTGAGCCTTCAGCACCAGGGGCCCAGAGCCGCCAGGAAACGTGGTTGAGCCTGTTGGCCAGAGGCCACACAGGCGTTTGACTTGCGTCTGGGAAGGCATGCTGTAAGGTCCTGGGGCTCTGGGACCCAAAGCGTTTGTGTCCCCGTGCTGTACACTGTCGTGATGTGGTCAAGCCACGCCAGAGGCGGCCAGTTGGAGGAAGGGCAGGGAAGGCAGAGCGAGAGGGGCTGGGTGTGTTGCCAGAGACAGGCGTGGCCCTCCTTCCCCTCACCTGTCTGGGGACGCCACCCCAGAGGAGGACTCCTTCAGGCCCCATCCTGTTCTCGTGGCATGCGGGGGTGGGGGTGGTGGAGTCGCTCCACCGTGGACTGCAGCACGCCAGGCTTCCCTGTCCTCTGTCTCCTGGAATTTGCTCACACTCATGTCCTTTGAGTCAGTGATGCCATCCAACCATCTCATCCTCTTATCACTCCCTTCTCCTTTTGCCTTTGATCTTTCCCAGCATCAGGGTCTTTTCCAGTGAGTTGGCACTTTGCATCAGGTGGCCAAACTATTGGAGCTTCAGCATCAGGCCCTCCAATGAGTATTTAAGACTAATTTCCTTTAGGATTGACTGATTTGATCTCCTTGCTGTCCGAGGGACTCTCAAGAGTCTTCTCCAGCACCACAGTTCGAAAGCATCAATTTTTTGGCACTCAGCTTTCTTTATGGTCCAAACTCAACTTGGTGGGAGTCTTCAAAACCACCCTGTTCTTGGCTTGACTTGTCAAATTTGATGACAACATTTCATGTTATGTTACACAGCAGGTATTCACTTTGGATAAATGATAAGGCCTGTTGGGGTATATGATAAAGTCAGCCTCCTATCCCCTCTCCAGCCTCCCAGCCCCCTCCCTGGAGACCCCAGCGCCATGGGCTTCTCGTGTCTTCCCCGCAGGTGTTCCGTGTGCGAGTCAGCAAGGGTGTGTGTGTATTATGTGCAGACATGGTCACGGTGACCCTAGTCCCGCACGGCTGCCGTCCCGCCCTTGTGCGCTGGCCCTCCCCTCCTCCCCTGACTGTACCCTGGTGCTCTCCACTCACGGGGACATAGTTTCTCTTTGTTTGGCCCAGCTGCGTGGGGTCCTCCTGCCAGGCTGTACTATGGATTCTTTAAGCAGGGCTCCGTTGATGGTTGCGGGCTTTTGCCAGCCTGTGCTTGGCACGCGTGTTAAGTGCCCTGCCCTGCCCCAAAGCGTGGATGGAATATCCTGGCTGGATACTCCAGCCAGGGGGCTTAGATGATGTTTGGACATTCCTCCCCATTTCCTGCAGTTCTCACTTGGCCTGTAACTTTTCCTTGGTCAGATACTGTCACCTGTAAGATAGGCTTCTTTAAAATACTGCCCTCTAGTTACATACAGACCTTTCAGACTAACCCGTAGCATCCTGAATGAGGCTTGTCAAGGCCACCCGGACCCAGCTTCTAGAACAGTGGTTCTGAAGGGCTCTCCTCTGCCTGGCTCACCACAGGGCCAAGCACCAGGAGCTTCAGAAGGGTCTGCAGGGTCTCTTCTGATAGCCGGACCGCACTGTGCCTGGGGAGAGCGCCGATTTCCGGCTGCAATGTTGTCTGCCTGAGGCTGGCCCTGGTTGGGCCCTCCCAGGGTTTCAGCCGCTCCCACCGTCAGGCTGTGTGTCTGGGAGGGAGGGGAACGACCTGGACGTGGGCACTGTACACGTGGGTGGTGGGTGGTTGTCGTCAGCTTCTCCGTCTGCGAGCTGGCCCGGGTGGTTTGCCCTGCAGTGGTTATGTGGTGACATCGCTGAGCAGCGGTGTACAGGCAGGGGCATCTGCAGGGCCCCCCTTCAGTCCCAGGAGGTGGGGTGGTGGAGGCTACTGGCACCTGCCTGCCTGCGCGCGTTCCCTCCTGTATCCAGTGGGCCAGGGATGCTCCAGGGAGAAAGGCGCGGGGACAGGCCCCCCTCAGGGTTGTCCCAGGAGTGTGTTATGGGAGCCTGCGTACAAGCCCCCACGGGATCTCAGAGGATCAGGCCAAGCTGCAAAACCTCCCCTGGCAGCGAGGGCGGGCAGGTGTTAGACGCAGGCGCCCAGAGGCTCCCCAGGCCAAGGAGCGCTGAGGGTCTCTCCTCCTGCCGGCTCAGCGCCAAGGCCGCTGTCCCCTTTCTGGCCTGGTGGTGGCTGGTCGGGAGCCCAGCCCTTGTACCTGTAGAGGTCAGAGAAGAGGGGTGCAGAGAAGACAGCTCGGGGGCTGGGAGGGCTGCGCTCAGGAAGCCAGTGGGGTTCCTCTTTCTGTTCATTTTTTCTTTAGAACGGTCTTGAGGTTTGGAGGCTCCGCCCTGAGCCTGCTGTGGCGGGCTGCTCGGCCCGTGAGAGGGATGGTCTTCACGTCCCTTGCAGGCTGGAGTCAAGGTGGGGGACTCCTGAAAGGGGGTGGGGAGGGCAGAAATACCCCGGGATCTGGCCTCGTCCGTGCAGAGCCCGGAGAGCAGCCGCCAATGCCAGAGGAAGTAGGATTGCACATGGTGCATTTCGAAACTGGGACCCACCCCATCCCCAAGAAGGAAAACTGGGAGCGGGGCGCCATGGAGCCAGGCTGCAGAGATGGAGAGCAGGGGGGAGGGGGCCCGGTGTTAACGCTGCATCCTCTGCGGCCCTGCTGGCCCTTCTTCCGGGCTCTCAGGGCGGGGGTTACAGGCCCCACGCCAGGGACCCGCCTCTGGCCGCTGCTTTGGCAGCTGCAGGGCTCATGGCTGAGGGAGGTGCTCCTGCTGCGTTTGTGGAAGGTAAGGGGCCTGATCACCGCTCATGGTTCCAGTGGTCGGGGTCCTCTTCGGTGAGGTCAGCAGAGGTCTCCTGTGAAACAGCGGAGGTATGGCACTGAGTGTTTAAGGCTGCCGTCTGTGGCACAATTTTGTATTTATGTAGGATGAGCTAAGGATTTGGGCAGCCTTGGAAACTCCCTTTGAACAGTCAAGAGAGCCAGTATGTGTGCAGGAGGCTTCTGAGTGTCGGCAGGATTGAGACAGCATGTGGCTGTGTGCGCAGCTCACAGGCTGGCTGGTGGTCCCGCGCGGGGGCAGGCACTCCCTCACTGACCGAAGTCCTTGACTTCCTGCCGCGTGCCCGGCAGTGTCCTGGTGGCCTCACCGTATTTCTCATGTCGTCCTCTACGTCAGTGTCCTAGGCTCGCTCTCACAACTTCCCACCAGCTTGGTGGCTGAAAGCAGCAGAACTTCATTCTCTCACTGCTCCAGAGGTTAGGAGTCCAATCAGCATCACAGGGCCAAGACCACGGTGTCAGCAGTGCCGTAATGGCTCAGAGAGGGGTCCAGTTCGTGCCTCGTCCGGGGTAGCTGCTGGCTCCCCTCGGCTCGTGGGCCCCCGCCCCATCTAGGCCGGGCTCTGTGGCTTGGCCTCCGTCTGCTGTGTCACGTGGCTCTCTTCTTCTGAAATCTCCCTTCGTGTCTGCCTTCTCAGGACGCTTACACTGGGTTTAGTGCCCACCACATAGTCCAGGATGGCTTCCTCCTGCAGGGTCCTCAGCTTAGTCATGTCTGCAGAGTCCGTGCCGTGTAAGTAGCACCCACAGGCTGCAGGGACTAGAATGGGGACATCTTTGCAGGGTGGGGGGGCGGCATTATTTGACCTCCCACATCCCACAGCAACCTGCTGAGGCCGTCACTGCCCAAGATGGCTTGGCAGGCTGAGGCTGTTGGGCGGCCGTGGTTCTTCCTTCTCCTGAACCTGTGAAGCTGCAGGAGGGTCATTTAGACACTGAGATGCACTCGGTGATCAGATAAGTCCTGTACTCTTCCTGAGATGTTACACTGGTTTGGAAAAGAATGAACTTTGGATCAGGGCCCGTGCTGCACCTTGCTGGGGGCATGTGTGTTGATGCCTGGATTCACTGTTTTTCTGTGGCCTGATGGCTCTGGGCAGCCTCATTCTCCTCATCTGTACATTGAAGACAGAACAGCTCGTGGGTTAGATGATGTCACCTGGGTGAAATGGCCCAGCAAGGGTCAGTGCATGGGTTTCTCATTCAGGGTGAGTTCCTGGTCCCCACAAGGAGAAGTCACATGAGCAAGGTCAGGAGACATGAGGATGGAGTGTGTTAATACCCAAGAGAAACTGCACTGAGAAGTGTGCAAATAATTGACTCATTGATACGACATACATTTATCGAATGCCTGCCTGTGCCAGGAAGCTGGGCTGGGGAAGGGAAGGAAGGGCAACCACACACAGCACTCCTGCTGTGGAGGAGGGGAGCCAGACAGACATGTGAACGGTCACTTCCAAGTTGTGGGCTGAAATGAGGAGGAGTAGGAATGCCTCTCACACGTATTTATTTATATTTTCATAAGTAATGTGATGAAAATTCATGAGGGTCTCTGTTCCTGACTCTGTCCTGTATCGTCAGCTCATCTTCCGTCTCTCCCCCACTTGGTGGCTGGTCACGGGTCCCCAGACCCCTCAGTTCTTCCTTGTAGGTCCCTGAAGCCCCTCAGTGGTCAGTGGCAGAGCGGGGTCCACGGCCCTCTCTCCACACGGCCCCTCGCTTACAGAGCTGCACCAGACGGGCCAGCCACCGAGCTCACAGCTCGCGGGGACGCCAGCAGGTGACAGTCATCTGCGTTCTCCTGATGGGGACTCAGGGTTTTATTTCCCTCTCCCATCTCTCTCCCGAGTCCGGTCCCACAGCCCCACAGCGCTTACTCGAGTGTATTCCCCGAGCAGCCTGTGCTGTGCCCCCGCCCCCGCCCAGACCCCCCCCCCCCCCCCCCCCGTCTGCTTACCGCTCCCCACTCTGGGACCTGGATCTCTGCACCTCTCTCCTCCTCACCTTCCCTGTGTTAGCCGAGGAGACGGAGGCCTGCCAGCAGGGCCGGTGACGCGCCCACAGGGGCGCTGGGCGGAGGGAGGCCGGGGTCTCCCCCTTGGCGGTGAGCTGGACGGTAGGCTCCCTGCTGAGTGCTGGTTGTAAAACTTCTCTTCCTTGGGTGACAGAAATTTTGCATAGACCCCCCACATGGAAACTCACATGATTTTCTTGTATGATTATAACGTTTCCTATTTTAAATCTGTAAAAGAACAAATGTGTTAAGTGAGCATTTGCTTATTAGCTTGGAAACTTAAGTCTCATTTTAATGGTGATTTTATAGGAAAAGAAATATTGTCTAGGTTCCAGTTAACTTATAAATGGGCTTTAGGAAAGCAACCTGTTAGTTGAACTGCTTGTAAGTTTTTCACCTTGGTAGAATTCTAGAACTGAGGTTAAAATTCATCATCACTGGTAGTACTTTGTTTACTTTCTAATCCGGTGAGCTCATGAACTAATTTAACAGGTGATAACTCTTAAGTCAATGAGATAAATGGTACAATTTTGAGATTGGACAGAAAGGAGGTGAGAACCTTCATTCAATTCAGTTCAGTTGCTCAGTCGTGTCTGACTCTTTGCGACCCCATGGACTGTAGCACGCCAGACTTCCCTGTCCAGCTTACTCAAACTCATGTCTGTCAAGTCAGTGATGCCATCCAACCATCTCATCCTTGTAGTCCCCTTATCCTTCTGCCTTCAATCTTTCCCAGCATCAGGGTCTTTTCAAATGAGTCAGTTCTTTGCCTCAGGAGGCCAAAGTACTGGAGTTTTCAGCTTCAGCATCAGTCCTTCCAGTGAATGTTCAGGACTGATTTCCTTTAGGATTGACTGGTTGGATCTACTTGCAGTCCAAGGGACTCTCAAGAATCTTCTCAAACACCACAGTTCAAAAGCATCAATTTTTCAGCACTCAGCTTTCTTTATAGTCCAACTCTCATCCATACATGACCACTGGAAAATCCATAGCTTTGACTAGACGGACCTTTGTTGGCAAAATAATGTCTCTGCTTTTGAATATACTGTCATAGCTTTTCTTCCAAGGAGCAAGCGTCTTTTAATTTCATGGCTTAGGTGAGAGCCTTAGATACCTCATCTCAGTAAAGAAAATAGAGAATTTAGAGGTGCCAGGAGGGAAGGGTGAGGATGGAGGGAGAATAAAACCAAGTCAGTTCTGTGTGGGGAGGGGCTGGCTGCTCCCTTGCCTGCTCCTCAGACCTGTGGCGTTCGTCTTTTGATGGTCTCAGTCCTGACCCCAGTGGGATGTCACAGGTGGATGGTTCAGGATCGAAGGCTCACAGGTGTACATAATTCAGCCGAGATGGACACGGAGCTCCTCGAGGGCCCGGGAGACCTCGCCACGGGGACCTGCAGTGAGATGGCAGAGGAGGAGCTGGTGTGGCAGCACAGACGTGGGAATTCCCAGGAGAAGGAATTGGTGAGGTGGGGATTGGGGGGGAAGCAGAGCAGTGATGCGAGCCCCCGCCCCCGCCCCCGCCCCATCACACTCACCTGGGGCTTTCGAGGAGGAGGCCTGCTTTCCACTCCCTTGCCTCCGCCCACGGTTACCAGCCAGTAACGGGGGGTGGGGCCAGCACCGGTGTCTGTCACCTTTTCCACTCCATGACTCTCAGTTGCAGCTGGGCCAGAGAGGGCTGGGCCCCAGAGGTTCCGAACTGGACCGTAGCTGCGCCGAGCCCCACCGCCCCACGTCTCAGAGGCTGCTGAGGAGGGTGAGTGATGTGTCGGGCACCAGAGGCTCCATGGCAGGAGAGGCTGCCTGGTGTGAGAGGGCCGGTGGCAGAGGGCCTCCTGTCCGCTCTCCCTGCAGGCTCTCACTGGGTCAGACCACAGCCCTGGCTGTGACTGCTGCTTGGCGCAGTAGGAAGTGGCTGGAGAACCACAGCCACAGAGGAGGGTCTCTGAATTCACAGCCGTGGCGTGCCCGGGTCCATAGCTGGCCTTGGTGAGGAAGGAGGGTATGGGATCCCACCTGGGCTTGAACCCAGAGCTTCCTACAGCCCCTTCAAAGCGTGTCCAGAGTGGAAAGGTCAAGGGTGTGGACATCACAGGTGGTGGCACCTGGAGCCTTGGTTCCTAAGGCTGTTACGTACATGACACAGTTACACCCTGTCAGGGCATTTCTACCTGTGGCCTCACTCAGACATCACATGGGTGTGGAGAGAAAACCATGGTCCTCTCTGGTCTTCCCGCTCTCCTCTCTGGAGGTCTGACATTTCTGCGCGTCATCCCGTGGGTACCGTCTGCCCCATCTAGACGTACGTCTCTGAAGCGTGCATTCAGTTAACGAGGCTTGTTTGGAAGGCCATGTGCACAGGGTAATGAATCACTTGTGGTTTTCATTTCAGTCTCCTATTATTTCCCTCTTCGTATTCATGGTATCTGATATCACCCTTTTAAACTTCAGGTCAGCCTGATGCTGGGTGTCCGT
Source organism: Odocoileus virginianus (assembly GCF_023699985.2). Lineage (NCBI taxonomy): Eukaryota > Metazoa > Chordata > Mammalia > Artiodactyla > Cervidae > Odocoileus > Odocoileus virginianus. The sequence continues at coordinate 3,736,439 of NC_069675.1, forward strand.
GTGCAGTGGGGAGGGCTGCCTCCAGCCTTCTGGGGGTAGGTGAGGTCTGTGGCACATTTTTTATTTTTATTTTTTTAAATTTTTCCATTTATTTTTATTCGTTGGAGGCTAATTACTTTACATCATTGCAGTGGTTTTTGTCATACATTGACATGAATCAGCCATGGATTTACATGCATTCCCCATCCTGATCCCCCCTCCCACTTCCCTCTCCACCTGATCCCTCTGGGTCTTCCCAGTGCACCAGGCCCGAGCACTTGTCTCATGCATCCAACCTGGGCCAGCGATCTGTTTCACCATAGATAATATACATGTTTCGATGCTGTTCTCTCGAAACATCCCACCCTCGCCTTCTCCCACAGAGTCGAAAAGTCTGTTCTGTAAGTCTGTGTCTCTTTTTCTGTTTTGCATATAGGGTTATCATTATCATCTTTCTAAATTCCATATATATGTGTTAGTATGCTGTAATGTTCTTTATCTTTCTGGCTTACTTCACTCTGTATAATGGGCTCCAGTTTCATCCATCTCATTAGAACTGATTCAAATGAATTCTTTTTAATGGCTGAGTAATATTCCATGGCGTATATGTACCACAGCTTCCTTATCCATTAGTCTGCTGATGGGCATCTAGGTTGCTTCCATGTCCTGGCTATTATAAACAGTGCTGCGATGAACATTGGGGTGCACGTGTCTCTTTCAGATCTGGTTTCCTTGGTGTGTATGCCCAGAAGTGGGATTGCTGGGTCATATGGCAGTTCTATTTCCAGCTTTTTAAGAAATCTCCACACTGTTCTCCATAGTGGCTGTACTAATTTGCATTCCCACCAACAGTGTAAGAGGGTTCCCTTTTCTCCACACCCTCTCCAGCATTTATTGCTTGTAGACTGTTGGATAGCAGCCATCCTGACTGGCGTGTAATGGTATCTCATTGTGGTTTTGATTTGCATTTCTCTGATAATGAGTGATGTTGAGCATCTTTTCATGTGTTTTTGTGCCGTCTGTATGTCTTCCTTGGAGAAATGTCTGTTTAGTTCTTTGGCCCATTTTTTGATTGGGTCATTTATTTTTCTGGAGTTGAGCTGGAGGAGTTGCTTGTATATTTTTGAGATTAGTCCTTTGTCTGTTGCTTCGTTTGCTATTATTTTCTCCCAATCTGAGGGCTGTCTTTTCACCTTGCTTATAGTTTCCTTTGTTGTGCAAAAGCTTTTAAGTTTCATTAGGTCCCATTTGTTTATTTTTGCTTTTGTTTCTAAAATTCTGGGATGTGGGTCACAGAGGATCCTGCTGTGATTTGTGTTGGAGAGTGTTTTGCCTATGTTCTCCTCTAGGAGTTTTATAGTTTCTGGTCTTACATTTAGATCTTTAATCCATTTTGAGTTTATTTTTGTGTATGGTGTTAGAAAGTGTTCTAGTTTCATTCTTTTACAGGTGATTGACCAGTTTTCCCAGCACCACTTGTTAAAGAGGTTGTCTTCACATTTTTTATTTTTAAAGCAGGTTGCCTGAACAGAAGAGTGTACTCCCAAGGGGGCTGGAGTTGAGGGGTGTGGTGTGCGGCATTGTGCTCTGTGTGACCTGGAAGTGCTGCAGAGATCTGAGCACCTCTGAAGAGCCCCAGGAGCAGGGAGCCCTGACCGGTCTGGCCCAGCCCTTCGACACAGAGGTCACCTTGGGGGCCAGGGTGAATCAGTGGCCTGCTGAGGGTCTCCTGGCTGGTGAGTGCCTCCGGGCCCGGCCCTCTTGTGTACGGCAAGCCCCCGGGGGGTGGCAGAGCCCATGTCAGCCAGACCACTATCTCTCCGACAGGTTGCAGCCCCAGCACCATTAGTATCATCCTAAGTGAAGTGCAGGAAAAGCAGTTTCATCATTTCATAGTCATTTTATTTTTTAAGGTAATCTTTTTCACTGATAGAAAGCATTTCCAAGTAATTTTTCTTCTGTGCTGAATTTTTCTTGGGGCACTGTGTAAGCTTTTCTGTCATGCAGTCTTTTAAGGAAAGCTAGTTTGGGGGTTTTTCAACGGATCAGTTTTGTGCTCAGTATGGAAGGGTTAGAGTTGAAGATGACGCAGTGCCTCTCCTTAAGGAGCTGGGGGAAATGGATTTGCAGTGTGTTAAAGGTGTTTTCTTTGTGGTATACAGAGGACTGTATCATTAAGAGCAGAGAATGTTTATTTCTGGCCTTGAGAAACTTCACAGAGGAATTGCTGTTTAAACCTGTCTTGAAGCAGAAGCATGAATTGCCTGCAGGACAAGAACAGAAGGGCATCAGAGGAGGGGACAGCCTGAGCAAAGACCAGGAGGCCTTCTTGAGAGCCTCAAAGAAGCAGTCTGTAGGCATGGTTCTCAGAACCCTGGGGAAGGTAGGTAGGTCAGCAGGCCCCACCTCTGGGGTGAAGGACCTTGGACTGCTTCCTATTTGTGCTGAGAATGCGGAGGAAGGGATTTAAGCCAGGGAGTCAGTTCCTCAGATTTCCAGGTTACAGAGAGTCTGCTAAAACCTCATGGTTCAAGCTCCAAAGTCCAGGTATGTAAACTCATCTCTGTGATCCAGGATGATAGATGAGATGGGAGAGAGAGGCTGGCCTTGGACAGAGCAAAATCATGGATAACATGGAAGGAGTCAAAACTTGGTACAAAATGAGTTTGATCTGCCTAAAATTATGTGTAAAATTTAGCAGCATGTTGAAGTTTTACAGATATATTGTTTTGTACTTTAAGCCTCAATATTATATTACATGACTGAAAATGGTCCTGGTGGCCTGTCATTGGCTGTGGGGCAGGAACTCAGCAGCCCACCCCTGAAGCCATTTACCTCAGACTGGGACTCGAACCCAGCCACAACCCAGTTTGGGACTTGATCCCACGAGGCCAGGACTCAGACCTGGCCAGAACCCTGCTTAGAACTTGAACCGACACGGCCAGGACTCAAACCCAGCCAAAACCCACAGTCTTCCAACTGAGATCACAGACCTGGTTTCAGGACCAAATGAAATTCAGGTTCTTGATGTCTCATCGCAGAAACAATTCAGTGAGAGACTAAGTGATAGGTAAGAAGTGGATTTATTCAGAGAGACACACACTCCACGGTAGAATGTGGGCTGTTGCAGGGGTGAGTGCAGCCTGTGTGGTGTGGTTAGCGATTATGGGCTGGATAATTTCATAGGCTAGTGAGGGGGAGGATTATTCCAACTATTTTGGGGAAGAGGCAGAGATTTCCAGTGGTTGGGCCACTGCCCACTTTTTGGTCTTTGATGGTTGGCCTTGGAACTGTCATGGCGCCTCTGGGTGTATCATTTAGCTTGCTGAAATGAGCTTGTACTAAGGATCAAGATCTAGTCAAGTTGACTTGTCCCGGTTCTGGACCCATTTGGTTCTGTTCAGTTTATGTTGTGCCCTCGGGCCGTGTCATTCTTTCAGAGGTTGTGCCCTGCCCCCTTCCCTCCTGTTTCACCCCTCCTCACCACTTCCCCTGCGACTGGGGTGGTGATGGGAGAGATGGCCCTCTATAGGGGGCCCTGTATGTCCCCCTTTGTTGCCAGTAATTCCAAATAACAGTATGGAGTGCCCTTACCATGGTAATTCCCCGCCCCCCGAAAGTGTATCCCCCCCACCCCCGCCCCACACACAAATGCACTGTCTTCTCATTGTTTACCAAGGCTAGTCCAGCAAATGTTTAATCCACCCACCAGTAGTCAAGGTTTGAAGGCAGAATCTTACTAAAATCAACCCTAAATAGCTTGGTGGTAACCAGCCTTCTTTGCAATGAGATTTTGCCCACGTTTCTCTCCTTTAATGTAATGAGTCACACTTGCCACTTGAAACATTTTTAATCTCAGAACTTTGTAGAGAAGTTAATTAGAATGGGCGCACAGGACAATGAGGATTCATAGTGGAGAAGCTTTTTAAAAAATATTTGAGTTTCGATAGTTTCTGGAGCTTGACTTTTGCTTCTTCGGGGCCTGGTTAGATAGGTAGCCCCGAGATTCAGGTCGGGTCTTGCTGGGACAGGTGCCAGTGCTGACTGCCTGCTCGCAGTGGTGTGCCCGGCTCCATGCTGAGTGGGGCGCCCTGGAGCGGGAACCCTCTGTGCCCTGGGGATGAGCCTCTTCCTTCATCACCACTCACCCTGCCAGGTGTCCAGTCCCCGGCTCTGGAGTCCGGGTGGCCCCACTCTGGGTGGAGGGGGTCGGGGAGAGGCTGCTGCAGCAGGAACCCTGGGGAGGGCGGGCTTCCCTGGGAACTCCTCTGCTCACAGGGGAGTGGGGCCCACCAGGTCTGAGCTCACGGTTACCGAGGTGGCCCCGTGGTGCCCTGTCACGGGCCTGGTCACGGTCGCCTGGCCTCTCCACTTCCTGCCGTCTGCAGGTCCTCATGGGACTCGGGGCCATTCCTTTCCGGGCCAGGTTGTCAGTGCCGGCTTTGAATAGAAATGTTGCCCTTCATCGAGGGCTCACTTCCTGCTGCAGGCCTTCCTGTTCTCTGTACTCTGAGCCCCTCCGTAGTCCTGGATCCAGCCGCTGGGCCTGAGCGCTCCCAGCACCTTGTTTCTGAAGGGCTAGGAGTCCCCGGCCCCGAGGGCGTGGGCCGGGCTTGCCGCTGTGCTGGTGGTGCTGATTGTCTGGGATCACTGGGCGACAGATGACAGACAGCCCGAGGCAGAGTTGCTGGTTACCCTGGGGTCAGAGGGGAACTGAGGAGCAGCGGGTTAAACGAGTTACCCTGACCGCCGAGAGGCAGAGCCGGGGCTGGAGCACAGGTGGCCTGGCTGCGGGCCTGTGAGGCGGGATCCCTTCCAGGGCGGGGCGGGCCTCGCTCCAGCTGCCACACCCGCGCCCCCGCAGACAGCCCTTGTCCCGAGCGGAGCCGGTGTGGAAGCACAGCCTGGATGGGAGGCGCCGGGGCCCACAGCGTCCCCGCTCTCAGGAGGCGACTGCTCCAGGCCCGTTGCCAGAATCGAGGGCGTTGTCCCTGTGGCCTCCGTCTGAGGTGCCAGAATCGGCAGGCCCAGGACCCAGCCCCCCGGGCTAGGGCTCGGCTCTGCCCCGTGTCCGGGGGTGGGGCGCTCTGCCCGGCCGGAGCCCAGGGACGGCACTGAGTCCCAGGGGAACGGCCGTCCCCGCCCTCCTTGGGGGTTGACTTCCCAGCCCAGTGGGGGCTCTGCCCCCCACACCCTCCTGTCCCTCCTATTTCCCTGTGCCCGTCCTGTTGGGACCTCAGCTGGAGGAGGGGAGAGGCTGAGGGCCCCCTGACTTGGCAGCCCGGCCCCACAGCGGAAGGAGAGGTCAGGCTGAGCAGGGACGGCTCAGGTGGTCCTGTAGCCGCTGGGCCTGGGAGTGGGCTGCCTGGAGGTGGTCCTCCTCTCTTATTCCCCAGTCCTGATCTTCCGGACGGGGGGCTATTTTGTGGCCCATTTAAAAGCTGCCTTTAATCTTCCTAAAATAAGGTGTGCTATTTTGGATGTTGCTGTCTGTGAGAGGGATGTGTGTTTAAAGCTAAAATAGGCTGTGCTTTTTAATTTGTGGGTGTTTCCTTTTTCCATGTCAGCCACATGGTGTCTTAAGTCACGGTGCCACCGTGTCCTTCCCCCCACCTGAGCGGGCAGCCCCAGGCCACCCTGAACCTGCAGACCCGGCTGCTGAAGGCACTTCCCCCTCAGGCCCTGGGGCTCCTGCTTGTCAGGGGGGCTTCTGCAGTGTCTCCCCTTCATGCCCCTGCCCGGAGCACCAGGTCCTTTGTTCAGGAGCGTGGGTGGGCCGAGGGCGCTCTCACAGCCCAGCTGCCCGTGGCTTCCCCCGACCTGGGCTGCAGCGAGAGTCCACTCGGGGTGGGCAGGCCTGGCCCCACTGTGGGTGCATTGTGGACAGCTGTCGCGTGTCACACACGTGTACACACGCCCGCCTTGCTTGGCTTTTATGCAGTTCATTTTGGCTGCACTTGGCCATCTTGCTGTGAGCGTGTGCGGGCCTCTCTTCGAGGCGACTCCACTTGTTGCCGAGCGTAGGCGCTAGACTCGTAGGCTTCATAGTTGTGGCCCTCGGGGCTGTTTGCCCCTCAGCGTGCTGGATCTTCCAGGACTGGGGATCGAACCTGTGTCTCCTGCATTGGCAGGTGCGCTGTTCACCACTGAGCCACGAGGAAAGTGCCTGTCTCGGCTTGTTTTGGTGGTCCCCAGCGGCTGTAAAGAGGGAGCCCGTAGGGGAGGTTGAGCTGGGTAGGGGTGGGAGGTTGGCGGGACTGCCGAGGACGCCACGTGACTACGCTGGTCTGCCTGCTCACTGTGTGCAGTCCTGCTGTCACTGCTGGCCCACACCCTGCCTCTCTGCCCTGGAGACAGTTTTCAGTTTATTGGAGAGGGAGGCCTGAGTTTTCGTAGAGCATTAGGAGTTAATTGGAGGCATTTGTGTGACGCTTCCGCCTCTTTCCGAGAGCAGACCCGATGTGCTTCCCCCAGCTTCAGCTCCTCCCAGTCACCTGGAGGACCTGTTCCAGGCCCTGCCCTCAGCGAGCTGTGATAGGTCCCGCCAACGCTGATGCTGACCATCCCTGGACCTTACTTCACGCTGTCCTGGAGTCCTGGTTCTGTCCCATCCCCCACTCAAGATACTAGCTTATTTTTAGCACTTTCCCTAAACTGGGCTACTTCTTTTAGTGTTAATTGATAGCAGCCCTGATTCAAGGACGGTGGGGAGGGCTTCCTGTCCCTGCTGTGATTGGCAGCAGTCCTCATGGGAGGGGAGGGGAACAGAACCTGCTGTGCTTTTGCCAGGAGCCCCTGTGTGTGCCCCAAGGCTCCCCCCCTCAGTGAGTTGAACAAAATGTTATAAAATCCAGGAGCCCCGATGTTTCGCCATGATGATTACATGCCAGAGCCTAGTTTATGGAGCCTCGGAGATCAATGAATGGTTTGATTGGTCTGGGGATCCCTGGTCTGAACCAGCTTGTCCCAATCACGGGGACTAGAGCCGTGACCCTGCTGTTTATGGCTTAGGATCTTCTCAGGAATGTCAGGAGGCCTGTCAGCCACGGTGTCTGACTGGGCATTGTGGCTGATTGGCAGGACACCATGTGGACAGTGTGTGAAGCTAAGGTTCCAGTTGGCTTACCTTGACTGAAGTGTAAAACGTCAAAGGCCAGCTTCTCTGAAACAGCTAACCGTTGCAAATGGACTTTGGGGGCAGAGGATAACAGACTTGTCCCCCTGTCTGTCTAGTGCAGCCTCCTCGGTTCCTGGTCAGCTGCTTGTGCTGTTCCCATGGGATGCTCTTTGGAGCCCTTGAGCCTGACCGTAGACTGGGCCCCTTCTTCAGGGTCTTCCTCACGCTGTATTTGGGTCTGAAACTGCCCCAGTGTGGGGCTTCCCAAGGCCGTAGGCATTGTCCCCTGACAGCCCGCTGCGGGCCGGGGCTGCCCCCAGGGCGTCTGGCTGAGGAGCTGTCCTCCCCGCCCCTGCCCGCTGTGCTCTCCTCTGGCCGCAGGCAGCGCCTTGGCTGACTGCCCAGCCTCTGCCCCGGCAGAGAAGCCTGCTCCCGATTCTGCAGGCCCCAGTGGGGCCCCCCTGGGGGCGGGGTTGTGGCTGTCTTGCTGTCTCACCCCAGAGGTGGGCTCACAGGCCAGTTGTTTTCAGGGACCAGTGTCTGACCCCCAGCACCCGAGGAGGTGGTTACACTCACTCCCCGTTGCGGGGACAGGGAAGGGCAGCTCAGAGAGAGGTGCAGGGGCTTGCCCAGAGTCCCCGGGTCCTGTCTGTGTCCCCTGGCCCACTGGGGCTCTCAGGTCACGGATTGGCCTGGGAGGAGCATTGTCACTGGCTGGGCCCCCCTGCTCTGTCAGCTCTGGGGCATCTAGGCCGGCTCACCCGGGATCTCTGCCCTCTCTGGCGTCCCGGCCTTGGTGGGTTTGCTGTGCGCTGGAGGGTAGACGGCCCCAGCGGCCGGCAGCTCCTGTGCAGAGCTGAATGCTCACTCCTGGCTAACGGATGGACCTCTCACGCAGCCCCCAGAGTGCCCAGCAGTCTCAGGCGCCCGCCTGGCCGGCTGCGGCCCTGGGAAGCCCCTGACTGTCTGCCCAGCTCAGCTCCCTTGCTCTGGACGTGGAGGGTGAGTGGTGGGCAGGGCCTGTGGGCCCCCAGCCACGGGAACAAGGAGAGGTGTGCTCTGAGCCCCATCCTCAAGTGCCAGTGAGGCCGGAGCTGCACTGGGGGCCCTCTGCAGCACACCCCTTCCCCACGTGCAGATGAAGGGACTGAGGCCTGGGAGAGGAGAGCAGAGCCCTGGAATCGGCAGGGTTAGCTGGTCTCACAGGTCTGCTCTTTGGTACCTGCTCGTGACCTTTCAGCCTCAGAGCGCTTTGGAGGCAGGGGTCCTCACAAACAGAATGTAACCAGTGAAATTTTCCTGCATCTGGTGCTTCTATCACAGGGTCATGGGTGTCGCTCAGTGTGAGCCCTCACCCCATGGACAGGTTGGAGGTCATGAACAGCAGGGGTCGGAGGGTTTTCTGGAGACCTGGTGGGACCTTCTTAGTTGGGGGAAGACATCTTCCTCTGACCTGCCCAGGAAGGGGAAAAGGGCGTGCCTTTCCCAAAGCCTGGCAGCTGGTTCAGTCACCTGTCGTGTTTGAAGTGGACCACTCTCAGCAGCTAGAACCATTTCTGATTGCTAGTGGCTACTGGATAAGCCGGTGGCTTGGCGAGGGTGCTGACTTCTTTATGGAGCCACATTTGGCTGCGTGTCTGGCATGTGCCCTACCTGGTGGACGTGGGTTTAGGTGTGAAGATCCAGTGACACAGTGCGCCATGTGATTTAATGCCGCAGGTCTTGGTGTGAGATGATCTTACTGCACTGAGCCTCATGAACAGACTTCCGGGGAGGCTTTGTTGTATCTCCAAGTGATATGGCAGGCTTGTGTGTGGGGCAGACTGTAAGCATTTGACGGTTCCCCGGCACACGGGGCCTCACAGAGCCCAGGAAGACTTGGGAACCGCCCCAGCCTGCAGGCTGGCGCTTGGCTGGACTCGAGGGTGCACCTCTCCCCCACCTCCTCCTCCTCCGGCTGGGCTCTCTGTTCTGTGGCGAAAGGTCTCGTCATTGGTACTTTCTGCTGCTTTTCCCTTAGCGGGACTCTGTTGCGGTTTAGTTAGGTTGTGATGTCCTTCTCTGGGTTAATAGCTCAACACTGTCTTTAAATGTCCTAAACTTTCAAAACTTGAAAAGTTTAAATAGGCAGATGCGGTGTTAAAGAAGGTGGCATGGCAGGTGATGTGAGGGGCCCTGTATTCCGGTCCCTTTCCTCTCTGCCTTTATGCCTGCAGCTGCTGCATGAGCAGATTTTAGGGCTAAGACTTCAGAGGTCTGGGCGAAGTCCCCACCAGGGACCACAGGTTGAATTGTTCCATTGACCATCTTGGACAGGTGTGGTTTAGCTCCTTAACACACGTCACGGGGGAGCCTTGATGGATGTCAGGAGTCGGCCACACATGGTTCAGGGGTGAGGACCCTGCAGGAGGGGAGGCTGGTGGGCCGCAAAACACGAGAAGTGGGCCCCTCTAGACAGGGGTGACCAGCTGTCCTGGGAGATAGACGGGGCAGGCTATGGGCAGCTGTGAGGGCCCCCACCCCCAGCGTGTCACCCTGCCTGAATGGGGTTGTCCCCCAGGGGGCCTGTCTCGGGGGATGGGTGCCAGCCTGTGCTGACGGCAGGAAGGTGTGCTCTGCATCCAGGGATGCGATGAAAATGATAGGTGGCCTCTGATCTAACCGGTAAAAAATATTTTTCTTACACTTACTTTGCTTTTTGATGTAATTTATTTTTATTACAGTAAAAATACTTAATGAGGTGATACCTCACATTGAAAGCCACAGGAAGAGTAATACGGTGAATGCTCACTCAGCTTTACGACGGTTTCACCTCCAGTGCTTTGAAACTTCCTGGTGTTGGGCTTCCCTGGTGGCTTAGACGGTAAAGAATCTGCCTGTGATTCGAGAGACCTGGATTCGATCCCTGGGATGGGAAGATCCCCTGGAGGAGGGCATGGTGACCCGCTTCAGTGTTCTTGCTGGGAGAATCCCGTGGACAGAGGAGCCTGGCGGGTTCCAGTCCGTGGGGTCGTGAAGAGTCAGACATGACTGAGTGGCTAAGCGCACACCCTCCCTGGAGTGCTGCTCTTGCCCTTGACTGCCTGGGGAATTCCAGCATCAAAGGCAGGTCTGTGTGTGATGTTGCATCACCCCTGTGTGATATCCTGGGACGCCAGCCCTCTGTGGTGAGGTGATCCCAGTGCATCCCCCCCTGTTGAAACTATACCCCTTCACCCTGAGGTTGCCATCAGCCTCAGTTTGCATTTTATTATTTCCATCTGCTTAACTCCCTGTATTTTGTGACCCAGTCTTTGCATATTTTTGTGCTGGGGGATGGGAAGCAGTTAATTCTCAGTTTCAGGCTTGGGATGCTTATGATCAGAAGCAGCTGGTTTTTGGAATTTAGGCTTGTTGCTCCCTGCTGTGCAGTGGTACGGGAATGGTCAAGGTCAGGATGGGGCCAGCTGTGAGGCTGGGGCCTGAGGATTGTGCTCCGTCCCCGTCTTGCCCCTTTGCCTGGCTGTGGCGTGTGCCGTGGTGGGCGGGCAGGCCTGGTTCCCAGCGCAGAGCGCAGGCTGCTGCGTCCACCTGAGCTGTAGACTTGGCTTCATGCGGCCAGGCAGTCTCTACCCTAGGGCATCCCCATGGTCTCTGCTGTAGACACCTTGTCGTTAATATCGCTCAGGAGCCCAGTGATTGCCATTTCGAATGTCTGCATAGTATACCCCCCACCCCCGCCAACATGACGAACCATGATTTATTGTTTTCTTGACATGCATTTATTTAGTCCGCTACTAAATCTTGCAGTGTATGTTATAAGACACGATACAGCGACGGTAATGCTGTGGCGGGCGTCCTTTCAGCAAACATCCTACCTCTCCCACCCCCCACCCCTGCCAGTGGCTGAGAAAATCCAGCTGCTGCACATCTGTCTTGTGGATGGACGGCCAGGCCTGAATGGGTGTGACCTCATTCCACGAAGAGGTCTTGCCTTCCTGCTATTGGAGACCATCCGGCCACTGCTAACCACAGTGTCCTGGGTGCTCTGCCAGCTGCCACATGTTATCTTGTTTGTTAGGCATAGTTAGGTCAAAATTTTTTAAAATGTGTGTGAAGAGTTGCTGTAGTCTTGAAAATATGATAGTCATCCAGCTCGGCAACAGCATGAACTATGTTTACAATTTAACAGTCAAGTGAAAAAGCAGGATACTACACTTCTGTACCCGCTGATCTCATCTATGTAAACTATGCAAATAAAAAACGCTGACTTTAGTTAAGGTGTGATTAAGGGTGGGGTTTCCCCTTTACTTTCCAGGCTTTCAGTGAGGGAGCCGTGGTGGTAAATTTTCAAGTTTCTCTGCTGTCTGTCCTTGGCCAGTACTGAGTCGGATTCCTTGAAAACCCCCAGGACGGTCTGGGGGTGACTTGGCTGCCAGGCAGGCAGAGTGTATCTGGTTGTCTGTGCACTTTGGGCCAACCATGGCTTGGGGACCCCTGCTGCAGCTCTTGCGGGGGTGGGAACCCGACTGTGGGGTCCTTTCTTTGGTTGATTTCAGGGTTGTCAGCGTCTTACTAACTTGAAAGTGTTTTATTGTAAGATGTTTGTGTTGCAGTGTGGTTGATTCACAGCGTTGTGTTAGTTCAGGCGTGCAGCATAGTGAAAGTCACACGGACTCGTGTAGACTCTCAGATTCTCCCCGTGCAGGCCGTCAGAGTGCTGAGCAAAGGCCCTCGGGCGACTCGGTGCTAGGTCCTGTTGGCTTTCTACTTTATGGATAGCAGTGTGTTCTTGTCAATCCAAATTTATCCCTCTCATGTATTTTGACTTTTAAGTGAGAAGTTTGGCAACTACTTCATTCATCTTCCTTTGAATAGTTAATCCAGAGTTTTTTGTTAAGAATCGAATGCTCTTGTCCTGAGGTAAATCGGTGGGCTTCCCAGGTGGTGCTGGGCAGAATACCGGTGGTGGTCAGGAATCGTCCTGCCAGTGCAGGAGCTGTGGGTTTGATCCCTGGGTCGGGAAGAGCCCCTGGAGAAGGGCATGGCAGCCCACTCCAGGATTCTCGCCTGGGAAAGCCCATGGACAGAGGAGCCTGGCGGGCCACGGTCCATGGGGTTGCAGAGCTGCACAGAACTCGGCACACACGCACGCAGTAATGTAACTGAGAAAACAGAAGTCTGTCGGAAACACCTTGTCTAAGGTACCTCAACTCGCTGTTTGCTAGCCACCTCCGTGAAATATTTCTCTTCATAAAGTTTTCAGTTCTATCAAAATGGTTATTACTTAGTAAAACAAGGGGAGGAGGCATCTTGATGAGAAAGTTAAGTTAGAAACAGGACTTCTGAGAAGTTTTCCGTCTCTGCCTTCAGCGAGAGGTGTGCTGTGGTCTTGCTCCATGGACCCCGGCTGATTCCCAGGGTCCCTGACCAGGCAGTTCGTCTTCCTCATCGCCTTCTCTAGTGGAAAGCTCAATTTCTAGCCTTTCCTCTTTTTTCCCTCTGGGTCTGTTCTTGGGTTACCGTAATTATGTTGATGGTTTGTGTTGTTTCCTAGAATCTCATTAGTAAGTTAGTCCGAGTTTAATGGAAAAGCGCATACATTGTGGTGCTTGTATAAGATGGTTAAGAATCGTATGTGTCCCTGTGAAGTTTGGGAAGCAGCGTGAATCTCCTGGGTTCCTAAAAGTCCGGGAGGTGTGACGCCTCTTCCTCAGTGTCCAGGCTGGTCTCCCTTCTTTCGTCTTATCTCCTCCTTTCCTTGCCCCTGGTCATCTTCTGAAAGAGGAGACCCTCCCGCTTCTCCTGCCTTTCTCATCAGCCTGTTCATCCCTCCCCTACAAGGCGGTGGTGCCTCCAAGGCCTAAAGCAGTTGGAGATGCTCAGAGCCGCCAGAGGAGGGGAGACCAGATGCGGGCAGGCGGGGTTCCGGGAGTTGTTCAGAGGCCCTGCGGTGCAGGTGGGTGAAGCCGGCCCAGATCACAGAGCTCTTAGAGCAGGGGGTTCCTGCAAACGAACTCTGTCAGAGTCTGGGACTAGGAGTCGGGTCTTAGAAGGCGGGGTGGTGTGAAGGGCAGGGCAGCTCTCTCAGGTGCCTCATTGCTCTGCCTCTGCCTAGAGGGTGCTGTCCTGCCAGGAGTCTGCGCCAGTGACCTCAGCCAGTGACAGGGAGTAGGCCTGGGGGCCTGGACGCTGAGTCCTCTCGGGAGAGAGAGCATGTAGAGTGTAGCTCACCATCTTTGTGCTTTTTAAAAAGAACAAGAAGGAAAGGCTGATTGATTCATGGCTAAGGTCATTTTTAAACTTCTGCAATAGCTTGGGATTTACAAAGACAGCAGAGCGAGTTCCCTTACATCCCTCCCCGTCCCCCAGCCTGTGCGCCCCCGCCCCGCCCCGCCCCGCCCCGTGTTGCCATGTCCTACGCGGCGGCGCTTCAGTCACAACCGATGAGCCCACACTGATGTATCATTCTTAAGTCCAAACTTCTAGATTTTCCCATTTTTTTCCTCTTGATTTTTTTCCTCTTCCTTTTCTTTTATTAACCAAATGTCGTTTTTCTGCCCTGGGACACTCAGTTATGCTTGTCCTATTTCCTTAGGGGCCTCTTGGTTGTGAGCGTCCTTCCTTATCTGTGGTGACCTTGGTGGTTTTATGTAGTAACGGTCCGCACTTGTAGAATGCCCCTCCCTCTGGGTATGTCTCGTGGTTTTCTCATGATTGTGCTGAGATGATCAGTTTGGGGGAGGAGGACCACAGAGATGCAGTGCATTCTGGTCACATCCTCGTAGCATCCACTCTTCCATCATGACTCGATCTGAGGTGCTGTCTGTCAGGAAAACTGTGAAGTTTCACTCCCACCTTCCCTAGAATGTTCTGTTTGGAAGGCAGTCACGTGCAGCCCCCAGGTAAGGGGTGGGAGTAGGGCTCCACCCCTTTGAGGTGACAGGGTTGTTCACATAAATTGGAATGAGGTTTGTTTCTTCTCCATTTATTCAGTCACTTATTTATATCAGAGTGGACTCTTAGATGTCTATTTTTCTACTTGGAGTTATAATTCAGTACTGTGTTATTTATTTGGTTGGTTAAATTGTTCCAGCTTTGGCCACAGGCACTCTTTCCGTTGGCTCTTATGTCCCTTTGACATGCCCCTATCATTATGGGTTTAAAAAAAATTTTTTTTTTTTTAGCATGTCTGTTCTTTGTTTTGTTTACTTTTTGGCACTGCAAGATGCCCTGGGCTCTTCTTGTACCTTTCCTGCCCCAGTCCTAGAATTGGCCATTTCTCCAAAGACCTCTCACTCCTTTTATTGGAGAATTGAATTAGAAACCAAGACCTGGGCACCAAGTGGTTAAATTATTGTTATTTCAGTGTCTGTGTCCTCAACTGAGCAATGAATGCAAAACACATACGTTGTGATACTATCAGGAAATAACTGAGAATGTGCATTACTGGCTCTGCCCCTCCTAGGGCTGCTCAGACCCCGTTCCACAGTTGTTAACCTGACGTGCACCTCATTCTGCATCCCGTCTCTGTAGCGGTGATGCTCTTACGTGCTCTCTCACTGTGACTCTGAAGCCATCCACTCTGCCCTTTCATGGTGGAGATGCAGTAAGCAGATCTTGAATGAATGCTTCCTGCTCTCTGAGTCCTGTAGGGGCTCTTGGTCAAAAGGAATAAAATCTTAAATTTGAGAAAAGAACCTGAGGGAAGAGAAGTTTGTGTGGACAGGAAGTACTGCTGAGCTCCTTAGAGGGAGCTCTCCAGCCTGAGGCTGGCGTCCAGGGAGACGATCAGTAGATGGGGTTGGAGCTGGTCCTGCAGGTGGAGTGGGTGGGCTAGGTGCGGGGGTGTTGTGGGAATCGTACTGTGGCAGCTACAGGTGCAGGGGGCCAAACGGAAGCTGTCCTCCCCGACCTAAAGACCCTGGACCCTCGCCTTTAAGTGAGAGTGTGCATGCATGTGTAAGTCCTGTCATCTTTGCTCTCAGCCCCCCTGGGAGGCCAGATCACAGCTTGTTGCCTTAGCCCTGTGTGGGCTGGCAGTGGGAGTAGAGAAAAGAGGGTTATGAAAGCAGAGAAATCTTGAAAGGAGAGCGGTCGGAACCCAGTGAGTGCGCAGTGTGCCTGACGGTTCGGAAGCCGTGCCAGAAATGTTTGAGCTCCTGAGAATGGTGGGCCTCAAAGGGAGAGGATGCAGGAGAAGCCAGTTCTGAAGGGAATGTGAGCTCAAGTTGCAGTGGGTGACTTGTTGACTTAGAAATGCTGGATTTAGCCTCAAGAGAGGAGGGGAGGGATTTGGCCATCATGTCCTGGCTGACTCTGTGGCTAAAAGTGTCGAGGTGCAGAAGGATGCAGGCGTACCCCGAGGACGGGGCCCGGCCTGCCTGTTGGCACGGGGCGCTGCCCTCATGCTGAGTGACGGAGGGACTCAGGCTCGCCCAGGCACCACGTCAGTACTGGGTGGTTGGGGGTCTTTTCTCCTGGGGCTTCTGTGCGCTGTGCTGGAACTCCTTTGACAGTCTCCTCCTGAGGGGGCTTTAACCCCAGTGCTCTCTGCCTGGCAGAGCGAACCCTGCTTCTCCCTTTGCTGAGGCTGAGAGAGTGCCTACGAATGTGCCCCCCACCCCAGCTCCGCATGTGACTTGTGTCTGGGAGGGAGATGGTGTGGGGGCATCTTGAGCTATTGAGTTTTGTCTTTGGATGACGTGGTATTTCGTGTAGGGCCTTTCCATCATTGCTCCCCTCAGCCGCCTAGCTCTGCCTGCCCTCTCCACTCCTGCTGTGTCTAACTAACATCTTTGTGGTCCCCACGTGCCTGTGGGCTGACGTGGACAGTCTAGCAAGGCCCAGGGTGATGGAACTTACCCAGAACTCGTGTGGCTCTGCGGGGGCTGTGGTGAGGGTGAGACGTGTTCCAGATCTGGGCGGGAGCGGGAGGGGCTGAGGTTCAAAGCAGGGAAGGCGCCCTGCTCCTGGCATAAGCTGTGTAGAGGGTGGGGTGCCGATGCTGAGATGGAGAAGACTGGGGAGAAGCAAGAGGGAAGCCGGGTCGGCGCCCATGGCCCCAGGGAGGGGAGGACATCCTCCTGAGGGGCTGGGTTATCCGGCCGGCTCCCTTTGTCAGACTGGGCAGCGTACCACACGGGAATCTGTAAAAAGAGAGGAGAGTTTTGCCTGAGTGTTGTCTTGGGGTCTGTGGCTGGGGGCTCATGAAACCCTCCTGTGTTAGGGAACCAGTTTTGAAGTCGGGAATGAATGGTGCCTGCTCTGGAGAATGCAGCCCGCGTGGGAGGGCCCGGGTCCCCCCACAGCAGTCGTCTCAGTTGGCCCTCACGTAGGCCCCCCGTCCCTGGCCTGTGGCGTCATGGTTACATATGAGGAAGAGCTTGGGTTTCGGGGAAGGGAGTTGGACACCTCACTGGTCTGACATGAGGTGCTTCCAGAGGCACTTGGGGTCAGTCCAGTCCTGACTTCTTTATCATCCTCATGGAGATGCCTGCCTTCTCTCATCATATTTGAAACTGGGACTCCACATCTTCTTGCCCTAGAATCAACATTAACCCTTGACACCAGTGCCTCCTAGTCAGTGAGATGGGAACCTAGGATGCTTCACCTCCTGCCCCTGTTGGGGGCAACAGCAAAGTGGTGGGTGGAAAGATTGGGCTTGCAATGGCTGAAGAACACATTGACATGAAATATTTGGTACCTTGGGTGACAGAACAGCTCATGGAGGGCTTGTTTTCCAAAATTATTGTTTTATAGTACTGTGTACTCTTAGAACAAAATAAAACTTTCCAAAGAAGAGAAGCATTTTTATGCCAACTTATTAACTAAAAAAAAAAAATATGGTGGTGGAAAACAAAGTTGCATTTCCTTACGTGATGGAGAAAAAAAAAGCCCAAACTGGATCACATAGACAATAGCAGGAACAGTGAGTGCCATCCATAGCTAATTGCAGCTGAGACCTAGTTCATCACAAACAAGTTGTGTTCCCACGAGGGAATGGGACGTGATCTTTGTGCACTTCCAGAGGTTTTTCACACATGGTTGTAGTCACGTGGCAGGGCTGGTTCTTACATTTGAGGTCAGGCCTCTGCTTTCAGAACTCATTCCCTGGCACCGGAGTGTTTCATGATCCCCCAGCCACAGACCCAGTGCTGGGTGGGGCCTGGACAGCAGTAGACGAGTGCCGTGGGCCCCCACGGCCTCACCCAGGGGATGCTCTCCTTTGAATGTGCACACACACACGATCTCATCTGGACAGTACACACACGATCTCAGGACAGTACACACACACACACACACAAAATCTCATCTGGACAGTACACACACGATCTCAGGACACTACACACACACACACACACACACACACACACACACACGATCTCATCTGGACAGTACACACACACACGATCTCAGGACAGTACACACACACACACACACACACACACAATTTCATCTGGACAGTTTGGTTTCCAAGCCCCCTACTGAGGGAGAAGCAGCAGATTTCGGTTGACAAGACCACTGGAAGCTGCTCAACCTGACTGTAGGTGAAGAGAGCAGAGTCAGCATCACAAGCAGATGTAGCTGGAAAAGGAGCAGTGAGCTGGGTGTGTTTCAGATGGAAGCAAGCACTTGGGCCCCAGGTGGGAGGCCCCTTCGAGCTCAGTTATGGGCATGTTTAGTGGTGATCATCCTCTTCCCCGCACCACAGACGGGATGGCAACTCCAGGGCTGTTGCAGGGTATGCAGGTTCAATCCCTGGTCGTGGAAGATCCTGCATGCTGTGTGCTGCAGCCAAAAAAAAAAAAAAAAACAGTCAAAAGCTGCTGCCCCCACCCAGCACTCCATTCATAGTGTGTGGGTCACTGAGAGAAGTGAGCCGCTGCCCTTTGACCCCAGCCCTGAAGCAGGGACTCAGACTTGCTGAGGAAGAGAGGCTGGCTGTAAGGACAGAAAGCTCTGAGACTCTCCCCAGAGGCCCTGAATTTATGTGTAACAGAGCATGGGGAAGTTCACATGTAAGCATGCTGTCAGGAACAAGACAAGGAGATCTTGGTTGTCAGTAGAAACAAGAGGCCAGTAACTCCATGTTAGCAACGGCCGGAACTGGAGCATAGACCAGAGAGAGCACCAGCAGGAGCCCTCCCGGGGTCAGAGCAAGCCACAAACACTGACCTCCAGAATCATCCCTGCAAAAAGGCCTTCGCTTAACTGATCAGCTGCACAGCGATTGATGCCCCAGGATGTTGTCAAAAATAATAACCAGCCAGCAGTTCGTGGATCCTTCCAGCTGGGTGTAATAACCTCAGAGGGCAGGGAGCCTCACAGAGAGAGCAGAGAAGAGAAAGCAAGCCTCATGAAACCATTGTCGTCCCAGGGAGACTGTGCACTCCCAAGGCCATGTCCCTTGAGGAGCACCATCAGAGGCTGCACACTGGGGGAAGCAAGGAGTCGTGAGGGGATAGACTTGACTAAGCTATTAATAGTTCAGCTGAGTCACTGGAAAAATAAGCACTCAGAAACAAGCCCTGCAGGGAGAAGATCAGTATTCAGAACTGCAGCTATATATTGCCTACAAGGTAATACTTACCTTGTAAATATTAGGCAAGGTCTAATTTTTAAGAGAAAAGGATAACTTGCAAAGAAATAGGTAAGTGTGGTTTTTTTTTTTAAAGCATGAGAAATTATGTGAAAGAAGGCCCAGATGTTGGGTTTAACAGACAAAGACCTTTAAAGCAGCTGTTGCAAATATAACAGAATCCCCCTGAAATGTAGGAGACCTGGGTTTGATCCCTGGGTCGGGAAGATCCCCTGGAGAAGGAAGTGGCAACCCACTCTAGTATTCTTGCCTGGGAAATCCCATGGACAGAGGAGCCTGGTGGCCTAGTCTGTGGGGTCACAAGAGTTGGATGCGACTTAGCAACTAAACCACCACGAAGGGAAATCACACTTAAAGAAATAAAGAAAGGTTTGATGACAGTGTTTGATCAATTTGAGAATACCAGTAAAAAAAAAAAGTATAAAATGAACTAAATGGAAATTCTGGAGTTGAAATGTAAAATAACCAGGATGAAGAATCCACCAGAGGACCAAACAGTAGATGTTAACTAGAAGAAAATAGAATAAGTGAACTTAAAGATAGAGTGATAGAGATTATGTAGTTCAAATGATAGAAAAAAGTGAAGAAAATGAACAGAACCTCAAGAAATGTGGGACACCATGAAGCTCAAGAAAGTGCACGTAATACAAGTTTCGCGAGAGGAGAGAGAGGAACAGAAAAAAATATGAGAAGAAATCTTGTTGAAAACTTCCTAAATTTGATGCAAAAACAATCTCCACATCCAGGAAACATAATGAACTCCAAGTAGCATGAACATAAAGAAGTCCACACCCAGGCACATCATAGTAAAAAAAAAAAAATGTTGGAAAGACAAAGAAAAAATCTCAAAGAGCATGAGGAGAAGAATGACTAAACTGTACTGAGAATCTCAGTGAGGTTAACAGACTCCTGTCACTGGAAACAGTGGAGACCAGAGACAGAGTTGTGGATGGCATATTCAAAGTCCTGAGAGAAAAAACAGAAGCCAGCCAAGGATCTTATATCCAGAAAAAATGTCTCTCAGAAATGAAGGTAAAATAAAGGTATTTTCAATGGGAAAATAAACCAAAAAACCCCCCAGAGAATTTGTGGTCAGCAGACCCACCTTACAGAAAATATAAAGGAACTCCTTTGGGCTGAAAGCAAATGACCACAGATAATTTTTCAAATCCATATGGGGAAGACAAAGAGTGCTAAAGTATATAATTATATGAGACAATGTAAATGCATATATCTCTCCTTTCTTAACTGATTTAAAAAAACATTTTTTTTTAAGTAAAATGTATATAACTTTGTTCTTGGGCCTAGGACATTTAAAAAAGTAATATATTTGATAGTAATAGCATAAAGGCAGCAGATGAGAACAAAACTGCATTGGTATAAGAAATTTCCACAGGACAATAGGAAGAGAACCAGAAATAGTGAATAATAAGGTGAATGTAACAAACTCTGTAAATGTATACTTGCTTCCCTTCTCTCACTTCTTTAAAAACATGAAATTATATAAAGAAATGATAGCAATCTATTTAGGAGATTGTAATATATATAAGAATAATATGTATAACAGTAATTGAACAGAAAGAAAAGGAAATAGAATGGTATAGAAAGTGTTTCCATATCTCACTGGAATTAGGTGGGTAGAGGAATTAAAGATTACACTGGAGAACATTCACTTAATATGAAGGAAAGCAGTAAATGAGGAAGAGAGGAATGAAAAAGCCAGAGACGCCTATGCCCTTGCCACCTTCAAATGGTGTTTATTATAAGGGTATAAACTAAATATTAGAGCTTGCCTGTGTTTCTTTAATTCTACATGAAAAGAAATGTTATTAGCTTTCTCTGGATAGAGCCCTCCTCTGTCTCCCATTTATCCTGGGTCTTTTGGTCAAAAGTGTATTTTAAATGTGTTCAGAACATGTGCGCGCCTGAGCAGGAGGCTGTGAAGATGAGGGGAGCAGCTCTGGAGTGAGGGAGGTGCTTGGGGCCTGGAGTTTATGACCTGGGGTTGGTGTGACCTTGTGCCCTAGTATTGGTCACGTTTCCATCTCTGACAGTGGGTTGAAATGTTAGAAAGGTCACCTTGAGCACTCAGATAATGGCTGGGAAGTACTTAACCACGGCTGCCTGCTTCCCAGAGGTCTGACGTGGGGAGGAAAGAGCGGGGATTCAGGATCTCTGCATCAGTGTCAGGGCTGCACCCTTTGTGAGCAGAAAGGGGGTGGGGGTTGCTATACCAGGTCTGGTCCGTGACCTCTTCCTGGCAGCACCCTCCAGCGTCGCTGCTGGGTCCCTGCAGTGTATTAGACCAGAGAGTGCCAGGTACCATGTGGTGTGCAAGCATGTTGTTACAGACTGGATTGTGTGTCTTCCCCCCACCCCCACCAGATTCACATGTTGAATTCCTAACTCCTAAGGTTTGGAAGGCAAATCTGGCATTCTAAAATAACTGCTGCCAGGTGACCCTGTTCTAGGTCCATCACTGTGCACACCAGACCCACAGCCGCTCAGAGGCTTCTACCAGGCTGGTCATTAAGTAGAGCTGAAGGAGGACAGGGAGAAGGCCATTTCTGGTATTTGGAGATAGCATCTCTAAAGAGTTAATTAAGTTTAAATGAGGTCATAAAAATAGGCCCTAATCCAGTTGGATTGGTGGAGGAGGAAATAGCATCCCACTCCAGTTTTCTTGCCTGGAAAATTCCCTGGACAGCGGAGCCTGGCAGGCTACAGTCCATGGGGTTGTGAAGAGTTGGACATGACTAAGCACGCACACACACCTTATAAGAAGAGGATGAGACGCCTGGGAGATGCACACAGAGAAAAGTCCATGTGAGGACACAGGGAGAAGACGCCACGTGCGCGCCAAGGAGGGGGCCTCAGGGGAACCTGCCAGCAGCCTTGCTCTTGGACGTCCAGTCTCCAGAGTGGCGAGCAAACGTGTCTGTTGTGTAAGCCCCCCGTCCTGGGCCACCCGGGCAGACTGATGCATGGCCAGTGAGGAGTCTCAGGGCTCTCTGTTGACCCCCACCATGTTATTGCCAGATTGGCCCACTGAGGACCTGGGAAAGGAGTCCCACTCAGAAATACAGACGTGCAAGATAATTACGAGGAAGGAGGCTGCTTGGACACAGTCTTGTCTCTGACCTCCTTCAGATCTATGTAATGACCAGCCTGGGGGCAGAAGCCATCTGCGTGATTGAGCTGTGGGCACGGTAATGCACCCAGAACAAGGTCGGCTGGCAGCAATTATCCCAGAAATGCCAGGTTCGCCTTGCGTTTTGATCCCGTTTTTCTAAAACTGTGGCACATAGTATTTTTAGAGCTGCTTTGCAGTTTCTCTTTGTGAACCTTTCTTTGGGTACATCATTTAATCCTCTCATCCAGCCTTGTTTAAGATCTGCAGAGTGCTATATTTATTTGACTTTATTTGAAATTTCAGGGCTTTTCAGAATGTTGCTCCAAGAAAATCGGATGAATACGGAACTCTAGAATTTATGCCTTAAAAGGCTTAACTGCTAATTCGTGTGTACATTATTTCTCCCTCTCTTTTTCTAGGCCATCTAGGGCAGGGAAATTAAAAACTCCCTTGGAGTTAATGTCAGAAGATCTTTTTTAAAAAAATTAATTCTTTTTTTTAGAGCAGTTTTAGATCCGCAGCAGAAAGTACAGAGCGTCCCCATGTGTGCCCCATCCCCACAGAGAGAGCTGTGACTTTTCAAGGACGAGAGGGACAGATTCTTCTTTGTAGAGAAGTAGTGTCTTTCTTGGCAAGACCCATGACCTTCAGTGATCAGGTGGAGGTTCAGACCACCCCCTCAGGCTGTGGCTTGAGTGAACTTGGACCTGACGCCCAGCAGAATCTTAACACGACTGCCATGGGCCCGAGGGAGCCACAGGAGGTGTCACTGGCCAGCCCAGATCTAATTCCTGGGGAAGCCTCCCCACTGCTCACAACCGAGGCTGTGTCATCCTCCAGAAAGAAGGTGTCAGTTAGAGATTTAAATCTTAACTCCTACCTTTTCAGTGCATTTTGCCTTTGTATCTCATTTGACTCTTAGCAAGGCATAGGGCCACTTAAATCTAACTCGTGATCTACAAAGCCTTTACACACACTTTCTGTTCTGTTTCTTTCTTTTTTAATAGAGATACGGTCATTGATTGCTTAACATCTGACGGACGAAATGACAAGATATTGTTGTTCAGTTGCTAAGCGTGTCCAACTCTTTGTGACTCCATGGACTGCAGCTTCCCTGTCCATCACCGTCTCCCAGAATTTTCTTAAACTCATGTCCATTGAGTCAGTGATGCTCTCCAACCATCTTATGCTCTGCCACCCCCTTCTCCGTTTGCCTTCAGTCTTCCCCAGCATCAGGGTCTTTTCCAGTGAGTTGACTCTTCACATCAGGTGGCCAAAGTATTGAACCTTCAGCTTTAGCATTGTGTCCTTCCAATGAATATTCAGGATTGACTTCCTTTAGGATTGATTGGTTTGATCTCCTTGCAGTCCAAAGGGACTCTCCAGAGTTTTCTCCAGCACCACAGTCCAAAAGCATCAGTTCTTTGGTGCTCAGTCATCTTTATGGTCTGTCTCTCACATTCGTACATGGCTACTGGAAAAATCAAAGCTTTGACAATGTAGACCTTTGTCAGCAAAGTGATGTCTCTGCTTTTTAATACGCTATCTAGATTTGTCTTAGATTTCCTTCCAAGGAGCAAGAGTCTTTTAATTTCGTGGCTGCCTTCACCATCCACAGTGATTTGGGAGCCCAAGAAGATAAAATCTGTCACTGCTTCTACTTTTCCCCCTTCTATCTGCCATGCGGTGATGGGACTGGATGCTGTAGTCTTAGTTTTTTGAATGTTGAGTTTTAAGCCAGCATTTTCACTCTCTTCTTTTACCCTTATTGAGAGGCTCTTTAGTTCCTCTTCATTTTCTGCCATTAGAGTGGTATCATCTGCATATCAGAGGTTACTGATATTTCTCCCAGCAATCTTGATTCCAGCTTGTGCTTCCTCCAGCCCAGCGTTTCTCATGATGTACTCTGCATATAAGTTAAACAAGCAGGGTGACAATATACAGCCTTGCTGGGCTCGTTTCCCAATTTTGAACCAGTCCGTCGTTCCATGTCCTCTTCTAGCTGTTGTTTCTTGGCTTTCATACAGGTGTCTCAGGAGACAGTGAGGTGGTCTGATATTCCCGTCTTGTTAAGAATTTTCAACAGTTCATTGTGATCCATATAGTCAAAGGCTGTAGCATAGTCAGTGAAGCAAAAGTAGATGTTTTTCTTGAATTCCCTTGCTTGCTCTATGCACAGCATGGCTCGTAGCTTCACATAGTTATGTAAGCCCCTTTGCCATGACAAGACTGTGAACCATGAAGGGAAATGACAAGTTGCCTTCTCTCACATGGATGGAGACTGGGCATGGTGCCCACAATGAAAGCTCCCAGTTCAAAGGAAGAACCAGAGACCAGGTTCACACAGCTCTCATTACCACCTGCTTCTTAATAGTGGAGAAAACGCCTTTGTCCGCTGAGTTGTCTTTCCTGAGTTTCATCATCTTGGAGGGTCTTTCTCTCTGCTTTTCATCCAAGGTAGGCAGTGGGGGTAGATTCTGTTCAAGCTGTCTTATATTTGTTTTACTTAAGTGATTTTCAAAGGGAAGGTCCCACACATGGCAGAATGCCTGCTCAAGGCACACACACTTCCTTCACTGAGATCTGCAGCAGGCCTCTGAGGTGGGGTGTGTCCCCAGCTTGCTGTCCGAGGACTGGGGCTCTGAGAGGAGCTGCCCACAGCCCAGCGGCGGGTGCGGGCAGGGCTGAGGTGCCTGGCTCCAGGCCCTGTGTCTACTAAAGGGGCCTGTCTGCCCCTGGATGCCAGCCTTGAATCTGAATAAATTCGTTTCTATACACTTGAATATTTAACTAATTCAAGATGTTATGTGTGGGAAATTTAAGTTAAAACACTTATTTAAAGAAAAGCCTCTGAGTGTAGTGCAGTCATGACAGAAGTCACCCCCGCCCCAGCCCCGAGGGCCTGCTGCTCAGGGGGTGCTGTGGCCCGTGCCGTCTCTGCGAGGGGACCAGAGAGGGGCCGGAGTCCTGCTATGTGGCCCAGACTTGTTTCTTGTCCTCAGGGTGATGGGGAAGATGCCACTCTTCTCTGCCCCGTGGTGTCCTCGCCAAGGCAGGCATAGTCATTTCCCCGGGGCTGGGGAAGGCTTTGTTGTGAGGAGCTCGTGACAAGCGGAACACACACAGTTATGCAATTGGGGCAGCCTAGCGTTATGGGATAGTAGGTTGGGGAAGAAGGGGTGGGGAGGCCGGGGCCTCACCCAGCAGGAGGGTCACACAGTTGCCCAGAGTTTGGGATTTGCCTGAGGTCTGATGGCTGAGTTAAAACCCAGAGCAGCCGACACCCTGCTCTGGGTCCCTTGTGTTTCCCCGAGTTTCTCTGCTCTTGTTTGTGGTTGGTGAGCGTCTGACGCTCCGCGCACTGCTCAGAGGCGTGGTGCTGGCAGCCGCACCGCTGCTGTGAGCTTTGGCCCCACGCAGGGTGTCTGAGGGACCCCAGACTTCAGATGGATGCACTGGTGCCTGCTCCCTTTCGGGTCCATCCCTGCCCGATGGGTGTGCATCTGGCCCCTTCCCGAGCTGCTCTCCTTACCCTGGGGAGTGGGTGGGATGATGGTCCTGGGGGTGTTCAGGTGGTGCCTGTGTGGGTCTGGCCGAGTCACCCAGAGGAGGAGGACATTCCATGTGGTGGAGGCCCCGGCTCTCTGCCAGAGTCCTGTCTGCTCCCCAGGGATCGGGGCCTTAGGTGTCTTGGAGGATGTACCTTGCTCTAGGCCAGCTTTGGGTTTTTAGTTTTTCTACACATTTCTTCTAGTGGGAGATGGGAATAAATCTTGAATTTTGAAGGCACATTTTCCCTGATCTCTAGTATCCAACTCCCAAGAATGTTTAAAAAAAAAAAGTGAAAACACAAGTAGAGATTTTAATTAGTTTTCACTGTCGCTGCTCTTGGTGATGGTAATTTTACATGAAGTATGTGCCAGGGAGACACGTTATGGGGGCCTTTGTTCTCAATGCATTCTCTACACCATAGAACTCAACTGTGAATTTCAGAGACAAAGAAATAACCCGAAAAGTTATATCCGGACTGTTTTCTTATTATTACACAGCTCTTCTTGTTAGCATTGTTTTTCTAAACAAAAAGCACAACCACCCTAGGGATCTTTCTGGAACAATGGGACAGTGAAAGAAAGGAAAAATGGCTCTGGTAACTTCCTTGAGGGTTCACATCCCTCTTGGCCTAGGGTGAGGTCGTGGAGGAGGGCTCTCAAAAGCGAAAATGGCTCTGGTGTAAGGTATTTGCTAATAGACCAGAAATTGCTTGGCCTCTTCAGTTACTAAGTGGTTTTAGTTCCTTTTGTGGTTGTTGCCTTGCTGGGTTTCACTTTTTATTTGCAGAATTGAATCGTGCTTCCCTCAGAGCTAGGGAGCCTGTCCTGACTCTCCTTGTCCTGATGACTAAATGGCCTTTGGACCCCCTGGAGACCTGCTGGGATAGAGAGCTGTTCTTTATGTGTTGGTCCCCACCTTGGCCTAGTCTTAGGAGGCCTGAGATGGTATGTACCGAGAAAGCAAAGGGTTTGTTTTCAGAAGCCCAAGACTGGAGTTCAGGAGTGTGTAGGAGAGCTCTGCATCGCCTGCAGTCTGGGTCCCGGCACTGGGGTCTGGTGTCGGGGACTCCCCAGCACTGACCCCCTGCTGGCCCTGCAGCCCGCGCTGTCCGTGCCTGGCAGCACAAGGCTTCCCTGTCCCCCTGGAGGGATGGTCCCTGAGTGAGCCTGGGCCTTTGCAGTCAGCACTATCCACGCTGCATCTGGGCCATCTCCCTTCCTCACCACCCCCACAGCCCAGGGCCTGCATCTCCTTTTGTCTGGGTATTGTCTGAACGTCTCACTCCTTTGTTACATTGCTGGGTGCTTGTAGGCAGGGGCACTTCTGACTCACCTGGTGTCCCCTCAGAGTGCCTGCCTCGGCACCTGTTGGACCCATGAATGGACAGCTGCTGTTCCAGGTTGCAGGCTCCAGGATCGCTCGGTATGGGGGGCGGAGGTGGTCGAGGGCCCGTGGGCCAGGCCTGCCAGTGGAGGGCAGAGCTGCTGTCTGCCCCGGCCCCGGTCTGTCCCTGGAGGTTGGGCGCGGTGGCACAGCTTGCCCGTGTGCTGCTGAGCATGAGCTGGGTGTGGACGGTGCCTGACCTGCCTGCTGGGGCTCCTCCAACCTGTGCTCGGTTGGGGCAGCATGCACCACCCTGAGAAACAGCTGGGTCTCCGGTCACTGCCCTCGTTCTCTTTCTAAATCACCTTCCTGGGTTCTCATCATCCCTGCCACTGTTGGCTTTGCACTCAGAGCCATGGCCAGACTGCCGTGGGAGAGGCCCCTGGAAGGCCTCAGTGAGGCTCCTCTTTGCCCTGGTCAGGATGGGGGTTCCGGGCCATCTTTGAGGGGTGGCCTGTGAAGGGAAACACAATTGGTGGGGCAGCCAAGGGACCTCTCCCCGCACGCGTCTCCCCCTCAGCTCTGGGAGGGAAGGATGGGGAAAGGGAGACTGGGAGGGCAGCCCAGGGAGGTGGGGGCTGCTGACCTCTCTGTTGGCCGCACCCCCTCCTCCTGGCCCAGGTGCCCGGGTGACGTGTGGGCAAGAAAGGATTCTCCCATGGGCCACGCCCGCCTCCCTGCCCATCGGCCAGAGCGCGAGGCCCTGTCTCCGTCGCACCGCGCCGCAGCTGAGCAGCTGAGGCTGGGGAGGCCCCCGTCACCGAGGACTGCGCGCCCGGTGTTTCCTGCTGTGAACCGGCGCCCTGCAGTCCTGTCGGAGCTCGCGCTGTGCCCTCCACCCGGTAGTGTCCGTGGAAGCAGCTGGAGGAGCAGCTGATACCCCTGCCAGACCCACACGTGGTAACGCGCGCGGGACGAGCACCCTGCGGTGCGTTCTGCAGCGTGTGGCCTGGGACGTCTCCCTCCCATTTGGGTTTGTTGGCGCAGAAGGTGAGCTCGGCCTGGTTGGGTGCTGCCCACTGGAAGGCCTGGGGCCGGCCGGCCATCCCAGTCTCCTGGCTCACTGCCTTGTTCCAGAAATAACTCTGTCTTCCCGGCATTTCATTGATCTGTGGTGATGCTTCGCATTTCTAGCCCTTTATGGAATAATGTTCCTGCTCAGAAAGTTTTGAATTCTCTCATGAACAGAAGGCCAACTTTGATGCTTCTGGCTTAGAAAACAAACTCTCCTAGTGATTATAAAAATAAACTGAAAAAATAAGCAATGAGCTGAACCCACCCTGCTCGTGTCATCTGAAGCACATGGGACTTTCCAGTTATGGTCGGGCCCGCTTTGGCTGTGGAGGTCCAGAAGGAAATGTGGGTGACAGTGGCGTGGACCTGCCGTGCCGCGTCAGGCCCACACACCATGCTGCAGAAAGTGCTGAGCGCGGAACCCAGCAGGAGCAGGTGGCGGCGGGCTGCCCGTGCGTGTGGCTGATCAGAAGCGCCGTGTGGTCTGAGGCCAGCGCACAAACCCCAGAACCTGAGGAGAGCCTGAACCCTTCTGATGGGTCACCTCTGGGAGCTGAACCCGCCTGTGTTTTCCCAAAGCTCCATTACAACTTGTTTTCTAGAGAATGGGACCAAAGCCTGGCTTTCTGCTTGCTCACTCACCAGCTGCGTTGGGTTGGGCCTGGTGGGGGCATCCAGCCTCTCTGCTGGGAGTGCGCTTGGCCGTTAGGTTTGTGAGAAATACCAGCGGGTCTTTGGGACAGTCGTGTCCCTGGGCGGGTTAACCTGGTCAAGACCCGTGTGTCTCCACGTTGGGTCCGCTGCTTTCACATGTCAGGCCACTGCCTGAGTGACAAGCTGGTTCACATTCCTGGGAAAAACTCGAAGGACGTTGTGGGCATTTTGTAAGGAGGGGGAGGAATGTGTATTATTCTTCAGTTGTGGAGTGTGTACCACCAGTGTGAGCTGGGGACAGCCTGGTGACTATCTCCCCAAGCTCCTTGGCACATTCTTCACTGACTCAACTGGGACATTCTGTAGCGAACGAATCAAACCTGTTGGAGGCAGTACAGAGAAGGAAACCACAGTAGTCCTGCAAAGAGCAGAGGAACCCCTGCTCATTGTGTTAATGTGTCAGCACCAAAGGGAGGTCTGGAGTGATGACTTGCTGATTTCGGGGTCAGTGTATTTTTCATCCTACTTTCCCACTGAAATATAACGTGACTTTATGGTATTCTACAAACTCTGTCTCCACTGTCAGAAATGTGCAACATTTTATATATATATATATGCACATATATATATGTATACATACACACACACATATTATATTTTAAATTTCAGTATCGATATTGTTGGCTAGTTTTGTCTGTTCATCCTGCTCACTTTGTGTTTTTTTAAGTACTTTATTTTGAAATATTTTGACAAAAATAAGTTATTTTTGTCAAGAAGCTTAATCTCAGCTTAGGAAAAGGAGCTCAAACATGAAATTATTGCTCCCCCCCTCCAAAATAAAAGACACTGTTCTCATCCCAAAGTTCTCTCTTGCCTTCTCTAAGAAGATCCGTTTCATTGCTCGTGTCTGTGGCGCTGACCGACGGCCAGACACGGGCTCAGGACTGGTTAACCAGAGAAGGCACTTGTAAAGAATGCAGCTGGTGACAGAGAAGGAAATTCTGTTTAGTGTGTCTTGAATCTGAAATATTTTCTTCAAAGGAGGTCCTGAAAAGGGATGGAGTAAAGGAAGTAATATTCCAAATAAACCTTGGAAGATGAAAATGATAGCTTGTGAAACAGCTTGAAGATCGAGGGCCTCTGTGAGTGGACAGGCTTATGCCTTTTGTTAGCGTTTGTTTGTAGCTTAAATTAGTGGCCCTGCTGCTCTGTGTTGCTTTTGGGAGAGACGGAACGGGAAAGACCTGTCTTCTGGTCTTGACTTCCCTCTGTAGCTCGTGGCCTTGGACAAGCCCCCGGCCCCGTGAGCCTGGGTCCTGTCTGTCCCGCGCCGCCAGGCAGCGTGAGCATGGCCGCCTGCACAGGCGTTTTCTGCCTGAGGAGGTTCTCTTCCCATGGAGCCCAGGTGAGGCGGGTGAGCAGCCGGTGGGGGGGTGCACTCTGGGCTGGCAGACTGTGGTCTTCTCCTCTCTCGAATCCTCGCACGTGTTGAAAATGTTACGAGAAGCTTGGCCTTTTGTGAGAATCGGGCAGCAGATACCAAGGCTCGGGGGAGCCTGACTTGGGCGAGGCGGGTGGGACAGACAGTGGGCCGCCCGACGCAAAGCGTGCCCCGTCCCACGGCCGCTGTGCTTGGCCCACCACGGGGCCCTGAGGGTGGTGCTGGGCACTCGTTCTTACACAGAAACCTCAAGCCGTGTGTTGCACTTTTCCCTGCAGTTCTCTTGATTTCATGTAAGAAAGCGAAACAGTATCTTGGGGTGCTCTGCCATCCCTGGGTCCCCACGCACAGTCCAGGGAGTGTGGCTCCATCCCCGCCCTCTGCCCAGCTCAACAGCTTCCTTTTGGGGACCATGGCTGCGGGCCGCCGTTACTGTGACCAGCCAGCTGCTGGGAAAATCTCAGTAGCCACTGCAGGCATTCCAGGCCTCCGGCCAGGCAGGGATGGGGTGGAAGGTATGGCAGGATAGTCCTTCCGGAGTCGCTTACGGTCTTGTCTGGGTGATGGTTTTTGTATAGCAGCCCCACCTATCATGTTAAATTAAGGTATACTTGAGTTTGTGTTGGGGTTCTGTCATTAATTTGTGGATCCCTTTTAGCTTTAGTTGAAGAGTTCCAAGAAGATCGTTTATACCTAATTCATGTTTATGGTATCCATTTAAAATCGTGTAAAGACAGCGAACACTGCGAGCTCCTTGACTCTCCCCTCTGAAGGTTGGAAGCACTTGCTGTAGGGTCTCTGTTCGGCTGTGACTTGAGGCCGTTTGGTCCAGCCCCCGCCTCCCGCCTCTGAGTGGGAACTCCCCACAGGCTCAGGTGTCAGTGCTGCAGCATGTCCCCTCCAGCCAGGGGGCACCAGCCCCCAGTGAGGCCTTCGGGTCACCTGCCCTGGGGGAGAGCTGGGGTGGGGACTCGGGGAGGATCCTTGCGTTGACCTGTTGGGTGGCTCCAGCCGGAGAGTTGAAGGTGGGGGCCGTCAGAGGGACGTACACATGTTTAAACATGTGTATTCCTTCGGCTGATTCAAGTTGATGCATGGCAGAAACCAGCACAGTATTGTAAAGCAGCCATCCTCAAAGATGAATTAACAAGTGGGGACTGTCAGCCGCCCCACATGCTCTGGGTCGTCAGTAGCCGGGGCGGATAACACGGAGGGCGAGATGGGGGAGGAGAGAGCTGAGAAGAGTTGTCCGTCCTGCCGATGTGGGCTCCACAGGCCAGCTCAGCCGTTTTCCTGCCCAGGTTTTGTAAGTCAGCCCAGAACCTTTATGAAGACGCGCCTTTTCTGCTTAAACCATTGGCATGAGATCCTCCAACTTGCAGCACAAGGCCCTGCTGTCAAGTGTGGTTTTCGGGCCAGGGTAGGAGCCCTGTCACTGAGCCCCCCAGTGACAGGGGGAGGGCGCTGCTGCAGCTGGGGTGTGGGCCCCCGCCCTGGGAGGGCCCCCGCCCTGTGCACTCTGGCCCCAGGAGCCTTGAGCAGCTGTGACCACACCCACGTTGGCGCTCTTCACTGAAAGCACCCTCCTCTCCCGCAGGGGAGGAGCACAGGAACAGGGTCGGGGTGGTTTCCACCGCGGCGGCTGGGGGAGTCAGGCCCAGCCTCCAGGTGGCCAGTTCTGGGGGGAGGCAGAGACAGGCGCAGGCCGGGCCCTGCAGCCTTGGGTTTGGGTGCAAAGAGAGAAGAGAAAGCGTCTCAGGCAGAGAACAGGGCAGTCCAGCGCTGGAGCCAGATTCCCTGCCAACTGCGTCTAGAACCGAGCTTTGAGTGAGTGCCTGGGGGTGGGGCCTTGGATCTGTGATGACACCTGCCTTCATTGGCTACAGACAGGCTGAGCGCCGGGTCCCAGGGAAGCCGTGGTCCGCCCCTCTCTGGCCCCTGGGAGACACGTGTCTTCACGGACACGGGAATCAATAAATACTGGATGGTTTCTTCCATGCTGAACACGTGTATTTGGGGATTTCTGTGGTCTTGCTGAGAGGCTTTCATTTAATTACGTGAGGGCTTCGAGTGGCCCAGATGACAGGAGCAGGTCGTGAGGCTGGTTGCGGTCGGGGACCTTCTCGGGAGAGAGGAGTGACTTGTCCCCAGCACCAGCGGTGGCTCTTGCGGTGGCCTGTGTGCTCGGAGCCGCGCTGTCTTTGTCCTCGGTGTCCTGGGGAGCTGATGTATAATCAGACGGCACGTGGAGCCTGGGGCGTGGGGTGAGGGGAGTGACGGACACGGGGTCAGCTCATCCCTGGTTCAGCACCCACGGTGCCCCTGCTGGAAGCAGGGGAACCATCCAGGGAAGGTCTTGGAAGACGTCCCACCAGCGTGGCCCTCAGATTGTCCACCACTCGTGTTCTCTGTGATTCGTTTTCTGAGGGCGCCTCCTCTTCATCTCTGGGTCCCCGAGACCTGGCCCATGTGGTGTTGCTGACGAGATGGTTGGTTTACAGAGAAGGAACCCTGTGAGGTGGAGAAGCCGGAGCGGGGCGGTGCCTGAGGGACGCGGCTGGAGTGAGGGTCGGAGGAGAGGGCGCTCGTCGGGGCAAAGGGGCCACCGCGGCTGCTGGTGCTGCCCCCATGAGCCGTGAGCTTGTTGTGAAACCATGTCTCCTCTCCCATCTAGATGTGAGCACCCAGGCCTGCGGTGCTCAGCATAAGCGCGCGTCAGCCCTTTATTCACAGCAGCTTAGTTTCAGGTAAGTTCCTGCAGAAAGTCCCTTGGAGGCTCGTGGTTTGCAGGCGGGTCACTGGGGCTGAGCTGCACCCTTAATTCGGGCTGTCCCCGAGCCCCCTGCAGGAGCTGGTTTGTAGGAGGATTCACAGGAGGCAAGGGAGCTGCCCTGTTGCCCAAGAAAGAGCGGCCTTACAGAGGACAGCTGACCAGGACGTATAGAGCCAGGAGGCCACAGGCCACAGCCAGAGGGTGGGAGGGGCCACGTGCTCGCGGGGACAGAAGGGGCTGCAGGGGGCTGTCACGCCAGGGCCGCGGGGCAGATGTGCCGAGGCGCGTTGATGTCTGGACCTCTGGGGAGGGTGCTGCTGGCACGAGTCACTGATGGGTGGGGTGCAGCGTGAGAGGAAGAGGTGGCCAAGCGCCCACACTTGGCTGGAGCTGGTGGAAGGATGGAGCCGTGCTGACCGAGGTGGGAGAATTGAGGGGCCGGGCGATGCGGGGTGGGGAGCAGGGACTGGAAGGGCCTGGGCTTGTCCTGCTCAGGGCTCCCCCACACACACCCAGTCCTTCAGAGCGGCAGTCACCAGCCCGTTTGGCACCAGGGATCGGTTCCATGGGAGACACTTCCCATGGAACAGTGTGCGGTAGGGGCTGGTTCTGGGATGATTCAGGTGTGCTCCACTTACTGTGCACTTTATTTCTGTTGTTACATTGGCTCCACCGCTGATCATCAGGCATCAGACCCCTGAGGTTGGGGACCCCTGATTTAGAGGAATATCCACGGCCCACCCAGAGCCTCAGTCTTCGCACTGGAGTCCAGAGATGCTCATTTCAATGTAGGTTAAGGCGCTGAATCCTGTCAGCTGCCGTGTTCCTGAACTAACGAGGCAGGTCAGCTCATTACGTCGGGTGAAGTTGCTGCCACGCTGTCTGTGCAGTGCCACTGTCAGCGAGCAGGCCTTGGGGAAATGGGCAGACGCAGGAGCGGGTCGGCTGTCCCCTGCTGAGTGAGCGCAGGCCCCGTGGGGCCCCGGGTCGGCTTGTTTGGGTCTGCAGGTGAGAATGTCCACCAACTACGGCACATTTCTTGTTTCCCTGTGCTTGCCTTTCTGAGACACGTCACTTTCCAGCTTTTAAATACCAGCAGCCCCAAACTACTGTTTTGAAACTCACTCATGTGCTCGGCCTTGTTCTTAGGGCCCCAGTCAAAGCCTGAGCCCACCCCCTCCCTGCTCCCCTGCTCCGCACAGAGGCTGGAGCAGAAAGTAGGAGAGATCCGGGTCCCTGCTCCGAAGGGGAAGGAGGAGGCGGCCTCCCTACAGGCTTTCTCCAGCACAAAGGGACCGTGGGGCCACCCCCTGGAGAACAGGATCCAAGGCTGTCTGGTCCTAGGGCTGGGGTGGGGTCTTCTTCAACCCTCCCCTCTGATGGGGGAGAGGGGCATGGATTCCTCCCGCTAGCAATCATATCCTCATCTTAAAGGAAGGTGGCTTGTAGAGATGTCATGGCTCCCAGTGGCTGACCAGGTCTGACAGCGGAGCCAGGCCTCCCCCACCAAGCCCCACCACCTCCGAGAACAGTCCTCCATTCGCCAGTTCCTTCCCAGCGGCCGCTGTTAGGCCTGAATTTGTGTGATTCCGTTTGAAACTGTGACCGCTCTGGGCTGAAGCACAGCAGAGTGTCAGGGACCTGGGGGCGGGGTTGTGGCTGGAGAGCCAGGGAGGCTGGGGAGCTGAGACTCAGCCGCAGGGAAGGCCTTTTGGGCTCGTAGATGCCCCAGGACGAGAGCGGAGCAGACCGGATGAGTGGGAGACAGGGGACGCCTGGGGGAGGCATGCAGGTGTCACATGGAGGCTCCACTCTGTGGGCTGTCCCGGGTTTCTTCATACACGTGCCGCTCCTCGGGGCGTCCCGCGGTGCTGCTGTTCCTGATTTACCGGTGGTGAAAGCGAGGCTGGGAGAGGCTCTGTCACTCTCGCAGGAGGAGGGGTCTGGAGTAACACTAAACCAGTGGGTGCTTGGGCGCACGGCCCGGCCCTGGGCCTCTGCCGGTTGACCCAGGCTTCCAGGTCCTGGAAGGGCTGGTGGACCGAAGTGTTTGGGGCTGGTGGAGTCGAGACCAGAGCACAGGGGCCAGGCCTCAGGCTTGCCTGTGTGCTTGCTGAGAGCCTCCCGGGGGCCCCGCTCAGGCCCCTGTCCCTGGGCCTTCCGGCCCTACCTGCCCGGTCACTCCCCGAGCCTGTGCCTCAGGCGGCCTTCCTGGCCTTTTGTGGGAAGGACGCACATTTGGCTCAGAAGGTAAAGAAGCTGCCTGCAGCGCAGGAGACTGCCTGTGTGTTAAGGGTCCTTACTCAGGTGAGGCTCAGGGTGGGGAGGGGGAGGGCTCCGCTCCTGCTCCACGGTCGCGGGGACCTAGTTTCCTTCCATCCAGTGACTCCACCTTCCCTGGGTGTAGAACTGCCCACCAGGCCCCTGTGTGCAGCCGGGAGTCCAGGGAAGTGAGGATGCCATGACCACTTCGCCATCTGCCTCTGAGCTGGTGCGTATCCCTTCTGCACGGGTCACCCGGCTCTCTCTGCCCCTGCGAAGGGGCTGGCAGGACCTGCAGGCGGGTGAGGTCCGTCTCGGGCCTTGGTGTTTTCTTACTCAGCAGGTGCTTGTTAGACCCCTGGTCTGTGTTTAGGATTGAACTCCACACCCAGGAGGATATGGAGGAAGCAGGGACTTGAGGTCTGGCCTTCACAGGACACAGGTGCCCGGCTGGTCATCCCACCATCACATAGGAAGTGGATCATCCCGATGTGCAGACTGGCTGGTGGATTAGGGAGCCTCTGTGAAGGAAGCGTCACCAGGTTCAGCTGCTTGACACCTGAAAGCCAATACTTGAGAGACAAGTGCTAGTGGGAATGGAAAGGCTGCTTTATTTAGCAGGCTGGCAACCTGGGGGGAGATGGCAAACTCAGGTTCATAGTGAAAGTGAAGTGAAAGTCACTCAGACATGTCCGACTCTTTGCGACCTCATGGACTATACAATCCTATAGTCCATGGACTATATACAGAATTCTCTAGGCCAGAATACTGGTGGGTAGCCTTTCCCTTCTCCAGGGGATCTTCCTAACTCAGGGATCAAACCCAGGTCTCCCGCATTGCAGGCGGATTCTTTACCAGCTGAGCCACAATGGAAGCCCCTACAAAGATTCTGCTTGACTGTGATAATTTTTAAAGCGAGAATCATTGAGGGGGTGGGGAGGAGGTCATTCATTATCTTCCACTGTGTGCAGACTTTCTTCTGATTGGCTGATGGTGAGATATTGGAACAGTGCTCCAGGAGTCTGGTGCTCAGCCTGAAGTCCTCCCCTTGGGTGAGGGCCCTGGTTCCTACAGAAGAAAATTTTGTTAAATATATTCCTTGAGGGGGATCAGGACCCTGCCCCAAGGCCACACTGTTGTTTCTTGCTCCACCCCATTTTTTGTATCCCCTTTCTGATGAGCAACTTTTGAATCTGTCCTTTGGAACTCAGGGAAGGTCACGGAAGCTGAATGAAGCCTATTTTCCTACAACCAAGAGACAAGGGACACGGGAAGGACTTTCACCCGGGAGGGGCCCACAGGGTCCTGCTCTGCTGCAGACAGGCTGTTGGCTGCAGGGGAGGCTTCATGCAGAAGGGGCAGCCGTCCCTTCTTGGGTTATAAGCAGTAATTTTCCTACCTGTGAGCTGTGTGACACCTCATCCATCCTGGATGGGGATATGAGAGAGCACTTCCTCCTTCTGATTCCTGAGCCAGCCTCCTCGTCAGGGGCTGTGCTGACTTGTCAGGCCTTCCCTGGCCTTCCTTGGAGAGCACAGTGCCAGGGAGTTTGGCTGCCTGCAGTGACAGCGATAGAGTGCAGAGGGTTGGGATGGAAGAGGGCGTGGCCGCAGTTGGTCTCGGGGCCTCTTGCTTTGGGTTGAGGCTGGTCATTCATCCTTTACCTCCATGTGACCTTGAGGAAGTCACCCTGCCTGGGTTTCTCTGACCACATCCATGCAACTCCTAAATTTTTAAGATGATTTTGAGAAGACCCTACCCCCCCCACCGCCCCCCGACCGGGTGTTCTGACAGATGCCGTGGGGCCGTCCTCCCCCTCAGCTCCTGCTCAGTAGAGGTTGTGAGCCAGAGGGGCCTCCAGACCCTTCCCAGGCCTTGTTCTATGGAAGGGGGGGTGGCGGGGAGGCCTTCCCAAGACCAGCTCCCCCAGAAGCAAAGCTGTGTGAGCCATGGGTCCTCCCTGTCCTTGCCCACGTCTCCCGCCCCCAGTGGTGGAAGGGACCTCTGATGGAGGAGGTTACACGTCTCTCACAGAGTGAGGAGCCGAGGCAGTTAGTTTCAGGAGTTCTTGCTTCTTTCCTAAAAATTCATGTCCTTCTAAACAATTCCCCCGCCCTCGCTGTCCTCTTTAAATGTAATTTTTCTTGCTAATGAGTGCTGGTCTTCAAATGGGGCTAGGAGGAAAACCAGGGACCTTGGGAATATCAGATCCTAGGTGAATTACCTTAAATTAATGAGATTAATAAGGGAAGTTGAGTTTAGCTGTGCAAATTAGCTTCGTGTTCTGGGTCTCGATGACTTAAATTGCCGGTCTTAATTAGATGCCCCCGCAAAACCATGAAGCGGCTTCTGAGATCCCTTTGACCTAAAAGCTTCTCTGATCCGTTCACTCTGTCAAGTGTAAAATTAGCCTATAGATGTTCCTCTTTAAGCTGTCCCCAGAGTCTCACAGGGCCTCTGGTATCCGCCACCCTCCAGGGGATGGGGCTGGAGGGTGGGTGGGGTAGGCACCCTGCAAGAGGCAGGGCTAGGGTGGTTGAGGAACCTTCCTGGGGTGGCAGGACGTCGGGGTGCAGCTGTTGTCCTCTGTTCGGTGGCCTGTCTCCCCTGTCCTGATAATGAAGGGGATGATGCAGCTGACGCGCTGCGCAGGCAGCCGGGCGGAGTAAGGGGGTTTCTGGGTGCCTCCTCTGCCTCTGGCCAGTGTGGGTGCAGTTCTCAGTGATTCAGGAGGATGGCAGTAAGCTGAGAAAGAAAATCCTTCTGGCACGCCCCCAGACATGGCCATCGCTGTGATGTGTTCCCTGACTGGCTCTGTCCCTCTGGGCCCTTCTTTTTAAACATCTTTGGCCGGAGCACAGGTAGAACATCCCATGAAAACCCACAAGATGCAGAGCTGATATAAACACTTCTCCATGATGTGTTGTTTTTATTACAGCCATTAAAAGAATCAGCCTTTTTATTGGGTGTAAAGACCATTCACGTACCGCTCGGTGAATTTTCCCACAGTAAATCCACTCAAAGAACCATCCCCTCCAGCAGGAGCCAGAGCGCTCCGGAGGGCACCCCCCAGCAGCCTCTGACGCCCTCCGCGGCCAGCTCTGCCGCTCAGAGATACTGATGACGCCGTCCTGACCTCGGCCACCGCACGCTCGCTCGGCCAGTGCTTGAACTTCATCGAGACGGGGTTGCCTCAAACGTGCTCGCGTGGGCCTGGCTTCCCCCTTGACGTTGTTCCTAGAGTCATCTGTGTTGTTTTGTCCGTTCTGCTGTTGACGGACACTTGGATTGTTTCTGGTTTTTTGATATAGAAACATCCGTGTGCTCTACTTTTAATCAGTTTATTTGCGTCAGGTCTCAGTCGTGACGTGTGGGATCTGCATTGCGGCTTCCGGCTGTGGTGCGCAGGCGTGGTTGCTCCGAGGCTTGTGGAATCTTCCCGGGCCGGGGATCGAGCCCGCATCCTCTGCAGTGGCAGACCAGTGCTCCACCGGGGAAGCCCTCTAGTTTTTGAATATTACAGATGTCACTGCTTTAGGTGTGCTTTACACACGTTTTGGTGAGCCCAAGTGTGTGTTTCTGTGAGCAGTTGCGTGTTCAGTGTGGGCAGACCCCGCGGCGTCCCGGTACCGCTGGACCATCTTACTCTCCAGCAGCAGGGTGTCGGGGCCCCGTTGTCCCACGTCCTTGTCAGCGCTTGACACTGCCTGTCTGTCCCAGTCTGGCTGTTCTGGTGGGTGCACTGAGGTATCTCATGGTTACCATTAGTGTTTTCCTGATGACTAATGAGGTTGAAGAACTTTTTCTGTATATGTTGCCTTTATTGTAATCATTTTAGCAGCCAGATAATAGTGTGTCTTACAGATGTTCCGAAATGCACTTACCTGTAGCTGGGCATTTAGATTGCTCCCTGTATTTATCATTACAAATGATGGGCATCTCTGGACCCTTGGTGAGAATTTTGTATTGTTTACAGATTTTGATAAATAATGTCAGATTGCTTTCTAGAGTATTCAGACCTTTCCAGAATGTTGTCAGTAGTATAGGAGAACCCTGTCAAGTTTCCCCTAGGTCAGCAAGCAAAGCATATTCTCATTAGAAGAACAAGCAAAACCTCT
The DNA here is from genome assembly GCF_023699985.2 of Odocoileus virginianus. Classification (NCBI taxonomy): domain Eukaryota; kingdom Metazoa; phylum Chordata; class Mammalia; order Artiodactyla; family Cervidae; genus Odocoileus; species Odocoileus virginianus. The sequence goes on from NC_069675.1 coordinate 3,775,446, forward strand.
TTAAGGAGCCTACTTTAGATAACTCTAGGTGTACTTAGCATTCTTTCATTATTATGATTGTTTGGTCACTTTTCCAAAATATTTTCTGTGAGTATCCCTCTTGTATGAATGCACACGTTTTGCCGCTTGCGTTTATAGTGAGTTTTTTCCTGGTCGGTGTGTGTCAGTGCTACTGTAAAGTACTGGTCTTAGCACCGCAGGCTCTTTCTGCGCCTGCCCCACTGTCGCCGCGCAGCTTTGACCTGAGGCCGTTTGATGTCAGCGCACTGTTGAGCCTTCCCCTCCCTGACTTCTCCGGGCGGCCCCCGCCAGGCCACTGCCCTTCTCTGGTGTGCCCAGGCCCGAGGTCCCTGGCACCTTGGAACGCAGCCCGCAGGGGAGACTGGGTTTGCCTGAGGGCTGCACGCCCCAGACCCCCGGCAGTGTCAGACGCTCACGCTGGACCCTGAGGTCCGCCCGACGGCCCTGGCGGTGCTGCGCTGCGCTGGGGGAGGCTCGGGCCGGGCAGCAGTGCCTTTTCAGTGCCCACTCCCGTCCTCGCACATGTGCTTCTCACTGCCGCCCCGAGAGGTGGGTACAGCCCCCCTTGTCTTAGTCACAAGAGGCAGAGGCTCCGACGTGCCCAGCTTCTCCCAGAGCCTGACATTTGTAGCAGGAAGCCTGGGACTCAGCCTCTTGTCTCCTCCTTTCCCTGGGCCACACCCCAGCTCCCCAGCAGGCCCTCCAGGGCTGGCACCCCCCCTTCCCCTCTGTCACCACAGGAGGGTGATAGGAATGAGCACTGACTGTTTCTCATTCTTTGGGGCTTTGAGCAGAACATCTGTTTTTGAGTTAAACTTTTAGATTGGTGTATGGAGCACAAAGGAGAATATAGTAGTGCTGGGCTCCCCTCCATTTTTAGGCATGAAGATAATAAAATACATGTTATAATAAGCATTCCCTAGAACTTCATGTCTGCTCAGCTTGTTAAGTTTACACTTTTCTGTTTTTAGGTGATGGATTTGGATGTGCTTCTGTGAAGAGATGCCGCGTGTCTCCACTGGCCCAAGGACAAACATGTCCAGTAAGTTGCCGGGTGAATTAACCCAAGAGTGGGAACTCAGGCCCTGCAAATAAATGTAAAGGTGTTCACACCCTTTGAGAAGACGGGGTGTCTGGATATATGAGGACCTTTGAGGGGATTTTTTTAAAGTTATATTTATTTATTTTTAATTGATGATTGCTTTACAATTTTGGTTTGATTTCTTTTTTGAGGCCTGGAGTCTTCTGCTATTGTCTAGAGGTTGCTCTGCAGGAGCTGGTCCATATTTTGATGAGTTATTGATGTATTTGTGGGGAGGCAGGCCATCTCCCTGACCTTCTCCTCTGCTGTCTTCTTCCATTCTCCGAGGGGATGTTGTAAACCAGCCTGATCTGACTATTTGAACTTCTGAAGGTTGGTTCCTTCTAGAGATAGCAGGAATGGCAGCATAAAGGGTTGGAAGAATTTGGAACTCATTCCTCGCCGAGTACGCCACGTCTTAGAGCAGAGCGTGAGCTCCACGCTGGCCGGAGCGTCTGGGCGGCTCAGCCTGTGGTGGCTCTTTGCCCAGCACTGTCCCCGGAGGCACAGATTGTCGTGCGTTTCGGAAAAGAACGCCCGAGAGACCCTCATGACGTTCCCGTAGCTCCGACGGACGGAGAACAAGGCTGGGGACGCACCGTCGGTCCCCGCTGTTCTGCTGTGCTGTTTTGGCCAGTGGGCGGCAGACCTCTTCCCCCACCTCTCACCCTTCGGACAGGGATGGTAGTGAGCTGATCCATAATTTTAAAGCTCCTCTGAGATTTGTCAGTGGGAAATCATAGTAAAGCAAGCCCCAGCCATGGCTTATGGTCATGTCTGAGCCACCATTCAATGTGGCGCGTCTCTGTGGGAGAGACCGTGATCTCTGTGCGGAGCCCCGTGGGTGAGAGCAGGAAGGAGGCGACCAGACAGGGCCTGGATCGTCAGACTCTTCCCTCCTCACCTGCCAGGGACCCTGGCTCCCCCGGTCTTGCCCGGGTAGGTCGCATGCCCTGTCACCATCCCATCCTCGTATTTTGAGTTTCTGTGTTTGTTTTAAATCAGCGTTTGTTCCTGTTTCTCAGGACAGCTGCCGCCTTAGGGGACGAGGGCGTGGTGGCGGGGCTTCTGGGGACTCCGGCGTGGTCTGACCCAGGAACAGGAAGTCATCCTCACCAATGACATCATGACAGCAAGAGAGCACAGCCCTCGCCATGGCGCCAGGGCCCGTGCGATGCAGCGGGCTTCCACCATCGACGTGGCAGGCGACATGCTGGGCCTGTCTCTGGCAGGTGAGCCTCAGCAGGCTGCCTGCGGGCCCTCACTGTGGCAGTGCTGGGGGTGCAGGGCCTGGCAGCCCCCCGTTTGGACTGGAATAGGGAAAGTCAGCCCTCTTCCTGGGACCTTCGTCCCCTGGAACCTGCCCGCCAGGGGCTCTCCAGGTTGCATGGGCACCTCCAGGGCTCGCTGGCCAGTAGGTAAGGCGGGAGTGTCCGCAATGTCTGTGTGACAGGTGCCCAGACCGCAATAAAAGCCCTTCGCATTGTGGATGTACAGGCCCAGGGGGAGGGGGTTTAGTCTCAGGGTCCGCAACTTCTTAGGAATCACAGATCATCTCATAAAGCAGTTTGGGAGGGAACGGAAGGCAGAGTGTTGGGTCACCCCATCCCATTTTATTGAGGAGTAATTGACATATCAATACATCACTGTAAGTTCAAAATGTAGAGCTTACTGGTTTGATGTATGCATACTGTGTCGCCACTGGTGATTGGGCTTTTTGCATCAAATCTGAAAGCAGGGAAAAGTTGATTAAGGCTGATTTTTTTTCTGTCATTTCTTTTTTATCCAGGAAATGTACAAGATCCAGATGAGCCCATTTTGGAATTCAGCTTAGGTAGGTGTCTTTTTAATTTTTTGTGTTAATATACATGTAGCTTGAGAACAAAAACAGAAGCACCACAACTGGCAGGAGTTTGTACAGAGATCTTGTCTCTGCCACCACGGCTGCCTACGTGCTTCTGAGACGGGGAGGCCGAGAGGCCGGGGGAGCCTCCTGCGGCGGGGAGGGACCTCGAGCTGCCTGGCATGGGGCGCCCTCCCCTCTGCATGTGCTCCATCCAGGCCAGTGGTGGGGAGCGGGCAGGAGAGGGGCCCCCAGAGATGCAAAGTCAGCCTCCCGGGGAGCGGAGGACAGGTGAGGACGTGGAGCTCAGGGCCGCGTGCTTCTCCTTCCCTGTGGTGTTGCTCTCTAGCGCTCAGACCCTTGCCCCACGAGCAGAGGCTCTGCCGCCTGTGTGCTCCCCGCCTTGAGCATCAGTGAGCACGTGCCGGAGTTGGCAGCATGGCTCACCGTGGGCTCACCACTCGCTGGTGTTCCTCCCCTCGCCCCGTCCCTGAAAGGCTGCTGAGTGAGGCATGCCCACCTCGCCCTCCCCACCCTCCTCTTCCCATCCTGATTCTGCCTGGCTACTCCTCGAGGCTGGAGGCTGTCTCTGGCGAAAGTAAACTCACTCCTCCACAGAGATGCAGAAATGCTGGCCTTTGGAACCCAGCTAAAGCAGGCAGCTGGCCACCCGGTTACTGTCGGGGAGCCTGCCCAGGCCAGCACGCCCCGCAGCCTCCTGAGACTGCCTTCTTGGAACCAAATGTATGTTTGCTTGTGCTCAGAAGGACGGCGCGTGTGTGTTGTTGCAGTCCTACCCGTTATAACCAGCACTGGGAACGGCGTCCTCCAGCTGGAAGGTTAACTCTGTTACGTGCATGCGGGGGATGGGTGCTCAGCTGGGCAAAGGGCCGCGTCCCTGATACACCCCTGGGTGCGGTCAGACGGGTTGTGGAAAGTGAGAGAGGCTGTGACAGGCCGGGTGTTGTGTGGTTCCACTTACGTGACAGTCAGGTGGACGAGTCTGTAGTGAGCACACGGGTTAATGCCTACCTGGGGGGGAGACAAGGCCCGACGGGGCAGGGAGCGCAGCGAGCCCTTTGGGGCAACGGAGGTGCTCCCTGTGGGGCAACAGTGGTGGGTCTAGAAGTGTGCACGCTGATCAGCACTCAGTGCTACACTTAAAGTGGGTGTGTTTTACATACAGATTATTCCTCAAAGGTGATATAAAGCAGAATGAAAGAATAGATTGCGGGACGTTTGTGGAAGGCTCTCAACGTGAAAGAAAGCAAAGATTAGAAACAATAGAACTGGGGCTTCCCTGGTAGTCCGGTGGTTAAGAATCCCCCTGCCAGTGCAGGGGACAGGTCCGATCGCCGGTCTGGGAAGGACACCTGCGTCGTGGGGTGACTAAGCTGCGTCGCAGCTGCTGAAGCCCGTGTGCCCGAGCGCCCATGCTGCGCGCTGAGAAGCCCACACACCACACCTGGAGGGCAGCCCCCGCTCGCTGCAACCAGAGAAAAGGCCTGCACAGCAGTGAAGACCCAGCTCAGTCAGAAATAAATAAATAAGTCAGTACCAAAGAGGGAGTAAACTGAGGAAGAGGAAGATCCAGGGAACGGAGCCCAACACAGGAGAGAAGTAAAAGAAACCCTTAATGAATAGTGTTTGCCTAGCGTTAATAATATAGGAGACGGATGTAATGAAAACGTTGAGTTAACCTGACTATAGAGAGACAATGGGAGTTGATATAACTCCCATATAAAATGATATAACATCATTTTATAGCGTGATAAAAATCTTCACGCTATAATAGAAATCTAGAAATCAGGACGTTTCTGAATCTGACAAGTCAAGGGCAATAATATAGTCATATTAATTAGACAGACGGAGGAAGAAACAGCTTAAAAAGGTGAGGGAGAATTGTATGTTAAATGAATTTTACTACACTCACACACAAAAGAGAAGGTGAGGAATAGGAGCCAGATAATTGAATGGTCAGATATTTTATCTTAAAAACAGAATTTAAAACTGAAAAGCACTCATTTAAAAACCTTTATTAGAGAAAATGTTAGAGGGAAAGAAAACCCTATTGGAGAGACTCACAGTTAGCATTTTGGTATATATCCTTGCAGATATTTTTTTACACCCACAGAGTGCTATACAGAAATTTTTTATGATTTCTGGTTGGGGAGGTGATAGAATTATTTACAGAATTGTTATCCTGGTGTTTTTTAAAAGTCATTAAAAAAAATCTTTATTAAATTTGTTAATTCCTTCTGTTTTATGTGTTTTGGTTTTTTGGCCATGAGGCATGCGGGAATCTTAGCTCCCTGACCCTGCATTGGAAGGCAGAGTCCCAGCCATGTACCACTAGGGAAGTTCCATCATCCTAGTGTTCTTAATGTGGTTTTTTCATGTGGCAGGACATCATTGGCATCCTTTCATTTTAGTCTACGTGGGTCTGCCACCTCATCATTTTAGATGCCTGCATAGAGTCTGCTATGTAGCTATCCTGTATTTATTTTAGCCGGTCTCCTATTGCTGGACACTTTGGTCTTTTCAGTCTGCCATCATAAACACCAAACAGTGAACGTACTTGTGCATAGGTCTTTCACATATTTTGTTGATTCTTTCCTTAGGATATATAGTATCCTAAGGATATGAGTCAAATGATACACACCTGAAATGTGTTTTACCAGTTTACCTCAATAGCATTTATTCAGCTGGGACTACAGATGCTTTGGTTGGAAAGACACCACATACATATCAGGGATTAATGGTTTCTATGGAAATATGCCAGAGGAGTTATGTAAGTGATAAACAGGAGATGTGAGTGTGGGCCACTGAGAGGAAGCTTCAAGAAAGTCATGGAACTGAGCTAGTGATTAAACCTTGGGTGAGATTTAGACAGGTTGGATAGGGACAAGGCCAGGAGAACATGTCACTTGTAGGGAGGTATTTTCTGAGAGTGGCAGTTGGCCCATCAGCCCTTAAGCTGACATCAGTCTTTCCAGCCTCGGGCCACTTGCTGTATCTCAGTCTACCTGCCATCACTGGGCTTTGAGAGACCCAGGTGTTCTAGCCTCACATGATGAGAGGGGCAGGCCGAGAGAGACCAGGCCAGGGTCTCCGTGGGGTGTGGCTTAAAGGAGGGAGAACAGTGGAACAGTCATATCTCTGATAGGGAGGCAGACATCATAGAAGTAGAACAGAATTGAAAAAGACAGCAGGGCTTCCCTGGTATCTCAGTGGTGAAGAATCCCCCTGCCAGTGCAAGAGACATGGGTTCAACCCCTCGTCCAGGAAGATCTCACATACGGCGGAGCAGCTAAGCGCGTGCACCACGGCCACTGGGCCTGTGCTCTGGGGGCCAGGAGCTGCGGCTGCTGAAGCCCACACGCCTGGAGCCCCCGCTCTGCAACGAGGGAAGCCCCCTCAGTGAGACGCCCGTGCCCCACAGCTGAAGAGTGGCCCCTGCTCTCTCCGCAGCCAGAGAAAAGCCTGCGCGGCCACAGAGACCCTGCTCAGCCACACAGAAATAAATAAAGGTGTGCTTTAAAAAGATGAGACGACCTTAAAGCGCCCGGAAGAGAAGAAACTGAAGAACTCGCAACCACAACTTCGGGTTAGGCAAAGGTTGACTGCTTGGCAGAAAGTACTATATGTTTTAGTTTTCTATTGCTGCTGTAACAATTGCCACGATATAACACCTCCAAGCTAGCCAAATTTATTATCTTACAGTTCCCCTTAGGTCAGAAACCAAAGGGCTCAGCCAGGTCTCTACTTAATCCTATAAACACCAAAGTCAAAGCATCAGCGTGGCTGCGGTCCTTCCTGGGGACTCTGGGGGGAAGGTGGCTCCTTATTCATTCAAGTTGTTGGCAGAATGAATTCCTTGTGGTTTGAGCACTGAGGTCCCTATTTCTTCGCTAGCTACCAGTTGAGGCCTGTCCTCGGCTTACAAAGGCTGCTCACGTTCCATGCTTGTGGCTCCTCCCTCTCTCTCCGCAGCCAGCAATGGCAGGTTGAGTGCCTTTCATGCTTAGAACCTCTCCAGTCTTTTTTTTTTTTTATTATTCACATCTTTGTAACTCACCCTTCCATCTTCCTCTTGTACTTTTAGGAGCTCATATGATTAGATTAAACTCATCCAGATAATCTGCAGTAATCTTTCCATGTCAAGATTTCCTGACCTTAGTTACATCTATGAAGTCCTTTTTGCCTGTATTATAATATTTTCAAAAGTTCCTGGGATGAGAATGTGGGTACTTTTTGAGGGGAGGGACGTTTTTATGCCTGCTAGTCCCTAAAATTAAAAATCTAAAATAGAAAATTCTAGAAATCTTTGAGAAAATGAATAAATAGACCACAAACTGGAGAAAAATATTTATGTATACCTGACAAAGGACAGATCTAGGATAAAATGCTTACAAACTGACAGTAAAAAAAATCAGTTTAAAAATGAGCAAAAGACTTGAGCAGACTCTTGACAGAAGAAGTTATAAAAATGAACAATAAACACGTGGTGAAAAGATGCTTGACATCATTAGTCATCGCAGAAGTGCAAATGAAAACACGTTCTTTAGAACAACTAAGGTGAAGGCTAACTCCACCAAATGTTGGTGGGGTTCAGAGCTACTGGAATTCTGGTATGCTGGTGAGATTATAAAATGATGCAGCCACTTTAGAAATCTGTCAGCTTCTTACAAAGCTAAGCATATTCTTCTCTGCTATAACATAGAAGTTCCACTCATAAGTGCTTATGCAAAAGAAAACATGTTCACAAAAAGATGTCAGTTATTTATAATATTTCAAAACTGCAAACAACCCAGCTGTCTATTAACATACAGTGACTGGTAAGTAAATTTTGGTATATTCATACAATGCAATATAATTCATCAGTTTTTAAAAAGAAGAATGAATTATGAGTATATAAACAGTACAGATGAATCTTAAAAACATTCCATTTATGTTCAAGAAATTCAAGGACAGACAAAAATGGTAAAAATCAGAAAGTGGTTGCACAGGTAGGGGAATTGACTGGGAAGTGGGAGGGGGAGCTTTCTTGTCTGATGGAGAAGGTTATCTTGTTTTGTGAGTGTGTATGATTGTCAGAGCTCATTGAATGAAAACCTAGGCTCTTTGTATCTTCTTATATCCAATAATAAATGAAAATCCATAAAAATGTATGAGAACATATTACAAAGAGATCAATTTTCAGAAGATTAATTTGCAGAAGTAAAAATCAGTTTCTGAATTTTAAATCCCCAGTGAGCATTTGAAAAATAAATGAGGATGATGAGAACAGGAGTAAAGACCTCTAAAAATCCTCTCCTCCATAAAGGCAGTGAAAAAATGGTGCAGATCAATTAGATGCTGAAACAACCTAAGTGCCCATCAACAGATGAATGGATAAAGATGTGGAGGGTGTGTGTATGTATCTGTTGTATGTGTGTATATGTACATATTGTAGATGTGAGTATATACATACACACACAGAAATATAAACAATGGAATATTACTCAACCATTAAATATGGATGAAATTTTGTCCTTTGCAGCAACATGGATAGACTTGGAGGGCATTATGCTAAGTGAAATAAGTCAGAGAAAGATTAATACTGTATGATATCACTTATATTCAGACTTAAATTGAAGAAAGTGGGGAAAACCAATAGACCATTCAGGTGTGACCTAAATCAAATCCCTTATGACTATACAGTGGAAGTGAGAAGTAGATTTAAGGGACTAGATCTGATAGACAGAGTGCCTGATGAGCTATGTATAGAGGTTCGTGACACTGTACAGGAGATAGGAATCAAGACCATCTCTAAGAAAAAGAAATGCAAAAAGCAAAATGGCTATCTGAGGAGGCCTTACAAATAGCTGTGAAAAGAAAAGAAGCAAAAAGCAAAGGAGAAAAGGAAAGATACACCCATCTGAATGCAGAGTTCCAAAGAATAGCAAGGAGAGATAAGAAAGCCTTCCTCAGTGATCAATGCAAAGAAATAGAGGAAAACAGTAGAATGGAAAAGACTAGAGATCTCTTCAAGAAAGTTAGAGATACCAAGGGAACATTTCATGCAAAGATGGGCTCAATAAAGGACAGAAATGGTATGGACCTAACAGAAGCAGAAGATATTAAGAAGAGGTGGCAAGAATACACAGAAGAACTGTACAAAAAAGATCTTCATGACCCAGATAATCACAATGGTGTGATCACTCACCTAGAGCCAGACATCCTGGAATGTGAAGTCAAGTGGGCCTTAGGAAGCATCACTACGAACAAAGCTAGTGGAGGTGATGGAATTCCAGTTGAGCTATTTCAAATCCTGAAAGATGATGCTGTGAAAGTGCTGCAGTCAATATGCCAGCAAATTTGGAAAACACAGCAGTGGCCACAGGACTGGAAAAGGTCAGTTTTCATTCCAATCCCAAAAAAAGGCAATCCCAAAGAATGCTTAAACTACCACACAATTGCACTCATCTCACATGCTACTAAAGTAATGCTCAAAATTCTCCAAGCCAGGCTTTAGCGATATGTGAACCATGAACTTCCAGATGTTCAAGCTGGTTTTAGGAAAGGCAGAGGAACCAGAGATCAAATTGCCAACATCCGCTGGATCATCGAAAAAGCAAGAGAGTTCCAGAAAAACATCTATTTCGCTTTATTGAGTATGCCAAAGCCTTTGACTGTGTGGATCACAATAAACTGTGGAAAATTCTGAAAGAGATGGGAATACCAGACCACCTGACCTGCCTCTTGAGAAACCTGTATGCAGGTCAGGAAGCAACAGTTAGAACTGGACATGGACCAACAGACTGGTTCCAAATAGGAAAAGGAGTACATCAAGGCTGTATATTGTCACCTGCTTATTTATATGCAGAGTACATCATGAGAAACGCTGGGCTGGAGGAAGCACAAGCTGGAATCAAGTTTGCCAGGAGAAATATCAATAACCTCAGATATGCAGATGACACCACACTTATGGCAGAAAGCGAAGAAGAACTAAAAAGCCTCTCGATGAAAGAGGAGAATGAAAAAAGTTGGCTTAAAGCTCAACGGTCAGAAAACTAAGATCATGGCATCTGGTCCCATCACTTCATGGCAAATAGATGGGGAAACAGTGGAAACAGTGGCTGACTTTATTTTTTTGGGCTCCAAAATCACTGCGGATGGTGATTGCAGTCATGAAATTAAAAGACGCTTACTCCTTGGAAGGAAAGTTATGACCAACCTAGACAGCATATTAAAAAGCAGAGACATTACTTTGCCAAAAAAGGTCCATCTAGTCAAGGCTATGGTTTTTCCAGTGGTCATGTATGGATGTTAGAGTTGGACTGTGAAGAAAGCTGAGCACCGAAGAATTGATGCTTTTGGACTGTGGTGTTGGAGAAGACTCTTGAGAGTCCCTTGGACTGCAAGGAGATCCAACCAGTCCATCCTAAAGGAGATCATTCCTGGGTGTTCATTGGAAGGACTGATGCTGAAGCTTATAATCCAATACTTTGGCCACCTGATGTGAAGAGCTGACTCATTTGAAAAGACCCTGATGCTGGGAGGGATTGGGGGCAGGAGGAGAAGGGGATGACAGAGGATGAGATGGCTGGATGGCATCACCGACACAATGGACATGAGTTTGAGTAAACTCCGGGAGTTGGTGATGGACAGGGAGGCCTGGCGTGCTGCAAAACATGGGGTCACAAACAGTCAGACACAACTGAGCAACTGAATTGAGCTGATCACTTATATATGGAATCTAAAAAATACAGCAAACTAGTGAATATAACAGAAAAATAGACTCACAGATATAGAGAACAAACTAGTGGTTTCTAGGGGAGAAGGCAAGGAAGGGGCATATAGGGCTAGGGGATTGAGAGGCACAAACTCCTGGGTGTAAGATGGCATCAAGGATGTATTGTGCAGCATGAGAAATAGAACCATTATTTTGTAATAACTAAATGGAAAGTAACTTTTAAAATTCTATAAAAAATTAAAAATTTAAAATAAAAATAATCAATTGTTTCAGAACTCTGGGAATTAAGCAAAGGCTTTCAGCACTCTGTGGCATGTTCATTGCCTCTCCAGAAAAACCAGTTCTTGTTATTAGTTTTGGACTTTGATTTACCATATATTTCATCAGTCACAAGGTGGATATCTTTCTCATCTTTTAGTATCTCTTTAGTCAGAAAGTGTCTTACAGTTAATGGCTAATCATAGGTTAATGGCAGTGGGCCTTTTTTTCTTTCATAATGCATTTTACAATAGATAGCACATTAGATTCAAAGAAATATCATTTTTCTTGTGGGTCCCTTCTATGATTGACTTATCTGAGTCTTACAATCTATTTCAAAATGCTTAGTGCAGTACATTTTCTAATTGAAACAGTTCAATGAAGTGTCTTTAGTTCTAAAAAGGCACATGTTTAGTAATCTCACATCTGATATGAGTCTTATAAGGAAAATGAATGAACAATAATTTTCTTAAAAAGAAAAAAAAACTTTATTTTGCGATAGAATTTTGATTAGCTTCCAACATAGGTCACACACAGACCCAGGGATCCCGTGAGCTTAGGAGTGCAGCAGCCCTGGATGCGGGCGTGTGTTGCTGGGTCTTGATTTCATAGACTCTGTGGCTGCTTAGCTCCAGTTAGTTATTAAGGTCAAACTTCATGGGTCAGACCTTTGTTGTGTCATCCATTCTGTGGACGGAGAGAGCCTTCCGTTGGCAGTTATGGCATTGCTGTCCTGAGGGCCGGGAAAGCTGGGAGGAATGAGAAGGGATCATTTCTAATTTAAAAAGTCTCCTCCCTGTAACAACAGTCAAGAGCGATCATCTCATTCCGTTGTGTGGGTTTTACTTCTTTTACCTTCTTTGGTTGTGTTTGGAACAGAGAACTAACTGAAGTCTGATTTTTAAGATCCATTTCTACTTTATTCATTTTATTTCTATTCTGTTTTAATTTTGTAGCCTGCAGTGAGCTGCATACTCCGTCACTAGATCGGAAACCAAACAGCTTTGTGGCAGTGAGTGTGACCACCCCGCCCCAGGCTTTCTGGACGAAGCACGCGCAGACAGAGATCATCGAGGTGGGTGCTTCTTGCCGCCGGCGGCTCCGCGGCTGCTGCTGGTCCTGGAGGGAGGTCTGCTCAGCAGCGTGAGCACCCGCAGCCGCAGCCGTGTTCCTGCAGATTGTCGCTCTTCTTTCACGGGTGTTCAGCACACTGGTGTCTTTCATCACACTTACTCATCCGGGTGGTAGTTTTATTCGCCATGTTGTTTATGGTTGCTCAGTCGTGTCTGACTCTTGTGTGGCCCCATGGACTGTGGCCCGCCAGGCTCCTCTGTCCATGGGATTCTCCAGGCAAGAGTACTGGAGTGGGTTGCCATGCCCTCCCCCAGGGGATCTTCCTGACCCAGGGACTGAACCCAAGTACGCTGCATTGGCAGGGGGCTCTTCACCACATGGCCATCAGAGAAACCCTTTGTTTGCCATATCCTGTATAGTTGTTGATTATCTGTTGGCTGGCTGCTTTTGAACAGTGATCCTCTAAGGTTGATTGCTTTTTAAGAGGTGAGACCTCATACTCCCTTCTCATCTCTAGTTGGCTGCTACTTTTGGACACTTGGGGTCTTTAATCAGAGTTTAGAGAATGTTAACTATCAACCAACCCTCTTACTGGCCATACTTTTTATTGGTTTCTATTTTTATATCCTTTTTTGAGTTGTGTGTTATGTATTTACTCTTTACATGAAATGAAATGATACACAGTCACCTTAGGAGTTTTACCAGATTTCTTTAGATAATTGAGCACGTTATGTAAGTTATGAAACTCAGTGTAGGAGGTGGCTGGTGTGAGCTCCTGTAAGATTTTGTTGGTGATGTGAGTTTCTGTGTGAATGTTGCCCTCCCTGGCAGTCTCCCGCAAGCAAACTGCATTTCTCCTTCTTTCCAAGTTTTATATTTTGCCTGATAGACCCTCTCATTCCGTTGGAAATTTATTTCAAGTTGAAGCCAACAGTTCCGGTTTCTAAGCTTTTGTCTAGCACTGCCTGCACACGAAGCACAGCATTGGGAGCTGTGGATGCCCCGGGGGCCCTTGAGCCCCCGCCCCTGCCCTCAGGGAGTCTCCCAGGCTCCATGCAGACGAGCGGAGTGGGCCGTGTGAGAGCGGAGAGACCAGGACAGTGCCTGGGGGACGGGGTCCTGGCCGCTCACTGTGCGGGTTATACTGTATCGTGTGTGCTTGAGGCACCGCAGGGAAGCAGGGGGTCTGGCCATGCCATAGCTGGCTGGTCTACAGGTGTGCTTGAGGCAGGCCCTGGGGGAGTGATCTGGGGCCTCACCGGCAGCGGGGAGGGATGGAAAGAAGGGGGCGTGAGAGGGAGGCTCTGCAGGTGGAATTTGCAGGGGTGAATCGTCCCTGGGTGGTTCAGACAACAGAGAGGGCAGCAAAGCAGGTGCCTAGGTCTGGAGCCTCCCTGGAAGGAGAGTCGGAGGGAGTCTGAACCAGCGGATGGAGTGGTTGGGTGGGGCTGTGGCCCCGACAAGTCACGGCAGGGTGGGGGTCGGGAGGCATGGGACAAGACTGTCCAGCAGGTGTTGAGACATCAGATCTGGAACTGCAGGTACAGACAGGAACCGCTAACAGTTTGGCTGAGATCACTAACCACCACCTGAGGAAGCGAGTTTAATGTAATGGCGTTTGAGGTCAGGGCTGGGCTGCAAAGAAATAGTGATCTATGATCTAGAGACTCACAGCTCATCCTCAGAAAAAGACAGCCTTAAAAAAGCCAGACCTCCATTGTTCCAAACCCAGGATTCTAGAAATAAATAACTCTGACCATTCATTTCCTCTTTCATCTTTCCATCTGCCTCAGCTTAAAGGAATAGCCTGCGGTAGTAGATCCAAATACACCTCAAGTCGTAAGAGTAAGAACACATGGGGATATTCAGCTCCTTTCAGTTACAGAAAGTCTTTCCTACTGGGGGGAGGAGCTCTTAGGGTGAGCTTGTGAGCCCGGCGTGTGGTGGTCTCTTCATGGTATCTGGGCCCACAGGCTTTGTCTTTCTTGGAAGGCAGAGTTTGGCTTGTATGCATCGGTATAAGAATATATTGATCCAAGCTGGTAAGATATTAGTTAGTTTCTCCTTCTAAGAATGTTGGTGTATTTCAAAAGCAACCACTTAAGAAAAATGCAACTCTGTGTTCTGATTGTTTTTTTCTATTGTAGGGAACCAATGATCCTATATTTCTAAGCAGCATTGCCTTCTTTCAAGACTCTCTCATCAATCAGATGACACAGATCAAGCTGTCCGTGTATGATGTCAAGGACAGATCTCAGGGAACAGTTAAGTACCATGTTGTAGTTCGTGGGATATTCTTCCCTTCTTTTTTTAAAGCTACATAATTGTCTGAGACGTGAACATAAGACTGACTTTACTCCTGGCTTGCGAATTAATGTGCGGGTGCATCTGTCTTTGGGAACATCTTTCTGAGCCTCCCATTGGGCTCCTGAGATGAAGTCAAACGTGTTGAGAGAACCAGTCAGCCGGGCCCACCCCCAGGCCTGAAAGCTGGGGCGTGTATACTAATGCTGTCTCCCCTCTCCCTCAGATGTACTTGCTGGGGTCTGGAACTTTTGTCGTCAAAGATCTGCTCCAGGACAGGCACCATAGGTTGTATTTAACACTAAGGTTGGTATTTAATTTTGTCTGTCTGCAAGGATCTGGAATTAACAAGGTCCAGGGACGGATGGGGAAGGTCCGACCCTATATTGAGAGAGTGTCTTACCCTCAACCCCCAACCCCAGAAGCCAGTCTTGGGGGAAGGTGGTTGTCATTGAGGAGAAAGAAAAAAACTCAGCCTGTCAGAGGGCCTGTCATGCAATGGAAGTGTGCACTGTTCATGGGAAGGATGCAGACCTAAAGCAAAACCTTTGTGTACCAAATAATACCAAATGTATTTGGATGTCATCTGTCTCCCCCTAATAGGATGTGATCTACCAGGGAGCAGGTATCCCAAGACTTAGAACAGTGTCTGCTGCTCAGGAAATATTTGTGGAAGGAACAAATGAGGGGAGGGAGGGGCCGCCCCCACTGTGATGGGGTCAAGATGTCAGTCCTTCCCAAATTCATTTTAGGGGCAGGTCCCACCCTGATGTAGTATTCTTTCTTTCTCTCTCTCCATCCTCCCCCCCCCCCCCGCAATAATGTAAAAATTGGGAAAACAGTCCAAAATAGCAAAGACAGTTTCGATGTAGGAGATGAATTCCTGGCCAGTAGTATGGCATTCTGAAGATGTGGAGATGACAGCGTTGCAGGTGTTGGGGAGGGCTTGCCCTGCAGTGATCCTGTGTGTGTGGAGAGCCTGGCTCAGGATGAGAGAAGGGTCTTGGGAGAATGGGTGGATGGGAGAATGGGGAAGGATGGTTAGAGGAAAACACTCAGGTTCATCCATTGCCTGAGCCGATTCTGGTTGGACATCATCCTTTTTAAAAGCAGCTAGAGATGATCACTGAACAGTGTGACTGGGGTTGACTTTCCCAGGCATGAGAACCATGAGCATGAGTCACAAAGGATACGGTCGGTGGATGGATGTGACCATGCAAAAATTTAGAAACTGGCTAAGTCCTGCACCTTAGATAAAAAACCCAAGGCTTCACAGTATTGCTTTATGAATCAGAGACTCACCAGAGCTTCCCTGGATGAATCAGATGGGCCCAGGCAGCCGGCAGCCACAGTGAGGGGTCTTGGGGTGAAACTGACCAGGGATAGAGGGGCCTCAGCTGTATCAGGAAGGATCCAGAGGCTTTGGGAATTCCCACGTGACCTCTGCCAACTGGGGTCCAGGCCTAGGCTTTGAGGCTAATCAGAGCTTGAGGATGGAGTGGATGGAGCAGAAAGGGGTCCTGTGCCAGAAGAAGATGCTCTGGGTCCTGACTCTGAGGTGTGCCCCCGTCACTCTCGGGGGAGGAGCAGCCCAGGGCTGAGGGGCCCCTGCCTCCCAGGCGGGTGGTGGCTCCTCCCCTCCCGCTTTACTGGCACATCTGTGCTTCCCTCTGGGGCATCGCCCCCTCCCAGCTGCAGTCTTCCCTTGTGGCCCCAGCTTTCCTCACCTGCTGCCTTCAGAGCCCCTGCGTGTGGTCACTGCTGTTGGACCAACTGGTTGGCCCCGTCCTGGTGCCCCCCAGGACCCCTAGACCATCCGGGATGCTGAGCTTTGCATTTAGCAGAAGATGAAGCACAGTCACAGCACCAATACCGAAGTGCATTGCTGGTTGCAGGTCTGCAGAGAGTGACCGCGTGGGCAACATCACTGTGATGGGCTGGCAGATGGAGGAGAAGTCAGATCAGCGGCCCCCAGTGACCCGGTCTCTGGACACCGTTAATGGGAGGGTGAGCCCAGCATCTTCTCCCTCTGGGTGGACTGGTGGGCCCTCCTAACGGACGTGGCCTCTGAATACAGGGGAGGGGACAATGGGGCCCCTATCAGACATGCCTGTGCCCCCAGGCACTTATCCGGTAGAGAGGAGGCGTCCCCAGCCTCTGTTCACAGGTCACAGCTGGCTCTTCTATAGCGGGAGCTGCATTCGGGAGGGAGAGGTGGCTTGCGGGTGTGGACTGAGACCCAGGTTGTGTCTGAGGGTGGGTTAAGGTCTTCCTCTGCCAGACACTCCCTGCCCATGGCTGCCTGGGCCCCCTCACACACCTGCGTCCCCCCCAACCGCCACCTCTCCCTGCCCCCCACCCCATGCACAGCCGCTCACACAGACACTCTCAAACAAGAGTTCTCCTGTAAGAGCCTAAATACTGATAAGTAGTCATTGTAAAATACAGAGATCGCTCATTGTACCCAAAATAAGACTGAGACGTTAGCTCTGGAAACCCTCCCGGGCCTGTTTACCAGCGCCCTTTCATCCCACACAGCAGACACTCAGAGACAAAGGGAAGTGGCTCGGTCAGAAGAGTGCATTTCTAGAAAACCGTGTGGGCGGAGGGCGCTCAGTGTCCCGGCGGTGGCTTCTCTTGGTTGGGGCTGGGGCTGGCTGTTTCTCATAGCGTTAACTGTGGATGTTAGTTTCCAGGAGTCTTATGATCTGTGATACACCCTGGTGTCATCCAAGTCAGTTTCGTCATGCTTGTGTGTATGTGGTTTTAGATGGTTCTGCCTGTTGATGAGAGCTTGACTGAGGCCCTGGGGATCCGATCCAAATACGCTTCGTTGCGAAAAGACACTTTACTGAAATCGGGTAAACTGCTTCCTCTGTGGGTACTCTTGCCACTTTTGCGAGTGTCCACTTGGGCCCGCGGTCCCCTCCCTCACCTGCTCTGACTGTCACGGGCGTGTCCACCAGCGGTACCTCTCTGCACGTCAGCATGCCATTCTTTGGTTCAGCATATTGGGAACTGATGACCCTCCAGGGAAGGGACTCCTCCTTTCTTTTGCCCTGTCTTGATGACTTGATGACCAGTGTCTGGGATGACAAGACTGCGTGTCTCAGGGCAGGAGCATTGAGGCTCAGTCCCTCGGTGGGCGTGGGTTTAAGTGTTCTGATTCCCTGGGGATAAACAGTAAGGAGAACTGGGGGTGATGGCACCATCCAGGCTGGGGAGCAGGGCCACGGCGGCCTGCACCCACTCACTGCAGCCTGTCTCTCCCGCCTCAGTGTTTGGTGGTGCCATCTGCCGCATGTACCGCTTCCCGACCACCGAGGGCAACCACCTGCGAATCCTGGAGCAGATGGCAGAGAGCGTGCTGTCCCTGCACGTGCCTCGGCAGTTTGTGAAGCTCCTGCTGGAGGAGGACGCAGCCAGGTGAGGCCCAGGGCGCCTGCCGTCCGCCCCTTCCCACAGGAAAGCTCGTAGCGGTGCGGGTGAGCGCGGACCTCAGAGGGGCCTGGTCGCACACCCAGCCCTGCCGCCTGCCTGCTCCTCGGCCTGGGCTCAGAAAACAGTTTGCTCAACTGTGTCCCCCGTTTGTGTGCGAGGAAGTCACAAGGTCGCGCGCCCGACAGACCAACTGTACCAGCGCCAAGCACCCGTTCCCCCCTTCAGCATTCCTTTTGCTGATTTAATAATGATAAAATGGTATGACTTTTTAACTTCAGATAATTTAGTAGATTCCTAAAAACATTTATAAAATTAGCCCCCCAGAGGAAAAAGTGCATAGGGTAAAAAGTGAAAGAGTGCAAAAAGACTTTTTACAAAAAAACGTAAGTCTTGAGATGCTCAACCTTTCTTGTTTATTTCCCAAGAAACAGCCACTTCAGCCATGTCAGTGTTTTCTACTGTATTTCTGTGTATATGCTTAGAGCACTCTTAGTCAATTTCAGGGGTTAACTCCTGATTAGGAAAGGAAAATCCTCATAAATGATGAGGCCTTTAGGTCTTTTATACTTTCTCCCCAGTTTCCTAAAATGGTTATCCTTTTTTAAAAATCCATTGTATGTGTTCATTATTCTGGTTATGTAGCTGTTATTTCCTGCTGAGGTGAGATTATATATCATTTCTGTTTCTTCGGCCATGCTGCGTGGCAAGCAGGATCTTACTTCCCCAGCCAGGGATTGAACCCATGGCTCTGAAGTGGAATCGCAGGTTCTTAGCTACTGGACCACCAGGGAGGTCTCATGTATTTCAGTTCTTAAACAGCTGTCATTTTTGTGGAGATCCTAAGTCCTCTCTTTCTTGTCCTCTTCTCCCCTCACCCCTACACCTTTTACATCCAGGCAGTTCATCCCTATGCAGACAGTGACGGGAGCGATGGCTGAAGTTGCCAGTTTCCCAGGGTCCTTGTCCCAGACCTGGAAAGGATGCCAGTGAGACTCAAGGGCCTGGCGGCTGTGGGACCCCCACTGCTGAGCAGCCCACTGCAGGCTCGTTGGACAGCCTTATGTTCTGCAGCTCTGCCTGGGAGGGCAGAAAGGCCCATGCTTCCCAGAACCCAGGGGGCAGTGACAGACCGTGGTGGGGGTGAGGAGAGGGGAGAGGGTTGCCCTCAGGCTCCAGTCCTTTTGTGGTCCGGGATGGTCGGACTCAACGCTCTTGTGGCCTCTGGATACGTGCATGGTTACAGGGGCCATGGCAGAGCCACTGACCTCCCCAGTCCTTCGCTGAGTTTTCCCTGAACATCTGGGTTCCTACGAGAAGCTTGTCTGTGCGGTTTCCACGCGGCCAGCGGTTGGCCACCTTTCTTGGAGCCGCGTGTGGAGCCATCTGCCGTGCTGTGCTGCTACTGGCCCTGCAGACCCACCGGGCCTTCCCTGGGCACCAGTGACGTGTCCACGGCCATCTGTCCTCCTGGGTGCTCAGGGCTCCTGAGCCTCTGCCGCCGGGGAGCGGGCACCATGGCCTGACGTGCGTGTTTTGCTTGCAGAGTGTGTGAACTGGAGGAGCTGGGGGAGCTGTCCCCATGCTGGGAGAGCCTCCGGCGCCAGATTGTCACACAGTACCAGACCATCATCCTCACCTACCAGGAGAACCTGACCGACCTCCATCAGTACAAAGGTGGGCGCCCACTCTCATTTCCCAGCTAAAAACCCGGAATCCAGGGTTGCTCACATATGCCCATGGACAGAGGCTCTAATGGATTTTTAAAAACAGATTCTCATATAGATGTTGGTTCTTTCAAATATGGAGTTTTCAGATCTTAATTAAGGCAAATGTGTGAATTGCATCGAAAGTTCCTTCCGTGGAGTCACCTGCCAAGACAAACCACTGTAGGATGAAAGTGAGGAAAGACAGTCCCAGGCTGTCGGTTCATGTGACTGCCTCATTTCGGTCCTGCGTCAGTGCAGTGCCCAAAAGGATGTAGGCCTTTTGCCTTGAGACCAATCAAGGCAGAGTTTTCTAGATTTCCTAGTTTAACTGTTTGGTGGTCCTTACGTTGATATATGGGCTTCCCAGGTGGCACCAGTGGTAAAGAATCTGCCTGCCTGTATAAGAGACGCAAAAGATGCAGGTTTAATCCCTGGGTCGGGAGGATCGCCTGGAGAAGGAAATGGCAACCCACACATGTATTCTTGCCTGGAAAATGCCATGGACAGAGGAACCTGGTGGGCTACAGTCCATGGGGTTGCAGAGTCAGAAAAAAACATGAGTGTACACACACACACACACACACACACACACACACACACACTCACACACACACACACTCACACATACTGTCTGAGTGGAGCTCTCCATTTTAAGGCTTAGAAGAGAAAATGAAATACAGACACCTCTTATTAAAAGGTGCCACTTGATTTTTCAAAGCATGTTCAGGTAGATTTAGAAAACGATGATAAACTCACTCCTTTTGATTCCAATGGAATGATGTTGGTTTTCTATTACTTTATTCTCCAGATTCTTCCCTTCTTCCCCTTTTTATAATAGAATTTCAGGTTTTCAGGAAAGTCATAGGCCCTTAATGTGATTCTGACACAGAACGTAGGAACCTGTCCGTGAACTTGATTGAGAAGAAGCCAGATACAGCAATGATGACCAGATGATGGTGCCCTGGGTTTGGTTTGCGTCTGAAGAGATCTAAGTGTGTTTCTGCGAGAAATGCAGTGTTTTCCTAAAGGGACGTGGGGACCTGCTGGTGCTGGTTGCTTGTTACCTGGGGGAGTCTGAAACCCGCACATCTGGGTGTTTCTGGAGCAGAGCTTCTGAGATGCCATGGTGCATCTATGTCCCCTGAGAACCTTGTGAACAGCAGATCCGGGGTTTGGTTTCTAACAGGCTCCCAGGAAGCTGGTGTTGCTGGTCTGTGGGCCCCCCCATCAGTAGCTGAGGAACAGTTTCCTGGGCAAAGCGCGGAGCAGATGGTGTCCAGTCTTCATTTTCTATGCTGGCAAAATAAACATGCCATTTTTCACTAAATGAAATGTTTATTTCTCCTCATTGTCACCGTAATTTATAATCCCTTTCTTTTCTTGCCATGTAATTCTTCACTTAGTTAAGTATTCCAGTTATAGAAGTAAGATTGTGAATATCTTGTTAGAAAACACGGTCCAAACTCCTGAGCCACCCAGGGTGTACGCGAGGATGTGTGAGTGTGTGTTCCACGGCCAGACTAGGTGCCCTGTGGTGTCTGCTCACCTTGACTGACCTGGGGTGATGAGTAGACCTTCTCATCACTTTTCAGATTTGAGATGTGTCGCTGTCACGAAGCTTCTTAGATGCTGGAAAGCTCTGCAGTGGGAACAGGCACTTTCTGGCACGGGCCCACCTGCTTTTTATAGCAGTGCTGACAGCGTGCCGCATACAGTCCCATCCCTGAGTCAGACCTCTCGGCTGAGAGCTGGTGTAGGCAGGTCTGGTGTCGTTCCTCAGCTTCCAAGGGTGGCTCCACCTGCCTCCACTCACCCAGACCAATCTTCTGGCCAGGAGCTGCTGTCCCTCCATGTTTCATACCCCTGCCATCAGGGAAGGCACTGTGCTCGTGGGCAGCTTGGAATCTCGAGGCCTCTGCCGACACACACCTGCTCACGCACAGCAGTATCCTCACGGCATCCCGTCTGTGTGCGCTTTTCTTGCGTGCTGGGTACGGGCTGACCATCTTTACCTTCTCTCCTTCCGATCCTTAGGTCCCTCGTTCAAAGCAAGCAGTTTGAAAGCAGATAAAAAGCTAGAATTTGTTCCCACTAACTTGCACATACAAAGGATGAGAGTTCAGGATGATGGAGGAGCAGGTAACTGTCACGTGAATCATGTTGCTTCTTCCCCCCACTGGCGCTTGGTCCCTGAGCTGTCCCACGTCTGTCTTGTATGTCTGCTATGGCGTTGGGCTGAGAGGACAGCGCGGGGGCCTCCAAGGCCTTTGTGAGGAGCTCTGGCACCTTCCTCTCGTTTGTCCTCCCTCCAGCTTCCCTTGCGTTTCTGGGGCAGAAAATGGCCCACAGGTCATCCTTCTGAGGCTGAGTGTTGCGGGTCGCTGTGTGGCCCCACCCTGAGACCCACACAGGCCCCTCTGAGCCAAGATGAGGGTCCTGGGCTCCAGAGGCCCTCGGGCACCCGGGATGGTGGGACTAGGGTTGCCACAGGCTGTTTGGAGCTGGGCTGGCAGGGGACCCCAGAGCTTCGTGCATATCCCCGTAGCCAGCTTGTCCACAGGCCTGAGCCAGAGTAACGGAGGAGAGCTTTCTGTCATTCAGATCAGAACTATGACATCGTCACCATCGGGGCGCCAGCAGCACACTGCCAGGGCTTCAAGTCAGGAGGCCTCCGCAAAAAGCTGCACAAGTTTGAAGAGACTAAGAAACAGTAAGTTCTCAGAGGGTGTCTGTCTTCCTTGTTCTGTTGTGTCAGGCTTCCTAGATTAAAGAAAAAGGTCACAACGGGGCGCAGAAACGTCCACCGTCCGATCTGCTTTTGCAGGGTGGGGGGAGCTGCCTGAGGACCCTGTGCACGTCCAAGCGGGGCGGTGACGAGTGCCTGAGGGCCTGTCCCTGCAAAACGGCAGCCGATTGAAAAATCTGCCTGGAGAATGGTGCCTCCGGCCCTCGCGGACTTGGCAGGCTCCCCTGCCCTTAACCCTGATTGAAGGTCACAGGGTGTGAGGCCTGGGAAAGATGATTTCCTCTCCTGGAGGACATTGGTGGTCAGTGTCCCCAGGATCAGAGAGGCTGCAGGTGCTGCAGGGAGTGACCAATCAGAGCGGGGAAACAGCGAGGTGGGCGGGGCACGTGATAAGGGGCGGGGCCCCGGGCGGAGCTCCGGCGAGAGGGGCAGGGCCACGAGAGCCGACAGGTTGAGCCGGTAGGTCGACACCGGTGCTAGGAGCCTGCTGGAAAGAAGGCGCAGGGGTTGCTGCAGGGCAGGGGTCCAGGGAGAGAGCACTAAGTCGAGCTGTCGTGTCCGACACCGGGAGGCATTGGTGATCTTCCCGAACATCACCTGGCTCTACTTAACCTTGACCAGAGGGCTCGGGTGTAGGAAGTAGACGGGATGCATGTAGGTGATGCCATGGGCTACTCGGACCTAGAGGTGGAGGAGTGGGACCAAGACAAGCTTGTCTCAGGCTGGTAGGAGAGATGTGGCAAACGAGGGGAGATGGTGGAGGACACTGATGGAGCGAGGTTCTAGAGAAGATGGGGAGGAAGGACCGGGCAGTGATCCTGGAAGGGCTAGGAGAAGAAGGTGGTGTCTCAGAGAAAGAAGATGCTGGGGCCACAGCAGAGCAGCCTGTGCAGAATGTGGAGTTGAGGGGCCAGAGCAGAGCGCTTTGAGGGGCTCCCACACCAAGGTCCACAGTTCTCAGGAGGACCCACGGAGCAGGCATGGAGCCCTAGTGACTGAGTGCACACACAGTGCTGGCCACAGCCTCAGGCCAGAGCCTGGCTCTCTGTCCTGGGCGGGTGTCAGGACAGGGCTTGAGCAGGTTGACCTTGGACTGCACGGGCTGGGGAGAAAGGACTGGTGCAGTGGGCTGTGGGCTGAGGGGTGAGCAGGCGGGCAGATAGCACCCAGGGAGTCAGAGTTCAGAGCTGTCCCCAGGGCAGAGGGTGGGAGGTGAGCCTCAGACTGGGCAGCATCTCTGGCATCCTGCCCACCTTCCTGCAGCCCCCTTGACCCTGATCTGGCCCCACCAAGGGCTCTTCAAACCAGGCCACCAGACCCACCTGAGGATTCGCCAGCCTGGTGGTCCCCTGGGACTTAGGGCAAAGACAGCTTCCGCCGCTCTGCACAGCCAGCTGATGTGTGTCGCTGCACTGCATGTGGCCGTGTGGAGGTGTGAGCGTGCGACTCCAGCTGGCCTGGGGCTCTGGTGGAGAAAGCCAGTCATGGGGCTGGCCCTGTCCCAGGAAGGTCGGGGTGTTGATGCCTAGTTATCCTGCATGTGAACTTCAGGACTCTTATTCCCCAAAGGCTTTTGTAGTATTTTTCAAATGTATAATGTACATGTTTTTGTATTTTCCTACTAATGGCATAAAACCACCTGCAGGAATGGTTTGCACCAGGGGAGCTCTGCTCGGCGCAGGTGCAACCCACCACATGGGGCGTCTCCCTGGGGCTCAGGTACATGCGCAGACGCTGCTCTGACCAGGGAGCATGCTGGGCTCCTAAGCTGAATCCTCCCTGTAGTCCGGGCCTCCTCAAGTTATCTCCAGAATTTTGATGAAAGAGAACTTGGTTTTTACGGTTTTTGTTTTGCATTTGCCGTTTGCTAACAAGCTGCTAATATTTCGTCTTGGTTCTTTTCTTTAGCAGTTTTGAGGAGTGTTGGTGAGTTTTCTGTCTGTGGAGAGTGTGCGTTTGGGTCTTGCTCTCGTGCAGAGAAAGCCTGTCCCCTCCTCTGTGAGGTGCTGCCCCTGCCGCGCCCCTGCAGGCTCCTCGCTGTAGCCCCGTAGACAGAACTCTCCTTCCAACTGCAATGTTCTGTGATAATGAATAGCCCATCTCCAGTCTGCTGTTTCAAACCCTCCCAGTCTGGCTGCGTCACTGGGAGCAAAGACCCAGCTCTTTCTCCATGACGAGGAGGAACCTAGGCCAGGCAGGTCCCAGGTGCTGAGGCTTCAAGCCAGTGCAGTGGTGTGTTTGGGAGTCCCTTCCTGGCTTCTTTTACTGCCATCTAAGGCTCTTCTGTTTTTACTTCCCCTTCACCTATCACAGGAATGAAACCAGCTTACTTTTTTTTCTTTGGCCATGCCTCACGGCATATAGGGTCTTAGTTCCCTGCCCAGGGATTGAACCCCTGCCAATGAAGCACAGTGTCTTTACCGTAGACCAGCAGGGAAGTCCCCAGCTTACATTTTTCGATTTAATGGTTAATGGAGATTTGCAAAACAAATTACTAGGTCAGTTTTACCCCTGGAGGGCAAACCAGGGGTTAATATAACCAGATACCTTTCTCCACCAAAGAATGAGATGGCAGCCGGAATCCTGGTGCCTGCTGACCAGGGTCCCCAGGTGCTGCTCCAGGCCTCCCCAGGCTCACCCAGAGCACAGCCCCAGTCCAGAACAGGGGATTTTGCACCAGAACTCGTGAGGCTTCTGCTCCTCTCGGAACTGCTACCTTTACGGAGCTGGAGCAGCCCAGGGCCCCAGCCAGGCGGGCCAGGGTGCCGCGGGGACATGGCCCTGTTCCCCAGCCGAGGCTCTGCAGCTGCCCCATTTTTAGTCTTTGGTTGGGCTCACACGATTGCTGTTCACAGTCGTCCATGAACAGCTGCTGTTTGAGGCATGTCCTTTCTCACTCCCGCCACGTGTCCCCTCCGTGAGCCCCAGTTACTGATAGGACTTGTGTGTGAGGACTTGTGGTGAGTGGGGAGGTGATTCCTCTCCGGCTGGCTGGAGGCTTTGTATTTGCTGAAGTGGACACACCATTCCACACACACACGAATGCGTATCTCACGTCACGTGTGTTCTCTCAAGACTGGGGCCTGGGAAGAAGAGATTTGAAAACTCCCGTCCTGAGACTCGACTCCGCTGAGTGGCAGCTATTCACTGGGCAGAGGGATTGCAGCTTGGAGAGCAGCGTGCACACCTCATGCCGCGTGGGCCTGATTGCGGCCTGCTGCATGGGCTTCTGACACCTCCATCGTTTCCCACTGTGACGTCTGGGCTTGGGGTGTTGTTTGTTCTGGGGTGCTGTGGTTTTCGTGTGTGCATGCTGACCCCGTAGTCTGTCAGGGGGCAGGGCAGGGCCGTTTCTTGGGGACCCGGCCTCGGGTTAGCCTGGGAAGAGCCCGGTAAGGAAAGGCCTCATCCCTGACCACGTGACCCTCATCTCCCAGGGCAATGAAGGAGTGTGTGGTCCTCCACCTTCTCTCTCCTCCCCCAAAGCCAAAGGGTAGTTCTTTGAGGGCATCAGTCAAGACCCCTCATTCCATGAAAGATGGGTGCCTTATATGTTTTCCCCCTGCTTCCCTCGTTTCCTCAGGTGGTCTGAAAAATAAGTTTGTAATATAGGGTTGATTTGGCATTTTAGCCAAGAGACATTCAGTTTATGTCCCCATCTAGAAGGTCCCACCAGAGGCTGGTGTTTGTGCTGGGCAGGGGCTGAGCTGTGGCTCTGACGTTACATCCCAAGAGGCACACACATGTCGCTTGGCGGCAAGAGAGAGGGGGAAGGGCCAGTCTCCTAAGTCCCTGAGGTGGCCGGGCCTGGCCTCCAGTTCGGCACGTTCTCCAGGCCCTCTTCATCCCTTGGGACAGTACTTTTTAAGCTAGGCAGTCCCAGAGCAGGAGAGAAGGGACAGAAGCCCTGTTTTCTGGGGACTTGCCGAGGTAAACACACAAAGGAGGGTGTGGGTCTATGCGTAGGAAGTTTGAAGTCCTCATTGGCCAAATGAGAAACCAGGAACCTTTTGCAAAGTCCAGCCCCCACTGAAGTCTCCTTGCACTGTGGCATGACCCCCTCCAGTATTAGCTGACCCCAAGTAACACTTAGAAACTGACGAAAGAGGTTCTTAGGGGAAAGATGGTGGGTGTGCAGATGACCACGGGCCTCAGTATCTGTACACGCGTGTGTAAACACAGAAATACAGATACGTGGGAATGTAGATAAAAGACTTAATTGTATTTTAACATTTCAAGCCTCTACCATATAGACAGGATGGATCTCCTGAGATTTACTGTTGCCCATCAACAACTAGACTAGCCTAGTAAAACACCCCTGAGGAACAGGATGCTTCACCTTGCGTTGGGTGCGGGCTGGGGTTGGGAGGGTGTCTCCAGCCTTGTCAACTTGGGAGAACCCTTTTGAATCTGTTTCAATCCTTCCTAGCACATCATCCAGCTGCCAGTCCATCATCTACATACCACAGGACATCATCAGAGCTAAGGAGATCATCGCCCAGATCAACACCCTCAAAACCCAAGTGAGTTACTACGCTGAGCGGCTGTCGAGGGCGGCCAAGGACAGGTCCGCCACGGGCCTGGAGAGAACACTTGCCATCTTGGCTGACAAGGTAAGAGGGACTCCCCTGCTGCAGGTGGGGTGGGGCCCTCGGGCGTCTGAAAACCCCTGGACACCTCACACTTGCTGAGAGCTGTCCACACAAGTGGTGACATTGGGATGACCTTGAAGGTCTGTCTGCCTTCAGGTCTGTTTCCCACATGGCCTGGAGTGGCGGTCTGGGACTAGCCTATGGTCATAGACCTGGAGGAGGGCAAGGTGGTGACGCCCAGGGCTCAGGATCCTTGGTGACGGCTCACGCCCTTGACTTCGCAGCGAGTGCCAGGGGGCTTGTTGGAGCTGGGATGGTTCCTCTGCCTTCTCAGTAATGGCCTGCCCAGCACGGTTTGGGTGCTCAGAGGCTGGGTGTGCGTGTGTCCCTGCAGACCCGGCAGCTGGTCACCGTGTGCGACTGCAAGCTGCTGGCCACCTCCATCCATGGGCTGAATGCCGCCCGACCTGATTACATCGCCTCCAAGGCCTCGCCTACCTCGACTGAGGAGGAGCAGGTGATGCTGCGGAATGACCAGGACACCCTCATGGCTCGATGGTCGGGCAGGAACAGCCGGTCTTCTCTGCAGGTGGACTGGCACGAGGAGGAGTGGGTGAGTCCGCAGTCCCCCCACCCCCACCCCCACGCTGAACTGGCCTTGAAAACGCAAGGCCTTGCTCTCTCGCTGGCTGTCGGCCCTACCGGGCTGCATCGTCCTGGAACTGAGGGACCGAGGACTTGGGAGCTGTGCTCTGACATCGTGTCATGCTGCTCCCGAAGGGTGGGCTCCAAGGGCGGACCTCTCCCTCTTGTAGTGACATATCACAAAGCCAGCTCTGTCCTTGTTGGTCTGCTCTTCAGAGGTACTGGGCTCCTCCAGCACCACCCCAGCATCCCGCATTCTGTCTGTGTTCCTGCAGACACCCCCTTTCCAACCTATGTGGTCAGCAGCTCCCTGCAGAGGACCTCGGTCTCCTGTGACGGTCGTGTGAGGTCTGCAGTGGATGGAGGAGGGGACGAGACTGTCCCTTCTGCCTGCTTTGGCCTCTGGGATAGTGACTGGCAGACACTCCACAAAACAGGACGTTGATTTGTCCTTGGAAAAGCAAATGCACCTGTAATAAGGAGTTGTGAATTATCTTGCTGTTTCTAAATTGTGGGATTTAGGGAGCCTGGGACTCAGGTGGGGATCCAAGCCGGGAGTGTTGTGGCTTGTGTTCTGTTCCGCCTGCGGCACTGACCCTGTGCCCTTGCTCTGGAAGGAGAAGGTGTGGCTGAATGTGGACAAGAGCCTGGAGTGCATCATCCAGCGGGTGGACAAGCTGCTGCAGCGCGAGCACCTGCAGAGTGAGGGCTGCGAAGACGGCCTCCCGGGCGCCGGCAGCGGCTGCAGCCGGAAAGGTAACCGGGGCAGCCGGGCCTACTGGATCCGACCGGAGGACGCCCTCTGCGACGCCCCCTCCTCGCCATGCCCCTCCGCTGCATGCTGCCCTCACCCGACCACACCCACACGTGCGTATGCAGCCCGGGTCCCACGCATACTGTCCGTCTGTCCGTGTGTCTCTAACTCCATGACCCCACGCAGACTGCAGGGAGGCCTCTCAGCAGAGGGGGTGCCGCAGTGCCCGGAGCAGCAGGCGGCGGGCAGGGGGCTCTCCGCGTCTTCACGGCTGGTTGGCCCTCAGTCGTCCCGGGTCCCCCTGCCGCGTCTGGGAGGGTCAGGCTCCTAAGCATCTGTAGTTTGTCCACCCACCTGGGAACCTGAAGGAGGTGGAACGGTAGGCACCTTTCTGATGAGATTGCCTGTTGCGTAGGGATGAAGGAGCAGGCACAGCGTGCAGGGAAGAGAGAGCTGGTGGCAGGCCCAGCGCACTTGTCTGTAGAGGCTGGTGGTCGTGGGCTGGGAGCCCTTTTATCTGCCGCAACCTGCTGCCCTGGACCGTGCTGGTAACTCAGAGGGTGGGTCCCTCTCCCACGCCTGGGGCCCAGCTAGGTTATCTGTTCAGTGCCACCTCCAGAATGGGTGTCTCTGTGGATGGCAGGACAGTGGCCTGGAGCAGCCTGCTTCATAAAGAGTCCCCTGTCTGTGGAGACGGAGCCTAAACCAGGCACTTGGTCCTGCTGGCTCCTAAAGCTGGGGTAACGTGCTTTCTGAACATGCGGGTGCTTGGTTCATCCCTACAGCTCCGGCCTTTCCTAAGAGCTTGTGAGGCCGCAGGCCGGGCCGCTGAGACCAGCCGCCGCCGCCTCCTTGCTCCGATTTGGGAGTGTTATGCAGTGGGAGCTGAGGCGCTGACGGGCCTCTGGCAGCAGGACTTGTTTCTACAATGGGCAGCATTCCTTTAAGACAGTCAGGCTCCTTTCTGAGTGTCCTGGTTTATCAGATGCCCTCCCCACTCCAGCCCTCCTGCAGTCTGTCCCCAGACTCTGTCTGCAGTCTGTCTCCTCTTCTGAAGAGCGTGTGTCTCCACGGTGTCTGCGTCCTCCACTCGGCCATCTGTGAGGGCTTCGACTCTCAGTTCCCTAGACCTGTGTTTAGTTCATGGAGCTGTTTTGTCGTCGTTTGTGCTCTCATTTTTTACCGTAAATTGTGTTGCTTTTAACAATCTTCTGAAAGTTCATTGCTCGTGTCTCTTTAATATTGTCCTGCTTGCAATTTAAACATTTTTCTGGATATAAAAAAAAGTTACTGATTGGAGTTTTAAAAAATGCAGGAGATAGTTTGTTTGATCAGGTATACTGTTATATTCAAAACTTATTAAATGTCCTCTTTTTCTAGGAACATCTCATAATGTTCAAACATACAGACAAATTTAAGTGCAGTTTTGAAGTGACTTAAATGAGCATTGATTTGTGATATCTAGGGCTTGATGGTACCTGTGTGTGCCTGACAGATCAGCTCTGTTGTGCTCCCAGGAATAGGAAGTGTTCAGAGAAACATATGAAACCGTGTGCCTCCAGAGTACCTGCCCATGACCCTAAGCATAGCCGGGAAGCCATCAGACCCCAGCGTGATGAGGGTCAGGGAGAACCAGACTGAGGCGTTTGTCCTGCTCTGTCTCTCGTCCTCCGGGCCAGAGCCGGGCTCTGTCATGCGTCCTGATGCCCCTCCAAGTTCCCAGGGCAGTCGTTACAGCCTAATGAGCAGGTTGGGTTCACACCAGTGTATTTATTACCTGTGAACGACAACTCCTGCTTCTTGGAAAGACTTTATTATCCCTTTTCATTCCAGTTCTCCACCCCGTGCTGGGTCCTCAGTTTTCATCTTTGATCAGGAAGTTGCCCTGCCTCAGCCTTGCCTGGTGGGCGGGGCTCAGCGGAACCCACTGGCCAGTCCCCACCGGCAGGAGCCACAGAGGCTCCCTGGGCCTCCTCCTCCTCCTGGCGGTCTCCCCAAGCGGCCCGTCTTCACCCCTCCCCACCAGCGCCCCAGGATCTGCTGACTTCCACCACATTCCATGCACACACACTGCTGCTCTCCTCGTCCCCAGAGGGTTCTTCAACCTTGGACCTGCTTTCTGTTAACCCGAGGTCCACGGGTCACACCCCGGGCCGTGTGCCCTTGAGACCATGCGCTGCACGTGTGTGGAGCAGTCCACTGTGGTCAGCAGGTCTCAGGGGACTCAGAGCCTTAAGGCCACCGGAGGAAGTCCCTCCCTCTCCCTGTTACTGAAGGTGAATTTTCCCAGCAGGTTTAACCCCTGACCTCTTCTCAGGTGTAGTCCCAGCCCAGCTGCTTGGGATCAGTGCGGATCCTGAAAGCAGGCTCCTAGAACCTTCTCCTCACGGAGATCCGGGATCTCAGAGGTTGTGGGGAGGCAGGAGTCGGCATTCTTCCCGGGTCTGAGGAAGGTTTTAACCAGACAGACGTTCTGTGTCACACACCCCGTGGCGGTTTCCCTCCTTAGGAAGCAGATGGTCTCGGGAGGTCTGAGCTCTGGTGAGGACACTGAAATCTTCACCACACACAGCTCTTTAATGTTGCTCTGTTTTCTGTCCCACTGGCCAGTTTAAGAAGTCACTGCCAAAGACAGTCATGGACAAGTCATGGACAAAGATCCTGGCCACCGCCCTCCTGGAAAGTCCAGGGTGTCAATCCCCATCCAGCTGGTTCTGTCTGTTCTTGGGGATCTGAAACTGCCTATTTCAGGATCTGAAAACATTCTTGGAAACCAAAAGTTCAGACAGAAAATAAGCTTTTACCCCCAAATAATCCCTTTTCAAACTTGTTTCTTAATAAGTGGCACACACAGTTAACCAGGAAAATTTTAGAGTTTTTAAGGGAAAAGTGAAATTGAAGTGAGTACTTCCCGATGCTACTCACTGAGGGTGAATTCAGGTTCAATTTGGTATCTTTAAGGGACCCAAGGGGGCATTCCAATTGTAGTCCTCCCTCAATCATAAAGGTTTTGTATTCGGCTTACATGGTAAAGATTGGCACGGACGTGTTTGGTGTATGGGTTTCCTGACCGGACCCCAACCTTTTGGACCTCAGCAGTTGACCCGTGAGGGCAGTGGGCTCTGAACTGGACGCTTATTTAGGGGTCAGTCTCTCTACACGTCTGCTCCCAGATGTTGTGAGTCAGCATGGGCTATGGCACATGCCATGCGGTGGACGTGGGGGCGTTACCGTGTTGTGACACGTTAAGCCGCTCTTCCTGAAGAGCGTGTCCTGTTGAAGTGTCAGCAACATGAGTGCTGATGCCGGTGTGTTGGGCGCTGTGCTCCCAGCGGCCCCACCACTTCCGCGGGACCCCTCGGAAGAGGCGGGCAGGCCCCCTGCCTCTTCTCCGCCCAGTTTAGCCAGCTTACTGGCAGCTGCTGTTGCAGTTGCTCTAAGCGTTGAGTTGTTGGTGTTTGAACTGTGTGCGTGCCTTAATCATCCATGTCACCTCCATTTCTGTGCAGATTGCAGCCCCCCTCCTGAAGAGTCCAGCCCAGGTACGTGGTTTCCGTTCAAGGCTCTGCAGATCTCTTCTTAATATCCAGGTCATGTGTGTAGCTTCACTGTCAGATTACGTGTGCTCTCAGAGTTGGGAAAATACTCTAGGGGTTTCTTCCTTGTGAGGGATGTAGCAGCCGTTCTTAGGTGTGGGGAGGGGCCAGGCGGGCTGGGCCCTGTGGCATCCTGCACCCTTTCAGACAGTTCGTGTCTGAGTGCTCTGGGAGTTCTGAAGTTGGGGGCCTGGTTAAGACAAGTTCATGTTTATAAATGATGTTTCCTCATTCCACCTGACCCTGCAAGCATCCCGTGGAGACAGGGAGGCAGGTGCGGCGCAGCTGCCCAGGTGCCATGGTCTCTCCTTCTCGCTGCATCCTCTCTTGAGTCTGGCTGCAGCCTCAGACTTCCCGTCAGACACTGCTGGGGTCTCAGGTGGAGTTAGTGCTAGAAATGGAGTCCTTTCTGCTTCATTTGCATGGAGGAATCGGTGCTTATGACTCTAGTTCAGGGGTCGGCTAGCCACAGCTCTGAGGGAACCCTGTTCAGCTAGATACCATTTTCCTGAAATGAGTCACACCCGTTGGTTCACACAGTGTCCACGGCGGCCCTGGGGCAGCACCAGAGTCCAGCAGTGGCAACAGAGACCCTGGGCCTTCAGAGCCTGCAGTACAGACTGTCCAGTGCTTTACAGGGAAAATGTGCCGACCCCTGCTCTAGTTCATGCTGAGTTTCCTGAATGTGGCTTGTGGCTTTCCCAGAGGGAGCATGAGACCCCCAGATACGATGTTTGTTTTGTTTTGTTTCCCTTACAAAAGACAGCCACCCGGTCAGTCTGAGGATTACATACCTCTGACTGCACATGTAAACATGGCAAGACACGTGCTTCTTACCTCGAGTGCAGCCAGCCAGGACCGGGGGGGCTTACCACCCTGTTCCTGTGGGCACCGGGCACTCGGCTCTGCTCACGGCGGCTCCCCCAGCGCCCCGTGCGCTGTTGGCTCCGCAGTGGGTGCTCTGACGGGGCGCCTGGTAACTAACCCACCAGTCTGCCCTCAGCCCCTCAGTCTCTCTCCCCCCGTCCTGCCCGTTTGGTCTGGCTGCGGACAGGTCTCGACCACCAGTCCCCTGGGCTCTCGGCGGCCTGGCAGCTGCTTGGGCAGTTACCTCGGCGCCCCCTCCCCAGCCTGGCCCCAGACTCCCAGCCCCGCCGGGCTCACCTGCATGGCAGGTCGGTGCCGTCACGCGGCGCTGTCTCCCCAGGCTCTGTGGCAGTGATGGCCCCGGAGATCAAGGCCAGGGGAGGCGGTGGTGGTCCTGGAGCAGCTCGGGCTCGCCTCCGCTCCGCGCGCCCTGCAGTTTGCGGAGCTGACGGGCAGCCCTGTGCGCCCCAGGCAGCAAACCGCCGGGCTCGTGCGCGCTCCTCGTCTCCTGTCAGCTCCACCACTGCCCTGACGCGCAGGTGGCCCATCCACAGTTGACGTCAGACGAACGCAGACGGTCCCCTGCCAAGAGCTCCTCAGCCTTGCTCACAGAGCTGTGTTGAGTCTGAGTTAGAACACGCACATTCTTTTATCTCCCTACTTCCTCCCTTCCCGCCCCTGTCAGTGAGAACACACAAAAGCTCAGCTGTCTGAAGCCGCGTGGTCCCGGGCTGGGCCCCTCAGTGGGTGTCTTGGGTGAGCAGGGAGACAGGGGCTTGTCCCACAGGGGATGCTCCTTTGTCACTGGTGTTTTTTTCATGGCCAGACTTTCTTGATGAAGGAGGCCAAGTAGCCTCTGCTCACTTACGTAGTCAGATGTGTATACAAATGGCAGTTCTTTTTGTGTGTCTGGGAAAAGACTTAGCCGCTGTTTCCTTACCCGTAGGACCCGTAGTCAGCCCCTCTGTGGAGTAGATGAGAAAACAGTTAAAAAGTGAGGTCTCACAGGTCTTCACTAAGGGTTGGTCGACACTCTACGTGAACCCTGGAGCCACCCAGACACGCCGAGCCCTTCTCTGGGCAACGTCAGGCTTATCTCCCGTTCTGGGCTATGCCTCTTCTCTTTGACAAATTCTGGGTGCTTTATATTTTTTTAAACCATTCGTCCAATACTACAGTTTTTTCCAGTGATTTTTTCCCCCTCTAATGTAGCAAAACTGAGCCATTCTTATGTGAATTTTGTTTAAACAGAAGTAAGGCAAAGTCAAAAAATTGTATGCAGACAGCTTGTTCAGTCAAATAAGACCACTTGTATATTCTGCTGATTTTCAGGTTAAAACGATCATAAATTTGCATATTACACATATATATTCCCATTAAGTGGAAAAGTCAAGCAAAGTTGGCAGCGTTTGCTCTCAGAGCATTTACTTCTTAGGTGAAGGATGGTCTGAATGCCTGCCTGCCTCTCCCCACAGGACTTGACTGTTAAAACTTAATGACTGTTGGTCTTTTTTGATAGTTGTTGAATATAATTGACATGGATTCAACAGAGTTTTTCAAAGAAACAAAGCACGGCCTTGGAGAATTTTAGAGGAAGGAAGAGACGTGGGTGTCCTTTTACTGAAGCTGTCCCATGTTGCTGCAAAGGCCCTGTGGCTGAGCGGTGGGGCCTGTGCCCGGCGTTCACACTGCCGCTCAACAGCAGCCGGGCCCGGGGCACAGGCTCTCCACTCCACCCCCCATCCACTCCTTCCAGGGCTCCCCCCGGGCTCCCTGTCACCGCGCGCTGCTTACTAAGACCTGTCCGAAATTTAAACCTGCGTGTTTTCCATGACAGACACAAATCCTCATGCATGTACAGTGCGCCTTGCATGCACACCTAGATCATTTCCAAATTCTCAATTGCTGTGTAGACTTGAAAATCTGTGTTGACCATACAGGGAAGTCCTTTTGTAGGTTTTAGCTGTTTCTCTAAATTTGTTTCTCAACACAGTGTGATGCACACACAGGGCAGAGCTGTGGCCCCCTTTTCTCTTTTTTAGATTCTGTTTATCTGAGACAGAGTTGACCATCCTGGTAGCTGCCCTGCTCACCAGGCCTGGGGCCTGTCCTGAGCAGGGTGATGGCCATGGGCACCCAGTGACCCACACCCCATCCCAGGAGGGCACCCTGCCTGGGCCACACGCTGGATTCTGGGGGGCTTACCCAGTGGTAATGAGCCAGCACCTGTTTCTGGGCTTGGTGGCCTGTTAAAAGAATAACTGATGGGGGCATGGCTTCTGTCTGCCAAATGTCTTCTAAATAGAAAAGACAAAAAGAGCCAAGGCCAAAATACCTTTCACTCTGTTCTTTTTCCCCTGAGCATCTATTTATAAAAAATTGTTTTGGTACAGGGTCAAAGTTTCCTTATATTCCAAAAAAAGAAAAAAAACAGTACACTAGGAATAGATGACAGGAAGATAAGGATGGGGGAGCAGGGACGCTGAGGGCTGAAAACGTGGGATGCCTTGGGAAGGGTCTGTCCCAAGACATGGGCCAAGGGCCTGAGCCCGCTGAGCAAAGGCTCAGCGCGGGTGGGTTGACCTTGCTCCAGAAACACGGGGCTCCCTGCCCCGCTGCCTGGATCAAGAGAACCAGGTAACAGGTCCCCCGGGGGAGGGCCGGTGGCACCCTGGGAGGGACTGGCCTCAGCAGACACCACGTGTTCTTGGAGCCTTTCTGTCATCCTCCTGGGAGGGAACAGTCAGGAGTGTTTGCCTGCAGAGTCCCCAGCGGTTCAGGAGAGTGGGCGGGCACCCCCCCCCCTCCCCTGGAGACGCCTCAGGCTAGAATGGCGGAGACGGGCTGCACGGGGTGCCAGCTGTGGGCCTCCTGGAGTGGGGAGGTGTGGACAGGGTGGCGGGGCTGGGCTGGGGCCTCCTGAGCGCCGCCTTCTCAGCCGCCCCTCCCTTGTGCCAGGTGAGTGGAGTGAGGCCCTGTACCCACTGCTGACGACCCTCACCGACTGCGTGGCCATGATGAGCGACAAGGCCAAGAAGGCAATGGTCTTCCTGCTCATGCAGGACAGCGCGCCCACCATCGCCAGCTTCCTGAGCCTGCAGTACCGCCGCGACGTGGTCTTCTGCCAGACGGTACGTGCTGCAGTGAGCCCGGACCCGGGCCTGGCCTTCCTGCACCCTGGAGGAAGCCAGCAGGGCTGTGCCCTCCTGCGTGTGGCTTTGCCCGTGCGGCCCGCGGCCTGGATGTGGGCGTGGAGGGCAGGGGAGGGGAGCTGGAGGCTCATGGGTGTTCAGGGGACGCCACCCCTGCTCCCCCGAACCTGCCCCCAGGGGCCTGGGGTCACACAGGCATGGGGTCAGCTTGTTTCTCCCTGCGAAGAAGGCGCACAGTCTGTCTGTAAAACAGCAGGCGTTACACCTGCCTAGGCACCGCTCTGTTCTGTCCTGGTGATTTCCCTGCAGAGGAGGCCGAGCTTCAGTGAGCACCCCCAGTTTACAGATGCCAGTGATGTAGTCAGCAGCGGGAACGGTGGCAGAAGCTGGGCGGGTTTGTGCGGTTCCTATCCCCTCAGGGCCTGGGGTGCCTGCGAGGGTGGGGTGTGTGATGGGAGCCCCTGCCCAGGAAACTCTCGAGGGCCCAGTTCTCTGCTTGTGCTCCTCGTCATGAGCACCCCAGTTTCCATTCAGCACCGGACTGGATCTGTGGGCATAGAGGGCCTTTCCCGCACCGTGGGGAAATTGTTCTGGGGTTCCAGAAGGTTCTGACCCAGGAGTAACCCCAAGATTGGGTCAGGAGCTGAATCAAAACTAGACTAACCTCTAGAAGAAGCAGGCCTGGAGCGCCTTCCCTGCAGCCTCCATCCCCCATGGGCTCTGCGATCCTGGCTCCGGGCCCCGAGGGCGCGGGGCTGCTGCGGGCAGAGTGGTGCGGGTACAGGATGCGGCCGGGCCAGGAGCGAGGCGAGGCGGTGTCTGTCCCCGCAGCTGACGGCACTCATCTGCGGCTTCATCATCAAGCTGAGGAACTGCCTTCACGACGACGGCTTCCTGCGGCAGCTCTACACCATTGGGCTGCTGGCACAGTTTGAGAGCCTGCTAAGCACCTACGGTGAGCCGGGGGTGGGGGCCCTCTTGTGGGACCCCTCCTGGCCCCCTCAGTGGCTTTCTGAAGCACGGGTAATGCATGCTGAGTAAAATGTATCCAGAAAGCTCCAAAATGTATAACAGAGGACTGAAGTCAGCCCTATATAGTTGTACACACACACACACTCCCCCGAACACACACACCCCTGTGTTGCCTCTGTTATGCATCTTGAAGGTTTTTCTAGTTGAGGATAGATGGCAATTTTTAAAGCAATAACTTCCTGTGGAACATTTGGGCCGTTTCAGAATTGTTCCTATTAAAACATCTTTGCATATTTTTGTGCAGTTTTGGCCCATTTTCACACCCACTAAATCATTTGGAAGGAAAGTTGGTGGGTCAACAGATAGGAGTACTTTAAAAATCTGGTATTTCCAAATTGTCTTAAAAAGGCTTTCTTCCCCTTACCTTCATTTTCTGTTTATTTCTTCTTAGATGGTAAAAGTAGGCAAATTTTTTTTATTAATGTATCTGTTTATCTTTGGAGTTATAAGCCATTGAAGAAATACCTAAAGAAATCCTTTAGATAGAAAATCTAAAGAATGTGGAAAGATTAAAACATCCAAAGAGATGAACTTGTTCTTGAAGTTCCCCACATATGCGTCCATGTCCCTGCTTCCTTCACCAGGAGAGGGCCAGGAATACGGAGTTGTGCCAGCTGCCCTTCGTAACGTGGCCATGGGACTCTCATGGTGGGGTTTGCTCACGGAGAAGCTGGCAGGCACTTGGGAAACCTCGTCCGGCTCACCTAGCCTCAGCCCGCGTCTCAGCGTCCTAAGCCCAGCACCTGCCTTCCATGGCTGATCTGAGCGCAGGGCCCCTCTGCTTGACAGCCCCCTCCCTTTCTGGCCTCCAGGGGAGGAGCTGGCCATGCTGGAGGACATGAGCCTTGGGATCATGGACTTGAGGAACGTGACCTTCAAAGTCACTCAGGCCACTTCTAACGCATCCACTGACATGCTGCCCGTCATCACAGGAAATCGGTAGGCCAAGTTTTCGGATTCTCAGAACCAGCACAGTGTTTTCATTTGTGTTCATCACATGTGACACGCTCTTCATTTTTGCTTTCTTCTGTATCATTCAGCTGCTCACAACCCGCGACACTCGTTTCACAGCCCTGGGCCGGTCGGTGCCCAGCCACTTGGAGGTCCCCGAGCCTGGCCTGCCCTTCCTCTCCTTGCTCACCCATCTCCTGGTCACAGGCCCCTCTTCCTCTCTGTTGCAGGGACGGCTTTAACGTGCGGATCCCGCTGCCGGGCCCCCTGTTCGATGCGCTGCCCCGGGAGATCCAGAGTGGGATGCTGCTGCGGGTGCAGCCCGTGCTCTTCAACGTAGGCATCAACGAGCAGCAGACGCTGGCCGAGAGGTGCGGGCCAGGGTGCAGGCGCCGGCACTGGCACAGAGCGTGTTCTCAGTCCTCTTCAGGGCTCTGTGGACCCGCCTTCAGGTTCACACCAGGCCCGTCTGGTGGTGCCGGGACACAGAGATGAACCACATATGGTCCATGACCCTAGAGGTGGGCTGGCAACAGGGAGTAGTGCGCTCGTGAGGTCTGAGAGTGTCTGAGGGCGCTTCCTGGAAGTGGGTTTTGAAGAGTAAGTAGGAGTTGTTCATATGAAGAGGTAGAGGAGAGACCTGGGGTCTCAGGCCGAGAAGCCTGAGCAGAGGCAGGTGGGGAGACGCCACATGAGGCCTATATGCCAGGTGGAGAGCCATGCCTTGATCCTAAATCCTGTGCCTTGTAAATTCCTTCAGGGTCACCTGGCAGAGAGGACGTGCACATGCCCATGCATGCACGCATGTGTGCATCTGTGTTGGAGAGGAGGGGGTTGGGTGTGTGTAGCTGCTGATGACCTTCTACTGGTACATGAACACCTTTCCTGTTCCATCATTACATGCATGTGATACGTGTGGTTTAGAATTAAGAGCTATCATAAAGCACCTACTGATAAGGACATCTGGTCTCCAGGATGATAATTCCTCTCGGGCCTCGTGAGCCCAGTGGTCAGTGTCCACTGACCCCCAGGTAAAGGGTCCTCCCCCCATGGTCAGAGATCTTTTAGTGGGACAGGACAGGAGCCAGTTCACATTTGAAGACGATTACCTGCTGGCCACGTGATGGAAAGACATGAGGTCTGATGTGACGAGGTTGTTCAGAAGAGTCCGGGCCAGAGGCTGGGTCAGGCCAGGAGTGTATATGGGAGGACCCGATGGAGCTGAGCCATGGTCCCCAGCAGGGTGGGTGCGAGAGCCAGGCCTCCCTGTGGGTGGCAGTGTCCACCTCAGGGAGCGTGGGCAGCCTCAGGGCCCCTGGCAGGGAGGAGACAGCATGCTGGCATCTGCAACTACTGTTCCTGAAGCGATAGTGGTTTCTAGAAGAGGTGTGTCTGGAAAGGTTTCTGCAAAGGGTTGAGGCCAGGCCAGATGGGATGACGTGGCATGCACAGAGGGAGGTGGGAGCAGGGTCTAAACCAGCACAGCCCCCCCGTGTCCCGGGGTGACCCCAAGGGAGCCAGGGACTGGAGGAAGGGCCATCATGGGCATCTGGGTGGGCGGGTCGTGGTGGACCCACGGGAGGGTGTCCTGTCCCAGGTTCGTGAGGATGACCCGGGACCGGGACAAGGCTGATGTGCACGGAGGGCCCTGGGCAGGAAGTACTGGGGGCGGGGGGGGGTTGGGGAATGGGCGTCCAGGCCTGGGGCTCCAGAGCGGTGCATCCGATAGCACCCGCGGCTCCCTCGTGGGTGGCTTCCCCCCACTCCCTGCGGGCCTGGTGCCTGCGTGGAGAGAGGTGGACTCTGTCCAGCAGATACAGCCGGTTGGGTCTGGTCCCACAGTGGCAGATTCGAGGACAGGACTGTCGTGACTCCCCAGCCACAGCCCTGCTGCTGTCCTGCTCTGGGCACCTCGGGGATGGGAGCACCTCAGCAGAGCAGGGGGCGGGGCAGGGCTGCCTGGGGGCCTGGCTGCCTCTGAGGCATGTCTGTCCCAGGTTATGCCTCCTGCTGATAAAACATGTTCAGACTTGTCACCAACATGGACAGATGACCGTAAGCTTAGGGGGAGGAATATGGCTTCAAATTTACACATAAGGATTGAGAGAATCAGCGCTGTTGCCTGTAATGCAGTCACTTGGTGCTAGAAGCAAGTCATGTTAGCAAACTGATGGTGTCCCCTTGTGACTCCAAAG
The DNA here is from genome assembly GCF_023699985.2 of Odocoileus virginianus. Classification (NCBI taxonomy): domain Eukaryota; kingdom Metazoa; phylum Chordata; class Mammalia; order Artiodactyla; family Cervidae; genus Odocoileus; species Odocoileus virginianus. The sequence continues at coordinate 3,815,442 of NC_069675.1, forward strand.
GTTCGGCGACACGTCTTTACAAGAAGTTATCAATGTGGAGAGCTTGGTGCGGTTAAATTCCTACTTCGAGCAGTTTAAGGAAGTTCTGCCTGAGGACTGTAAGTTTTTTTTTTTCCTTTTCACCCACAGCAGGTTTCACCCGCTGTCTTTTGTCCCCTGGGGCGGCCCAGCTCCACGACCCCTTCCCTGTTCCAGGTCTACCTCGATCCCGGAGCCAGACATGCCTGCCGGAGCTTCTGCGGTTCCTGGGTCAGAACGTGCATGCCAGGAAGAACAAGAACGTTGACATCCTGTGGCAAGCCGCCGAGGTACATGCCGTGGTGGGGGGGGATGTTCACAATAATAATAATAATGCTAAAACAGCAGCAACAAATTAAAGTCTCAACCAGGAGTGGGGACAGATTTCTCCACAAGAACACAGGAGAATCCCTGGATGCGAGACACTGAGAGTTGCCTGTGAACTGCTTACGCTGGGACTGCCTGAGGGCTGATGAGCGTGACTCAGAGTCTCCCCCCGGGCATGTGGTGACCAGGCTTATGAGCAGGTTGTCCCCGTCTGCAGCCTGCACAGTCCATATGTGCTAAAACTCACGGCTCACTGCGCCTTTAAATAGGTTCAAAGGGAGACCGCCAGGACCTGTGTCGTCTCTTTCAACAGTGTTTCCGGTACACTGCTGTTCCAATCTCCTCATTTCTCCTGAAGGGAAGTCCTTATATGTCAGATGTTTTCTCAGGAATTTGTTTGTGGAGCTCCAAATCCCTGTCTGAGCCCTGGGTACCAGGGCCATTTCAGAGCTCGTCATTCACTCACCCCTGACAAGGGGACATGTCCACACTGGTTCTCACATGCAGAGCTGAAATATTAGGCCTAACCCCTCATGAGAAATCTGTATGCAGGTCAAGAAGCAACAGTTAGAACTGGACATGGAACAACAGGCTGTTTCTAAATCAGGAAAGAAATATATCAAGGCTGTATATTGTCACCCTGCTTATTTAACTTATATGCAGAGGACATCATGTGAAATACTGGGCTGGATGAAGCACAAGCTGGAATCAAGATACTGGGAGAAATAGCAGTAACCTCTGATATGCAGATGACACCATTCTAATGGCAGAAAGTGAAGAAGAACTAAAGAGCCTCTTGATGAAAGTGGCTTAAAACTCAACGGTCAGAAAACTAAGATCATGGCATCTGGTCCCGTCACTTCATGGCAGATAGATGGGGAAACAATGGAAACAGTGAGAGACTTTATTTTGGGGGCTGCAGATGGTGACTGCAGCCGTGAAATTAAAAGATGCTTGCTCCTTGGAAGAAAAGCTATGACCAACTAGACAGCATATTAAAAAGCAGAGATATTACTTTGCCAACAAAGCTCCGTCTAGTCAAGGCTATGGTTTTTCCAGTGGTCATGTATGGATGTGAAAGTTGGACTATAAAGAAAGCTGAGCACCGAAGAATTGATGCTTTTGAAGTGTGGTGTTGGAGAAGACTCTTGAGAGTCCCTTGGACTGCAAGGAGATCCAACCAGTCCATCCTAAAGGAAATCAGTCCTGAATATTCATTGGAAGGAGTGATGCTGAAGCTGAAACTCCAATACTTTGGCCACCTGATGCGAAGAACTGACTCATTTGAAAAGACCCTGATGCTGGGAAGGATTGAAGGCAGGAGGAGAAGGGGACGACAGAGGATGAGATGGTTGGATGGCATCACTGACTCCATAGACATGAGTTTGAGTGAGCTTTTGGAGTTGGTGATGGACAGGAAACCTGATGTGCTGCAGTCCAATGGGGTCACAAAGAGCTGGTCGCAACTGAACTGAACCCCCTCATTTCACACATGGGGAGACCCTCCAGTGCTCCACAGTGGCTGTTAGCCTACCCAGGACTGGAGCCTGCAGCCAGACGTGGGCAAGGATGTACCTCGCACCTCTGGCCACTCTGACTACCCTCCAGAACCTGTGGTGCTCAGCTGCACCACCTGTGAATGTAGCTCTCTTTGACCTGTTTGTAGTTCTGGCTTGTGCCCCACATTTCAGTCGTGAGCTCTCCAGCCTGTGGAATTCAGCGATATTGTCCATGTTCACCCTCACCTCATCAGTTACGATTTTATGAATTTGGGTTAATTCACTCTTTCCCTAACTCAGGGGCTGCTCAGTCTTAGAGTCTTTTTTAAAATTTCTTAAATTTTTTGTCTGCTCTCATAAGACACCCATCTTTCTCCTGATGGTTTTGGCCAAACTTGCTTGGGTCTTCTCTGTTTTGTCCTTCTCTAGACAGAAAACTAAGATCATGGCATCCGATCCCATCACTTCCTGGCAAATATATGGGGAAACAGTGTTTTTTCTGGGCTCTAAAATCACTGCAGATGGTGATTGCAGCCATGAAATTAAAAGAAGCTTACTCCTTGGAAGGAAAGTTATGACCAACCTAGATAGCATATTAAAAAGCAGAGACATTATGTCAACAAAGATCCATCTAGTCAAGGCTATGGTTTTTCCAGTAGTCATGTATGGATGTGAGAATTGGACTGTGAAGAAAGCTGAGTGCCAAAAAATTGATGCTTTTGAAGTGTGGTGTTGGAGAAGACTCTTGAGAGTCCCTTGGACTGCAAGGAGATCCAACCAGTCCATCCTAAAGGAGATCAGTCCTGGGTGTTCATTGGAAGGAGTGATGCTGAAGCTGAAACTCCAGTACTTTGGCCACCTGATGCAAAGAGCTGACTCATTTGAAAAGACCCTGATGCTGGGAGGGATTGGGGGCAGGAGGAGAAGGGGACGACAGAGGATGAGATGGTTGGATGGCATCACCGACTCAATGGACATGAGTTTGGGTAGACTCTGGGAGTTTGTGATGGACAGGGAGGCCTGGCGTGCTGCGATTCATGGGGTCGCAAAGAGTCGGACACGACTGAGTGACTGAACTGAGCTGAACTGAGACGTGTGTTGGCCTGCACTCTGCCCTCTGCCGATGGCACCTCTGCTAGTAGCTGCCTGGTCTCACCTGAGAAGTGGGCGTGGTGCCGTCTACCCACAGCGCCTCTGGTGTTTCTCTGAGAGCAGCACGTCCTGGAGCCCACTGGCACATGGCTTCTGGTAGAGGAGCGGCCTCTCATGAGACGCTCATCTTGTTCTCACAGTGCATCCTCTTATTACAGGCCTGGAGGTGTTTATCTGAGGCTCCCGTGGCCAGGTATTTTAGAATTCATAGGGCTCCATGCTTCAGAAAGGTGGTACAGTGTGTGCACAGGTATGTGACAGAGTCATCTGTGTGGAACGTGGTACATATGGATGGTTTCACAGTCCTGAGGAGTCTGGGGTCTGGAATCAACCCGCTGAACACTGCCTTATTGCAAAGTATGAATTAGGGAGTTTCCCAGGTGTCACTAGTGGAAAAGAACCTGCCTGCCAATGCAGGAGATGTAAGAGACGTGGGTTTGATCCCTGGGTCAGGAAGATCCCCTGGAGGAGGCCATGGCAACCCACTCCAGTATTCTTGCCTGGAGAATCCCTTGGACAGAGGAGCCTGGTGGCCTGCAGTCCATGGGGTTGAAAAGAGTTGGACAAGACTGAAGTGACTTAGCAAACTATGAATACTTATACAAAGTGGGATAAATAAAAATTATAAGTAATTTGACATTCCCTCCGATCTGGTCATATTGCCAAGTATGGCCGCCACAAACTTACCCCAGAAAGTCTTTTGTTCTAGGGCTTTCTGGACCTGGAAGTGTGTATCTGGGGTTGTGCCCAGCGGTGCAGAGCTCCTGCTGCTAGGCGCTCTTCCCATGGGGAGCGGAGGTGCCCCAGGGTGAGGGGCTGCCCGCCGTGTGTGCCCCCTGCTTGGGAGGGGCTGGCGCCTCACCCTGCGCGGGGCCTCCGTCTCGCTGGGGGAGCCTGTGCGTAGGAGGTGGCCGCAGGGAAAGTGGGTCTGCTGTGCCGGCCCCACCTGTGTGGATGAGGAGGTGCGTCGAGACTAGCGGTCTGTGCTTTGACTTCCAGAAAGGCCTGGAAACCCGGTGGGGCCGGGTATCCTGGGAGCTGTGCTGACCTCCGCTGAGGGTCGGGATCAGCAGCAAAGGGCCCGTCCTGGCGGAGTTGGGAAGGGGGCAACTGGTCAGCTGGGTGCATGGACGGCGGGGCCTCCGGGAGGAAGCCGCCTTTTGTGGGGAGACCCCCGCCCAGGGCCACCCCGGCCGTGGCCTGTCTTGCAACCAGCTCCTTGGAGCCAAGGCTGGGCCTGGTGCGGAGAGGTCGCCGCCACGCCCTGTCCCTGGGTCAGGCCCTTCCGTTTCACTCCAGGCTGCCCCTGCTTTCCCGTCGGCAGGTCTGCCGCCGCCTCAACGGGGTCCGGTTCACCAGCTGCAAGAGCGCCAAGGACCGCACGGCGATGTCGGTGACGCTGGAGCAGTGCCTGATCCTGCAGCACGAGCACGGCATGGCCCCGCAGGTGTTCACGCAGGCTCTGGAGTGCATGCGCAGGTGGGTCCCGGCCGCCGCCGCCGCCGCGCGGTCTGCAAGGCCACGCCCCTGGGCGGTCCCGCCGGTGTTCTTCCAGTCAGGGGGCGGGGCTGCGGGAGGGAAGCGGATGCTCCGAGGCGGCCGCGGGCCGTGTCCCCAGCTACCCCTGTCCTGAGCGTCTCCCAGGCCGCTGCTGTCCCCGTCGCGGGAGGCGGTGTCCGCAGGCTGCAGGGCCCTGCTTCTCCCGGCCGCGGGCCGGGTTTGCTTTCCTGAGCCAGCGTCCAGTGAGCCTCTCCTGGCGGCTGCCCGCCGTCCCCGCCGTCCCCGGCCTTAATCGTGTTCTGATTCCGAGGCCGCAGGCGCGTTTGCAGAGGGAGCCCCAGGGACTAAAACTGCCCGCTGTCAGCGATGCCTTGTTTCCAGCCCTGCGGGGAGCCCCTCGCCTCACATACCTAAAGAAAGGATAAGAAACCTGCTTTCCCGTCTTCTTCCGTGTGGCCCCCAATGCTGTTCAGTCTCGTTTTTCCGTCACCTCTACTGAGTGTTCTCTACCATTTGTCCTCTCACCAGACTCTTCAGAGCGTGATTCTCTTATCCTTTCTGTATGTCTCTGCCGTTTGACCTTCTCACAGCCGTGCGCCAGAGCGAAGCCTGAGCGCCTGCCTCCTGACAGGAGCGTTTAGTAAAAAGGCAACCGTTTTGTCCTGTTTCGTCTTTCCACGTTCCCCCAAACCTCGTGACCTCAGGGCCGCTTACCGACGCACTTCTAGAAAGTTCACACTGTCCCTGCTTCGGCATCCCCGGCGCCGCCAGCTATGAGGTGGTGGGAAGGACTCCTCTGGGGAGACGTAGGCCCCGGCAGCAAGGAAGCGAGAAAGACGGAGGGGGCTCCCCTGTCCCTGTCGGAGCGTCTGCTCCATCAGAGAGACCAGGCCTGAGGCGGGAGTTCCGTTGATACCGCGCCGTCCAGGCCTCCACACAGTCTGGCTTCTAGAACACGTCTGAGGAAACAGTAGTTGATCCTGACAGCATCTGAGCACAGGGGTCTCAGGAGGCCAGGGGGCGTGTGGCTCCTTAGGTATGCACGCGGGCAGCCCACCCAGCACAGGTTACCTGGGACAGCTTCTGACATGCAGAGCACTTTCACACCTTCTGTCACGTGAGTGATAGTCCTTGAGGGAAAACGGGAATACAAATAAGCCCCTGCTCCCGTGGTTCCCACACCCGCCCCACACCCCACTGAACAACTCTCCATGTTCTTGCTGTTGCAAGGAACAGTGCTGATAGCACCTTGACACGTAGCTTAGAGCCAGTTACATACATACATATGGCTGTGAGCACGGTTAGTCCAGCACTGGCTAACTCCGCTAGTCCCTGAGTAGCAGGGAACACATGCAATTACAGATGCGATTCTGCCCTTGGTCTCAGCCTGCCTTTCTCACTTGACTGTCTTGTGAGCATTTTGGGGGGTTAATAAATGGAGGTCTCACAGGTCCTTTCCTCATAGCTCAGTTTGTAAGGAATCTCCCTACAATGCAGGAGACCCTGGTTTGACTCCTGGGTCAGGAAGATCCCCTGGAGAAGGGATGGGCTATCCACTCCAGTATTCTGGCCTGGAGAATTCCTTGAACTGTATAGTCCATGGGGTGACAAAGAGTTGGACATGACTGAGTGACTGTCACTTTCACTTTAAGTGGAAGTCTTACCGTTTTTAGCACACTATAATTTATCAAGCTTACTGTCGTTGAATTGTTCATAATGGTACAGTGTCAGCACTTGGAACAGGGGTGCAGTGAGCACCCTTGTTTTCCCCTGCCCACGTCTGCCCTGTTGAGTCCCGTGGTTAGGAAGTGCACACCTCTGTAAGGCTGTTCATGCAGAGTGACAGAGCCCCCAGACAGGCAGCCTCCCGCCCTCTGCGCTGTCTCTCGTGGCACTGTTGTGAGAGCGCCCGGGTGCCCTGCGTTACGGGCAGGGACCCTGAGGCTCTGCGGGGAGGGGGCCTCCTATTGCGGGCAGGCCTCCTTGCCTTGCCTGCCTCTGCTTCTTGGAAGCCCCGCCTGCCTCCAGTTATGAATGTCCTCCTGTGTTTCTTATTTGTGCTTTTCTGAATTTTATAAAATCTCCATGGTGAGCGTGTTACCGTCACACTTGTCTAAGAAGTTAGTGAGAACAGCCCGCCTCTGCTGCCCCCGGGACCCTCACAGCTCCAGCCCCCGGCGCTGTGCTCGCCGCCCCCCGTTTGCCTGACCTGTGGGCCCTGGGCACGTGCACGTTTCCATGTCACGGTGACCCTGCCTCCCGTTTTCTGGGTTATCCCGCGTCGGGAGACGTGTCTGTTCACAGGCTGCAGGTACACGGTGGCGGGCCCATGGTCGGTGTTTCTGGCTGTGGCATGGCTGGGACCCGGGGCCAGCCCGGCACCCTAAGGAGGTGGCAGGAGCTGTGTCCATGTCCATCAGCGGTCCCCTTGCTTTCCCGGTTGCATCTTATGCGATGCAAGCAGCGGGGGTGGCGATGCACGCAGTGGGGGTGGGGCGGATGGAGCTGGGCTGGCGGACACCCAGGCTGTGTCCTGGAGGCCCAGGGTGAGCAGTGGCCAGCGCTGTGCTAAGTGTTTGACAACCAGCTCTCTCCCCAAACAAAACCAACTACCCCCCGTGACCTGTCTGGTCTCTCCACTTCTGCGGCATAAACACTGTCACTGGGGCCTGTTTCAGGCTGCCGAGCGACACCAGGGCCCGGAGAGATGGGCCTGCTTGGCTCTCGCCAGCGGAGCCAATTACCGCGCACCACCGGCAGTGCCCCGCTGTCCCCAGCGCAGGGGCTGCAGTCCAGGATCGGCCTTTCTAGGTAGCCCAGCGACCCCCGAGACTGCTGGGCTGGGGCCGTGGCCACCGGTGCTCACAGCCTGAGAAGTGTCCGCCGTCCCGTGGCATCCGGGCTCCTCCAGGAACCTGCCCTCCGAGCACTGCTTCTGTAGCTCCAAAGGGGGACGCACCGAGCTTCCCGTGAGCTGGGCGCTTGGTAGATGCCGTCTGATAGAATACGGCGCGCTGCCGCTGCTCAGCCTGAAAGCCACGGCGGGTCCCTGTGGGCTCTGCCTCCAGGGCAGCTCGAGGGAAGCGGGTGTCACCTGGGTGCTTCATCAGGAGGCAGCCGTGGCGGAATCAGTTGCATCCTGCCACTTGGGCATCTGTGAGAAGGTCAAACGCCCCAGTGGTTCTTCATGTTCAGCCTGCTTTCTGGAGTCCATGTCCAGCCGCATGTCGAGCATGGCCGGGCAGCATGGCGTGTGCTGGGCAGCCCCGGGGGCTAACATGGAAAACCATGTAGTCAGCCTGCATGTGTGTGTTTCCAGTAGATTGCGGTATTTTTTTCTTATTTTCACTTCTCTTTCTCTCTTTTTTCTTGTAACTGTGCTCGTTTTGTTTCGGTATCCCTCTCACACCCGTTTCTGCATATCATCTTTTCTTTTTATTGTGGCTTCATTCCATTTTTTTTTAAATCTTATTTTTCTGTTATCCTCTTTTTATTCCCCCATACTTTTGGAAAAAATCCATTGCATGTGTCTCTTTTTTCTTTATTTTCCCTTTTTCTTTTCCTTTCTCCCAACCTTCTTCCTTTTCACAGCATTGGAACTCGGGAGGTAGTCACGCAGAAGAACTTGAGCGGCCTGGTGCCCGTCCGAGACTTAAGACTAGACCCCAGCCTCCTCTGTTCCATCCCTTTACTTGCTCTGAGCCCCAATTTACTGATTGTGTGGCTCTTTCTGAGCATAGCGTACCTGGTGGCCAAATTGCGTTGCAAATGAGTGTCTTGATGAAAAATTAGTAAGTCACAAGAAAAACAAAAGTGCCAGAACTTGTCCCGCCGCCATGTACCTAGCAGGACAGAAGGAATGTGTCAGAGCATGGTCCACCAAGAAATATTTCATGCCTTACAGTTTGACATTTTGTTGTTATGAACTGTAAATACCTGCCAATTTATTTCACCAGGAGGACGTGTCCGTTTCAATTCTGTAGAGTTTTCAGTGCTTGTAACATGTTCCTGCAGAGCCTTGTTACTGCTTTGTTTAGCTGGCGTGGAATTACTTGTATCAAACCTCTTACCTTCTGATGTAAAACTCTATTACCTGTGTATTTCATGTGCCCTGTTTCCTAGAGAGGAATTCTGTCAGAAGAGAATTTGTATATTTGATACTATTCTTTAAATGTACTGCTAACCTTTCCTTTCCTTCTGAAGAGAAATGAAAAGGGTAGATGCTTTCTCACTGGCTCATCTAGATACACCTATTCAATAGGACATGTACTTTCTGCTTTCATTTCAAAGCGTAGTCCCTAAAATAACAGTAGCAAACAGTTTGCAGAATCATCACATTCCCTTATGTTATTCCTTTCAAGTTGGGATGACCCAAAGCTGTGAGTACAGTAGCTCATTGTATCAAATCAGGCACATACAGGCACATAAAGATACCATGTTGCACGTGGCTTTAGAATTACTCTTTTAAATCTTTAATGGTCACTGAACTGTTCTGGAAATTAATGCATATAGTAACAAAAGGCTTTTAAAGTTAGATATATTTATTTTTCCTGAAGTAGCAGTTTTCATTTAAAAGTTGGATATATTTATATTTCCTAAAGTAGCAATTTTCATTTAAAAAAAACTTCATTTTTAGTATTTTTAATTTGTTTCAAGTCCTGATATCGTTTCTCTCTTACAAATCAAACGTGGTTAATAACAACAACAAAATCAAACTTTACCAAAGCATGAGACCTAGCTTTTGGGCAGCTGTGCCAGATAGAGTGTGAGAGAGAGAAGGCTGCTTTGGTTTCTGTTCTCATTGCTCCTAAATTTTGCATGGGGGGTGCACCTCAAGGCTTACAGAACCTTAGTTCCCTGAGCAGGGATCAGACCTGGGCCTCGTGAGTGAAAGTGCTGAGTCCCAAGCACTGGCCTGGTTGGGATGTCGTCACTCTAACACGGCGGCGTCTGTGAAACTTGTAGCCTTGACATCCCCGTGTGGAGAAGGCTGGCTGGACGCCTCCGAGGACAGACAGCAGAGGGCTGGGGGAAGCCCCACAGAGCCTGTGTGAGCAACGGGCCGTGGCCTCTCGCCTTCCCAGCGCAGGCCGTGTTGTGCTTCTGTTTCGGCCTCCAGCCGGCTTCTCCCTGCACTGCATTCTGCGGGAGTGGGTTTCTCTTCACCACCCTAGAAACACGCGGGAATTCAGAGAAGCTGGCTTTTCCAGAAGCTTTCCGTAGGCATGCACATAGCCCGTCCACCAGAAAATCTGGCCTCTCCACTGCCTCCCCCAGACTTCTAGAAGTTACTCTGAGGTTTCTCTGGTTTGGCCTCAGATCTGAGTCTGGGTTCTGGGAACAGCAGAGGCAGATGTGACTGGAGAAGCGGGACAGCAGACGGCAGACACAGGCTTTCGATTCTAGGGTGACGGGGCGCCCTCCTCGCACACGGGGGCGGGAGGCCCCCCCCCCCGCCTCTCCAGAGTGAGGGCGGCAGCGGCCCGTGACACAGCTCCCGCCCTCCTTCAGGACAGAGCCACTCTGCTGAACTGTAGGAACATGGCCAGCCTGTGACCCTGGGAGAGCTGTGTCCTCCGCCTGTCCCCTCCACGCAGAGGGGCGCGCTCTGAGTCCCCGTGCTTTCCTGAAGAGGGCAGGCGGCGCCCACAGTCCCCTGCCGGGCTCCCGGCCCTGTGGCGGGCGATGCTCTCCTGCTGCCCCTGGAGTCCAGGCCAGCAGAGGCCGTGTGTGGATGAGGGAGGCCCGTCTGACCACACGGCCGCCCTTCCCCTTCCCAGGCGGGGCCGCCGCCTCGCCAAGGGGGGCTGCAGCCCGGCGCCTAGACGAGGCCCCCACGGGAGTCTCACGGACACCGTGGCCCGCCCCTGGATGCAGTGTGGCCTGCCAGGCCTTCCTGCCCGCTGGAGGCTTGGCTGCTAAGATAAGAGAAACAGATGGAGGGCCAGAGGCTAAGATTCGTGATCTTTCTTTTCAGGGGCCAGTGAGAAGGCAGTACATTCTCACTGCAGTCATGAGGCCGGATGGAGAGAGGAACCACAAGATCAGCTGAGGCTCTGGGTGGTGGTGGTGGTTTAGAACATCTGAGGACAGAAGCCCAGTGTGCCTTGGGGCTGAATTTTTTAATGTCATGAAGGCCTTGTGACATCAGGCTAAATATATACGTGAAATCTTCTCTGCTTTAGTGAGAAACAGGCAAGATCATATAAGATGGGGAGATGGTTCAGGAAAGGGGAGTCACTGATACACTTGTTGATGGTTTTAGGTCGATTCTAAGCTTAATGCTAGCTCCAAGGCAGTTTCAGCACAGGTGACTCTAGGTGTTCAGAATCACCAAGACACTCACGTGTCCAGATAAGTTCTAAATTCTAAAGGGGAAGATCCCCTCCAGAAAACAAAAACCAGAGCCATCATTAAAACGAGTTGCCATGTGAGGTTTCAGTGCTAATTTTTTATTTAAAAAAGTAGATGTTCTTGAAATAATTTGTCAATATACTTAAAAAATCATGAAGCTTTGAAATAATTAAAGCCCTCTTTCTAAAAATCTTTCCAAGACCTTCTCAGTGTGCACTATGGATTTCTAAAAATTATGCAGCCATTGTGATGGGTTAAGTGGTTCTAGCTGAGGATGAGGCAGGCTGGAAGTGCCAGTTACCGCTGCACAGAGCCGCCCGTCCACACCTGAGTGCCCGGCGCCTGGCCGAGCTTGTCTAAACACTGGGTGATAGAGCTGGTGTGCAGTCAGCCTCGTCAGTCAGATTTTGTAAATTCACACCAAATTCAAACAGTAGACACGACTTACAAATTGAAGTGTAACCTTGCCTGTAATTTCAAGTGTATTCAGCCAGCTAAACCAGTAATTAGCCTCTTTAACATGTAAATAAAAGGTAATGTTGAAGTTCACAAATTATTCTTTGTTCCTCAAAGCAGTTTGACATTTATTAGCGATAGGTGGTTTCCAAAAAGTGTGTATATTTCTTTGTAAATGGAGAAGCCATATCTGAAATAGTCTGATAATGAAAGTTTCCAAAGATTAAAGAACCTCTATAGCTTCTGCTTCAAATAGAATATTTTTATCCGATTACTGGATGTTAAACCAACATAATCTTTACTTCCACTGGGGGCTCCCTGCTCATACGGCCCTGGCACTCAGCACAGATGAGACACACCTGGCTGAAGGCTTGGAGGCTTTGTGATGAAGCATATCTGAGCTACTAAATTACTTCGTAACAAACAGGTGGATATTTTTCTAAACTACCTGCATTTATCTTTTGAATAAAATTGCTGTCTTACCAAAATTATTTTACATGTTCTTGATAATGAGATTGTCATTTTCACCTTAAAAGGCTTGAGCAATCGCCACTGATATTTTTTTAAAATGCATGACATAATGGTCTTCATACAACTTGAAATACTTTTTTTAAAAAATCACTGTTTCTTCGTAACTGCAAATTTTGCATCTCATAAGGGGATTTTGTACTAAATTTGATAACTAGTTGAACTGTTAGTCTCAGGATAATATAAAACTATCAACAACTCCTACTGTGCTACAGGAAGTCATTCCTGTTTGCAATCGCTTTTGCCTTTGGATCTGTTAACCAGAACATCCCCCAGAGAGCTCCCCTGAGGTCCCACTGGGGACATGAGGCCTGTTGGAGGCTCATCCTCCTGCAGAGTATCTGCTCTGCCCACTGGGTTGCCATGACAACCTGTGATCAGTGCAGCAGGAGAGGCTGGTGGCAGGTTCTCCAGGGACGGGCCCCCGCAGGCTCTCACTGGTTCAGTGGAGCTCTTCAAAGAGGTGACTTTGGTGGGGTCTCCTCTTCAGGACGCCCCAGCACCAAGAGCTGTGCGGCCACCGCCCAGGCCCATGGCATGGCTGTGGGCCCAGGATGCATCTCCTAGGTGGCGGCAGCATGTGAGAGCCACCTTCTGAGCCAGATGGTTTCACTACATGTTAAAGGAAGGAAAATAAGCTTTTTGAATTTGAGACCATTAACAGCCTTTGCCCACAGAGAAAAATGCAGCTTTTTATAAAGTCTTTCAGCAGTAGCACTGTTCCCACTGAATTTTCTGTGTGACAGACCCTGTGAACCACTAGTTAGGATCGACTTCTCAGATAAACCAGATGTGAAATACATGAAACCATTTATGTCTTTAAAATGTATGTACCTTAAATATATTTTATTGCTAAATGTTAACTACCATCTGACAATGCAGTATTGTCACAAACTCTCAATTTATAAAAATACAATATCTGCAAAGCACAATGGAGTGAAGAAAAAAAAAAAAAAAAGCCATTCTCCACTTGGATACATGCTGCTTTCGGAAGGGCAACCTTGCAGTCCCAGACAGGCCATATCCATCTCTCTGCTTCTTAACTACCTTGTTCAGAAACCTGCCATCTTGTGTGTATTGTCGTAAATGAGTCTGGCACCCACTTAAACTAATCAATTTTTTTTTTAATGCTATGAAAATAATCATTTCATCTGAGTTTAAGTCTTTTCTTTTTTCCTTTTTTCCTGCTGTCATTTCTTGTGCTTGTTTTTTTCCCCAGTGAGGGTTGTCGAAGAGAAAATACAATGAAGAATGTTGGAAGTCGCAAATATGCGTTTAATTCCCTGCAGCTGAAGGCTTTCCCCAAGCATTACAGGCCTCCTGAAGGGACTTACGGAAAAGTTGAAACATGAACACACGGTTTCCTCTAATTAGCTGTTACGTAATAAATGTGGGTACCCTCTAGTGTCATACATGAATTCTTCAAGAAGACCTGAAGGATTGGTTTTTACTTTTGTGTTTTTAAAATATTTCACTAAAGAGTCTATGGAGCATGTGTTTTTTTGCGTTGGAATCCATAGCAGGTATTGTCGGGCTCACTACTGTGGATAGTGACAACTGCCCCTTCAAGTAGCCTTCAGCCGTCACCACACGGATATCGGTAGTTACCTGTATGAACCAAGCCAGGTGCATCTGAAATGCTGAAACTTTTAAAAATGCCCACTTAGGCAGCTGCTCACCTTATTTTTCTACTGAGTAAACTCAAACTTGAACAATGATTTACAACCTACTTTTTAAAAATCCCCATGGAAAATAGTAAACAGTAGTTTAAATGGTTGGATCCTGGGCAGACCACTAAATGTGAAATGTTAAAGGGAAGTTTTGGGGAAAGAAGCTTGCTGTCTCATGCAGGCAGGGCAAGTGCGTCTGATGCATCAGCCCGCCAGTGCCTCACAGGTGGAACCAGCAGTTGAAGGAAAGGCTGACAAATCGGCCTGAGGTAAGATGTGTCAGAAGACAACACCTGCAAAGCCACCCATGGTGGGGTCACCGCTGTCCCTTAGGGAACAAGGTGTCTGGGGAGGTGGGGAGGCCAGCTGTCTCTTGCCCTGGCCCCAGGACCGCTCATGTGGTATGTCTGATGCATAGAGACAGTGGACACCTAAATATCTTACAAGTAGGTCTCTGGTGGGTTTCTCAAATTTTTTTGGCCTTCGAGAAGATAATACAATCATGTTTGAATGTCTGATGAAAGTGTCTTTAAGTTTGCAATAATTGTTAGTATCCTCTACTCAATTCTATTATGTAAGATGGCTGTTGAGAAAGTTGAACTGTCTCCTGAAATGAGATTTTGAAAGGGATTAATGGGCCATAAGACTTAGGAATTTCATAGAAAATTATGTTTGGTCATCTATTCTAAGATGATGAGTCATCTGCACAGAGCAGAGTTTTTTCTTGGTTTGTATGTTTTCTCAATTGTTTTTTATCCTTATGTTTACATGTTATTTAAAAGGCTGTAAAAGAAATACATACGGCGCATATTCATCATACTGATCCTAAAGGTTTGTGAACCCTTAAGAAGTTCCTGTGTCTGAAATTCTAAATGTTATTCTTCGGGCTCCATTAGAAATACCACCGGGCACCAAGTAAGCGACTTGGGCCTGGGGAGCACAGGCAGGACCACCCGTGCAGGGATGGAGGGTGGGCATCAGGTACGGGTGAGACCAGGTGACCTCACACACCCCCTCCTCCTCAGAGGCCAGTTCACATACACAGCCTGCTGTTCCCCGACGCCCACTGGTGAGTGTGAACTGGCGTGGAGGGCGAGTCAGTGAGGCGTGTGGAGGCAGAGAAACTTGCCCAGCAAGCCCACTGTACCGCTGGTGTCAGCTTCTCCCGCTGTGTCCACCCCTGTCCAAAGATGGCTTCATGATGGCAGATTTAGTCTTTCACCTCCACCATTCATTGTCTAGTTATCTCTGCATTTCCATCTGTATTCACTTTAACGTCACTACCTTTTAAAAAATTTCCTTGAATTTTTAATGTTATTCATACAACTTTCAGATTTTTCTTTGTCTGAAGAGCATTACCTGCATTTATCAAAAGGGAATACAGCAAATGCTGTGTCATCTGTGTGCAGTTTTGCATGTGGCACCTTTTTGTGAACATTCTCCTAATTTTGTCTACACATTATGGGTCACCAGAAGAGTCTAAGCCTTGGCCAATCACACAGGAGATACTCTGGTTGCAGTATTCCCCGAGCGTGGCTCCCTGGCTCCGGCGTGACAGCGGGCCTCCCAGCGGCGCTGGGCACGCTCGCTGAGGGGGCTGCGCTGCCCACCGCGACAGCCGCAGCGCCTCAGGTCACATGGGCGCTTTGGGGTTTCCCGCTGCAGAAGACAGGCAGTGGTCCAGGTTTCTGTAAAACAAGGGTTCCATCCAGTGTTCTTTATAAGGCTCCCACCTAGAAATGTTGAGATGTACTGAAAACTCGGGCTCTGTCAAAGCGTCTGCAGCACAGCTGCCTTTGGTTTCCTTTAAAACATGTACAAACATTGTACAATAGTTTTGTCCCTACATAATTGTATTTGCCAAGCTTAGTGCATTAAGATACTTTTATTTATTTGTTTTGGACAGTATTAATAAACATATAGTTACTGTTTTATATATTCTTAGCTCATTCAAAGCCATGTATGCTATAACTGTGCGAGTCTTTAGAATGACAAATAATAAACAACTGACAACATGAAACCTGGCCTGAGTCATTGTTACCTGAGGACGGTCCTGGGGCCCGCACCTGGCCGGACCGTCCCTGACGGGCACTGCATTGTGTGTGGTGTCTGCAAACAGATTCTTGTTTGTAGCCCTGTTTGCGTGTCAGATTTTGTGTGCACCCTATGAGTGGACTTCCTGCAATTAAGGCCTGCTGGCTTTCAAGGCCAGATGCTCTGGGGGCTCCTTTTCCCAAAGCTGGAGCCCCAGGCTGGGGAGCTGACCTGGGGCTCAGAACTCACTCTCACGGGGAACCTCTGCAGTGTGTGAGCTGCGGGCTGACCACCGGGACGTGCGCTTTAATTGTGCTGCCAGTGCCCCTCCCTCCCCGTCTTGCTGCGGCTCCTCCTTTGTCTGTGCCCGTGGAGTGTCTTCTGGTTCTGGTCTCATCGATGGCGGTTCAGCAGGCAGCTGTGGTCTGCGTGTGCTCGTGAGAAGAGGTGAGCTCGAGGCCCTGCTGCCCTGCCCTCCTGTCCCAGGAACCGAGGTCACTGTGCCCTCCACCAGTGGACCACGTGTGCACAGTGAGTATCAGAGAAAAAGCCCCTCACACCTCCAGCAGGACGCCTCAGCTCTGTGTTCAGTGTGGACGCGGCGGGCAGAGGGGAGGGGGCTGGCGTCACACCTTTCTGAGTGGTAGCTCGCTCTGCACGTGTCCGCCCGCGTCCACGAGTGTGGCCGGCGGCCGTGACTTGCTGGAGCGCCGCCTGCGGGCTGGTTGCTCGCTGCGTTGCACCTTGTGCCTGGCACAGCTGACTGGGGTCCCTCTTGGACAGACTCCTGGCAGCAGAAACGTGCAGCTAAAGGACAGACGTTCTCAAGTTTTTGGACTTTTGATATTTCCACAGTACTCACAGAACGCTAACCTGCCGCCTGGAGCACCAGCCTTTCCTTCTCATCAGAGCTGGAGATGGCACCTTGTCTCACTTCTGTTCCTCTGATTACTCTGAAACTGAACAGCTTTTACACTATATTCACGCTTCTACTTTTATAACTTCGACTGTTGGTCTTTTTCACATGCCTGTTTTTAATACATACTATATTCTTGTCATATTTTGTAGTTTTTTAAAAAACCTATTTGTCAGTTGTCTTTTGGTTTCATTGACGGTAGGTATGGGGGCTGCGTGCTAAGCTGCTTCGGTTGTGTCTGACTCTCTGTGACCTATGAACCATACCCTGCCAGGCTCCTCTGTCCACGGGATTCTCCAGACAATACTGGAGTGGGTTGCCGTGCCCTCCTCCAGGGGATCTTCCTGACGCAGGGGTCGAAGCCCCAGCTCTTACGTCTCCTGCACTGCAGGTGGATTCATTACTGCTGAGGTACTGGGGCAGCCCAGGTAGGGGTCTACCGAAGTGAAAACATCCTATGTGATGATGTACACCTGTCTTCATTTTGCTGCTTATTCTGAAATGAGTCCTGGCTTCCCCAGTGGAGGTAACCACTGGCCCCATCCTTGTCCACGAAGAGGCTGTCATGCTGGGTCCTCACTGCAGGAAAGCACTGTGCTCGTCTCCTTGCACACCCACAGTTTAAATCCATCTGTGGTTCCTGCCTTTGCTCTGATACTGAGGTTATGTAAAAAATACTCACCTGTTCTTACTCTAGAACTCTGATGGTTTGCTTTACATTTAGAGCAATTCATCTGGAATTATTTTTGGCATAAGGCATGAGTTGTATTTGCGGCAGTCAGCATGACTCCCTCTAAGCCAGCCCAAGTGTTGCTGCTTTAAAGAGAAGGTGAGAAGTTTTAAGACCCTGGCCATGGTCACCAGGCACTTCCTGCTGCCCCTCCTCAATGCCACCCTGGGTTTCCATTCTAGCCTGTAGTGGGTGACTTGGTTCAGCTGGGCTGCTTGGTTCTAGGGGCAGTGGACCAGGGAGGTTCTGATCTGAGGAAGCTAAGAGGAACTAGCTGTTGGGAGTTCCTGTTTGTAATTTTGCTGAGGACAAAAACAATCCTGTTGAAACGGTGCTTTTGAAAAGGCCCTTCCTTTTATAACTTTCATGAAGGCTGTTCTAACCAGTCTCCTTTTCTAAAAACTGTTTTGACACAGCTGATTTACAATGTTGTGTTATTTTCTGGTATACAGCACAGTGACTCAGTCATGGATCTGTGTATAGTCTTCCATCTTTTCCACTAGAGGCTTTCACAAGGTACTGAATATAGTTCCCTGTACTGTATATAGTAATGTGTATATGTTAACCCCAAACCCCTGCCCCTCTCCCCACTTCTCCTACAGTAGCCACAGGTTTTATATGTCAGAGTGTTTCTGCGTGTGCGCTTTTTAAAATTATGGCTGCACTGAAGCACGTGGAATCTAGTTCCTTGACCAGGGATCAAACCCTGGACCGCCTGCTTTGGGAGCATGGAGCCTTAACCACTGGACCATCTGGGAAGTTCCTATTTCTGTTCCGTAAGTTCATTTGTACCATATTTTAGATTCCACATGTAGGTGATATGTTTCTGTCTGACTTTGATAATCTCAAGGTCCACCCATGTTGCTGCAAATGGCATTATTTCATTCTTTTTTTATTCTGAGTAGTATTCCACTGTGTACACATACACACGCATCACATATTTATCCATTCATCTGCTGATGGACATTTAGGTTGCTTCCATGCCTTGGCTATTGTAAACAGCGCTGCAGTGAACACTGGGATGCATGTATCTTTTTGAGTTAGTTTTCTCCAGATATATGCCCAGGAGTGGGATTGCTGCATCATATGGTAACTCTATTTTTGGTTTAAGGAACCTGTGCACTGTTTTCCGTAGTGGCTGCACCAATTTACATTGTATGTTCTTTGCTGAAATATCAACCAGTGAGTTGGAGCCATTTTTGACAGCTCCTCGCAGTGTCCACCCACAGCCTCAGGCGCTTGTGTGCTGACGTCCTGAGGCTGTGCTTCCTGCACAGGGTGACCCCCCGTCAGGGGGCCGAGTCCCAGCACTGCCTTCTGTTCTGTGCCAGCAGAAGGGCCGGGCCTCACGTCTGGACGTCCTTTAGGGAGCCAGCACCTTCTGGCAAGAAGCCCTTGTGAAATTCTCCATGTGGAAGTGAACCAACTCTTCCTTCCCCCAAATGTCTTCCCTTACAAGCCTCTCGAGTTTTTAACTGCGGGTACGGCTCTGCAGTAAATGAACCCTAGGCCAGGAGCACAAAGCTCCCTGAGACAGCACAGCTCAGGGTGCTGACCTGCCCCACACTGCTCAGGGGGGCTGCCCTACAGGTGGTGATGACTCTCTATATACTTTTTTTTTTTTTTTTGCCTATATACTTTTAAATGTACCCTCCTCTCAGAGGCCCTTTCCAAAAGGAGGAAGTAATTACATTTACAGTGGATCAAATCGAGTATTTGAGTAAGGAAAACAGAAATGAAAGTTCAGTCCCTCAGAGGTAAGATCTGCCTTTAATTCCCACGAGCAGCGCAGGCACTTGAGGTGGGGAGTGACTGGAGAGATGGAAACTTCTATTTAGCGCACTCCATGCTCCCAACAGGGTCCTGGACGCACAAGAGCACTGGCCGGAACAGACCAGCCAGTGCTTTGTTTATGCTGACTGTGGCCGCTGACACCCACAGGCCGGCCCGAGGGTCAGCCCACACTGTCTGGACGTCAGGTGGGGGGTCCAGTGGGGAGCGCAGGTGGGGCCCTGCTGTGTCCTGAACTGCAGCAGGGCCCCGTGAGGGGACTACAGAGGGCGCCTCCCGTGCCCACAGCCTAGCCTGTGCCCCTCGGGGGAGAGGCCTCTCCCCAGTCTGAGGTTGGGCAGATGGGTAAGAACTTTGTCTTCTTACCGCTCTCACTACTCAGGCTCTGACACATTCCACACTCCCAAGTCCCCCACCTCGGACCCCCTTTGGGCTCTGCACTACTTTGCACTGACTCCTTCCTGCATCAGATTTCCAGTGGGCCTTTTTGGCCAGTCCAGGCAGGTCTATATTTATTCACTCTCTGTTGTGCCCTTTAACACACAAGCCAGGCTGAAGAGAAGAGGAGCTGTGCTTGTTCTCAGTGAGGAGAGGTGGAGGCAGGGGTGTGGCACTGCATCCCTGCCTCCCCGGCGCTCACCTCGCTCTTGGCCTCCGTGGCTCCCTCCCCCTCCTCCTCTGCCGCTGACCAACCCTCCTCACTTCCATCGGCTGTTGGCCCCACCAGTCACCAACACTGTGGTGGTCCCTAGGTTTCTTCTATACACTTCATATGCTCCTCCTGGAAAATCTTGTTAGTCATTCATATAGAATCAATTACCAATTATTTGGTAAGCAGTTACTGAATAATTTGCTAATGACCCTCAAATTTCCAGATCCATCCTAGACCCTGCCCACACTCATCTGAACATCAACCACATGCCAGCCATTCTACCTGAGTGTCTCATTGGTGTCCCAAATACAGCATGTCAACACTAAACTCCCATTCTGTCCAGACTAGCTGAGCTCCTAGGATAAATGACCTCCCCTTCCACCCTGGGTCACCTTCTTCCCTATCCCTCCACATCCCATTAGCCACTAAGATCCTGTCTCTTCAATCCATCCCATCATTTCCATACACATAATCACAGCCCTGGTCCATGTCTTCAGTTCATTCTGATCTAGACCACTTCCCCTCAGCTCTCTTATTCCTCTTTTCAAGGCCCATTTCAGACAAATTGCCCTCTTTTATGGTTATTTCTATCCACAAAATGAGCTGACCCTTAAAAAAAAAAAGTTCCCCTACTCAGTCTCGAATATATACCTATTATATTATGCATATCTCGTTCATCATGTTACTTACCTTTTACTTTGTCCAGCACGTTACTTTGAGTTACAACAGCAAGTATAATGCCTCACACAGGAGCTACTCAAAAACGTTTACTCAAGGGAAGGATGTTTTTGATCAACTGAAATCTTACCTATTACTATTGATTTTCTCTATATAATCAGCTAAATACATTATAAGGAATCAAATTCAACAGGCTCAAGGGAGAAGGCAAGCTTAACAGCATACATGACAAACATCAGGACAGTGGTTTTCTCTGGGGGTGAGCAAGAGGGTCTCTGAAGAATGTCAGGCAATACCGAGGGTTCAGACAATATTCCACTGATCTGGATGCTACTTATGCATGATGGCCTTTATAGTTAATTGATAAATTATAAAAATACCCTTATTGGGACGAGCCTCACACACCCAGTGGGCAGGCCCCAAAATTCTGCAAGAAAAAAGGCAGTGGCACAATATATTTAAAGTGATAAAAGGGAAAAGCCTACAAACTAATAATAATCTACCCAGCAAAGCTTTCATTCTGGTTTGATGGAGAGATCAAACGTTTTACAGACAAGCAAAAGCTATTTAAAGATTTCAAGCACCACAAAACCAGCTTTACAAGAAATGTTAAAAGAACTTCTCTAAGTGAAAAAGAAAAGGCTAGGAGGAGAAAAATGAGAATCACAAAAGGAAAAAGCTCACTGCTAAAGTCAGTAAATTAACACCAGGGAAATTTTGCAGAAACTAACGCCTGTGGCTGGTGATTTGTTATGTAAGTAAATGCTGAAATGTCTCTGGTCAGTCTGTAACCTTTGGGTAACAAAAGACATGTTAATGTGTCTCTAGTCAATAATGTATTAACCATGTACAAAGCTAGTAGGAGGTTAAAGTAGTAAAATCATCTATATCCTCAATAAGTAGTTACTGGTTACATAAATATTTAAAATATGAAAACCGGCAGTTGTTGAGGGAGAGGAGCAAAAATGCAGGGTTAGTTACAATGCATTAGAAGTTATGAGATTAGCAACTTATATATAAAATAATGTACATACACAAAAAAATAATGTACATACACACAAAAAAAGAGGAATCATAACTCTGAAGACAGTTGTCAAATCACAAAGGAAGAAAACAAAAGAAGGAAGAGGAACAAAAAAGAACTACGAAAACAATCCCCAAACAACTAATGAGCTAAATGCTCCAATCAAAAGACAGTGATGGATTATTTCTTTAAAATCTGGAACTAAAACTGCCATATGACCCAGCAATCCCACTACTGGGCATATGCCCTTAGAAAATCATAATTCAAAAAGATAAATGTACCCCAATGTCCACTGCAGGACTATTTACAATAGGACATGGAAGCAACCTAGATGTCCGTCAACATATGAATAAAGATGTGGCACATATATACAATGGAAACTCAGCCATAAAAACACATTTGAGTCAGTCCTAGTGAGGTGTATAAACCTAAAGCCTGCTATACAGAGAAGTAAATCAGAAAGAAACAAATGTATCAATGCACACATATGTATATGGAAATCCAGAAGGATGGCACTGACATGACCGTGTGCAGAACAGGACACTGAGACACAGACTTGTGGGCACAGCAGGGCAGAGAGGCGGGATGCACTGGGGGCCTCTGTCACTGCATGTGAAACAGACAGTGGATGGGAAGCTGCACAACGCGGGGCACTCGGTGACAACCAGGAGGGGTGAGATGGGGTGGAGGGGGGAGGGAGGCTTAACAGGAGGGGACATATGTATATTCATGGCTGATTCATAACTGCTATAGTGCAGAAACCAACACAACATGGTAAAGCAATTATCCTCCAATTTAAAAGGACAAGAGTGGCTGAGTAATAGAAAAACAAGACCCTATATATATACATTGCCTATAATACACACACTTCTGACTTTAGACACACAGAGAAAGGAAATGGGAAAAGGTATTTCATGCAAATGGTAATCAAAACAAAGATGGGGTAGCAATACTTAGGCCAGGCCCCCAAAAACCTTTAAAATGAAGACTAACAAGAGACAAAGAAGGACATTTATAATGACGAAGAGACCAAGAAGATATGACAACTGTTATATATGCACCCAGGATAAGAGGGGCTTCCCTGGTGGCTCAGATGGTAAAGAATCTGCCTTCAATGCGGGAGACCCAGGTTCGATCCCTGGGTTGGGAAGATCCCCTGGAGAAGGGAATGGCAACCCACTCCAGTATTCTGGCCTGGAGAATCTCATGAACAGGAGTCTGGTGGTCTACAGTCCATGGAATTGCAGAGTTGGACATGACTGAGTGACTAACACTTTCACTTTTCACCCAAAGATAGAAGTACCTCAGTTCAGTTCAGTCACTCAGTCGTGTTCGACTCTTTGTGACCCCATGAATTGCAGCACGCCAGGCCTCCCTGTCCATCACAAACTCCGAGAGTTTACTCAGAACTCATGTCCATCAAGTCGGTGATGCCATTCAGCCATCTCATCCTCTGTTGCCCCCTTCTCCTGCCCCCAACCCTCCCAGCATCAGGGTCTTTTCCAATGAGTCAACTCTTTGCATGAGGTGGCCAAAGTATTGGAGTTTCAGCTTCAGCGTCAGTCCTTCCAATGAACAC
The DNA here is from genome assembly GCF_023699985.2 of Odocoileus virginianus. Taxonomy (NCBI): domain Eukaryota; kingdom Metazoa; phylum Chordata; class Mammalia; order Artiodactyla; family Cervidae; genus Odocoileus; species Odocoileus virginianus. The sequence goes on from NC_069675.1 coordinate 3,838,350, forward strand.
CCGGGACTGATCTCCTTTAGGATGGACTGGTTGGATCTCCTTGCAGTCCAAGGGACTCTCAAGAGTCTTCTCCAACACCACAGCTCAAGAGCATCAATTTTTTGGCGCTCAGTTTTCTTCACAGTCCAACTCTCACATCCATACATGACCATAGCCTTGACTAGAGTGACCTTTGTTGGCAAAGTAATGTCTCTGCTTTTTAATATGCTATCTAAGTTGGTCATAACTTTCCTTCCAAGGAGTAAGCGTCTTTTAATTTCATGGCTGCAATCACCATCTGCAGTGATTTTGGAGCCCCAAAAAATAAAGTCTGACACTGTTTCCCCATCTATTTCCCATGAAGTGACGGGACCGGATGCCATGATCTTAGTTTTCTGAATGTTGAGCTTTACGCCAACTTTTTCACTTTCCTCTTTCACTTTCATCAAGAGGCTTTTTAGTTCTTCTTCACTTTCTGCCATAAGGGTGGTGTCATCTGCATATCTGAGGTTATTGATATTTTTCCCAGCAATCTTGATTCCAGCTTGTGCTTCTTCCAGCCCAGCATTTCTCATGATGTACTCTGCATATAAGTTAAATAAGCAGGGTGACAACATTCAGCCTTGACGTACTCCTTTTGCTATTTGGAACCAGTCTGTTGGTCCATGTCCAATTCTAACTGTTGCTTCCTGACCTGCATAGAGGTTTCTCAAGAGGCAGGTCAGGTGGTCTGGTATTCCCATCTCTTTCAGAATTTTCCACAGTTTATTGCGATCCACACAGTTAAAGGCTTTTACAAAAAGGTGCAAATCATCATCAGTCAGTAACATAATAACAGTAGGGACTTTTATATCTCAACTTCATCAAGAGATCATCCAGAAAGAATATCAATGAGGAAACACTGGCCTTAAATGACATTAAACCAGATGGACTTAATATATATAGAACATTCTAGCCAAGAGAAGGAGAATGCATTCTTTTCAAGAGAACATGGAACATTTTTCAGGACAGATGACATGCTAGGCAATAAAGCAAGCCTTGGCAAATTTAAGAAAATTGAAATCCCTAAACATCTTTTCTGACCACAATTCTATGAGACTGGAAATCAACTACATGAAGAAGACTGCAAAAAAACATAAACATGTAGGGGCAAAACAATATGCTACTATTCAAGCAATGGATCACTAAAGAAATCAAAGAGGAAATCAAAACATAAATGGAAAACAAAAAGCACAATGATCCAAAATCTATGGGATACTGCAAAAGGAGTTCTAAAGAGGGAAGTTTATAGCAATAGCTTATCTCAGGAAATAAGAAAAATCTGAAATAAGCAACCTATCCTTACACCTAAACGAACGAGAGAAAAAACAAAACCCAAAGTTAGTAGAAAGAAAGAAATCATGAGGATCAGAGAAGAAATAAATAAAATTGAGACTAAGAAAAAAATAAAAATTATCAATAAAACTAAGATCTGGTTCTTTGAAAAAATAAAATTTATAAGTCTTTAGCCAGACTCATCTAGACAGAAGACCCAAATCAATAAAATTACAAGTGAAAAAGACATTACAACTGACACCACAGAAATACATACGGTCATAAGACTATACCACAAAGTATATGCCAATAAAATGGACAACCTAAAAGAAATGGAAAATTTCCTAGAAATGTACAATTTCCTAAGACTGAACCAGGAAGAAATAAAAAGTATGAATATGGAGAAGGAAATGGCAACCCACTCCAGTATTCTTGCCTGGAAAAGTCCCTGGACAGAGGAGCCTGGCGGGCTGCAGTCCATGGGGTCACATGACTGAGCATGTGTGCACGAGGGTGGAGGGAGATGGGTTGGTAGCAATAAACTGGTAGAGCTAAAAAAAAAAGAAAAAAAAGTATGAATAGACCAATTACCAGTAATTAAGTTGAATCAGTAATAAAAACTCCCAAAAAACAAAGTCCAGGACCAAATGGCTTCAGAGGTGAATTCTACTAAACATTTAGAAGAGTGTTAACACCCATATTTCTCAAACTGTTCAAAAAAAATTGCAGAGGAATGAATGCTTCCAGAATCATTCTAGCCAGCAGCATCACCCTGATACCAAAAGTAGACAAAGATATCACAAAAACGAAAATTACAGGTCAAAATCACTGATGAAACCATGTAAAAATCCTCAACAAAACAGCAAACTGAATTCAACAACACATTAAAAAGATCATACACCATGATCATATAGAGTTTATCTCTGGGAGGCAAGGATGGTCCACTATCTGCAAATCATTCAATGTAACATACCCCATTAACAGACTGAAAAATAAAAATTACATGACCAAAAAACAAAAAAATCACATGATCATCTCAATACACACAGAGAAAGCTTTTAACAAAATTCAACATAATTCATGGTACTCTCCAGAAAGTAGCTACAGAGGGAATAACCTCAGTGTAATAAAGGCCATATATAATAAGCCTATAGCTAACATCACCCTTGACAGTGAAAAGCTAAAAGTATTTCCTCTAAGATCAGGAATAGGAAAATGCGCAACTATTATTCAAAATAGTATTCAAAGTCTTACCCACAGCAACCAGATAAGAAACAAGATAAAAAGAGATTAAATTGGAAAGGAAGAAGTAAAACTATCCCTCTTTGCAGATGATATGACACTATATATAGAAAATTCTAAAGACACCACCAAAAAACTACTAGAGCTTACCAATGAATTCAGTAAAACTGCAAGACAAAAACATACAGAAATATATTTCTCTACACTAACAATGAACTTTCAGAATAAGAACTTAAGAATTCCATTTACCACTGCATCAAAAAGAATAAGACACCTAGCAGCAAATTTAACTAAGGAGATAAAAGGCCATTACTCAGAAAACTGTGAGACAGTGAGGGAAAAAACTGAAGATGACACAAATAGATGGAACTATACTGTGTTCATGGACTGGAAGAATACTGTTAAAGTGACCACACTACCCAAGGCAATCTACACATTCAGTGCATTCCTTATCCAAATACCAATGCCATTTTTGGTACTGGAATTCTCCAGGCCAGAATACTGGAGTAGGTAGCCTTTCCCTTCTCCAGGAGATCTTCCCAAACCAGGGATTGAACCCAGGTCTCCCGCATTGCAGGCAGATGCTTTACCAGCTGAGCCACAAGTGAAGCCTTTATCAAAATACCAATGGCATTTTTCATGAACTAGGACAATTAATTCTAAACTTTGTATGGAAACAAAAGACCCAAAATAGCCAAACCAATCTTGAGAAAGGGTAACAGAACTGGAGTTATACTACTCCCTGACTTCAGACTATACTACAAAGATTCGGTCATCAAAACGTTACGGTGCTGGCAAAAAACATACACAGCATGATGGAGCAGAAAAGAGAGCCCAGAAATAACCCCCCACACACATGGCCAATTAACCTATGACAGAGGAGGCAAGACCATACAATGGGGAAAAGATAGTCTCTTTAATAAGTGGTGCTTATTAAAGCTACATGCAAAAGAATGAAATCAGCACACTTTCTCTCACTGCATACAAAGATAAAATCAAAATGGATTAAAGACCCAAGTGTAAGACTGGAAACCATAAAAAAAAAAAAATCCTAGAACATAGAACACTCTTTGACAAACAGTACCAATACTTTTCTAGATATGCCTTTTAAAGCAAAGGAAAGAAATACAAGGATAAACAAATGGGACCCAATTAAACTTTTGCAGAGCAAAGGAAAATATCGACAAAATGAAAAGACAACCTTCTAAACAAGAGAAAATACTTGAAAATGATATGACCAAGCAGGGGTTGATATCCAAAATATATAAACAGCTCCTACAACTCAACATCAAACAAACAAATAACCTGATTTAAAAATGGGCAGAAAACCTGAATAGATATTTTTCCAAAGACAACATACAGGTGGCCAACGGGCACATGAAAATGTGCTCAATATCAGTAATCATCAGAGAAAGGCAAATCAAAACCTTAAGATAGAACTGGCATCATCAAAAAGAACACAAGTAACACCAACAAATGTTGGTGAGGATGTGGAAAAAAGGGGGACTCCTGTACATTGTTGGTGGGAATGTAAATTGGTGCAGTCTCTATGGAAAACAGTATGGAGACTGCTTAAAAAACTAAAAATAGATCTACCATATAACTCAGCAATTCCACTTCTGAGTATATATCCAAAGAAAATGAAAACACTAATCTGAAAAGATACATGTACCCTCATGTTCTTAGCAGCATTATTTACAATAGCCAAACTATGGAAGCAATGTAAGTGTTCATCAACAGATAGATAAAGACGTCATAAAGACACAATAGAATACTACTCAGCCATAAAAAAGTGACACTCTGCCATCTGTAACAAGGTAGATGAACCTGGAGAGTATTAATCTTAATGAAATAAGACATAAATACTATATAATTTATATGTGGAATCTAAACTCTGCTATCTGTAACAAGGTAGATGAACCTGGAGAGTATTAATCTTAATGAAATAAGACAAATACTATATAATTTATATGTGGAATCTAAAAAATAAAATGAATTAACAGAATAAAACAACCAGACTTACAGATATAATAGAGAACAAACTAGTGGTTATCCCTAGGGAGACAGAAGGAGGAGGAACAAGATGGGTAGTGGATTAAAAAGTACAAACTACTATGTAAAAAATAAATACATTACAAGGATATACCATCCAGCACAGAGAACAGAGCCAATATTTTATAAAAACTTTAAATGGATTATAATCTATAAAAATTCTGATCCCTGTGTTGTACACTTGAAACTTATAAAACATTGTAAATCAACTACACCTTAGTGAAGAAATCAACATCCTATTGACTTTTCTGATACATTTAACAGTAAAAATTACCTGTTAATCCATCATTTCATGAAAACTCTGAAAAGAAAAATTTTTTAAATTCCACTTACAACAGCATCAAAAAGAGTAAAATAATTAGGAATAAACCTAACCAAGGACATAAAAGTCTTATAACTCTGAAAACTACAAAATGTTGCTGAAATTAAAGACAGAAGTAAATGAGAAGACATCTATATGAATGGATTGGAAAACTCTGTGTTGTTAAGACATCAATACTATTCAAAGTGTAGAAATTCAAAATATTCCCCATCAAAATCCCATTGGTATTCATTAAGAAATAGAAAAGTCCATTCTAAAATTCAAATGGAATCTCAAGGGGCTCTGAACAGCCAAAACAGTCTTGACAAACAACAAAGTTGGAAGCCTGTACTTCTTGATTTCAAAACTTAACAGAAAACTACAGTAATCAAATCAGTGTGGCAATGGCATAAAGACAGACACATAGTGCAAAGGAATAAAGAGCCCAGAAATAAACCCTAGTGTTGATGGGCAAATAACTTTCAACAAGGAAGACGACCATTCAATGAGGAAACAACAGTCTTGTCAACGGTGTTTGGAAAACTGGACACCCATGTGCAAGACTGAGACCGGACCTTAACCTTACACGTATCAACTCAAACTGGAGGACGCAACTACTGAAGCCCGAGCACCCCAGAGCCTGTGCTCCACAAGAAAAGCCACTGCAACGAGAAGCCCATGTGCCACAGCTAGAGAGCAGACCGTGCCTGCTGCAGCTAGAGAAAAGCCCAAGCAGCAGTGAAGACCCTGGACAGCCAAAAATAAATAAAATCATTAAAAAAGAGATTAAGATGGTAAACTTTCCATCATGTAGACTTTACCACAACTAGAAATTTAAAATATAGGTACTAGGTATTATTTAAATGCATCACAGACCCATATGTACCCCAAAACTATGAAGCACTCAGATGAAAACAGGAATAACTTTCCACAAGTCTGGAATAGGCAGAGGCTTCCTTTAGATACACCAAAAAGAAAAATTGGAAATCATAAAAATTAATAACTGTTCTCCAAAAGACAGCATTAAAAAAGATAAACCACAAACTGGGAGAAAATGTGTTTTTCAAAGGCCAATCATTTGTCTTTAAGTAACTTGTATACATAATGTATCAAATAACTTCTTACAATTCAACAATAAAAAGACTTAAAAGAAAAATGGGCAGAGGATTTGAATAGACATTTTCCCAAAGATATACAAATGGCCAATAAGCACACAAAAACATGCTGACTATCATTAACCATTTGGGAAATGGCAGTCAAGATCCCAGTTAGATACCACTTCATATCTAGTAGAATGACCACAATCAAAAGGATGAAAAATACACTGAGGTACTCCTATGTTGGGTGCATGTATATATTTACAATCGTTATTTCTTCTTATTGGATTGATCCCTTGATTGTTATGTAATGTCCTTATCTTTCGTGTGTCAGTCGCTCAGTTATGTCCAACTTTGTGACCCCATGGACTGTAGCCCACCAGGCTCCTCTGTTTATGGAATTCTCCAGGCAAGAATACTAGACTGGACTGCCATACCCTCCTCCAGGGGATCTTCTCAACCCAGGGATCGAACCCAGGTCTCCTGCACGCAGGCAGACTCCTTACCAGAGTCTGAGCCACCAAGGAAACTCTTATCTCTTATAATAGTCTATTTTAAAGTCTATTTTGTCTCATGTGAGTATTGCTACTCCAGCTTTCTTTTGATTTTCATTTGCATGCAATATCTTTTTCTATCCCTTCACTTTCAGTCTATATGTGTCCCTAGGTCTAAAGTGGGTCTCCTGTAGACAGCATACATACGGGTCTTTTTCTTGCACTCAACATAGGAGCACCTCAATATACAAGGCAAATACTAACAGCCATAAAAGGCGAAATCAACAGTAACACATTAATAGTGGGAGACTTTAACACCCCACTTACACCAATGGACAGATCATCCAGCTAGAACATTAATAAAAAAAATGCAACCCTTAAATGACACACTAGACCAGAGAGACTTAACTGCTATCTTATGGAACACTCCATCTGAAAGCAGCAGAATACACTTTTTCTCAGATGCACACAGGACATTCTCCAGGGCAGATCACACCTTGGGTCACAAATCAAGTCTTGGTACATTTAAGGAAAGTGAAATCATATCAGGCATCTTTTCTGACCACAACGCTATGAGATTAGGAATCAATTACAGGGAAAAAAAACTAAAAAACACAAAGGCATGGAGGCTAAACAAAATAACCAATGGATCACTGAAGAAGTCAAAGAAGGAATAAAGAATGTAGAGACAAGTGACAACAAAACATTATGATCCAAAACCCAGAGGACACAGCAAAACCAGGTTTGAGAGTTTACAGCAATATAATGTTACTCAAGAAACAAGAAAAACCTCAAATAAACAACCTAAACTTATGCCTAAAGCAACTAGAGAAAGAACAAACAAAACCCCAAATTAGTAGAAGGAAAGAAATCAAAGACCAGAGCAGAAATAAATTAAACAGAGATAAAGAAAACAGTAAAGGTCAATGAAACTAAAAGCTAGTTCTCTGAGAAGATGAAATTAAACCTTCAGCCAGAAAATTGATAAACCTTTAGCTGGGTTTAGAAAAGGCAGAGGAACTAGAGATCAAATTGCCAACATCCACTGGATCACACAAAAAAATTCCAGAAAAACATCTACCTCTGCTTAATGGACTTTTACTGTGTGGATCACAACAAACTGTGGAAAATTCTTAAAAGAGATGGGAATATTAGACCACCTTACCTGTCTCCTGAGAAGCCTGTATGCAAGTCTAGAAATAACAGTTAAAAACAGACATGGAACAACAGACTGGTTCAAATTGGGAAAGGAGTTGTCACCCTGCTTATTTAACTTCCACGCAGAGTACATCACGCAAAATGCCAGGCTGGAAGAAGCACAAGCTGGAATCAAGATTGCCAGGAGAAATATCAACAATCTTAGATATGCAGATGACACCACCCTTATGGCAGAAAGTGAAGAGCAACTAAAGAGCTTCTCGATGAGGGTGAAAGAGGAGAGTAAAAAAGCTGGCTTCAAACTCAACATTCAAAAAACTAATAAGATCGTGGCATCAGGTCCCATCACTTCATGGCAAGCAGAAGAGGAAAAAGTGGAAACAGTGACAGACTTTTATTTTCTTGGGCTCCAAAATCACTGTGGATGGTGACTGCAGCCATGAAATTAAAAGACATTTTAAAAAAGAAAAGATGCTTGCTCCTTGGAAGGAAAGCTATGATAAACCTTGACAGTGTATTAAAAACCAGAGGCATCACTTTGCCAACAAAGGTCTGTCAAAGCTATGGTTTTTCCAGTAGACACGTATAGATGTGAGAGTTGGACCATAAAGAAGCCTGAGTGCTAAAAAATTGATGCTTTCAAGTTGTGGTGTTGGAGAATCCCTTGGACTGCAAGGAGATCAAAACAATCAATCCTAAAGGAAACCATCCTGAATATTCATTGGAAGGACTGAAGCTGAAGCTCCAATACTTTGGTCACCGGATGTGAAAAGCTGACTCACTGGAAAAGACCCTGATGCTGGGAAAGACAAGGCAAAAGGAAAAGGAGACAGCAAAGGATGAAATGGTTAGATAGCATCACTGACTCGATGGACATGAATCTGAGCAAATTCCAGGAGATAGTGGACAGGGGAGCCTGGCATGCTGCAGTCCATGGGGTCGCAAAGAGATACAACTTAGTAACTGAACAACTGCAGCAAGACTCACCAAGAATAAAAGAAGAGGATTCAAATCAATAAAATTAGAAATGAAAAAGAAGTTACAACAGATACCACATAAATACAAAGCATTTTAAGAGAGAATACAAGCAACTACATGCCAGTAAAATTGACAACCTAGAAGAAATGGACAAATTCTTAGAAAGTTACAAGCTTTAAAGAATAAACCAAGGAAAAAATAGAAAATAAAAACAGACCAATCACAAGTACTGAAATTGAAACTGATTAAAAATCTTCCAACAAACAAATAATCCAGGATCAGGTGACTTCACAGGCAAATTCTATCAAACATGCAGAGAAGAGTTAACAGCTACCCTTCTGAAACTCTTCCAAAAAAATTTCAGAGAAAGGAACATTCCCAAGCTCATTCTACCAATACAAGGCCACCATCATACTGAAATCAAAATCAGACCAAGATATCACAAAAAAAAATTATAGGCCAATATCACTGATGAACATAGAAGCAAAAGTCCTCAACAGAACATGATCATATTGAATCTAAAAACACATTAAAAGGATCATACAGTATGATCAAGTGGAATTTATACCAGTGATGCAAAGAGTTTTCAATATCTGGAAATCAATCAGTGAGATACAACATCAAGAAATTGAAGAATAAAAACCGTATGATCATTTCAATAGGTTCAGAAAAAGCTTTTGACAGAATTCAACACCTATTTAGGATAAAAATTCTCTAGAAAGGGGGCATAGAGGGAACCTGCTGCTGCTGCTAAGTCGCTTCAGTTGTGTCCAACTCTGTGCGACCCCATAGACAGCAGCCCACCAGGCTCCCCTGTCCCTGGGATTCTCCAGGCAAGAACACTGGAGTGGGTTGCCATTTCCTTCTCCAAGGCATGAAAGGGAGAAGTGAAAGTGAAGTCGCTCAGTCGAGTCCAACTCTTTGCGACCCCATGGACTGCAGCCTACCAGGCTCCTCCATCCATAGGATTTTCCAGGCAAGAGTACTGGAGTGGGTTGCCATTGCTTTCTCCGATAGAGGGAACCTACCTCAACATAATAAAGACCATATACAACAAACCCACAGCATTCTCAACAGTGAAAAACTGAAAGCATCTCTTCTATGATCAGGAACAAGACAAGTATGTCCACTCTCACCACTTTTATTCAACATAATTTTGGAAGTCCTAGCCATGGCAATCAGAGAAGAAAAAGAAATAAAAGGAATCCAAATTGGAAAAGAAGTAAAATCCACTCTTTCCAGATAACATGATTCTATACACAGAAAATCCTAAAGATGCTACCAGAAAACCACTCGAGCTCTTCAGTGAATTTGGTAAACTGGGAGGATACAAGATTCATTAACAGAAATATCTGGCATCCCCATACATTAATAACAAAAGACCCGAAAGAGAAATCAAGGAAACAATCCCATTTACCATCACATCAAAAAGAATAAAACACCTACCTAAGGAGGCAGAGGATCTGTACTCAGAAAACTCTAAGATACTGATGAAAGAAATCAAAGATGACACAAACAGATGGAGAGATATACCATGTTCTTGGACTGGAAGAATCAATATTATGAAAATGATCAACTACCCAAAGCAATCTACAGATTCCATGTAAACCCTATGAAATTAACACTGGCATTTTCCACAGAATTACAAAATATTTTACAATTTGTATGGAAACACGAAAGACCATGAATAACCAAAGTAATCTTGAGAAAGAAAAATGGAGCTGGAGCAATCAGGCCCCTGACTTAGGACTACAAAGCAAGAGCAGTCAAAATAGTATGGTACTGGCAATAAAAACAGAATATAGGTCAAGGCAACAGGTAGAAAGTCCAGAGATAAACCCATATACCTATGGCTACCTAATCTATGACAAAGGAGGCAACAATACACAATGGAGAAAAGACAGTCTCTTCACTAAGTGGTTCTGGGCAAACTGGATAGCAAATGGAAAAGAATGAACACCATAGACAAAAATAAAGACTTAAATGCAAGGCCAGATACTAAAAAACTCCTAGAGAAAAACATAGGCAGAACACTCTGACATTAATTACAGTAAGATCTTTTTCAATCAACCTCCTAGAGTAATGAAAATAAAGAAAAGGGACCTAATTAAAAATTTTTGTATAGCAAATGAAACCACAAACAAAATGAAAAGATAACCCTCAAAATGGAAGAAAATATTTGCAAATGAAGGAACCAACAAGAGATTAATCTCCAAAATGTACAAACAGCTCAATATCAAAAAAGCAAGCAACTCAGTTAAAAAAAAAAACAAAACAGCACATAAGATCTAAATAAACATTTCTTTAAAGAAGACAGATGGCTAAAAAGCACATGAAAAGATGCTTAACAATCACTAATTATTAGAGAAATGAAATCAAAACTACAAAGAGGTATCACCTCATACCAGTCAAAATGACCATCCAGAAACAATAAATGCTGGAGGAGGTGTGAAAAAAAGGGAACCCTCCTACACTGTTGATGGGAAAGTAAATTGGTACAGCTACTATTTTAAAGGAATTGGAGATTCCTTTAAAAACTGAAAATAGCAGGGCTTCCCTTGTAGCTCAGTTGGTAAAGAATCTGCCTGTTTGATGCAGGAGACCTGGGTTCTATTTCTGGGTCAGGAAGAACCCCTGGAGAAGGAAACGGCAACCCACTCCAGTATTCTTGCCTGGAGAATCCCATGGACAGAAGGTAAGCAAGAGTTGGACACGACTTAGCAACTAAACCACCACCAGCAACCATATAACCTAGCAATCCCACTCCTGGGCATATATCTGGAGAAAATCATAATTCAAAAATATACAAGCACTCCAATATTCACTGCAATGCTATTTACAATAGGCAAGACATGGAAGTGTCCTAAATGTCCAGCAACAGAGTGTGGATAAAGATGTGATACATATATACAATAGAATATTACTCAGCCAAAGAAAAAGAACAGAATTATGCCATTTGCAGCAACATGGATGGTCCTAGAAATTGTCATACTGAGTGAAGTGAGACAGACAAACAGTGCTATAACACTTATATGCGGTATCTTAAATGATACAAATGAACTTATCTTTAAAAAAAGAAAGTTGTAGACGTAGAAAACAAATTTATGGTTACCAGGGAGTAAGTGGGGAGGGAAGAAACTGGGAGAGTAGGATGCGCATATACACACTACAACATATAAAACAGGTGCGAAGGACCTACTGCACGGCACAGGGAACTCAACACTCTGTAATGGCGTGTACGGAAAAAGAAACCCACAAAAGGGAAACAGACACACACTCACAGCTGACTCATCTTATCGTATACCTGAAACTAACACCACACTGTGAATCAACTATACTCCAAAACAATTTTCAAAAAACAGAAGACTTAAAAAGTTATAATATAAAAAACAAACAAAAATATGAAAAATAACAACTGCTGGTGATATGGAGAAGCTGCAGTCCTCATACATTGCTGGCGGGGATGTAAAATGATGTAGCCACTGTGGTGGGAAGTTTGGCAGTTCATCAGTTAAAGCTGGAGTTATCATATGACACAGAAATAAAACATGTCCACGTAAAATTCATTCATGAATGTTCATATCATTAGTCATAATAGCCCCAAAGTACAAACAACCCAAAAATTATCAACTGATAAATGGTTAAATAAAATGTGGTATATTTATACTATGGAATATTATTCAGCAATAAAAAGAAATGAAGTATAGATGGATGTTACATAAACTTTGAAAACATGGAGAAAGAATCCAGTCACAAAAGATCACGTATTACATAATTCTAAGTTTATGAAATGTCTAGAATAAGTGAATCTATAGACAGAAAATGTATAAGTGGTTGCTAGGAACTGGGGTACCCAAGGAGAGACAGGAGTACCTGCTAATGGAGATAGGGCTTCTCTCTGGAGTGATATAAATGCTCTGGAATTGGACAGTGGTGATGGTTTCATGACTGTGACTACTAAGAGAAAAAAACTGAATTTTTACTTTAAGAGTGAATTTTAAGGTATTTGAATTTCTCCCAATGAAGCTCTCAAAAAAAGCTGTAACTAAGAAAAGATAGGGCTCTATAACATAATTTGAGTTTCTTAACAAACAACTTTTAATAAAAGTTGTGGCACTTAATATACAAGTTATTGAAAAAAAATCTATCATTTTCTCTTTCCCAATGAATAATATATAAAATAGACCTCAGTGATGTTCTGCAACAAGGACCAGTGCAGATGTAGAATTTTCACTTTAGGTGAACCTTTAAGAAAGCAAAGGGCTGCAGAATACCTTGACTGCTCTAACTCCAGTGAACTGCAGACCTATGAAGAGGCAATGGCTCTTCCATCATTCTTCAATCCTGAAAATACAACTGGAAACTAGGATGCATATCTGGCTCTACTATATTATGTGACTGGAATAAAATCACTGTGATTCTAAACTTGATTTCAAGTATTTCATAATTTTCAATCTTGCCTTCTGAAGTCAACACCTACTGTTTCAGTTTGCTCTGAATCCTTTCCTTTTAGGATAAGGCCCACCACTCAACCAAGGTGATTCTGGCATGCATCACCAAATACAGTGCATAATACCCAGCCCTGGCCAAGACCATGGGGTCCTGCCCCTTTTCCCACAGGGACTGGTCCAATTTAAGGGCAGGTGTTCCAGAGCAGACAAGAGTCCTTTTGTGGGATCTGATTAGTGGACCCCAGAAAAGGAGGTTATCTTTCTTCTTTTTGGATTGGAGACTTTAAGGATGTGTGCTTTGGCAGGGGTGGGGTGGGACGGGACACTGGCCTCTTCCTCATTATGGAGAGAGGGCCAGCCTGAAAATGAGGTCAGGAAACAGAAAAACTCAGGAGAGGGAGGCCAGAAGGCCTGGCTGCATAGTCCCAGCTTTGTCTAATGAGTGACATTAATGTTTCAAGGCTGTTACTGAATGAATCAGTGCAGGGGAAGCATTTCTTCACCAAGCAGTCAAACACAATTTATTTTGGAACTAAATAGTACAATCTGAATAAAAGAAAGTTTTAGCCTACATCTTCCAGACGGATATTTTCTCATCAGGCTGCATGCTGATTCTCATAGTCCCACCCCTGGCCTCCATAGTACTGACAAAGGATGCACAAATTGTGTCATGTGGTTGAGAAGTCAGTGGAAACTAACAATCTTCCCATTCCTTGTGCTTCAGAACAGTTCTTAAAACACATCTATTATGTTCTCAGCTCACAACTATTCAATTAAATTTTTATTCTAAGAATAACTTAGAGCAAGAGAATCATTTATACCTACTGAAAACCAGAACTCATCCATTTTCTTGTTTCATGGAGGAAAAAACTGGTCCACCTGAACAGATGTAACAAAAAGTATGTTTCTTATTTTGGCTTCTCTGGTTTAATGACCAGAGTCCTTTGTTGTTTTCATCTTGGTTTCAACATAGTAGTATCAATATCCTTTTCTTCCCCTGAATCTTGATCTGGCATCCAACTGAAAATAAATACACAAGTAAATCATAATTTGGACACCATAATCAAACACAGTTTTGGTAACAGGTGTCACTACATGAGAGGAGTAAACCAGCTTCCAGCATATCAAAAAGGCAACTGTCACAGCTCGGGGCAGGAAAAAAAAATAACAGGGAAAGATGGCATTAAAAACAGAAGTTCCATTTACGGTCACAGTAAGAATTTTCTTCTTGAGTCCAACTTACATTCATCTTTTTTTCTGGAGTACACTCAATATACATTATTCTTCTAACAAAGCTGACTTTCTAATTAAGCTTTATTTCAGATGATATTCAAGTGTTTTTAGAGTCTTTAAATAGTAACTGAGGAAAGAGCCTTGAAATATATGTAACACACAGCCATTCTGAGATTACAAATCCTTAAATTACTACTCATCGGTCAACTGCATATTCTCTGACTTAAGCCTCACAGTACAGCCACTTCTTAAGTGGTGCCACAGGATGGAGGGTCCTAGTCAGTACAGAAGGCAAAACTGCACAGTCAATACCATTTCACAGAAATCCCAGAGGAATGAATTAGTTTAGAGCTAAACTCTATTAATGAGGACAACACAGCCAGTGTGGGACAGACCACTATTTCTTCATCTGAGCACCAGATACAGTAGCTAAGAGCCACATTTTCAAAAAGTAAGTAATCTTCAAACAGGGGAATCATGATCAAGGATGATGAGATGCTATTTATTAAGAGGGCACAGCCGATTCAAACCTACCATCTCACCTTCACTCTGAGTTACATACCCACTGTTTGAAATATTAAGCAAAATTACCAGCACAATTTAAATCATTTTATTTCAGGTTTTTGCCAACTGAAGTTGCAACAGTTAGTTCCTCACACTGGAGGACTAACAGTAAGTCCTAGTCTTGAAGAAAGGTTGCAAGGATCTCTTAAATCTGCTAAAAAGTTCCCAATACTGCTCTTTCTGAAGTCAAAGTGAGTGAAGTTCTGCCTTGTGCTGATATTTAGAAATGGTCAGAAGCATGTTTACTTTTTACTTAAGATTATTGCACATGTCTGCAGAAGGCAGATAAACTGTGGAAAAGTTTTACATGTTCTGATTTCTTAATGTTCTTTGGAGATCAAAGCCTGAGCTTCAGGATGGGAATTAACAGGGAGTTTATTACAAATCCAGTCATTATGATTAATAAGGACACATAATCGCCTCCTACACTAACTGTTCTTTATGACTTCTCAATTATATAAACATGATTTAACATTCTTGAAAGGTCTAAAGGCTTGCATTTTACAAGGGTAACAAAACTGTGTGGGAGAAGGCAAGAAAATCCTCTTTTACTACATTAAATGACAGGAAAATATGGCAAAGAACTGTATCACTTGAGAAAGCATTGCCAAATTTAATCTCACTCTACACCTCCCTGGATCTGATTAGTTAGCAAAGTTTTTCTCCAGCCTCCCAGATTATAGTATCCTATGTGCTCTGCTTCTCCTATCAACAAAAGGAAAGGGATTTAAGTGCTGCTGACCAATCGAGAGCATGTTCAAGTTAAAGTTACTGCTGTTTTTAAAGGGATGTTCATTTTTGTGATTTCTTATTTTCTTTTCACAAAGACAAAGCTCCTGGTTTCTATTCCTTTGTAGATCTTTGAATCAAAGAACACTAGAGTAGAAACCATGAGATTTGTAATGTCCTTGAGGCTGTTTCTCCACAGTTCATCGCTACAGACTCAAACACAGGTGCCAGCATTTTTTCTAATCACATCCACATGTAAGGCACGGGGCACACACTCTAGACCCCCACATTATGGCTGTTCAACTGCCAAATGACCCAAATACACAGTGACCAACATCAACTTTTTTTCCATTTGTACTTGCCAGGACCATGGTCTTAACTCTTTTTTAAGAAATTTATGAAGTTCAGCTGCTGTGGTCAGCATAACAGAGCAATCAGCTGTGGGTTTCCATGAACCTCACATTAATTCACTAGGTGAGAAAAAAATACATCTTTTTTTTCCAAGTGACATCACTGCAACATATTTATAATTACTAAGTCACTCACATATTTAAATCCACAGAGCTAATTTTGAGCATAAGCTTTTAAAAATCTTTAGGCACTTACCATTGATCTCTTACACTCAAAAAATGAGTATTTCAAAGCTTTGCAGTTTCCTTCCTTCAGACACTGCCGAGGGGATTTTCCTTCCTATGACACAAAAACAATATGAATACATGGGAAATTCTCTCACAAAGTACCAAAGTAACTGTCCAGTTTTTTTTTTTTTAAGCTAAGCAAAAGGAGAAAACAGTAATTTATATAAGAAATAATTCATAAATCATTTTAACTGTTGGTACCTAAGGAGAAAAGGATAAAATAAAAAATGTGTGAAATAATTTGGGGGCACTTTAAGGATACCCCTGAATTCTTGAAAACACTGGTTTCCATGAGACACTTTTCTTTAAAATCTTTATATAGAAATCTAGAAACTGAAATCTCTAGCTCCTTATGTGTAAGAAAGGAAAAGAGTGGAGGTGAAAGTAGTACTGGGGCTTCTTCAGTGTTTTTCAAACTTACACACTCAAGGAGTCCTAAAGACAGGGGAGATAGTGTGTGAGACACGGCGACAGAGGCGGGGGGAGAGGGCACGCAGGTGAGAGTTCAGGAACACCGGGAGTGAAGGGGAGGGCTTTGTCCTAGAAGCCAGGATCAGCTTGCTTTAAAGTCTCCAATTACATTATCCTTTTACACAAGCAAGTCTACCTGGAACACATCTTTGCATTTTCCCACCCTTTACCTTCACAGTCAAGTTCTCTATTCTGAGAAGCTCACTAAGAATTGGAAAACGAAAGTGAAATTTTTAACAGAATTTATATATACTGGTGAGGGAAGATCTTCTCGGGCTCAATGTGTCTTGGGCTCAACTTGTCTTTAAGCAGTGAAAGCTCGTAAGAGCTTAAGAAAATTGGATTGAACCATTCCCTTTCTGCCAACAAGACAGGATATTGCTGAAGTTCACTAGCTGGTACTGCTATAAGATTAGTGCTATTTCTGACTCTTAACAAATAATAAGACTTTAAAAATCACACTTGATAAAGTAACTGTGAAAGCAGATAACAGCTAAAATTTAGTAGTATTTTCGTAGGTAAATCCCAGACAACCATTGGTTTTTCAGACAACCACTTGCAGCAAGTGGTGGCTGTGCAGAGCTGGAGCAGCCGTGAGAAGCTACCCCACGTCCAAGGTAAGAGAAACCCCAGTAAGATGGCAGGCGCTGAGAGAGGGCATCAGAGGGCAGACAGACTGAAATCACGATCACAGACAACTAGCCAATCTGATCACATGGATCACAGTCTTGTCTAACTCACTGAAACTAAGCCATGCCGTGTAGGGCCACCCAAGACGGAGCTGACTGTGGGTCAGATCATGAACTCCTTATTGCCAAATTCAGACTTAAATTGAAGAAAGGCAATGCAAAGAATGCTCAAACTACTGCACAACTGCACTCATCTCACAAGCTAGTAAAGTAATGCTCAAAATTCTCTAAGCTAGGCTTCAGCAATATGTGAATCGCGAAATTCCAGATGTTCAAGCTGGTTTTAGGAAAGGCAGAGGAACCAGAGATCAAATTGCCAACATCCGTTGGATCATTGAAAAAGCAAGAGTGTTCCAGAAAAACATCTATTTCTGCTTTATTGACTATGCCAAAACCTTTGACTGTGTGGATCACAATAAACTGTGGAAAATTCTGAAAGAGATGGGAATACCAGACCACCTGACCTGCCTCTTGAGAAACCTGTATGCAGGTCAGGAAGCAACAGTTAGAACTAGACATGGAACAACAGACTGGTTCCAAATCGGGAAAGGAGTACATCAAGGCTGTATATTGTCACCCTGCTTATTTAACTTATATGCAGAGTACATCATGAGAAACGCTGGGCTGAATGAAGCACAAGCTGGAATCAAGATTGCTGGGAGAAATATCAACAACCTCAGATATGCAGATGACACTACCCTTATGGCAGAAAGTGAACAAGAACTAAAGAGCCTCTTGATGAAAGTGAGAGGAGAGTGAAAAGGTTGGCCTAAAGCTCAACATTCAGAAAACTAAGATCATGGCATCCAGCCCCATCACTTCATGGCAAATAGATGGGCAAACAGTGGCTGACTTTATTTTTTTGGGCTCCAAAATCACTGCAGATGGTGACTGCAGCCATGAAATTAAAAGACGCTTGCTCCTTAGAAGAAAAGTTATGACCAACCTAGACAGCATATTAAAAAGCAGAGATATTACTTTGCCAACAAAGTTCCGTCTAGTCAAGGCTATGGTTTTTTCAGTAGTCATGTATGGATGTGAAAGTTGGACTATAAAGAAAGCTGAGTGCCGAAGAATTGATGCTCTTGAACTGTGGTGTTGGAGAAGGCTCTTGAGAGTCCCTTGGACTACAAGGAGATCCAACCAGTCCATCCTAAAGATCAGTCCTGAGTGTTCATTGGAAGGACTGATGCTGAAGCTGATAATGCAATACTTTGGCCATCTGATACAAAGAGCTGACTCATTTGAAAAGACCCTAATGCTGGGAAAGATTGTAGGCAGGGGGAAAAGGGGACGACAGAGGATGAGATGGCTGGATGGCATCACTGACTCGACGGACATGAGTTTGAGTAAACCCTGAGAGGTGGTGATGGACAGGGAGGTCTGGCTTCTGCAGTCCATGGAGTCACAGAGTCGGACACGACTGAGTGACTGAACTGAACTTTTCCTTTCTGGCATTATTTTTTCTTTTGGATGGTTCTGGTCACTGCCTCCTATAAAATGTTACAGTAACAAGTTAACAGAAGCAGAAGAGATTAAGAAAGGGTAGAAAGAACATGTGGAAGAACTATACAAAAAAGGTCTTTATGACCCAGATAACCACAGTGGTGTGGTCACTCACTTAGAGCCAGACATCTTGGAGTGTGAAGTGGGTCTTAAGAAGCATTACTATGAACAAAGTTAGTGGAGGTAACAGAATGTTTACCTACTGAAATACTACTAAATTTTAGCTCTTACCTAGCTCACATTATAAGCTCCTTACTGGAAAATTCAGGCTTAAACTAAAGAAAGTAGGGAAAAACACTAGACCATTCAGGTATTACCTAAATCAAATCCCTTATGATTATACAGTGGAGGTGACAAATAGATTCAAGGGATTAGATCTGCCTACTAGATTCTTAAATGAATGATGCAAAGCAAGAGAGGAAAATAACAGAATGGGAAAGACTAGGGATCTCATCGATGAAATCGGAGATATCGAGAGAAGATTTCATGCAAGGATGGGCACAATAAAGGACAGAAATGCTAAAGACCTAACAGAAGCAGAAGAGATTAAGAGGAGGTAGCAAGAATACACAGCAGAACTATACCAGAAAGGTGTTAATGACCCAGAAAACCATGGTGGTGTAGTCACTCACTTAGAGCCAGATATCCTGGAGTGTGAAGTCAAGTGGGCCCTAGGAAGCATCACTACAAACAAAGCTAGAGGGGAGTGGTCCCAGGATGGCAGAAGAGTAGGAGGGGGAGACCACTCTCTCCCTGACAGATACATTAAAAGGTCACCTGCGCGTGGAGCAACCTCCACAGAACAACTTCTGAATGCTGGCAGAGGACCCCAGATACCAATTTCTCTGAAATTATGTGGCACAAAGGATAAAGATGAAAAGGGAGACGAAGGATTTCAGGATGGAGACTTATCCTGGGGAGGAATTCGAGAAGAAGTCTCCACACAGTAGGAAGCCGTCTCAGTGGGGAGATCAGTGGGAGCTCTGGAATCTCAGAAGCAGCATAAAAAACCCACCACAGAAACCCGCCGAAAGGCGATTACCAGCCAAAGCAGCAGCTCCTATGCTTGCGACCCCACCGTGAGTGGGGCTGGGGGCAGAGGTGCGTGCTGCGCGGCTGGGCCTTGGGGAGAAGACCGGGCTTGAACGCCATGAGGACTCAATGAGGGGACCAACGTGACACAGCACAGACAGAATGGGGAGCCCCAAACTGTGGGAATGCCAGAGGAACAAAGGAAAAAAAAGGACCTTTCCCTCGGGAAGGCTCTAATGCTGCACCGTGACCCCTGGGGCACTCACAGAATAAAGGGTCACACCCTCACAGATAGCAAAGGAGAGCTGCTGTTTGTGGCTCTCCCTGGAGGCAGAGAGACAGGTGCAGGACAGCCAGAGGCGAAAGGCAAAGGGCCACTGCAATCTCAGTCCCAGGGACCATACTTCCCACCAAGCACTGAGCAGGCTGCCAACCGCTCACCACGTCTTCCTGGGGTCCTGGATAGTTCATATCTGCCGGCGGTGTCAGCCTGAGACCAGCTCCCCTGAGGAAAGGCACAGCCCACCAGGGACTGTGCCCTCGCGGTGCCCCAGGAGCCTGAGCCGCTTGGACTTGGGAGGCGCATGCTGCCTGGGGCTGTGGCGACCCCCGAGTGGCCCATCCGCTGCAAGTGCTCCCCACACAGGCCAGTGTGTTTTGTTCGTAGCGTCCCTCCCCTCCAAAGCACAGCTGAGCAAGCGAGCCCACATTAGTGGCCACTTCCACCCTCTCGTCAGGGCAGAAATCGGGCACTGAAGAGAGGCCTGCAAACAGAGGAGGCCAGCCTAAGCAATGAAAAGCAGGGGGAACTGCTCCAGAGCTGGCAGGTGCAACAGATTAAAATCCTGCAGCTAAGCTGTGACGGTGCATCTGAGGGGCAACCACAGACTTTGAGAACAAGTACAAGCTGGAACGAGGGAATATCTGACACCGAACTGACCCCACACTACCCACAACAGCTCCAGAGACATTTCTAGATACGTTTTTCTTGTTATTATTTTTTAAGGTTTTATTATTTTTTAAATTCCTTTTTTAATTATTATTTTATCTTTTTCCCCTCTTTTTTCCCCTTCCTTCACTTTTTCTTTTTTCCCTCATACTGTCCTAATATGCTTCTTTAGTACTCCTTTAACTTTTTTAAAAATAGCCTACGTATATCTTTCTTTTAAAAAAACTTACTTTTTAAATAAATTACACATTCTTTATTTTTATGTTTGACTCTGGCTTTTTGTATATTGTACTTTTGGGAGCCTAATTTTTACTTTAGGTTTTTAACTTTTGCTTTTTGAGCTTTTGTTATTAATTTTGTATCTTTGAGAGTCTAATTTTCAATATGCATTTTCACTTAGGGATTTCTACTGGCTTGATTGGTCCCTTCCCTTTTGACTCCCCCTTTTCTCCTTCTGATCACCTATATCTCCTCTCTCCCTCTTCTCTTTCCTGTATAACTCTGTGAATCTCTTTGTTTCTGGCTGTGGAGAGTTGTTTCATCATTAACCTAGTGGTTTTGTCTTCTGTGCTGTGTGGCTGAAGTCTTGATGCTACTGTAAAAGGTGGGGGCCAAAACCCAGAGGCAGGAGGCTCAACTCCAGAACTCTGGACCGTAACAAAACTCCTGACCCCAGGGAACATTAATAGATAAGGGACTACCCCAAAACCTCCATACTACACTGAGATCAAGCTCCACCCAAAAACCAGCAACCTCCAGTGCAAGACACCCCACACTAATCCTCCAGCAAAGCAGGAACATGACACTGAACATTAAGGGAAAAAAAGGCTGCCCAAAGGTATACCAAACCCATAAACTCACTACTGGGCACTGCACTGCCCTCCAAAGACACAAAATCCAGCTCCATTCACCAGGAAACAGACACAAGTTCCCCCAACCAGGAAACCTTCACAAGTCACTGGGCCAACCCAACCCACAGGGAGCACACTCCACAATTAAGAGGAACTATGACCCTCCAGCCTGCAGAAAGCAGACCGTAAACACAGAACACTAAATAAAATGAAAAGGCAAAGAAATACCCAGCAGGTGAAAGAATATGAAAAATACCACCAAACCAAACCAAAGATGAAGAAATAGGAAGTCTACCTGAAAAAGAATTCAAATGATGATAGTAAAGATAATACAAAATCTTGAAAACAAAATGGAGATACAGATAAATAGACTAGAGACACAGATTGAGAAGACGTAAGAAATGTTTAACAAGGAACTAGAAGGAATAAAGAACAGCCAATCAGTAATGAACAATGTAATAACTGAGGTGAAAAATACTCTGGAGGGAACTAACAGTAAAGTAATTGAGGCAGAAGAAAGGATAAGTGAGCTGGATGATAGAATGGTATAAATAAATGAAACAGAGTGCAAAAAAAGAACAAAGAATAGAAAGAAATGAGGACAGCCTCAGAGACCTCTGGGACAATGTTAAGTGCCCCAACATTTGAATCATAGGCATCCCAGAAGTCAATAAAAGGAAAGGACATGATAAAGTACTGGAGATAACAGTTGAAAACTTACCTAAAATGGGGAAGGAAACAGCCACCCAAGTCCAAGAAGAGAGTCTTATACAGGATAAACCCAAGGAAAAACACATCAAGACACATATTAATCAAATTAACAAAAATTAAACACAAAGAATAAGTATTAAAAGCAGCAAGGGAAAAGCAACAAATAACACACAAGGGGATCCTCATAAGGGTAACAGTTAATCTTTCAACAGAAACTCTGCAGGCCAGAAACAAATGGCAGTATATATTTAAGTGATGAAAGGAAAAAGCAACCAAGATTACTCAACCCAACAAAGATCTCAGTCAGATTTAAAGAAGAAATCAAAAGCTTTACAGACAAGCAAAAGCTAACCGAATTCAGCACCACCAAATCAGCACTTCAACAAATGCTAAAGGATTTTCTCTTGACAGGAAACACAGAAAAGGTTTATAAAACAATAAAGTAAATGGTAATGGGATGATACTTATCAATAATTACCTTAAACATAAGTAGGTTAAATGCTCCAACCAAAGACAAAGACTGGCTGAATGGATACTAAAAAAACAAGACTCCTATATAATGCTGCCTACAAGAGACCCGCCTCAAACCAAGGGACACATACAAACTGAAAGTGAGGATGGAAAAAAGTGAGAAAAAAGTGAAATCCATTGTTTTGGGGTGAAATGCCCTGCAGATATCGATTAGGTCTGTGTGGTCCAATGTATCATTTAAAGCTTGTTAATTTTCTGTCTGGATGATCTGTCCGTTGGTATGAGTGGGATATTAAAGTCCCCCAATATTTTTGTGTTACTGTCAAGATGGAAAAGATATTTCATGCAAATGGAGACCAAAAGAAAGCTGGAGTAGCAATACTCACATCAGATAAAATACTTAGGAACATCTCAATACATAAGGCAAATTCTAACAACTATTAAAGGGGAAACTGATAGTAACACAAAAATATTGGGGGACTTTAATATCCCACTCACATCAACGGACAGATTATCCAAACAGAAAATTAACAAGCTTTAAATGATACATTGGAACACACAGACCTAATAGATATCTGCAGGGCATTTCACCCCAAAACAATGGATTTCACTTTTTTCTCAAATGTGCATGGAACATTCTCCAGGATAGATCACATCTTGGGCCACAAATCAAGCCTTGGTGAGTTTTAAAAAACTGAAATGATTTCAAGAATTTTTTCTGATCACAATACTGTAAGATTAAATAACTACAGGGAAAGAAAACCATAAGAAAACACAAACATGGAGGCCAAACAACACACTCCTGAATAACCAACAGATCACTGGAGAAATAAAAAAGGAAGTCAAAACATGCATAGGAGCAAATGGCAATGAAAACATGACAACCCAAAACCTATGGAATTCAGTAAAGCAGTGCCAAGAGGCAAGTTGACAGCAATATAAGCCTACCTCAAGAAACAAAAGAAAAATCAAATAAACAACCTAACCTTATACCTAAAGCAACTAGAAAAAGAACAATAAAAACCCAAAGTTACTAGAAGGAAAGAAATCATAAAAATCAGCAGAAATAAATGAAAAAGATATCAAGAAGATAAACCAAACAGACAAACTGTTAGCCAAACTCATCAAGATAACAAAGAGGGAGATTACTCAAATCAATAAAATTAGAAATGAAAATGGAGAAATTACAACAGACAACACACAAACACAAACAAACATAAACTACTATGAGCAACCATATGCCAATAAAATGGACAACTTGGAAGAAATGGACAAATTCTTAGAAAAGTATAACCTTCCAAAACTGAACCAGGAAGAAGTAGAAATTCACAAGCATGGAAAACAGAACTATAATCAAAAATCTTCCAACCAACAAAAGCCCAGGACCAGATGGCTGCACAGGTGAACTTTACCAAAAATTTCAAGAAGAGCTAATACCTATCCTACTCAAACTCTTCCGGAAAATCACAGAGGAAGGAAAATTTCCAAACTCATCCGACAAGGCCATAATCACTCTGATAGCAAAACCAGATGAAGATGCCACACACAAAAAGAGTAAACTACAGGCCAATATCACTGATGAACATAGATGCAAAAATCCTCAACAAATTCTGGCAAACAGAATCCAATGACATATTAAAAAGATCATACATCATGATCAAGTGGGCTTTAGTCCAAGGAAGTAATAAGAACTCTTCAATATTCACAAATCAATTGATGTGATACACCATATCAACAAATTGAAAGATAAAAACCATATGATTATTTCCATGATGCAGAGAAAGCCTTTAACAAAATTCAAAACTCATTATAATAAATATTCTCCAGAAAGTAGGCACAGAAGGGACATACCTCAAGAAAATAAAAGCCATATACAACAAACCCACAGCAAACATTATCCTCAATGGCTAAAACTTGAAAGCATTTCCTCAAAAATTAGGAACAAGACAAGGGTGCCCACTCTCACTACTGCTACTCAACATAGTTTTGGAAATCCTAGCCACAGCAATCAGAGAAGAAAAAGAAGAAAAAGGAATCCAGGATGGAAAAATAGAAGTAAATCTCTCACAGTTTGCAGATGACATGATTCTCTACATAGAAAACCCTAAAGACGCCAGCAGAAAATAACTAGAGCTAATCAATGAAAGTAGTAAATTCAAAGGATATAAAATGAACACAGAGAAATCCCTTGCATTCCTATACACCAACAATGAAAAGAGAGAGAAAAAGTAAGGAAACAATCCCATTCACCATTGCAATGAAAAGAACAAAATATTTAGACATACTGACACTGTAAAACACTGATGAAAAAAATCAAAGATAACACAAATAGATGGAGAAATACCATGTTCTTGGATTGGAAGAATTAATATAGTGAAAATGAATATACTACATAAAGCAATCTATAGATTCAACACAATCCCTATCAAACTACCAATGGTATTTTTCACAGAATTAAAACCAATAATTTCACAATATGTATGAGCTACAAAATAGCCAAAGCAATCTTGAGAAATAAGAATAGAACTAGAATCAACTTCCCCAACTTTATACTACAAAACTACAGTCATCAAGACAGTACTGGCACAAGGACAGAAATACAGATCAATGGAACAAAATAGAAAGTTTGGAGATAAATCCGCACCTATGGACACCTTATCTTTTGACAAAGGAAGCAAAAATATACAATGGAGGAAAGACAGCCTCTTCAACAAGTGGTACTGCAAAAATTGGTCAGCTATGTTTTAAAGAATGAAACTAGGACAGCTGCTAACACCACACACAAAAATAAACACAAAATGGATTAAAGACCCAGATGTAAGACCAGAAACTATAAAACTCTCAGACAAAAACAGACAGAACACTCTCTGACTCACCTCCCAGAGTAACGGAAATAAAAAAATAAACAAATGGGACCTAATTAAACATAAAACCTTTGCACAATGAAGGAAACTATAAAGGTGAAAGACAGCCCTCAGAATGGGAGAAAGCAGTAGCAAATGGAACAACTGACACAGGACTAATCTCCAAAATATATTTAGCAGCTCAATTTGAGAAAAATGAACAACCCAATCAAAAAGTGGGCAAAAGACCTAAACAGACAATTCTCCAAGAAGACATACAGATGGCTAGTAAACACATGAAAAGATGCTTGACATTTCTCATTATTAAAGAATTGCAAATCAAAACCACAATGAGGTATTATCTCACACAGGCTGGAATGGTCAGCATCAGAAAGCCTACAAACAATAAATGCTGTGGAGGATATGGAGAAAAGGGGACCCTCTTGCACTGCTGGTGGAGAACAGTGTGGAGAGTTCTCAAAAACCAGAAATAGAACTGCCATGCAACCCAGCAATCTCACTGCTGGGCATAAACCCCAAGGAAACCAGAAATGAAAGAGACACAAGTACCTCAATGTTCACTGCAGCACTATTTACAATAGCTAAGACATGGAAGCAACCTAGATGTCCACTGGCAGATGAATGGATAAGGAAGCTGTAGTACATATACACAATGGAATATTACTCAGTTATAAAAACTAATGCATTTGAGTCAGTTCTAATGAGGTGGATGAACCTGGAGTTGATTATACAGAGTGAAGTATATCAGAAAGAGAAGGACAAATACTGTATATTAACACATACATATGG
This sequence comes from Odocoileus virginianus, assembly GCF_023699985.2. Lineage (NCBI taxonomy): Eukaryota > Metazoa > Chordata > Mammalia > Artiodactyla > Cervidae > Odocoileus > Odocoileus virginianus. The sequence goes on from NC_069675.1 coordinate 3,864,913, forward strand.
AATTTAGAAAGATGGTACCAACAATCCTATGTGCAGGGCAACAAAGGAGACACAGATGTAAAGAACAGACTTTTGGACTCAGTGGGAGAAGGCAAGGATGGGATAACTTGAGAGAATAGCATTGAAACATATTACCATATGTAAAATAGATGACTCGTACAAATTTGATGCAAGAAGCAAAGCACCCAAAGCTGGCGCTCTGGGACAACCTAGAGGGATAGGGTGGGAGGGAGGTGGGAAGGGGATTCAGGATGGGGGGGACACATGTATGTCTATGGCCGATTCATGCTGATGTATGGCAAAAACCATCACAATACTGTAATTATCCTCCAATTAAAATAAATTAATTTTTAAAAAATAAAAATAACATAAGCAAAGAACAAACAAACAAACAAAAGCTAGAGAAGGTGATAGAATTCCAGCTGAGCTATTTAAAATCTTAAAAAGATGATGCTATTAAAGTGCTGCACTCAATATGTCAGCAAACTTGGAAAACTCGGCAATGGGCAAAGGACCAGAAAAGATCAGTTTCCATCCCAATCCCAAAGAAAGGCAATGCCAAAAAGTGTTCAAACTACCAAACAATTGCACTCAATTCACTAGCTAGTAAAGTTATGCTCAAAATCCTTTAAGCAAGGCTTCAGCACTACATGAACCGAGAACTTCAAGATATACTAGCTGGGTTTAGAAAAGGAATCAGAGATCAAATTGCCAACATTCATTGGATCATAAAGCAAGGGGATTTCAGAAAAACATCTACTTTTTTGCCCTGATAAACCTTTGACTGTGTGGCTCACAACAAACTGTGGAAAATTATTAAAGAGATGGGAATACCAAATCCCCTTACCTGTCTTCTGCTGTCTCCTAAGAAACCTGTATGCAGGTCAGGAAGCAACAGTTAGAACCAGACAAGGGGAGAAAAAGATGGCGGAGGAGTAAGTGGATGTGGAAGTACATCTCTCTCCACGGATACATCAGGTATATACCTTCAGACACAGAAGTGCTTGCAGAACACCAGCTGAGAGTGGGCAGCAGTACCTGACCACTGGAAAAGAATACATAGAACCATGCAAAACTTGGTAGGACTCAGGAACTAAGGGGAGAAACAGGAGAGTTAGGAGAGTTAGTAGGACTGGACCTGCCCTCAGTGGGTGGGGGAACTGAAGCAAGGGTCTGATCCCCACATCAGGGCAACTCTTGGGTAAGAGGAGAAACATCTGATGCTGAGAGTGAAGCAGCTGATCTGTGACAGTCTAAATGGAATGAGAATCACACAAACAATCCTGGCTGCAGCCATACATACCCCAGACACGTCCCCTAGAAGGCACAGTGGCTGGGAGCTGGAGTGCAGGGATTGTAGAGCAATCCCAGGGCGAGGATTTCTGTTCACTGTGGGGAGACAGCCCAAGGGGAAGTGAGGAGATTGTGGTGGAAAACCAGCCACTGAGGGAAAGCAATAAGCTCAGTCATGTGTAGGGGATGGAACCATCACCGTAGCATCTCTCTCGCCACATGCCAGCACCAGCAGCTGAACAGTAGAGAGAATGGCCCTTCAAGCTCTTGGCTCAGGAAGCAAGAGGAGGATTCCAGCCAGGGGGGTCCCTTTATGTGTCTGACTTGAGGAGCTACAGAAAAGGAACCAAGCCAGAGAGCCCTCTAAGACGACCCACATGTAGAGGTGGAGGTAAAACCCAACTGACACCCAGGGCAGTGTGGCTAAGCAAGAAGACCCAAAACCTTCCCACTAGCTGTACAAACTGTGGACTAAATCCATACAGTTGACTGCACAGACCCTGTATCTGTGGAGTATATAAAAGGATGTTTGAGAATTCTCACAAGAGAAAATGCACTAGTTCTGACAGCTGTGGACACTGGGGGTAAGAACACACAGGAGCAGGACCAGATTAGAGTCTGAGCTGCCCCCACAGCAGATCCCGACACCAGCCCAGTGCTGGAGTGCATTCTAGGGAGGCAAGGTGGACTGCGACTGCCAACGAGGGAACGGATGCTGACAGCAGAGACCCAAGACAGACATTCATTATTCTTACATGTTGACTGTTCTGTGGTTGCTTCTGGATTTTTTTTTTTTTCATCTGCTGCTGTAGCTTTTGACTTTATTAGCACTATTAAATCTATTTAAGCTTTTTAGAACTTTCCTTAATCACACTTTTTATTTCTGTTACATACTTCTGCCTCTACATTGGCCTTTCATGGTTCTGTGGGGTTTTCTTTTTTTTTTCCTTCTTCTTCTTCTTTTTTCTATTCTTTTCCTTTCTTTAATTTCAGCTTTTAAATTTTAAAATATTACTATTTCTTTCTACACTTATTACTTTGCTTGCTTTTCCTACTGTTCTTTTCACACTGCAGTTAATCTCTAATGTGTCTTCTCCGTCTGCCTCTATTTAACACTGCATTTCTATTCTCTTTCTTTTTCTCACCATATTTGTTAGTTTGTTTTGTTTTTGTTGCTTTATTCCCCAGTTGGCACCTCACTTTAGCTTTGTTTTCCAGTTTGTGCTTTAGGTTAGTTTTGTTCTTAACTGGTGGACATTATTTTTGGTTTCCTTTGTTCACAGGTCAATCCATTGTACTTTATTTTTTTTGGACCATTTGGTTTTGCTTACGGGTGTATATTTATGTATGTATATTCCATTATTTTAGTTATCAACTGCCTGATTTTGTAACTGACATTTGTCTGTGGTGTGTCTTTTGTTTCTCATTTTTGTGTTATTTGTTTTAATCCCATTAAATGTCATACTACCTGTGGAATCTCCATTCCCAGCAAGTGATCAAGCCCTGAGCCTCTGGAGTGGGAGCGCTGACTCCAAGACCCTAGACGACCAGAGAACTCACGACCTAGGGAGTATCAAAGAGTGAGAACTCTCACAGGGCCAACCGCATGTACACAAGACCCAGCACCACCCAACTGCCAACAGAGCCCTGTGCAGGACGCCTCATCCAAACAAACAAGACAAAAATACAGACCCAGTCATCAGCAGACAGAATTGTCACCTCACTCAGCCCCGTCATTGGGGTGGGGGAACAACTTACCTCCCTCTACAAGCACATGGCACACCCTACACAAAACTTACAAACCACGGGACCAACCTCAGGAGGGCAGAAACCAAAAGGAAGAAAGAATTCAACCTCAAGTCTCAGAAACAGATACCTCAAACACAGTAAGTTAAAAAAAGAGAAAAATGAAAAGAAAGAGAAATACTGCACAAATGAAGAAACAACCTAGAGACACACAAGCCCAAATAAATGAAGAAGTAGGCAAACTACCTGAAAAAGAATCCAGGATAATGGCAGTAGAGATGATCCAAAACCTCAAAAGTACAATGGAGAAAATGCAAGAATCAATTAACAAAGACCTAGAAGAAATAAAGAATGAACATACAGAGACAAACGACACAATTACTGAAATCAATAATACTCCAGAAGGAATCAATAGCAGAATACCTGAGCCAGAAGGACAGCCAAGTTACCTGGAAGACAGAATGGTGGAAATAATTGCGAAAGAGCAGAATAAAGTAAAAGGAATGAAAATAATTGAGGACAGTCTCAGAGACCTCTGGGACAGTATTAAACACACCAACATTCAAATTATAGGGATTCCAGAAGAAGAAAAGAAAAAGGAAGGGTATGAAAAATTTTCTGACAGCGTCTAGTTGAAAATTTCCCCAACATGGAAAACAAAACAGTCAATCAAGTCCAAGAAATGCAAAGAGTTCCACACAGGATAAACCCAAGGAGAAACACACCAAGACACATACTAATCAAACTAACAAAGATTAAACACAAAGAAAGAATGTTTAAAGCAGCAAGGGAAAAGCAACAAGTAACATACAAAGGAAATCCCACATTTAACACCTGATCTTTCAGCAGAAAATCTGCAGTCCAGAAGTGATCTACGTAAAGTACTGAAAGGGAAAAATCTACAGCCAAGATTACTCTACCCAACAAGGATCTCATTCAAAATTGACAGCAAAATAAAAAACCTTACAGACAAGGAAAAGTTAAGATAATTCAGTACCACCAAACCAACATCACAACAAATGTTAAAGGACTTATACAGACAGCAAGCACAAGAGAAGAAAAAGATCTATAAAAGCAAACCCCAAACAATTAAGAAAATGCCAAAAGGAATGCATATCTCAATAATTACTTTGAATGTAAATGGATTAAATGCTCCTACCAAAAGGCACAGACCGGCTGAATGGATACATTCAAGACCCATATACATGCTGTCTACAAGAAACCCAATTCAGACCTAAACACACATACACACTGAAAGTAACAGAATGGAAAAATAGATTCCATGCAAATGGAAACCAAAAGAAAGCTAGGGAAGCAATCTTCATACCAGACAAAGTAGACCTAAAAGGAAAGAATATTTTAAGAGATAAGACAGGACACTACATAATGATCAAGGAATCAATCCAAGAGGAAGACATAACAATTGTAAATATCTATGCACCCAATATAGGAGCACCTCAATCCTTAAGACAAACACTAACAGACATAAAATGAGAAATGGACAGTAACACAATAATAGTAGGAGACTTTAACACCCCACTTACACCAATGGACAGATCATTAAAACAGAAAATTAAATAGGAAACACAAGCCTTAAATGACATATTAGACCAGATGGATCTCATTGATATCTTCAGGACATTCCATTCAAATCCATGTGAATATACTTTCTTCTCAAGCGCACATGGAACATTCTCCAGGACAGACCACATCTTGGGTCACAAGTCAAACCTCAGTAAATTTAAGACTAGAAATCAATTATAAGAAAATAACTAAACACACAAACACATGGAGATGAAACAATGTTTCTAAATCATGAACAGGTTACTGAAGAAAACAAATGACAATGAAAACATGGTAACTCAAAACCCCCTGCTGCTGCTGCTGCTGCTGCTGAGTCGCTTCAGTCGCGTCCGACTCTGTGCGACCCCACAGACGACAGCCCACCAGGCTCCCCCGTCCCTGGGATTCTCCAGGCAAGAACACTGGAGTGGGCTGCCATCTCCTTCTCCAATGCATGAGAGTGAAAGTGAAGTCGCTCAGTCGAGTCTGATTCTTCGCCGTCCCATGGACTGCAGCCTACCAGGCTCCTCTGTCCATGGGATTTTCCAGGCAAGAGTACTGGGGTGGGGTGCCACTGTCTTCTCTCAAAACCTATGGGATGCAGCAAAAGCTGTTCTAAGAGGGAAGTTTTTACAATACACCCCTACCTCAAGAAACAAAAAAAACATCGAATAGACAACCTAATTTTACATCTAAAACAAGTGGGAAAAGAAGAAGAAGAACAACAACAAAAAGCCTTAGTTAGCAGAAGGAAAGAAATCATAAAGATCAGAGCAGAAATAAATAAAAAAGAAATTTAAGAAGCAATAGCAAAGATTATTAAAACTAAAAGCTGGTTCTTTGAGAAGATAAACAAAATCAACAAACCTTCAGCCAGACTCATCAAGAAAAAAAGAGAAGAATCAAACCAACAAAATCAGAAAAGAAAAAGGAGAGGTTACAACAGACAATGCAGAAATACAAAGGATTATAAGACATTATTATGAATAACTATATGGCAATAAAATGGACAATGTGGAAGAAATGGACAGGTTTTTAAAAAAGTTTAAGCTTATAAGACTGAACCAGGAAGAAACAGAAATTATGAACCACCCAATTACAAGCACTGAAATCAAAACTGTGATCAAAAACCTCTCAAAAAACAAAAGCCCACGGCCAGATGGCTTCACAGGTGAATTCTATCAAACATTTAGACAAGAACTAATGCCTATCCTTCTAAAACTCTTTCAAAAAATTGCAGAGGAAGGAACACATTCAAATACATTCTACAAAGCCACCATCACCCTGATACTAAAACCAGGCAAAGACAACATAAAAAAAGAAAATTACAGGCCAATATAACTGATGAACACAGATGCAAAAATCCTCAACAAATCTCTAGGAAACAGAATTCAATAACACATTAAAAAGCCCATACACCATGATCAAGTCGGGTTTATTCCAGGGATATAAGGATTCTTCAATATATGCAAATCAACCAATGTGATACATACACCACATTAACAAACTGAAAGATAAAAACCATATGATAATCTCAATAGATGCAGAAAAGGCCTTTGATAAAATTCAGCACCTATTTATGATAAAAACTGTTCAAAAAATGGGCAGAGAAGAACCTACCTCACCTTAGTAAAGGCCATATATGATAAGCCCACAGCAAACATTATTCTCAATGGTGAAACACAGAAAGCATTCCCTCTAAGATCAGAAGCAAGACAAGGGGTTACCACTATTATTCAATATAGTTTTAGAAGTCCAAGCTATGACAATCAGAGAGAAAAAAAGAAATAAAGGGAATCCAGACCAGAAGAGAAGAAATAAAATTCACTGTTTGCAGATGACATAATACTATACACAGAAAACCCTGAAGATACTATCAGAAAATTACTAGAGCTAATTAGTGAATTTAGCAGAGTCACAGGATACAAAATCAATACACAGAAATCACTTGCATTCCCCTATACTAACAACAACAACAAAAAAATCAGAAAGAGAAATTAAGGAATCAATCTCATTCACCACTACAATAAAAAGAATAAAACATCTAGGAATAAACCTACCTAAAGAGACAAAACAACTGCATACAGAAAATTATAAGACACTGATGAAAGAAATGAGATGACATAAACAGATGGAGAGATATTCCATGTTCCTGGGTTAGAAATCAATACTGTGAAAATGACTATACTACCAAATGCAATCTACAGATTCAACGTGATCCCTATCAAATTACCAATGGCATTTTTCACAGAACTAGAACAAAAAATTTCACAATTCATATGGAAACACAAAAGACCCAAAATAGTCAAAGCAGTCTTAAGAAAGATGAAAGGAGCTGGAGGAATCAACCTTCCTGACTTCAGAATATACTACAAAGGTACAGTCATCAAGACAGTATGGTACCAGCACAAAAACAGAAATATCGACAAATGAAACAAGACAGAGAGCCCAGAGATTAAATCCATGCACCTATGGATTATTTTTGACAAAGGAGGCAAGAATATACAATGGGGCAAAGACAGCTTCTTCAATAAATGGTGCTGGGAAAACTGGACAGCTACATGTAAAAGAATAAAATTAGAACACTTCCTAACACCAAACACAAAGATAAACTCAAAATGGATTAAAGACTTAAAAACCATTACATTAAATCTTAGAGGAAAACATAGGCAGAACACTCAATGACATAAACCAAAACAAGATCCTCTGACCCACCTCCTAGGGTAATGGAAATAAAAACCAAAACAAACAAGTGGGATCTAATTAAACTTAAAAGCTTTTGCACAGCAAAGGAAACTATAAACAAGGTGAAAAGACAACCCTTAGAAAGGGAGAAAACAATAGCAAATGAAACAACTGACAAAGGATTAATTTCCAAAATATACAAGCAGCTCATACAACCTAATGCCAGAAAAACAAACAACCCAATCAAAAAGTGGGAAAAAGACCTAAACAGACATTTCTCCAAAGACATACAGATGACTAACAAACACATGAAAAGATGCTCAACATCACTCATTATTAAAGAAGTGAAAATCAAAACTACAATAAGATACCACCTGACACTAGTCAGAATGGTCATTATCCAAACGTCTATAAACAATAAATGCTGAAGAGGGGGTGGAGAAAAGGGAACCCTCTTGCACTGCTGGTGGGAATGTAAATTGATACAGCCACTATCCAAGATGGTATAGAGTCCTTAAAAAACTAGGAATAGAACCAACGTATGACCCAGCAACCCCACTACTAGGCATATACTCTGACGAAACCAAAACTGAAAAAGACACGTGTGTGTACCCCAATGTTCCCTGCAGCACTATTTACTAAAGTTAGAACATGGAAGCAACCTAGATGTCCATAGACAGATTAATGGGTAAAGAAGCTGTGGCACATATATACAGTGGAATATTAGCCATAAAAACGAACACATCTGAGTCAGTTCTGAGGTGGATGAAACTAGAGCCTGTTATACAGAGTGAAGTTAACTCAGAAACACAAAGATAAATATTGTATACTAATGCATATATATGGAATCTAGAAAGATGGTACCGATTAATTTATTTACAGGGCAGCAATGGAGAAACAGACATAGAGAACAGACTTATGGAAACAAGGGGTGGGGAGGGGAAGGAGAGGGTGAGATGTGTGGACAGAGTGCCATGGAAACTCACACCACCATATGGACAACAGGATGCCAGCGGGGATTCGCTATATGACTCAGGGAACTCAAACAGGGGTTCTCTAACAACCTAGAGGGGTGGGATGGGGAGGGAGATGGGAGGGAGGTTCAAGAGGGAAGGGACATATGTATACCTATGGCTGATTCATGTTGATGTTTGGCAGAAAACAACAAAATTCTGTAAAGCAACTATACTTCAATTAAAAAATAATTAAAAACAAAACAAAACAGAACTGGACACGGAACAACACGCTGGTTCAAAATTGGTTAAGGAATACAAGGCTGTATATTGTCACCCTGCTTATTTAACTTCTATGCACAGTACATCATGCAAAATGCCAGGCAGAATGAAGCACAAGATGGAATCCAGATTGCTAGGAGAAATATCAACAATCTCAGATATACAGATGATACCACTCTAATGACAGAGAGTGAAGAGGAACTGAAGAGCCTCTTGATGAGGGTGAAAGAGGAGAATGAAAAAGATGGCTTAAAACTCAGCATTCAAAAAACTAAGATCATGGCATCCAGTCCCATTACTTCAAGGCAAATAGAAGGGGGAAAAGTGGAAGCAGTGACAGACTTTATTTTCTTGGGCTCCAAAATCACTGTGGACAGTGACTGCTGCCATGAAGATGCTTGCTCCTTGGAAGAAAAGCTATGCCAAACCTAGATTAAAAAGCAGAGATATCACTTTGCCGACAAAGGTGCATATAGCCAAAGCTATGGTTTTTCTAGTAATGTACAGATGTGAGAGTTAGACCATAAAAGGCTGAGCACTGAAGAACTGATCCTTTCAAACTGTGATGCTAGAGAGACTCTTGAGAGCCCTTGGACTGCAAGATCAAACCAGTCAATCCTAAAGGAAATCAACCCTGAATATTCATTGGAAGGACTGGTGCTGAAGCTGAAGCTCTAATACTCTGGCCACCTGATGTGAACAGCCAATTCACTGGAAAGGACCCTGATGCTGGGAAAGACTGAAGGCAAAAGGAGAAGGGGACAGCAGGGGATGAGGTGTTTGGATGGCATCACCAACTCAATGGACATGAATCTGAGCAAAATCTGCGAGATGGGAAGAGAGTACAGCCTGGCATGCTGCAATCCATGGGGTCAGAAAGGACTCAGCGACTGAACAACAACAAAGGTGGGACACAGATCCTAATACTACATGCTCATTATCTTAAAATACTTTTAACAAATATACCGCCATTGAACTTATTACAAAGGCACTTAAAACATATATGACACATGGAAGCACCTACAGAAAGTATACTTTACAATTTAGAGAGGCAAGACTAAAATTTAACTACTTTAAAATTTCTTTTTGAATGTCATGCCGTCTAATTTGTCTAGTAACTAAACACCCATAAGGTGTTTTTTTTAAAAAAAAAAAAATCACAACTGCCCCAGGTCAGTTTATCAGGAGGTTCAAAGTAAACATAAGATATTCCTGCCAGGGTCTCCCTGGTGCCAGTGTAGGAGACAAGGGTTCCACCCCTGGTCCAGGAAGAGCCCACATGCCAAGAGACAGCTAAGCCGTGCACAGCTTCTGAGGCCCAGACGCTCTAAAGCTGCTGCGTCTGGAGAGCAGCCCTGCTCGCCACAGCCAGAGAGAAGCCTGCGTGGCAGCGAAGGCTCAGCACGGCCAAAAATGAATGCATAAAATGACTTTTGAACAAGACAGTCCTGTCTACGCGAGCCTCCAATAGCAGGAAGGTGGTGTGCCCATGCCAGTGGTTCCCTGGCCCTGTGAGCAAGCCACCCACGTGGTGGGGGGTGACAGGGGGAGCCGGGGGCGGCGCTGAGGGCTCCGTTTCCCAGGAATGTGAACGCACACACCGCCGCCTGGAAAAAGGAGACTGAACTGGGTTCTCTGAATCACGAGGTGTAATGACATTAAACTGTCAATACATGAGGGGAAAAAAACCAAAACCTTACATCTTACTATTAAAGAAATAACAAATGAATAAAACATATACTGCTTATAAACATTAGCTTCACGAATCACTTGACAACAGAAAGGAAGATCATGGAATCTTCCTAATCAAAGAGAGTTCCAATACAAGATGAATTAGGCCTATGTGTCTGAGAATAAAAATGATTCTGTTCTATGTTAACTTTAAAAGCCCAAACAGCTACAATTAGGTGCTCTAAAATCTGAACAGCTTTAATGCCAGTTCTCAACAATTCAGAAGAATGTTGATGAGGCTGGCTGGAGTACTACTTAAGAAGAAACACCTGGTGTTTAAATTTTGCCTGCTCGTCCATCATCAGGGACCTCCCCTCTAGCAGCTCTTGCACCACAACCCCGCCAGTACAGTCACTCCCCAAAGCCTTTATTTTGCAAGCGCCAGTCACACTTCTAGTTTTCTCTGTGAAAAAAGTTACAGGGTACATGTACGGCATTCCTGATCCCAGGAGTCTTGGCCACATTCCAGTCTTCATGTCTGCTTGGGCCCTAGATTTGAATGGTCATTTACTGGGTTGGCCAACATTCAAGTTTTGCAATAGAATGATATGGAAAAACCTGGACCAAGCTCTTGGCTAACTCAATAAATACCACAGTGAACCTCAAAAGTGAACCAAAACAGAGTAGAAAGCTTCTCTACACTATTCCTCTGTAATGAGGCTGCCAACATGAACAATGTGGAGAGAGATAAAAGACTACAATTATACAAAAGACTGTAATCTATAAACTGACGCTTCCTTAAAATGTATTTAAGATGCCATCTTTTTCACAAGCTTTCAACCCATACTGCCAACTGCCTAGTGGGAAGATCCATCTAGATAAAACACACATGAGAGAAATGTTACTTCATCTTCCTCCAGCCCCTTAACAATCACTCTTTTATGGCCGAGCTGGATTAACCAGCCATTTTGCAGCTGGGCAGTGTCATGTGACTAAGTTCTAGCCAATGAAATAGGTAGGACACTGGAAAGTAAAACCTCCAAGTTGGTCCTTCAGGGAGAGTGGCGTGCCCACTCTCCCACTCCCTCCACCATGTTACCAGGCTTGATGACGCGGCAGCATGGCATTCTCAGACCATGAGTGTGAGAGTAACATCCTCTCTCTCATCATAGCACCTAACCCCACAGATCAACAGTGTTCAGATCCATGAAAGACAGGATCAAGCTAGATCCCAATTACAGGCACAAGTGCAAAAGAGAGAATTCTCAATGGTATTTTAAGCCAGTGTTATTCCCGTCTCTGTAACATTTACCTGAATCTATAAACTAATTAATACACTCCCACGCTTATTTGCCTTCTGAGGTCAAGACTGGTGACTCCCAAACATGGCTGTGTCCAAAAGCCAAGCTGGGACACTTATAATTTATAAGGGAGACAGGAGAGCAGTGCAATCTGTACTTTTAAGGGCTCCATCTCCAACGCCAGGTGATTCTAATAAAAAGCCAGCAATCAGGAAGCTGTTAACAGAGACACAAGGGAGATAACTTGTAGTTGAGTTTCCTGGGCACGGTTTTCAACCTTTTTGATCTCCCAGGAATCATAAAATCTTAAGAAATTTATCTGAAAGATGCCTTTTGAATCTGCTTTTTCCTTGTGTCTCTTCTCCAGCCCCACTGGAGTTTACATCCTTATCACCATTACCCAGCATTTCTCTGAGCCCCTCCAGCTGCTGGACTCTCTCTCACTGCAGCCCCAAACCTAAATATTTTATGCTGAATTCTTCCCTAAAGTGAGGTCCAGCAGCTTTTCAGGTGGGCTTACTATCTGTCAAAAGACTGGGTTAACTTCCTTACTCAAGGAACAGAGAAATCAAGAACCTTCTCACGAATGTGGTTACCACACAGAGCAGGCACAGACTCGGCAGAATTTCCCTTGGTTCTGAGTACCATGGGGAGGGGTGGGCTGGAGCTGCCAGTGACCCCATGGGAGAAGAGAGGATAACCTCCTGGATTTGCATAACTCAACGTTTTGCCTCACTACTGCCCCTTTACAGTCCAGTTGAAGTGACCATTCAGGATGAATTTAATGCAAACTATAAATGCACTTCCATTTAAGAGATTGTTTATAAATATAATACCATGTTCTCCTAGTTGACCATATTCAGCAACAAAAAGGCCATGTACTCAATGGGGTCAAGGAACATCTGTTCCTCATGTCCTGGTCATTATCTCTGCCTTCAGTTTTCCAGCTTCCCAGAGATCATTTATCTTGACGTCCCTGCAATCAGACTTGGCACTCAACTGTTTCCTAAATCAACCCACCACTGTAAAAAAAAAAACCAATTCAGTGTTCTCCTTATCACTAGTGTCCTCTTCCATTTCCAGAGTTTCTTTCCTCAGTCTTACTCTGTGCCCAAGCTCCTCACTCTGACACACCAGGGCCATCATTCATGGCAACCTTTCTCCCCTCCTCCAGCCCAGCTTCTGGGTGGCCCTCCCACATCTCCCTGATTTTTCTGCACATGCTGTTCTTTCAGAGTCTCCCGACAACCACCAAAGCCTCCACTCCTTTACACCATCAACTACTACTCAACCTTTAAGACTCAGAGCAAAGATCACCTCCTCTGGTGAGACGTTTCCAAACTCTCAGGCAAAATAAGCTGCTCTCCCTTGGGCACCTAAGGCACTTTGCTCCTCTACTCATTAAACAAGTATTTACAGCCCTTCCCTTGTAGCTCAGCTGGTAAAGAATCTGCCTACAAGGTGGGAGACCTGGGTTTGATCCCTGGGTTAGGAATGTCCCCTGGAGAAGGGAAAGGTTCCCATTTTCTAGCCTGAGAATTCCATGGACTATATAGTCAGACGACTCAGCGACTTTCACTTCACACAGACCCTGCCAACACCAGTGAACCAAATGTAAACCATGAATCAGCAGAAACACCAATATCATTGATGTCCAATTTGGGTAGTTGTCTTTCCTTTGAAATAAAGGCAACTTTCTGAAATTACATCTCCAAATGCAAAAATAACCACAAGCAACCTGCTGCAGGGTGGGGGGCACTGAGTGCAGCAGTGCATGGGACCTTCTGAAGGAGGTCTCCATTATCCTCATTACCTCCACCAGAGTTTGACCTCAGGTCAAACAGCAGGGAGGGAACACAGACCAGCAACAGAAAATTGGATTAAAGATTTACTGAGCAAGGCTCTGCCCATCAGAACAAGACCTGGTTTCCCCCTCAGTCAGTCTCTCCCATCAGGAAGCTTCCATAAGCCTTTTATCCTTCTCTATCAGAGGGCAAAAAGACTGAAAACCACAATCACAGAAAACTAACCAATCTGATCACATGGACCACAGCCTTGTCTAACTCAATGAAACTATGAGCCATGCCGTGTAGGAACACCCAATACAGATAGGTCATGGTGGAGAGTTCTGACAAAATGTGGTCCACTGGAGAAGGGAATGGCAAACCACTTCAGTGTTCTTGCCTTGAGAACCCCATGAACAGTAGGAAAAGGCAAAAAGATACAATACTGAAACATGAACTTCCCAGGTCAGCAGGTGCCCAATATGCTACTGGAGATCAGTGGAGAAATAACTCCAGAAAGAATGAAGAGATGGAACCAAAGCAAAAACACCCCCCAGTTGTGGATGCGACTGGTGATAGAAGCAAGGTCTGATGCTGTAAAGAGCAATACTGCATAGGAACTGGAATGTTAGGTCCATGAAACAAGGCAAACTGGAAGTGGTTAAACAGGAGATGGCAAGAGTAGACACTGACATTTTAGGAATCAGCAAACTAAAATGGACTGGGATGGGTGAATTTAACTCAGATAACCATTATATATATTACTGCGGGCAAGAATCCCTTAGCAGAAATGGAGTAGCTATCATAGTCAACAAAGAGTCCAAAATGCAGTACTTGGATGCAATGTCCAAAACGACAGAATGATCTCTGTTCGTTTCCAAGGCAAACCATTCAATATCAGAGTAATCCAAGTCTATGCCCTGACCAGTTGCCTTCAGCTGAAAAAGCTGAAGTTGAACGGTTCTATGAAGACCTACAAGATCTTCTAGAACTAACACCCAAAAAAGATGTCCTTTTCATTAAAGGGGATTAGAATGCAAAAGCAGGAAGTCAAGAAACACCTAGAGTAACAGGCAAATTTGGCCTTGGAGTACAGAATGAAGAAGGCAAAGGCTAATAGAGTTTTGACAAGAGAACGCACTGGTCATAGCAAACACCCTCTTCCAACAACACAAGACAAGACTCTACACGTGGACATCACCAGATGGTCAACACCAAAATCATATTGATTATATTATTTGCAGCCAAAGATGAAGAAGCTCTACACAGCAAAAACAAGACTGGGAGCTGACTGCGGGTCAGATCATGAACTCCTTATTGCCAAATTCAGACTTAAATTCAAAGTAGGGAAAACCACTAGACCATTCAGGTATGACTTTAATCAAATCCCTAACGATTATACAGTGGAAGTGACATATAGATTCAAGGGATTCGATCTGATAGAGTGCCTGAAGAACTATGGGCGGAGGTTCGTGACACTGTACAGAAGGCAGTGATCAAGACCATCCCCAAGAAAAAGAAATGCAAAAAGGCAAAACGGTTGTCTGAGGAGGGCTTAAAAATAGCTGTGAAAAGAAGAGAAGTGAAAGGCAAAGGAGAAAAGGAAAGACATACCCATTTGAATGCAGAGTTCCAAAGAATATCAAGGAGAGATAAGAAAGCCTTCCTCAGTGATCAATGCAAAGAAATAGAAGAAAACAATAGAATGGGAAAGACTAGAGATCTCTTCAAGAAAATTAGAGATTCCAAGGGAATATTTCAAGCAAAGATGGGCACAATAAAGGACAGAAATGGTATGGATCTAAGAGAAGCAGAAAATATTAAGAAGAGGTGGCAAGAATACACCGAAGAACTATACAAAAAAGATCTTCACAATCCAGATAATCACGATGGTGTGATCCCTCACCTAGAGCCAGACATCCTAAAATGTGAAGTCAAGTGGGCCTTAGGAAGCATCACTACGAACAAAGTTAGTGGAGGTGATGGAATTCCAGTTGAGCTATTTCAAATCCTAAAAGATGATCCTGTGAAAGTGCTGCACTCAATATGCCAGCAAATTTGGAAAACTCAACAGTGGCCATAGAACAGCAAAAGGTCAGATTTTATTCCAATCCCATAGAAAGACAATGCCAAAGAATGCTGAAATTATAATCAATTTCCACACAATTATACTCATCTCACACCCTAGCAAAGTAATGCTCAAAATTCTCCATGCCAGGCTTCAACAGTACGAGAACCATGAATTTCCGGATGTTCAAGCTGGATTTAGGAAACACAGAGGAACCAGAGATCAAATTGCCAACATCTGTTCGATCATGGAAAAATCAGAGTTCCAGAAAAACATCTACTTCTGCTTTATTGACTATGCCAAAGCCTTTGACTGTGTGGATCACAATAAACTGTGGAAAATTCTAAAGAGATGGGAATACCAGACCATCTGACTTGCCTTCTGAGACACCTGTATGTAGGTCAAGAACAACAGTTAGAACTGGACATGGAACAACAGACTGGTTCCAAATCAAGAAAGGAGTACATCAAGGCTGTATATTGTTATCCTGCTTATTTAACTTCTATGCACAGTGTATCAGGAGAAATGCTGGACTGGATGAAGCACAATCTGGAATCAAGATTGCTGGGAGAAACAGCAATAACCTTAGATATGCAGATGACACCACACTTAGGGAAGAAAGCAAAGAACCAATGAGCCTCTTGATGAAAGTGAAAGAGGAGAGTGAAAAAGTTGGCTTAAAGCTCAACATTCAGAAAACTAAGATCATGGCATCTGCTCCCATCACTTCATGGCAAATAGATGGGCAAACAATGGAGACAGTGACAGACTTTATTTTGGAGGGGCTCCAAAATCACTGCAGATGGTGACTGCAGCCATGAAATTAAAAGACACTTGCTCCTTGGAAGTAAAGTTATTATCAAATTAGGCAGCATATTAAAAAGCAGAGACATTACTTTGCCAACAAAGGTCCGTCTAGTCAACAGCTTTGGTTTTTCCAGTAGTCATGTATGGATGTGAGAGTTGGACTATAAAGAAAGCTGAGCACCGAAGAATTGATGCTTTTAAAACCATGGTGTTAGAGAAGACCCTTGAGAGTCCTTTGGACTGCAAGGAGATCCAACCAGTCCATCCTGAAGGATATCAGTTCTGAATATTCATTGGAAGAACTGATGCTGAAGCTTATAATCCAATACTTTGGCCACCTGGTGCGAAGAACTGGCTCACTGGAAAAGACCCTGATGCTGGGAATGATTGAAGGCAGGAGGAGAAGGGGACGACAGTGGTTGAGATGGTTGGATGGCATCACCGACTCAATGGACATGGGTTTGAGTAAACTCCAACAGCTGGTGATGGACAGGGAGGCCTGAAGGGCTTCAGTCCATGGGGTCGCAAAGAGTTGGACGCGACTGAACTGAACTGAACGGCATAATCCAGGTTTGCCAGTAGACTTTGAACCTCACTATGCTTCCCAGGTGGCGCTAGTGGTAAAGAATCCACTTGCCAACGCAGGAGACACAAAAGACATGGGTTCGATCCCACGTCGGGAAGATCCCCTGGAGGCGGGCACGACAAGCCACTTCAGTATTCTTGTCTGGACCACCCCACGGACAGAGAAGCCTAGAGGGCTAGGGTCTACGGGGGTCGCAAAAAGTAGGAAACGACTTACGATGTGCATGCTATCAGATTGGCTCCAGAGACCTGTGGCTGTATTGAGGGAAAGACAGCAAATTCTTGTCTCCCATCACAGCACCTAAAACCACAAGTTCAACGGTAGGGGGCGCAAGATACAAAGTGGCGAAAATAAAAAAGCTGTCTCTTCTACAGCATATCCTGAACTCAGCCAACAAGTTCAGACCAGCAGAAAGTAAATACAGCATCTATTCAGCCACAACTGAACTGAATAAGGAGGTTTCACGAGCCAACACAGCATGCCAGGTTCATGTAATTATCTGCTAATTTACTGGTTCTCATTTTCCAGGGCTCCAGAAACCTGTGATACTCTCCTATATGCCTCCAGAACCCAGCAGGGCAGCAGCATACCGTGTTTCAGGACCCCAGATGGTTTAAACTTTACAAAAACCCAACGGGGCAGCACCGTTTTCTCCAATTTCACCATTGGGAAGTCAGGTTCCGACAGCTGACTCGCCCAGTTCATTAAGTTGGTGGACACCTAGGACCGCGAACTCGGAGGCACGACTTAGCCACCACTGGGGCCCGCCAGGGACTCTCTGCCAGCCTCGCCTCCCCGCTTCGGGCCTCGGTCTTCCGAGCGCCCGGCCGCGCTACCTTGAGCACGCAATCAGACTGCAGCAGACACAAGCCCAAATCCTCCTTCACGCCCGCGCACGCGCCGCCCTCCGGCTTGTCCTCGTAATACCGGGGCATGACTGCGCCTCCAGCTGGCCGCGGCCTCCACCCTCTCCTTCCGAGACGGCCAGACTCAGGATGCCAGTGACGCCGCGGCGGGCGGAACCGGAAAAAGACCGGGTAGCAACCACTTCCGGTGGGCGCGCTGCGAGATACGTAACGCGAGAGGTATCGCGCGCGGCGTTTGTGGGTCACGTGACGCGACGCACCCCCCCCCCCCCCCCCCCACGCGGTTAACGTAGCGGGTAGGGAAGTTGGCCCAGCGGCTGCTGGGTCGGCTGCTGGCGGTGGTGGCGGGCGTGTGTGAAGCCAGTGGACGCCGCCGCGGGTCTCCAGGTGAGGCCTGCCGACGGTCCCGTCTGCGCGCTACTCGGGCTCGCCGGCAAGTTTCCTCCGGCGACTTGCGGCCCCACATCACCCGGCCCTGGAGTGACCGCGCCCGGGTCCGGCTGCTCGGTCTGCGGTGGGGCTGCCAGACACCATTGCGGAGGCTGGTTACAGCCGAATTTCGGATAACAGCGAATGATGTCTGCATAGGTGTGGGTCTCACGCAGTGTTTCGGACCTGGTTGTATTACAAATTACTGTTGTATCTGCGATGCAGTTGTAACTGGACGTCCTGTGTTTTTATGCTCAATCTGGCCGCCTTACCGGAGGCCCCGAGCCGGCGGGGAGCAGTTGGCGTCCTGGAGGCCTAGGGAGTGGAGCCCGACACTGGGCTGCCGGGGCGGGACATGGAGGCTGGACGATGACCAGCGCCTCCCTGGCTTCAGACTGGTTGGACTGGACTCCCACGCTGTCGTTGCCCTGATGAACTATTCAGGAAGTAAAACACTCTGCGTTTGAGTTTTGCCTTGTTTTTACATTCCATGCTAATGAACGAGTTGCTTGTTGGTGAGGCGCTGATGGACTTGTATGATAAGCCATTTACTTTACCTCGTCGGGAACATCGTTTCTGTTTGGCTTCAGCAAAGGCTTTTCCTTAAAGTCTTGATTGTTAGCACAGATGACAGGTGGACTTTTGATTCAGACTGCCTGAGTTCAAATTTTGGTTCCATCACTATCTCTGCTTCTGGAGAAGGGGTGGGAGGGGGTGGGGAGAGGTGGAGCAGGTCTGAGGATTGACAGATGTGAAGTGCAGAGACTGGGTGGACCTTGTAAAAGCGTTATTATGAAGGTTCAGAAGGCCCCGGGGCAGCCCTCTCCTGAAGTGCAGTGGGCAGTTCTCCAGCTCCCAAATCAGCCTCAAAACCAACTTTACTCTCTTTAGAGTCCTGCCTCTTCTCAGGGATTGGGGCCAAAATGTAAGGTGACTTCTCTCCTATATAACTCATAAGAGCGGTGGTAGAGGCTGGCAGTTACTTCTGGTGATTTGTATTAATAATATAATTTCCCCCGCCCCTTCTATCTAGGAAGATGTTACCAAGTACTTCGGTGAACTCCCCAGTGCAGGGGAACGGAGTGTTGAGTTCCAGGGATGCAGCCAGACACACAGCCGGAGCAAAACGCTACAAATACCTGAGGAGGCTTTTCCGTTTCCGGCAGATGGACTTTGAGTTTGCTGCCTGGCAGATGCTCTACCTATTCACTTCCCCACAGAGAGTTTATAGAAACTTTCACTATAGGAAGCAGACGAAAGATCAATGGGCCAGGGATGACCCGGCTTTCTTGGTCCTGTTAAGTATCTGGCTCTGTGGTAAGTGTTTATCTGCAGGAGAGTTGAGAAATCAGTTGAGTGTTTCAGGTTGGACTTGTCATTTGGAGAATCCTGTTGTCAGCATGCTATGGGTCATAATTTGGGGTTCTCTGAAGCCGTTGTCTTCCTTTCTGAAGTCTCCAAAATCTCACAGGAAAGAGAGTGGTATTCTTCCTGACTTTAAAGGTCCCAAGCAGATGCCAGAGTAAACTGGTTCCTCGGAACTTTGAAAAGCACAGGACAGAGTCATTCCATGTCTTTCAACAGCCATGATAAATACATTGGGCCTGGTGGTTCAAACAGTAAAGAATCTGCCTGCAGTGCTGAAGACCCGAGTTCGATCCCTGGGTCAGGAAGATCCCCTGGAGAAGGAAATGGCTACCCACTCCAGTATTCTTGCCTGGAGAATCCCATGGACAGAGGAGCCTGGTGGGCTACAGTCCATGGAATCGCAAAGAGTCAGACATGACTGAGGGACTAACACTTTCACTTCTCACTTTCATCAGACTGATCCAGAGTGAGGGTTCTGAAAGTACTAATGTGATCTTGAGAAACTGCTTTAAGTTCGCCAATAGTGCACTGAAAGGGTCTGAAACACTTTTAGTGTCTCAGTCGTGTCTGACTTTTTGTGACCCCTTGGACTGTAGCCTTCCAGTCTCCTCTGTCCGTGAAATTCACCAGGCAAGAATATGGGAGTGGGTAGCCATTTCCTTCTCCAGAGGATCTTCCTGAGCCAGGAGTCGAACCTGGGTCTCCTGCATTGCAGGCAGATTCTTTACAATCTAAGCCACCAGGGAAGCCCACCTTTAACTGGGTCTAAACATCTGACTGCCTTCTCAGTAGTGGTCGTATTCTGAATGCTGGGGCTACCCAGGTGAATCACAGATACACAGGGGCCTCTTCAGTAAACATCAGGTATCTCAGGGTAGTTGTGTGTTCCAGGGCGATCTGCATTTCTTAATCAGTTACATCCATTGATAAGATAGCTTAGGGGTTTTGTTTGCATACCTGCATCCCATTCTGGAGTGGGCATCTGAAAGGCAGAAACTGACCTATATGCTTAGAATCTAGCAAAGTGTCTGAATGCATCTTGTAAATCTTTCTTGCAGTGTCCACGATAGGATTTGGCTTTGTACTGGACATGGGGTTTTTTGAGACGATAAAGCTGCTCCTTTGGGTGGTATTCATAGACTGTGTAGGCGTCGGTCTTCTCATATCAACCTTAATGTGGTAAGTACGGAAACTTTGGTTTTTCAGATGCTACTGTAGAGCCTCCCTCTGTTTCCTTCAGAGAGTAGCTGATGGAAAGGGAAACTATATGAATTGAAAAAGCACTGATTGTGTCCGCCAGGATTACCATAACTCATTCTCCTGTGTTGGCAGCTAGAGCAGAAAATACTCTTCAGGGGATGGTCCGCTTTGTCAAACTGCACCAAATAAGTGAATTGACGTCATGATTATGTTGAATTAACAAAATCCCTGATTTTGCAAAAATGTTTCACAGCCAATTCTGCTGAAGTTGTCCAGATCATGGCACAGTATTCTGCTGCCTTGGTCAGCAGGTCATTTCTCGATGGGTAAAATGTGGAGGGTTATGTCATGAAATCTTTGAGTCTTTGACATGAGATGAAGCACATGAAAAAGGATAGTTTTGGTTAAGCTTCCTTCCTGCTGAGACACACGAGCGGGTTTTATTTGACTGAGTTCTCAATCTGACTCTCTCTGGGTTTCCTGTACCAGCAATAGTGTGCTGAGTATCAATTTGGCATTTGATTTTTTTCATGGGTGCTCTTGTGTGGTTAGCGGAAGAGGTGGACATGCGGGTGAGCTCAGCAGGGGGCTGGTGGTTGCTGTTGTGTATCAGAGAAAACACTGGAACCTGAGTTGCAGAGAGACCTGGGTTCAAATGCCAGCTCAGCCATTTACCCTGTCCTTCTTGGGAGATGGAAGTTAATTATCTATTTGTGAGGTATTTGAAAAGCTTGTGCTGTGAAAAGCACCTGGCATACAGTCTGTGCTCAGTAAATGATAGCTGTTAACATTTTGAGCAAGATTGTGAGATGCTAACCTCTGATGATACCAACCTGTTATTTTGCTTTGTAACTTCTGACCAGTCCAATAGGTTTTGTATGTGCTGGGTAGTCAGAAAATGCAGTGCACCCGTAATTGTAAAATTCTAAGTGAAAGTCACTCAGTCATGTCTGACTCTTTGCGACCCCATAGTCTGTGGAATTCTCCAGGCCAGAATACGGGAGTGGGTAGCCTTTTCCTTCTCCAGGGGATCTTTCCAACCCAGGGATTGAACCCAGGTCTCCTGCATTGCAGGCGGATTCTTTACCAGCTGAGCCACAAGGGAAGCTCCTAAAATTCTAAAATCTTACCTTAAAAGGATACTGCTAACTAAGATGGCAGATAGATGGGGAAACAGTGGAAACAGTGGCTGACTTTATTTTGGGGGTTCCAAAATCATTGCAGATGGTAATTATAGCCATGAAATTAAAAGACGCTTACTCCTTGAAAGTTATGACCAACCTAGACAGCATACTAAAAAGCAGAGACATTATTTTGCCAACAAAGGTCCATCTAGTCAAGGCTATGGTTTTTCCAGTGGTCATGTATGGATGTGAGAGTTGGACTATAAAGAAAGCTGAGTGCCGAAGAATTGATGCTTTTGAACTGTGGGTGTTGGAGAAGGCTCTTGAGAGTCCCTTAGACTGCAAGGAGATCCAACCAGTCCATCCTAAAGGAGATCAGACCTGGGTGTTCATTGGAAGGACTGATGTTGAAGCTGAAACTCCAATTCTTTGGCCACTTTATGTGAAGAGCTGACTCATTGGAAAAGACCCTGATGCTGGGAAAGATTGAGGGCAGGAGGAGGAGGGGACGACAGAGGATGAGATGGTTGGATGGCATCACTGACTCAACATGAGTCAGTGACATGAGTTTGGGTGGACTCCTGGAGTTGGTGATGGACAGGGAGGCCTGGTGTGCTGCAGTTCATGGGGTCACGAAGAGTTGGACACAACTGAGCAACTGAACTAATGAAAAATCTTCTGACTGTGGAGGAGGAGAAGCTGAAAAGAGTGGTGAGGCTGGGTGCAATTGTGTGGTTTGCGTTTGAGCAGAGGAAGCCTAGACTAGTGTGGTGATTCCAGAAGTAGAGGATGGTGGGGAAGAGGGGGAGCCCAGGGCCTCTAGGGTGGCCTGCAGGCTGTAGGCTTAGGAGTGCCCATGTGGGCTTCGGGTGCAGGTGCATTCCATGTGGTTCGTGCTGAGTTCAGGAGACTTGTTGATAATGAAATAAAGGTTCATTAGACACTGGGGGAGGGAACTTGGAAGCTGCAGCAGTCTGGCCAACATGAGGATGTGACTGGCATTCTTAATCTGAAGGTGGGAGGGGAGGACTCAGCTGTCTTTGAGCTCTCCCGGGAGGAATGTCAGTGTTTTAGAGATGAGACCTGGATGAAGGCCAGAAGCCTGGGAAGTACCTGTTTAAGGGCTAAGCAGAGGGGTGGGGGCGGCAGCAGGACTACTGAATGGGAGCCCTTGGATGGTGAGCTAAATGCTTCTTACTCCATTCACTCTATAGCACAGTCTTGGCTCAAGTGGAAGGTGTTTTGGTAAGTTCCAGTTTGTTCTAGCAGAGCACTCGGATCTTGACATTTTCAGACAATTTGAGTATAGGACTGTTTTATTAGTACTATAACACGTCTCGTTTCTTTTTCTATTTCCACTGTAGGCATAGCATTTTTCTTAACAGTATCTTTGAAATCACATGTAGAAGCAACCATCGAATTTCCGTAACTGTTTTACAATCCTTTCTGTTCTTTTCCTTTGAAGACCTGTCTTTCTGTTACCTGGATGTCTGTCTTTTCATTTATTCATCATTTAAAGGAACCATGAGACCATGCTGTGGAACAGAGGCATGAGCTTGAGTGATTGTTCCTGTGGCTGGAGATGTCACTAGCCACTCTTTCCTTACTGGTTCCTCCAGTACTGAACTTTCCACAGTGGGGCGGGGGTTGGCAGGGTGTATGTGACCCCAGTCTTAGGCCGCAGACCTGTTCTCTATTTGTGTTCACTCTCTAGGTGATCTTATTCAAGTTCATGGCTTTTAATACCATCTGCAGACATGAATCTGTATATCCCCTGTGTGCACTGCTCCTCTAAGCTTCTAGACCTTCTTTCTATATTTCCTACTTCTTCACCATAACAGGGCCAGGTCCAAACTCCTGTACTCTCCCCTTCCTGCACCCAGATCACTCTTGGTGCAGCCACTCCTGCCTCAGTGGCATCTCCGTCTTTCACTTGTTTTAGGGCAGAAGTCTCAGTTGTCCTCGACTAATCTTTTTCTCTGGTTCCCGCTGTCTAGTACTCAACTCGTTCCCGCCTCCAGCTCTAATCGTCCCCAGGCCAGCACCTCCGCTGCTGCAACCCTCTTCATCTCCTCCTCACAGTAACCTCCCTCTTGCCTTTTTGCTTCCATTCTTGTCCCCAGGGTCTGTTCTCAGATCGCAGCCAGAGGAACCCCGTCAAAACAGTAAGTCAAACGTCCTTTTGGGAACTCCACAGTGACTTATTCCACCAAGAGTAAAAGCCAAACGTCTGACAGCGACCACAGGGTCTATAAGATGCTCCTTTTTCTTTTCCCATTTCATTCCCTGCTGTCTTCTCACCAGTTGCAGGCGCTCTGAGCCCCTACCCCTACCCCTCCTCAAGCAGGCCAAGCCCTCCCCCACCTCTGTGCTCAAGACTCCTCTCTGCTTGGAAGGCTCTGCCCCAGGGGTTCCCATCACTGCCCCTGGTTCTTTGCCCAGATGTCACTTTCTCATGACTCTCATCATAGTTAACGTTTCACCTGTTCAGTTTTTCTCCATAGGGCCATCTGACTGTATTGTTGTCAATCCACTCCCACTAGATTGAAGGCAGAAATTTGTTTACCACCATGTCTCCAGTGTCTGGAATGATGCTTGAGCTATAGAAGATAGTCAGTAAATACGCATGGGGTTAATTTTATTGTATTATGAAAGAAATGTTATCTTTTTCTTCAGGTTTATCTCCAATAAGTATTTAGTGAAACGGCAGAGCAGAGACTATGATGTGGAGTGGGGCTATGCCTTCGATGTGCATCTGAATGCTTTTTATCCTCTCCTGGTCATTTTGCATTTTATACAGCTTTTTTTCATCAACCGTAAGTAGCAGTTACTTCTGAACTTGTTATCAGAAAGTCTTCATTGTACCCACTGAAAAAAGATTCATTGTCCGTGTCTCTTCGGCAGATGTCATCCTAACAGACACATTTATTGGATATTTAGTTGGAAATACCTTATGGTTGGTTGCTGTTGGCTACTATATCTATGTAACTTTCTTAGGATACAGTGGTAAGTAATTGATTTTTTTTGGTTGACAACACTACAGGGAGGGGAGAAGTTGTAACAGTAATACAATGAGCTTTTATGGAGCTGGCACTGTCCCTGGTGTTTTACGTAAATTCTCCCTGTTAATCTTTAGTTATACGATACAGGTTTACTATTCCCCATTTTTCAAATGAGGAGACAAGCCCAGAGAGATTAATTAATTTATCCATGGTCCCGTCTATCCAAAGTGGCATTGCTGGTATATAACAAACTTTATAATTTCAAGGAACCATGTTAAACCATACTGATGCTCTCCAGGTTTCTTACAGGAATCCATGACGAGTTTCTTTTCTCCCAGGCTTTTGGGTTCTGGGTTACCAGCAGTCAATCAGATGAGGAAAGGGTTGGCTCCAGTGTATGGGCATGTTTAAAACCTTTGCCATATTTTCTGTTTTATGATGGGGGACGATTCTGAAATATTCTTCATTTTGTAAACATCTGTGTTGGTCCCAGGCCACCTGCTGGACTGGAGACTCCAGCCTAGGGGTGAGAGGTACTGTGGATAATCACAGAAGATTAAGGCTAGCTTCTGCTGAGCTCAGGATATGTTTATAAATTCATTATTCAATCCTGCTACTGGTTCATCTTTCATAGTATGAATGAGAACCATATTTATTTTTCTTCATGTATGTTAAGAAATGACTGCTCTTAAGAGTTAAATTTAGAGATCTTATGACTTGTCAGTGTCATGTATTTTAGCCCTTTCCTT
Organism: Odocoileus virginianus; assembly: GCF_023699985.2. Classification (NCBI taxonomy): domain Eukaryota; kingdom Metazoa; phylum Chordata; class Mammalia; order Artiodactyla; family Cervidae; genus Odocoileus; species Odocoileus virginianus. The sequence continues at coordinate 3,890,390 of NC_069675.1, forward strand.
TATTGTCCCTCTAGATGATTAGGATCTTACTGTAAACCTAAGTCACTTGGACGCACATGTGACTGATTCCACTGGTCAGAGAGTCCCCTTGACTTTGTCAGGAACCCCCCACCCCCAAACTGTAACACCTTGTTTTGGGCATTGGGGAGGTTCTGTCTCTAGTTCTGGGGAGATGGAAGTGGATTTTGGATCACTGTCCTGGTAACTCCCTACAATTTAGAAGATTGTTTGGGCACGCTCAGTTTTGGTTTGGGGAGTACTTGTTTGAGAAATACTTAGGTTTGAATGCATGGGCTATGAACCCACTAATAGGAAACCACAAGTGAGAGAGAAAGAAACACAGATACCTGAGGGTGGGTTTTATATTTGAGAGCTTCATTTCTTTCCTAAAGTCTGGGATACTAGTTGAGATCTCACCTTCTCAAAGTGGAGGTGTGACACTCCCTTAGTTGGGAAATCTCAAACAGCTGAAAGTTGGTTTTTTCCTATAACGTCATCCATCTCTGCTGGTACATTAAGGTGGGAAGCTTCTGAAGCATCACAGGTTTAAATTCAGCACTTCATCCATTACTAACTGGCGATGTTGACTCTCACCCTTAACCTGAACCCTGGTCCTTCTCCAGCACTGCCGTTTTTGAAAAACACAGTGACTCTCCTCTACCCGTTCGCACCGCTCATCCTGCTGTACGGACTGTCTCTAGCGCTGGGCTGGAACTTCACCCACGCGCTGTGCTCCTTCTACAAGTACAGAGTGAAGTGAGCCGGGGGCCCGACGTCTGAGCAGCAGCAAAGTGTTGGTGAGGTGGTGATGTCTCATGAAACCTGTAAATACACTATCACTGTAGATATCTTAAAGGTATGAAGTTTGCAGATTTGAAGAAGTGTAAATGTTAATACTTAGTACATTCCTTAAAAGTAATTAAATGTACATTTCTACAATAAATATTTTTTAAACTAAAGTGTTACCTTTTATTCATAAATATTTGCACACAGAATGATACACAAAGTACTAAGGCTATGAGGAAAATAAAAAGGTAAAACTTTTTAACATAAATTATTTTCGAATGCCTATCCACATGATAATAGTCATATGTGTCCCATCCCCTCCCCAACTGTTACTGACAAGGTACAGAGCCACCCCCATTTCTAACAGGCCGCATTTTAAACTTTTATATAAGCCACAGGGTCCTAGTTTAAGCTTTAAAAGTCTCCTTAGGAATCAGTGAACTACAGGCAGTAAATGTTACTAATAGCCATTATTTATGCAAGAAAACAAAACCAACCAACAAAATGCAGTAGATTGCAGAGGCCCCCAGAAGCCATTCTTGGCTCCGGGAGCTGTGTAGCCACATGAGGTGCGAGTGAGCCTCTGTTGTAACACTGATAACCATGGGCTTAACAACTGAGGCTCTTTCTTTCTTTCTTTCAAGACTCTCCAAAACATACAAATCTACTATTGTTTTCTAACTGAAAATAGTCCCGGTAAGCTATTATTATATATCAGTGTTAAAACTATAATAATAAAAAAGCTTGGTACTCATGAAGTTTTACCTGTTTTTTATTAGAAGGAGTCTTGAATTCAACATGGCTTTTTAAACTTCTTTATTTCAAATACACATGAACGGTTGTGGCACAGAGAAACAGTGATGAAGGCACAGTCAACGGGACCAGTTATCAGCTTTTCAGTTTTAGCAGCAAATTAGAAAATAAATAATCTGCCTTTGAAAATCCAACAGGACCTAAAATATTACTACAGTTATTACCAATCCGACCAATGAAGATGTTATCAGGAAAATATGTACAGTATATTTCAGGGGAGAAAAAACCTTGGTACAAGCTGGAAAAGCAGTTCTTCAGGCAGCGTCTCCCAGGGGTGCTTCCAGAGACACCCCAACCGCCAAGACAGCCTTTCCAAATGGAGTTTGTTCTCAAGGAGAAATGCTTTAGTCCTTCATCCCATAAATGAAACAATGGTTACATTTAATCAGCTGATTTCTAAAATCTTTCTTAGAAAACACGACCGACTACACGGAAAATGTCAGATCTGCTGGCAGTGCATCTTACAGTACTGTCAATAGCGGCCATCATTAAGGCTCTGAGACTATGTCTTCAAAAGGTATTTTCACCCAAATTTCAGCAAACTGAGCATTTAGAACAAATAATGGAATGCTTATCAAACTCAAGTACCAAATCTTTTGATTCCAGGGCAATTTGCTAATCACTAATGCTCTGAATTAAACAGCCTTCCTCGTGTCCAAGAGTATGGAATGTCCCCCACAACAGACCATCCTTACTCTAGAGGAGTTTTAGCACCACAGTTCCTAACGTTTTTCCACACAAAGTGTTTCCAGTCCAACACCCAGTTTACATTTTTTTGAATGACATCTAAATTCTCCACTCACATACTCTGAAGCTCCAGCCCCTTCTGGTTTGTTCCTCTGGAAATGCTCTAGCTAGCACCCTAACAGGTGAAGCGAGTGTTTCAGGTAAGAAGAGTCAAGTTTCTGTATAGATATTGACGATATGGGTAAATAAATATAAAAAAGGCCTTTTTTTTTTAGTAATACTCTTGTAGTGGTCTCTTCAGCACTGTAGTTCCACATGCATTGAAGAAATGAAGCATATTAGTTAAGTCATATATATGTTAAGATTAATAATTAAAGATATACAATTCTCAAACCAAATCTCACACACTATAAACATTGCTCCACAGCTTAGAAATGTTTCCTTCTCTTTAGGACTTCAGATATGATTACGACTCAAATCTTCAACTTTTTGATAACTTTAGCCTCTCATTTTCTTTCATTCAACTTTTCTTAGAGCTATGGCAATATAGTCAAAGAAGCACAAAAAATACAGATAAACCAAATTAAAACAGCAATTAACAGTTTGGGAGCAGAAGTATTTTTGAAAATATATGTGAATTACAAAACTTTGTTTAGCACATATAGGATTTGATCTGTGCTTAGTAATACAGAGTAGATTATTTGATCTCTACACAAAGGCATACTTTTTTTTCCCTCTTAATAGCTTATTTAAAATACCACTGTTCATTCTTAATAATAACTGACAGGCTCAGAACAATCAAAATCAACATAAAGTGACACTGATTCCAGGAAAAATATGCCTTACTAGATCCTGTTCCTGTGATGTCACGCTAGCAGTTCCTTTATGAAACATGCTACTAAGCTGCTCCAAGTTTTTGCCAATAACCTTCTAACGAAAATTAACAGGTCTTTGGGAGAGAATCCCAGATGAGACTTGGATATATAATCTGGTAGGACAAGACTTTATTCATGTGTTTATCAAGAAATAACCCAACTATGTGTAAAAAAAAAATGAAACTACAACACTTACTAACACCATACACAAGAAATAAACTCAAAATGGATTAAAGATTTAAATGTAAGGCCAGAAACCATAAAACTTTTACAGGAAAACATACGTGGTACACTCTGACATACATCACAGCAAGATTCTCCATGACCAACCTCCTAGAGTAATAGAAATAAAAACAAGAGTAAACAAATGGGACTTAATTAAAAGCTTTTGCATGGCAAAGGAAGTAAGATTAAAAGACAGCCCTCAGAATGGAAGAAAAAACAATAAGCAAACGAAACAACTGACAAAGGATTAATCTCCAAAATATACAGGCAGCTCATGCAGCTCAAAACCAGAAAAACAACCCAATCAAAAAATGGATGGATGATCTAAACACACATTTCTCAGAAGACATATAGATGGCCAACAAACATGAAAAGATGCTCAATATAGCTCATTATTAATGCAAATCAGAACTACAAGGAAGTATCACCTCATGCCAGTCAGAATGGTCATCAGTAAAAAACCTACAAACAATGAATGCTGGAGAAGATCTGGAGAAAGGGGAACCCTCTCGCACTGTTGGTGGGAATGTAAATTGATACAGCTAGTATGACAATTCCTTAAAACACTAGGAATAGAATTACCACATGGCCCAACAACCCCACTACCGGGCATATAGCCTGAGAAAACCATAAATGAAAGAGACACATGTAATCCCAATGTTCATTGAAGCACTTTTTACAATAGATAGGACATGGAAGCAACTTAGATGTCCATCAACAGATGAATGGATAAAGAAATTGTGGTACATATATACAGTGGAATACTACTCAGCTATTAAATAAAAAAGGATGCATCTGAGTCAGTCCTAGAGATGGATGAACCTAGAGCCTATTATACAGAGTGGTCAGTCAAAAACAGAAAGACAAATAGTGTATATTAACGTGTGCATATGGAATCTACAAAGATGGTACTGATGAACCTATTTGCAGGGCAGCAGTGGAGATGCAGACACAGACAACAGATCAGTGGACACAGCTGGGAAAGGAGAGGTGGGACAGAAAGAGAGGAGCATGGAAACACACACATTACCATACGTGAACATCAAGTGAGAATTTGCTGCGTGACCCAGGAAACAACCCAGTGCTCTGTGACGACCTAGGGGGGTGGGGTACAGTGGGAGGGGGTTTCAGAAGGGAGGGGACATGTGTGTACCTGTGGCTGATTCATGCTGATGTATGGCAGAAACCGACACAATATTGTAAGGCGGTTATCCTCCAATTTAAAAAATAAAAATGAAATAACACACCAGAAGGAATCAAGTAGAAGACTTTTCTGCTTCACCTCTTTTAAACATCATATTCATTTTCTATTGCTGCATTAAATCATGGCAAATTTAAAAGCTTAAGACAACACCCATTTATTAATCTCACAGCTCTGTAGGCCAGGAGTCCAGGCAGGCAGGACTGCACTCTCTGCTCAAGGTCTCACAAGGCTGGAATCCAGGTGCTGGCGGGGACCAGGCTCTTGCCTGCTGAAGCAGAGTCCATCTGCAGACTCCTTCAGATTGCTGGCTGAGTTCAATTCCTGTGGCTGCAGGACTGCAGTTTCCATTCCCTTGGCTGCCAGCTGGGGCCTCTCAGCTCAAGAGGCATTTCTCCTCATGTGGCTGTCCCCATCTGAAACCAGCCATGGTGTCTCAGGTCCTCCTGCTTTGAATCTCTGACTTCTGCTGACAGCCTGAGAACACTCAGGGCCCACATGAATTGGTTAGCTGTTCCCAGATAATCTCCCTTTTGCTGTACAACATAATTATGGATAACACTCACAGGTTCACATACACTCAAAATCTACAAAGTCACTGGGGGTCATCCACAGAAGTCTGGCTGCTACAAATACACACTGCTATTAATTAGAGTAATCTTTCCAAACATGCTGTTTGCATATAATCACACTTGGCTTCGAGGACAGCACTGTTGGCAGACAATTTTTTCATTACTAGGACACATTTAAGAGAAGACTTCACAGCATTGCTGAAGTTTTTCTAATTATTTACTGATGCAATTGTTGATCTAAAAAGCTATAAAAGACATCTCCAACAGTTGAATTAACCTATACATACATGTCTACAGCCTGTGTGCTAAATAATCCACGTGCATTCATGTTTTCCAAAGCTTGTCCTATCACAAGCTTTGGAACCTCAACCTCAAGTTGGAGATCTTACTGGACTCCAATAGCAGAGATAGTGACGTAAGAACGTAAAGAACGCATGAGACTGACAGCAACCAATTTAGAACTGGATCTCAGAAACCTGGAAATAGGTCCTCAACTTTCTCTTCTCCCCACAAATACTCATCATCATTTACACTATGATATATTCTGCATGTCTGCTTTGAGCTTCGTGATTGCAACTCATTATTCTAAAATGATTCTAAAAAGGATCCTAAAATGTTCATATTAGCACTCTTGACATAGTGCTGTCCTATAGAATTTTCCGGGATGATGGAGATGTTCTATATCTGTGCTGTTTGATCCAGTGGCCACTAGCCAAGGGAGAGCCAGTGTAACTACAGAGCTGAATGTTTTCTTAACTTAAGTAGCTGCCTGGTGTCCAGTGGCTACTGCAGAGGACAGCACAGACATCATGCCAGACACAGAGAAAAGTGAAATTAGTCCCACCACCTGACACTTCTCCCCACTCACTCTTTGGGAAAAAGTGGTTCAGCGCCCATTCAAGGGCAAGTATTTACCTCCTCTCTGTTCCAGGTTCCCTAATCTTCTGTCCCAATACTTCAGTCCCTAACATGATTCTTAAGGGCAACCACTAGGATTGCCTGTTCTTGGCAAGCTTCTAACTGTCTAGAGGAAATCAGGGGAGGAGAGCTCAGCAAACAAGAGGCTGCACGGACACCTGTACAGCAGGGGATGGACAGGAAGCACGACGGACACGCTTGCCCACAGGCGCTTGACGTTTGGTCAGAGTGAGTACATGTCTGTGCACACACACACCCCACAAGGAGAAACGAGACAGTTGAGACTGTGTGTGTGTGTGTGCGCGCGCGCGCGCAAGTGTGGGGCAAGGACAGCAGCTGAAGAGAGTTCAGGAAAAGGAAGAGGAGTGTGGGCTGGAAGAGTTGGTCCCCCCCCCCCCCGCCCAGATCCCGTCTGGGTACCTGCCACGTGTCGGCAGTGTTCTGGGCTCAAGGAGGCGCTGGTAACAAACTCACAGGGAGGAAGAGGTGCACAGGGGAGTCCTTGAAAGATAAGATGTGGCTAAAACTCTTCTCAGGAACAGGAGGGATGAGCTAGTGAGTTTTCACCCCCAGCTCTGCAGAGCTGCCTGGCTAAGGCTCAGTCTCAAGACATACACCCTGAAAAAGGGCCAGGAACTGCCGTTACTGTCACCTCCTTGCACTCTCAGAGCATGGCCTTTCTTCCTCAAGTCAGAGTCAGCTACTTGGGAAGCAGAGAAACAAGGGGCTTCTAAACCCACCTCCAGATTTTCACCTCCTGACACTGAGTTGTTAGAGCAGCAATTTAGTATATGAAGCTGGTTCCAATGTTTTATAATGAGAGGCTATGTTTTTCCAGTGAAGTTTCCCTGCCAGGCACTGGGCCAAGGAGAGTTGGGGAGAAAAGGTAAGTTAAAGAAAATACAAAGTAAAATTTAAAAACCTTGAGGAAAATGTTTAACTGGACGTTGACATAAAAATAATCATTGTTGGCAACATTTAACTTTTAAATCAAGAACCATTCAAGTAACGGAAAAAATTGTACCCTATCTGTGTTTTCCATCCTTTTTCACTGCATGACCCTGTAGAGAAAATAAGGCTGTTTGAAAGCTATTTGTTCAGCCTACTGGGTACAAGTGACACTTCTCCAAGCTAAAGGCAACCAGCTAGAACCTCCAGTGCCCAAGGCCTTAGCCATGGGCGATTCTGAAAGCCCAGAGGATTTCACCTCTGCACACCTGTAACTGCCTGCAACCCATCTGGGGACACCACAGTGATTGGGAACTGATGTTGATAATTCATAATTTTGTAAAAGACTTCCGTTAAGATCACTGACCACCAAGGCTGATAATATTTTTGTCTACAGTAATGACATCATGTGGAATTGCAGGTTTAAGAGTAATAAATACTCTTTGGATGTGAATTTACTTAGAAGTTCATATTGGAACAGAATAAATTATTTTGAAAAACATACACCTGTTACAATACCTTTCACCAAAACCCCACCATTACAATTACATTTTTCTTTAAAATTAAACCAACTGTGACTCATACAACAACATTACCTAGAAAACATTTTGTCAGAACTGAGAATGAGTGCAGATATAAAAGCATCAAGAGAAAATGCATCTAATTCATGGATTTTAGACAAAGATTAATACAGAAAGAAGAGTTTGTCATTTTACATATTAGAGGAAATGTAATGACTTCAGTGTATGGTAATCTGGGTTGAAATGCAACACCCTTGCACATTAAAACTTACCAGACTGATTTTTTGTGGCTACACACCGTACATAGTATAGTAAAGTAACCCTCAAGAAGGACACTGGTCTTTAAAATCTTGGCTTTAAGGAATGACAAACGGCTTTGAAAATATTTTGCTCAGAATCACTGTGATTATAAAAGTACTTCAGTTAGGAAATCAATCTAGAATCATTCTTAAATGGCAGTGCATTTGAAAAATGGCATTAACTTGTAATGTTTGCATTTCCAAAGAAAAATATAGAAAGAACTTAAAAAAGCAAGGTAACTGGTTTTCAAAAAAAGTATTGATTCAAAAATTTACTGCACAAAAATATGTACTTCTTAAGTGTTTCTAATAAATTAACTCCATAACATTTTAGGTATATTTATATATTATATATATATATAATCCCTGATTATCTATAAAAGAGGGTCTATAATACTAAAATAAATGAACTTCAAAAGTACCCCCTTCATAAAATGTATTTAACATTAATTTTTCTCAAATTTAATGAATGTAACAATATGTACAACTCTTATGTATTAGTATAATACCAAAATAGTACAAGTCATATTAACAGGCTGTCATAACTGTAAAACGTTTGAGTTGAGTTAAAACTGGAGGACAGCTTAGATTCAAATGAATACAACTATCCGTGGGAGATTCATTTTCCAAGTGGAAATATGACAATCATTTTATCTACAGTAGATTTCACGAGAGGTAGAATTCAAGTTACCAAAAAAACGTACGTGCTTAGCTGTCTTTAATCAACAAATTCACAGGGAAAAAAATGTGTTGGTTTCTTAGGAGATGGTCAGTTTGTGACTTTTTTAATATGGATCTGAAATACAAGATAGTGAACAGCATGATATGGCAATCAATTTTCAATTCGAAAAAGATCTTAAGTATGAAATCCAAATGTTGTAAAAAAAAAAAAGTAGAATCTAAGCTGTTTCACTGATTTCATGTATTGTCTTACCTCATTAAGAATGGCCCAAACAGCAGAATTCTGAATAACTGAAAGTCGGAAGGCTGAAATGGGGTTTAGGTTGGGATCCACCATCCCTTCTGCAACACCGTTCACAAATTTCCCTGCAAAGGAAAAATCAACACTTGTTTGGGTAAGACCGAAACAAGCACACATAAACTATCAGTGGCTTAAAGCAGGGAAGGAAAACACCAAAATGTTTCCAGTAGATGTTTTTACACAAAGGATGGATGAATTTTGTTTTCTTCCTACTATCTTTATTCCAGGTTTAAATTTTTCACAAAGTAGTACATGCTTTAAAACATGAGCAGCAACCTATTTAACAGGCAGAGCTGTAAAAAGTAAATATATTCTGACATCAGCTAACACAAGTTTTTAGTAAAATATGACTTACAAGCCTTACAAAACATACTCCTCACCATCTCTCAGTCTGCTTTGAGGATTGAGTCAATAGTAACAAATCTCACTGCTTTAATTAGACACACACACAATGGTTGGCCTTGAGTGATTTCCAAGGTCAAATCTAGGAGGAATTAAGATATGATACATCTTCAAGGCAGGTCTAATATAAAACTCCATTATAAATGACAAGCTCATAAAGCTCTCCTGTAAGGATAAGGACCAAGACCTTCTAGAAAAGATAATAAGCTCTCTACTCTACTTTTCTTGCTGTGAGGAAACAGCAAGGAAACAAAAACACTGTCGAAAAAGTGTCAGAAAAATGGTTGTTCTGAGTCACACTGCTCTAAGTCAGAGATTGGCAAACTTCCTAAAAACAGCAGATAGTAAATATTTCAGGTTTTGTGGCTCAAGAGGGCATTTGAGAATATCACACAGGTACTTGTATAGGAAAAGAGAAAAATTAATTTCCATAAAATTTTTATTGATGAATTTCAAAATTTCAACTAAGTATTTTATCTTTATTTTATTTTGAAATTCAAAATAACTCAGTATCTTTTTTTTTTTTTTTTTTTTGCTAATACAGGTATACTAAGGAGAATGTAATTCCTTTTGGAGGAATTCAATTAACTGGGACTCAAATTCAATGTTCCTTATAAAAATTGATCACAAATATTAATCTGTTAATATGGATCTATAATGAGGCTTCTTTTTATGAAGAGATTTATTTTTCAATTTAAAATATTTTTCTCAATCCATATTTATTTACTATCAAACATTTGTGCAACACTTTGGTAAAGTAAAAAAAGTCCTGAAATAATCTGTATAGCATTAAAAGATATGGCTTGTCCACTGACTTTTTAAAAAACTTTTATTTTAGAGCATAGCTGATAAAACAATGTTGTGATATCTTCAGGGGTACAGCAAAGGTGCTCAGTCATACATATACACGTATCCATTCTCCCCCAAACGCTCCTCCCCCAAACTGCCACATAACATAGGAGACTTTGATATATCTTGAAGGTTTCCTTTCACACAGCCTAGATAAGATACTGCCAAATGATGTTATTAATCCATAAGCACAAGATTTAATGGAGCATATCCATGACTTGGAAGGTATCCGCATCAAATTCTATTAAGAGTCTTTTCTTCAAAAGATATCTACCTTATCATAACATTACAGGTGAATCACTTTCAATCAAAGGTTAGGTGGAACCTCGTCAATTAGCTTGATATTTCTTGTAGTGTGGTGTCACCAAAGTGACTTGAATGCAATATAAGTTTTGCACATAAGCACTGTTTTAATAATTTTAGGTTGAATTCACTAAGAAACATTATCAGGTCTGAAGCAAAAACTAATTTTCAAAAAGATAACAGTAGTTGAAGGCACTCAAAAACTTTCTCACTTGGAAAATTTTCAATTCTTATTCCAGAGCTTAAAAATAAATAAATAAAATTTTATCACTGCTAAGCCCCAGAACTGCTGCTTGGTAGGGCAAGTCAGAATATTCAGTTCTTATTTCTGACAAAAATTCACAGAACTGTTGTTGATGAAGTCAAAGAGAGTGAGTAAAATTCACTGGCAATACCACTAGTTCAATAAATTAACCATACCCGACAGATTCAAACACTCTGTAAAGCAACTATTGACACATAATAAGATAACTGTAGGCTTGAAACACCTTACAGTTTTTTAAACTTTTTATTTTATATTAGAATATAGCTGATTAACCATGTTGTGATAGTTTCAGGTGCATAGCAGAACAGCTCAGCCATACATATACATGTATTATTCTCTCCCAAGCTCCCCTCCAACATCCAGGCTGCCACATAACATTGAGCAGAGTTCCATATGCGATACAGTGAGCCCTTGTTGGTTATCCATTTTAAACACATCAGTAAACACTTAAGTTTTGCAAGCTTTGTAACTCTGTCCATCAAACCCTTCTCCTACAGAGGTATTATTTTCACCACCATTCATTGTAACACATCCTAGCAGATTCTGCTTCAGGTTGTACAAGTTTTGTGTCTTCTCAATTTGTTTGATGGAGAAGGCAATGGCACTCCAGTACTCTTGCCTAAAATATTCCATGGATGGAGGAGCCTGGTAGGCTGTAGTCCATGGGGTTGCTAAGAGTCGGACACGACTGAGCGACTTCACTTTCACTTTTCACTTTCATGCATTGGAGAAGGAAATGGCAACCCACTCCAGTGTTCTTGCCTGGAGAATCCCAGGGACGGCAGAGCCTGGTGGGCTGCCGGCTATGGGGTCGCACAGAGTCGGACACGACTGAAGCGACTTAGCCGCAGCAGCACTTGTTTGAAAACATTCTTGCCTGCGCTTGTTCTCTCCAGACCATTCGCAGAGGCCAATTCTTCAGTCACTTCAAACCTGGCACTGACTCCAAGTAACAAGGCAGTAGTTGTTGACAGATAAGGCAGTAGTATCTGTCAACTCAAGCCAAAAAAAAAACTACTCAAATAATCTGCTTGCCTTTTGATTAACTGACATTGCTCTCAAGGTCCCCACCTCCTCAGTCAAAAGTTATTACTGAAAGTCTAATGGTCTGAAATAAGATTATTTTCTCTGTACACGTATCTCTGGCTGTTACAGCTACACACTGGTGAATGGTTTTCTTGCTTGCTAACATGTGAGCCACTTTGGTTACAGCCTCATTAGAATCTTACTTTCGTGAAGAAACTCTCAGTGAGGAGATATATTTTAAATTTTCTAGTTTTTCTGACCATTGCTCTCCTGTGAGCTGGGGATGTTGTTGTAAGTGGTTAGTTTGGTAACATATTCTTTAGTACAGTTCCTTTACATAGTAAACACAATGATCTGCCATCTGACTTTGTAAAAAGAAGCCACATTCCACTGTGTTAAAAAGCACAATATTCAAAGTCCACTCTCTTTTCGTTTTTACCTGAAGGGTAATCACTAGTAATTTTTTTTTAAATGTCACAATAGAGTGATGTGTGTGGCACATCAAACAGTGTCAAATTATAATGCATCCGTGCTACTGGTAGTACCCTGAGCAGCAATTCAAAGCAATGGGAGCACCACCTCCATCTCTCTGGCAACTGCTCACTTATCTTTGCTGTCGTAGCAAAAAGACACACACAACCCAGAGCAAATGAGCACGGCCATGCTCCAAGCAAACCAGTCGTGGGCACCGAAGCTGGGATATTTTCTCATTTTTACATACCACGACATAGGACTATTCTTTTCTCAACCACTTAACAGTGAAAATAAACAATGAAAAAAATTTCAACATTCTTTGCTCACAGGCCATTCAAAGAAGCAGTTAACCCTTGTGTTGTTTAAATTATGTGTCAATTCTAAAGTCTTAAAATATAATGACCAGCCTCAAAATTAGATAAGACAGACTCAAGTTGAAAACCATACTGGTAAAGTTTATACTCATTTTCTTGAATAACCATGTCTATTCTTGTTTTTAACTTAATTTTTATTTTATACTGGAGTGTAGTTTTTGGGTTTCCCAGGTGGCGCTAGTGGTAAAGAACCCACAATGCAGGAGATGTAAAAGATGAGGGTTCGATCCCTGGGCTGGGAAGATCCCTTGGAGGAAAGCATGGCAATCCGCTCCAGTATTCTCGCCTGGAGAATACCATAGACAGAGGAGCCTGGTGGGCTGTAGTCCGCAGGGCTGCAGACTTGGACACGACTAAGGCAACTTAGCACGCAAGCACAGTTGATTTACAGTGTTCAGGCTCACAGCACCGTGATTCGGCTCTACATTTACATATATCATTTGCACAGGAAATATTCAACATGTGAACTTCCTAAGTAATGTTTTTATTAAAAAATTATTAATACTTGTTTCATAAAAGTATGTCTATATTTGGACTGGGGTAGGGACTGTATGCTACAAAAATAGTACTATTTAATATTTAATTAGGAAGTAGATTCAGGGCTGAAAAATACTATGGAACTTGAAACATTTTAACTTATGAGATATCTGACCTCATCTGATGAGATCATTTAATTAGAAAAATAATTAGTAAATTATAAGACTGGCCTCATTAAAACCCTCTCATCCAGCAATTTTATGCTGAAGAAATACTCTTGCATGTGCAGAAGGCATATACAGACTGCAGCAAAAATTGCAAATGATTTTAGTAGCAATGATGAGCAGACTGACTAAATTAGGACATGCTAATACAAGGGAATATTAGGCAGCCAATTAAAAGAATGAAGAAAGAATAAAGAGAATGAAGCAAAGTTGTAGATAATGCAGTTGTGAGTTACTTCCATTTCTAAGCATACACTGGAGAGAAACTAGTACATGTGCATAAGTTTTTATACCAGCAAAAAGATGAAGACAAAATTTAGGACCAAACAGAAGAACAGACAGTATCATCTCTGGAGTTCTATCCAGTGAAAATGAATGATCCATAGATGCACAGATCCACATGGTTGAATCTCACAATGGTGAGAGACAAAAAATTGTAGATTACAGAATGACAATCATTTATATTTCAAAATAAACAAATAAGACTATGCATTATTTAGGGGTATATTACATGTGTATTAAAAGCACAGATGGAAACAGTAACCATAAAATTTAGGACAGTAGTTACCTTTTTTTTCCTTTTAACTTTTTGGCTGTACCCTGGGGCGTATGGATCTTAGTTCCCTGGCCAGGGAACAAACCTGTTCCCATTGCACTGGAAGGCGGAGTTTTAGCCACTGGATGGCCAGGAAAGTACCAAGAGGATTCTTACTACTTATCTCTTTCTCTGGTTCTTTCTGTCATGGGGTACTGTATGGGCTACAGCTTAGCTTGAATGTAGCTGCCAGTTTCACAACTGTTCACCATAAATCTCCAGCATAAATCATAAATAAATAAATAAATAAATCAAATCTCCAGCATATTCCACAGCACCCTTGGGCGTGAACTCCCCCAAGCTCTGTTCCAAGTCGTCCCCTTGGGGCGAGCTGCAGAGCTCCCCGTTCTGATGGGCTGCCTCTCCCCTGCAGCACACCTCTGCACCACTGCTCAGGGTCCCCGGCAAGGACAGCAGCTGGGGAAAGTGACATTCCTGCTGATCAAGCAGAGGGGTACAACCTCTGGGTTGTAGCAGTAGCCCTTCATGTCCTGCTAACTTCTCCCAGCATGAGGGGACCAGTGGGCAGGGAGAGGCAACGGGGACCGAGAATTCATGCCCTGCCATGCCTGCAGTGAAACTTTACCCTAGGAATGGAGGTGGGGTGGAGGAAGGCAGCCTCAGGTCTCTAAGGGTCTGGATAGAGCTTCTGCAATAGGGAGCTGGGGCTGGGCAAAGGGAGACGGGGGCCGGTGGCCTGCCTTTCTTAGTGGGATGCCTTCGCCCTGGGGCAGGGCCTGACTCAGCAGTCACGGCTGGACAAGCAGAGAGGGGCTCCTGTGTCACTGAGCTTGGCCAGAGTAGGCAATGGTCAGAGCTCCAATGCCATAAATTTTTTTTTTTTAAGATTTTTTGATGTGGACCATTTTTTAAATAAAGTCTTTATTGAAGTCTGTAACAATACTGCTTCTGTTTTATGTTTCCATATTTTAGCCAAAAGGCATGTGGAATCTTAGCTTCCAGACCAAGGATCGAACCTGTATTCCCCTGCAATGGAAGCTGAACTGCTGGACACCAAGGAAGTCCCTCTAATGCCACAGAGCCTTAATGTTTTTACTGAGATTCAGATGTTATGAGTAAATGGTTCCCCATTTGCTGTACTTTTATGAAAAATAACTATTACCAGTTATAGCAGACTCACTAGGAGAAGGTCTGTGAGGCCCCTCACACGTTATTCCACTAAAGCATGCTTCTTAAGGGAGCAGATTGTTTCATATTAGGTTGAAAAAAAAAATCAGTTGCTTTTGCTTCTGATGCATGCTTTTGTTCCACAAGTTTCTAGGTCTCATTGCCCAACAGTTCTCTTCTGGTTCTAAATATGTATGAGATGATATTTTAGATGGCCATTATCTTCAAATTACTGCAGAGACATTTAATCATAAATGTCTCTATTTTCTATGCTACTTTCATAACCAAGAACATTCTCAGAAATTAAATAACTGACAGGTAATAGGATTAATAAATGTCTCATATACACAGCTAATTTTATGAACATTTATAGAGTGGGCTAAAATATAACCCAAATATAAAAATAATTAAACTCATCAATCCACTGAAATGACATAGAAATTAGTCAGGGTTATTGCACAAGCCTTGTAGCAAAAACTGAATGATATTCGCTGAACATAAGGCTGCTGGAGGGCTTCCCTGGTGGCTCAGTGGTAAAGAATCCACCTGTCAGTGTGGGAGATGCGGGTTCGATCCCTGGTCCAGGAAAATCCCACGTGCCCCAGAGCAACCAAGCCCGTTGCCACAACTCTTGAGCCTGTGTTCTCCAGCCCAGTAACTGCAACTGCTGAGCCCAGAGGCCACAACCACTGAAGTCCACGCGCCCGAGAGGCCGTGTTCCACAAGAGAAGCCACCGCAATGAGAAGCCCACACACTGCAACGAGAGAGGAGCCCCCACTCTTTACAACTAGAGAGGGCCCCCACTCTCTACAACTAGAGAGGGCCCCACTCTCTACAAATAGAGAGGGCCCCACTCTCTACAACTAGAGAGGGACCCACTCTCTACAACTAGAGAGGAGCCCCCACTCTCTACACCTAGAGAGGGTCCCACTCTCTACACCTAGAGAGAGCCCCCACTCTCTACAACTAGAGAGGAGCCCCCACTCTCTACAAATAGAGAGAGCCCCCACTCTCTACAAATAGAGAGGGCCCCCACTCTCTACAAATAGAGAGGAGCCCCCACTCTCTACAACTAGAGAGAGCCCCCACTCTCTACAAATAGAGAGGGCCCCCACTCTCTACACCTAGAGAGGGTCCCACTCTCTACAACTAGAGAGAGCCCCACTCTCTACAACTAGAGAGGGGCCCACTCTCTACAACTAGAGAGGGCCCCACTCTCTACAACTAGAGAGGGCCCCACTCTCTACAAATAGAGAGAGCCCCACTCTCTACAACTAGAGAGGGCCCCACTCTCTACAACTAGAGAGGGCCCCACTCTCTACAACTAGAGAGGGCCCCACTCTCTACAACTAGAGAGAGCCCCACTCTCTACAACTAGAGAGGGGCCCACTCTCTACAACTAGAGAGGGCCCCACTCTCTACAACTAGAGAGGGCCCCACTCTCTACAAATAGAGAGAGCCCCACTCTCTACAACTAGAGAGGGTCCCACTCTCTACAAATAGAGAGGGGCCCACTCTCTACAACTAGAGAGGGGCCCACTCTCTACAACTAGAGAGGGCCCCACTCTCTACAACTAGAGAGGGTCCCACTCTCTACAACTAGAGAGGGCCCCACTCTCTACAACTAGAGAGGGTCCCACTCTCTACAACTAGAGAGGGGCCCACTCTCTACAACTAGAGAGGGCCCCACTCTCTACAACTAGAGAGGGCCCCACTCTCTACAACTAGAGAGGGGCCCACTCTCTACAACTAGAGAGGGCCCCACTCTCTACAACTAGAGAGGGCCCCACTCTCTACAAATAGAGAGAGCCCCACTCTCTACAACTAGAGAGGGTCCCACTCTCTACAAATAGAGAGGGGCCCACTCTCTACAACTAGAGAGGGGCCCACTCTCTACAACTAGAGAGGGCCCCACTCTCTACAACTAGAGAGGGTCCCACTCTCTACAAATAGAGAGGGGCCCACTCTCTACAACTAGAGAGAGCCCCACTCTCTACAACTAGAGAGGGGCCCACTCTCTACAACTAGAGAGGGCCCCACTCTCTACAACTAGAGAGAGCCCCCACTCTCTACAACTAGAGAGGAGCCCCACTCTCTACAACTAGAGAGGGCCCCACTCTCTACAACTAGAGAGGGCCCCACTCTCTACAACTAGAGAGAGCCCCCACTCTCTACAACTAGAGAGGGCCCCCACTCTCTACAACTAGAGAGGGCCCCCACTCTCTACAACTAGAGAGGAGCCCCCACTCTCTACAACTAGAGAGGGCCCCACTCTCTACAACTAGAGAGAGCCCCACTCTCTACAACTAGAGAGAGCCCCACTCTCTACAACTAGAGAGGGCCCCACTCTCTACAAATAGAGAGAGCCCCACTCTCTACAACTAGAGAGGGCCCCACTCTCTACAACTAGAGAGGGGCCCACTCTCTACAAATAGAGAGGGCCCCACTCTCTACAAATAGAGAGAGCCCCACTCTCTACAACTAGAGAGGGCCCCACTCTCTACAACTAGAGAGGGGCCCACTCTCTACAAATAGAGAGGGGCCCACTCTCTACAACTAGAGAGGGCCCCACTCTCTACAACTAGAGAGGGCCCCACTCTCTACAACTAGAGAGGGCCCCACTCTCTATAACTAGAGAGGGCCCCCACTCTCTACAACTAGAGAGGGCCCCACTCTCTACAACTAGAGAGGGCCCCACTCTCTACAACTAGAGAGGGCCCCCACTCTCTACAACTAGAGAGGGCCCCCACTCTCTACAACTAGAGAGGGCCCCACTCTCTACAACTAGAGAGGGCCCCACTCTCTACAACTAGAGAGGGTCCCACTCTCTACAACTAGAGAGGGGCCCACTCTCTACAACTAGAGAGGGGCCCACTCTCTACAACTAGAGAGAGCCCCCACTCTCTACAACTAGAGAGGGTCCCACTCTCTACAACTAGAGAGGGCCCCACTCTCTACAACTAGAGAGGGGCCCACTCTCTACAAATAGAGAGGGGCCCACTCTCTACAACTAGAGAGGAGCCCCCACTCTCTACAACTAGAGAGGGTCCCACTCTCTACAAATAGAGAGGGGCCCACTCTCTACAACTAGAGAGGGGCCCACTCTCTACAACTAGAGAGAGCCCCCACTCTCTACAACTAGAGAGGGCCCCACTCTCTACAACTAGAGAGGGCCCCCACTCTCTACAACTAGAGAGGGCCCCCACTCTCTACAACTAGAGAGGGCCCCCACTCTCTACAACTAGAGAGGGCCCCCACTCTCTACAACTAGAGAGGGCCCCCACTCTCTACAACTAGAGAGGGCCCCCACTCTCTACAACTAGAGAGGGCCCCACTCTCTACAACTAGAGAGGGGCCCACTCTCTACAAATAGAGAGGGGCCCACTCTCTACAACTAGAGAGGGGCCCACTCTCTACAACTAGAGAGAGCCCCACTCTCTACAACTAGAGAGGGCCCCCACTCTCTACAACTAGAGAGGAGCCCCCACTCTCTACAACTAGAGAGAGCCCCACTCTCTACAACTAGAGAGGGCCCCACTCTCTACAACTAGAGAGGGGCCCACTCTCTACAAATAGAGAGGGCCCCACTCTCTACAACTAGAGAGGGGCCCACTCTCTACAAATAGAGAGGGGCCCACTCTCTACAACTAGAGAGGGGCCCACTCTCTACAACTAGAGAGAGCCCCACTCTCTACAACTAGAGAGGGGCCCACTCTCTACAACTAGAGAGGGCCCCACTCTCTACAACTAGAGAGAGCCCCACTCTCTACAACTAGAGAGAGCCCCACTCTCTACAACTAGAGAGGGCCCCACTCTCTACAACTAGAGAGGGCCCCACTCTCTACAACTAGAGAGGGCCCCACTCTCTACAAATAGAGAGGGGCCCACTCTCTACAAATAGAGAGAGCCCCACTCTCTACAAATAGAGAGGGGCCCACTCTCTACAACTAGAGAGGGTCCCACTCTCTACAAATAGAGAGGGGCCCACTCTCTACAACTAGAGAGGGGCCCCCACTCTCTACAATGAGAGGAAAGCCCACACAGCAACAAAGCCCAGACAGTCAAAAATAAAGAAATAAAATAATTTTAACAAAACAAAAGAAAACTGCTGGAGAGAGTTATAAGAATGTATATGTTCTGTATACCTACAATAGTAATTGACCAATATAGTCTCTTCTGCATACCACTAGGAAAAGAAAAAATTAATTTATTTTAAGTAAAAGAAAATATCTACTCATTCACTGAGTTGATATCTATCAAGGAACGGGCTCTATTATTATATACCTGGTAGCTCAGGTGATAAAGAATCTGCCTGCAATGCAGGAGACCCAGGTTTGATCTCTGGGTGGGGAAGATCTGCTGGAGAGGAAATGGATACCCACTCTAGTATTCTTGCCTACGAGATCTCATGGACAGAAGAGCCTGGCAGGCTACAGTCCATGGGGTCGCAAGAGTCAGACACGACTTAGCAACTGAACAACAACTATATAGCTGATTGTGTTAGGCACCAAGGCTAACTTTGTGGGACTTAACGAACAAACTGGACTTAGGAACGCACTCTCAGAACAGAACTCATGCACATGTAGGGGACTAATGCAGATATTTTCTGCTAATGGACAGTAAAGGGGTGTGGGACTTCAGGGTGTCTCCCAAGGTTAGACCATGGTCATCAATAAAGAAATGTCCCTACAGATGGCTAACAAGCACATGAAAAGATGCTCAACATCACTCATTATCAGAGAAATGCAAATCAAAACCACAATGAGGTACCATTATACGCCAGTCAGGATGGCTGCTATCCAAAAGTCTACAAGCAATAAATGCTGGAGAGGGTGTGGAGAAAAGGGAACCCTCTTAACACTGTTGGTGGGAATGCAAATTAGTACAGCCACTATGGAAAACAGTGTGGAGATTTCTTAAAAAGCTGGAAATAGAACTGCCATATGACCCAGCAATCCCACTTCTGGGCATACACACCAAGGAAACCAGATCTGAAAGAGACACGTGCACCCCAATGTTCATCGCAGCCCTGTTTATAATAGCCAGGACATGGAAGCAACCCAGATGCCCATCAGCAGACGAATGGATGAGGAAGCTGTGGTACATATACACCATGGATTATTACTCAGCCATTAAAAAGAATTCATTTGAATCAGTTCTAATGAGATGGATGAAACTGGAGCCCATTATACAGAGCGAAGTAAGCCAGAAAAGATAAAGACCATTACAGTATACTAACACATATATATGGACTTTAGAAAGATGGTAACGATAACCCTATATGCAAAACAGAAAAAGAGACTCAGATGTATAGAACAGACTTGTGGACTGTGGGAGAAGGCGAGGGTGGGATGTTTCAAGAGAACAGCATCGAAACATGTATATTATCTAGGGTGAAACAGATCACCAGCCCAGGTTGGGTACATGAGACAAGTGCTCGGGCCTGGTGCACTGGGAAGACCCAGAGGGATCGGGTGGAGAGGGAGGTGGGAGGGGGGACTGGGATGGGGAATACATGTAAATCTACGGCTAATTCATTTCAATGTATAACAAAAACTACTGTAATGATGTAAAGTAATTAGCCTCCAACTAATAAAAATAAATGGAAAAAAAAAAAAAATAAAGAAATGTCCCCACTGCAGATGCCCAGGGTAGACGGCCACGTGGCCTCCAGGAGGCTTCTCAGTGGGTATTCAGTAGAGACTCACAGCTCAGGAGGGAGGCAGGGCTAAAGACACGAATTCTGGCACTCGGGTATTGTTGAGACCATGAGAGGAGCCTGCTAAGGGCATCCAGCACGAGACTGCAGAAGGCGGCTGGAGATGGATTATCTGCCAGTGACAACAATGAAACAGCAGAGAGAAAGAGGAACCAGGAAATGAGCCATTGCTCAGAAATCCTAGTTGGGTCAAGATAATAATAAAAGAATGTACTAGAACATGAGAAGAATAAAAGAGTACACTGGTATATATAATCCTAAACCTGCTTAACATCTGAAAAGAACTTAAAATTACTTTAGGACTAGATTCAGAAAAGGAAAGGACATTTTCCTAGTGTAAAGTGAGTCTTACCTATTCTGAAATAGCCATCTTCTAATCGTTTGTCTTTGGTTTCTTTGCTGATTTCCAAACCTTCACTCTAAAACAGAAAAAAAACATGAATAATTACTTCCATTTAAAATAAATCTAAGTCATTAATCCATTTTATAAACATAAAAGTGACATCTGTGGCACAGCTACCTCTGAAGAGAAAATGCCATTTCAGTCTTAAACCTCAAAAGGCTTATCAATGCTAAGTGCTCTTTTCTTAAACCATCATCTGACTCTCTATATAATACACTGTTGGCTAGGAATTTTAAATTTTAATTGTTTCCCAATTTAGATCAATTTAATAGAATCCAGTTTTCTATTAAAAACAGACAGAAGTAAAGAACGGTGTGTTAACTAGAAAGATATTAAGCATGCTTTGTGAAAGTCACGCAGTCATGTCTGATTCTGTGACCCCATGGTAGCCCACCAGGCTTCTCTGTTCATGGGATTCTCCAGGCAGGACTACTGGAGTGGATTGCCATCTCCTTCTCCAAAGCACTCCTAAAAACCCAATAAATTAATTTTCTGTATTATTCAACAGGCATTGAAACTACATGGTATTTTGGGATTCAAAATACAAACAGCAAGTATTAACATAAAATAATGATTCATTTATTTTCCCAGTACAAATGTCCAAGAAATCTTCCAATAGGAAACAAAATAAAGGCTCTTTCTATGAATAAGGCAAACAGGACAATATACTAGGTGTTTCCTATTTCCAAAAAGAGTCCGTATGACTCACCACCAAGGTCCTGCAATCATAAGAATTTTCTTTCATAAGCAAGAAGAGCCTCAAATCAAGTCTATTAGTATTAGTTCTCAAAGGAAACTGAAGGGGAAATATAGTCATACCTTCAAAGGCAAAACTTCCACAGTTGTGTTGAGCAGAATATCCCCTGGATGCTCCTGGTTGCCACTATGAAACAAATAACTGGAAACACAAACATAAAAATAAGAATATGAATCAGTCTTGACAAAGATTCAGGAAGATGGCCTTTACCTTAGCATAAGGTCGACACTAGAGTTTGTAATTACACATCACGTGTTCTGAATAGCTGCATGGATATTAAAAAACTAAGGAGGATATGTCAACTCCTCTGTCAGAGGGGCAGGCTTGCTGCTAACATAATAATGCACTTAACAGACCCCCCAAAAAAATGATGACAGTTTTTTGTTGCTGTTTATACTGCTTTAAATATATAAACTTTTTTATGGAAAATGACAATTGTAGCTGCTGCAGAATACTACTGTATCTTTTTTTCCTATATTTGTTTGTTTATTTATTTGGCTGCATTGGGTCTTGGCTGCAGCACGGATGATCTTTCTTCATGGCATGCGGGCTCAGTAGTTGTCGTATGCAGGCTCAGTTGCCCCACAGCACGTGGGATCTTAGTTCCCTGACCAGGGTTTGAACCTGTGTCCCCTGCCTTGCAAGACGAACTCTGAAACCACTGACTACCAGGGAAGTCCCACTACTGGATCTTGTATCAGACAAAATGTTCACTAGGACAGCAAGGAGTTGTGGCAAGTTCAGAGACTAGTTTTAGCCAATATAAATAATTTTGGTATGAACAGATAAAGTGAATTAACCAATTCCAAATATCAGAATCACTCCATTTGTCAACATTAACAAATCTTTGAATATGATGACTGATTACATGACATTGTTGTTCAATTGCTAAGTCCTGTCCAACTCTTTGTGACCCCATGGACTGCAGCACAACAGGTCTCCCTGTTCTTCAGTATCTCCTGGAGTTTGTTCAAACTCATGTCCGTTGAGTTGATGATACCATCTAACCATTTCAAATACTCTCTGGGTATAATGTTGTAGTGTTTTGATACTTTGAAAACTAGTGTGTACACACAAAGTGTGTGAGAGAGGGTGGAAGCTGGACAGAGCGCAAAGCATATCTAAGTCTAAACCTAAAACTTGAGTTTAGTGAAGTTCAGTGGTTAAAAGCTCATGCTAAGGAGTCAGAGGTTCCTCCCTGGATCTCTCATTTCCTAGAATTCTCACCTTGTGCAAGTTTCGTTAAGCTTTCTGAGCCCGTGTTTCCTCAATACAATCAGCTATTTCCATCTATGTCACACGGTTGTACCAGAAAGTTCCTGAGAATTGACTAAAACTACCTTCTATGTTAAAAATAGTGAGTAACAGTCACAGAATAGTCATGATACCCTTATAGTATGGTATTTGTGGGCAAGAATTTGGTTTTCAAATGTCACACAGACCAGGGGACCCTGATAAGAAGCTGCTTCTAAGCTAAATATACCGAAACTAACTCCCAGTTTCCAGATGAGATACATTTTTTTAAAGGCATCTTTGACCCAGAATGTCATATAACCACAGGTCATTCAATAACTTAGCTATAGATGCCAAATCATGGGACGGGGAAGCCACTTTTTAGAAAAGAGCCCATGGATATAATCTGGAGTTAAGACAGACTAATTCAGAGGTGTTCACTATGCAATTATTTATAGTGAAAAACTCCACAGCACCTAAAAAGTTTAACATTGGAAGATGTACATGATGGTAGAACCACACAATGAGATATTGTGCAGTCATCAAAAAACTGCATTGGCCCAAAAGTTTATTCAGGTTCTCCTGTAAGATGCTTTGGGAAAACCTGAATGAACTTTTGGACCAACTCAATACTTGTGAGTCACAACAGAGTATAATGGAAAATGTAAGATATAAAACTACATGTAGACCATGGTCTTAAGGTCAAAAATACACAGAATTATCAAGAAAAAAAGGTGCCAATATGGTCATAATGGTTTCCTTGGGTTATGATTTTTTCCTCAGTATTTTTTAAGATATTTTTTTAAGTGAACCATTTTTAGTTTTTATTGAGTTTGTTACAATACTGTCTCTGTTTTATGTTTTTTGGTCATAGGGCTTGTGGGATCTTAGCTGCCTGACCAGGGATCCCACTCACATCCCCTGCATTACAAGGTGAGACCTTAACCACTGGGCCCCCAGGGAAGTCCCTTTCCTCATTTTCACACTTCAAAATTTTTGTATAAAGCACACATATGTTATAGAAAGAATATTTTTAACACTTCATTTCTGTATTAATAAATTTTGCTACTTCCCCTCTCAGTGAGTAAATTATGGCAAAAATCAAGTAATCCCTTTTTTCTATCCTAGGAAGGTCAAGAAAATTCTTATAGACTGTTATTTTAGAAGACTTATGTTTCACTAGAAAAGTCCCCACAATAGAGTCATCATAAATATTACTTCACAGAGGTTTACTGTAAATATATTTGTTGTTACTAAGTTTGATCTCCAATATATGAGCTCTTTAGCAGATTCTTTGATGGAACTGTTTTTATGTGCTAAAAATAAACCCATAAATTGGTTTCAGGCTATTCTTGTTGAAATGAAAACTGTTGTTTCTAATTCTAGGATGACTCATGAAAATGGTGAACAATACCTCTCAGGGCAGAGTTCCACTATACAGTATAAAATGAACATTAAATAACAATAAAGCCAATATTAAATACTCATGTAAGTGAAAAATATTATTCATAAGTTTAATATGTTTTGCCAGTGATCTTCCCATTGCTTATAACATTTTTATGCTTAAATTCCTCTTCAGAAGCAGCTTAGAGTAAGAAAAGAAAATTAATAGCATTACATGCAGCTATGCATTGTTACTGATCACCTTAAAAAGAATTATTAAAGTGGTCAAATATTTGACAAATTCTAAAAATCAAATGGCCTTCACAGGAAAACATAACATCATATGCCACAGGCTAGGAAATTATATTCTATTCTGGGGGTTATATGTAAGTATTCCACAGACAGTCTGGGTAACACACCCAAAACAGGGGAAAGATGGAAGGAACTGGGACTGTTAGGTGAAAAATGGGAAGGAAAAAGCCCCAACTTTTTCAAAGTGAACATAAACCCCAAATCACAGAAAAGCGTTGTAAGACACATGTACCCCACTGCTCACTGCAGTACAATTTACAATAGTTAGGACATGGTTGCAACCCAGATGTCCACCAACAGATGAACGGGTAAGGAAGCTGTGGCACATATGCACACGGATTATTATTAGCCATAAAAAGGAACACATCTGAGTCAGTACTAATGAGGCAGATGAGCCTAGAGCCTGTTATACAGCGTGAAATAAGTCAGAAAGTAAAAGAAATATCGCATCGTAATGCATACATATGAATCTAAAAAGACAGTACTCACAATCCTACTTGCAAGCCAGCAAAGGAGACACAGACATTTTGGACACAGTGGGGGAAGAGACAGTGGGATAAAATGAGAGAAATAGCATTGAAACATATACATTACCATATGTAAAACAGATAGCCAGTGGGAGCTCAATGTATGATGCAGGGAACTCAAACCCAGTGCTCTGTGACAACCTAGAGGGGTGGGATGGGGAGAGGGGTGTTCAAGAGGGAGGGGACATGTATACACCTGACGCTCTTCATGCTGACGTATGGCAAAAGCTATTACAATATCGTAAAGTAATTCTCTTCTAATTTAAAAAAAAGAAAAAGAAAAGGGTTGTAACTTCCTCCATGGCATATACTAAAAGCCATCCAGCACTTGCAAAATCACTACCTAGGAATAGTCATACTCTGTTAAATTTATCCTTCCAGCCAATTGCTGGGCCGTCCACCAGCTCACAGTCAAATCTTAAGGGATATTCTAAGATAACGGCAGGAAAATTAATTGGAGATTCTGAGGAAGAGTTCTACATGAAAGCATTAGAAATCTCTACTAGGGACTTTCCTGGTGGTCCACCAGTTAAGACTGCACGCCCCCTACAATCCCACAGGCCACAACTAAAAGATCTTTGAATGCTGCAACTAAGACCCGGTGCGACCAAGTAAGTTAACAGATAAAAACAAGTATATTTTTAAAAATCTATACTAAATATACTTTCAGAAATACCAATAGACTTTATCTAACATGCTAAATGCCGGTGTTCTACCTAGAAGCAACCCACCCGCAATATTACTGAGTTGCAGGAAATGTATTTTACGTGCCTGAGTGCTCAGCCATTTAGTCATGTTCTACTCTCTGCGAACCACAGACTGCAGCCCACCAGGCTCCTCTGGCCACGGGATTCTCCAGGCAAGAATACTGGAGTGGGTTGCCATTTCCTTCTCCAGAGGATCTTCCTGACCCAGGGATCGAATCTTCATCTTTTACATCTCCCACCTTGGCAGGAGAATTACTAACTACATCACCTGGGAAATGCCACATATTTTATAATCTAACATTTAGGACTCATTGGTTCCTTATATGTGTTACACATACCAAAAAAAAAAAAAAAATTCTAACATAAATCACACTGTGAAGAAAAGGTCTAAATTGTAAGACCAAATTTTATCTCCATAAGGACCTACCTTTCCACATTGACTGGCTTGTCGAATTTAAACAGGATGTAGTCTCCAGCTACTGGGGTTATAGCCCAGAAGAAGTCCTCGCCCATGTAAGTCTTCTCCAGTGTGTGACCTTGGTAGACCTTCAAAGAAGTAGATACCTCTGCAGGGGGGTTTACATGGATTTTGAGCAGTAATGGTTTCATGTAATCTTTATCCTAGGAGGAAAGACATATATGCTATTAAACAACATACAGCTTATTTTTTTATTTGCTCAGAATTGCTTCTATTTATTTAATTTTTATTGGAGTGTAGTTGATTTGCGATGTTGTGTTAGTTTCAGGCATACAGCAAAGTAAGTCAATTATGCATATACATATATCCACTTCTTTTTAGATTCTTTTCCTATTTAAGCCATTATGGAATATTGGCTAGAGCTCCCTATGCCATATAGTAGGTCCTTATTAGTTACCTGCTTTGTTGTTTTTTTTTAATTGGAGTATAACTGCTTTACAATGTGTGTTAGTTTCTGCTGTAGAACAGTGAATCAGCTATAACATACGGCTTATTTATATTTAAGGAGAACAATGACTATACATTAAATAGCAAATTGTCTGTGCATGAGAAAAATAAAATTAAATCACTAACCGTGAGTTTCTGAATTTTTCCTGTGAGTGAAGAATGCAGACCAACGTGTTGGAAAAGGGACGGTCTGAAACGGATTCGCAGATTTGCCTTCTGTCGATCACAGTGTTTCTAAATATTAAAGAGGAATGTTAGTGTTACATTAGAAAGTGACATCTTGTCCTCTTCTGAAAGCCAAGACTTCCTTTAGAAGAGTAAATATGAAAAAGAAAATCCAATTTCATCTCATAATTCCAAGTCATGTGTTATTTTTTAGGGTCCTTTTGGAGAAGTCAATAGATTTTCTACCAACTTGATAAATAGACATGATGCAGAAATTTAACATAAGCACTTCTGAGGGAAGAGATAAGGATTTAATTTCAACCACCTTTTACAAAGTGTCAATATCAATTTGGCTTTTAATATTAAAATGCACCCACCCTAGAGGTTTGGTTCAAATACACAAAACAGCTACACAAAATAATACAATGAAGAATTTGCAGATAAGGTCCATTTTGCGGCATCAAAGCAATGTGAAAACGGGAGACAGTAAGCAGACTACAAGCAAGGAAACAGAGTCAAACAGACAAATCCACCTCGACACTGCAGAGGGACGCCTAAACTTCAGCTCCAAGTGTCCCGTGCCCAGACTTCAGATCACACGCTGCTCTCGGGCGTGATCACACCTGGCGGACCCACAGCTGGCCCGGCTCCCGTGTTCACCAGCTCAGCGCTTCAGGACAGGTGTGTCCCGAAGAGTTTCATAAACTCTTTCCATTTTCAATGACTTTTGTAGGTTTTGGGTCAAGAACACAGTGAAGACGACAAATATAGAAGGCATTTCGTTGTGAAAAACCTCCACTAATTTTCTGCTAATTTTTCTCAAGAGCTTTACTTCATTAGCATTATTGCTAACGGGAGAGTAGAGGTGAAATTTCATATATACAAACATTTTATAAGATAAAATTTTATAAATTTTTACTTACATATTTTAATTTTATAAATTATTAATAAAATAAATAAAATTTATTTATTAAAATTAATACATTTTATTTTAGAATTATAAAATAATTTTATAAATTATAAAAATAAATTTTATTTACACAAACATTAAAAAATTTTTTTACACAAACACAAAAGTCACAAGGAAGGAGAGGAAAAGGAAGGAAGAGAGGAGAGGACGGATGGTGGGGGCAGGCGGAGGCAGCAGGGTCTGAGGCCAACCTCATCACTCAACACACAGGCAAACAGATAACACGTTTGGGCCTGCAGACTCAGAGCAGGTCCATAAACCTTCGGAAGAACGTGTGAATTGTTTTTATCTCTTTTTTTACAGTGACACTAGTTTATAATACCAGTTTCACGTGTGAACATTATATTTCCACTATTTCTGCTCCCTCTACCCCTGCGCTTGCCCCTCTGGTAACCACTACCCTCCTTTCTGTATCTACATGTTTTTATTTGGTACTACCGGTGGGAATGTAAATTGGTGCACCAACTATGGAAACTGCTCAAAAAATTAACAATAGTAGTTCCATGTGAGCCAGCTATCCCATTTCTGGGTATTTATCCAAAGAACACAAAAACACTCATCAGCAAAAGCAGAGGCAGCCCTATGTTCACCACATTATTTACAATAGGCGTGATATGGAAGCAACCTAAGTACCCATCGATAGATGAAAGGGTAAAGATGTGCCGTGTATACACACACACAAATGGAATACTACTCAGACATATAAAAGATGAAATCTTTTCATTTGCAACAACAAGGATGGCCCTTGAGCGTATTATGCTTAGTGAAAACGTAATGCTTGGAAGAGTCTCCTAGACCACCCTCAAAGGGATGTGATTCTGGAGCAAGCAAGTACATGGTGACAGTTTCCTTGACATCCTAGTAGAAGCAACTGAAATATTATGGGCCACAGAAAGAATAGTGAAAGAATGGGTCTTCATGGTTTTAGTTTTTATTTTCAGAGACTTTCACCTCACAAGCTCATTTTAGAACATAACTATGTATTAGATAAAACTGCATGGAAGCAATTAAATGCAAGTATGTTGTACAAATGTAAAGATGACATTAACGGTTCTGTAAACCCACAAGGGAAATACAGGTAAGGGCTTACATCATAAAAATGAGTTGATTGAATCAATTTCTATGTTTAGTCATTGTTGGAAAGTAGGCACTATGCTATTGTGCTACATTCTGAGTTGCCCTAAGAAAGTGGTTATTTTTTTTTTTAAGACAGAGAATTCAACAATAGCTTACAAATACTGTTTGTTTTCAGCTACCTATTTAACTGTTCGTTTACAAAATCTGGTTCCCTAGGAGTCATCACTTTCACTAAATACATAAAATTAGTCTGTTCCATTCTCCTAAGAGATAAGACTTACTGCATCTTTTTCAGGGTTGCAGACTTTCACCCATAGAATATGGTCCAAGAGCCAGTCAATGGGTTTCTCCTTATAGAACATAAATATGAATTCCACAATCAGAGTGAGGTCGGGTGCTTGAAACATTTTACCTGAAAAGATACTCCCAATCAGTAACTGTAATAAGAAGCCAACCATCAGAATGACCTCAATGAGTGAAGTCCATGCAACAAATACACTGAAGCTTGTGCTTTCAACTATAAATCATTATGAATAATTGTCCCATCTCTCTTGTCAAAAACAAATTTGCTTTAGCTTAGTTGTCACCTGATATAAATGGAACTCTTGATTTTCTCTACTACAAAATCTATCATACCACTACCGGCTCAAAGGATTCAAGAAGAGATTGGAAATGTTTCCTTCATGTCTCATTAAACTGCTTCTCATAAAAAAGGAACTTAAGTTTAAGTTTAAATGAAATTTTAACTAAATTAATAAAAGCAAAACACAAGGACTCCTAATTCAGTCTTCACTGAAACCTTCACAAATATTTTTTGAGTTTTGAGATAAATGATCAACAAGGTCAAAGCCTCAGCCTCTAATATTTACAGATTTAAAGCATTATAGGAAGTGAAATATTCTCTGGGGTGTTTTCTAAAAACCCATAAATTTCCTTCAATCTTCAACTTTAAACATATTCTCTTTAGTTGGATGATTTAGGAATTTTAATGAAAAAAAACTTAAAAAAAAAAACTTTTAAAATAAGCACCCTGACTAGTTCATGAAAGCACCCATGAATACAAATTAATGACTGAACAAGAACTTCAGGTACTACACTGAATACCAGGAATTCCTATTAAAAAGCCATTAATGCAGCATTCTTTTTAAAAGGACCTCAATCTTGCAAAATCTTTCGGCTTTAAAACAGGAACTAGAGGCGTCAGAGAAGGAACCAGATGTACTCCCAAGGACCATGGCTGGTCTGTCAGCATGGAAAGACAGACAGCAGGGTGCCGTGCAAAACTCCAGAGTAAATACTACCATGCTAGACCTCTCCAAATACTACTCCGAGCTGACTTCAATGTTTCATACATGGAAGTCTACCTAACTTATTAGGTAGTTATTAATAAATACTTAAGTTATTAGTAAATTTCTTTAAAAGCAATCCATTTCCAGAGGAAAAAAAGAGATAACCTTTGTAAGGTGAAAAAACAGTCCAAGATTCTAAGAGTCACAGTTATTTTAAAGTAAATAAATCTGCCACTTTGCTTACCAATGAATCCCAGCTGGGAGAACTCAAGTATCATCCATTCCTCAGAAGAAAGTTGAAGTGCAAAATTTTTTATGGTGTTAAAGTAATTCTGTTTGACGATAATATCATCTTCAAGCTAAAGAAAGTTGAATGATCATATTAATGAATCAGAAAGAGAAGGGAAGATTTAGATGGGACACTCTGGAAAAACTCAAGTACACTTTTATAATGACAATCAAGAAAACAATGGTCAAAAATGATGAAAATAAAAATAAATTTCAGGACTTCCCTGGTGGTCCAGTGGTTAAGACTCTGAGTTCCCAATTTAGGGGGCCCAGATTATATCCCTGGTCAGGGAAGATCCCACATGCCTCGTAGTGTGGCCAAAATAATAATAATAATTTTTAATAATAATAAAAGGAAAAACCTAAAAAATAAATTTTATTAAAGGAAAAATGAAGAAAATAAAATGGCAGATGCACACAGCAAATCAATAAAACCACTCCCTCACTATGAGAAATTACAAAACATTCCGTGATTTACTCATTTTGGCCCTTTTATGGATCCAATAGGATTTCACACTAACCTGTTTTCTTTTCAAAGGAAAAGAATTTTAAAGGCCTTTTCATTTTTTTTTTTTAACATAATACATGTAACAAATCATTTAAAAAGAAAAAAACAACCTAGTTTTCCTTCTTTACCCTCCACCCTCCTAGTGGAGGCGACTAATGTTCAAGGTTGGGTGTGCGCCCACTGGACACCTTTAGAATGCACACACAACACAGGGAGCCAAGAGAGGTAACCCTAGCGTAAGGTTCCCACCCACCTTTAGATTTTCATTAAACTGGCCTTCTTCCTCCTAGTATATCATGAATATCTTTCCAGGTTAATAAGTATATATCTAAAGCAGTCTCTTCGGTAGATGTGTACTATCCCCAGGGATCCACGGGCAAGTCATTTGCTTGTTCACAGGCAGACACTCGGGCTGTTTCTCACTCTTTGTCAATGCAAACAGTGCTTACATTTCACATCAATGCTATTCATTTCTGTAGGACTGGTTCCTAAAAGTTCTTTTTTTATATTTTAAAAGATATCCTCAAAATAATTAAATAGCTGTAGCAACTCAGTGTAGCTATTAACCCCATGTGCTCTGCCATCACCACGTGTGTTACTGGCAAGTTTATCAGCGCAACAGGGACAGAGATCAAGGATCATGAGTGTCTGCAAAGACGTCTTCCCCCAAATGTTCAGAGAATCTTAAAGTCACAAGATAATTTTTTTACCTATGCATACATTCTTTTAAAAATATTCTTTACCACTGATGACTTAAATATCCCAGGAAAACTCTTCCTTTTTCTAATGACATGTTATCATTTCCAGTTATCTGCTAAGTAATTTTTACTTATTTCAGTATTTGGGTTTTTCATAGATTTGAATCCTATAAGCTTTCTTCCTGTCTGTGAAGAAAGAGTAGCCGTATTTGGAAAGGCATGATTTTGACTGGGGCTTCCCAGGTGGCACAGGTGGCGCAGAACCTGCCTGCCAATGCAGGAGATGCAAGAGATGTGGGTTCCATCTCTGGGTCGGGAAGATCCCTGGAGGAGGGCATGGCAATTGACTCCCATATTCATGCCTGGAGAATCCCATGAACAGAGGAGCCTGGACATGACTGAAGTGACTTAGCACGCACGCATACAATTCTGACTCACCAGTATTTACAGACCTTTGATTATGTTCCAGGCACAACCCTAAAGTCTGGGAACTCATCAGTAAACAAAAAGACAAGAAGTGTAGATGAAATAATTAAATGCCTATTTAAATTTAGTACACTAAACTTGACTATCACAAAAAAACTCACTTTTATATTAAATTAGAAATATCGCTTTGTTCCACTCTCAGCAAACAACTTTGCTTTCTAAAAAGACTTTTAAAGATAATTGTAGATCATATACAGCTATGAAAAAATAATACAGAGAGACCCCAAACAATCCCAATATACATCTTCTGATCTAACTACAGCATGGTATCACCATCAGTAAACTGACTCTGACACAACTCATCCAACTTATTCAAATCTCACCACTTTTACACAGACTTAGTTGTGTGTCTCTGTGTTTAGTTCCATGCAATCTGAACATGTGTCCATTTGTAGGAGCACCACTAGAGCTGGGTTATAGGACAGCTCCATCACAGGGATTCTCACGCTCCTCTTTATATTCACAGCCACCTCCCTCCTTTCCCCCCTTCCAAGCCTCTGGAAACCAAGAGTCTGTTCTCCATCTCCATAATTCTGTCATTTCAAGAAAGCTATATAAGGACTTCCCTGGTGGTTCAGTGGCTAAGACTCCGCCTTCCAGTGCAGGGGGTGTGGGTTTGATCCCTGGATGGGGAACTAAGATCCCACACCCCACAGGGTGCAGCCAAACATATTTTTTTTAAATAAATAAATAAGTTTTTTATAAAGACTGGGTTTTCATTAATTTATTTTTGGCTGTGCTGGGTCTTTGCTGCTGTGCAAGCCTTTCTCCGGCTGTGGGACTCCTCTCCAGGTGTGGTGCATGAGTCTCATCGCAGTGGCTTCTCCTGGGGCAGAGCACGGGCTTCAGGAGTTGCGGCACGCGGGCTTGGCTGCTCTGCAGCAGGTGGGATCCGCCCAGACCAGGGACCGAACTTGTGTATCCTGCACTGGCGGGCAGATTCTTTACCACCGAGCCACCAGGGAAGTCCAAAACCCGGGTTTTTTAACTGAGCCTAATTCCCCTGAGATCCTGCCTTTTCATTATTAGACAGTCCACAGGATGGAGGCACCACAGCTAGTTTAACCAGTCACCTGCCAAAGAACATATGGGCTGTTTCCAGGTTTTGCTACTACGAATGAAGCTGCTATGGCCCTTCATATATAGGTCTTTCAGTGAACATATGTGCTTCTCTGACATCAGTGTTTCATCACAGCAAGACCCACTCTTGGAAAATCTAACATATACCTCATTAGTGATCGCCAGTTTATACAGGAAAGTGAAAACACAAGAAGTAAAACACTGCTTTTGCACTACGTACCTGCAGAGTCTGAAAGAGGTGGAATACTACATTTTTGTTCCAATATTTAAAATGTACGAGGAGAAACCAAAAACTCATGGTGGTTGCCCATGGGGGAGGGAGGAGACACGGGCAGACAACAGGGGTAAAAAGGGGACCTCTGAAAACATATCTTGTTTCATATAAGTTTTGATTTGGGAATATTATACTTTTTACAAATAAAAAAGAAGAAAAATGCTAACCACTGAATACAAATGGAAATAAATGAACCTACTTTCATATCAGGTTGTTATTAATGTGGTCACATAATATGAAGAGTTTTATCAAGTGACTTTCAAACATGGAATTTTTACTATATATTCATATCAGGATATACTCTTCAGGAGGGATACAAGAATAAAAGATTTTTAATTGCATTTAGTAGTTTAATTGATACTGTTATTTTGAAACTATTCTAGGTATTATTGTTGTCGTTTAGTCAGTAAGTTGTGTCTGACCCTGTGACCCCGTGGACTGCAGCCCACCAGGCTCCTCTGTCCATGGGCTTTCCCAGGCAAGAATACTGGAGTGGGACTGCCATTTCCCTCTCCAGGAGATCTTCCCGACCCAGGGCTTGAACCCACGTCTCCTGCACTGCAGGCAGGTTCTTTACCACAGAGCCGCCAGAAAAGTCCATTCTAGGTATACTATAGAGTAAAAGAATTATGTTATTTTGATAATTTTACTAAAACCAAGGCTCTGAATATAAGAGAAAAGAATATACATAAAATTCAAAAAAGTTAAATAAAAATATTATGATCTTACACTTGAACTGGGATTATCAATATCAATGTGATTTTTTGTCCTCTGAGCAATAAGATGTTCCTTTCCTCATTAAAACACCCAGAAGCAAAGACACCACAATAGCCGTGAGCATCTCCAGTGCACAGACTGTGGTTCTAAATACTGTACACCTCTAAAACAAACAGGACTCCTTTAGGAAATGGCTGCTTCTACATCTGGGACAGGAAATGTGCAAGGTGTGCCAGTCAATGAGGAAGTGATCCACGTGATTACTGGGCTTACAAGAAAAGTATACAAGAGCCCATTTGAAGAAATTCTCACTGGCTTAGGATGGGCCAATACAAGCATCAATATCAATAATGATTGCAGAGACTTCCCTGGTAGTCCAGTGGCTAAGTCTTTGTGATCTCAATGCAGCGGGCTCGGGTCTGACCTCTGGTCAGGAAACTAGATCCCGCATGCCCAAAACTAAGAGTTGTCATGTGCCACAGCTAAGACTGGTGGAGCCAAATAAATGAGTAAATGAACATATAGAAATAATGATTGCAAAGACTGAGGCAAACCAAATCTAGTTTTAAAAAATATGAGTTCACAACAATACTTTATAAATGGTCACCACTGCAGACTGCTAAGGTGTCAACTTAAAAATTAATAAAGAGAAAGAATCAAGCACTTAATCTTATTTTCCTTTGTAAACTATTTTTCAACATCACCAAACAGTTAAGAAAGGAGAGTCCTTTTATGGAAGAGCTCCACTTTTAAGAACATTACAATTTATAGAATTAGAAAATTATCAGTTGGCAACCTGTAACAAAAAAAAGCAATCTGGGGGAAAATAATTACAGAAGCTCAAACCATGCAAGAAATGGCTGCTGGGTAGCTTTTTAATAAAGGAGAGATGAGATTGACACCCCTACACCCATGGATTAAATCTCAGCATCACTAAAAGTGGGACAAGCTGACATGTGACACAGGAAGAACGATGCAGTACCACCTACGAAGTGTCTGCATCACCAGACAGTTTTCCAGAAGACTGTCTTCAAGTCCAAGTCATTTGCAATAGAGCACTTTATGAATCTGGGTTTGCTGCTGTCACGGAAAACTTCGTTACAAGCCACAAGCAAAACAGTAAGGCAGGTGGCATTTTCTTTTCCCTTTAGATGTACATCTGTGATGACCACAGAGTAACCACTGAGTCTAAGACAGATCCACTGGACATTCTTAAAATTACCCTATTTGTCCAAAACTTATGCCTCAGAAAAGGTGTCTATAGCATGCTAACTTCCCTGGTGGCTCAGAGGTAAAGAATCAGCCTGCCAATGCAGAAGACAGAGGTTGGCTACCTGGGTCGGGAAGATCCTCTGGAGAAGGAAATGGCAACCCACTCCAGCCTGGAAAATCCCATGGACAGAGGAGCCCGTCAGTGGGCCACAGTCCACAGGGTCACTAAAAAGTCGGACCTGACTCAGCGACTAAACAACAACAACTGTACATTAAGTGACAGCAAAACACACTTTGACACAGTATGTACAGCACATTCCTGTTATAAAACGGGTTATATTAAATGAGTTAATATGTGGGAAGCATAAAGTATAAAAAATAATGCCTGACAGAATAAGTGTGCAATAAATGTTAGTTCATAGCAGTTGTTGTTATTATATCTCATATAATACTGTAATATCTCATATATTGACCTTGCTTAGGGGAAATTTTCCTTACCACCCTCTTTCTTAACCCTGACCTTTCCTCAATTTCTTAAAAATGAACTTTTCCTACATTCCCTCCCAAGAGCATTATTGGTTCCATGAATTCTTCCCCTGGAAGAAAATTGAAAACAGACTTCAAAAGTAATACAGCTGCACTTTTTAATGCTATATATAAAGTTCTTGACCATAATGTAAATATTCATATACTGGGCCTGGAACAAACAGCAAGGTTCAACCACAATACTATTGTGTGTGTGTGTGTGTGTTGTTTGTTCAGTCGTGTCCTACTCTTTGAGACCCCATGGACCATAGCTCTTCAGGCTCCTCAGTCCATGAGACTTCCCCCAGGCAAGAATACTGGAGTGGGTTGCCATTCCCTTCGCCAGGGGACCTTCCCGCCCAGAGATTGAGTCCGGGTTACCTGCATTGCAGGCAGTTTCTTTACTGTCTGAGCCTCCAGGGAAGCCCACAATAATATTGGGGGTATGTTAAAATGCTTCAAAATTATTATTATTATTTTAAAATCAGACCTCTCTGAAGCATTTGGAGGAAAGGCACTACCTATATCTAGGATACCGTGTTTTTATACACACAGCTGTTGCATCCTGTAATAGACATGTCATACCCTATCAGCATTTCTATTTTTCATCCTGTGACTCAAGGAAGGGTTG
Source organism: Odocoileus virginianus (assembly GCF_023699985.2). NCBI lineage: Eukaryota > Metazoa > Chordata > Mammalia > Artiodactyla > Cervidae > Odocoileus > Odocoileus virginianus. The sequence continues at coordinate 3,927,221 of NC_069675.1, forward strand.
GTTCATGCCCACGTGAATACAGCTTGCCCAAGGTACAGCACCACAAGAGACAGAAGTCTGCCCTCAAGAAGTCCGCCTTCCCACGTGATGCCAGCCCCATTCCTTCCATCTTTGTTTTCCTCCCCAGTCCCTGCCAGCAGCCGCCTAACCACTTCCTTCCTAATTCAGGGACTCAGGGCTGCTTCTTGCCACTCTTATCCACACATCCTCCCAGCACCTAATAAACTTTTTATACTGAAAAAAAAAAAAAAAAAAAACCTGACACACTTCACGTGCTATATATCTCTCAGGGGTATCTGCACTTTGAACAGGGATAAAGATATTTGACTAAATAAGTGAAATCCCAATGCAGAAATTTACGCTTAAGTATTAACTGAAGAACACCTGGAAGAAATAAGAGCTTCCTAGAATTACTTAAGCTGTTGCCCACCTGGCTCACTTAAAACCTGCATCACGATGGACTTACTGTTTTAGCCATGCTACTGAAAGTTGCACCTGTGTGCGTGTGTGTGTCTGTGTTAGTCGCTCAGTCATGTCCAACTCTTTGCGGCCCCATGGACTGTAGCCCACCAGGCCCCGCTGTCCGTAGGATTCTACAGCCAAGAACATTACAACATTACAACAAAATAGATGTAAACTCATATGTAAATATATCACTGCACAAAACAACTATCTGCCTTAAGACCACTAAATCATCCAGAGATAAACCAGGGCGTGCAGCTGCAGACCCCACGCTCTTAGGGATGTGACTGACCCTTCCGCTCGGGTACACTGTTATCATCTTAAATATTTTAGAGGGCTCATGCTTTGGAAACTTCATTTTAATGAAAATATACCCTTGATATTACTTTTTCTTTAAAAAGTGTGAAAAAAAAAAAAATAAAGGAAAAATTTACCTGGATGTAGTATGTGCCTTTTTCCTGAGCATACATCATTAGAAAACAATAATCTAGGTTTTGCTTTGTTCTCCATCTGAAATAAAAATGTTCAAAAATAAGTTAAGAATCAGACTCAAAGTTAGCAAAATAAAGTTAGACGTATATTTTATAATGTATAACAATGCTATATGCAATATATATATATATCACATATATTGTGTATATGATAATATGATATTATACAAAATGTACAGTTATATATTGGCTTCCCTGGTGGCTCAGTGGTAAAGAATCTGCTTGGCAATGCAGGAGACATGGGTTCGATCCCTGGATTAGGAAGACCCCTTGGAGAAGGAAATAGCAACCTGCTCCAGTATTCTTGCCTAGAGAATCCCATGGACAGAGGAGCCTGGGGAGCTCCGTAAGGTCACAGAGTCAGACACGACTGAGCAGCTAAACAACAATAGTCATACATTAGATAGATAGGCAGACAGATAAATAAATGGATGGAACGACACATACATGGTATGTCCACTTAGGAGAGAGTTGAACAGAATTCACTTTTCTTTAAGAAGGCTTTATCAAAATACATTCTCAAAAACACTAATCCTCAAGATGTCCTGAGGGAAAAAGGAGTCTAATGTCTAGTAAGTTTGGGAAGGACATATATTTCTTTTCTAGAGACACATTAATATATTAAAAGCATTGAAACATTCAGCAATAAATAGCATCTGTTGAAAAAAGTTTTTAATTCAATATTTTCCAATTTTTCTTGACCACAGGCCCCCTTGTCAGTAATATTTTAATGTCTCCAAGAACTAGTGCTTCATATATAGGTAAAAATGTTTTTTAAAAAAATCTAAAACATTGTATTAAAATTTACAATATTAGGTCCTTTTGGTGAATTCTTGGCAGCCTACAGAAACACACTGATCAATGCTGAATAAAGAGAAGTGATTTTTTAAAAGCCAGTTAAAAAAACAAAAACACACACACAATAGAACTAAAGTTCTGAACCACTAAGTAAACTTCTTCAGAAAATAACTTATAAGCTGTTCTGAATTTAAAGAGTCTATTCACTGGGTTTTCTTTTTTTAAACAAACTCAATCCTAAATGTTTTAAGTAACATATTTATTTAGAGACAATTAACCAATTATAGAGACATATCTGTCTTTGTGACAAATTAACAACTCAAGAAATACAATAAATCTCTTCCAAAAACACTATTTTTGTCCTTTTTTCTGGTTATAGACAATCCAGAAATGATGCTAATATCTCTTAGATTACTTTGTTTTTAACAACAACACATGGAAAGCTTCTAACTCCTTCAATGTTAGAGATTTAGAGATAAATTAATGGACTATTTTATTTATTGCAATATGATTCTGCAGAAGACTATTACTGTTTTTATCACTTTTACTGAATCAGTTCTCCTTTATGTTTCATACAGACATGAGGTATCATTGAATCAGTTCTCCTTTATGTTTCATACAGACATGAGGTATCTGGACTAACTTTTGAGTTATACTGAATATACTCTTAAGAAAAGTTACAACAGCACAGAGCAGCACAGTTATAAAACTCATTAAGTTGACCAAATTCAACCTCTCATCAGGAACTCCACAGAAATTCCAACCAAGTAATCAAAAAGGCATTAGCTCTCACTAATTAGTTCAACCCTAAAATGAAGCCACCAGCTTCCCTGGTAGCTCAGATGGTCAAGAATCTGCCTGCAATGTGGGAGGCCTGGGTTGGGTCCCTGGATTGGGAAGATGCCCTGGAGAAGGGAATGGCTACCCACTCCAGTGTTCTTGCCCAGAGAATTCCAAGGACAGAGGAGCCAGGTTACAGTCCATGGGGCTGCAAGGAGTCTGGACACAACTGAGTGACTTTCACTTTCAAAATGAGTAAAGTTCTGATAAACAAGGATGACATTTACGACACATTATACTCACAAAGGTGGGAGATTTTAAAAACCACAGGCTCACCTTACTCTTTCTTTAGAATCTCCAAATGTCTCCCTTAAGTTTGTCAGGTCAGGATAATAGCTTTCAGGAGGTGATATTATTTCCACCAAGCCAGAACTGATTTCTTTAGGAAATCTGTCATGAGAAAGGTTGGCTGAGTTATAGAAGTTCTGTGGGATTTTATATCTCAATGATCAACTTAGGTATTTAGCAGAAAAATACACCAGTAAAGTATATTGCTACAGTCACAATGTGTTAAGTGAAGCAGCTCATCATTGATTCATTTCTGGAAAATATAGATTTTTCCAATAGCAGAGGTTTTTTTTTTTTAAATAATGCTTCAAACAGAGTAAAAATACTAATATCCTTAGCATAGCAGAGAAATTCCAGGCCAACTGCAGGGACTGAAGTCCTAAAAAAATCATAATTCTTTTTTTTTTTTTTTATTAGTTGGAGGCTAATTACATCATTGTAGTGGTTTTTGTCATACATTGAAATGAATTAGCCATGGATTTACATGTATAAAAATCATAATTCTTAAAAAGCAATCAAGATGCCACAGAAAATAAGAAAGAAAAACAACCTAATGAATGTGTATGTATACCAACATACACATACATTAGCAAAACCAGTTTTTTTCCATTTTCAGGAAGGCTGCGGGATACAGACTGTATGTCATTTTAAACTAGTATTTCTCACCTGGGGGTGATCTTGTCCTGTGAGGGTACATGAAACTATGTCTCGATGTCTGCAGGTTATGCAAGGATAGGAAAATTTGTTCTAATGTTTTTAAAATTCATCTCCACTGATTCAAATGTAATTTGCTTTGCATCTGCCTTCTTCCTTACTCCAGGTTTGCAAACCTCCACAAAATACAGCTACCTGTCTTTGCACAAAGGTTCCCGGTGCTTCACCGCCCTTCGTCCTGGGCTTGGTTTCCTTGCCCACCGAGGCAGAGAGGAACCAACAGAATCCGTGCATAAGCCCCTCAGACCAGCCCACGTGGTCTGTGGGAAGGGGGGCCAATGACGGCCTGGTACCTATATTTAAGGATCCTACACCAATTTGCGACTGTATAAAGGCTGCCAAGAAATTGAGCAATTGAGGGAAAATCTAACAAAAGCACAATTTAATCCTGAACTATGCATATATTTGTAAAAAATCTCTGGTTTTAGCATACTGACAGCCAAAGATAGAGCCACATTAGCCTAGATTTGGCAAACTCTTTGGCTTCTCTTTTGTCTTGCCTAAGTTACATAAAAGGATATGTCTTTTGGGGGCGACAACAGATACATTTTAATCAAGAAACCTGTGGCAGGACTAATTTTATGATATCACTATGAACTCTACAAGGGCAGTATTATGAAAACTATCAGTATCACCGACTCAATGGACAGGACTTTGAGTAAACTCAGGGAGACAGTGGAGGACAGGGAGCCTGGTGTGCTGCAGTCCATGGAGTTGCAAAGAGTCAGACTTGACTCAGCGATTGAACAAGAACAATGGTATCTGCAACTTACTAAGCTGTCCACCTATTACCTGCTATGTGCTCCACTCACAATAAACTATTAATAAACCTTTGCATAATTTTAGACATTATTTAGCCTTGAGGTTTGAAACTGCTCCCTGACTAGCTGCCCTGACAGCAGAAAATTTTTCTCTTGGTAAACAGAGGGTGAAAGATTTAAGTGATATCATTTAGTGTCATTATTATTCAGTCGCTAAGTCGTGTCCAACTCTTTGTGACTCCATGGACTGTAGCACACCAGGCTCCTCTGTGCTCCATTATCTCCCAAAGTTTGCTCAAATTCATGTGCATTAAGTCAGTGATGCTATCTAACCATCTCATCCTCTGCCACCTCCTTCTCCTTTTGCCTTTCATCTTTTCCAGCATCAAAGTCTTTTCCAATAAGCTGGCTCTTTGCATCAGGTGGCCAAAGTATTGGAGCTTCAGCAACAGTCCTTCCAATGAATATCTGGGGTTGATTTCTTTTCGGATTGACTGGTTTGATTTTCTTTCAGTCCAAGGGACTCTCAAGAGTCTTCTCCAGCACCACAGTTTCAAGGCGTGAATTCTTTAGCACTCAGCCTTCTTTATGGTCCAACTATCACATCCATACATGACTACTGGGAAAACCAGAGCTTTGACTAGATGGACCTTTGTCGGCAAAGTGATGTCCCAGCTTTCTAATATGCTGCCTAGGTTTGTCATAGCTTTTCTTCCAAGGAGCAAGTATCTTTTAATTTCAAGGCTGCAGTTACCATCTGCAGTGATTTTGGAGCCCAAGAAAATAAAATCTGTCACTGCTTCCACTTTTTCCCCTTCTATTTGCCATAAAGTGGGAGGACCAAGTGCCATGATCTTAGTTTTTTTTAAATGTTGCCTCTCTCTCTACTCACTGTCTTTGAGGTTAAACACTGTTATTTGATAGTGTTATATATGACATTCAAGTCTTTTCTATAATGAAATACATCAATGTATCCCATCAAGTAACCTGATATACATACATATACTGTATGATAATTTATATCTAAAAGACCAGTGGTAGGTGGTCTAATGAACACTGAACTCCACAGAAAAATGAACTATAAAAGAAGGTATTTTCTTTTCACAAAAAGCAAGAGATCACAGTAACTAAAATATTTTCAATTCCATAATTAAGAACTTACTCTTTCTCCAGGTTGGCTACAACACCATTTACATAATCAGTATCTGTCTGGGGGAGAGAAAAAAAAATTACACCAACATTCATGTTTCTATGTTTTTGTATCTTTATTTCACATTTGATTTAACTTTTAAATCTGAACTTAAAGTTAAATAAACGATTAAAACATTCATTGGAAACACGAAATTTTCAGACAACTTATGGGATTTGCATAAGTTGTACTCTAATTTATGGCCCTGCTATATATTATTGAGTACTTACCAATACAATAAGCAGATTCTTAAGTTTTTATTGCTTTCAATTGTCTGTATCTCCGTTCAATTCAGTAGAAAAAAGTGAGCACAGAAACTATTTCTACTTCTGCAACATCCAAACTATAAGTAGTGAATAAATACCAGACACAGCACGCAATAGGGAAAGAATTTCCACTTGGAATCATAAAATCTAGGTTCAAGATTTGTCTCCCGAGCTACCGGTCTATGTAATCTAAAGTCACTATGCCGAGCCTCAGTTTCCTACCCTATTTAAAAGAAAAAAAGAGTGGGAGGAGATAATATCTCAGAGACTATGACATTAAATGATAAAGCTAGGTAATAAAAAGCTCTGTTATTCTTTATTACCGTTATTACTTTATTTTTAGGCTGATAATGAGAATCCAGGTCAAGAGTGTGTTAACAAATCAGAAAAAAGTTTAACAAACCTGTCAACTTCTAAAGTATATACAAGTGGACAGCCAATACTCCCAAACACTTTTAACTACAGTGACAGCTTAAAATGCTCAATTGTTAAAAGGAATCAATGATATATATAGTATGATCTATGTTACAAAGACTGCCAAAACACTTCATACTTGAGGAAAACAAAACACACCTGAAAAGATAAAGCTTTAAGCCTGGATATTACAAAACCACCGAATCAAAAAAAAAAAAAGTTTTAGGGGAAGTCTTTTTGGAAAAGTATTCAACTGTAATTTCTATTCATTGAAAGTAACTCCTATTTTATTGCTAAAGACATAAGAATGAGGCAACGTATTAAGAACATAGCCTTCAAATTCTTAACAAAGAATTACGGGAATACAACCAACACACAACTCAAAACCCTCCGTCCTTCCCCTACACAAACCCAAACACACCTCGCCACTCATCAGGCTATGATTTTGGAGAACACAATCAATTCTGGTTTGTATAACCTTTAGTGAGTTTACTAATAATTCTATTTGATAAGCATTTATTAAGAGCCAGGGATTTGCCTATCCAAGGAAATGGGAATACAAGACAAAGAAGAACAGCTCCCTATCCCAGGAGGCCGTCCAAGAGGCATAGGCTTATGTGAACACAGATCTATCATATAATGTATAATAAAACACAAAATGCAAGTGAGCCATATCTAACAGTACACATAACCCTTATGTTGCACATTAACTGACATTAACTAGCAAAAGATTCATTTAAAGGACTATATAGTCTTTGAGATTTTGGAGGCTTCATTGCTTTAAATTTAAAGAACCTTCTTCCTGAAATCTTTTTTATAAAGGTCTGTGGAGATTTTTTAATATTTTTTTTATGTGGACAATTTTAAAGTCTTTACTGAATTTGTTACATACAGCTTCTGTTTTGTTGTTTTATTTTAAGTTGAGAGGCTTTGTGGGATCTAGCTCCCTGACCAGGGGTGGAACCCACCCCTCCTACACCGGAAGATAAAGTCTTAAATCACTGTACTGCCAGGGAAGTCCTACAAGAAGACTTTTTAAAAGGTAATACTGTTACCCAATTATCAGAATGCATCTCTGAATCTACCACTGAAATATGTTTATTCCAAGGGTATGTAAGATATGATTGAGATAGGTGGCGGAAAACAGTAGACATACATTGAAAAGAAGAAAGAGCATTTCCCCCTCTTGGAATATCAAGTCTTTTTTATGGTTAAGCAAAATTATTTTAATTAAAACCAAAAGATGTATAAATACATACTGAAACATGGATGAACCCTGAAAACACTAGGCTAAGTGAGAGAAGCCAGTCACAAAGGACCACATAGTTTATAACTGTACTTTTACAAACTGTCCAGAATTTTAAAAAAAAAAACATCTACAGAGACAGAAAGTAGATTAGTGGTCTATTAATTAGTGTCTAAGCCTAGAGGGAAAGCAGTATTAATGAGTAATGGCTAAAGGGTGCCAAAATTTCTTTTTTAGGTGATAAAAAATCTTCTAAAATTGATTGAGATGATGGCTATAGAACTCTGATTTTAAATAGGTGAACTGTATGTTATGTGAATTCCAAATAAAAATAAAAAACATTAAACCAAGAAAAAAGTTCAATGTAGAAAAAGAAGGATTTCAGACTGTGCATACTGAACTATGGGTCAGCTTCTCTTAGGGATATATAAGGAAAAGTTTAAGAAGCATAGAAGTAGGTTCAAATAAGTCACTAATACTGACAATTCACCACTGTAAAGTCACATATACGTAATAATTCATCAACATATATGCTTGGCTTAAGAATCAATTTTACCAGTAGTGTATAAATTAGATGAAATGAAAGTAACAAATTCCAATCTTTATCTTAAATCAATAATTTATAAATTATTCTTTGCCAAATGTCATGGCAGTAAGGAAATTGTGAGAGTCAAAATATTTCACAGAAACTTTTGATTAAACTCAATTAATATATAAAATATCATATCACTTTTGAATATGCTATAGCTCTTGTGTTCTGTAATACTGCAAAGAACAAATATGTGAAACAGAAGTCTGAGTAAAAAGATACTTCTACAAATAAATTATAGAAACTTCTTTATAATGGTCTAATGAATAAAACAGAATGTTAGAGGCAACCTCCTATGAAAAAATAAACATTTCAAATGTCAGAGAATTTTAACAGGTACCAGCTATAAAACAGTTACTCAGATGAAAAGAAGAAATTTTAAGCACTAGATCAAAAAGAACACAAAATTAAAAAGACTGAATTCTAAATCACTTGAAGGTAAAAACTGTCTTTAAAAAACTAATTTTATGTTTAAAGAACATTTTTTAAATGTCTTTATATATGGACAGAGGAGCCTGGCAGGCTACGGTCCATTAGGTTGCAAAGAGCTGGATACGACTAAAACAACTTAGTACACACACACATATGTAAATTTACTACCTTCTACTCATTCTATTTCACAACTATTTACTTAGTGTCTACACCATAAGCAGGGATATTTATATCCACAGCATATCCGTATCGTCAAACTCTGAGTGCATGCATGCTCAGGTGCTAAGTCGCGTCTGACTCTGCAGCACCATGGACTGTAGCCCGCCAAGCTCCTCGTCCATGGGATTTTCCAGGCAAGAACACTGGAGTAGGTAGCCATTCCCTTCTCCAGGGAATCTTCCTGACCCAGGGATCAAACCCAGGTCTCCTGCATTACAGGCAAATTCTGAGCCACAAGGGAAACCCTTAGACAGGGTATGTGTAAGATAATCCACTGGAATACGTCAAGGTTTAAATTTTTCTATTTTGGATATATTTTAGAGGGTATAATATACTATTATTAGTATACACGTGTACAGCCTGGGAGTATGGGATCAATGAGATGCTGAGCAGGACGGCTGGGCTCGCAATGCTATACTGGGTGAGTCCTGGTGAGATAGAAAGGTTGAACTAGCCAAACAGGCCACCAGGTAGTAATGAAAATAGGCCACAGAAATAAGAATGCTATCAGCCACCTTTTATGGTTACCTTCTAAATAACCCCTGCTGAAAAAATAAATAAATAAATAAATAAATAAATAAATAAATAACCCCTGCTGGCTTTCCATCATTCCGTTGATAGCTTTGCTGAAGTCCTCTATCCTTGCTCCTAGTGGCTACATTTTCTTCCAGTTATGGGTCACTTTTTTTGGCTCCTTGGCATGCAGGATAACAATAATAAATTCTTATTTGATACTGGACATCACAAATGGACAGGGCATCCCTGGTGGCTAAGTGGTAAAAAAAAAAAAAAATCTGCCTGCCAATGCAGAAGATGTGGGTTCAATCCCTGAGTTGGGAAGATCAGCTAAAGAAGGAACTGGCAACCCACTCCAGTATTCTTGCCTGGGAAGTCTGGGAAATCAAACCAGTCAATCTTAGGGGAAATCAACCCTGAATATTCATTGGAAGGATGGATACCGAAGGTCCAATGCTTTGGCCACCTGATATGAAGAGCTGACTCATTAGAAAAGACCCTAATTCTGGGAGAGATTGAAGGCAAAAGGAGAAGAGGGCAACAGAGGATGAGATGCTGGATAGCATCACTGACTCAACAGACAGGAGTCTGAGCAAACTCCAGTAGATAGTGAAGGACAGGGAAGCCTGGCGTGCTGCAGTCCATGGGGTCATAAAGAGTCGGACATGACTTAGTGACTGAACAACAATAATAAACAACTAAAAAGCTGGCCAAACAAAAAAATAAAACTACAGGCCAATATCACTGATGAACATAGATGCAAAAATCCTTAACAAAATTCTAGCAAACAGAATCCAACAACATATTAAAAAAATCATACACCATGACCAAGTGGGCTTTATCCCAGGAATGCAAGGATTCTTTAATATCCGCAAATCAATCAATGTAATACACCACATTAACAAATTGAAAGATAAAAACCATATGATTATCTCAATAGATGCAGAAAAAGCCTTTGACAAGATTCAACATCCATTTATGATTAAAACTCTCCAGAAAGCAGGAATAGAAGGAACATACCTCAACATAATAAAAGCTATATATGACAAACCCACAGCAAGCATCACCCTCAATGGTGAAAAATTGAAAGCATTTTCCCTGAAATCAGGAACAAGACAAGGGTGCCCACTCTCACCACTACTATTCAACATAGTTTTGGAAGTTTTGGCCACAGCAATCAGGGCAGAAAAAGAAGTAAAAGGAATCCAGATAGGAAAAGAAGAAGTGAAACTCTCTCTGTTTGCAGATGACATGATCCTCTACATAGAAAACCCTAAAGACTCTACCAGAAAATTACTAGAGCTAATCAATGAATACATTAAAGTTGCAGGATATAAAATTAACACACAGAAATCTCTTGCATTCCTATACACTAACAATGAGAAAACAGAAAGAGAAATTAAGGAAACAATACCATTCACCATTGCAACAAAAAGAATAAAATACTTAGGAGTATATCTACCTAAAGAAACAAAAGACCTATACATAGAAAACTATAAAACACTGATGAAAGAAATCAAAGAGGACACAAACAGATGGAGAAATATACCGTGTTCATGGATTGGAAGAATCAATATTGTCAAAATGGCTATACTACCCAAAGCAATCTATAGATTCAATGCAATCCCTATCAAGCTACCAACGGTATTTTTCACAGAACTAGAACAAATAATTTCACAATTTGTATGGAAATACAAAAAACCTCGAATAACCAAAGTAATCCTGAGAAAGAAGAATGGAACTGGAGGAATCAATCTGCCTGACTTCAGACTCTACTACAAAGCCACAGTCATCAAGACAGTATGGTACTGGCACAAAGACAGAAATATAGATCAATGGAACAGAATAGAAAGCCCAGAGATAAATCCATGAACCTATGGTCACCTTATCTTTGACAAAGGAGGCAAGGATATACAATGGAAAAAAGATAACCTCTTTAACAAGTGGTGCTGGGAAAACTGGTCAACCACCTGTAAAAGAATGAAACTAGAACACTTTCTAACACCATACACAAAAATAAACTCAAAATGGATTAAAGATCTAAATGTAAGACCAGAAACTATAAAACTCCTAGAGGAGAACATAGGCAAAACGCTCTCCGACATAAATCACAGCAGGATCCTCTATGACCCACATCCCAGAATTTTAGAAATAAAAGCAAAAATAAACAAATGGGACCTAATGAAACTTAAAAGCTTTTGCACAACAAAGGAAACTATAAGCAAGGTGAAAAGACAGCCCTCAGATTGGGAGAAAATAATAGCAAACGAAGCAACAGGCAAAGGATTAATCTCAAAAATATACAAGCAACTCCTCCAGCTCAACTCCAGAAAAATAAATGACCCAATCAAAAAATGGGCCAAAAAACTCAACAGACATTTCTCCAAGGAAGACATACAGATGGCTAACAAACACATGAAAAGATGCTCAACATCACTCATTATCAGAGAAATGCAAATCAAAACCACAATGAGGTACCATTATACGCCAATCAGGATGGCTGCTATCCAAAAGTCTACAAGCAATAAATGCTGGAGAGGGTGTGGAGAAAAGGGAACCCTCTTACACTGTTGGTGGGAATGCAAATTAGTACAGCCACTATGGAAAACAGTGTGGAGATTTCTTAAAAAGCTGGAGATAGAACTGCCATATGACCCAGCAATCCCACTTCTGGGCATACACACCAAGGAAACCAGATCTGAAAGAGACACGTGCACCCCAATGTTCATCGCAGCACTGTTTATAATAGCCAGGACATGGAAGCAACCCAGATGCCCATCAGCAGACGAATGGATGAGGAAGCTGTGGTACATTTACACCATGGAATATTACTCAGCCATTAAAAATAATTCATTTGAATCAGTTCTAATGAGATGGATGAAACTGGAGCCCATTATACAGAGCGAAGTAAGCCAGAAAGATAAAGACCATTACAGTATACTAACACATATATATGGACTTTAGAAAGATGGTAACGATAACCCTATATGCAAAACAGAAAAAGAGACTCAGATGTATAGAACAGACTTGTGGACTCTGGGAGAAGGCGAGGGTGGGATGTTTCAAGAGAACAGCATTGAAACATGTATATTATCTAGGGTGAAACAGATAACCAGCCCAGGTTGGGTGCATGAGACAAGTGCTCGGGCCTGGTGGACTGGGAAGACCCGGAGGGATCGGGTGGAGAGGGAGGTGGGAGGGGGGACTGGGATGGGGAATACATGTAAATCCATGGCTAATTCATTTCAATGTATGACAAAAACTACTGTAATGATGTAAAGTAATTAGCCTCCAACTAATAAAAATAAATGGAAAAAAAAAAAAGAAACTCAAATACAAGAAATTAAAAAAAACAAGCCACTTGGCTAAAAAAAAAAAAAAAAAAAAAGCTGGCCAAAATATATGATCCAGTTGTTCCCAGACAGTGGACAGCAGACTGTGCAGGATGGAATTCTCCAAGAGAGAACTGAGCATCACGATTGTCCCGACTTCCACCTGGAGACATTTCCAGATCATGTTGCAGGAAGGGAAATCTGAAGACAGCAGCTGGAGAGTGCAGAACAGACTTTCCAAAAGGAGGCTGACTGCTGCACAGAAAATGACGGTGCCCTTGCATGTGTGCTGGGTGGGGACCCAGTGAGAATTCCAGAAAGACAATGTGTGCAAGTGACAAAAGGATTAAAATGACAGGCATGTGCCACAAGGGGTTGACAGCTCATAATAAACTGCAGATCTACCAATGAAGGTAACAAGTACCACAGTTAGCTTGTAGTTTCTAAAATAGTCAAGCTGTCAACCTAAAGGAAATCAGTCCTGAATATTCATTGGAAGGACTGTAGCTGAAGCTGAAGCTCCAATACTTTGGCCACCTGATATGAAGAGTTGACTCACTGGAAAAGATTCTGATGCTGGGAAAGACTGAAGGAGAAGGGGGTGGCAGAGGATTAGATGGTTAGATAGCATCACTGACTCAACAGACATGAATTTGAGCAAACTCTGGGAGATAGTGGAGGACATGTAACCTGGCGTGCTACAGTATATGGGGTCACAAAGTATTGGACGCAACTGAACAACTCAATAAAAGTCTCCGAGTTCATGAAACACAGAAAAGACTTAAGAACTGTCATCAATTCAGTTCAGTCGCTCAGTCGTGTCGGACTCTTTGTGACCCCATGAATCGCAGCATGCCAGGCCTCCCTGTCCATCACCAACTCCCGGAGTTTACTCAAACTCATGTCCATCGAGTCGGTGATGCCATCCAGCCATCTCATCCTCTGTCGTCCCCTTCTCCTCCTGCCCCCAATCCCTCCTAGCATCAGGGTCTTTTCCAATGAGTCAACTCTTTGCATGAGGTGGCCAAAGTACTGGAGTTTCAGCTTCAGCATCAGTCCTTCCAATGAACACCCAAGACTGATCTCCTTGCAGTCCAAGAGACTCTCAAGAGTCTTCTCCAACACCACAGTTCAAGAGCATCAAGAACTGTCACAGATAGAAGGAAATTAAGGAAACAAAATAACTAAATGCAATGTGATATTTTGGCTTGTACGCTGGAATAGACAAATGACCTTAGGTGGAAAAACATGGAATCTGAATCATGTCTACAGTTTGGCTAATAACATTATGTCAAGGTTAATTTCCTGGTCTTAATCATTTGAATGTGGCTACGTGAGTTATTAACATTAGAGTCAGTGCAGTGAAGGGGATATTCTGCATCACTTTTCCAACTTTTCTGTAATTCTAAAATTATTTCCAAATAAAGTATTTTAAAGTGACTTATTGGAAAAGACTCTGATGCTGGGAAAGATTGAGGGCAAGAGGAAAAGAGGGGTGACAGAGGATGAGATGGTTGGATGGCATCACTGACTCAATGGATATGAGTTTAAGCAAACTCTGGGAGATGGTAAAGGACAGGAAAGCCTGGCATGCTGCAGTCCATGGGGTGGCAAAGAGTCGGACACAGCTGAGCAACTGAACAACAAAAAAAGTGCCTTCAAAGAAAAAAAAGCCAGTCAGGCGTCTTTTCTACTTGAAGCTCTCAAATGACTTTCTATATCAGCAGTTTGCAAAATAGACCCACTCTTTGTTTTCATAAACTAAGACTTTACTGGAACACAACCCCACCCTTTATTTACATATTGCTTCTGGTTGTTTGGGGGGCTACAATAGCAGAGTGGAGCAGAATGTCCTGCAAAGCCTAAAACATTTGTCATGTGGCTCTTTACCAAAAATGAAAACTTTTTGTCAGTTCTCTGACTGAGGGTAAAAGTCACATTCTCGTGATGGCCTGGAGAGTCCTAAGCGATCTGGGCCAGCCCACTCCTCCACCTGCTGCCCACCGCTGAGCCCCTGACCTCTGCTGCAGTCACACAGGCCTCTCCACACAGGCTGGTCCACAAAATACGCCAAGCAGCACTCTCAGCCCAGGGCCTCTGCACACACTGTGAGTCCACTGGACTGCTCAGCTGCGGCACCCTCAGGTCTTTGCCCAAAGGTCCTGCTCACTCAAATAATCCATCCTTTGGCAGCCTGGTACTTCCTTTATTATTCACTCTGATTTATTCTCCACAGCATTCACTACCATCTAACATATTATTGACATGTATTTGCCTTTTTATCTGTCCTTGACAATGTAAGTTTCATTGGGCAGATGCTTTGTTTCATTCAATGATAAGTCTAACACCACTGTTTCGGTAAATAACTACAAGCAACTTTTATAGGACATATAGATACACACACACACACACACTCTTTCTTCCTGATAAGCATTTGTGTGATTTATAATCAATGCATAAGTGTGTGTGTGTGTGTGTGTGTTAGTCACTCAGGCGTGTCTGACCCTTTGCAACCCCATCAACTTAGTCCACCAGGCTCCTCTGTCCATGGAATTCTCCAGGCAAGAATAATGGAGTGGGATGCCATGCCCTTCTCCAGGGGACCTTCCCAACCCAAGGATCAAACCCAGGTCTCCCACACTGCAGGAAGATTCTTTACTGTTTGAGTTACCTTGGAAGCCCAACATCTTAAAATCTAGCTGCTAAAAACATTACAGGCCAAAAATACTTCTGAAGCACCAAGACAGTTAGTTACCTGTGATTTAAATTCAAGATAGAAACAACTAATAACTAGGCAGATCATCAGCAAGTCTGCAAAAGGCATGAGCACTATATTCAATAATGGAAAAGATTGTGAAAAAGAACATATATATATATATATATATGTATCATTGAGTCACTTTGCTATACAGCAGTCATTAACATAATTCAACTATACTTCAGTTAAAAGTAATTAAATAAAAATAAAATGAAAATATAGAAATGATAAAGGCAATAAAACTAAGAGTTATCTTTGATCTTTTCAAAGAACTGACAATCAACTGAACAGCATAACAAGAAGTATTTCTACTTTACCTGATGGCCAGTGAGCTGGAGGTCTCAGAGCGGGAGGAAGTGGGGAACAGAAAGGAAGCGAAATCGGGGTGGGGTAGGAAGAATGAAGATAGGAGATTGCTGTTTAGTATAATAAACCTTGAGGAACTTTTGGACTCTTGTGCGTATATAGCTTAAATGCACTTAGCTTTGTGCATATATAACTAAAACAAATTTGTCAAAAAAAGAAAAGGGTACAGAAAAAAGTTTTCTGGTATAATGCTAGACTACAAGTTAAGGGCACAATCTACTGTCTAATGGATTTTTTTAAATCTCCTCCAGTACCTTCCTCATTTTAGTACTTCAATAAATACTAGTTCAGTGAGTGAAAGAATACTTAGAGTGAAATCTATTCTTTTGCCTCTATAGAAAAAGATGACAAACAGGTAACGATGCGAGTGTGAGAAAATGTTAAGTCTAGCGATGGCCACTGTTTCTGAGGACACTGCACACATCAGGTGCTTTGGGGTGGAAGGAGGTTCTGAAGCATTCAGGTCAGAAGCCCTGGCTGAAATCACACTGAAGGGTCTAACCAGCAAAGACTGAACCTCTCACGCAGAGCTGACGCAGGAACACGGCGCTGACATCACACACTCACCAATGAGAGACAGGCACGACTGCAAGCTCCATTTTCGGTAAACCAAAACTAACAACCAACATACTCAAACTCAAAAGGAACCCAGTTTGGTTCCATGCAGAATCATGAAGACTAGCTATATTTGCAGGAAGCAGTCAGACTCTGTGGCAGTTACAAAGGCATGGTCTTTGATCAAAAAAATAAAACAAATCACCAATTAGCCTCCTCTTCCTATAAATCAGGAGTCCAGAGAAAAAAGCCATTTCCCTCAATGATGATTCACAAAGAAGGAACCAACACAGCAACTATGGAAAAATAAAAGAAGGAAAGAAGAGCTTCAACAAAACCTGTGAACAAAAGTAACTACGTCAACAGCCACAAAACAGGTGAGAAATAAGGACCAAATACTTCCTCATTAATTTAAAAGAAAAACACACCCAGTTGAAGCTGTTGTGAAGCAACTGCAGATAGTAAAATGATTGGAATGATTCTAAAATATACACAGAAATGCAAAAGACCTAAAGTATCTAAAATAATCTTGAAAAGAGGAGAATTGGAGGACTTAACTTACCTGACTTCAATACTTCAAAGTTATAGTCATTAAGAGAGTGAGGAGTTTGTATAAGGGTCAACCCACAGATCAACAGGATAAAACAAAAAAAGACCCACACTTAGAGGATCACTGGATTCTCAACCAAAGCACCAAAGAAATCCGATGGGGAAAGGAAAGTGTTTCAATACCTGGTTCAAGAGTAAATGACATCTATATAAAAAACAATGAACTTTAACATGACCAAAAAATTACCACTAGATGGACTATAGACCTAAAGCACAAGTTGAAGCGTGAATTTTTCAGAGAAGAAAATCGTTATGATTTAGGGGGAAGCAAGGGTTCCTTAAGTCATGGAGAGCAACAATCATAACAAAAAACACTGATAAAGTAAACTTCAACAAAATGAAACAGTTGTGCTCACTCAGACAAGGCAAAAAGAGGCACAGACTCCCACAGATTGGGAGAAACACTCACAGAATCACGTATTTACAAAGGAATGGCATCCATTATATACAAAGAACTCTGAAAAGCTCAGCACCACCATCCAAATGTTTTAATGGGTAAGGTTCAAATAGTGATGGATAAATAGAGATGTGATAAATAAAAACACTAAGACTAGTAGAATTTAGGTAATGTGTAAATAGGTATTTACTGTAAAATTCTATCAATTTTTTTGTATGTCTTAAAGTTTTCATAATAAAAGGTATCATTCAAAAGTTCTTTCTGGAAATTAAAGAAGACCTGACTCTATATACCTAAAGAATATGTCATGTGCCAGGGAAAATGATCCACACATAGTGGTTAAAATCAAGACATATTATAGCAAAATTAGTAGGCTTTAAAACTGAAAAGGAATCTTTTGGGCAATCAAACTAAATATGGATTACTTGTAGCAAAAAATAAGAAAGCTGGAATAACATCTGTCTAGTTTCAGCAACAGCACTATACTACTCCCCTAACCTCCTAAGGGAAAAAAAAAAAAAACTCCTCACACGAACCTTTCTTGAGGAAAACGAGAAAATGAACTTTAACCAACAGGTTTAGGTAGGCTACACAAATAAGTAGATGGGGTTTCTAGGCGGAGCTAGTGGCGAAGAACCCGTCTGCCAATGCAGAAGATGTAAGGGACACGGGTTCAATCCCCAGGTTGGAAAGATCCCCTGGAGTAGGAAATGGCAACCTACTCCAGTATTGCTTGAAAAATTCCATGGACAGAGAAGCCTGGTGGGCTACAGTCCCTGGGGCTGCAAGTCGGACACAATTGAGCACACGTACCAAGTAAGTAGATACACTATGAATCATGAGGACCAAACTTCTCATCGTTGGAGAAAAAGAGATAAAATTAAGGAACGATTTTGGAGGCTAGAATAAATCCTGTGGTATTGGGTTGTACCTACAAATAGATGCACACAGGATGTACACAGATGTACATATGTGTGAATGCCTGTGTAGGTATGAATACACATACTTCCTAGCTCTGGCCACTGAAAAGACCAGAAGCAATGATTCCTCAGGAACAAGGAGCATATCTGGAACCCAGGTCTTGGTTTCTATTACCATTCTCCAAAAAAAAAAAAAAAAGGAACCAGCTTTCTTGGGGACGTAATGTGTTGGCCAAAAGTTCATTCAGATTTTTTTGTCCATTATGGCCACGTAAGATGCTGACATCTGGGGAGATCGGCTACAGGATTTCTAGGAACTCAGTATAACTTCTGCAATTTTCCTACAAGTTGAAGATTATTTCAAAATAGTTTTTAAAAATGAAATGTGAAACTTCCCCCCAAAATAACCAATGTAAAAAACAAAAAGCCCCTACCAACAAGAAAATTTAAGAACACTCTTGGTCATCTCCTTGGTCAAAGAGGAAACACAAACCAAAATCACAGATGGTGCAGGGTAGGGGTAGGAAATTAATAGATACAAGGAATATAGCCATTTATAATAACTTTAAATGGACTGTAATCTGTAAAAACATTGAATCATTATGTTGTACATATGAAACTATAACACTATAGATAAACTATACTTCAATTTTAAAAATCATGGACTAATAAGAATTGAAACATTTCACATTAGAACCTATGGGATACAGCTAACACAGTACTCAAAAGAAAATTTATATTAGTTCTTATATTAGCAAAAGGAAATAATAAATAGCAAATAATAAATCAGTGTAGCATCTGGGTCAAGATGTTTGCAAAGTATAAAATGGAACCAACAAAAGCAAAAAATTAATAGTGTTAAAAGCAGACATTAATAAATCAGAAAACAAAAGAGAGAAATAATAAACCTAAAAGATGGTTTAGAGGATAATAAATAAAACCAGATCCATGAGCTAACCCAGTAAAGGAGAAGGGCATACAAATACAAATACATAAACTAAGAAATTAAGGAGAAATCATCACAAAAAGAACAGAAGTTACTTTGCTCCACTCTATACAAAGCAAATTTTTTAACTTTTATAAAATGAACCACTTTCTAGGAAGGCATTTTATCAAAACTGACAAGAAACCTAAGTAGCTCTTACTGTTCTAATATGAAAATCTGCTAGTATTATATCATCTATGTAGAAATGGGGAGAAAAATAATACATCCACGCCTACACTCATGAAGTACCTCTGAACGGGTAAACAACCATCACAGGTGAGGGGGACGTGGAGACTGTCAACCTGAGTGATGTAAGTCAGAGAAGGGCACATACCACACGACATCCCTTACATGCAGAATCTAAAGAGAAATGATATAAATGAATTTATTTACAAAACAGAAACACACTCACAGACTTAAGAGAATGAACTTACCGTCGCCAGGGGTAGGGTAAGGGAGATGGAGGTGGGAAGGGATAGTCATGGAGTTTGGGATGGACATGCACACACTGCTATATCTAAAATGGGTCACCAGCAAGGACCTGCCACACAGCACAGGGCACTCTGCTCAATGTTATGTGGCGCCTGGACGGGGGGCAGTTTGGGGAGAGGGGTACACGTGTGTGTGTGGCTGAGCCCCTATGCAGTCCACCTGAAACTATGACAACACGGTTAATGGGCTAATGTCCAATATAAAAGCTTAAAAAACAGGCAAGGGCAACAGCCTTAGAGGAGAGGCTTTTTGAGGTATATAACACACATTTATAATTTTTAAACCATGTGATCCTATTACCTGACCAAAAAATTAACTAAGTAGCAAATAATTTTCCCTTGCAAGTAAAATATAGAACAAAAAATAAAAATCCATAGCAACTGGATCAATTCTCTCTGGTTATTATTCAATTTGTTTTCATTTACAAATTTACCTGCTCTGCAAATCCTGCCCATAGGCCTGCTAACCAACTAGCACTATCAACTCAATTTAAATCAAAGAGTTTAAAGAAAGCATACTAAAGGTCTCTGGCACTCTGACTGTAAAACACAAACTAGGATGTATACAACAGTAAAACTGGAAACTGAATAAAAAGCAAAACTGTTCTCATGCCAAATATTAAACACTCTGAAAAGCCAGAAATTCTCTAAACTCACCTTTTCAGAGACTACTTTTAGGTATTTTTCCAACATGATGAATTTGTTATTTCGTTGTAGAATTACAACTTGAAATCTATTGTTTAGGAACTTGAAAATTAAATATGGCTTTCAGATTGTTTCTAGGCAAACAGGATCTCAGCTGGAACCAACAGAAATTGACTCAGGTAGAATAGTTAGAAAAACAGTTTACTAAAGATGACTGGTTAGAATTCACAGAACCTCCAGTGAGGTTGAGGAACCAGGCTAGGACGGTGGCAGAAATAAAGTGGGGCCAGAGCCGAAATCACAGAATGGTCACAATGCCATAGCTTTCTGGTCTTCACCATCCATCAACAGTCGATGCACTGGACTCTGCCCCGGTAGTGTCCAATACCACCACTGTCCATCACCAGAATGCACTGTCCACAATCTCTGCTTCTTTAGAAAATTACTGCTAAATATATCTTCTATTTTTTGCTATTGGCATTTAGAAGTATAAACTGATCCTGTATCCAGCCACCTTAATAAATTCCCCTCTTACTTCAAGCAATCTGCCTGCTTTGGAGGGGTTTTCCATGTCATCTGAAAAAAATGAACCACGCAAAGTCCGGGAAAGGAATAGCCACGTGGCTGAGCTTAGGTCACATGACTGAATGGGTCAAGCAAACATCTGGCATTTTTTAGTTTCCATAGTGGGAGGAAGATACTTTCTCTCAACAAGATTCATTAAATGGGGGATTTTCCAAAGATAAGAAAGGAGCATAAAAAAATAATTTTTGCTAAAATTCAGAGTATACTGTAGGAAAATATTCTGTCAGAAATGATGACAGAAGTAATATTATAGAAATGATTGTGAAATAAAAAATATTATAAATCAATAATAAAACATACACATAAAAATAGGAGGCATATAGACAACTAAGGATCATTGGGATACAAAAATAAGAATTATATTCTAAGTAAAAGTAAACACAAGAATGAAAGAATGAAATAGAAATACCACCCTTGGTTGGTATCACAGATCCTTCAGTGCACATGGAATTCATTCCTCTCTACTCTTCCTGCAATTTCAGAATGCAGTTAGTGAACTCTCAGTAACACACCAACAGCCAATTGTTCGAAACCTTGAATTTTCTATAAATGTCTAATCAAATTAAACCAATGGACATTTCAAGAAAAACCATCAGAGAGGAACAAAGAAATAGAAACACAGCAAATGATTACTTTTCTGTCTCTCCTTTCTTCCCCAAGGGGCATCTTACGGTTCCCCACTTCAAGGAAAAAGCATGAAGAACAGAAAGTCCAAGGAGGATGAAGAGACTACGGTCTCCTTCACTGTCTATGCGTATTCATGTCTAGTTTTTTCATTTCTAATTTTCTCCTCACATGTTAAAGTACACCCATGGTAATTCACACTTGTATAAAAGCTGAAAATGTTAGCAAAACACAAATTTACTTTGGCCAATTTACTCTAGGTTAATTTCAAATGGGAGAGTAGGGGACAGTTTCATAAAAGGGATGAGCTGAGAGCTGAAGGAGGAATGAGAAAGAGAAAGGAAGAAGCAACGTTTAGGGTGAGGAGTATCACAAAGGCAACCAAGGACATGCAAGGTCTGTGTAATAAACTGACGTCA
Organism: Odocoileus virginianus; assembly: GCF_023699985.2. Classification (NCBI taxonomy): domain Eukaryota; kingdom Metazoa; phylum Chordata; class Mammalia; order Artiodactyla; family Cervidae; genus Odocoileus; species Odocoileus virginianus. Next base: position 3,949,132 of record NC_069675.1, read on the forward strand.
GAATGACTACAGCCCAGACCTACTAACACCATGGTGCCAACTGAAGGTTGCTCGATCATGTCCGACTCTCTGTGACCCCATGGATTATACAGTCCACGGAATTCTCCAGGCCAGAATACTGGAGTGGGGAGCCTTTCCCCTCTCCAGGGGATCTTCCCAACCCAGGGATCAAACCCAGGTCTCCCACACTGCAGGTAGATTCATTACCAGCTGAGCCACAAGGGAATCCCACACTATGATGTAAAGAACCTTTAATAAGCAGACCAGAAACCTGGAAGAGAGGCAGTTTGGAGAAACAAGATTAATTTAGTTATGGACAGATTAAGAGCTGCCCATAAAATACTTCAAATGATGTTATCAAGTCGGCAGTTGAAAGTAGAGACTCAAGAAGAAGCTAGAGATCTAGATTAGGAGCCATCCTACAAGAAGATCATGGTCAGAGCCACAGAACACGCATTTGGGAATAGTATTAAATGAGTCCCAGGCTACCAGACACTTAGGTGAAAACTCTTAACCAATGTTGAACCAAATGTGGTGATTAATAATTTTATACTGGGACTTTCCTGGTGGTATAGTATCTTCCAAAAGTGTGATCTCATTGCACCTCCCTGCAACAGTGTTGACCTCTAAGGCATTATTTCCCTTTAAAAGATGAAGAAACTGAGGCTGACCAAAAAAACTACCTGCTCCAGTGGCAGAATCCAGACCCTGAACACAGGTCATGTGACTCCAAACCCAGCATTATTATATCTTAGTGATCAGAGAAACAGCTACAGCAAGATGGTCCTGAATCTTCATAGTGTTCAAAAGCAATAACAAATCTAGACAGCACATTAAGAAGCAGAGACATCATTTTGCCAACAAAGGTCCATACAGTCAAAGCTATGTTTTTTCTAGTAGTAATGTACAGATGTGAAAGGTGACCAGAAAGAAGGCTGAGTGCCAAAGTATTGATGCTTTTGAACTGTGGTGCTAGAGAAGACTTTTCAGAGTCCCTTGGACAGCAAGGAGATCAAACCAGTCAATCCTAAAGGAACTCAACCCTGAATATTCATTGGAAGAACTGATTCTGAAGCTGAAGCTCCAATATTTTGGTCACTTGATGCAAAGAGCTGACTCACTGGAAAAGACCCTGGTGCTGGGAAAGACTGAGGCAGGAGATGGGGGAGACAGAGGATGAGATGGCATTACCAACTCAATGAACATGAACTTGAGCAAATTCCGGGAGACAGTGAAGGACAGGAAAGCCTGGTGTGCTGCAGTCCATGGGGTCGCAAAGAGTTGGACACGACTCAGTGACTGAACAACAGCAAGCGTTTCTCTCTGTCTATAAGCTGGGTACAGCTTTTCAAATGAGTAAGGATAGTTTTTTATTCTACAGTTTTTAAATTTTAAGGCTCTTTCCCTGATAAAAATCAATACAAGCTCGTTGCAAAAAAGTTCCAACCTTACATCCTCCCTGGTTGTACAGTGGATAAGAATCCACCTGCCAATGCTGGGCACACGGACTTGACCCTCAGTTCGGGAAGATCCCACCGCCGTGGGGCAACTACGCCGTGCCTCGCAACTACTGAGCCCGCACGCGCCAGAGCCCACGCGGCCCACAAGGCAGGCTACTGCAGCGAGAAGCTCCCACGCGGCAACACAGACCCAGCACGGTCAAAGTAAACAGTCATTTCCCTCAGTTTTAATTTTACAAAACTACATGGAATATAAAGTGGTTTCTTCCCATAATCCCCATCCTTAAAATATCTGCTACTAACAGTTTCAAGTCCAAGAAAATCTAAAAAGAGGGGATATATGTGTGTGCACACACGCGTAAAACTGACTCGTTTACTGCGCAGCAGAAACTAACACAACACTGTAAAGCAAGGAGGCTTCAATGAAAATTAATCTAAAAAATGGTTTCCAGTCTGTTTCACAAGACCGTTTTCTCTATTCACTTTACCAATGCACACTAAGAGCTGTACGAATGCGTCATGTGCTGGAATATATTTAAACACCCACAAATGTTTCTACTGGATCAATTTTTAGAAGCAGGATGTTAGATCACAGAGGAAACCTGACATTTTAACAGCTATTGACAAACTGCTTTCTAAAGAGATTGTACCAATTTCTACCGATATACAATCTATGATTGACAAATTTGATTAATTAAAATGTAAAATTTCTATAACAGACAAAAACATCATAAACAAAGCTCATGCAAAAAACAAACTGGACAACAGAGTTAATTAAACAGTCAGAGTTCACTTATATGAAAATTTCTTATAAATCAAAACTTACAAATGAAAAGAATGAGCAAAGGCTACTCAACATCACTCATTATTGGAGAACTGCAAATCAAAACCACAATGAGGAACCATCTCACACCCGTGAGAATGGCTGCTATCGAAAAGTCTACAAACAGTAAATGCTGGAGAGGGTGTGGAGAAAAAGTAACCCTCTTACACTGTTGGTGGGAATGCAAACTAGTACAGCCACTATGGAGAACAGTGTGGAGATTTCTTTAAAAACTAGAAATAGAATGCAACCCAGCAATCACACTGCTGGGCATACACACTGAGGAAATCAGAAATGAAAGAGACACGTGTACCCCAATTTTCATTGCAGCACTGTTTACAATAGCCAGGACATGGAAGCAACCTAGATGTCCATTGGTAGACAAATGGATAAGAGAGTTGTGGTAGACATACACAATAGAATATTACTCAGCTATAAGAAAGAACGCATTTGAGTCAGTTCTAATGAGGTGGATGAAACTGGAGCCTATTATAGAGAGTAAGAAAGAAAGTCAGAAAGAAAAACACCAATACAGTACAGTAACGCATGCATATGGAATTTAGAAAGATGGTAACGACGACTCTATATACAAGACAGCAAAAGAGACACAGATGTAAAGAACAGACTTTTGGACTCTGTGTGAGATGATCTGAAAGAACAGCACTGAAAGGTAAATTATCACATGTGAAATAGATGACCAATCCAAGTTTGATGCATGAAACACGGCACTCAAAGCCGGTGCACTGGGATGGCCCTGAGGGATGGGATGGGGAAGGAGGTGGGGGGGTTCAGGACAGGGGACACATGTACACCCGTGGCTGAGTCATGTCAGCGGACGGCAAAAACCACCAGAATATTGTAAATTAATTAGCCTTCAACTAAAATAAATAAGTTAAAAAATAATAATATTATAAATACAAATGGCCCAAATATATATAAACTATTTAATCCAATAGACAAATCCAAATAGACAAATGAAACAAAAGCAATGTATATCATTACCCATCAAACTAGCCAAAATAAACTTAAAGAATAATAATGTTATCTCCCAGAACTGGGGGACAGGGTACCAAGCTCTCCCCCAAACTGCTGAAAAGGGACACGAGCAGCTCAGCTTCTGCAGGGCATCTCGCCCAGGTGTGAACATTTATGTATGCGGACTTCGCCCAGGAACGCCACAGTTAGGGATTGATCCTGCATCAGTACCAGCCAATTGCACAACCGTTTATTTACAGTAATGCTCAGTGCAGTGTGAAAACAGCAAAGGTATGAAACAGTCTAAATCTGTCAATCAGAAATTAAATCAAGAATATTAAAAACCATACAGTGGAATGTTATGAAGCCATAACAATGATGGTGTGATAGCTATCTGTTTTAGCTTGGGAAAATGTCCATGATACTAAGAAATACACAGAACAATTCCATTTATATATATGTATACAGTCAGGAAAAATTTCTTAAGATATATGTATTTCATATTTCATATCTCAAGATGTATGTATTTCAAAATAGTGGCAGTTGTTATATCTATATGGAGGAATTACAGGCAATTTTTCAATATACATTTCTGTAATGTTTTGAACAATATACATGTGTCTATTCTTTATATATAAACAAGAACATTTTCATTTAAAAAGAGACAGGAAACACTGAAAAGTTGGGAATCAGTGGGCCAGAATCAGATGAGGTTATAAAACCTTCTTATGTTCTGAAATTCTATATAATAACTAAGGAAATATTTATTTCAGGGTGCTTCTTCCTCATTAAAAAACTTGCTCAAGATTTACTCTTTCCCCATATCTTTGGAGGAGACTAAAATAAAAGAAATATAGTATTTATCATTAACATGATGTTTGACTTTTCATTTTTGGACTTTTTAAAATTTATTTGTTTTTAAATGAAGGACAATTGCTTTACAGAACTGTGGTGGCTTCTACCAAACATCAACATGAATCAGCCATAGGTTCACAATAATGTGGCTGCACCTTGGGAGTACAGAGAAGAGGCAGAGAGGACAGAAGTGATGAAAACCCCAGCCGAGGCTAAACCTTTCTCAGGGTTCAAAACTCCCAAAAAACATCAATGCACATCTCCAAGTTCAGGTCCTGGAGCTAAAAATGGAGACTCGTTTGTAAAGACCTACATATATAATATCATCCAACTGACAACAGATATTACCATTCCTGGATTGTGAATACAGAAAGGAAGTGAATGCAAACATTACAAGTTAGATTTATATTTAACTGTCAGATGGAACAGACCACCTAACCTTTACTCATCACATTTTATACAAAAAGTTTTTAAGAGCATATTCAAAATATGACCTCAATTCTACAGATTATATGTGGTAAAAAAATATAAATATATATAACAAATAGTTACCTCTCCTATGAAGACTACTATAACACAGTCCAACTTCTCTTCAGGATACAGATTGTCAATAAGGGAATGAAGAGTTTCTATGAGGTAAGATTTAACTTCTCTCTTCACTGTAGGAATTCCCATTACTATTGAAACTGAAACAAAAAAATGATAATTATATTAAAAGACGTCACAAAGACAATGCAGGAAAACCACACTATTTCAAAATTATACTCTCTCAAATTGATAGAAAGAATTGGGTGATCAAAATATACTACATTTCAGAAAGAAAAATAGTCAAAGATATGGGGCATACCTATTACACAATAATTCTTTTCCATATGGCTTCTTCATAAGAAAAGCAATAATGCCAAAGAACTGACAAAGATGAAAGACATTAAACCACACAGTAAAAATGGACAGTAAAGTGTAAACAACAGATTTTATGAGACAACTAAAACTCAGAAATATTAAACACATCCTAAAAATTAATGTCTCACATGTTATGTATGGGTGCCCTAAGGAGGACACAACATCCCTTCTGTGGCTTTTTTTTTCTCAAATTCATAATCTCAATCTAACCATGAAGAAATGTCAGACAAATACAAACTCAGGGGATACTCCACCAAGACCAGGAAAGAAAGGATGAGGAACTGTCCTTGACTGGAGAAGACTAAGGGGACCTGACAATTACATGAAATACAGGATCCTGAGTTAGATCCTGGGACAGAATAACAGCAACAATAAAATGAGAAAATCCGAGTAAGAGCCGAGGTTAACAGCATTAACGCTGATTTCCTGGTTTTGATCATTATACTACAGCTACAAAAGTGTGAATATTCATAGAAACTAAGTGAGCTAATATGGAAACTGTGTACTATTTGTGCAACTGTAACTCTAAAATTACAGTCAAGTCTACCATAACTCTCGTTTTGAAGCATTCTTCTGACATGATGAATACACTAGAGAACAATTTGGGCATGACATGGATTTTATGCTGGCTTTTATGCAATTTCCCCCTGGGACAAACACTTACTAGGTGAGCATAGAAAACTGTACCCATGTGGACTGAGTTCAGAAAAGTGACCCAAGCTGGGTAAAAATAATGCACAGCTGTCCCAGTCACTGCACGCTGAGAACCACACCCGTCTATTTCTGGTGCTACAACTTTCCACCAGAATTCAGTTCACCCACTTTGCACCACTTCACAAAAACCTTCCAAGCGGCAGTCCCCCTGAATGCCACTTTAACAAGCAAACCTCAAGTCCTTTTCACAAGGTGTTGATAGAATATCATATTTATTGTAGTATTTATGCATGTCTCCTTCATTCAATATGTGCAACATTGTGCCACTGCTTTTATTAGCTTATCTTTTCTTCGTGTGCAACTGACAGTGGTTTTTGAGTGTTGTGAGCCTAACCCCATTTTAAGCATTTTATGACACAATTCTGCATAGCACAGTAATATTTAGGAACACATACATTACAGTATTTCACAATGTTTTTAAAAATAACATCTTTCAAAGTCTTAGTATCCTAAGTGTTATATATCAGTGGAGAAGTAGCTTGCAAAATTTAAAATGAAGTTTTAATTATGTAACAATTTATGAGATACTATACTACAGAATATCAACTTTTTCTGTAATCCAAATGAACTTTTTGGCCAACCCAATACTTAGAGGTCATAGACTTTTAAAGCTAGAAGGAGGCTTAAAGCTTATGGATCCATGATGTTACTACCAGGATTGTGCAGTTCAGAATACTAAGGTCCAAATAGCTGAAGGGAAACCCCCAAGTTTGAATACCATAATCGTCTCTCTCATTCTGGGCTGAAGAGTTTTCAAGGACTCAAAAAAAGATGTGCTATATTTGTTTTGAACGTACATATTGAACATGTTAAATTCAAGGCGTTATTCTAGGTGTTAGGGATATAAGAGTAAACAACACAGATAAGGTCCTTGCCTTCATGGGACCTTTCTTACTGAACACATTCTAGAGGATGGAAAAAGATAAATAATTGTTAATAATCTTGATTCATTGGAAAAGACCCTGATGCTGGGAAAGAAGGAAGGCAAAAGGAGACGGGGGCGGCAGAGGATGAGATGGTTAGATAGCATCACCAACTCAATGGACAGGAATCTCAGAAAATACCAGGAGAGAGTGGAGAACAGGGGAGCCTGTTGTGCTTCAGTCCATGGGGTCACAAAGAGTTGGGCATGACTTAGCACCTGAACAGCAACAACAATAATCCTAAAACGTGGCAATATTAGAAAGAATGTGCAGAGGACGGGGGAAGGAAAGGTACCTCTAGAGACAGTACAGTCACGGACAGACACTCTAATATCAACTGAGCTGGTAATTAATGACGAGAAAGAGAAGATGATGAAGATGAGAAAACAGCTGGGTGCTGAAGACAGAATGGTCTTAAGGTAGTCATGAAGAGCAAGAACAGAATGTATCCAAAGCAGAATGAGATTAGATTCAGAGGCATCAGTTCAGGATCAGATCACATATAACCTTAAATTTAGTTTGAGTTTTGTGCAAGTGAAAGCCATTGTAAGGTAGTAAGTGGGGAAGTGACAGTATCCAATTTGCAATCTTAAAAGGTTACCAAACTTTGTGGAGAATAGACACGAAAGTTTAGATGGCATGTTTAGAGAAGGAGCCATTTTTCCCCAATAGACTATTTTGGAGATGAAATAGAAATTCTTTAGTTTAAACCAAGGCACTCAAGGTCTCCAAAAGCACTAAAAAGGAAAGTACTAATTTCAGCTAAATCTACAGAATTAAGAGTATCCGTGCCAGTGGTAATTCACAAAATACCATAAAAAAAGGACAGCTCTTTCCTGCCTTCTGGACATGTGGTAAGGTCCTCTTTGTGCATGCTGTGTGCTAAGTCACTTCAGTCGTGTCCAACTCGTTGCGACCCCATGGACTGTGGCCCACCAGGGTCCTCTGTCCATGGGATTCTCCAGGCAGGAACACTGGAGTGTCACACCCTCCTCCAGGGGGTCCTCCCAACCCCAGGATCCAATCCACGCCTCTGTGTCTCTGGCACTGGCAAGAGGGTTCTTCACCACTAGAGCCACCCGACTGGCTGGAGAACCTGGGGGGAGAGGATCTGACTGATAACGATGCGTCGCCACCACGTGTGAATCACGTCCTGAGTACTGGAACTGCAGTGTGAAATCTCTTCTGCTCAGCAGAGCAGCCAGTCCCGTTCAACATGGCAACTGCTCCCCCAGCCTGGATCCGGAGTGGTCAGTGATGCATGAAGTCCCCTACTAACCCTAATGAACATGTGCTTTGAGCAGAAATAAATAAACTTTCAATTACTTAAATTTGGGGGGTTGTTAGTTACCACCACATAACCCAGCCTGTCCTGTTTGCTACAATCCTTCTTCTATGGTTTACAAGGTAGAAAACGAATGTATTCTAAGGGGTCAGAGTTTGGAAGAAAAACGTCAGCAACATGAACAATAAGGCTGTATCATCCTCCTAATGGGGCTTCCCTCGGCTCAGACGGTAAAGAATCCTCTTGCGACTCAGGAGACTTGGTTTCAAACCCTAGGATGGAAAGATCTGGAGAAGCGAATAGCTACCCACTCCAGTATTCTTGCCTGGAGAATTCCATGGACAAGAGGAGCCTGGTGGGCTACAGTCCCTGGAGTCACAAGGAGTTGGACGTGACTGAGCGACTAAGCACACACGTCATCCTGATGTAAGGAGCACAGTGAATCGAGCAGCCAAACAGAAAAAGAGCCCCAGGGCTGGCCTAGGTACAGTCCCACTGAATCTCTGCCAGTGTTTCCCATTCAAGGATGAACTGTGCGTCTGTAATACACCTGTAATGCACTAGACAATCTAAAACCACAGCTGCAACTTACAACACAGGAAGAAACTCTCAGAGAAGGAACTCATGGTTGCTGGTGGGAGGGATGGGAAAGAGAGAGTTAGGGAGTTGGGGATGAACGTGTGCACAGTGTGATATTCACAATGGATGAGGAACAAGGACCTACTGTGTGGTACTCTGAGTACTCTGCACAATGTCATGGGGCAGCCTGATGGGAGGGGAGGCTGGGCGAGAATGGATACACATACAGGTATCGCTGAGTCCCTTGCTGTCCACCTGAAACTATCACACTATTAACTGGCTACACCCAAATACAAAATACTATTCATGGGGTTCTCAAGGCAAGAATACTCCAGTGGTTTGCCATTCCCTTCTCCAGTGGACCACATTTTGTCAGAACTCTTCACCATGACTCATCCGGTGGCCCCACAGGGCATGGCTCATAGTTTCATTTTGTATTTGGGTATAGGAATTAACAATGTTGCGATAGTTTCAGGCGAAAAGGGAAGGGACTCAGAGATATATACATATGTATCCATTTTCCTGCAAACTCCGCTCCCATCCAGGCTGCCACATAACACTGACCACCACATCTACTCCTGCGGGCAAGAGTCCCTTAGAAGAAATGGAGTAGCCATCACAAAAGAGTGCAAAACGCAGTCCTTGGATGCAGTCTCAAAAACAACAGATGACCTCTGTTCGTTTCCAAGGCACACCATTCAACATCACAGTAATCCAAGTCTGTGCCCCGATCAGTAACGCTGAAGGGGCTGAAGTCGAACGGTTCCATGAAGACCGACAAGACCTTCTAGAACTAACACCCTAAAAAGATGTCCTTTTCATTATAGGGGACTGGAATGAAAAAGTAGGAAGTCAAGAAACACCTGGAGTAACAGACAAATTTGGCCTTGGAGTACAGAATGAACCATGACAAAGGCTAGTGGAGTCTTGCCAAGAGAACGCACTGGTCATAGCAAACACCCTCTTTCCAACAACACAAGAGAACACTCTACACAAGGACGTCACCAAAGGTCACACCAAAATCAGACTGATTATATTCTTTGCGGCCAAAGATGGAGAAGCTCTATACAGTCATCAAAAACAAGACTGGAAGCTGACTGTGGCTCAGATCATGAACTCCTTATTGCCAAATTTATACTTAAATTGAAGAAAGTAGGGAAAACCACTAGACCATTCAGGTATAACCTAAATCAAATCCCTAGCGACTATACAGTGGAAGTGAGAAATAGATTTAGGGTACCATATTTGATAGACAGAGTGCCTGATGAACTATGGACAGAGGTTCATGACACTGTACAGGAGACAGGGAACAAGACTATCCCCAAGAAAAAGAAATGCAAAAAAGCAAAATGGGTATCTGAGCAGGCCTTACAAATAGCTGTGAAAAGAAGAGAAGTGAAAGGCAAAGGAGAAAAGGAAAGATATACCCATTTGAATGCAGAGTTCCAAAGAATAGCAAGGAGAGATAAGAAAGTCTTCCTCGGCGATCAATGCAAAGAAATAGAGGAAAACAATAGAATGGGAAAGACTAGAGATCTCTTCAAGAAAATTAGGAATACCAAGGGAACATTTCATTCAAAGATGGGCACAATAAAGGACAGAAATGGTATGGACCTAACAGAAGCAGAAGATATTAAGAAGAGGTGGCAAGAATACACAGAAAAACTGTACAAAAAAGATCTTCATGACCCAGATAATCATGATGGTGTGATCACTCACCTAGAGCCAGACACCCTGGAATGTGAAGTCAAGTGGGTCTTAGGAAGCATTGCTATGAACAAAGCTAGTGGAAGGGATGGAATTCCAGTTGAGCTATTTCAAATCCTAAAAGATGATGCTCTGAAAGTGGTGTACTCAATATGCCAGCAAATTTGCAAAACTCAGCAGTGGCCACAGGACTGGAAAAGGTCAGTTTTCATTCCAATCCCTAAGAAAGGCATGCCAAAGAATGCTCAAACTACCACACAATTGCACTCATTTCACATGCTAGCAAAGTAATGCTCAAAATTCTCCAAGCCAGGCTTCAACAATAAGTGAACCGTGAACTTCCAGATGTTCAAGTTGGTTTTAGAAAAGGCAGAGGAACCAGAGATCAAATTGCCAACATCTGCTAGATCACCGAAAAAGCAAGAGAGTTCTAGAAAAACATCTATTTCTGCTTTGTTGACCATGCCAAAGCCTTTGACTGTGCAGATCACAACAAACTGTGGAAACTTCTGAAAGAGATGGGAATACCAGACCACCTGACCTGCCTCTTGAGAAATCTGTATGCAGGTCAGGAAGCAACAGTTAGAACTGGACATGGAACAACAGACTGATTTCAAATCAAGAAAGGAGTACATATATATTGTCATATATATTGTCATCCTGCTTATTTAACTTCTATGCACAGTATATCATGAGAAATGGTGGACTGGAAAAAGCACAAGCTGGAATCAAGATGTACAGAACAGACTTTTGGACTCTGTGGGAGAAGGCGAGGGTGGGATGTTTCGAGAGAACAGCATGTATATTATCTATAGTGAAACAGATCACCAGCCCAGGCTGGATGCATGAGACAAGTGCTCGGGCCTGGTGCACTGGGAAAACCCAGAGGAATCGGGTGGAGAGGGAGGTGGGAGGGGGGATCGGGATGGGGAATACATGTAACTCCATGGCTGATTCATGTCAATGTATGACAAAACCGACTGCAATGTTGTGAAGTAATTAGCCTCCAACTAATAAAAATAAATGAAAAAAAAAAGATTGCTGGGAGAAACAGCAATAACCCCAGATAGCAGATACCACCACCCTTAAGGCAGAAAGTGAAGAAGAACTAAAGAGCCTCTTGATGAAACTGAAAGAGGAGAGTGAAAAAGTTGGTTTAAAGCTCAGCACTCAGAAAACTAACATCATGGCATCCAGTCCCATCACTTCATGGGAAATAGATGGAGAAACAGTGGAAGACTTTATTTTTTTTTGCTCCAAAACCACTGCAGATGGTGACTGCAGCCACGAAATTAAAAGATGTTTACTCCTTGGGAGAAAAGTTATGACCAACCTATACAGTATATTAAAAAGCAGAGACATTATTTTGCCAACAAAGGTCCATCTAGTCAAGGCTATGGTTTTTCTAGTAGTCATGTATGGATGTGAGAGTTGGACTGTGAAGAAAGCTGAGCACCGAAGAATTGATACTGCTAAACTATGGTTTTGGAGAAGACTCTTCAGAGTCCCTTGGACTGCAAGGAGATCCAACCAGTCAATCCTAAAGGAAATCAGTCCTGAATATTCATTGAAAGGACTGATGCTGAAGCTGAAACTCCAATGCTTTGGCCACCTGATGTGAAGAACTGACTCATCTGAAAAGACCCTGATGCTGGGAAACGTTGAAGGCAGGGGGAGAAGGGGACGACAAAGGATGAGATGGTTGGATGGCATCACTGACTCAATGGACATGAGTCTGAGTAAACTGCAGGAGTTGGTGATGGACAAAGAGGCCTGGCGTGCTGCAGTCCACGGGGTCGCATAGTCGGACATGACTGAGCGAATTAACTGAACTGAAATACAAAGTAAACCGTCTAAAAAAAATAAAATAAAACACAGTCCTAGGCTAGCTAAGGCCACTGCTTCATGGAGTTTATAAATTGACAGAGATATCAACAGTTGTATCAGTTTTCTTCCACTTTCCAGGAAGTTTTCAATCGAGTACTTATTTCCTTTAAAAATCAAGAACAACCTTAATTTGGCATTTCTTTAATTACTCAGTTTATCTTTGTTAAAAATAAATTACTCATTGGAAACGCATCACAGAGCAAGTGTGTGGTTCCCTTTACTCGTAGACCTGTTAGATCTGTGGAAAAAACTACATGACCGAGCTGCCAAGTAAACTATGAAAAACCTAACAAACATTTATTACCTTAGGTATTGGCATGTCCCAATGATCTGTACTGCTCTAAGGTGTGGCAATGAAGCTAAACGGTCAGATTCAGGGGGAAATTTGAAGATGCTATGCTCTGAAGATAAAAGAAGGGCCCACAGACTAAAGAATGTAGGTGTCTCTAGAAGCTGGAAAAGGCAAAGAAACGGACTCTCCTCCAGAGCTTCCAAAGGAAACACACTACCATGGACACACTGATTTTAGGACTTCTGACCACCCCAACTATAAGATCATAAATTTGTGTGGTCTCAAGTTGCTACACAGCAACAGGAAACCAATTCACCCATCTTTACCAGTAAACTACCTTATTCTCTGAGCTCAGGTCAAATGTATTTTTCAAGACTAAACTCTTTAATTAATACTCTTTCTATTCATTCTCAAACCATCCTTTATATCATTAGCATTGTTTAACTGTACAATGGTTTATGTGGTTGGTTATTTGACTAAAACATTCTTCCTTTAGTAGAATGAGGATGACAAGACTAGGAATCACATCTGATTTTGTGTAACAAAACTCACACAAGCGCTCGTGGATTTTTTTGGCTGCACTGGGTCTTGGCTGCAGCATGTGGGACCTTTAGTTGCGGCATGCTAACTCTTGGTTGAGGCATATGGGATCTAGCTCTAACCCGGGCCCCCTGCATTGGGAGCACAGAGTCTGAGCCACTGAACCACCAGAGAAGTCTCCCCATTTTTTCTTTTAACTTCAGCAAATATTTAAAGAATTACCCACTAGCCTCTACCAAATCAGTAATGCCTTCTGACAGGTAACCTGTGGAGGGTCTTTTTTCAACCACCTTGCCCAGCACAGAGTGAGTCCTTCATCTGAAGACACGTGTGTTTCTTCAAAGAAATTTTCTTCTACTGTTTATTTGATTATTTCTCCCACTTACTCTCTTTGTTCTCTTTCTCAAATTCCTATTAGATAAATTTCAGAATGTTTGTCTGTCTGAACTCTTCGTATCCTTTATGTTGCATTCTAGAAGAACTCCACAGCCAGCTCAACCTTTCTGATCACTAAATTGATCTTTAGCTATATCCATCCTTACAACATGGAAACTTAAAATACAAATATCAAAATAAAAACACAAAGATGTCTAACTGATCCTTTTATAAATAGTCACTTACGAGCTTTCACTTCTAATCCCTCTGAAAATATGTCTTAATATTACAGTCTGCTTGCTCTGTGAGTCACTAAGTCATTCATGATGTTGGTTTTCTTAAATATCTGGGAACCCAAGTTATACAAGATGGCCTTTGACCCATCTGTGCTTGCTGTGCCAGTTTATTGCAGTCTGCCTTTGTAAATCTGCGGGAGGATGGGTGGATGTGAGAATTCCTTTCTTGAGGAGGTCAGTAGCTGCCTTGGCCACTCTTCTCCCTTCTTACCCTTAGAAGGATGAGCTGGTCTGAGTAGTGTTCCTTAATCAGCCTGACCTGGGAAGAACAGAATTGTAAGCAAAAAGCAGTTTTCTTTGATCTGAAACAACTGATGCTCCTGGGAACTTCTCTGGCAGTCTAGTGGTTAAGACTCTGTGCTTTCAACGCATGGGGAGAAGGTTCAGTCCCATATGCCAAGTGGTGTGGCCAAAAAATTTAAAAATTTTTAAAAAAAAAGGGGCTCACTGGGGAGTCCACAAAAAAAAATTAATTAAAATAAATAAATAAACTGAAGTTCTTTATGTACAGTGCCTAGATAGGTTCTAGGGCTCCACAAAACCCCAGAAATTACATATAAAATTACTTTTCTAGTAGCATGTTTCTAAGTAGAAGGTTAATAGATTTCTTAAAATAACTAAAGGGTTCTATTACTTTAAAAATATTAAGAACCATTGCCTAAAGTTAGGAAGAAAGATTTTTAAAGAAAATCTGCAGGTTTTCTTGGTTGTTTTTCCCCACGTTGTCTGCTTTTTCTATCTTTAGAAAACAGTTTCAACTTAATAAGAATGTTAACTACTGAGAGGCTGGTTGACTAAGATTTTATTATATTTATGATGAAAAAATCTTTAACAAATGGGATAGAAAAAGCAACTTCAAAAAAGAGAGAATGTCACATTCATGAAACAGGAAGAACTGACTTTAAAAGAACCTATACGAGATCTTGGAGGTTTTAAACGACTTTAAAAATACTTCTACTTTTTAAAAATTTGATTCTTATTAATAAATAAACAGTCTAAAACAACAAATGCATGAAATGGCTACAGAATCTTACTCAGATGGTGATTTTTTTAAAATAAACTAAAACTTTTATTAAAGTTCTATTAGTAAGCATATTGAATGCTACAAGATTCACAAATGGCTCTTTTGCATGAGGATGCTGGTATAAATTAATTTTATTTATATAATATACAAATACTTAATTTGCTTGTAACTATTTAAATTGAGACTATTCAACTAAGAGTACTAATGTGCATTTTTCTTTTTTTCCTCTTGTTTTTAAATTATTTTTTAAGTAGATAAATTAAAATTTTTAGTTGGAGTTGCAATATCAAACTCTCAGAAATTAATAGAATGAAGAGACAGAAATGTAGAAGGATATAGTAGACCTGAAAAGCACCATGAACCAACTGAACGTAATTAAGATTTATACAATTTTCACACACCAGCAGGATACAAATTCAAGTTCCCATAAACTATAAACTAGGAGACACTGGAACATATCCAGGGATAAAAAGCAATTTTTTGGTCTAAAGGTATTGAAATCATACAGAGTGTGTTCTTATCACTGTGAAATCAGTATCAAAAGATATTTGAAAATAACCTGCATATTTTCAAGTGCAATGTGACATTCACAAAGAGATATTTGACTTAGCCACTGAAAGCCTCAGTAAAGTTAATACCACATTATACTCCAAGACACAATTCAGATCAGCAATGCAACTACAATAGGAAACAAACAAATACCTCCTGTTCGTCCATTTCCAATCTGAACGGCAGGTTGAAGGCTTCCTTCATTTTGCAGTAAATGAGGCAAATGATGATAAACACTTGGCACCTGAAGAGACTTTCTGCTTGTTAACTCCTTTAATATCTTTAGAGTATCATCTGAAACACAGAAGGATAATCATTCCATGGTAATACCTTACTTTTAGATGTTACAGATGCTACCAAGACAGCAGTAAAAATGTATGAAAACTAAAAGAATTTTCTCTCCTAAATTTTTCTCTCATACTGTGGTGAGTGAGATTTCCATGGACACTGCAATCAGAGTCTCACAGAGTCATGATGTTGAGAACAGTCTAAATAAAGCTATATGTGAGCTAAAGTTCTATGTGAAGGTAGGACATGAACTCCTCATCTTTGTAATATGTCAGAACTCGAGCACAAGGGGACAGACTTTAAACAAGTGACCCATTCATGAAAATGTAATAATAACAAATACAAAAACCACCAGTAGCTTCCACTTTTTTATGCTACTACATTTGCCCAAAATTTCACATAGAAGATTTTTCTTTTAATTTCAAGTACAGTAATTTAAACAACACAAGTTGAGTATCTTTGGTACAGTTCATAACTTTCAAATCATTTTTCAGTTTTTATGAGAGGAACCAATGAACCATTTAATATAATATAAAAATAAAACCTTGACAGGATAAGGAATATCGTTTCAAATTTCACTGAACTAGAACTTAACTTTTGACATAAGGAAGTAAGCAATAAGGACTGGTAACCTCGACAATAATTTCATATAGAACAATATGAAAACTCCATTTAAAAAAAAGAAAAAAAGAAAACTCCATTAAAATATTCCAAAAATTCAGAACCGAAAATTCATGGAAGAAATGCAAAAGGACTATCATACATGAAATTCAAGTTTAATCTTATGTTAAAGCAACAACCTACAAATTATAAGACAACAATATTCACCTTCAAATTAAATTAGCAGATTAAATAATATATTAAACTGTGGTGATAATATAATGTTTCAGCTATTCAGAACAGCATCAAAAACCCTAAAACATTTCATCCTATTGTTCAGTGATTTCCCTTTTAGGAATTTAACTTTTATGCATTCAAAGCACCCATTGTAAAACTATGTCTTTTTTATTTCTTGTAAGTCATATTTAAAAGCACTAATTGCTTCAAATAGCGCAGACTCCCCGGAGTTCATCTGAAGTCCATACAAGTCACAAAGAGAAACAATCATAAACACCAAGTTAAATTTTAGCCTCTTATTGTATGTTTTTAAAACATGCTGTTTCTTCACTATTGTCAATGAAACGTATATAACTGAAATTTAACTGAATATTACTCTCTTTAAATCAAATTTAGCAATTAATAAAATTGTTTTATAATTAGCAACAACAGAAAGAGCTCGGCGTGGTGATTTTTCTGTGTAGAGGTTAACAAATGCTGGCTGATAAGCAACTGTAGACAGCTTTCAAAGAGAATAGTTCACATAACTCTCTGAAAATACGATCTTTCCATAAAACAGAAAACAGTGCCTGTACCTGAAAACTTATTCACTGTGTCCTTACTTCTGTTTGTTTCTGCTTCTACGCGCTTGAACTGCTGTACAATAGCGCTGAGCTCAGAAGAGCGCTGAGAGATTCTATGTTCAGCTATTCGGAGACGTTCTTTCAGAGCAAGAAATTCTCGTTGATAAGCAATCACTTTTTCTAAAAACAAAACTAGTTGTTAATGGTGCATTTCTTAAAAAGACATAAAAACGCCATTATAATCAAAACTGAACCGTAACATCAGAAATTCTAAAGCTGCATTTTTCAGAAACAGATAACTCACTTTTGAATTCAGTGAGATAGAACTGAAAATAAAAAAGTCTGAACTAAGAAAGTGGTGACAAAGCCACCAGTAACACAGTGCTATCAATATCTGTAAGAAGGTGAGCTCTTTCTAATTAGCACTTTGGAAAGTTAAAAATAGGGAGAAAAAGACAACGTTTTTGGAACTAACACTTCAAGCATGATACCAACATCATTTCTTAAAAGGTACAGACAGCCGTAAAGACCCTATTTGTATGAAAGTAGAGATGAATCATTGAAACTGATGATAATATATCTAATAATATAATGAATATAACATTTATAGCATAACCATCCATTTCCATAGGCTGTTTCTTCTGTACTTTCTATTCTGCAAAAATTCCCCCAGGCCAGACTTGGGTCAAATACCTAATGCCTAACAAATCACTCAGATAGATGTAAGAGGACAAGAGAGTCAATTATCTTGGGGACTTCCCTGGTGGTCCAGTGGCTAAGACTCCGCTCTCCTCATGCAGAGGGCCTGGGTTTGATCCCTGGGCAGAGAACTAGATCCCACATGCTGCAACTAAGAGGTGTAGCCAAAAACATAAATACAATTTTTTAAAAAGTCAATAACTTGAATTTGAGACAATCCCATGCCAGGAAAGCCTACTCTGGGAAATACAAGGGGATAAATGTAGACACTGAAATAATAGGACGAGAGAGCTCAAATATGATGTACCCCATGTACAGAGGCCCCAGGACAGAACTGGACACCAAAATCTGAGAGACTGCAGAAAAGAAACCATGCATTTATCTTGATCAGCAGCACTGAAAGGGAGCTGAGGCTGGTGAAGCAATTTCCACAACCTTATTAAACAAGAGAAATCAGAACGGTTTTGGCATCTCTATCAAGCTAATAGATAATCTTAGATAATCTAAGGCAACTACTAATTTGACATCTAAATGAAACAAATCTTGGAAAGACTACTTTTAATTAATATTGTAATCTCAGCTTTACTTAAGGATGGACTCAGTAAGAACAGAATTAAGGAACAGAAATCTGCCTGTTTCATAAAGCTAGTCTTAAAAACTGTCAGTTGCCTTATTCCTTGTCCCCTACATAAAGGACCACACAGTAAATATCGCCTAAGAATCTGGGGCAGATAATAAGGTCTCCTTGCTTAACTGTCATCTTTCCTTGTATTGAACAATGTAAACAGCTTTACTTTACCTGCTGGCTGTGGGAGGGAAGGAAGGAGGCAGGAGTTGTGATTAGGAAAGGGTATATGGGGAGTCTCAAGGTGCCAACAAGGTCCTAGTCATTGGCCTGGCTAGCGGTTATATAAAATTCATTACCATACATTCATGGTCTAGGTACTTTTCCATACATGTACATTCACAACAAAAGAAATGTTATACAAATACTATTCACAAACACAAAACTATTAACAATTATACTGTAAGAGGCACTCAAGAGTTATGTGATAAAAAACTATATGCCTAAAATATTAAATTTTTAAAAAATCTATAAGCCTTTTCCTAGAGCCTGTAATGAAAGAAAAAAAAATTAACTCAGTTATTAATTCTAAATGGGAAAACCCAATCTTGCAAAAAATAAAAAAGATAAACTCTAACCTAAGCTAAATAATAAATGCAACGCCTTTCAAACTAGCAAAAAAATTTTGGAACTTCACTTTTGACACGTCAATTAAGTAAAAGAATGTTTTTAAAAGTTCAAAAACAGATCACCAGCCCAGGTTGGATGCATGAGACAAGTGCTCGGGCCTGGTGCACTGGGAAGATCCAGAGGGATCGGGTGGAGAGGGAGATGGGAGGGGGGACCAGGATGGGGAATACATGTAAATCCATGGCTAATTCATTTCAATGTATGACAAAAACCACTGCAATGTTGTAATTAGCCTCCAACTAATAAAAATAAATGAAAAATAAATAAATAAATAAAAGTTCAAAAAAGCTAGACGCAGTAACAAGGAACTCACTCTGAGATCAGAATAGACTATATGGCTCTAGAAATGAAAACCATGGTGACTGCCAGGTGCAGGCAGTGGGGACAAAAGCTGACCACACCAAGCAGGCTTGGTCCAAAGTTAGCAGGCGCCAACTATTCTGTGAGCTCTCCCTCTTTACCTCCTACACCCAACAAGGCGCCAAGACAGTGGCTTCTAGACACCCGCCACTAATAAAGCATTAGAACCCGTGGAAGAAATAACTTTAAGGTGAACTTGGAGCACCCTTGGGTCAAGTAAGAAAATGTTATTTTTTTAAAAAAGCAGGCCAAGGGACTTCCCTGGTGGTCCAGTGGTTAAGACTCTGCACTTTCAATGCAGGGGGGTTTGATCCTTGGTTGGAGAACTAAGATCTCACATGCTCTGCCGCATGGCCAAATAAATAAACAAAGAATATACTTCAATTTAAAAAACAAGACAGGGTATGTCAAAAGGACACAGGAAGCCCCCGACGGGCTCTCACTGGCCAAATCCAGGGCAACTGAAGTATCAAAGCAAATATTGATGGCAATCACTTTTAACTTACTAAACAAAGTAAGAATCTGTAAGTCCATTTCAATAAATAACAATTAACAGAGGACAGAAGAGTGTTTTTCACAGTGGAATGCCAGCTTACAAATTATGAAAAAAGGATGAATGTTAGAAAATCACCCCTTTGCAACTGTTCAAGCAATAACAGATTTGAGTGACAATCAAACATGGATACAAGACAGAGAAAGACAAACACTGTATGGTACAACTAAATACAAGTGACAATCCTGGATGGGGTCTGGAACAGAAAAAAAATAATAAACGCTATAAAGAACATTACTGGGACAAACTAACAGAAGACAGACTACAGGGACTTCCCCAGTAGTCCAGTGACTTAAGACTTCACCTTGCAATGCAGGGGACGCAGGTTCCATCTCTGGTTAGGGAACTAAGATCCCACATGTGTCATGGTGTGGCAAAAAGATTTTTTTTTTTTTTAAAAAAGAAGACTACAGAGTATGCAACATGGTGCATAAATTTTTAATTCTTGACACCTGACTGTCGTAAAGTAAGAGAATTCCCTGTTCTTAGGAAATAAAATTATTCAGGAGTAAAAAGGCATGATTTCTGTAATGTATTTTAACCTGGTTCTGAAAAGAAACAAGTTTCTACAGATAGATAAAACAATAAGAGGCAACATGTTCATAATACATAAAATGCATAGAGAAGTTATAACTTCATCTTAGTTGAAACTTTTTTAAAAGTAAGAAGTTTTTTAAAAGTAAGCAGGAGGATGGGATGGCACACAGGTTTGGTCTTTCAGCAGCTCTTCTGTGGTAGGAGGGATGTGGGCCTGAGGCCAGTCTCTGCCCTACATGCCTGTCTTGGTACTTTTGGAAACTACCTTCCCAGAGGTCAGCCTCACTGGCTGGCAGACCAGCCAGTGATTCCAATCTGCCTCCCCTACTTTGAGGTGAAGTGGCCATGCTTTTGAAAAGATGTCTTGGGTTGAGAGTCACACATATTTTCTTTCAGATTCAGATGCTACGGCTACTGTCACTCCACACAGCATATAGCTATGAAAGTGCTCAAAATGGGTCATTTCCCATCTCATTCCCATTTGCTTCTAACTCCACCCTTTCATATTAAAAGTGTTCTCTCTTGGGAGTTTGGGATTAGCCGATACAAACTATTATAGAGAATGGATAAGCAATAAGGTCCTACTGTAGAGCAGAGGGACTTCTATTCAATATCCTGTGATAAACTATAATGAAAAAGAATACTAAACAGGAAAGTGTGTATATATATATATATATGTATGTATAACTAAATCAGTTTGCTGTACACTGAAACACAACACTGTAAATCAACTACACTTTAATAAAATAAAATTTAAAAAGTGTTCTCTCCATGACATCAGAGCAAGTCTACACTACCTAGGGTCAAGACTTTGTGCAGTAAAGGTCTCAGCTAGTCCTGCTTGGAATTCCAAGGGACACCACTGACTCTTGTAATCAGGGAACGTTACACATGGTTTTCCTACAATCATCCTTCCCAGCGTATCCGCCACTGTCCACCCAAACATAGCACTACCAGTGACTTCCAGTATTTTCTCCATGTGTATTTTCCATAGTACCACCTTACTCTCTTGGGGAGAGTGGCTTACCAGCTCTCAGAAAAAGTTCAAATTCTATCATAATAGGCGAAAAACTCCATAAAATTAGTGATATGTATTTGACAATGTCCTATTTTTAATGTTACTGACAAAATTTTTATTTTTGTATTTCTTTGAATCATTTCAATCAGCTTCTATAGGAGAACCTAGCAGGAAACCATGAGGGAACTTTTTTACACAACCTTACTGAAAATCCCTGGTTTTGGTCACTGGTTTGTTTTTATTGAAGGCTGAATCTAGCTTTTTTTTTTTTTTTTTTCTTAATTGTAGAAAAGCACATGCCCACATTAGACATTAAAACTATAAATCACATTCTGTGAACCTAAGAATCTGAAACATACAAAATTTCTAAAGAAACCACTTTCATTTCTTCAAATCAGTAAACAAGTCAGTTCTCCAATGAAAAGAGTACCTTTAGGTTTTCAAATTACTAGCTGAACCATATGAAACTGCTGGTATTTGAACATTTTTGACCAAAAAAAATGGTAATTTCATACAGTTCAACAATAGCTTCAGACTCAACAATTTAATTTGAAAATTTATAAATAGTACAGATGAGAAATTAACACAAAGAAGCACTAATAAGTAATACCCAATATGTAGTACATAAAAGTCAAACAAAAAACATTTTTTTTCATTGTTATCAGCAAGATGTTGGGTGGTAGTACTTAATTCTATGAGCTAACATTTAAAAACTGGCTTTTTATGTTGAAATTAAAATTATCAAAAATTAACATATTTTTAAATTATTTAATTTTAGTATTTATTAAATAATAAAATTCTGGCACTGGAAAGAAGGTTGACAAACCATCTGATCCATCCCTCTGTTCTTTGGTACTATACTGAACTACTTCATACAGAAAAAAATTTTCTTAAATATATGAAAAACTCCCTGTAACAGATTCTAAAATTTAACAAGCTACACACTTTAGGAAGCCACTGTTTTTGAAAACATTTTATTCCACATTCACCATTCTTATACAACCATTTTAAAACAGAAAGGAGAAGGCCTACATGAAACTATGGACACTTTCCCATGAACAGATCTCTCAAAGAAAAAAATTAAAGAACTGGATTCAGAAGATAGTTTAGGAGACTAAAAGCCTAGAAAAGTCAGAAACAGGAGACCGAATGAAACGGGCTAAAAGAACAGAATCTGAAGACATTTCTAAGGAGAATGGATAGCTAAAAATTACAAACAAGATTTGTCTCACTGTTTCTCTAACTTTTTTGGGCATAAGAACCACCAGAAAGAGCCTGCCAAACATGAAATTCTGGCCCCATCCTCCAAAGATTCTGATTCAGCAGGTCTGACGTGTATGCTCAGTTGTGTCCGACTCTTTGTGATGCTATGAACTGCAGCCTGCCAGGCTCCTCGGTCCATATTTCCCAGGCAAGAATGCTGGAGTGGGTTGCTATTTCCTTCTCCAGTCTGACACGGGGCCTGAGAATTTCTAACAAGCTCCAAGTAGATGCTGAGCTCCTGGGTGAGCAGCACTGAGGGATCCACTGTCCTCAACGTGGGTCTAGACTCCAGCAGCCTGGAAATTAATGCTGCTCTGCTCCCCTACTCCCTTCTCTCCTCCGGGTGAGATGTTAAGAGCTCCGAGGAGAAGAGGGGTTCATCAAAAATTTTAGGTCCATAATCCTCAATTCAGGGATTTCCCTAGTGGTCCAGTGGTTAAGAATTCACCTTGCAATGCAGGCGACGCGGGTTTGATCCCTGGTCAGGGAACTAAGATCCCCCATGCCGGGGAGCAACTAAAGAGCCTGAGCACAACTTCAAGAGTCCACAGGCCACAATGAAGATCCCGCGTGCTGCAACCAATATCGACGCAGCTTAATAAATACACAGTTTTTTAAAAAATTCTGAAGTTACACTGGGGACAGAAAGGATTTTGAAATATTCAGCCAACACCTATTTCCAAGGTCTCTCTTAAGAGTTACAGGAATGAAAAAGATCACTGCCTACTTTTGGAGTCTTTCAGTCAGAACCCATGATATAAACATGAACTGTGAAGATAACTTGTACCCTTCAAAACTCAAAAGGGAAAATGGGGCTCACCGATATATAGAATTATATATTTTATTTACATTAAAACAAAGAATATAATTCAATTTGTTCCCTTACATGATGTTTTCACTATGCTTATACAACAGGACCCTAAGTAGTGAATAACAGATATGCTACAGTTGAAAAGTCTTCTGGAACATGATCACTATTTGTAAGTTGTCCCCTAAAGTAATAGAATTATTAATGATGTCATTCAAAACAAAACAAACTTCCAAGTAGAGGTTTAACAAGTAAAAATCTATCCATTGACCTTGTAAAGCACAAAACCTTAAGATATAAAATAATGCTGCACATATCTATAACCCACACTTTCTTAGAAATATTAACTTCATCTAAATAGTTGCAATAGTTGCAATCACTTCCCCTGATTTCCCTTGAAGACAGGGTATTATCATTGTGAAATGAGAAGAAAAACAATAATTTGCATAACCTAGGATAAAGGTACTTAGCCATAACAACAGTTCTTTACTTCTAAAAAATATAAATGATTTTATGCAACCTGATTTTTTCAAATTCAATAAGCCATAAGGAACTCAGGGTAAAAATCACCAGATGGTAACTATTTTCCTTAAGAACTTAAACTTACTGGCAGACGTTTTCCATAAAGGTGTCGCTTTGCTCCCAAAAGGAAAAAAAAATTTGTATTCTAAAATATAGGGGCTTCCCTGATAGCTCAGTTGGTAAAGAATCCACCTGCAATGCAGGAGACCCCGATTTGATTCCTGGGTCAGGAAGATCCTCTGGAGAAGGGACAGGCTACAGCCTGTATTCTGGCTTGGAGAACTCGCAGTCAGACACAGCCGAGTGAAATATACAATGGTATATATTTTTCTAGGAAGAATCTTTCAAGACAGAGCATTTTATTCATTAGAATCATCTTTACTTAAAAAAGAGAACACTGGTAATTAATCAATTCTACCCAGTGGACTGGCTCTCCTAATGAACGTGCTAGCTGCACATGACTACTTCTTTTATGACCAATTTCATGATTTTTTCTTCCATCTCCTCACTTTCCTCTTTTCCTCGTTTTCCACCTTTTTCCCTTCCTATTCTTCTGTAAAACCCTTTTCAAATTCTTCTTCTTTGTGTCTTTTTGGACTTTTCATTTTCAACCACAAACTTCACACCTCTCATTTCTCCTTTCACATATTTATGCTCCCCCATGCACCCCACGATAGCCTTCTCTGTTGTCTGTTTCAAATTACCAAGGACTTGATTCTCCAATTGACGGAAATAGTCCACTTGCCTGGAGACCCCAACTTTGTAGTCTTTTATAATCTTTAATGAATACAAATGAAAATTTAGGATTTTTCCTTCTTGTACTCATCATGGCAAAGAGAAGAAAACTGCCAGTGGAAAATGTTTCAAAATGATTAAGATAAATCAGAACATGAATGTGGAACTGTAAATTCTAACAATGTTGGTCAATTCAGTCCTAAAAGTGAAATATCATACTACAAATCTTCAGATGACAATATCCTAAATGACTTTTCTCAGGTTCAAGATGAGGATTTCCAGTTACAGACCAAAACAGAGTAGACATATTTCTCCCTATCCTTCACACTAAGTACAATGAAAACCCTGTACATTATATATTAAGCATACAGAAAACTCTACACAGTAGGAAGACAGCAGACAGAAGAGATCTTGGGACCCAAGGAATTACATAACAGTGAGTGTGCTGAGTTTTCTTTTTGCTTCTTACATTCCAGACTGGCGTCAGAGAAGCCGGCATCCTGGAAACACCAACAGGAGGGCACAGAAATGCCCCAAGATCTCACTCTGTCTAGCCAAAGTCCAAGGATGACCTAGCAAGACAGGAAAAATTTTCTACAATAACTATTCTATTTCAGTCAAAGACTATGAGGTGGAAAAAAAAAAAAGTCCCATCTCTGCCCTTTAGGCAAAAGCCATGAAGGGAGCCTAGACGTCCACCCCTGCCTAACTGTAACAAGGACGTGGACACACACACACACACACACATGCACGCCCACGCACGCACGCACACGCGCACGGGTGGTAGCAGAGAGGACTGAATGAGAGGCCAGGACTTCCGTGACCTGCGCAGTGATGAATACCGTCATCTGCAGCAGTGATGAATACCCGTTTGAGGTGTTAGTGGGACCTCTCCCACTGCCAGCTAGAGTGGTATCAGAAGAGGCCAAGTAAGAAGACTGGACTTCCATCCTCACCTGGTGGTAACAAGGTAACATTCCCTTTCTCCCTCCCAGAATGGTGTCAGAAGGGGGTCAGTGAAGATGGACAAATTAAATAAGACCCATATTCTCATAATACACAAATGCCCTGGATACAACTGAAGTCACTTATCATGTTAGTAAAGAGACAAAGCTCAACTTGAATGACGAAGGACAATCAATATATGCCAACACTAAGATGACACAGATGTTGGAATTATCTCATAAGGATCTTAAAGTAGCCATCATATAAATGCTTCAACAGGCAAACTAAATAAATGGAAAAGAAACAGAAACCTTAAGCAGAGAAACAGAAGATAAAAATTATAGAACACAAATGAAAATTTTAAAACAGAAAATACAAGAGTTGAAACAAAAATCTTAACGGATGAGCTCAATAGAAGAACAGAGAGGGCCCCCCAAAATATTGGTGAATCTTGAGAAAAATAATCAATATAACCCAATCTGAACAACAAAGAGAAAACAGACTGAAAAAAAAAATTAAGAGCCTCAGAAACCTTTGGAACTAAAACAAAAGATCTAAAATCTAACATTCCTATCATCAGAGTCCCAGAAGGAAAAGAGAGAGGGCAGAGTGGGAAAAATATTAGAAGAAATTATGGTTCGAATCCAAATTTGGCAAGAGACAAACCTTCATAAAGATTCAAAAAGCTGAGAAAATACCAAACAGGGTAAAGCCAAAGAAACCCATGTCAAAAAAATGCCACAAATAAACATCAAAAAACTAGGAACAAACAAAAATATCTTGAAAGCAGAGAGAAATGACACTAGGAAAAAAAAAATTTGAATGACTGCAGATTTGTCATTAAAAACCATGGCAGATCTTCCTCGAATTGTAATGGAACTATATCCTAATAAAGCCAGTGTAAGCTGAAAACATCATTAGTAGAAAATGCATTTAATACAACTAACCTACTGAACATCATAGCTTAGTCTCAGTTCAGTTCAGTTGCTCAGTCGTGTCCGACTCTTTGTGACCCCATGAATCGCAGCATGCCAGGCCTCCCTGTCCATCACTAACTCCCGGAGCTTAGTCTAGCCTACCTTAAATGTGCTCAAAACACATCAGCCTACAACTGGACAAAATCATCTAACACAAGCCTATTTTTTTCAGTGTTGAATATTTCAGGTAATTCGTTGAATGTTGTACTAAAAGTGAAAAACAAGATGTTCGCATGGATACAGCTTGGTTGCAGGTGTATTGGTTATTTACCCTCATGATCTCGTGGCTGATTGGGAGCTGGGGCTCACTCTTCTTCCATGGCCCAGCATCACGTGAAAGTATTACACTGCATATTCCTAGCCCAGGAAAGATCAAAATTCAAAGTATGACTTCTACTGAATGCATATAGCATTTGCACCATCATAACATCAAAAAGAAGATTCCTGAAAGTCCCTTGGACAGGAGATCAAACCAGTCGATCTTAAGGGAAATCAACCCTGAATACTTGTTGGAAGGACTGATGCTTCAGCATCTGATGCAAACAGCCAACTCATTGGAAAAGTCCCTGATGCTGAGAAAGACTGAGGGCAGAAGGAGAAGAAGGCATTCGAGGGTGAGATGGCTGGATGGCATCACAGATGCAACGGACATGAATTTGGGCAAACTTCAGAGATAGTGAGGGACAGGAAAACCTGGCCAGCTATAGTCCATGGGGTCGCAAAGAGTCAGACATGAGTGGGCAACTGATCAACAACAACATCAAAAAATCATTAAGTAGAACCATCATAAGTTGGGGGCCATCTTTACTGGAAAAAAAAAAGAATATCAACTCCAATTTCCCTATCTGGAAAAGTCATCCTTAAGCAATGAAGGAGACGTCTTAGACAAAAAACTAGTGGGGTTTGTCATCAGCAAACCTACCTGGACACGACTGCTAGAGAAAGTCTTAAAGAGAAAGTAAATGACAGAAGAAATCTTGGACTATCAAGAAGAAGGACCAAAAAGAGCAAAAATACAGGTAAACACAATAGATGTTTCTTCTATTTTTGAGTTTTCTTAATTATGTTTGATGACTGAAGCAAAAGCATCTGATTTGGTTCTCAATGTGGAAGAAATTGTTAAACCAATTATAAACTTGGGAGACAAAAGGAGTTTTAAAGGAGATAAGGTTTCTACATTTCACATAAACTGATAAAATGCCAATAGCAGTAGACTATGATGTCACATATGTGCATTGTATACCTAAAGCAACCACTAAAGTATCTACACAAAAGGGACACATTCAGAAAACCTATAAAAAAAATTAATGGGATTTTTTTTTAATGTTCAAGTAGCCCATAAGAAGTCAGGAAAAAGACAACAAAAACAGAGGACAGAGAACAAAATAAAATGACAGACTTTAAGCCTGACATCACTAATCACATAGTATGTAAATATTCTAAATATACCAATTAACAGAGGGATTGGAATAGTGAATTAAAATACATGATCCCATTATATGCGGTCTACAAAGTAGACATCCATAGCATGGCATCTTATTCAACAATAAAAAGGAATGAACTACTGAAATAGCCAACAGCTTGGATGGACCTCAATTATGCTGAGTGAAATACGTCACTTTCAACAGGTTACATACAGTATGATTCCATTTATATAACATTTCTAAAATGACAAAATAATAGTGATAGATAACAGATTAGTTGCTGCCAAGAGTCAGGGATGGTGGGGGATGGAGGAGCAGGTGTGACTATAAAGGGGTGGCACCAAGGGAGATCTTTGTGATAATAAAACTTGTTCCTCATGTTAGCAGTAGTGGTTATAAGAATCTGCACATGTGATAATGTGACACAGAATTATACACACCCATAGTACCAATGCCAGCTTCCTGATTCTGAATCTGTACATTATTCTATATAACTGTCACAAGAAGTAACCAATAGAGGAAAATGGGTGAAAGTTACCTTGCATCTCTCTGGACTGTCTTTACAGGTGCCTGTATTTCTATAATTCTTTTAGTTTTTTAAAAGCAAAACAAAAAAGAATCAATGAATGAATAATCATTTCTGAAGACTAAAAGGAAGCACAGCATTTTCATCAAGTTAGTCATTCATCTCAGAGGACTTTATCACAATGAACCATAAGAACCCAGAACATCCTGTTTTGCTAAAAGGATGGGTAACAGTATTACTTTGTCTATGATGTGATTGTACAATGGGATTTACTGAATAGGTTCACAAGCAGATAAATGATAAAGACCTGTGGGCATACTAGAGTGATCAGAAAGAGAGGATATAGAAATGAAAAACTTCATTGGACTAATCATTCTAAATTTAATAATGAAAATGTTTTACAATCAAGGTGCAAAGAAGATGGCCATACTCTCTTCAACAAAATAATGAGCTACAAATGTTTTCAAAATTTTTGTGTTTTGATAATAGAGGTCCAGAACAACTAGAAGCCATTAATGATGAACTAGAACCCATTAGATGTGTATGAAATCTGGAATTAGAATTTACTAGCAAGATGTGTACCATGTTCAAATCCTGTATTCAAAGGACAGCGTCCATTTTAGTTTATACACCTAGCAAAGTAGAAACAGGAGAATAAAAATTTGGCTTTGCTATGCTTAATTTCTTGTTAAAATTTACAACAGTTTTTTTTCACTGTCCTTTTATTCTTATTTATGTATTATTTACAAAATCACTTCCAATAAAAGTAAAGGAACAATGTCCAGAGGCCCCAGATGGCAAACACTGATGTCTACTTCTCCTGCCAGAATGAGGACTTTTAAACTGTGTTTAAGAAAACGACCATTTCCCTCCACTCACAGTTCAACCCTTCCCACGATATCTAGAGCAAACCTCAATGGATGGGGGATGGAGTCTTCAGAATTGCACTGGACAACACAGAAAGGACCAAAGAGCTCACCAAGTTTCCCACGATCCCCCCCGCTCTGACAGTTTCCACAAGGTCATCCACACGGTGAGGCCAGAGTGACACCTCCTACATCTGGGAAGGTAAGGGGATGGAGGGGATGGCCATCCTCATAGAAACTGCAGCGGCTGCAGGTCCTAAGAAAAACACCCACATCCTGAAGTTCTCACTTACAGGCTGAATATACCTCTCGACAATGCCCTGGGCCCCACTCATCAACCCTTCTGAATGCTGAGGCTCTTCATAGGCTCTGAAATGTCATCAGCTTTGCTTACCTTAGTGTAAGGCACGTACCTATCCTCGTCTTCACCCAGATGCCATTGTAAGCCGTCATGTTATCCCCCATCTGGATCAGAACACATCTGCTCCCCATGCCTTCTTGCATCCCTGGACTATCACGTAGCATATTTTCTAAACTGAAAACCCTTAAATGACTCTCTGCTTAACTCTGCAACAGTCTCTCTTACTCTTGCCCAAAATCACATATTGTGTCAATGTTCTCACACTGCCTGGAGTTCTCCAAACACACTAAGAGTTTTATCTCTTATATCTCAGTCTTAACAGACCCACCCGACTCTTTCTTCATTCGATAAAATTCCATTCATCCTTCAAAATACCCTCAGTTATCTTCTCCTTGAAGCTCTCTCTTCAGGAATCCCATGGGCTGTAGCCCACCAGGCTTCTCTGTCCATAAGATTCTCCAGGCAAGAATACTGAAGAGGGTTGCCATTTCCTCTCTAGGAAATCTTGCCAACCCCAGGAAGGTATTTAGCAGAATGCCAGTGAACTAAGGAAAATCCTCTAAAATTAAAAAAAAAAAATTCATAAGAAACTGATCAATGATATGCACAAAATCTATCACAGTATTAAGATTGAGCTAAAGATGGTTATTATATAATGGAATATTACAGACCTACTAAAAATCATGACATGGGAAACACTGGTGATATGTTAAGCAAAAATGTACATTATACAACATTCACAGTATATCAATTACATTTTATTTATACTTAGTTCAGTTAGCTTCCAAACTATTTGGTCTCAGAACCTCAATAGTTTATTGTTGTTGTTTAGTTGCTAAGTCGTGTCCAACTCTTTGTGACCCCATGGACTGCAGCCCACCAGGCTGCTCTGTCCATGGGATTTCCTAGGTAAGAATACTTAAATAAGTTGCAATTTACTTCTCCAAGGAATCTTCTCAAACCCACAGCTCCTGCGCTGGCAGATGGATTCTTTATCATTGAGCCACCAGGGAAGCCCCTAAAGACTTTTTTTTTTTAATGAATCATAACCCACTGCCTGTTAACATAAAAAACACATCTATCAAAAATAACTATATTTTCCAAAATAAAAAATTTGGTAGAGTGAAATCTGCTCAAATCTCTTTAATATTTGGCTTAAAATACAGCTGAATTCTTATATCTGTTTCTGCTATTTCTTATGAGAGTGAAAAACCTAAAGCACCTAAAGCAACTAGAGAAGGAAGAAATGAAGAACCCCAGGGTAAGTAGAAGGAAAGAAATCTTAAAAATCAGGGCACAAATAAATGCAAAAGAAACTAAAGAGACCATAGCAAAAATCAACAAAGCTAAAAGCTGGTGTTTTGAAAAAATAAACAAAATTGACAAACCGTTAGCAAGACTCATTAAGAAACAAAGGGAGAAGAACCAAATTAACAAAATTAGAAACGAAAATGGAGAGATCACAACAGACAACACTGAAATACAAAGGATCATAAGAGACTACTAACAGCAGCTCCATGCCAATAAAATGGACAACTTGGAAGAAATGGACAAATTCTTAGAAAAGTATAACTTTCCAAACCTGAACCAGAAAGAAATAGAAGGCCTTAACAGACCCATCACAAGCAAGGAAATCAAAACTGTAATCAGAAACCTTCCAGGAAACAAAAGGCCAGGACCAGATGGCTTCACAGCTGAATTCTACCAAAAATTTAGAGAAGAGCTAACACCTATCTTACTCAAACTCTTCCAGAAAATTGCAGAAGAAAGTAAACTTCCAAACTCATTCTATGAGGCCACCATCACCCTTATTCCAAAACCAGACAAAGACGCCACAAAAAAAGAAAACTACAGGCCAATATCACTGATGAACATAGATGCAAAAATCCTTAAAAAAAATTCTAGCAAACAGAATCCAACAACATATTAAAAAAATCATACATCATGACCAAGTGGACTTTATCCCAGGAATGCAAGGATTCTTTAATATCCACAAATCAATTAATGTAATACACCACATTAACAAATTCAAAGATAAAAACCATATGATTATCTCAATAGATGCAGAAAAAGCCTTTGACAAAATTCAACACCCATTTATGATTAAAACTCTCCAGAAAGTAGGAATAGAAGGAATATACCTCAACATAATAAAAGCTATATATGACAAACCCACAGCAAGTATCACCCTCAATGGTGAAAAATTGAAAGCATTTCCCCTGAAATCAGGAACAAGACAAGGGTGCCCACTGTCACCACTACTATTCAACATAGTTTTGGAAGTTTTGGCCACAGCATTCAGAGCAGAAAAAGAAGTAAAAGGAATCCAGATAGGAAAAGAAGAAGTGAAATTCTCGCTGTTTGCAGATGACATGATCCTCTACATAGAAAACCCTAAAGACTCTACCAGAAAATTACTAGAGCTAATCAATGAATATAGTAAAGTTGCAGGATATAAAATTAACACACAGAAATCCCTTGCATTCCTATACACTAACAATGAGAAAACAGAAAGAGAAATTAAGGAAACAATACCATTCACCATTGCAACAAAAAGAATAAAATACTTAGGAGTATATCTACCTAAAGAAACAAAAGACCTATACATAGAAAACTATAAAGCACTGATGAAAGAAATCAAAGAGGACACAAACAGATGGAGAAATATACTGTGTTCATGGATTGGAAGACTCAATATTGTCAAAATGGCTATACTACCCAAAGCAATCTATAGATTCAATGCAATCCCTATCAAGCTACCAACAGTATTTTTCACAAAACTAGAACAAATAATTTCACAATTTGAATGGAAATACAAAAAACCTCGAATAGCCAAAGCAATCTTGAGAAAGAAGAATGGAACTGGAGGAATCAACCTGCCTGACTTCAGACTATAGTACAAAGTCACAGTCATCAAGACAGTATGGTACTGGCACAAAGACAGAAATATAGATCAATGGAACAGAATAGAAAGCCCAGAGATAAATCCACGAACCTATGGACACCTTATCTTCGACAAAGGAGGCAAGGATATACAGTGGAAAAAAGACAACCTCTTTAACAAGTAGTGCTGGGAAAACTGGTCAACCACTTGTAAAAGAATGAAACTAGAACACCTTCTAACACCATACACACAAAAAAACTCAAAATGGATTAAAGATCTAAATGTAAGACCTGAAACTATAAAACTCCTAGAGGAGAACATAGGCAAAACACTCTCCGACATAAATCACAGCAGGATCCTCTATGACCCACCTCCCAGAATTTTAGAAATAAAAGCAAAAATAAACAAATGGGACCTAATGAAACTTAAAAGCTTTTGCACAACAAAGGAAACTATAAGCAAGGTGAAAAGACAGCCCTCAGATTGGGAGAAAATAATAGCAAACGAAGCAACAAAGGATTAATCTCAGAAATATATAAGCAACTCTTGCAGCTCAATTCCAGAAAAATAAATGACCCAATCAAAAAATGGGCCAAAGAACTAAACAGACATTTCTCCAAAGAAGACATACAGATGGCTAACAAACACATGAAAAGATGCTCAACATCACTCATCATCAGAGAAATGCAAATCAAAACCACAATGAGGTACCATTACACGCCAATCAGGATGGCTGCGATCCAACAGTCTACAAGCAATAAATGCTGGAGAGGGTGTGGAGAAAAGGGAACCCTCTTACACTGTTGGTGGGAATGCAAACTAGTACAGCCGCTATGGAGAACAGTGTGGAGATTTCTTAAAAAATTTGAATTAGAACTGCCATATAACCCAGCAATCCCACTTCTGGGCATACACACCGAGGAAACCAGATCTGAAAGAGATACGTGCACCCCAATGTTCATCGCAGCACTGTTTATAATAGCCAGGACATGGAAGCAACCTAGATGCCCATCAGCAGACGAATGGATGAGGAAGCTGTGGTACATATACACCATGGAATATTACTCAGCCGTTAAAAAGAATTCATTTGAATCAGATCTAATGAGATGGATGAAACTGGAGCCCATTATACAGAGCGAAGTAAGCCAGAAAGATAAAGACCAATACAGTATACTAAAGCATATATATAGAATTTAGAAAGATGGTAACGATAACCCTATATGCAAAACAGAAAAAGAGACACAGATGTACAGAACAGAATTTTGGACTCTGTGGGAGAAGGCGAGGGTAGGATGTTTCGAGAGAACAGCATAAAAACATGTATATTATCTAGGGTGAAACAGATCACCAGCCCAGGCTGGATGCATGAGACAAGTGCTCGGGCCTGGTGCACTGGGAAGACCCAGAGGAATCAGGTGGAGAGGGAGGTGGGAGGGGGGATCGGGATGGGGAATACATGTAAATCCATGGCTGATTCATGTCAATGTATGACAAAACCCACTTCAATACTGTAAAGTAATTAGCCTCCAACTAATAAAAACAAATGAAAAAAAAACATAAAAAAATATGTACAAAGAGAGAGTCAGACATGAATATAGGTATGTAAGTATGTACATATGTGTGAAAAAAAAAACTATATTTTCCAAAATAAAAAATTTGTTAGAGTGAAATCTGCTCAAATCTCTTTAATATTTGGCTTAAAATACAGCTGAATTCTTGTATCTGTTTCTGCTATTTCTTATGAGAGTGAAAAAGAGATGTAACCAAATAACATATCAGTGTTATTAGAAAAACAGTCTTAACTTCATAAATCTCCTGAAAGGGTCTCAGGAACCCTCATGGGTCCTTGAGCCAAACTTTGAGAACCACTAGTCCAGAAACATGAAAGCTTATGTACCCAAAAAGTTAACATTGCTCTAACTGCTAGATTCCATTGATTAGCACTTTATTTAAGATTTTCATGCAGCTACATTCTATTAAGTAAGATTGATCTATTAATTTCCTTTTTTTAGCTATTCTTTTCCACTACTGGCAAAAGGGCCCAGGGCACCTTTATCTGTGTACTTCATTAAACAATCAAGTCTGGAGCTAGACAATTACTCACATCCTTAAAGTCTGACTGGCAGCATTTCTAAAGCAGCACACACACACACAAGTCAGTTAGCTAATGTCCTGTAATAACCCAATGTTCTCAGTTTAGTCTCCACTAATATATCAGCCATGAATAATATCCTTTCAGAGTTAAGAACACCTCAAGCACAGATTACAGAGCAGAATTACAGATTCTGAGCAGAATACATTTCCTGCTTTCCAACCTGGAAAAATGAGATTAGGAAACTGTTTTAGGAAATGGATGCTGGTCAACAGCGCTGAACATAAAATAACTGCCCCAGGCAAGTCCAAGGGCCAAAGATGCCAACTTTAATATACAAGCAAGAGAGGCTACTGGCCAACTGGGCCACTACACTGTAGCCTTCTTTAGTTCCTATTTTAAAATTAGGTCCTTATTTGTGAAATGTCAGATGTTAAAGACTTTTTTTAAAACAGAAGTTCAATATGGCAAAAAGCTTCACAATTTTATGTGTATGCATTTAGAGCTTGAGGGCTTCCCTGGGGGCTCAGATGGTAAAGAATCCACCTGCAGTGCAGGAGAGTCAGGTTCCACCCCTGGGTCGGGAAGATCCCCTGGAGAAGAAAAGGCAACCGGTTCCAGTATTCTCGCCTGGAGGATCCCATGGACTGAGGGGCCTGGTGGGCTACGAAACAAGGGGCGCAAAGGAGTTGGACACGACTGAGCGACTAAACAACAGAAACAACTTAGAGCTTGAAGAATCGCAGGTATGGTGGTTCTCCATGCTGGCTGAGTATCAGAATCACCTGAGGGAGCATTTAACAAATGCTCAGGGTGGAACTTCTCTGATGGCCAAGTGGCTAAGACTCTGCTTCTGTTGCAGGGGGCCCAGGTTCAACCCCTGGTCAGGGAACTAAGCTCCCACACGCCACTTGGTGTGGCCAAAAAGTAAAAAAAAAAAAAAAAATTAAATTAAAAAAATTTTTTTCTTAAATGCTCAGGGAATTTTTAACTTATGGCATTAAAGACTGAGGGGGCCACAAATTCAGTGCTTTCTCCAGAAAGCAACTATAAAGCTAAAAGGGGTTGAGGGGGAATCCCACCATTTCAGTGCCATGGGAAATCAACCAAAGACAGAGCAAGCTGAGAACTTATTTATGAAAATGACAGCACTTCGGGGGAAGAACAGAGTAAGTCTCTGGCTGTCTTGGCAGCAGCTGCCCTCTTGCCTCCCCAGCTATACGACTTCAGAGGTTCAACAGGGCAGAGGTAGGTCTGGACACGCGCAGGTTCCCTGAGGAGTGGGGGTGGGTGTGGGAGAGCGACTCATTCGATTCAGAGTGGTGTTGGTCCAAGTGTCATCTAGAGGCAGACGCACAAGGAGGGCCAGAGACTGTGCAGGCCTGAGATGCTGTTCTGCTGAATTGATGCTATCTCCAGATGCTGGAGCACTGGAGCTGGGCACTGCAGACCAGCCAGCGACGGGGCGGGGAGCGCTGGGCACTGAGACGGCTGTGGGGGCTTCCAAGGCTGTCCACATCTCCCAGGCTGACGGGGAACTGGAAGCATGCACAGCAGAGACCAGAGAGGGGCCTGGCCACCCACACACACCTGCGCACAGAGGAACGGAAAGAGGCCAGAGGAGGAGAGGGGAGCCTCAAGTCTGACTGCCCCAGCATCCACACGCACCACCAGCAGGGCAGGGAGCTTACCGCTCCAAGCGCTTGAGCACAACCTCTGAGCTGCCTGTGGCTGGGCACAGTACTATGCAGACATGCATGCAATTCCTCAGGGAAACCAGGCTTAAAAATAAGAAAACACCAAGACAAAAGTATAGAGCATCAGCACTCACTGCGGAGAGACAGGCTCGAGAGATTTAGTCCAGTCAAGGTACTGAACAAGTGAGCAAACAAAACAACTACCACCACTGTCAAGGGTAAAAAGGAACCTAGAGCTGCATCAATATACTTAAAAAAAAAAAAAAAAAAAAAAGCATGCTCAGTTGCTCAGTCGTGTCTGACTCTTGTGACCTCATGGGCTGTAGCCCACCAGGCTCCTCTGTCCATGAGATTTCCCAGGCAAGAATACTGGAGTGGGCTGCCATTTCCTCCTTTAGGGGATCTTCCCAACCCAGGGACCAAACCCACAACTCCTGTGTCTCCCACAATGGCAGGCAGATAATTTACTACTGAGCCACATGGGAAGCCCAAGCAAAACATACAGTAGTCAACAAATATATGCAAGAAAAGCAAAGAAGAAAGGAGGGGTAATCCACAGGGAAAGTGAAAAGTGTAAGTTGCTCAGCAGTATCCAACTCTTTGCAACCCTATGGACTGTAGCCTGTCAGGCTCCTCTGTCCATGGAATTCCAGGCAAGAATACTGGCGTGAGTAGCCATTCCCTTCTCCAGGAGATCTTTCTGACTCACGGGTCAAACCTGGGTCTCCCGCATTGCCAGCAGATTTTTTTTACTGTCTGAGCCACCTTGGAAGCCTGGGTGGAATTAAACAGCAGTCAATGGCCATGTCTCTGAGTATTCCCAGATGCTGGATTTAGCAGATGAAGATTTCAAAACAGCTACTATCAAAGAACTAAACAAAACCACATCTGAAGGATTAAAGGGAAGTGTGATGAAATTGATGCTATGAATAGAGAAAACATAGAGGAAGAAATTATAGAACAAAATGGAAATTCTGGAGTTGAACAGTAACTAGGATGAAAAATTCGTGGTAGGGCCTCAACAGCAGATTTGTGGTGGCAAAAGAATGAGTGAATTTGAAGTTAGAGCAGGAGAAATTAACCAATCTGAAGAACAGAGAGGGAAAAAAAGATTAAAGAAAACTGAAGAAAGCCTTATAATATGAGATATCACCAAGTACACCCAGACAGAGAGAAAATATGTAGAAAATCAATGGCTTTCCCACAAACTGAGGAATACAGGGGGACTTACTTAACTTAAGAACATCTACAAACATTCTATAGCTAACACTGCACTTAATGGTGATCAACCGGATGCTTTACCACCATGATCAGGAAAAAGGGAAGGATGTCTGCTCTCGCTACTCCTATCCAAGATTATATTGGAATGAAACAGGAAAAGGAAATTAAAAGCACATGTACAAGGACTTCTCTGGCTGTCCAGTGGCTAAGACTCCATGCTCCCAATGCAGGGGACCTGGGTTCAATCCCTGGTCAGAGAACTAGACCCTGCATGTCACAGCTAAGACACCGCCTGAGACAACTAAGTTCCAAGATCTCACACACTGCAACCAAGACTTGGCACAGCCAAATAAATAAAAATGATTATTTAAAAAAAATAAATAAATAAAGGTAATTGTACAAATTGAGAAGAAGGAAAAGTGGCTTTGTTTGCAGATGACAACTGTCTATGTAGAAAGTCACAAACATCAACAAAAAAACTCCTGGAAATAATAAGCAGTCATAGCAAGGTTTCAGGTTACAAGGCTAATATACAAAAACCAATTGCATTCTTATAGACCATCAACAATTGGAATTTGACATTCAAAACACAGTACCATGTACATAGCAGTCCCCAAAATACAGAGATCTAACAAACTATGTCCATGATCTCTACGCAGAGAACTACAAAACTTTGCTGAAAGAAATCAAAGGAGATCTAAATAGATATTTCTTGATATCAGTTCTTCCAAATTTAATCTATACAGTAAGATATCTGTTTTCCCCAACTTAATCTATAAAGAAAAATCAATAAAGCCAAAAGTTAGTTCTTTGGTAAAAATCCTCCCAAAGGAAAAAAAAACCCAGGCTCAGATGGTAATGAATGCATGACTGGTTCAATATCATAAATCAATTAATATATCATATTAATAGAATAAAAGATAAAAGAACATGATTTTCAATAGATGCATTAAAAAGCAATTGAAAAAATTCAACAATCGGTACTTCCCTTGTGGTCCAGTGACTAAGACTCCCACACTCCCAAATCAGGAAAGCTGGGGGTTCAGTGCTTGGTTGGGGAACTAGATCCAACTTGCCACAGCTAAGAGTAAGAGTTTGCATGCTGCAACTAAAGACCCTGCACGTTGCAACTAAGATCCAGAACAGAAAAATAAAATATTTTTTAAAAATCCGGGATGGGGAATACATGTAAATCCATGGCTAATTCATTTCAATGTATGACAAAAACCACTGCAATGATGTAAAGTAATTAGCCTCCAACTAATAAAAATAAATGGAAAAAAAAAATCCAACACTTACGATTTTAAAAACTATAATTCACATCCTATTTAATGGGAACATGCCATTTTTATTCAATGTTGTACTCGATTGTCTAGCCACTACAACACAGAAAAAGGGAGGGTTGGGAGAGAGGGGAAGGAAGAAAGAGAAAAAGGAAGATAAAATACATTTTAAAGGTTTCTAAAGGGATAAAGGCAACAGGTAATATACAAGAATATAGGACTACATAGCCTTACTGGCTGCTAGAAGATAGTAAGAACATTTTCCTTTTAATTCAGAAGAAACATAATTTTCAACTTAAAATTCTTTACCCAGTCATCAATGAAGTGTGAAACTAGGATTTTAAAAATATTCAAACACGGACCTATTCAGGAAGCTGTGCAAAGGAAAAAAGCCAAGAAAAAGAAACATTCGGGATCTGCAAAACTCTCCCCAGAGGGTGGAGGTGGTGATGCTTTATTTCCTCAATCGTGCCCAACTCTTTTGCAACCCTGCAGGCTGGAGCCCACCAGGCTCCTCAGTCCATGGGATTCTCCGGGCAAGAATCCTGGAGGAGGTGACCATTTTCTTCTCCAGGGGATCTTCCTGACCCAGGCATTGAACCCAGGTCTCCTGGACGGCAGGTGGATTCTTTACCACTGAGCCGCAAGGGAAGCCCTTCCCAGGAGGGAGACAAAGGGATAACAGTGACTGCAAACCCAAAAGCCAGTTCTGCCGAGGCCTGGCGTATGACCAGTCCAGACTGGAGAAGGACAGGGAGTCTCGGGAAGGAAGTAACTGGGAAGAAAATAAAACTGATAACTTATCTGGTGTACGAAAAGATTTGGAGAGAACTACTGACAGACATATGGCACAGAGAACCAACTGGAATAAAACAGCACTCAGAAAATGATACCAGAATCAAAACTGTTTAACACCGGGGAAGCAAAAAGCTGTACACTAAAGGAAAGGTACACAAACAATACGTAGCTCAGAAGGAAGATATATGTATTCAGTCACAATAATGTAAATATGGTGTCATGATTTAGCTAAAAACTGTGATGTCATTACACTGGAAGAATGAGAAGGAAAGAGGAAATCAGAGCTAAATTTTCATCTATAATAGGAAGTCCATAGATCATGCCTAAAAGATT
Organism: Odocoileus virginianus; assembly: GCF_023699985.2. NCBI lineage: Eukaryota > Metazoa > Chordata > Mammalia > Artiodactyla > Cervidae > Odocoileus > Odocoileus virginianus. The sequence continues at coordinate 3,989,164 of NC_069675.1, forward strand.
TCTAAAAAAAATTAAGAAAGTAGTATTATACACACACACATATAATTTATACATATGGAACTGCCAAAAGAACAGCCAAAAGAACTGAATATATAATAGGTTTTTTTTAAGATTTAGGAGATTGAGGAAACTAAGAGACTAAAAAGGAATGAAACTGGATGTTAGTTTTCCAATATCACCTTTCAGAGTTATCAATAAAATTTTTTAACTATGGGCATATTTTACTTTCATAAAAAATTTGACTTAATTTAAAAGCACACAACACATAAACATGCAGCAATAATACTGCTTTCACTGAAAGACCTAGAAAACATGACTGGGAAGATCTACTCTGCATTACAGGAGGATGAGAAGAAGCAAAAACCGGAGAAAGTCACCAGATGGCAGAACTCGGAGCAGAGCCCTCCAAGAAGAGGAGCATGGCAAGGATCAGAAGGCCACACCCTGGGAGAGCTGCTAGGAGGCTGAGGACATTTGTGTTCTGATTTCTAAGATCAGGTCACGAGCTGACATACTGGCTGGAGGAAGGTGCCATGAGGATGGGCAGCCAGAGAGTACGGGACTGCTGAGTCACTGCCGCCAGAACCCAGAGCAGACACAGTTGCGGCAAAGGGGGCTAGGGGAGGGACAGTCACAGGAGTAAAGAAGGCCAACAACCCAGGGTTAATATTAAGTACTCAGGATGGAAGATGAAGATGAACTAGGTCCTGGAGACCTCTGACATGTCAGGATGAAAAACTCAAACCCGCATATAAAATGGGTCTGTCCTCATCGTATACAACCTCTCAGCAGCATTCCAAACGGCTGATGACTTTTCTCTGCCTGAAATCACTCCCCTCAAGGGAATCTTTCACACCACAATCCCCTAACATTCTCCCTACTTCACCGCTTTTCCTGCTCCGCTTGACCTCAATGATGGAGTGTGCCAGGACTCAACCCTCTCAGTTTTCTCGTCCATCCCCGTGACTGCTTGTCCACATGCCAATAACACTCAGACTTCTTTGTTTTTAGTTTTTGTATAGGAGTACAGTTGATTTGGGGGTTTGGGTTTGTTTTTTTTTTAAATAGGCGTATAGGTGTACAGGGCTTCCCAGGCGGCGCTTGAACTCACTTGCAAATGCAGGAGACTCCAGAGACACGGGTTGGGAAGATCCCCTGAAGGAGGAAATGGCAACCCACTCCAGTGTTCTTGCCTGGAGAATCCCATGGACAGAGGAGCCTGGTGGGCTGCAGTCCATGGAGTTGCAAAGAGCCGGACACAACTGAAACGACTTAGTACACATCACATAGTGGCTTTGCAACGCTGTGTTAGCTTCTGCTGTACAGAAAGTGAACCAGCCATAGGTATACATGTGTGTGCTAAGTCGCTGCAGCACCATGGGCTGCAGCCCGCCTCTGTCTGTAGGCTCCTCTGTCCATGGGCTTCTCCAGGCAAGAACACTGGAGTGGGTTGCCATTTCCTCCTCCGGGGGATCTTCCCGACCCAGGGATGGAACCTGCATCTCTGGGGTCTCCTGCAGTGGCCGGTGGGTTCTAGAGCTACCTGGGAGGTCCCCTCTTCTGTGGACTTCCTTCCCATCTAGGCCCCCACAGAGCACAGAGCACTGGGCAGAGTGCCCTGTGCTGTATGCAGGTTCTCGTTAGTTCCACACACAGTATCAATAGCAGACATGCGTCAGTCTCACTTTCCCAACTCATCCCTCCTGGTATCTATACCAAAAAAAAAAAAATTGGCCACACCATCGCAGCTGCCAGTAACACCCAAATTTCTGTCTCTGGCCTAAGCGCCTCGTGTTTATCACAGAACTCACAACGGCATCTCTGCCCTACTCCCTATGCCCCCATCCTCTCACCATGCCTCACCCGTGCTCACTTCCCCTGACGCTCTTTCAACACCCCAAGCTCGTTGTTGACTTGTACACATCCTGATCCTCCTGCTGGGACTCCCCTCTGCCTGCTTCTCTGGCCTCTTATCACTCAGGCCTCGACCCACCTCCGCAGAGAGGCCTTGTCTGACTACCTGTATGCCAGCAGGCGGGCCCTCGGGTCCACGTCTGTCACTGTCCATCCCGTTCGCGTGTTTCACTGCCAGCGTTAAGTCATCGAGTCTGCTCAGCTGCTCCGCTATCACCGTGCAACCTGGCCCCACTGAGCATCTCTGTTATCCACAGGCACTGTGGCAGCAAGGATGTGGACCCTGATGACCACACCGTGCTGAGCACCACACTGCCAGTACCTGGTGAAACACTGCCTTGTCCACATTCAACAAACACGAGGTGAATAATAAATTAACTGAGCTAAAGAGACAAAAACGAGCAATCTGAAGAAAGCTACTTTCAAACCAAAGAGCACTGTGGCAATAAAGCACCATTATCCTGTAACTGGGGTTAGTACATGGCCTTCAAGATTGAATTCATCACCAAGCGGTGAAAGCCGTAACACTCATGGGTGCACTGTTCTACTCAGCGACAGTTTGCACATTAACTTCTGGCCAGTGTATCAAAAGAACACAAGAGGCATAGTTCACATGCAGGAAGAAACGTCCCTTACAGAAGGTGACAAGGTCATCTGCAGTGTTCTATTTCTACCTTACCTTTATCTTAAGGTTTCTGATAAGGAAACTCCAGTAATCTTTACTCTTTTTATCAATCAGGTGAGAAAGGGTACAGCTTATTTCCCTTGAGAAGAGAGTTGATTAACCTTCTAAATTGCAATCAACACACTAAAAAGTAACTTCCTTTCATGACTGTGTCAGCACAAGCTTGCCACCACCCAGGGAACAATTTCCCCTTCTTGCTGGTTATACTTCCTTCTTTAGGAATTAACTGCAACCCTGGGTCGGTTCTACGCAGTGTTTAATGAGTGCACCGGATCACAGGCTCTCAGGTACACAGGTTCATAGTGATTCTGAGAACCACTGAGAACTTCACTTCCCATCATGAGCAAATCAGTTTCCGTTTTGCTCGAACGTGGCCAGTCATTTTCTTTGTGCGTGCTAAGTCACTTCAGTCAAGTCTGACTCTCTGCGACACTATGGACTGTAGCCCGCCAGGCTCCTCTGTGCACGGGTTTCTCCAGGCAAGAATACTGGGGTGGATTGCAACTCTCATCCCAGCCTGCTACTAGTAATAATAATTACTCTCTAGTTCATCGGTTTGGACAATAAATTATATGATCACCCTAACTGTTGAGGAAATAAATGATGCCCATTAAAAATATTATCTACAGTTGAACAACTGATATGTAATCTTGGAACACTCTGACCTTAATGAAAATCAACTATTAATAGAACTCCTATGACTCAATACCAAGAATAAGGTGTATGCAAGCACTGAAACGAGGACTACAATGTGCATGCTGAAGACGTCAATCAGATGAATAGTTCAGAGGTTTTGTTATCATGTGCTAAACGCTATCTACCATGTACATGGGGACAAAAGGGTCGAGGCAAGCTGTTGAATGAACAAGGATGAAAATGGTACAAAGCTAGTTCAGAAGAACTTGGACCAATCTTACTAAGAACAGAACAGTGTAAAAAAATGACTGTAGAGTGACATCTGCAAAAATGATGGAGTAGGGAGCTCCAGGTGTTTATGGACCTAAGAAACACTGAAATGATGTGATTAAAAAAAAGACAAGATGCTATTATACATGACTTGTGTAGTACTGTTACACAGATCACTATACAATTTGTGTCAATGTTATAAAGCACAAAAAAGTTATGTCTATACATACATATAATTTATGGATATTAACATACATAAGTTAAAGTATAAAAAGTGGACTAGAAAAGCACATAGACATGATATAGTTTGCCTGGGTCAAGGTAGGGGGCAGAGTAAAAAAAATGGGTGAAAGATTTTAGAGAAGTTTGCTACACTTCAATTATTAAAAGTTAAAATATTGGAAGTAAATACAGAAATCTAGGGGGGATACTTCTGTATCATTCATTGTATTTTTTCTGTATACTTTGAAATTTTCAAAAATGGGGTCAGGTAGGGTGGGGACATGGTCACTGTCTTTAAGAGACTCACTGTCTAGACTCAATCCTAGTTCATTTTTGCTGGCTGCCGGCAGTCACTGCTTCTTTTTATAAATACTCATGCTCTGAAACTACCCAATTAACGTCTGTCCCCAAATGGCAAGTTCTGTAATTGACAGGATCCACCTTTTTGTCCTTGGAGGGGGAAAAACAAAAAAACCTGTTTGCTTACATTTTACCTTCAAGCACTTCACCCAGTCTTCAGAATTCCTCCATGACGTTAACAGGAAAATGAAAGGCAAAAAGAAAAACAAAAATCAAACCCAAAACAAAGCCAGAAAGTTAATGTGACTTTTCAAAAATCCAAGAGTAAGCTCTAAGAGAACCAAAGGCTACAGGCTCTTGTTTTTATCCAATAATACTACCATTGCTCCTTAGGAAAAGAAAATACTATCAACAGCATCTTAAGACTTTTTAAATATTCTTTACATTCACCTTGCCTTTCACTTCCAAAAAGGAATCAAGTCCTACTCTGCCAGAGGAAGGCTGGTCATTTGTCATCTCCAGAGTTCTTTCTGGACCTTCTGTTAATCCAAATATTTAAACATTTGTTACAAGTCAAAAATTTCACACATTCCATGATAGACCTGACCTTCATTATAACTCACTCTCTGAAAATGGTTTCAAAGTAACAAGTTCCACCGTGCAAACTTACATTTTCTAAATACCCATAAATCTTTTTGCCAGCTGCCTTAGGTTTACCTTAATCAACTCTGTTATAAACCAAACTATGTAAGTCAAGTCTAGGACATTCTCCTCTGTGATTTACTCAATGTCAAGGTCCTTTCAGTTAGCACAACTGCAACAGCCTACTTTTTAGGTCCATAATAAAAGGAAACATACTAAATTTGATGTCTGATAAAACACATTGATTATGTGTTTTATTTTCATCAAAATTCCCCAGATTTATGTGTCCTCTGCATCAGACCAATAAACCTAAAGTCTGAGAGTTTAAGATTCTGTATAATTATATCTGGGGAAAAAGAAAAGGTTATAACCATCCTAAACTACGGCAACATGTTGCTAGGAAGACTTTAATATACCAAAATAAAACCCCAACATCATCAGTTAAATGAACACATACTTCTTCAGCAACCAATAACATAGACACTACAATTTAAAGGGAATTTGCAAGAGATTATCTGCATGACCTAAGTACCCTTTAACTAAAGGCAGAGTGAACTGACTTTTTAGCTGAAAAACAATCAAATTAAACTTGAGTTTTTCCTAAATTTCTTAAAATTGAAATCTCATACTCTAAAAGAAAATTCCAACATAAGTGAATAGGGCTAGAACATGATTAAATACTACCAAAGAACATAGTCTTTGAGAAAAACCACATGAAAGAAGCCATACTAAGTGACCAACAAAACAGGACTTCCAGAAGCATCTCTATGGAGACTGTTCTCTGCTCCCGTGGGCAGCCGGCTTCAGGTGGTACAAGCCACAGCATCAGACACCTGGGCTTAGATGCTATCATTCCCCAATCACATAACAGATGGGATGAAGTAATTTAGTAACTGCCTGAGTGTCTTCACGTCAAACATGGACTTCATACTCACTCATTTCCCTAGAGCTGTGGTGAGGACTGAATGAGCCCATCAAATGGCATTCTTTACCACTCCTAAACGGCAACTCCATGCTTATCTTCAGTTTTGAAACTACAGGCTTATTTCTCCTGAAAACAGCAGCGGTAAATAGCAATTGTTGTTTAGCTATTAAGTAATGTCTGACACTTTTGCAACCCCAGGGACTGTAGCACATCAGGTTCCTCTGTCCATGGGATTTTCCAGGCAAGAATATAGAAGTAGATTGCCATTTCCTTCTCCAGGGGATTTTCCCAACCCAGGGATCAGACCCACATCTCCTGCATTGCAGGTGGATTCTTTATCACTGAGCCACCTGGAAAGCCCAGGAAATAGCAGTAACAGAGATCTAATCTGTATTATTATCTCTCTGCAAACCGCTTACAAATTAACAGAACCTTGGGTTTGTGTTAGTTGCTCAGTCATGTATCTTTGCGACCCCATGGACTGTAACCCACAAGGCTCTTCTGTCTATGGGATTCTCCAGGCAAGAATACTGGAGTAGGTAGCCATTTCCTTCTCCAGGAGATCTTCCTGACCCAGGAATTGAACCCAGGTCTCCTGCTTTGCAGGTGGATTCTTTACCATTTAAACTATCAGGGAAGCCCACTGATTAAGAGGAGGAAAAATAGGAACAGATAAAAGATCTGGAGGAATGTTGCAGTTATGAGACAATCTGAGATAAATTCAAATTATGAGAGGCAACATCAACAACAAAAAAACTTTACAACAAATCTTGTTGTAAAGTTTACTTTCAAATCTTGAAGGTCAGGTTTTTAAACTTAACCTCCACTGACTTAATTAATCAACCACATGGTACCAGGGAAAACTCCATCATGGTTGTAAGGCACCAGACATTCAGTTTAGGGATATATTTCCTGGAACATTTAGGTTCTTTTTCCATAACACATACACAGGATTTGTGAAGAAACTTGTCTCTAAGTTTTTTTTTTTTTCTTTTTTAAAGTACTTTGAAATAGTAATCAAGGCATCAACAGAAGTTTCTTTACACTGAAGATGCCCAGGATTAACAAAGAAGTAAATTCAAGTAACCACCACATGAGGAAAGAGAGGAACTATTGACAGCGCGCAAACTTTTCCTGGGGGGGTTCCAGGTGGCGCGGGGGTAAAGAATCCAGCTGCCGACGCAGGAGACACAAGAGAGGCAGAGGAGCCTGGCAGGCTAGTCCATGGGGTCACCAAACAGCCGGACGTGACTGAAGTGACGGAGCGCGCACACCCGCTTTCCTATCCCGCACGCGACTTTTCACATTCTCCTTTAAGTAACAAGTCCCAGGCTGCCTGGGTGCCCTACAAAACTCCAGTCCTATCAGAATGCCTCTTGTGAGAGCTGGAGTTCATGAACACAGAACAAAGTCTTAGAGATCAATAAAACCTCATAAAGAAAGCAGAGGACCGCACCACAATGGGTTAAGCTGGAAAAACCAAGCAATGACCATCTCCTAAGAACAGCAGCAACACTTTTCTTCATCATGGGAGTCCTGCACGGGGAGGAGACTGTACCCTGACAGGCTCCCCAGTCCATGGGATTCTCCAGGCAAGAATACTGAGTGGGTGGCCATTTCTTCATGAAGTCTTAAGGAGACCCAAATATTGGTCTCTAATATGATCCCTCCTGAAAGGAATTAGCACTCTTAAGGCACAACTTATTCCACACTTTCTATTTCAGAAAAATATTAGGATTGTCTGCAAGCATGGAAATTGGATTAAGAAAGCAAGCATGCTTCCAAAGTTGTCAGAGTTTTAAAGAGATAAAGATATCAGCTTCTTCTCTTCCTTTTTAAAAAATCTTTTGGCCTTGCTGCATGGCACATGGGATCTTAGTTTCCTGACCAGGGATCAAACTCACACCCCCTGCACTAGAAGGCCAAGTCTTAACTACTGACTACCAGAGAAGTTTTAAGACAACAGCCTTTTTAAAAGGACCTTCAGTAGACAAGTTGTGACAGTAGAAGGAAAAAAAAATATTAAGTAGATGTAAACTCATTTTGTAAATAGTACTAAAAAAGAAAAATCTTCAGAAAAAGGTTGATATGATGAAAAAAGAGGTAAAGAATATATGGTTAATTTTTTGTTAATGTAAATAAGTAGGAGACTGTCAAATAAAGCTGAGTATGTGCTTTTTCTAATAAAGCATATCTCCTTATAAAGTATGTATATAATTTTGTATCCATCTCTATATACCAAGAAATGCAGCAAGGGGAGATTCTGTGCAAGCCCAAGAGTCTTCAGTCAGTGTTAAGAAGTGTAACAAGAATGGGAGAGGGGAAGGGATGATCAGAACAATGGTCACACAAAAAGGAGAAGAATGATTTGTCCTAAAATGATCATACTTCTAGACTAGATTCCCTCATCTCAGAGGAAAAAACTCTAAGTGGCCTTATAATCAGAAGATGCTAATAAAACATGCTTAAGTTTACAAACATGTCTACCAGGAGGACAATCAAGAATCGTATTGCAGAGGGAAAATACCAGCATGGAAAAAACTAACACAATGTACAAAGGGTGTTTAAAAGGCCTTATTAACCTAACAAGGTATATTTCATTGCAAAAAATACCCAAGAGGATCATAAGCATCTCAGGTGTAAATAAAGCATCCTCAGAGAGGCAAGCGGGCCTGCCAATGTAAGAGACGCAGGTTCTATTCCTGGGTCAGGAAGATCCCCTGGAAGAGGAAATGGCAACCCACTCCAATATTCTTGCCAGGAGAATCCCATGGACAGGGGGCCCTGGCGGGCTACAGTCCATCGGGTCGTAAAGAGTGAGACACGGCTGAAGTGACTGAGCACACGCACACTAAAGAAACAGGATATTTTACTGGAAGTAAAATTGAGAGAAAGTAATAGAACAATGACACTCTTCATCATGAACTCCTCCCTGGCCCTTCAGATCTCTCACCACCTTGCCTGCTATCACACTGGCTCTTATCATATCTGCTGCTGATCTATCAGAAGCTTCCAGTCTCTAGACTCTCCTACTCCCTCCATCTCTTCCTGCTTGCCTTCCATCCTTTATGCATCTGGGCCTCTGATCCATCAGGTCAAATGCTACTGCCATCCAAGGCTTCTCTGCCACCTGCACACACCTTGGTTCAACACAATATCCACCCTCTCCACTACTGCAGGGAATCCAATCCTCCTGTTACCGAACTCCTATTTGATAGGAAATTGCTCTGAAGACAATAAATACTGAAATCTGCTGAAATGAAGATGGGATACACATGCCACCTCTCCTTCCTCGTGGCTAGAAAATATCTCATCATCTCAATTGGGGAGAAAGTAAAATGTCTGATGTGAATATTTACTACTTTTTAAACTGCAGAAATAAACTTTAAAAAATGAACAATAATTACAATCTGCTTTAACACGTTATTGACTGGGGGATTTTGCAGAAATTAATGCCTGTGGCTGTGATAAGTCTCCGGTCAATAATGTGGTAAGACACCTTTCAGGTTCCTGTTGAAAAAGTATGGAACAGAGCCTCTAAAAAACTGGCCTACCTTCTGTCTTCTGGTTTTGAAAACTAAATATTAAGTTAGACAGACAAACAAAAAATACTTCAGAAAAAAAAAAATTTCCTGCCTGAATAAGGTATTTAAATCTTAATCAAATGTTAATCAAAACCATTCTACCCTCAGACTTTCACGTTTACAACAGATGACAACTCCAATTTCCTTCCAAAAAATTAAGATCTTGATTTCCCATGATCTGGATAAAAAATTAAGGCTAAAATTAAGCCAACAAATAAAAGTCTCTGTAAGCTAGATTTCCACTACTCAAGGCCCTGCACAGTGCCTGGCAGAAAACATGTACACACACAAATACTGAATGAATGGGAGATGTATAAAAACCATATGCATATGTCCCTGGAGAGGAGAGTAGTTGGAAAACTTATGGTTCATCCACACAATGGAGTATTATGGAATTGTTTTAAAAAAAAAAAGCAACGAAGATTATTTCTATGAAATGAAGTGACATGGAATGATTCCCAGCATACACTGCTAAGTGAAAAAGCAAGCGTTATCTATGGTGTGCTATCCCTCATGGAAGAAAGCAAAGGATATGGGAAATGTCTATGTATCTGCTCATGGGTGCCCCAAGAAACACAGGAAGGAAAAAGCCAGAAAATCATGGGATTATTTACCTGCAAAGGACAGGTGGGAGCAGTGGAGGAAAAAAGAAGGGATGGAAATGGGGCGGAGGGAATGAGAACATTTCTCTCAGGACACATTTTTTTCCTCAACTGGTGAGTCTCAGAACCAAGAAAATGTTTCACATGTCCAAAATGTACATGACTGCAATTACACAGGGTATAGGGGAAACCCAAAATAGAATAATCACAGTAATAAATGGACCTATGTGTGTTATAAATAAACAGTATAACCACACTGAGGAGGAAGTGACTAAAACAAGGAATAAGGAACTCAGCAAAATATTTGACTATATAACTGCGAAAGTAAATACAAAAAGAACCATGTACAAATAATGTTACTTTTCACTTGGGTATGGGTGAGCAATTCTGAAACTACTAAGAAAAGAAAGTGTAAGATGCTCAATTGTGTCCGACTCTTTGCGACCTCATAGACTGTAGCCCGCCAGGTTCCTCTGTCCATGAAATTCTCTAGGCCAGAATACTGAAGTGGGTAGCCACTCCTTTCTCCAGGGGATCTTCCCAACCCAGGTCTCCTGTATTGCTGGAAGATTCTTTACCGTCTGAGCCACCAGGGGAGACCAAGAATATTGGAATTCGTAGCCTATCCCTTCTCCAGCAGATCTTCCCGACCCAGGAATCGAACTGGGGTCCCTGCATTGTGGGCAGATTCTTTACCAGCTGAGCTACCGGGGAAGCCCTTGAAACTACACACACACCCTGAGATTTAGCCAATAATTACCATATTGGGATATCAACAGCCACATTTTTTATGGATATAGGGAAATGTGGAGACAAGAATGAATACTACAGCACTGGATAAAGTCAGAGGGACCAGTATGAACTCATGGTGGTTTTATATATATATATATGTGTGTGTGTGTGTATATATATATATAGCCTCTCTATATATACATATATAGGTTCCCCTGGTGGCTCAGTGGTAAAGAATCCACCTGCAATGCAGGAGCCACAGGAGACTCAGGTTCGATCCCTGGGTCAGGAAGATCCCCTGGAGGAGGCCATAGCAACCCACTCCTGTATTCTTGCCTGGAGAATCCCATGGACAGAGGACCCTGGCAGGCTACAGTCCATGGGATCACAAACAGTCAGACCCTACTGAAGCAACTTAGCATGCGCACACGCATACAGAAATAGCCTTGCACTGTCCACTAAGAGAGGGACAAGGAGTGCTAATGGTACCACAAAGGAACGAGTCCACCAAGACTCCACTCCTCAAGAAACTAAAGGAGTTTCTTAAACTCCTTAACTCTCTAAAACTTCCTTAACAAATGATGACTTCCAGGGCTGGGGCAGAGAAAATACAAGGTGATCCTGGACCACCTTATGGCAACAGAAAATTAAAAATTGCTCAAATAAATGAATGGAGACTAGATAAAGATGGTGGTTGCACATTATGAATGTATTATTCACTTTAATAAGGTTAATTTTGTTATGTGAATTTCAGCTCAACAAATTTGAAATTGAAGCAATGCTTAAGTCACAGAAGCCATCTCAAAGAGCTCCCAATGGCCACCTCTGGACAATCTAACGATAAAATAATTAACAACTGTTAAGGATTATTAACCCATAGGACAAAATACATACCCATGAGTTCACATCCATACAATAATAAATAAACAAATGAGAGAATAAACATCTCTTCCTTTCAGTCAAGTTTCAGTTAATAAACACAGAAGGAGTGATGGAAACAGAAAATCATATTTGGCAGAGAGCACAGCAGTAACCGTCGCAGACAAAAGTCATCAATACTTGTTCAAACCTGTGAGCAAACGTATGCTGAGAAACAGGACGTCTGCTTAGTTTTAAAGATGCTTTCACAAGACACTTATTAATTACAAAGGAAAAAACAGTAACTTTACAGGGGAAAGGCTTGGCAGACTTCACTTTAACCGAATGAGCAGGGATAACATAACCAGTGATAAGACCTGTCAGCTTCAGGCACCTCCTGATATAAGGCACTAGGAAGAACACAGCGTCATTTCTCTGGTATTCTCACCAAAAACACATCACCTCGGTCTAATCGTGAGGAATAATCAGACGAACTCCAATTAGGGAATGTTCTACAAGGTAACTGACCAAATCACTTCAAAAATGCTGAGAACAAAATAAGGAAATTTTCCATGAAGGAGGAGGCTTCTAGGAAGATGACAACTAAATGCAGTGTGGGGTCCTACTCTGGATCTCAGAACAGAAGAAGGACATTAATGGGAAAAAAACTGATGAAATCAAAATGAGGTTTGTAAATTAGTTAACAGTCTTGTATCAAAGTGAATTTTTTGGCTTAGAAAATTGTACTCTGTGTTTATGTAAGCTGTTCATATTAGAGGGCATAAGGGAACTCTGCATACTACTGTGCACATTTTTGGAAAATCTAAATTTCAGAATAAGAAAGTATAAAAAACACATTATTCTTCAGCTTATTAATTTATTTATATTTTTTTTAGCTGTCTCCCCTCTCCTCCCAGTCCATGGGTTCACAAAGAGTTGGAAACGACTGAACAACAACCTCTCCTCCCTTACACTACAGCAGGAATATTTCTGATATACTCACTAAAGTAACCCAAACTTCTAACCATGCCTGATACACAGGAAGCACTCAAGAAGCACAATTCCACAGTTTTGGTGAGCCGGAACCATGAAAGGGCTTCCCTGATAGCTCAGACGGTAAAGAATCTGCCTGCAATGCAGGAGACCCAGGTTCAATTCCTGGGTTGGGAAGATCCCTTGGAGAAGGAGATGGCAACCCACTGCAGTATTCTTTTTTTTTTTTTTTTTGACCGCAAAGGGTCTTGGTTGCAGTATGTGAGATCCAGTTTCCTGACCAGAAATCAAACCCCAAACCTCTGCACTGAACATAGAGTCTCAGCCACTGGACCACCAGGGAAGTCCCCCACTCCAGTGTTCTTGCCTGGAGAATTCCATGGACAGAGGAGCCTGGAGGGCCTACAGTCCCTGGGGTGGCAAGGAGGTGGACACAACTGAGAGACTAACACACAACACACACAGAACCATGAAAGCATGCTCCAAATCCCAGATTTTCCATTAATTTTCTTTATATTCTATTTGAAAGAAGATTTCTATTTGAAAGAAGCTACCAGGTGTCCCTGGTAGCTCAGCTGGTAAAGAATCTGCCTGCAATGCAGGAGACTCCGCTTTGATTCCTGGGCTGGGAAGATCCCCTGGAGAAGCGAACAGCTACCCACTCCAGTATTCTGGCCTAGAGAATTCCATGGACTGTATAATCCATGGGGTCACAAAGGGTCAGACACAACTGAGAAACTTTCACTTTGCTTATTCCATAAAGAAAAACTAATAAATCTACAAGCTCTGGTTCACTGTTTTATGTCCAATGAGAATCAGAATTTTAAATAAAATGATATAAAAATACAGACACCAGATATAGCAAACAAGATATGACCTCTGACCTTCCCAGGCTCCAAGGCTCCACCTTCAGTGCAGTGTGCTGAGAACACTGGGGTCCCCACAGACCTTCCTCCAGCTCGTGAGGCAGACCCAAGGCTACCGGCCCCTTCTCCTTAACTAGGGCTCAGCTCCTCAGGTGGGGGTGCCACCCAGATAGAAGTCTGTGTCTTTTGTTCCCACCCCACCTCCAGAGCCCTGGCTCAGAAAGGAAGAGTGGGCCCTAAAACAAACAGCTCCTAATTTTTCCCAAGGAAATCAGCTTCATTTGCAGCATAGCAGAGAGCTGCCCACACTAAGAGCCCTCTGAAAGACAGAGGCTGGGGTGAAGGGAGTGGAGAGAACCGTGGATTTAATGAAGAGGCGGCCTGTGCTGTAGGCATCTGTGGCTAATCGGCTAAAGAGAACCAAGGAAAGTGACAGCTAGGAGCCTTCCTGTGGTCAGAACAAATATGGAACGCTGAACTCAGGAAGTTTCTCCAAGGGAGTCACAAATGGATCAGTTTGTAGCAGTGTATGTTCCAGTGCACTGTTATAAACAATTAGCCAGTAATTAGCATAGGGGCCACTGAGGAGTCATCCCAGGATGACTGTGGGTGCACCCAAATCATGCACCCCCATCCCCAAGGGAGCACCAACAGAGACTTAACCTTGAGGGGGTGAGGAGGACAGATTTCACTAAAATAATCCAGCCAGTCATTAAACAAATAGACAAACATTAATAAACAAGCCCTGTGGTGAGGAGGAAGTACCCAGTGTTACTAAAATATATTACCTAAAAAATGTGCAGTGTCAAAAAATTATGTGCAAAAATATAGGAAAGTAGGACCCATACACCAGAAAAAAAGCAGGTTGCAAAAACTGCCTGTGAGCATAACTAGATATAGGATTCCAGATAAATACCTCAAAGCAGTCATTATAATTATACTCAGATCTAAAAAAAAAAAAGCTCCACTAAAGAAATAAAGGCAGGTATGACAATGTTACATCAAATAAAGAATATTAAGAAACAGCAATTTTAAGAAAGAACCAAATGAAAATTCTGGAGTTGAAAAGGTGAATGACGGAAAGGAGAAAGTCACTGGAGGGCTTCAACAGATTTGAACCAGCAAAAGAACAACCAGCAAACCTGGAGACAGATCAACAGACATTATATGAGATGAAGAAAGAGGGAAAAAAAGAACAGAGCCTCAGAGAAACAGATACCATTAGACATATCATCCTAAATGGAATGGGAATATCAAAAGGAGGCGAAACGTTGAAAAAAATTCAAAGAAATAGATGACTGAAAAAACAATAACCTACACATCTAGGAGGCAAGACCCATAAACAGATAACATCGTGGTAAAAAGGATGACAGTCAAACACAAGAGAATCCTGAGAGCATCAAGAGAAAAATGATTTATCACTTACAAGGGGGACCCCAGTAAGATTAATAGCTGACCTCTCAGCAAAAATAACGGAGGCTAGAGGCAGTGGATAACACAAAGTACTAAAAAACAAACACACACACACACACAAAAAAAAACCCTGTCAACCAAGATCTCCACATCCAGGAGAGCTATTTTTTTAGAAAATGAAAATAAAATTCACACATTACAAGATAAACAAAAATTGACAAGAATTCATTACTAGCAGACTTGCCTCATAAGAAATACTAAGGAAAAAAAATTTTTTTTAATTAAAAAAAAAAGAAATACTAAGGGAATTCCACCAGGTTGAAAACAACTGATACGAGTGATTCAAATCCACACAAACAGCATCAGCAATTATATAGTTGCTGATGCTCATTTTCTCCTTTCCCTCAATTGATTTATAAACTTTATAAAATGATATGTATATAATGCATTGTTGAATCTGTAACACATGGGAATGTAATAAAGTTGCTAAAAACAGCACAAAAAAAGGTAGACTGGGGGTGGGGGGTGAGCTGCTATGTGCTAAGGAAAGAATAACGGGTGGTGTAATAATTAATAATTGTAACAATGTATTGCTGGGTTTATAACATTAACAGATATAATGTGTGTAACAACAGTGTCACAAAACAAAGGAGAAAAGGAATAGAGCTAAATAGGAGTAACTTTCTATATATTACTAGAATTAACTAGTATAAACTCGAATTTGAATACAATAAGCTGAAAGGCACACAGTGAACTCTGGAATAATCACTAAAAATACTCAAAAAATAGTGAAAAATGTCACTAACGAAATGAAAATGCTACATTAGAATATATTCAATCAACGCGAAAAAAAAAGTAAAGCGGGAATACAGAAACAAAAAAGACATGAGACATATGAAAACCAAAGAGTAAGATGGCATCTGTAAATCTGCATCAGTATCATATAAATGTAGATGAATAAGGTCCAGTCAAAAGGTAGACACTATTAGGCTGGATTTTTAAAAAAGCATGATCCAATTATATGTTATTTACAGTAGACACAACAAATGGTTATGGGGCAACTGGACAGTCACATGCAGAAGAACGGAATGGGTCCTTTACTTTACACCACATACAAAAATTAACTTAAAATTGATTAAAGACCTAATGTAAGAGCAAAACCTGCAGTCCATGGGGTCGCAAAGAGTCGGACACAACTGAGCAACTGAACTGAACTGAAGAGCAAAACAAAACATAGGAGAATTTTCATGATCTTAGATTTGGCAGTAGATTCTTAAATATGATGCCAAAAGGACAAGCAACAACAAAAAATAGACTGGACTTCATAAAAATTTAAAACTTCGGCACTTCACAGAAGACCATCAAGAATATGAAAAGATGACTTACAGAATGATAGAAAATATTTGCAAATCACATTCCTCACAAGGAGTTTGTATCTAGAAAGAACTTTTTCTTTTTTCCCTTTTTAAATATTGAAATATAGCTGATGTACAATATGTTAGTTTCAGATGTACGACATAGGGATCTGACAAATATATTATGAAATAATCATGCAAGTCTATGACATTACCATACAAAATCAGAACAGTATTATTGACTATTTTCCTTATGCTATGTTACATTCCTATGACTTAACTGTAAGCCTGTATCATTGCTGAGTATGATGTTAGCTGTATGTCATATACAGCCTTTATTATACTGAGGTATGTTCCCTCTATGCCCACTCTGTTGAGAGTTTTTATCATAAATGAATGTTGAACTTTATCAAAATATTTTTCTGTATATGTTGAGATGATCACATGACTTTTAATGTTTCTAATGTGGTGTATCATGTTGATTGATTGGTGAACATTAAACCATCTTTGCACCCCTGGGATAAACCCCACTTGATTATGATGTATGAAAATTTAATGTATTGTTGATTCAGTTTGCTAATAATTTGTTGAGGATTTTTACATCTATGTTTATACAGGATATCGGCCTATAATTTTTTGTGCATGATATTTTTGCCTGGTTTGGGTACCAGGGTAGTGCTGGCCTCACAGACTAAGTCTGAAAATGTTCCTTCCTCTTCAACTTTTTGGAATACTTTGAGAAGTATTTAAATGTTTCTTTAAACATTTGACAGAACTCACCTGTGAAGCTATCGGATCCTGGACATTTGTTCTTTGGGAGTTTTTTTTGTTTGTTTTAATTACTGATTTAACTGCATTAGGGTAATCAGTTTGCTCATATTTCTATTTCATACTGATTCAATCTTGGAAGACTCTATGTTTCTAGGAATTCATCCATTATTTCTAGGTTGTGCAATTTGCTAACATACAAATTTTCATAGTAATCTCTTAAATTTTGCATTTCTGTAGTATCAGTTGTAACTTCTCTTTCATTTTTTATTTGGGCCTTCTTTTATTCCTGAGGAGTCCAGCTAAAGGTTTATTGATTTTGTTTATCTTTTCAAAGGACAAGATCTTAGTTTCTTTCATTTATCTCTGCTGCTGCTTTTTTCATCTCTATTTCATTTATTCCCACTCTGATCTTTATTATTTCCTTACTTGTACTAACTTGGGGCTTTGTTATTCTTTTTCTCATTCCTTTATGTATAAGGTTAGAGTGTTTGAAATTGTTCCTGTTTCACAAGGTTAAGCCTGTATTGCTACACACTTCCCTCTTAGAAATGTCTTCTCTGTGTCCCATAAATCTTGGAATGCTGTGTTTCCATCTTCATTTGTCTCAAGGTATATTTTTTTTTCCTCTTCGATATCTTCAATGATCCACTGATTGTTTAGTAGCACACTATTTAGACTCCACATATATTTTTTTCCAGTAGTTGATTCCTAGTCTCATACTGCAGTGGTCAGAAAAGGTGCTAGATATAATTTAAATCTTCTTAAATCTTCTGAGGCTTGCTTTGTGACCGAGCATGTGATCTATCCTGGAGAATATTGATTACATGCACACTTAAGAAGAATGAGTATTCTGCTCTTTTGGAGTTGAAAGTCCTATATATATTTAATCTATCTGACCTAATGTGCCATTTAATGCCAAAGTTTCCTTATTGATTGTCTGGATGATCTATCCACATTGATTTAAGTGGGATGTTAAAGTTCCCTACTCACTATATTGTTAATCACTCCCTTTATGTCTATTAATAACTGCTTTATGTACTTAGGTGTTCCTATGTTGGGCACCCCATGGACAGAGGAGTCTGGCAGGCTACAGTCCATAGGGTCATAGAGAGTTGGACATGACTGAAATGACTTAGTATACTTTTTTTTAAATTCCACCCCCTCATTTTACATTTTTGATCTCATCTTTTATATATTTTTACTTTGTCCACTCTGTAATTATGGTGTGTATATATTTTTATTGATAGTTTTATGATTTTACTAGCTTTGTCTTTTAACCTTCATATTAGCTATATAGGTGGTTGATCCACTACCCTTACTGTATTTTTGCCTTAGAATAAAGAATTCTTAAAGTTCAAATTTTTTTTGAATTGTTAAATAGGCAAAGACCCTGACTAGACATTTTTTTTCTGAAGAAGATATACAAATGGCTAATAAGTACATAAAAATATGCTATATATTATCAGAAATGCAAATAAAAACCATAATGATATACTACTTCGCTACCACTAGGACAAGTAGACTCCAAAAGCCAGGAAACATGTATCATCAAAAATGTAAAGAAATGGTAACCCTCATATCCTGTTGGAGGAAATGCACAATGGCCCAGCTTCTTTGGGAAAAAAAATCTGGCGGCTCCTCAAGTGATTAAATATAGAGTTATCACATGACCCAGCAATTCTACTTCTAGATAGAAATGAAAATACATGTCCACACAGAAACACGTACATGAATGTTAGGTATCCCTAAGGACAGGGGTCTAAGATGTCCAGTTTCTGCATTGTGCCTGACCAAAACAGGAAATTCATTAGGAGAACCAAACCCCTTCAACACACACACACACACATGAGTAAGACATGCAATTACTCTCATCCGAATCTCACACCTGCTTACAACTTTCCCACTGTGCTTTCCACATACTTGGAATTCTGTCTCATTTTTTTTTTCATTTATTTTTATTAGTTGGAGGCTAATTACTTTACAATATTGTAGTGGGTTTTGTCATACATTGACATTAATGATAACCCCATATGCAAAACAGAAAAAGAGACACAGATGTACAGAACAGACTTTTGTCTCATTTTTTTTATGTGAGAATCCAGTATACCCTGCAGAAACTTGTACCCTGGCCTGAACTCCAGCTTTTCTAGTGGAGTTACTGATATCTTCCCCAAATTATGCCAATCCCATGGACCAGCTCATTTATTCTTTCGAGTGGTCAGTGAAGACCTAGGATAAATATGATAGGGACCACACTGGGATTACCAGCTAGACCCTGGGACAGCCCTGGAACCCTGTCTGCCAACCACAATGAATATAATTCCAAAGCACAAATGCGCCACCTCTCTCAGAGCTTCATGAAACTAAAGGCAGCTCCCTCTACCTGCCATGCCCACTCTCCCCTAATCTGCCTGGTCTCTGCTCTTCTGGGCAGCAGACAAACAGCTAAGAGCATCATCTCTGGAGCCAGCTTGACCGAGTTTAAACTTCACTCTTCCACTTAATGTATGACCTTGACAAGTTTCTTACACTCAGCCTTGGTTTCCTCATCTATAGCAAGTGAGTAACCATACTTCCCAGGGTTGTTATGAGGATTAAATGAGACTATGCTATTGTCTCATAACATATAATATGCACTCTGCTGCTGCTTCTATCTCCGTCTATCGGAGGGTATCACATTGTTTTACTTGCACCTTCCCCCACTGGTCCCTGAGATTTCCAAGCTGTGTAGTTTCTTCTTCCCCTTCATATTTACAGCACATAATACAGAGACAGGCACAAGGTGGGTGTGGGAAAAGGCAGTGATGCATGCAGGAAAAATGAAAACTCTGAGTCCAGCAACATCCAGTGATTACGGAAACCAGGCTCTCAACATAAAAAGCAGAGCATGTGGCTTATGAGTATACAAGAACTAAACGTCTGAAATGAGGCCGGCTCTGGAAAATCCAGGCTGACTGCCAGAACCATCTAGAAAGAATCCAAATGCTCAGCAGTTAGAGTGGTTACATAAACGATGTCATTAAAGCACAGGGGATTTTACATAAGCACAACAGGAGACCTCTGCTGATACCTGAAAGAGTTCAGACAAAACACCAAGTGGAAAAACATGCACAGGAGGATTACAGAACCGCTCAGAGTGATCACCAAAGAAAAGAGACTGTGTGTGTGTTTCTAATACCACATTCTGGTCTCGAATACCACATTCTTTCACAATCTGGTGACAAAATCTGTACATTCTTTTTAATTAATATTGATTCTAAAGACAACCTAACACACACACAAATAATGCTTTATTAATGGCTTTACATAAGAAATAAGATAGACAGAATGGAGATTCCAAAAATGTTAATGCTTTAAATAAGACACAGTTAAAAGGGTCAAGTTTCCGGTACTATAACTTTCTGGGTAGATAAGTTTGCTGATAAGAAAAAACTTCATATACTCTTATGATTAACTCTCTTATTTTCTAAGTCATCTTTATTTAAAGCCAGTCATCTGTTCTGCTCATGTCAGGGCCAAGCAATAGTTTGATTAACTACTCTTAAGTTCTTCCTAAGTAAGTCTTCTCCTTTTGGTATGATCAAAAAACGAAATCTAAAATGTATATATTTGTCTGCAAAGAAGAAAGATCTTCAGTAAGTGTTTCATTCATTCACCCCCCCAAAGAATGCCTTCCAAAATTAGAGTCCAACTCAGAGAAAGAGAAAAACAATACTAAACTTGCTCAAAGCATAGAGTACATCTGCCTGCTTATATCAGCTTATGTCATGAATATATACACACCGACACAGATATATACATACCTACACACACACCAGAGAAAAAGTAATAAGGAATAAAGTTACCTTCATGCAAGTCAATGATGCCAGCAACAGCACCTTTTGATAACCAGGTGATAACTACTACTCTACCCTGACTCAAACGAATGCCCATTCTTCTTGCCATTAATATTTCCTAGACTAATACGAGGGAAAGAGATATGTAAAAAGAAGAGGTAGGAGACTTTCCTGGTGGTCCGGTAGTTAGGAATTCACCTGCCAATGCAGGGGACACGGGCTCGCTCTCCGGTCTAGGAAGACCCCATATGCGGTTGCACAGCTAAGCCTGTGCACCGCAGCCCGTCCTCCGCAACAAGCCGCTGCAAGAGAAGGTCATGCGCTGCATCGATAGTAGCCCCTGCTCACTGCGACCAGAGAAAGCCCACAGGCTGCAATCTATGTGGCTGCACCTAGGGCAGCCATAGACAAACAAATTATTTATTTAAAAGTCTACAAATAATAAAAATAGGGGTAGGAATTTACTGTAAACATTTTCCAAGAAAAGCAAAGAAATGCATTACCCTTCAATACAGTTCCAATCTCTAAACAGATAACTTTCCTTAAAAACACAGTTCAATAGTCTCAACAGAATTAATTTTTAAAATTTCAGATGGGAATTTCTCCTCACCCACTTCAAAAATACTTTTGCCTAAAGAGCAACCTATCAACACATACGATTTAAATCATTAACTACACAGCACCAAATCATTAGGATAATCAGCATATAAATTTCATGAAGCCACTGTGTCCTTTTAAGTGTTTCATACAACATCCGGTACATTGATGATGTTTAATAATAAAAAATAAAATGCCAAAATGAAAGTCTTCATTACTGAACTTGGCTGTCATTTATAATACAAACCGCTGATGAGCATGTTTCTACAAGAGCAATTACAAGAAATCAAGAAACAAAGCAAACCCCATTCAAATGAGAAATTTTGTCTCCTCTGTCCAAGAAAACTGTTTCATTTCGGTGTCAGAAAGAAACTGGCAGACCGCCAGCAGATAGCATGAAACATGCAGACTGTAGGGGCATTTAACTCAGAGTGTTTATGCACCGTTGACAAAGCAAAAAACCAACCACATTCCACGAATGTTTTTTGGAGACTTTTTCCTTACCTTTCCCATTTTGCCATGTCGTATACCAAGATAAAGTGAGGAACGAGGTGATAAATGCTAAAACAGTGGCTACAGTTCCATTTCGGAGCCTCATCTCATTTCACCATCACACTGGTTCATATGATTACGATGATAACCAAGACCGTTTCTTTTTATCCTGAAGTCAAGCAAACCCAGTACTCCTGGCTCAGGGCCAGTTGAAACAATCAATAGGAGAGGTTCATTTCAGATGCTCAGCAGAACTAATCTGGCAGCCACACCATCCACAATTACTATTCAGGACTGTCTGCACCGTCTTCATAGGTGGATGCTTCTTTCTCCCTATTCAAGGGGAAAAGAGAAAGAAAAACTTGCTCAAGGATGCACAATACCGGTTTCTTCATTTATCAGTCACTGTTACAAACAGATTCTCGGCTGGGCTACACTGTATCTGTAGATTACCCCCCACATCCAAATGACTCATGTGATAGCCTAGAGTGATGTGGTTCCTCTCCTCCAGGGAAAAAAAGCTTTCAACTCTACTCCCTGCTCGTTGGTTCTGCTGTGTCTGTGGAAAGAGTGTCATGGTTACTCATGTAAAGGCAGGCGAGGTGGGGCCCATGAGAACTCTAACGATAACATAATGGTTCCTAAGTAACAATCTTCACTCTCTACAATCCTCCTATTGCACAATGATAGTTAATGGTTCAAAATTTTTAAAGAAAACAGACTACAACTTACAAGGGTCAAAAGCCCTGGGTCCTAGATCCAGCCCAACCATTACTTGCATGACTTCAGGCATGTCAATTTTCTCGGCTTTGTGGTTTCATCCAGGAACTGAGAAAGCTAACTGTCTCGGCTCCTCCTGTTCTCATAAATAATAAAAAGGTTACAGTGATGACTGCTACTGATCATCATCATAAGATAAATGTCATTTTTCCAACAATTAACCTGCTCCCAGGTATAAACTGGGATTATTTTGGCATTTTGAAAACATGGCAATCCAACCAGGATACCACAGGACCCAGGATTAACCACTGAGCATTGCTTTAACTCAGGAAATCTGGAAATCACCTCCATCTAGCAAAGCTGTTCAGAAAATGGAATGAGGTGGTCTAGTGGCCGAGAATCTGGGTCACGGGTTGGATCCCTGGTTTGGGATGATCCCACGTTGCAAAGCAACTGAGTCAATGCACCACAACTGCTGAGGCCATGCACTCCAACTACTGAAGCCTGCGAGCCCTGGAGCCCGAACTCCCCACAACAGAAGCCACCACAACGAGTAGCCCCCACTGGCCACAACTAGAGAAAGCCCACTCGAAGCAACAGAAACCCAGAGCAACCAAAAATAATAAATAAACCTTTTAAAAAGGAAATAGAATGAAATCATGCCCCTGGAAGTGCTTAAGCATAGTCACCTAGTACAATTCTAGGTTCTCAATAAATGTTAACTGTATTAATAAAAACAAATCAAAACCAAAAACCTGCAGCCAGTCACTGGTTTAGGCCTCTCAGCACAGAACCAATTTCATTCCCTCGGGGCATGTCAGGCCAGACAAGATGTGCATTGATTCCTGGTGGCCCCAGGGGACCAAGAGATGCACTTGGCAATCCACTCAGTGTCACTCCAGTAGGATGAGTTAATGCAACTCCAAAAAGGCCTGGGAAGCCTGAGGAACAATTCTCTCTGACTAAAGCAGCCATCTGTAGGCAATTCAGAAATGACCATCTCAGCTGGTTTGTAAAACTGACCGTTGCTAGAAACCTCCACTAGTGAGAAAAGATCATCTGGATTAATAACGATGATGACAGACACTACAACTCACTGAGCATTTCCTCAGGGGCTCTGAATCTTCACAAACTCCCTTGAGGCAGGCATGCTAGCCCTGCTTTACACATAATGAAATGAACCCAGAGAAGGAACCCTAACTTGCCTGTCTCCAAAGTCCAAGTTCTCATCTCCCACCCTCTGCCTCTCTGCACGCAGTCCTCTGAAAAGAAGCTCCAAGGTAGTACTCTAAGCCTCAGCTTACACTGGAGAATCTTCCCAAGGTGTTACCTTTACCCAACAGTTTAAAGTGTGAATTAAAAAAAAAAAAAAGACTCTACAACGAACATGGATCTATTATGGAATAAACTGCAAAATTCACAGGAAACTTCAAAGTTTCAACTTAAAACCTGAATGAATTTCTCACTTCCTGTACCCTGGGCTGGGCACTCCTCTCCCTGACTCACACCCAAGCAGCCTGTGAACCCTCCTTGACCAGCAGCAGCTCTGCGTTATTGATATAATACTCTTAGAGGCACTGAACTTTTCTTCTACTTCCTTGCTTCCCCCTACTCTCTGCAATCAAGAATTTCCAAAGATACTCTCATGTTCAAGTTATGATTATTTTCTAAAACCAAAGTTATTCACCTAACATATCCATGTCAACAGTCTTCACGGTGAAATCCCAAATTTCAACTCAATTCCATAAGTGTCTTATTAACATATCAATAAGCACTCAAGGGACTTCCCTGGTGGTCCAGTAGCTGACTCTGTGATCCCAATGCAGGGGGCCGGGGTCTGATCCCTAATCAGGGAACAAGATCCCACACGATGTAACAAAGACTCAGCACACCCAGATAAATTTTTTTTTTCCAGATAAATTATTTTAAGCACTTGATAATGATTCTGATTATAAAAAAAAAAGAAGGGCTAACTCAGTGAATTATGTAACTTGGAATTTTAATTTTTTCATGGCATTATATGAAGATGCATATAACTTTCTGTTGCTATAGCCCCACCTGAGCCCCACTTTACTTCAAAAAAGATACTGTCCTGATAAGAGATCCAGAAGTATACAGATTATTAAAATAAACATTCAATCAGTAATCACAGGGAAGGGGAAGTGAAGAAGTAGAAAATGAAGGATTTTTGAAACACAGTTTTACTAAATACTTATTTGTATGAAAGTCAGTATAAACCGGTAGAGAGACAAGTAAAAGTGAATGAACTCTATAATGAAAGTAGATTATAGATACAGTATTGGTAACATGAAAAACATAAGGAATGTTAAATACTGGATCCAGGAAGTATTCATCTCTGGTTTGAAGAAAATGCTTATAATTAACTCTACCAACAAATAGGACCTGAAATTCTGCAAGAGAAATACGAGGGCATTTTACTCAGAATATTGTCATACATTTTTAATCAGGGTTTCCACACTAATGAAGTTTAGTTGCACCAGAAAAGAGCAAAACCAGTGATCCCTGCACTCTCAAACCAGGAGAGGTAGTTCAGACAGCCGAGAGCTCTGTGTGTTGACTGACTACCTAAGGCAGGAGAAGTGACCCATATTTGTTGTCAGCGTCCACACTCACAAAAATTTCAATCTAACACCTTGACGCTCTCTGAGACTATCACTTAACACATCGGAATCCTTAACAACAAAAAGGCAGTGGCTAAAGTTACTGGTCATCTTCTTCATCCTGACAAAGATGTTTGGAACTTTCAACTCCAGATCTCAGACTGGAAAAAAACCTGTTTTATTAACGTCTTTTAAGGGCTTCAGTCGTATGTTATTATTAGATACATAACCTTTGATTTTAAAGTGTTCTCCGAAATAGTATGTTCCATGGCTAAAAATGCTTGACATATTTCACTGCCATTCCAGACAGAACAGGGGTGCCTGAAGGAAAGGCACCCTTATGAATACCATGATGTAAGCCCTGTAACTTTATTCATCGCGGTTTTGTTAAAATTCATTGGTTTTATATTTATAATAGGATTTCTATTTTTCCTTAATACAGCTTACATAACTTCATCGTCCTGTGCGTTTTCAGATTTACACGGTCCGGGCTAAAGAAACCTTTGTTAGGATAACCTGTTAATGCCAGTGTTGTTGTTTTTTAACATTCAGAAAAAAAAAGATAAACCATTAAAAGCATATTATTCACTTCTAAATTTAGCTTCTAAATTCAAACGAATGACGTTGCCATTTTCTTTGGCCAGAAGTCGTCCGACAGCAAAAGCACAACAGCAAAATATATGGAGAGCACTGACAACAGACACTGCGCCTGCTTCTGTTTCGCAATCCGGATTGTAAGCAATGAACGGGCTCCAGGGGAACACTCGCTGCGAGAAATAAAAAGCGGGCGCGCGAGTGGTCTGCCTGCCAGCTCCTAAAACACGCCTTCCCGCTGCCACCTGGTGCTACCCTCAATGGAATCACCTGGCCCCGACCCGAGGATCCCACTCGCAGCCTCCTCGATGGCGGGGAACTGAGGCCTGGGGATGGGGGTGCGCTTACACATAGGACCCGCAGGTCTTGACTTTGTAGGAAAATTCGCCAGAACGGTGCACGCCTCGGGAGCAACCCCGGCCCGCCTCGCCCCCGCCCCACCTGCCCCGCGGCCCCGGGACGCCGCCGATTCCGGGACGGGCGTGAGCCATGGGGCAGTCCCGCGAGCAACTCTGCCTCACCCCCCAAACCCCCACTTTCCTTCACTTTGCCCCAAAGTCGGCGAACCCCGCCGCGCCACGGAGCGCCGAGAGCGCACCAGGCGCCCGGCCGGCCACCGAGAGAGCGCGCGGCACCGAGGGGCTGCGGCGGCGTTGGAGCGGGGCTGACGGCGCGCCCAGGGCGGCCCGGCCCGCGCCCGCCCCCGAGGCCCAGCCCGCCCGCGCCCCGAGACGGCCCCGCACAGCCGGAGGCGCACGAGCTCCGGGCCCGGCCGCGGCGCCCGCGGCTCCGTTACCAGCAGGTGGATCTCCCGCGACCCGGCGCCGCCCCTCCATCCCGCGCCCTCCGCGCAGCCGCCCTGCGCCACCCCCCGAAGCTGCCCGCACGCCGCCGCCGCGAACCCCTCACCCGCCGCCGGCGCTGCCAGTCCTGCCGCGGCCGCCGACGAGCCGCCACCGAGCAGCCGCCGGGCGCCCCCGCCTCCCCGCGCGGCTCCGCCCCGCCGCCGGAGCGCTGCGGCCCCCGCGCCCGGCCCCGCCCGGGACCCCGCCAGCCATTGGCCGCCTGTGCCGTCCCCCGGGCGCCCCCGCGCGGCCCAGCCGCCGGCCGGAGGCCCGCCCGGTTGTCATTTAGGGGCGACGCCTCGCAGCCTGTACGGTTCTCGTGAGATCTCCCCGCTTCACTCACTGTCACCGCCGGGTATGGACCAGCGTCTGGGTCTCCGGCCCGGGCTCTGAGCGCTCGGCGGCGCCGGGCCGCCACATCTGGCTTTAATCCTCTCGGGCGTGTGCGCGGAGGCCGCTCAGGCTGCCAACAAAAGGCCCCGGGGAGCCCCCGGCCTCCGCCTGGCGCGCGACCCGACCACCCGTGCTGCCGCGGCCTGAGCGCCTTCCCCCAACTGCGGTCCCCAACCCGCCGTACCCCCTGGGCAGCATTCCCGGTGGCCGGTCCCGGGCCAGCTCCCGCCCTAATCCAGCAAGCTTCCGAGGCTCCGCGGGTCCAGGCGCCTCACCCACTGTCTCTGGCCCTCGCGACATCCCCACTAATGGGCATCGTTATCCTCAGTTTACAGACGAAGAGACCAGGACTAGCTTTAGCAACTAGCAAGAAGATAGATAAACTAGGGTTTAAATGCAGATCATTTGAGTGCTAAAGCTTCTGATTTTTCCACTACACCAAGCTCTCCTGTCCCTTTCTCAGGAGATCCATGTCCTAATCTATCACCATTTCTGTAACGTTGGAGGTTAACTTGAGAACCAAATAGATAATCATCTATTGAGAGGTCTGAGTGGTCTGCCTGTTTTTCTAAGTATCGTTTGGTACTAGGACTTGGATTAGTAACTGGCTTGAGGGCCAGATTTCCTATAGTCTATGACAAAGACAATTCCTAGTAGCAAGCCGGCAAAAATTTCATGACCTGATGTAAGTAATAAAGGCTGAAACCTACTCCAATACAACCTTTGATACATTGTTTGATATATCTTGTCTGACATATCTCTTGGGAATAGAAAGCCCAAAGCCTTGTTGTACAATGCTCAATGACAGGCAATTTCCATGCAGAAGAAAGCACTAGCATTTAACTAAACCATGTCCACAAGACTGGCCAAAAGATTAAATAGCCCAGGGAGCTCCCCATTCTATGGAAAGGAAACTGGAGGCCCTGAGAGATCAACAGTACAAATAATAATACAATACAGGACTTCCCCGGTGATCCAATGGTTAAGAATCCACCTGCCAATGCAAGGGACATGGGTTTGATCCCTGATCTGGGAACCAAGATCCCACATGCTGCAGGGCAACTAAGCCTATGCGCCAAAACTACTGAGCCCCAGGGCCGCAGCTGCTGAGGCCCACTTGTCTAGAGCACTGTGATCTGCAGCAAGAGAAGACACTGCAATAAGAAGCCCCAGCACCGCAACTAGAGAAAGCCCGTGGGCAGCAATGAAGACCCAGCATAGGCAAAAATAAATAAATAACCCAATACAAACTGATACAAACAGTGATGGAGGCACTAGTAAGTGATCCAACCAGAATTCAAACCCAGATCTGTTTGACTGGGTTTGAGTCCCTGCAGCATTCCTGTACCCCTCTGCTTATATCTTCAGCAGCTGACAAAATCTTGTTGAGTGGATGAATATTAAAAAGATACATTTCACTCCACTTTCTCCATTTTTTTCTCTCTCAGGAAGGAAATGAAAGCATTCAGAAACATTCTAGAAGCAGAGGCATAAGTCACAGAGAAAGGACAGCTGCAAAGAGCAAGCTTCAAGGATGGACTCAATGGGCTTATCCAGGAAGACAGCAGAATTCTCCCTGGACAAAGGTTAGTGGAGAACTGACATCAAAAGACAAAAAGCAGGACAAATAGAACCACCTTCCTTTGGGGCCCTTCTTAATAGCTTATTGCTACTCCATCTGGCAGCAGGACAGGTTTCAGGAGAAATCTGATTCACAGTTAAACTTGTAAACCAATCACCTTTAGCTCCACAAAGTCTGGATTTCAGTTTGTTGTCCTAAGAAATGAGAACATCACAGGATATACACCAAGGCATGGGTTAGAATGGATTTGTCATTCACCTTCACTTTGCAGAGTACGTGATCCTGGATTTTCCAATCACTTCTGTCCTGAGTGGCTCAGGTGGTAAAGAATCCAGCTGCAGTGTGGGAGATCCGGGTTCAGTCCCTGGATTGGGAAGATCCCCTGGAGAAGGGAAAGGCAACCCACTTCTTGCCTGGGGAAATCCCACGGACAGAGGAGCCTGGTGGGCTACAGTGTATGGGGCCGCAAAGAGTCAGACACGACTGAGCAACGAACACTTTCACACAAACTCCACTGAGTCTCATCTAGTTCTTTTCTTCATCTTTTCTGCAAAGATTCTTTAAGATGTTTTTTTGTGTGGACCATTTTGAAAGTCTTTACCGAATTTAGTACAATATTGTTCCCATTTTACGTTTTGGTTTTTTGGCCCCGAGGCATGTGGGACCTTAGTTCCCAGACCAGACCAGCGATCGAACCAGATCACCCTGCTTTGGAGGTCAAGGTCTTACCCCCAGACCACCAGCAAAGTCCTTGTGATGTTTCACTAGTTCCATTATTCTGCAGCTTCTCTTTTTGCCTTCTCCTGGCCTCTAAGTCCACACAATCAATGGAAGCTGGGGAGGTATCTAGACTAAAAGTTCTCCCTGTAACTTCACCATTCTACCCTCTGTCTCCTACAAAACTGTGATGTGGTGGCTGAGTTCCTCAGATGTGTGGAGGCAGCTGGTGACTACCCATAGGTGCTCCCAGACTGGTGAGACAGGTGCAGAAGGAATTAGACCACAAGCAGTGCCAAAAGTCAGGTTACTGGGACAGAAGATAGACCAGGGACCTCTACCAGATCCTCAGGGCGGGGAAGGCTTCCTGGAGGCGATACCTGACCTAAAAGCAGAGTACACACAGGAAGCTGATCTTTCATCGCTTTGATGGTGAGTAGTTTTGGTGCAGCCGTGCCTATAGCAATCAGCTTCTAGGAAATCAAACACAGGATCTTTAGTTCTTTTCTGCTCCAGTCCCCTCTGTGCATGAACAATAAAACTTGCATCATTTTATAAACATTGGTGAATGTTATGATTCTGGTTTCTTGGCTACTGGGTCAAATGGGATCTTTTTCTTTTCTTTTTTTTTTTTTTTGCAATTGTAAAACCTTCATGAAAATCACATTGGAGGGTCTTCGCGGTTTTGTTTTGACTTTTTTGTAAATGGCTCATGCAGAGGTGTAAAGACTCTGATAGTCTTTACTTTTATAAAGACCCTGATACTGGGAAACATTGAAGGCAGGAGAAGAAGGGGACAGAGGATGAGATGGTTGGATGGCATCACTGACTCAATGGACGAGTTTGAGCAAGCTCTGGGAGATAGTGAAGGAGAGAAGCCTGGCATGCTGCAGTCCACTGGGTCACAAAGAGTCGGATACAACTGAGCGGCTGAACAACATGTACAGGTGACAGGAGCCCTCCCATTTTTCCTCATAAATTGTGTTTTATCCTTTAGTCTAGAAGCTGTAGG
Source organism: Odocoileus virginianus (assembly GCF_023699985.2). Lineage (NCBI taxonomy): Eukaryota > Metazoa > Chordata > Mammalia > Artiodactyla > Cervidae > Odocoileus > Odocoileus virginianus. The sequence continues at coordinate 4,019,341 of NC_069675.1, forward strand.
GGCAAGAGGACCTGGCCGGGCAGTAAGAGTTCATTAACTCTTTCTTAGCCACAGAGTGTTTCAGGCAGTGCACACAGTATTTCTGCTGTGTAATCAGACAGGGCACATAAGGTCCAAGAAATTAATGGGAGAATTCAAACAGAACTAACCACCATATTTAATATTCAGCTCTAGGTGGTCATTAAGGTTTATCCAGATGAAAGACAGCAGAGAGATAGATTTAATTGTTTTCATTTCTACATGTTCTCCCCACACCTTTGCTCATCTCTCTGTGAGAGGACCCTTGAATGGTCCCTTTCCCATTTGCCCACATTCACCGCCTCAGGGCAGACGTACCTATAAGGTTCTTCAACAAAAGCCAGGCTGTGTGGCTATAGGATTGTGGAATTATAAGCCCGAGCCGTACTGAACCGGCTTCCCAGGTGGCCCTAGTGGTTAAGAAACCTACCTGCCAGTGCAAGAGACTTAAGAGATGTGGGTTCAATGCCTGGGTCAGGAAGGTCCCCTGGAAGAGGGCATAGCAACCCACTCCAGTGTTCTTGCCTGGAGAATCCCATGGACAGAGGAGCCTGGCGGGCTTTGGTCCATAGCGTCACAAAGAGTCGGACACGACTGAAGCGACTGAGTGCGCACCAAGCCATACTGAAGTGTTGTGGCCAATGGTGTTTCCACACATGCTGGATGGCATCACCGACTTGATGGACATGGGTTTGGGTGGACTCCAGGAGTTGGTGCTGGACAGGGAGGCCTGGCGTGCTGCGGCCCATGGTGTCGCAAAGAGTCGGACACGACTGAGCGACTGAACTGAACTGACAGGGCACTGCAAAACACTTTTTTCAAGAAAATCCCCAAACAAAAGGGAATCCAACTATCTTACTGGGAACTGGTGTCCTCAGCACGCCACGTGTCAGGAAGTTTAGAAGGCTTAGAGAGATCTCTCTTTCCTTCTAAGTGACTTGGCCACACCATTAAAGCTGACTCACTGGTTTCATTGTATTTGATATATATTCCAAAGGTCGGATGGAAAATAATTGTGTGACAGAGGATTGCAGAGCCTTGGGGATTTTTTTCTTTTCTCACTCTTCCTCTGTGAATTTGTTACTTGGAAAAGATGCTGGATCAACAGCCCTGCATCTGAAATCCATTCATACATGAAACCAATTGAGCAGCTCAACTGTGCTTACTCCATCAATACATTTCAAACGGGATAAAAACCTTTATTTGAATAATACACTCAGGACCATGACTGTCCAGTATTAGGCTATTTGGAGTTCTGGATAACAGGACAACATAATCTATGTCATCTTTTTCATAAATCTAGTGCTTCTTTACCCTTTTTAGTATCAACTGATTTCCTAAAGGAAATCAACTCTGAACATTCACTGGAAGGACTGTTGCTGAAGCTGAAGCACCAATACTTTGGTCACCTGATGTGAACAGCCAACTCATTGGAAAAGACCCTGATACTAGGAAAAACTGAAGGCAGAAGGAGAAGGCAGAAGAGGATGAGATGGTTGGATGGCATCACCGATTCAATGGAAATGAACTTGGGCAAACTCCGGGAGATGGTGAGGGACGGGGAGGCCTGGCGTGCTGCAGTCCATGGGGTCACAAAGAGTCGGACACGACTTGGTGACTGAACAACAACAACAGCAACAGTAGCAACTGAACACAACTCTGCAAGTGTCTCAGCCATGGACCAGGCAGGAAAGAAAGAACGAAGAAGAAAGAAAGGAAGGAGAAGGGGAAGGGAGGAACTATTCTAGTTTTTTTTTGGATGGAGGGAAAATTACACAGGAAATTGCTTGCAAAGGTGTTGGAAGGGTTGAACGAAGAAAGAAGGGTCATAAAGAGCAAATGGAATGCAGGACTGATACACAAGGATCAGAGGCTGCTAGTGCCCCTGGGTGGACACTAGGAGATTGCGTCTGCTGATGCATCATTGGAGAACTGTTGCTTTTGTTCTGGAACCCTGAAAGATGCTGTCTTAGCCTAGGTGGCTGGATGCAGGAATCACTCCACAACCCACTGTTTCTGCAACTATTGGCAACAACTTCCAACAGCTGCCACAGTGTTGCAGGCAGAAGCAGGAAGCTTCTCTCCTTCCTCTGCCTTCTAACCTCCAGCCACTGCCTTCTATGGGCAGCTATTACACTAACAGAAAGCCCATTCCAGGAAGCCCAGCAACTGTAGCCCGCTCACTGGCAGCCCCAGCATCGCACAGCAGAGGACAGAGTGGCAGCCACACGGAGGCTGAAGACAATGGGTAAACAAGCAAACCGGTTACCAGGGTAAAACACCACTTCAGGTATTCTTTAAAGCGAAACCAGAGCTTGTCCTGCAAATAACAGGGAATGGAGCCTGGCAGGTCTTTCTGCCCCAGTGGGACTTTTAGGAACTCTAGAAAACACCTTTCACATTCACAACAGTCTTCTGCGAGACTTGTCCACATGTCTCATGGCAGCCATCTTGATACTGTCACTAGGAACGGGAGATTTATCTATCAATCGGGGATGCTGTATTGAGCCCTTCTGTGATCAAGGGTTTATAAGACACAGACTTGCTAAATGTGGTCTCGACTCTCTAGGAATTCACAGTCTGGTTGAAGGAACACACACAACTCTCCTCATCTCATGCCTGCTTGCCACAAGAACCACATTCTAGCCTTTGTCCCATAAGCCCAGGGACACCAGCCTGTACCATTCTCTGCCTGCACCGTATCCTGTTTTTTTTCTAGCAACTCACTCCACAGCCCCACCACACCGCCCTCTATGGCTAACATTCTTTTTTCTTCTAATATCTTTATTTTTAATTGGAGGATAATTGCTTTACAGTGTTGTGTTGGCTTCTGCCACATGTCGACGTCAATCGGCCGTAGGTAGACACATGTCTCCTTCCTCTTGAATCCCCCTCCTACCCCTCTACGTTGTCGCAGATACAGCTAACGTTCCTCAAAATTCAGCTTGATGCCAACTCTGCAGGAGGATTTCCCTTTCCGCCAAGACTGGGAGAGGGACCCACTGTAGTCTGTTCCTACTCCTACCAGTGGGTTTATCACACTGGAGTATCACCCTGAGTTCCCAAGCTGGTGTTAGTTAGAGGAAGGGCATACACGCTTCAGTGCTTCTCAGCCTTTGAAGTGTTTGGTTCAGATCTGGGCAGCTGGAACCTTCCAGTTATAAGCAGCTTGGGAGTCACGGCAAATATCATTATCTCTGTGTTTTATTTAGTGAAAGAAAAAAAAAAAGCTGGGCAGCACCAGATATAATCATCTGCTGACTTATCTGCCTCATTCATTCAGCTGTTACACTGCTCGAGGTTAGGGACCATCTTATTCATCACTGTATGGCAGGCACATGGAAGCCACTGCCAGCATTCTCTGACAGAATGAAGGAAGACTTTGTGGGAGAGAACACACTTGCTCTGAGCCTTGAGAAAGGGTGTAGGATTTGCACAGATGTAGGGGGAAAAGGAGATCAAAACAGTCAATCTTAAAGGAAATCAACCCTGAATACTCATTGGAAGGACTAATGCTGAAGCTCCAATACTTTGGCCACCTGATGTGAACAGGTCTTTTCATTGGAAAAGACCCTGATGCTGGGAAAGATTGAGAGCAGGAGGACAAGGGGGACAGAGGATGAGATGGTTGGATGGCATCACCAACTCAATGGACACGAACCTGGGCAAACTCAGGGAGATGAGGAGGGACAGGGAAGCCTGGTGTGCTGCAGTCCATAGGGCCACAAAGAGTTGGACACGATGACTGAACAACAACAAAAAGGGGGGAAAGGAAATAAGCATTAAATGAGAAAGAGGGGGCACACACAGAGGGTGATGTGCCAGTCTTCATGGCACCTGGGCAGGGGGGTGAACAGAGATATCAGCGGGCACAAGGCAAGAGATGAAAACTGTACAGAATCTCAGGCTTTGGTGAGAAGAAGGCAGGGAAGATTGCAGGATATAAAAGCAACATGGTAACAAAAATCCTCAAGGCCAATCCTTATGTCATTGGCCCCAGCTACAAAGTTGCTGTGGTATTTTTACCTGGGTGAGAAAACAATGTGTCTTATGATCAGCCAACAAATATTTGCTGGGCTGCTATGTCTGCCCTGTCTACATACTTTCACTAGAGGCTCCCAGTAAATATTTGCTCACTGCTTTGTTTTTGCTTCCTATTTTAAATTTCACACTGGCCTAGGATCAAAATCACAAGGCTTAGGACTTCCCTGGTGGTCCAGTGGTTAAGAATCTGCCTGCCAATGCAGGTGACATGGGTTCAAATCCCTGGTCCAGGAACTAAAATTCCCACATGCCATGGAGCAACTAAACCCCTGCTCCACAACTACTGAGGCCACACACACTACTGAAGCCCGCACACTACAGTCCGTGCTCCGCAACAAGAGAAGCCACTGCACTGAGCAGCCTGTGCACTGCGGCTGGACAGCAGCCCCGGCCCGCCACGGCCAGAGAAGAGGCCACACGCAACAGTGAGGACCCAGCACAGCCTTAAGTTAGTAAACAAAAACTTTAAATTATTTTTAAAAGCACAAGGCTCCACATAAGATGGAGAGTAGAGAAACACATCAATCAGTGGACAAGCTAACTTTAGTGTCTCAGATGCTACTGAAAGTGTCCCATCGCTTCAAAAATGTAAGACAGTGAGAGCTAAGGTGTCTCCTCAGGGAAAAGAATCTTCCAGAATTCTGGACACTCCATTCAATAGCCTTGCTCAAGTTGGTCTCTATAGAAGGCATTCGGGAAAGTAGAAATGGTGTAAGAAATCAGGAATGTCCTTGGAATAGAAAATCGTGGTGCACGGAAATGTCAATGAAACATTCCAAGACAGCCTCCACAGAGTGTTTCGTAAAATTAATTCTGTAAGAACTCTCTAAAACACTTTTGGATAGCAATTTGCTTTGTGAATTTAAAAGTGCTTATTGAAGTGACACATCATAAGACTGACCCGCCTCTGGCTCTGCATGGGAAGGCATGGAGGGGCCACAGCATGTATCTTATCCTGGAGGTAATGGAGAAGTAAGCAAATCCTTCCCAGGCTAAGGGACAAGAGAACAGTTTTAAAAGAGGTGCCTGAACATGCATGAGTGCAAACACAGAGGCCTCCTTCTAGAGGAGCTCAAGTCTTGTGCCCACGGGGTTCCTGTTCCTTTTTGTTGTGGGGAGGTGGGGCAGGCCTGGTTCTCAGCCTTGAACCACCTTCCTTTCCCTAGATGCTGACTTCTTTCACCGGCTGAATACTTGCCCCATCCTTTTATCACTGAGAACCTTCTGTTCCTGTTGGTTTTCCTCCTAAAGACTCCAGCTTATCTAAAGCCTCCCAGTGGCTCTGTGGTGAGGAATCTGCCTGCCAATGCAGAAGACGCAAGAGACGCACGTTGGACCCCTGGGTGGGGAAGATCCTTGGAGGAGGGACTGGCCACCCACTCCAGTCTTCTTACCTGGAGAATCTCATGGACAGAGGAGACTTGCGGGCTACTGTCTATGGGGTCACAAAAAATCGGACACAGCTGAGCAACTAAACAACAAGGCTTCCACACACCAAACCAGCTAAATGAGTATTGAGTACTCATGATCCTATTATTAATCAAGTGATACACAGGTAGGCAAAAAATCAAAAGTGCTGATTCATAACAGTGAGATAGATGGCCCAGCTATTTTACAGACTAGCCAGGACATAGGGCCCTGACACATGGACCTCTCTGTGGGTGTGACTTAAACAGAGCTGAGACCAAGGGGACTCATCAAATCTCTTCTTCAAACGTCTTTGAAACAAAGACATGTAGTCTCATTTGCTGTCAGGGCAGAAGTGGAGACAGGAGATGAGGTAGGCAGAAGCCATAAGCAGAGAGGAAGAAGCCAAAAGATAAAAAGTAAACAGAACTGGGGGCTTCCCAGGTGGCTCAGTGGTGAAGAATCCACCTGCCAGTGCAGGAGACACAGTTTTGATCTCTGGGTTGGAAAGAATCCCTGGAGAAGGGAATGGCTACCCATTGCAGTATTCCTGCCTGGAGAATTCCATGGACAGAGAAGACTGGTGGGCTATAATCCACGGGGTTGCAAAGAATTGGACATGGCTGAGAGACTAAACAACACAGAAGTGAGTCCAGAAAAGGGTCAGAGCAGCAGGTGGGGCAGGAGCAAAGGCTGAGGCAGGGGCAGAAGCTGCCCTTGGGACCCAGCGGCTGCGGGGAGGGGGTACCTGCTGCTGACAGGTCAGGGACAAACAGACTTGAACTTGTCCATGAGGCTACAGGTTTGAGTTCCTGCTCTTCTCAGAACTTTCCATCACATGACTTTGTACAAAGGGCAGAGCAGAGGGGTCAGGCGTTTGGGGAAGGCAGCTCAGGTCTTCATAAATAGGACTCGATCATTGTTGTCACTTTTTAAATGTTTTGTGGCCATGTGCTGTGGGCGATGAGGGATCTAGTTCCCCAATCAGGGATGGAACCCATGCCCCTTCAGTGAAAGTGCAGAGTCTTAACCACTGTGCTGCCAGGGAAGTCCCCAGATTGTTTTCATGAAAACTGAGCTCTCAAAATATGACATATGCCCATTCAGATGGGAAAGCTAAAACATTCTGGAATCAAAGACATAAACAGGCTCTTTCGATTATCCACAGCGTCTTTTGCTCTCCTTTACGCCATACTCCTGTCATCTACTAGCTGAAGAAAGTATGTTGCTACTGTTAGTCACTTAGTCGTGTCCAACTCTTTGCAACCCCATGGACTGGCCATGGGCTTTTCCAGCCAAGAATATTGGAGTCGGTTGCCATTCCCTTCTCCAGGGGACGTTCCCAACTCAGGGATCAAACCCATTTCTCCTGCAGTAGCAGGAGGATTCTTTACCACTGAGCCACCAGGGAAGCCCGGAAAAAGTAGGTAGTTTTACTTATTTTCAGTTTGAAACTTGAATTTAAGACAATTGAGCATGGATTGATGGAGTAAAGAGACCAAGATGCCAAATCTCATCAAGGTGGCCCAAGATGCAAGAAAGGTGAAGTTTCAATCAATGTGTGACTTACGGATATACATGTCTTAAACCATCTTAGAGAGGACAAAAATGACCTATTTCTAATCATGATGATCACAGTTTCCCCATTCTGTTAATCCTCCCCAAACCCAGGACATGAGATTACATGGATAAATCCTCTTGCATTTCAGCATTTATAGAACTCCCTATGGGATTGTGTGTGTGTGTGTGTGTGTGTGTGTGTGTCAGTTTTCTAATTTTCCACCCTGAACCCTGTCTCACTGGCCACATTTATGTTGCCGTTCAACAACAGCAGAGAGGCAGGGAGGGTGATGCTCAGCGGTGCTGGAGAATGGAACCCTGACACTTCTAGCAGGATGTGGTACTGTGGGTTTCTAATGAAAAAAAAAAAAAAATCTAAGAACTGCTCCCAGATAATGGGAAAATAAATTGGAATTGTATTGGGAAAGTGCCCAAAAGAACTTGCCTCAAATGAGAATTGAGTCTTTATTAGAAAAATCTGATAAAGAGGGAAGAAAAAACTCCCTTCCCATCATCTAGTGGTCCTTATAATTCACCGTTTCATTGCCCTCCTCTAAAGGCACATTACACTTTAGTGTCTGTCAAATGTTATTGTAATTGTGAGGGTACCTTCTGCCCAGAAACCTGAAATAATTTCTCCTTTCAAGTGAAAACCTCCACTTAGTGGGGAAAGTACGTGCCAGTTTCTTCCTCTTCCAAGCTCTAGGGAAAAAAGTTGTCATCATCTTGGCCTCTACAGAAAAGAACAAATATTTAGGAAGCTCCTTCCTCGTGAATTTTGGCATTTGCCATAGTTGCTATCTGACAATGGATCGTATTTCCTTCCTGCTGGACAAATATTTGCGGAGGGCTTACTGTGTTCTGGCACCGGGCACCATCTGGCCCAGACTGAATTCAGTGCTTCTGTTTGTCTGGGGTGAGGGGCTAGAACAAGAAATGAGGCTGCATAGAAAGACTGGGGCTTGGGGTCCCCTTTTTTGCAGGGGGATCCCAGGGGGAGGATTTGGCACTCGCATAAGGAGTTTGGGATGGCGGTGGGAGGGAGGGTCAAGAGGATATTTATATATGTACTTATGGTTGATTTGAGTTGTTATACAGCAGAAACCAACACAACATTGTAAAGCGATGATCCTCCAATTAAAAACATTTTTTAAAAAATTTTTAAATAAAGAGTTTGGACTTAATTCAGTAGATAATGTGAAGTCACTGGACATTTTTGAGAATGACTGGTCAGAGCTAAGGGTCAGGAGATCTTCCTGGTGGCAGCCAGGGCAGCGGATGGCAGGGGAGGGAGGGTGGCTCCTCCAAGTGAGAACTAATTGGTCCCAATTTAGGGCTGTTACAGGGACAGGTGGGGTTTCGCTGGTGGCTCAGATGGGAAAAGAATCTGATGGCAATAAAGCAGACCTGGGTTCAATTCCTGGGTCGGGAAGATTCCCTGGAGGAGGGCATGGCAACCCACTCTAGTGTCCTTGCCTGGAGAACCCCATGGACTGAGGAGCCTGGCGGGCTACAGTCCACAGGGTTGCAAAGATTTGGACACGACTGAAGCAACTTAGCACACACACACAGTGAGAGGTGAGTGGAGGAAGGCAAAAGCTGCACTGAGATTTTGAGGCCAGAGATGGGGCTGATGGCAGCTCTCCAAACCAAAGCAGAGAGCACAGGGAAGGAGATATTTAGGAGTAAGATGGCTTGACCCTACTGGACGAGAGCTGTTAAGAGACACAGAGGTCGTGCTCTATGGCAGGAAGGGGACACGAACCTTAGACTATAAGAGAAAGATCAGGTGACATCAGCAAGATCAGGAGGGATGAGGGGTAAGTAGAAGCTATTGGGGTTTACCAGCTGGGTCACCAGCCGCCTTCACAAGGGACATTTTAGAGGAGTGGCGTCAGCAAAGGCAACATGGCCATTTGCCAAGGATGAGTGGGTGGTAAGGAAGTGAAGACAGTCTGGACTGTGTTTTGCAGCATGGTGTGAAGTAATTCTGGTTTTATTTCTAAGATCAGAAACATCTGGAGAGCAAGAAGGGGATCTAAATGGTAAATCACGATTGCCCCCTGTCACAGGCTACCTCCTACTGAACATCCCCTTCTGGATTTGCCAGCCCAGCATTTTAAAACCATTCTCCAGGCCTCTGCTATTTTTCTATAATTGCAAATAAGGTTGAAATAATAGTAAATATAGCTAGCACCCCCAGAACATTCATGTTCTGGCAGGCATCCCAAGAAGAGATTCATACATATTAATTAATTTAATCTTCATGACTCCCTAAAAGGTTGAGACACTGATTTTACTTCTTTACACAGGAGGAAACTGAGGCAAGAAATTTTAATTAAGTTGCTTAAATTCACAAAACTAGGAAGTAACTGGGTTTCCCTGGTGACTCAGTGGTAAAGAATCTACCTGCCAATGCAGGAGACGCATGTTCGATTCCTGGAAAAGGAATGGCAACCTGCTCCAGTATTCTTGCCTGGGAAATCCCATAGACAGAGGAGACTGGAGGGCTACAGTCCATGGGGTCAAAAAAGTCAGACACAACTTAGCAACTAAACACAACAACGGGAAATAACTGGGCTAGGACTCAGTCCTGACAGCCTGCAGGCATCTGTGCCCTTGTTCATGACGTTGGCCTCCACCAATCACTGCAAAACCACTTAAAGGAGTCCTAGGAATCGTGCAAAAACTAAACACAATTGTAGAAAACATTTTGTCATTTTGTTTATCTTAGCAAATGCACAGGCTAAGTTTGGCACCACTTGTTTCAGGGCAAACAGCTATGCAGGTGAACTGAAAAATATGCCAATATCATAAGCCCAGAACTGAGGGCTCTTGGAACTAGGAGGAGCCCTAAGTCACCTCTGATCATTCTTTTTACTTGTACATAAAAAGAAACCAACATCCAGAGCAGCAGAGCTTCTGGGTCAAGGTCATATACCGCTAAGGGCCAACTAAGACTGGATCTCCATATTCCTAGTCTTTCCACGCACCCAGAGGAGGTTACCTGGGGGAGATGGGGAGAGGGGTTCGGTGAGAGAGGACGAAGTGGCAGGAAGTGCAGTAAATCTGCACCCCAGAACCCAGCTCAGAGTGAGGGTGACTGGCACTGACCTGTCCACAGGCTGCAGCACCCCGCAGGCCTTTCCTTGAGTTTGCATGTTCCTTTCAGCCACTTGGCCTGACTCCTTCTCTTATTCTCTCCAAAACTCCCACCCCCGGTCCCACTTCCACTCCCTACCTCTGGGTCCCACAGTCTGCACCCAGATGTTGGTGAGGCCCCGGCACACGAATGCTTTAAGACTGACTTTAAATTAGTTAATTAAGAAACATGCACCTCTATGTTCATAGCAGTACTATGTACAATAGCCTAGGCATGGAAGCAACCTAAGCATTCATCGAAAGATGATTGGATAAAGAAGCTGTGGTGCATATATACAATGTAATATTACTCAAGCACAAAAAAGAATGAAATAATGCCATTTGCAGCAACATGGATGGACCTAGAGATTATCGTAGGAAGTGAAGTAACCCAGACAAAGACAAATACCGCTATGATATCACTTATATGTGGAATCTAAAATATGATACAAATGAACTTATTTATAAAACAGAAATAGACTCACATAGAAATCAAACTCATGGTTACCAAAGGGGAAAGGGAGTGGGGGAGGGATAAATGAGGAGTTGAGATTAACAGATACATACTGTTATATATTAAATATACAACAAGGACCTACTGTGCAGCACAGGGAACTGTATCAGTATTTTCTAATAAACTACAATGAAAAAGAATTGCCGTTGTTTAGTTCCTAAGTGTGTCCAGCTCTTTTGTGACTCCATGGACCGCAGCCCACCAGGTTCCTCTGTACATGGGATTCTCCAAACAAGAATATTGGACTTGGTTGCCATTTCCTTCTCCAGGGAATCTTCCTAACCCAGGAATTGTACCCAAGTCTCCTGCCTTGGCAGGTGGATTCTGCACTGCTGAGCCACCAGGGAAGCCCATGAAAAAAAGAATATACACATATAAAACTGAATCTCTTTGCTGTACCTCAAAAACCAATACATTGTAAATCAATTACACTTCAATATAAATATTATTTAATTGATCTATAGATAACTGAACAATCAAAGGAGAAACATGCAGAGGAAAAGTAGTTTCATGGATCTCCTCTAGATCTACTAGGGAAGCAAGAAAATAACCTCAGCAGAATCCTCTTGGATCTATCAGGACAAAAACACGTGACTTGAACTGTGTCATGTTGGTCCGGGTTCTCTTTAGGATTTGTGTATTTCTTTTCAACATTGAGGCTCTGACTATCTGAGCTACAGATGCTACCTTTCACCTTATAACGGCATTTCATCTCGCTGCTGACAGGGCAGCAGTCCCACAAATACACTGAATGAGTGTCTCCTGCAAAAACAACTTCCCACCAAAAACCTGACCGTGCAAACATGACTGTTCCCTAAATGGCCCCGCCCGCAGACTGGGAAACAACAAGCGCATTTTGCAAAATAACGGCCTCTCCCCAAACTGGTACAGGTTTCTGGATGGTGTTAAATCTGCAGTAGGAGAGGGAGAAGTTATCACTACTCAAGATCATCTTTGGCGTTCAGCTTGGAGATGGGTTTTATGTTGAGGCCACTCTTCTGTATGATTAAATTAAATGACTTATAGAAAATAGTTAAAAACCTTACTTTCGACATTACAAAAATGTCACTTGTTTCCAGCTTGAATTTGAGACTCTATAGAATAGGCCCTTGTTTATATGGGTTTGATTTTATGGACACTGGGGGACAAAGATACTTTTCTTGATGATTAGTACTTTGTTATGGCATATCGCTCAGTTTAAGGTTTTTCCCTTTGTTCATTATCTTGATCTACAATCATTCTACAATGTATAATCATTCTACAGTGATTCTACAATGATAGTCATTCTACAATGTATATGTGTATCAAATCACATTATACATTGTACTTTTATATTTGTTTAAACTGGATTTTTCTTTTAAACTGTTTATTTGGGAGTTTTTTGGTCATGCTGCATAGCATGTGGGTTGTTAGCTCCCTGGCCAGGGATCAAACCTGTGACCCCTGCTCTGGAAGCTGACTTTTAACCACTGGACTGCCAGAAAAGTCCCTATACATTTTAAATATATACAATTATATTTGTCAATCATTCCTCAATAAAGTTTTTGTTTGTTCTTTTAAAGTGAATGATCCTAGCAAGGACCCCGCCTTACACCAAGACTGACACAGGTCTGTGGACCCAGACAGGCATCCAAACAAGTGACAAGAGCTGAGCTGAGAACGTGTCCCACTCACTCACCGTTCTGCATGACAGGTGGTCTCAGCCCCTGATGCAGGAAGGCAGGTGGAGGTGATGGGGCGGGGCGCACAGGAGGGCACCCAGGGTGTCTGAAGGGGTGGTCACCGCACAGTCTGGCCAACTGTTGTCTCCTGGGGACCCACCTTTTCACAAGAAGCTGAAATTCTGATTCTCATGTTAATGATCCTATTTTAAACTAGCAGGAGGACCAAACAAGACACACTTTCTAGCCATATCTGGTTTGTGGACCTTGGCTTCCAACCTCTGTGACACCCTCTCAGTCATCATTGCCTCGATGTGAACCAGTGGATGTGGTCTTTGGACTTAGGGTTTCCATTCAGTATATGTATTATACATGAATTTGTGGTATATATTTTAATAATGTGCATGTTACATATTAGAATATATGTCTTATATATTCTATATATATTACAAATGCATCTATATGCACTATATCGCTCAGTCACGTCCGACTCTTTGCAACCCCATGGACTGTAGCCCACCAGGCTCTTCCATCCAAGGGATTCTTAACACAAAAATACTGGAGTGAGTTGCCATGCCCTCCTCCAGGGGATCTTCCCAACCTAGGGATTGAACCCAGGTCTCCCACATTGCAGGTGGACCTTTCCTGTCTGAGCCAACAGGTAAGTCCATGTATATATATGTATATATATATATACATATATACACATGCACACACACACACATATATATAATGCTCTATCAAAAAGAAAGAAAGGGTATACATATGTACACGAGTCTGAAAACCATCTTCTGCAGGATACACCGAAGTGTGGAGGGGAGTGTTCCCACTTTCATCTTTAGGTTTGCCGAATGGACAGTGTTCCCCAGGACCACAGACTCCCAAGTCTGACAGGTCTTTCCAGTGTGATTTCCAGCCCCTCTCAGCAGCACTCACCTCTGCCCGCCCGTTCTGAACCCCTTCTGCTCTGCATAGCACCTCACGATCTGCGCCTTTCCTCCTTGGAGCCTGTTGCCCTTTCCTTGTTCCCTCTTGGACTTCATACCGCGTCCCGCCCATCCTGTCAAGGGACCCAAGGTCTGGTCCTCGGCCCTCGGCCCCTCCCTCCCCACCTCCCTGAGCGCCCTCACCCTTTCCACCAGCGCCTCCTCCATCTGTGCTTCCGCCCCACAGAGCGCTTGGTGAGCCGGGACCCTGACTTGGGCCAGCTGGCCACGTCTTCACCTGACTGTACCCTGACACCAGGGCTCTCTGTGAGTGTTACAAACTGGTTCCTGTCCTTGGCCTTTCTCAAACCAAGGTCATCATCTTTCTCCAAAATACATCTCCTCCTCCTATGTCTCCATTGACGGCGGCGCTTGTGGAGGAGATGGTACCCTCTTGCTCTCAGGGCCTGAGGCTGGAATCTCAGACTCAGCCATGGTCCCTCCCCCCTCCCCATGTCTCCCCTGCATTTGGGGTCCGCTGTCCACTCCTGTCTCTCTGCCGTTCACAAACTCTCCAGGTGTTTTGTCTCATTTCTCCTATCTCCTCATTAGGACCAGCCCTGGGGACCTCAGGCTCTGGCAAAGTGTTACAGAAACCTCTGCAATGGAAAACAAATGTAAAAAGAGGACAATATGTGGGCTTTGTGAGGGACTGAAACCAAGAACTAGAACCGAAAACCGAGGTACATCCAGAAATAAGAAATTAGTCTTTATAGGAGAGGAGGACTAGGGAGCAGAGGGCGCGTGGAGTGCTCCATCTACTGTAAGGGGTGAGCCCCAAAGCCGCAGCCTGGCCCTCACACCTGCCCCCGATCTGCAGCTTCCTGCCTCACTACATCACCTCACGGTACTTTCCCTCAAAAGCACCATGAACAGGAACTTCCCTGGTAGTGCAGCGTTTAAGACTCTGCCTTCCAAAGCAGAGGATGTGGGTTCCATCACTGGTTGGGGAACTAAGATCGCATGTGACTCAGGGATACCGAGCCCATGCACCACAGCTACAGGGAAGCCCACAGTTCAGTTCAGCTCAGTCGCTCAGTCGTGTCCGACTCTTTGCGACCCCATGAACCGCAGCACGCCAGGCCTCCCTGTCCATCACCAACTCCCGGGGTTTACTCAAACTCATGTCCATCGAGTTGGTGATGCCATCCAGCATCTCATCCTCTGTCGTCCCCTTCTCCTCCTGCCCCTAATCCCTCCCAGCATCAGTGTCTTTTCCAATGAGTCAACTCTTCTCATGAGATGGCCAAAGTATCGGAGTTTCACCTTCAGCATCTGTCCTTCCAATGAACACCCAGGACTGATTTCCTTTAGGATGGACTGGTTGGATCTCCTTGCAGTCCAAGGGACTCTCAAGAGTCTTCTCCAACACCACAGCTGAAAAGCATCAATTCTTCAGCACTCAGCTTTCTTCACAGTCCAACTCTCACATCCATACATGACCACTGGAAAAACCATAGCCTTGACTAGACAGACCTTTGTTGGCAAAGTAATGTCTCTGCTTTTTAATATGCTATCTAGGTTGGTCATAAGTTTCCTTCCAAGGAGTAAGCGTCTTTTAATTTCATGGCTGCAATCACCATCTGCAGTGATTTTGGAGCCCAAAAAAATAAAGTCTGACACTGTTTCCACTGTCTCCCCATCTATTTCCCATGAAGTGATGGGACCAGATGCCATGATCTTAGTTTTCTGAATGTTGAGCTTTACGCCAACTTTTTTCACTCTCCTCTTTCACTTTCATCAAGAGGCTTTTTAGTTCCTCTTCACTTTCTGCCATAAGGGTGGTGTCATCTGCATATCTAAGGTTATTGATATTTCTCCCGGCAATCTTGATTCCAGCTTGTGCTTCTTCCAGTCCAATGTTTCTCATGATATACTCTGCATATAAGTTAAATAAGCAGGGTGGCAATATACAGCTTTGTCATACTCCTTTTCCTATTTGGAACCAGTCTGTTGGTCCATGTCCAATTCTAACTGTTGCTTCCTGACCTGCATACAGATTTCTCAAGAGGCAGGTCAGGTGATCTGGTATTCCCATCTCTTTCAGAATTTTCCACAGTTTATTGTGATCCACACAGTCGAAGGCTTTGGCATAGTAAATAAAGCAGAAATAGACATTTTTCTGGAACTCTCTTGCTTTTTCAATGATCCAGCGGATGTTGGCAATTTGATCTCTGGTTCCTCTGCCTTTTCTAAAACCAGATTGAACATCTGGAAGTTTATGGTTCACATATTGCTGAAGCCTGGCTTGGAGAATTTTGAGCAATACTTTACTAGCGTGTGAAATGAGTGCAATTGTGTGGTAGTTTGAGCATTCTTTGGGATTGCCTTTCTTGGGGGTTGGAATGAAAACAGACCTTTTCCAGTCCTGTGGCCACTGCTGAGTTTTCCAAATTTCCTGGCATATTGAGTGCAGCACTTTCACAGCATCGTCTTTCAGGATTTGAAATAGCTCAACTGGAATTCCATCACCTCCACGAGCTTTGTTCCTATTGATGCTTTCTAAGGCCCACTTGACTTCACATTCCAGGATGTCTGGCTCTAGATGAGTGATCACACCATCATGATTATCTGGGTCGTGAAGATCTTTTTTTGTACAGTTCTTCTGTGTGTTCTTGCCACCTCTTCTTAATATCTTCTGCTTCTGTTAGGTCCATACCATTTCTGTCCTTTATCGCACCCATCTTTGCCTGAAATGTTCCCTTGGTGTCTCTAATTTTCTTGAAGAGATCTCTAGTCTTTCCCATTCTGTTGTTTTCCTCTATTTCTTTCCATTGATCACTAAGGAAGGCTTTCTTATCTCTCCTGGCTATTCTTTGGAACTCTGCATTCAGATGGGAATATCTTTCCTTTTCTCCTTTGCTTTTCGCTTCTCTTCTTTTCACAGCTATTTGTAAGGCCTCCTCAGACAACCATTTTGCCTTTTTGCATTTCTTTTCCATGGGGATGGTCTTGATCCCTGTCTCCTGTACAATGTCACGAACCTCCGTTCATAGTTCATCAGGCACTCTGTCTATCAGATCTGGTCCCTTAAATCTATTTCTCACTTCCACTGCATAGTCATAAGGGATTTGATTTAGGTCATACCTGAATGGTCTAGTGGTTTTCCCTACTTTCTTCAGTAAGTCTGAATTTGGCAATAAGGAGTTCATGATCTGAGCCACAGTCAGCTCCCCATCTTGTTTTTGCTGACTGTATAGAGCTTCTCTATCTTTGGCTGCAAAGAATATAATCAATATGATTTTGGTGTTGACCATCTGGTGATGTCCATGTGTAGAGTCTTCTCTTGTGTTGTTGGAAGAGGGTGTTTGCTATGACCAGTGTGTTCTCTAGGCAAAATTCTATTAGCCTTTGCCCTGCCTCATTCTGTACTCCAAGGCCAAATTTGCCTGTTACTCCAGGTATTTCTTGACTTCCTACTTTTTCATTCCAGTCCCCTATAATGAAAAGGACATCTTTTTTGGGTGTCAGTTCCAGAAGGTCATGTAGGTCTTCATAGAATCGTTCAACTTCGGCTTCTTTAGCGTTACTGGTTGGGGCATAGGCTTGGATTACCGTGATATTGAATGGTTTGCCTTGGAAAGGAACAGAGATCATTCTGTCATTTTTGAGATTGCATTCAAGTACTGCATTTTGGACTCTTTTGTTGACCATGATGGCTACTCCATTGCTTCTAAGGGACTCCTGCCCACAGTGGATATAATGGTCAACTGAGTTAAACTCACCCATTCCAGTCCATTTTAGTTCAGTGATTCCTAGAATGTTGACATTCACTCTTGCCATCTCCTGTTTGATCACTTTCAATTTGCCTTGATTCATGGACCTAACATTCCAGGTTCCTATGCAATATTGCTCTTTACAGCATCGGACCTTGCTTCTATCACCAGTCTCATCCACAACTGGCTATTGTTTTTGCTTTGGCTCCATCCCTTCATTCTTTCTGGAGTTATTTCTCCACTGATCTCCAGTAGCATATTGGGCACCTACTGACCTGGGGAGTTCCTCTTTCAGTATCCTATCATTTTGTCTTTTCCTACTGTTCATGGGGTTCTCAAGGCAAGAATACTGAAGTGGTTTGCCATTCCCTTCTCCAGTGGACCACATTCTGTCAGACCTTTCCACCATGACCCTACCATCTTGGGTGGCCCCACACGGCATGGCTTAGTTTCATTGAGATAGACACGACTGTGGTCCTGTGATCAAGTTGGCTAGTTTTCTGAGATTGTGGGTTTAGTGTGTCTGCCGTCTGATGCCCTCTCGCAACACCTACCATCTTACTTGGGTTTCTCTTACCTTGGATGAGGGGTATCTTCTCACGGCCGCCCCTGTTGACCTTTAACATGAAGTAACTCCTCTCGGCCCTCCTGCGCCTGCACAGCCGCCACTCTTTGGAGGTGGGGTAGCTCCTCTCGGCCACCGCCCCTGACTGCAGAAGTGCACCGGCTGCGACGCACTGCGCAGAAGCGCGGCCGTGAGGAGCTACCCCTTGCCCAAGGTCATGGGTGGTGACCGAGAGGAGCTACCCTACGTCCGGGAAGCCCGCACACCACAACAAAAGGTCCCACATGCTGCAATTAAGGCCTGAAACAGCCAAGTAAAAAAAGCAAAACAAACAAACAAAAAGCACGTATCATGACCATTCCTGCTTCTCCTTCCTCGTACTAGTCAGAAAATTATGATTTTAAATAAGAGTTGTTAACAAGAGAGAGCAGGCCCAAATGGAGTCACTTGTTCTCAGCCCCGTGTCAGCAAACTTAGTAACTAATTGCAGTCTCAACTCCCCTCGGAATGTAACCTTTAACCAGTCCACCTGGAATTACCTGGTTAGTACTACTGAGATAATCTTCCCAGTAGGCCCTTTGGTCCCCGTAGGATGGAGACCTTGCCGGAGACATTGCATTCTTCGATAATGATTTCTTTTTTCTGCCCTCTTTCTACCTTTGAAAACGTTTCCTTTTCCGGTGTTTGATGGAGTTCCTTCCTATTTTCAAATGGGATGCTACCTGATGCACAAATTATTTAAAAATCCAAGGACTTCCCTGGTGGTCCAGTGGTTAAGAATCCACCTTCCAAAGCAGGGAACAAGGGTTCAATCCCTGGTGCAGGAAGATGCCCACACACCATGGGGCAACTAAGCCCATGTGCCACAACTTACTGAGGCCACACACTCGAGACCCTGTGCTCTGCAACCAGAGAAAGCCTGCACACCGCAATCAAGACCCAGTACAGCATTTATATATATACAGATACATAAACACACACACCAAATATACCAAATCCAATTTGATCTTTAAATTACTCAGTTGAAATTCTGTTCTTTAACAGATCTGGCGGCAGCAGCGGGACCAAAGAAGATTTCCAAGGGCTTTGGGGACAGTAAGAAACACAGAGAAACACACCCCTTGTGGGCTCACTCTGTCTCTCACTGTTTCCGGGGCCATGGTTAAGCTCCCTCTCCATTCTGAGTTCTGCTCTCTTTGCATCAAGTTCTCCCATTGAATTGGTTTCCCAGCCCAGGGTTTAGCAGGTCAGCTGGAGGTAGCAGGGAGCTCCATCTGGGACCTTAGTTGCTAGCCTTGGTTCAGTCTGCAATTCCCCATGTGTTTGCAGTCTCTTTCCCAGTTCTAGCCTGCTTACTGGCGTCTCCTGGGTTAGTCCACTCTGGGAATTACTGGTGATGTGCCTGGCCTTCTCTTGGTCAGGCTGTAGGAACATCTTGTGGTTACTGCTGGTGTGTTAAAGTGCACATTTGTCTTGTTTTGTGTGGATAAAGGCTATCACTAATAAGAATGTATGCTCATTCGTTCAGTCGTGTCCAACTCTTTGCGACCCCATAGACTGTAGCCTGCTAGGTTCCTCCGTCCATGGGATTTCCCAGGCAAGAATCCTGGAGTGGATTGTCATTTCCTTCTCCAGGGAATCTTCCTGACACAGGGATCAAACCCACATCTTCTGTGTCTCCTGCGCTGCAGGCAAATTCTTTACCTCTGAACCACCACTAGTTTGTAGTGTTAAGAAGGATCTCAGAGGCCAGAAAGCCACAAACATCGGTGGGCATGGATCAAACACTTAAAAGCCGTTGGAGACTTTGACACCAAGCCCAAAGATGCCTGTGTCAGGATAGGCTGTTCACAGTACAGGTTAGACACTGGGTCACCTGCCAACCTCAAGAAAATGTGTGTGTGATGATGCATGCTGTAAAACACCACACTAATCCCCTTTGAGGGATTAGTTTCTCTCTGAATAACCCAAAGACTTAGTTAATGGGACCCTCAAGCGCCCCCACTTCTGGCACTCCTACTTATTTTATGTCTAAAAACTGTGGTCCCAGAAGCTACAAACAGCTTCAAAAATGGCCCCACACTTACTAAAGACAACCTAGAATTTTGTGTCCTGAGAACTTAGCTTGGTAACTGTCAGGTTGGGGACCCAAAATTATGACCAGACAGAGATGTGGGTTGCACCCCGTTTGTGGCTAAGAGTCCTAAGAAGCTACTTACCAGCTCTCAGGGGAATTACACCCTAGAATTATAATGGCCACCAGGAGGAATGTTCCAATTAGGTGAGATCATTTAAGAAGTGCATTTAAAAATAAGAGTTTCCGAATTAAATGAACAGAATGAGCTACTTTTTTAAATTGGTATGTGAAAGCTTCCAACAGGCTTCAAGATTCCAAAATAGCTGCTTCAAAAGATTCATTGTAAAAGGCTGAATGGGACTTCCCTGGTGGCTCAGGGCTAAAGAATCTGCCTGCCAATGCAGGAGACATGAGTTTGATCCCTGGTCTCCGAAGATCCCACATGCTACACAGCAGCTCACCCCTTGCATCCCAACTACTGAGTCTGTGCTCTAGAGCCCAGGAGCTGCAACTACTGAGGCCTGTGTGCCTGGAGCCCTTGCTCCACAACAAGAGAAGCCACTGCAATGAGAAGCCCGCACACCATGGCTAGAGAGTAGACCCTGCTCTCCACAGCTGGAGCAAGCCTGTGTGCAGCAGTGAAGACCCAGCACAGCCCAAAATAAGTAAAATTAAGAAAATTAAGAAAAACAAAGAGTCTCCCCTCCAGTGCAGGGGACATAGGTTCAATCCCTGGTTGGGGACATGGACTTCCCGCATGCTGTGGGGAGGCTGAGTCTGCACACCACTAGAGAAGACTGCATGCTGCAACCGAGACCCAGCACCCAGTTCCTAATTTCTAAGGGGAAAAAAAAGCTGTTGATAAATTCAAGGTATATGAGACACCTAAAAAGAAAGGCTGCAAGACTGAAGTAACTCCTATTGTTCCCTGCTAGCCTCCTAATTTTACCACTCGTTCTATTAATAGTAATTGTGGTCTAAACTGCCTTTCCACCAGAAAGAGACTATTTAAACAGTTACCTTTATTTATTTTTAAAATTGTATTTATTTTTTAATTGGAGGATAACTATTTTATAATATTGTGGTGGTTTTTTGACAAATATCAACATGAATTGGCCATACATATACATGTGTCCCTTCCCTTTAAAATAATACCATCTGAAGCTATAGGACATTCTCTTCTTCATCTTTTACTCATTGGTCAAAGGCCAAACCAAGGGCCAGAGTTTAAGAATTTCTTAAACTCAGGCAGGATCTCTAAAAGTATTTGTAAATGGATTACTTCCTGAGATTAATGGATAGATTTTTTAAAAATACAATAAGATGGGAGGCAGGCCATTGATTTGACTGAACTAAGACCCCGATAGGAATTTTTGTTTTCAGGCCTTTTTTCCTAAACTAAAATAAAATAATCTACCTAGAGGGAAAGAAACTAACTGGGGTTAATGTAATTAGACTAGTAGATCATTTATGGTATCATTTAAGTTACAATCCAATTCCATGAGGCATTAGAAGCAAAGCTTCTACAAAACCATAAATGCAACTCTAGAAGCAATTCACAGCCCATTTATCTTTACAATCCACCGAACCTCATCTATTTTTCTCAAAATGCCTGTACACATTATAAAATATCAGGATATTGGAAACGAAATTGTCCTGTACTTATGAAAAGGAAGAAAAATGTTAACTATAATTATCCTAGATTTCTGATGATAGATATATATACACTCCAAAACTCTGAGAGAAAAAACTTGCATTCTTTCTCTGTTTCCTGAACTTGTAAATCTTATCATGTCTTTGAAATGTAAACACAGTCCATGATCTCTGGAGACTGAAGGAAAAATAAAAAGGGAAAGAGGCATTTTAAAAATACCAACTGCTGTAAATGTTCCCCTGCCACATCCTCCATAAGATGACTTGTCCACAGCAAATATATATCTTAAGGCTTCTTCACGAATAGCAAAAAAACATTAGCCATCTGAGTGGATAAACTTAGCTGATCCCAACTGCTATTTATAAACCAGTGAGTTTTTTCATTGTTATACTTGATTCATGGCTAAAATTTTTGAATGAGCATTATAAGATCTCTGTTTGTACATTTATGATGTATGTTTTTCTATGGTTTTTCCAGTAGTCATGTACGGTTGTGAGATGCAGACCATAAGGAAAGCTGAGCACCGAAGAACTGATTCTTTCAAACTGTGGTGCCGGAGAAGACTCTTGAGAGTCCCTTCGACTACATGGAGATCAAACCAGTCAATTCTAAAGGCCATCAACCCTGAATATTTATTGGAAGGGCTGATGCTGAAACTCCAATACTCTGACCACCTGATGTGAAAGAGGGGACTCATTGGAAAAGACCCTGATGCTGGGAAAGATTGAAGGCAAAAGGAGAAGGGGGAGGCAGCGGATGAGATGGTTAAATAGTATCACAGACTCAGTGGACATGAATATGAGCAAACTCTGGGAGAGTGAAAGACAGGGCACCCTTGCATGCAGCTGTCCATAGGGTTGCAAAGAGCTGGCCCCAACTTAGCGACTGAGTAACAATAAATGTTTTCAATACTTTCAATGTTTCTACTTCTGAATGGTTACTATAATTAATTTGTAAAAGAGCTCTATTTAATTGGCTTAAACAGGCAAGCACCTATATAAATTTACTAGTCATAAAAACTTTCAAAAATATAATAGAAACAAATTCAAATATTTTTCAAGTTCACATGATCCAGGATGATTTTCAATACATAAAAGCAAGTTTCTATTTGTTGGTTTGATTAATACAGACATGTCTTTGGAGTTATCAGCATTAAGTGTAATGATTTTATTCTACCTAGGTTTACTAAAAGTCAAATAAGCCGATGTTATCTCTGCTATAGGGGCTTCCCTGATGGCTCAGTGGTAAAGAATCTGCCTGCGATGCAGGTGACCTGGGTTCAATCCCTGGGTTGGGAAGGTTCCCCTGGAGAAGGAAATGGCAACCCACTCTAGTTCTTGCCTGGAGAAAATAAAATTTTTCAGAAAAAAATACATATAATTTGAAATGATGGCTAACTGCTTTAATGTCTCATGAAATTTTCATGAGTAATCTAAGTATGTTCATTAAGAACAATAGATATAGATGAGATAAAAGTTTTTAGATGAACTCTTTAGTGATAATTGTTTCATATGTCTATTTACATTATTTCCCAAATCTCTTTGGTAACTTACACCATTAGTGTTTTCAGAGTTAAATTAAATGATGGAAATTCACTGAATACTTGGATTATTTCCAAGTAAGATAAAGTAATGAAATATTAATTACTGAACCCAGGTTTATTCATTTTTGGCTTCCTTTTATAGAAAAAGTAAAGACATTTGGGATTATTAGTAAGCATATTCTATAAAAATTGTACTATGAAGAGATGTATTTGTAGAAATTATTAAAATTATTTCTGAATTTGCCAAGTCACAGAATGCTACAGGTCAGAAACAGTTCAAAATTGTTTAATATTTTATTTTCACTAGAAATTAAGGTTTATGAGGGTTAAAAAAATCTTTAAAAAATCTAATTATTTCTAGTTATTAGAAATAATAAGGTCAATAGCTCTGTATGCAAAGAAAGTAGAATATGTGTTTGGCCAAAAGAAGATATAAAATATGGAGATGTGTCTTGTTAAGGAACATGAAAATAATTTTGTCCTAAAACAAAGTTGGTTATTTCAGAATGTGAAGGAACAAAATGAAGGAAAAACTATAAACAGAAAGTTGAGAGGAAAGAGAAAAAGAAAAAAAGAGAGGGAGGAGAAAAGAGGAAATCTCATGTGGTCAAGTTGGCTAAAAACTGAATTGTTATGACAAGAGGAGTTTAAAAATTAAACTTTAATATCAGTAGTGTACTTACAGAAAGCTAAAACTTAAGTTTCTCTCATTTGCTAAAAGGACAAATGCTTCTTGGACTATTGATCAGCACTTGATAAGAGATTATGAAAGGTTTTCCTTCACCTTCTGGATAGCCTACTTAGAAAACAAAGATTTTATGTTTTACCAAGTGTCTTCACCAGGTCTTTGATTAATTAAAAAAATTGAGTCTTCTTGATGTTAAAAGAGCTAAGTTTTACTCACAACTATGTACTCTCCCACATATATCTTTGAAATCTTTTGTTGCTATTTTGGTTAAGTAGCTAATTAAGTGTTATTTCATAATGATCTGTGATCCTATTTAGTCAAATGTCCAAATCTTTTTTTATAATTTTGAGAAAATTGCCCAAATTCAAATTCTAAATGAAATCTTTTTTGACCTAGAAGTAACCTTTTGATTTTCCAGAAGGACCCTGGAACATCTCAGAAAATTTGTTCTCTCTCTTTTATAAAAAGAAGGATACTAAAACAATTAGGCTTATTTGGTTTGTTAAATTATGTGAAAGCTTTATCAGACAAGTAATGCTAAGCTTTCTTAGATTATATTTCTGGGGATATATGTTATTATTATAAATGTTTCAGAAATTATATGAAATTTCTAAAATTCTGGTATGTCCTGGTATAATGCTATTGTCATAATTCTAGTTATTATCTTAAAATGCTGTGCTATAGAAATAACCAAATTTTCTCTGTCAATTCCACTACAATGAACTTTCATCAGATCTTTAACAATGGCCATTTTTAAGAAGTCTATTGTCATTTATAAAGAGTTATTGCTTTACTCTGATGTTTTTGCAAAAGTGCTTCATCTTCATGAGGATTCATGGTAAGAACTTTTGACAACTACAGGTTTATCATAAATGGAAGATCAAAAAACTGAACTGGGTAAGAATTTCCAGAACTAATAGACAAACTGGATTCAAGCAGAACAAAAACTGGTAACATGGAACTGAATGAACTGAGGAATATGACTATAACTTTTATGACTTTTTGTTTTAATATATTGCTGGTTCCTTAATGTTTTGCTTTTCTGGATTTAAGGAAAGTTCTTCTCTCATGCTATGTATGATTTACAACAATTTGATAAAATATATCTTTGTAAAGTGAAAATCACTCAGTCATGTTCAGCTTTTTGTGATCCCATGGACTGTAGCCCGCCAGGCTCTTCTGTCCATGGGATTCTCCAGGCAAGAATACTGGAGTGGGTTGCCATTCCCTTCTCCAGGGGATCTTTCCGGCCCAGGGATCAAAAATGGGTCTGCTGCATTGCAGGCAGATTCTTTACTATCTCAGCCACCAGGGAAGCCCATACCTTTGTAAGCAAAGGTGAAACAGTTACCTTTGTCCCTCCCTAACACCTTCAGAATTTGGAAGCTCTTAAATATCCTTTTCATGGCAACATAGTTATTTGTATAAATTCAGTTTAAAAATCTATTCTGCTTGTAACAGGACACAATTGGGAAAACTGGTTATATTGCCAAGGCTTTCACAGAATTGTCATATTTGAGAAAGATACACAGAGACTCAGTTATGACCTTTAAGAAACTAAGATTGACTTTTTGGAGCTAATAAGAACCCTTGAAAAAACTGACCTGATACCTTGCACACAAGGTTCTGGCAAAGTAATCATAAAGAGAATCTATATGGCCAGTCGCTTTTCTTGCCACACTTATGTAATCAGACCAAGTTTAACACAAACAAATTGGTTTTATGGTGATTATCTTTGATAAAGAAATGGGGGTAATCGTAAACAGAAAAATTATATTCGTACATTTGTCTACATTAGATTCTAGGCCTGATAACTTTCTTTGAGGTTTTGATATATACCTGTAAATTGGAATGGATCCTAAATTCTAGTTTCTTCAAATATCTAGCCAGAACTCTCCAAACTAACTTTTTCAGTCTGCTCCCACTCTTGATTTGGAATCAGTAAGAACAAAGATGGGCTTCCCAGGTGGCATGAGCGGTAAAGAACCCGCCCATGCAGGAGATATGAGACACGGGCTCGGTCCCTGAGTTGGGAAGTCCCCCTAGAGGAGGGCATAGCAACCCACCCCTGGAAAATTCCATGGACAGAGGAGCCTGCCATGTTGCAGTCCATGGGGTCACAGAGAGTCAAACACAAATGAAGCGAATTAGCACATACACACACAAACAAAAATAGCCCTTGACTTTCCTCGAAAGAGGCTAGACCAGGTCCTCCTCATCCCCAGATGGCAGCCAAACTTCAGGGACTTGAACTTCGGATACACACTTTGACTTCTGTCCTGTGCAGACCCTAGAGACCTCTGAATCAAATGGATGGGGGAGAGAAATAACTGGCATCGATGTAGACTGCTTCCTCCCAAGATGCTGAATCAAGACTTCATTCTTTAACTATACATGAAACACTTTATTCTTCTCTTTTTTCCCTTTACACTGGCATGAGCTTAGAAAGATAACACTACCTGTATCTCCCAGACCATTGCCAGTGAGGGAGGGGCGGAACCTCCAGAATTTAGAACTTTTGATTTCAGGCTAGAAGAAAACCTAACTGAACTGTGGTTTGAAAGGGAAAATGCAATAATCCCTGGGTGAATCCATTCACAGTGTTACCTGAGTGGAAGTGGTTTGTGCCCTGATAGGATTTATCTTTATCTGTGGCACTTATCACTCTCCTTGAACCTGTGAATGTCCAGACGCTGTGCACGGTCAGGCAATGACCCAGAGGTTCTCAAACTGTGTCCCATGCGTGGTGCTAAGTTGCCTCAGTAGTGTCTGGCTCTCTGTGATCCTGTGGACAATAGCCCGCCAGGTTCCTCTATTTGTGCCTGGCTCCTCCTGGCATGACCCACACCACTTTCTCCACCTGGATTAACATTTCTGGGGAGCTGGAAACTCACTTACATAAGATCACCAAGCAAGCCCCTTGGCTTTAAAGGTGACTTTCCTTGGAGCCTTTCTTTGACTCATGTGACTTTGGTCAGTTTGGGTCTTAAGGACCATGGATCTGAAGTGCCCTCTAGACATTGGAAATTCTTCTGCTCATAATAACTATAGCAATCTTTGGTGCACCATAGTCTCTCAAAATCTTTAAACGCACATTTGCAGCTGCCGAGCACCAAGCAATGACCTCCCTAAGAATGGAACATCAGTAAATGAATGAAGACAATGACCAACTTAAACACGGTAAACCTGAAGTCATGGCTTGTAAATATCACAGAGACTCAGAAGAAAAAGGACCGGATCTACGAATACACACAGAAGATCAACAAAACCTGTGAGAACTACAAAGCAGTGGATAAGAATGCTGCTGAAGCTTTAAATTTTGATTCCATCTCTCAGCTAAACTGAGCATCTGAAAGAAAGAGAAGAAGATAGTCATTGTTTAGTCACTAAGTCATGTCCTACTCTTTTTGCGACCCCGTGGACTGTAGCCCACCAGCTTCCTCTGTCCGTGGGATTCTCCAGGCAAGAACACTGGAGCGGGTTGCCATTTCCTACTCCAGGGCATCTTCCCAACCCAGGGGCCAAACTCGTGTCTTCTGCATTGGCAGGTGCTGTCTTTACCACTGAACCACCTGGGAAACCAAAGAGGGGTTAAAAGGAAACAGCAGGCCTGAAATGGAGTCACTGTGCTAAACCCCAAGTCAACAGCATAAGACTTGACACCTGAGCTAACTGCAGTGTCAACCACTCAGGAATATAAGCTTTAACCAATCCATTCGGAGTTAACTGGTCAGCACCAGTGAGGCAATCCACCTGACGGGCCCTTCCATCTTCCTTAGGAAACCTTGCCTGAAACAATGCATTCTTTGCTAATAATTTGCTTTTTCTGCCCCATTTATGCCCTTAAAAACTTCCCGTTCCTACAGCTCACCTGAACGCCTTCCTATATTGCCAGGTGGGATGTTGTCCAATTCATGAATTATTTAATAAAGCCAATTTGATTTTTAAATTTACTCAGTTGAATTTTTATTTTTTAACAGGAATCTAATGCAGTAAAAATGTCTCAAAAAACAAATGTAACCAAGTAGGGCCGTATAGGGTCTTCTTGGACCCCTCCCTCACCCCCAATGTCCTTCGTCTGCCTCTTGTCTGTAAGAGAACTTTAGACTCCTAGGTCTTCCCAGAGTTGTGAAGAATAATCGTAATCAGAGAAGTGAGAACATGCAGAAAGAAAGGAAAACAATCAAGATGAAATAGTAATAGTTTAACCATTAAAGAAAGTCAAGAACCTTTGTTTCCTTCTCAAGGACTATAGATAATATTCTGAGCCGTGTCCTTTGAGCTGTTTTGCAAATACTGAAACCCCACAGGGTGGAAGTTAACCCTATGCTTCCACAAGCACATACACCCCAGACTGGTTGAACCAGAAGGTTGATAATGTTAACTGCTGGTTATCGCATCACCAAATCGGTCCCTTGGTTGATTGGTCAACTCCACCTCCATCTTTAAAAACCGTTCTCTAAAAGCATCAGGGAGTTCAGATCTTTTAAGCACCAGCTGCCTGGACTCCTTGTTTGGCGCCTGCAATAAACTCTATCACTTTCCTTCATCACAACCTGATTTCAGTAGATTGGCTTTACTACACATGGGCAAATGGACCCAAGTCAGGTTTGATAACAAAAATATGTCTCTTTAAGTTGAAGACCTCTTTTTCAATAAAACAGATGTAAAACTGAGACAATATATCTGAATCTTTCTAGAAAACATGCTTTGCTTTATAATTAGACTATATGGCATAGAGGTTTCTCCCACTACAGACTGAATGGATCCTAAGAATGAAAGAATTCTCTCTAATGGGCTGCAGTTCTTGTTTTGTTTAACAAGAACTCTTGGGGCAGAAACACATAGTTGCCTATTCCATGTCCTCCATTCTTCTTTGCTAAGGGGACCTAAATTTTATTGGGAATGACAATGTGCCCAACTAAATTAATACATTCCCCAATCTCCCTGACAAACAATATGATGAGTTTCCTGCCATTGACAGTCAAGCAGAAGTTGTCAGGTGAGGCTTTACCTTTGACTCTTCCTCCTTCCTGTTGTGTGGAATGTGAACCTGCTGGCTGGAGCTTCAGTTGCTATTTTTATGACTATGAGGACAAAGGCCTCACCCACCGAGATAGGAGAGCTGAGGGCAAGGTGGAATCTGGGTCCCCAGTACTTAGTGAAGCTGCCACACCACCCTTGAATTGCCTAACTTCAGATTTCATATCATTTAAAAGAAATGAACCTAATAAACTGCCCCTAATCAGTGGTTCTCAAAGGGTTGCCCTTTGGACTCACCAGAGATTTAAAAATTATTGCTTCATGGATCTCACTTCAAAAGATTCTGATGTAACTGATACGCAGTATAGTCCAGGCATGCAGTTTAAAACAAACAAAAAACAACTTTAAAGCTTTCAGACGATTCTAGTGTGCAGCAAATGGCGAAAACCATTGCCCTGCTTTGTTTAATGCAGTATTTTTGCTGGTTTCAAATTTTGTTTTTTTTTACAAATTCAATAGCCCACAGATACAAGCTTATTTCACTAGGGAACTGCCTGCCCTCAGGCTCCCAGTGTGTTTATAGTTAGAATGATAACTGGGTGCTGTTGATGTGGGCACACAAGATAATGCCCAGAATAGAAAAAGTGGTGGTTGCACAAGCTAACCAGGGCCTATAAAACAATAAAACTTTTAGAGAACAAAATAAGAGAGAATAAAGAGAATAACTTCATCACCTTGGGGGCAAAGATTTCTTAAACAAAATATAAAAAGCACTAGCCATAAAAGAAATAATCAAGAGATTTCTCTTTTCATTTTACTTTCATGAAAATTAAAAACTGTTCACCGAAAGATACTGAACAGGAAAACCATGTGTGGGAGAAGATATTTGCACTAACCCTGATATTCAGAATATACAACGAACCTCAATCCATCAATAAGTAAGAGGAACAGCCCAATAGGAAAATGGGCAAAAAAGAAAGAAAATGGGCTAAAGACTTGAACAGGCACTTCACGAAATACAATATCCAAATGGCCATAAACTTGTGAAAAGGTGCTCAATCTCGTTAGTCATTGGGAAGATGCAAAGTAAGGCTATAATGTGAGGCCACACTCTACTCACTGTATCATGGTATAAAATGACTAAAATGAATAAGACTGACAATATCAAATGTTGCTGAAAATATGGAGTAACAGGAAATCTCCACACTGCTGGGGTAATAAACACCATTACTTTGGAAAACTGTTTGACACCATACAAAACAGAAAAAAGCTAAGTCTTAAATGTGTTGCAGAAAGGGGGACCCCTTCCAGGGCCCGAAACTGGGCTCTTGTCCAACACTCAGAAATGAATTGTCCGAGGAGACACGTGCTGACAAAGCAAGAGATTTTATTGGAAAGGGCACCCGGGTGGAGAGGAGGAGGGTCAGGGGACCCAGGAGAACTGCTCTGCCGCGTGGCTCGCAGTCTCGGGTTTTATGGTGATGGGATTGGTTTCCGGGTGGTCTTTGGCCAATCATTCTAATTCAGAGCCTTTCCTGGTGGCGCACGTATCACTCAGCCAAGATGGATGCTAGCGAGAGGGATTCTGGGAAGTGGACGGACACGCGGTGTCTCCCTTTGACCTTACCCGAACTCTTCCAGTTGGTGGTGGCTTATTAGTTCCATATTCCTTATCGGGATCTCCTGTCATAAATCAACTCATGCGAATGGTTACTAAAGGGCCTGACCACAGTGGGCGGTTTCAGTCAGTGTGCTTCCCCTAACAAATCTTTTGAAGGGAGAAATGTGAAAGAATTTTTGAATGTCTTCAGTAAGGGCCCAAAATCCCCCTCCTCACCCCCTAATTCTAAATACTAAAAAAGGAAGGAAGGAAGAAATGAAGGAAGGAAAGAAAGAAGGGAGGGAGGGAAGGAGGAGGACAAATTCTGCAAGCTTTGACCCGAGTAAAATTTGTAGGAACAAATAAATTGTACACTCTGTTTATAGTAATAGTACACTGCAGTGCCATCTTGGTTGGAAAATGGAAATACCACCCAGTATAAATTATAGAAGGTCTTTAGGAACACACTCCCAACATCAAATGCAATTCTGTTGTCCTTGCGCCTATGGGCAACACGTGACCCAACTTCACTATAATCTGAGGACAGTTTCCCTGCAAGTGGTAGAACCCAGCTTCCCTGGTGGCTCAGATGGTGAAGAATCCACCTGCAATGTGGGAGACCTGGGTTCGATCCCTGGGTTGGGAAGATCCCCTGGAGGAGAGCATGGCAACCCACTCCAGCATTCTTGCCTGGAGAATCCCGTGGACAGAGGAGCCTGGTGGGCTACAGTCCATGGGGCTGCAAAGAGTCGGACATGACTGATTGACTAAACACAGTAACAGGTAGCACCCAATTAGAAGAAAATTTAGGAAAAGGGGGATTTGGGGGGAGATTGCTAGGTCACAAGCTGTGGCAGATGAGTCTCAGAAACAGCAAGACACAAACACCCCCAGGATGCCCTCCCTGCTGGCACCACATCTTCCCAACTGCAACTCCGTCTTCCTGCTAACCACACACCTGTCGCCCACTGCAGAGTCCTAGGTTACAATTTCCTCCATTGGGAAACACACTCATGCTTTCCGATTTCCAGTTTCAATCTTCCAGAAAGGGAGGGGTCATGACTCTCCTCTGGCCGGGTGTCCATTGCTGTCCATTTGTCGGTGGCTGGGAGGCAGGTTTTCCAAAGACCTGCTCCTGAGTTATGGTGGGGAAGTAATGGCAAGAACAGGGAGCCCCTGGTGACTGGGCCACATTCTCTTTAGGGAAATCTAGATTTTGTTATTAAACACCAAGGTATGGGATTGTGTTGTTCTGTGGACCCGTTCTCCAGGGCAGCCCGTCTGGGGACTAGAGTTAGAAGAACAACAGCAGCACAGCCCCCAGCCGCTGCGCCCTTGGAGGCTTAACCCACAGAGAGCCTGGGGTGCCTAGAATGGGAGACTGTCCCACACCGCAGGCTACACACTGACACTCAAGCCATGGGAAGCTACAAGTGCCCAGAAGACAAAGTGTCAGGACGCCAAGACACGCCTGGCATCAGAACATGTGGACCACACAGTGCGCCCTAAGGCAGAACTCAACAAGTGCAAATGAAGCCCAGTTACAAAGTGTGGGGCAGCGAAAGGGCTCCCCAAACACCAAAGGCACGCCAGTGTATGTTGCCCAACACAGAACATGGAGGCCAAAACGTGTGCCTGCAGACATGAAACACAGCCTCTGAATGTCCTGTATCCTCAAAAGTGGGGATCCAGCTGCTCCTCTGTTCCCTACAGAGAATTTTGAAATCTTTATGTTGGCATTATTAGCTGCAGAAATCTCAGAAAACCCCACAGGCTTCAAGACTGGGTGGATAAAACTTTTAAAAAAACTTATATTATTAAGGCATTTGTTTATTTTTATTGATGTATTTGCAATGTTGTGTTGGTTTCCACTGAATAGCAAAGTGATTCCTTTATATGTATGTATAATTCATTTTTATATTCTTTTCCTTTGTGGTTTATTACAGGATATTGAATATACTTCCTTGTGCTGTACCTAATGCTGTTATTTACTAAGCTGTGTCTTTCTCTTTGTGACCCCGTGGATTGTAGGATGCCAGGCTCTCCTGTCCATGGAATTTCCCAGAGAAGAATACTGGAGTGGGTTGTCATTTCCTTCTCCAGGGGATCTTCCTGACCCAGGGATCAGACCCACATCTCTGGTGTTGGCAGGCGGGTTCTTTACTATTGAGCCCCCTGGGAAGCAAAATCAGCTGTATGTATATGAAAAACTCTTAAACAACAGATTCTGTGCATGCTGGATCTCAGTGAACAGCAGTGTAACTTTACACTTTGTATCATGTTTCTTCTACCAAGTAGGAGTATTTTACAGGAAATTGTTCTTCCTGTGTTGCTACCAGGAGACATTCTGTGGCAGAACCCAGTCTGATCCCTGCCATCATCAAGGTTACAAGTGCGACCCCAGAGGGTACAGACATGGTGGACAAGCTGCTGCATGCCTGGGTTTCCACATGAGTGGAAGCTAACGTTGCTTCACCCAGTGTTTCTCAATTCATTTCCTGAAAAGACAGCTGTCTTCTTCCAGTTCCTTAAAAAGTGCTTTAGTATCTTTTTAAAAATATTTATCTATATTTATGTATTTGACTGCACTGGGTCTCAGCTGCAGCACACAGCATCTTCAGTCTTCACTGTGACATGCAGGATCTTTAGTTGTGCCAAACGGGACATAGTTCCCTGACCAGCAATCGAACCCAGGCCCCCTGTACTGGGAGCGTGGAGTCTGACACTGGACCACCAGGGAAGTCCCACAAGGGCTTTAGTATCTTTTCCAGCTGTCTTGTAGTTCTCACAATGTCGACTTCATCAATAGAGAAATGGTCTGGATCTGCTCTCTATGGACAGTAAGTCAATTTGTGACTCTCTCAATACTACAGAGACAAATAAATAAACAATAAATGGCCTATTAGACTCAAAAGAACCAGGGACGTCACTGAATTCTACTTGAAGCTTCTGGTTACTTGAGGGTTCCTCAGACCCATGGGACCTGTCATCAAACACACAGTCCTGGGCTGAGTGGGGGAGAAAACGAGGGAGCAGTGGACCCTCACCACAGAACAAGTCCCAGAAGTGGGAGAACGTTCCCACAGGTGGCGGCATGTGGGACCTGGGAGCAGGAGGGGCGGAGGATGCTAGGAGGGGAGTCGAACATGCGTTAACTGTTTAGCGCCGCCTTACACGGAAGGAGAGGCCTTCTAGACTCTACCCTGGAATTCCTCCCTTCTTCTCTGCTAAACTCCTGCCATCTTGGCAACGACCTGGCCTTGAAAGAGAGAAAATACTGTCTTACAGATGAGGGCATGTAGGTGGTAGAAAGTCATTACTGACTCCTGTTCATGCTGCCTTTCCTTTTGATGTGTCTGGAGGCCTTTGAGAAACGAGGAGACGACACAGAAAGCAATAATGAAGAAGAAAAAGAATCTGGAGCACAGAATCTGGAATACCAAAGCAGTACATTGATGACTAAGGTTGAAGATCATAATTGGTATACATGCTACACACTGTGCAAAGAACGATGAGGTACAAGAGAGTAGCAAAGGGAATATGGGAGAAACAGGGATGTCCCTTCCTGTGAAAGGCTACCCTTTACACAGGGAAACAAATAAGATCAGAGATTATAAACAGTCTAGGTGAACTGGACCAATGGAAGGATTCATTCAGCACTTAAATTTAAAAATTGGGAGATTTGCACATTAAAATCTGGGGATCCAGCTTCTTGTGAAAAATCAGAAGATGCAATAACCCAAGACACGCGTCCTCAGAAGGCAACAATCTGTGCTGCAAGGAGCTGCCCGGAAGGATGGGACGGGCAATCTCCTCTTGGACAGTCCCCAACACCCCCTATCATCTGACTCCTTTTTTAAAATAGATATTTACGTCTTTATGGCTGTGCTGGCTCTTCACTGCAGTGCGCAGGCTTCCTTTGTTGCAGAGCACGGGCTCTAGGAACGAGCGCTCAGTGGTTGTGACACATGGGCTTCGTTGCTCCATGGCATGTGGAATCTTCCCTGACCAGGGACTGAACCCATGTCCCTTGCATTGGCAGGCAGATTCTTAACCACTGGACCACCAGGCAAGTCTCTCATCTTACTCTTTACCACTGTGACCTCTGGGCCCCTATAGCACATGAATTTGTTATTCCTGACTAGGACATCTGAAACATTAGATGAACAGTTAGAGGATGATTCTGTACCTGCAACAAAAGGCCACTTGTGCAGTCCAGCCTCCACGCGTTCTCATGGCAAGAGGAGCACCATAAATCACTTCCGTACATTATCACGACTTTTTTGCTCAAGGGTATCGGGCTGGCTGCTGACCGAATCCATCTGTCTCTGGCAGCTGGACAAGGAAGCCTAGTTGCAGTGGCCAGCCTTGCTCTGTGGGCCCCCTCGGAGGACAGAGTGGATTTTAGGATGGTGTGTCGACCCTGTACACTGCTGCTCAGCTCCGGTGTGGGGGTGGGGGGCAGAAGAGGAAGTTGGGATCCTGCCCTGACATCAGCCTTCAGCATAAGCGTGCTGTGGGGGAATGCATGAATAATTTACGTCACAGCCAGACCATGCTCAGCAAGCCTCAGTGGCGATGAATTAACCTTGTGTGCACTTCCTGTCTGCACGTCAGTTTCTTTTCCACCTCGTGTCTGTGGCGAGCTTATGAATGAGTGCATTCTCTGATGCCTCTGCTTTCGGACAGGCAGTCTCAGGATCCTGGGCTGAGCTTCCAATTTCTGACTTGCCGTTTACAAACTGTACATTATAAGATTTCTAATAACACATGACTTTAAAACTGCCTCTGCTAAAGAGGAGTCTGGATGGAAGTGGAGAAACAGTGGTTCTTTTAGAGTTTCTGAACACGTGTGCATGTGGGAATCAGGAGACCTGGGTGTTCTGGTGGGAGAAAGGAGGGGGGGGTTCGGTGGGAGAAAAGCAAACATTTCAAGAACATTCTCTGACTTGGGCACTTTACATATGTTTTCATTGCTTATAGCACTTTATAGTGGTGATGGACAGGGAAGCCTGGCGTGCTGCAGTCTGTGGGGTCGCAAAGAGTCAGACATGACTGAGTGATTGAACTGACTGATAACATTTTACAAATGAAGAAACAGGTCCCTCCAACGTGAATCCCTAGAAATAGAATGTGCATCACATTTGCAACTTCAGATTTTCCACAACAAGGACCTACTATATAGGACAGGACACTCCACTCAATACTCTGTAATGAGCTACATAGGAAAACAATCTCAGAAAGAATGAATATACACGTATGCACAACCAAATCATTTCACTATACACCTGAAACTAACACAACATTGTAAATCAACTAACTACAACATAAAATATAAATTTTTTTCCAGTAACCATGTTTCAAAAGGTAAAAACAGAAGTAAAATGAGTTTTGATGATATATTTTATTTCACTCAAAACTCCAAAATAACTCATTTAAATATGCACGTGCAAAGTCATTTCAGTCATGTCCAACTCTTTGTGACCCCATGGACTATCACCCCTCCAGGCTCCTCTGTCCATGGAATTTCCCAGGCAAGAATACTGGAATTGGTTGCCATGCCCTCCTCCAGGGGATCTTCCCGACCCAGAGATTTAACCCGTGTTTCTTACATCTCCTGAATCAGGAGGCAGGTTCTTTACCAGTAGCACCGCCTGAGAAGTCCCTTTAAATATATAGTCAGTGTGAAAAATTATGACTGGGATATTTCACTTTATTTTTCAGATTAACTCTTTGAAGTTCAAGATGGAGCTCACATTTAGGGCACCTTTCAGCGTGGACCGGCCAGAGGAAAAGTGGTTAAACGCCACGTGTGCCACAGCAGGAACCTGCACTGTCCTGGGCAGGTGGGTGCGCTCAAAGCTGCGTGACCTTGGGCAGGTTGCTTAATGTCTCGGGCTTCCTGTTCCCTTATCGCAAAACCTGAAGGATAGTAGTTGGACTTTGTCCAGCTCACACATGTATGCTCAGTCCCTCCTGGTTTTATGACAACAGATTAGCAGGACACAGTGGTCATTGTGTCACAGAGGCAGGGAAACCACAGGTGCAGACAGATGGCAAAATGACTTATGTGACATAATTCCAAGTCGAATCTGAAATGTAGGTGACACAGTTTGTGAAAGGCAGTTTTCACAACATGTGGAGAGTGGGTCACGCCTAAGAGTATTTGAAGCCTGGTCAGCCCCTCCACCCCTCGGTGCCCCAGGGGGCTTCCAACAACCTGTCAACTGGCCTTTACCCGGACAGGAGGGTGCTGACACCACCAGCCATAAGCATTTTCTGTGAGACACTGGGGAGATGACAATCTGCTTTAACCTTATCACAGGACACTGTAACTTCCCTAAGATTCGTGTGTGGATATTTGTTGACAATGATGACTGTGCCAAAGCAAGAAGGCATGTGCAAAAATGCTGCATGCTGGCTGTTTGAACAGCTTTTCTGTTTTATTCAGACCAATCAGGCTGAATTTCTAATATGAGTATTCAAAGAATTGATGCTAGTTAGCCAAAATCTTGGGCTTCCCAGGTGGTGCTAGCGGTAATAAACTACCTGCACATGCAGGAGATGTAAGAGACGCGGGTTTGATCCTGGGTCGCGAAAACTCCCTGGAGGAGGGCATGGCAACCCACTCCAGTGTTCTTTCCTGGAGAATCCCATGGACAGAGGAGCTTGTGGGCTACAGCCCATCAGGTCGTAAAGAGTCAGACATGACTGAAGCGACTTAGCACACAATGCAAAATCTTAGCTAGAGAAAGCTAACTAGAATGAGAATTTATGAAAAGCAGAATATCTTCATTAACCAAAGGGGAAGTTTATTCTGATAAAATCAGGTTGCTAAGGTACAGAATAAGATGCAACTTAAAATTATCACAAGAAGAGACTTCTCTGGCAGTCCAGTGGTTAGGACTGTGCCTCCACTAGGGGGGGCCTGGGTTTGATCCCTGATCAGGGGACTAAAATCCCACATGCCATTCAGTGCAAGCCAAAAAATTAAAAAAAAAAAAGTTATCACAAGAAGAAATAGCACAGAAGTGGGAACTTGCCTTTGGACCAAGCAAATTCCCTCACGTCTTGGTTTTCCCACCTTTTTCACCATGACTTTGTTTCCTTACTTGCAAAATGGGAAAGTATATACCTTCCAGAGATAAGGGATGAAGTGATTCTTAGCATGATAAACGTTAGCTCGTCTTTCATCTATGTTACTGAGAATAGATGCGGTGAAACAGTTAAGAACAAAAGGCAAAGACTTGCGATTTTGAGTGCTTTTGCCTTTTTGTGGCTTAATTTCTTTGAATAAAAAGAAATAATTGTTTCTCTGATTAGGCAAGTAACATATTGATTGTTGGATACTTAGAAAATACAGAAACATGTATTTTTAAAATGATCAGTAATTCTACCACCACCCAGAGATAAATACTGTTAATACTTTTGGTTTGGTCATAAGCATGCCTGCATGCAAACATTTTTATTTCTTTTTACAAAACTGGAATATTATTACAAAAAAATGTTATAGCACAATTTTCACTTGCATGCTTTTATTTTTAAGAAATTCTTAAATGTTTTGAAATTTCTCTTATTTTAAAAATATTGTGTGAGAAATGACTTAATAGTTACATAATATTTCACTATTGGGTGCACCATATTTTATTTAGTCCTAGTTTTGGAAAAGTGGGCTGTTTCCAAGATTTTCAATATAGTAAGTCTGCATGATATTCTTGCACACAAATTTGGGGGCACATCTGTTGATGTCTTTAGGATAAATTCCTAGCAGTGGAATGAAAAATTCTAAGGGTTTTTAGGAGGCCCTGACACATTACTGGGCTTCCCTGGAGGTTCTCCAGTCTTCTTGGTGGGAAAATCCCATGGACAGAGGAGCCTGGAGGGCTGCAGTCCTTGGGGTCACGAAGAGCCAGGCATGACTGAGCAATGGAAAAGCAGCAGCAGCAGACACATCACTAGATCACCCTTCTGAAAGAATGTAGCCACCAACAATGACGCTCCTGTGGGCCAAAGATCATTTTTGTACCATCTGGCCTCAGACCCAAATGATCAACTCCAATTTGAAAGCAATAGATTGTGAATGGACGGGTTGTAGGTATGTATAGGAGTTCTAGCTTTCTATGAGGCTCGATATGTTATTTCCCAACTTTTGTAATTGGGATGCAGGGCTCAGAAAACTGAGAGTGGGCCAGACAGTTTCCAGAGATGAGAACTTCACTGAGAATGGGAAGCACGTGTCAGCTCTGGGATCAAATATAGGATTGTACTAAGAATATAGGATCAAATATAGGATTGTACTAAGAATATAGGATCAAATATAGGATTGTACTAAGAATGCCATACAAATGGCAAGATGCTGGGTTGGTTCAAACTCTCTAAGGGGAACGTTCGCTCTAGACTTCCGCCCTTGGCGGATGAGGCTTCTGGCTGTATGCCAACTGTGATCAACTAGAAAGGGAGCAGCCCGGAGGAACAGAAAACCAGGCCGGGGGCGCTGGAAGGCAAGGGCCCGGGGGCTGGAGGAGCAGGAGAGGAGCTCGGGGCGGGAAAAGCTACGAGAAGGAAGCACTGGGTCTGCGGTACAGCCACACCAAGAGTCTGCTGGAGACTAATGACAAGCTTCCCACCTTTACTCAACATAGTTTCGGGAACGTCCCTGGTGGTCCAGTGGTTAAGAATCCAACTTGCAATCAGGGGATGTGGGTTTGATCCCTGGTTGGAAGCTAAGATTCCCACATGCCACGGAGCAGCAGTTACTGAGCCTGTGAACTCTGGAGCCCACTTGCTGCAGTGAAAGATCCTGCACGAGGCAACCAAGACCCAGCGCAGCCAAATACATAAATATGTTTTTTAAAAACACATCATTTTGGAAGTCCTAGCCACAGCAATTGGAGATGAAAAAGAAATAAAAGGAATTCAAGTGGGAAAAGAAGAAGTAAAAATGTCATTGTTTGCAGATGACATGATAGTATACACAGAAAAATCCTAATACATAGAAAATCCTAAAGATGCTACCAGGTAACTACTAGAGCTCATCAATGAATCTGGTAAACTTGCAGGATACAAAGTTACTACACAGAAATCTCTTGCATTTCTATACACTAACAATGAAAGATCAGAAAGAGAAATTAAAGAAACAATCCCATTTACCATCACATCAAAATAAATATACCTAAGGAGACAAACGACCTATACTCTGAAAACTATAAGATGCTGATGAAAGAAATAACTAATTATATTTTATTATTGTAGTATAATTGCTTTACAGTGTTAGTTTCTGCTCTACAACGAGGTGAAAGAGCTACACGCACACACGGATGCCCTCCCTCAGGGACCTCCCTCCCCACCCCACCCCGACCCCTCTAGGTCGTCACAGAGCGTGAGCTGAGCCCCCTGTGATGTTCAGCAGCTTCCTGCTAGCTGTCTATTTCACACATGGTAGTGCATACATGTCAATCCTGATCTCCCAATCCATTCCACTCTCTCCTCCCCCACCCCCGGGGGGGATCCTCTCATCCATTCTCTACATCTGTGTCTCTATTCCTGCCCTGGAACTAAATTCACCTGTACGATTTTTTCTAGATTCCACCTACATGCATTAATACACAATATTGTATGTGAAGCACATCTTGACAAAGCTGTACTTAAAAAAAAAAAAAAAAACAGGTTGGCAATGTTCTGAGGACAGAAAGAGACAGCATCTGAACGAGGCTGAGGAGGGTGGGAGGGTAGGATGGGTGAGGGGCTGGGGGAGGAGCCAGCCACGCTAAGACCCCCCTTCTCTCTGAAGCATCCTTTGCCCCTGAGACTCTGTCGGCACCATCTCCCGTCTCCTTGCCTTCCTGTCACTGTGCCTGCCTGAGACAGTTCCACGGAATCAGATACTTCCTATTGGCTCTGGTTCTGGAAACTGCAGAGTTGTTCAAAGCCAGGCTCAGGAGGCAGAAAGACCTGGGTTTAAGGAAGGGTTGTGATGCCATCACTGTGATATTGGACACATTTGGTACCCTCTCTAAGCCCGTTTCTTAAGATTGGGGTAATATCTATTTCAAGGAGTTGTTTTGAGGCTTAAATGAGGTAAAGCTCAGAAGGCTGCTTGCTTTGTGTCTGACTCACAAGCCAGTGTTTGAAGGAATGTTGTGTCTGGGAAGAAGAGAGGGGACAGGTTCTAAGGAAAATGTCATCACGGAGGAAGCCAGAGTCCTCAGAACATGGCCTCAGTGGTACTTATTCTGGCCACCTGGTTGTGTTTAGATGGGTAAAGACACGGGTGTCAGCAGATGTTCCTGACAGGTGAGGTATTACTAAGTTACCAGTTTCCCCTAAACAGAAAGCAATAAACATTAGCTGAGCATTTACTATATGCCAAGGCTTAAAACTCAACAGTAAAAAAAACCTAAGATCATGGCACACAGTCCCATCACTTCATGGCAAAGAGATGGGGAAAAAGTGGAAGCAGTGACAGATTTTATTTTCCTGGGCTCCAAAATCACTGCAGACAATGACTGCAGCCATGAAATGAAAAGAAGCCTGCTCCTTGGAAGGAAAGCTATGGCAAACCTAGACAGTGTATTAAAAAGCAGAGACCTCACTTGGCTGACAAAGATCTATATGGTCAAAGCTATTGTTTTTCCGGTAGTTATGTATGAATGTGAGAGTTGGCCCATAAAGAAGGCTGAGTGCTGAAGAATTGATGCTTTTGAACTGTGGTCTTGGAGAAGACTCTTGAGAGTCCCTTGGACTGCAGGGAGAGCAAAGCAACCCATCCTAAAGGAGATCAGTCCTGAATACTCATTGGAAGGACTGATGTTAAAGCTGAAACTCCAATACTTTGGCCACCTGATGCGAACAGCCAACAGATTGGGAAAGACCCTGATGCTGGGAAAGATGGAGAGCAAAAGGAGAAGGGGGCAGGCAGAGGACGAGATGGTTAGATAGCATCACTGACTCAATGCACATACATCTGAGCAAACTCTGAGAGGTAGCGGAGGACATAGTAGCCTGGTGTACTGCAGTCCATGGGGTCATAAAGACTAGGACACGACTTAGTGACTGAACATCAACAAAAGTGCTCGACACTCAGTATCTTATTTGCTACTTATAACAATAGCTCTAAGTCACAGATGAGGAAATCAAGACTCACACAGCTAATCATTACAACAAGGCCACCAAACACTCTTACAATGTGTGAAAATCATGTACTAACTTATCGAATCCTCACTATCCTAGAAGCAAGTGTGATATTGTGATTTATAAGAAGCAAATAATTGGTCTTGTCCCTGGGAGCACAGAGCTCCCCCACTGAATGAGCATTGAGAGTGAAGGTCTGCAGCTCAATTCCAGAAAAATAAATGACCCAATCAAAAAATGGGTCAAAGATCTAAACAGACATTTCTCCAAAGAAGACATACAGATGGCTAACAAACACATGAAAAGATGCTCAACATCACTTATTATCAGAGAAATGCAAATCAAAACCACAATGAGGTACCATTACACGCCAGTCAGGATGGCTGCTATCCAAAAGTCTACAAGCAATAAATGCTGGAGAGGGTGTGGAGAAAAGGGAACCCTCTTACACTGTTGGTGGGAATGCAAACTAGTACAGCCACTATGAAAAACAGTGTGGAGATTCCTTAAAAAACTGGAAATAGAACTGCCATATGACCCAGCAATCCCACTCCTGGGCATACACACTGAGGAAACCAGATCTGAAAGAGACACGTGCACCCCAATGTTCATTGCAGCACTGTTTATAATAGCCAGGACATGGAAGCAACCTAGATGCCCATCAGCAGACGAATGGATAAGGAAGCTGTGGTACATATACACTATGGAATATTACTCAGCCATTAAAAAGAATACATTTGAATCAGTTCTAATGAGATGGATGAAACTGGAGCCCATTTCATGAGTGAAGAAAGCCAGAAAGATAAAGACCAATACTGTATACTAACACATATATATGGAATTTAAAAAGATGGTAATAACCCTATATGCAAAACAGAAAAAGAGACACAGATGTACAGAACAGACTTTTGGACTCTGTGGGAGAAGGCGAGGGCGGGATGTTCTGAGAGAATAGCATTGAAACAAGTATACTATCAAGGGTGAAACAGATCACCAGCCCAGGTTGGATGCATGAGACAAGTGCTCGGACCTGGTGCACTGGGAAGACCCAGAGGGATCGGGTAGAGAGGGAGGCGGGAGGGGGCATCGGGATGGGGAATACATGTA
The DNA here is from genome assembly GCF_023699985.2 of Odocoileus virginianus. Taxonomy (NCBI): domain Eukaryota; kingdom Metazoa; phylum Chordata; class Mammalia; order Artiodactyla; family Cervidae; genus Odocoileus; species Odocoileus virginianus. The sequence continues at coordinate 4,061,735 of NC_069675.1, forward strand.
AATCCATGGCTGATTCATGTCAACGTATGGCAAAAACCACTTCAATATTGTAAAGTAATTAGCCTCCAACTAATAAAAATAAATGGAAAAAATAAATAAATTTTTAAAAAAGAAGCAAATAATTGGTCTTCTCCCTGGGAGCACAGAGCTCCCCCACTGAATGAGCGTTGAGAGTGAAGGTGTCTTTTGTTACGTTAATGAGGTGTTCAGCTTTGTATGAGAGGGAGACCCAGGGCCTCTCCCTGCCCCATAGTTATGAAACACGCTTAGGGGAGAACTCAACTCCATGCTAATTTAACAGTTATTAATAATTTATAACACTTGTTCCTCAAGGATTGTTTTTCCACGGTGCTCAGAGCTCAAGAATTAGAAGATAATAAAATTTTAGCATTAAGATAAAACTGGGTTAAGAGCTTTTCTGCCTCCATTTTAGCTTATAAAGTAATAAACAAAGATGCCCCTGTAGGCTCCCATGTGCAAAACTCTAATGTAACCATGTAAATCAAGAAAATAGTAATACATTAGAAGAAAGTGATCATCTGGTACACAAGGAATAGATTATTAGAGTAATAGGTCAACATGAAGAATCTGAACGGGACAGGAAGGGGCTGGTGTCCATCGCCAGCTCTGTCACCTGCAGTGATGTGTGACCTGCAGGTCTGGCTTTATCCTTTCAGCAGGTGTCCACTGGGCAGCTGTGACTTGACACCAGCTGGGCTAGTCTCACCAAAATCAAGGAGATGCCTTCCGTGTGTGGTCCTCACCCACCTTCCTGCCCTTCCCCCCTTTAAAACAATTCCAGGGACTTCCCTGGGGGTCCAGTGGTCAAGAATCCACTCTGCTATGCAGGAGATGCAGGACTGATCCCTGGTCAGATAACTGAAATCTCAAATTCCACAGACCCACTGTGCCTTCTTGCCACACCTAGAGAGTCCATGCATCAGGAGATTCTGCAACTAAGACACAACACAGCCAAATGTTCTTTTAAAAGTTGTACAATTTAAAAAAAAATCCATTTAGAAAAAAAGGTAAAATGCAAATGCTTTTACTGCTTGGGGCTTCCCTGGGACTCAGTGGTAAAGAATCTGCCTGCAATGCAGGAGACCCAGGTTTGATTCCTGGGTCAGGAAGATCCCCTGGAGAAGGAAACAGCAACCCACTCCAGTATTCTTGCCTGGGAAATCCCATGGACAGAGGAGCCTGGTGAGCTACAGTCCATGGGGTCACCTGCCCAGTGTTTCCTACTTGGAGGCTCTAGTGCTGATGATGCTGGCAGTCTCTTGGCTCTGCTGCTGTTTTCTCTGAAGTGAAGTTATCAGTCTCTCAGTCATGTCTGACTCTTTGCAAACCCAAGCACTGTAGCCTGCCAGGCTTCTCTGTCCGTGGGATTTCCCAGACAAGAATAATGGAGTGGGTTGCCGTTTCCTTCTTCAGAGGATCTTCCCAACCCAGGGATCAAATCCACATCTCTGGCATTAGCAGGTGGATTCTTTAAGGCTGAACCACCAGAGAAGACCTAATTGAAATGCTTGCACCTGGACAAACACTCATTTCCTTGAGCAACAGAATACAAAGAAACTACAAGGAACTAAAAATATCAGCACAGTCAGTTATGAAACATAAGATAAAAGGCCACAAACTAACTGCCAACTCTGAGCAAAAGCAAGATCCTGGGCATGCCCCCCCTGCACTCAGCACTGCCAAGGGGGTGAGCAGACCATCTCAGCCTCCCCTCCAGCTGGACCCACTGAGCCACAGCCACCCTCACCCCATTTAAGGGACTAGCCCACCCCCCTTCAGGGAGCAAGCAAGGGCACCTGTTACTTGTTTTGCTACCTTGTGCTGTAGCCCTGAGCCTCAATAAAGCCTTGCCCGAATTCCTCTAGGGGCCCACTTATCAATTTCTATTGATTAAAGAGTCTAAGGCAATGTGGGAGACCTGGGTTCAATCTCTTGGGTGGGAAGATCCCCTGGAGAAGAGAATAGCAACCTGCTCCAGTATTCTTGCCTGGAGAATCCCCATGGACAGAGGAGCCTGGCGGCTTACAGTCTTCAGTTCAGTTGAGTTCAGTCACTCAGTCATGTCTGACTCTTTGCGACCCCATGCCAGGCCTCCCTGTCCATCACCAACTCCCTGAGTCCACCCAAACCCATGTCCATGGAGTCGGTGATGCCATCCAACCATCTCGTCCTCTGTCGTCCCCATCTCCTCCTGCCCTCAATCTTACCCAGCATCAGGATCTTTTCCAATGAGTCAGCTCTTTGCATCAGGTGGCCAAACTATTGGAGTTTCAGCCTCAACATCATTCCTTCCAATGAACACCCAGGAAGGACTGATCTCCTTGCAGTCCAAGGGACTCTCAAGAGTCCAACACCACAGCTCAAAAGCATCAATTCTTCGGCACTCAGCCCTCTTTATAGTCCAACTCTAACATCCATACATGACCACTGGAAAAACCATAGCCTTGACTAGATGGACCTTTGTTGGCAAAGTAATCTCTCTGCTTTTTAATATACTGTCTAGGTTGGTCATAACTTTCCTTCCAAGGAGTAAGCGTCTTTTAATTAGATTGCTGCAATCACCATCTGCAGTAATTTTGGAGCCCAGAAAAATAAAGTCTGACACTGTTTCCCCATCTATCTGCCATGAAGTGATGGAACCGGATGCCATGATCTTAGTTTTCTGAATGTTGAGCTTTACGCCAACTTTTTCATTCTCCTCTTTCATCTTCATCAAGAGGCTCTTTAGTTCTTCTTTACTTTCTGCCACAAGGGTGGTGTCATCTGCATATCTAAGGTTATTGATATTTCTCCTGGCAATCTTGATTCCAGCTTGTGCTTCTTCCAGCCCAGCGTTTCTCATGATGTACTCCGCATATAAGTTAAATAAGCAGGGTGGCAATATACAGCCTTGACGTACTCCTTTTCCTATTTGGAACCAGTCTGTTGTTCCATGTCCAGTTCTAACTGTTGCTTCCTGACCTGCATACAGGTTTCTCAAGAGGCAGGTCAGGTGGTCTGGTATTCCCATCTCTTTCAGAATTTTCCACAGTTTATTGTGACACAGTCAAAGGTTTTGGCATAGTCAATAAAGCAGAAGTTGATGTTTTCTGGAACTCTCTCGCTTTTTCGATGATCCAGCAGATGTTGGCAATTTGATCTCTGGTTCCTCTGCCTTTTCTAAAACCAGCTTGAACATCTGGAAGTTTATGGTTCACATATTGTTGAACCCTGGCTTGGAGAATTTTGAGCATTACTTTACTAGCGTGTGAGATGAATGCAATTGTGTGGTAGTTTAAGCATTCTTTGGGATTGCCTCTCTTAGGGATTGGAATGAAAACGAACCTTTTCCAGTCCTGTGGCCACTGCTGAATTTTCCAAATTTGCTGGCATATTGAGTGCAGCACTTTCACAGCATCATCTTTCAGGATTTGAAGTAGCTCAACTGGAATTCCATCACCTCCACTAGCTTTGTTCGTAGTGATGCTTCCTAAGGCCCACTTGACTTCACAGTCCAGGATGTCTGGCTCTAGGTGAGTGATCACACCATCGTGATTATCTGGGTCGTGAAGATGGGGTCCCGAAAGAGTTGGACGCCACTGAGCAACTAACACAGAGAGTCCAAGAATCCAGATTGGTAACAAAACAAAAGCATCATACAAGGGGCTTCCAGTTCTGTTGACGACCATCACCCCATAGAAAGTAAACCCCACATGACCTGGCATCAGCATTTCCTTTTATTTCCTCTAGAGCCGGGGTCCCCAACCCCTGGTCTGTGGCCTGTTAGTCCCTTTCCATCGCTCCTCACATTACCACCTAAACCGCTCACCATCACCCCCACTTGCCACCACCCCATGGAAAAATTGTCTTCCATGAAACCAGTCCGTGGCGCCCAAAAGCTTAGGAAACCCTGTCCTAGAGTGCTCACCGCAATGCTGTAATTATGTTTCTTCCCGAGGTGCTTGTCTTCCTCACCAGACTGCAGGACAACAAGGTCCAAGCCCATCTCCATTGCCACTGTGTGCAGCTCAGGGCCTGTGCATCAAATCCTTTCAAAATGCAGTGCTCTGAATGCTCATGTGCAAATCCGTCTCGGCACCTTCCCGCCCTGCCCAGGCGGTACGTGTCCTCCCCTGCCTTCTCGGCTGCTCCTATTTATCCATCCCCACGGGCCTTGCATTCACGTGCTCTTCTCAGCTGCTCCTATTTATCCATCCCCGCGGGCCTTGCATCCACTCGCTCTGCTGTGCACCTCCCGGCACTTCGGTTTCTAAGCCGAGCTGGTTTGGATCCATGGCGCTAGGCTTCTGTCCTGTTCGGCTTCTTCATGCAAGCAGCTGACTTCAGAGAAAAGTGGAAGCCGACAGGAAAAAAAGGCCTCATTGTCTCACGAGGAAGCCCACAAATGCACCTGAGCCTGCTGTCTTCTCCTCCTTTCTGTCTGCCAAGACGACTGCATCACCCTCTTTCTCCACACTGTGCTACTCTCAGTCCTCCAGTGGTGTGCTGGAAGATGTCTAACAACTGGCTCTCTGGGGCTATTGAAAGCTCTGATGTGTAGAGGTCCCTGATTTCTGCGGTGTCAATACTCCCATCACAGCCAATTTCAAGCTCCAACTTGCTATCTCTTAATGCAGAGATGGAAGAGATGCACAGAAGCATGTCATCCGTGTCATTCTCAACCTGTGGACACAACGTCCCGGTGGCTCAGTGGTACAGAATCTGCCTGCCGGTACAGGAGATGGGGGCTCCTGGGCTGGGAAGATTCCCTGTAGAAGGAAATGGGAGCCTGCTCCAGAATCTGTCCAGGAGAATCCCGTGGACAGAGGAGCCTGGTGGGCTACAGTCCATGGGGTTGCAAAGACTTGGACACGACTGAGCAACTGAGCATGCAGCATGCAATCTATGCTCCGACTTTCTGGACACAGTCTGGGTATCCTAGAATTCACTTCAATCCCATCACTATCTCCCTGGAGGTAGAGTCACAGCCCTCAAGCTCAGGGCTCAACTCCACAAGACTGCCTCCAATTAGACTCCAGTTACCAGTCACAGGCCTGCTGCGCTTCCCACGTACTAGCCGTCAACCAGGGGCTCCCACGACGGCCTCCTCAGGGCCAACAGAGTGTGGACTGACTCGCAGATCTCAGGAAGACCGTTTCCATATATTTGCCAGTTTCCTATAAAGGATGCAACTCCAGCCAGCTGGAAGAGATTCCTGGAGAGGGGGTATGTAGAGTGGTGAGGGGAGGCATGGGAGGGGGCACACAGATCTCTCCTGCCTTCTCTTGAACCCCACCCTTCCCTTGGTGTGTTCACCAACCTGACAGCCTCCAAAACCTGTTGTTAGGGTTTAATGGACATTCCATGTTTGATTAAATCACTGACTATCCACGACTGGATGAGACCTCCAACCCCCTCCTCTCCCGTGCAGTGTGGGGATGATGTTGAAAGCTCCAATCTCTCTCTCTTTTTTGGCTGCATCCCAGGCAGCATATTAGTTCCCTGAGTCGACCAGGGATTGAACTTGCGCCACCCCACTCCCTGCATTGGAATTGTGGAGTCTTAACCACTGGACCACTAGGGAAGTCCTGAAAGCTCCAGTCTTGAATCTCAAGGTTCATTCCTCTGGCAACCAGCCCCAAATCTCCAAGAGTCACTTTATTAGCACAGACTTTGAGGTGGGACTTGTTCTGAATGACGATAGTTGCTCCTCTCACCCCATCGGGAACTTGCAAGCGTTTTAGCAGCTCTTGTGCCAGAAACAGTACAAAGACCAAATACACCTATTTCTTACTATATCACAATATTTCAGGGACGATGGCAGGAAGAGCAGATCTGTGCAGGGATGTGGTCTAGAGCTGCAGGTCTTTACTGGGAGTCCGGAGATGCTAAGGAGGTTGATGGGGCCAGAGCAGTGGCCTGGGATGCAGGGACCAAGCTGTCAGCATGTGGATGGTGGTCATGTCATATAGATTAAAACAAAAGCTTTTCAGTGGGCTTTCCTGGAGGTCGAAGTGTAACTGTAAATGTGGTTTCCGTGGTGTCCGGCTCTTGTTGCGTCTGACTCTCTGCCTCCTTACGGACTGTAGCCCGCCAGGCCCCTGTGTCCTTGGGATTCTCCAGGCAAGAGTACTAGAGTGGGTTGCCAGGCCCTCCTCCAGGGGATCTTCCCTACCCAGGAATCGAACCTGCGTCTCTTACATCTCCTGCATGGGCAGGTGGGGTCTTTACCACTAGTGCCACCTGGGAAGCCCCCCGGTGGCCTAGGGGTTAGTAAGAGTCCACCTGCCCATGCAGGGGACATGGGTTGGACCCCTGGTCTGGGAAGATCCCACATGCCGTGGAGCAACGAAGCCCGTGCGCCACACCTACTGAGCCTGTGCGCCTAGAGCCTCTGCCTGGCAGCAAGAAAGGCCTCTGCGGTGAGGGGCCCGTGCACTGCGGCGAACGCAGCCCCGCTTGCTGCAACTAGAGAAAGCCCGCATGTGGCAACAGAGACCCAGTACAGCCAAAAATAAATAAATAAACATAAAAAAAAAAAACACTTTTCAGGGATTTTTCATGGATTTGAGAATAAGCTCAACTAGTGAATTTTCTCCGCACAGTGCCCCTCCTCCCCTCAGCTCACGTGGGGCCTCGGTCTCAGTGCAGGCACCAGAGGCCTGGCATCATTTCTTCTGCCCCGTGAGCCCCTCCTATCTGCCCTGAGGGGTCCCCTGTCTCTCACAGCAGTTGGCACACTGAGTCACCACACAAGAGGCCACGGGACCTGACCCCTCCCCGAGTATCCCCCTCCCCACCCCTGTGTGTACCAGCGCCCGGCTCCTGGTGGATGATCAGTAAAATATCTGTCAAAAGAAGACCTTATGAAATTAGCTTCCTGAGGCATGGGAACCAGCCCCAAAGAATGAAAATCCCAGTGTTGCTGGTGTTGGAAATGTCTGGTCCCTGGAGTCTGGCCAGTCTCTCCTGGATGCTAAGAACTGTGTACTCAGGAGGCATGAGGGTATTCAGAGATGCCAGGCTCCCAGGGATGCCAGGAAATGTACCTGCTTGTTTCCTCGATGGCAGCTTCCCTTTCTCCAGCCCAATTTCAAACATGTCCCAAAAGCCCGACCCCTCGGTGAGAACTTCCCCAGCCCCACCCTGGGTAAAACACAGCTGCTACGGCCCCGCACTTGCCAACACTCTCCCGGGATTGTCTTTGGAGCACAGGCTCTAATTTAGTAGTATTTTTATATCGTGCATCCATTTATGGCTTGGTTGCATACAGCAAAGTGCTGAAGCGCCCCTTCACGGGAGTGACTGTGAACTGCTTGGGCAGGGAGATGAGGAAGTGACCTTGGGATTTAGATGTTGGTACGAGGCCTTCTGGGCTTCCCAGGTGGCGCTAGTGGTAAAGAACCTGCGTGCCAGTGAGGAGACTGAAGAGACATAGGTTTGATCCCCGGGTTGGGAAGATCCCCTGGAGGAGGGCATGGCAACCCACTCCAGGCTTCTTGCCTGGAGAATCCCCACGGACAGAGGACCTGGTGGGCTGCAGTCCAGGGGGTCGCAAAGAGTCGGACACGACTGAACAGACTTAGCACGCATGCACACACATGCATGCACACACGAGGCCTTCTGGAGTAACTCAGGGATCCCCTCGGGAGAGTCACAACCATGGTGGCAGGAAAGAACGCCCCTTTATTCCAGATTTACAGTCCAGGGCTGTGCTAAGTGCAGAGCGGAACAGAACTTGTCACGTTTCACAAACCAAATAAGGGTCAGCTATTCAAATCAGACGTGAACCTCTTCTGGAAACATCTTCATAGACACACCCAGAAATAACATTTAACCAGGCATTGCGTGATCCAATCAAACTGACACATAACATCCACTCTTCCCGGAGGCCGTGGTGTTCTTTTCTCCCTCAAAGTGGCTGAAATAAAAGTTAGACTGTGTCCACTTTACACTGTTATGAAATGCAAACCAGTGAACACACACATCCTTTGGTAGTTTTGAAACCAGTGTCCCAGCCCAGTGTCCCTGCCTTTCATGACACCAGCCCCAAAAGTACTAAAAGGGCAAGCCGAGCAGGGACGGCTCGCAGCTGCTCTTTAAGCAGTGCACTGTTGATGTTGTTCAGTCACTAAGTTGTGTTCGACTCTGCAACTCCATGGATTGTGGCACGCTAGGCTCCTCTGTCCTTCACTATCTCCCAGAGTTTGCTCAAACTCATGTCCATTGAGTCAGTGATGCCGTCCAACCATCTCATCCTCTGTCGTCCCCTTCTCCTCCTGCCCTCAATCTTTCCCAGCATCAGAGTTTTTTCCAATGAGTCAACTCATCATATCAGGTATCCAAAGTATTGGATAAGTCCTTGCAATGAATATTCAGGGCTTTCCTTTAGGATTGAGAGGTTTCATCTTCTTGCAGTCCAAGTGGTACATTATAGGGGAAAAAAAAAACAACTTTGGTTTCTTTCTTTTAAGTAACATTCTCAGCAATGTGTTTGTGCTTTTTGGGCAGGGGACATAAATAAATATTGTGGAAAACACATTTGCATACCTTCCAAGGTCTCAATCATTGCGGCAGATGTCAAAAGCTCCAGAAGACGTCAGCACTAAATCAAGTGACTTCAGAAATGCAGTAATAAATCTGTAGTTGAGCCTTTCCAGAAGAAAACTGAACAACAAATCAACTGGCCTCACATATTCATTTATTTAATTTATACTTTGGATTTATGAAGGGATCCAATTCATCTAAAGATGCTTCATTAGAGGTGGCTGCTCAGATGGATTTTCATTGAGAACATAAAGTTCCCGGAACCAGTGACTCACATCTTATATTTTTGTGCATCCTGTTCAGCCCCTTGAGCCTAGTTTTCTGCAACTCAGAAGGTCAAGGGATTAACCCGTTCAGCACCTTTAGGGGGACACTTACTCAGTGCCACTGAGACTGTTGACTTCAGTTGCAGCTTTCTGGGCTCATAAAATGATCAGTAATATCCACACACAGGGGAGGGAGGAAAAACCAGTTCTACCTAATGGATGAATAACATTCTTTCAAACACCCCTAGAAAATGAAGAATCACTTACTCTTTAACCTGGGTTAAAATTCTGTCTTGGAGACCTCTCCAAATTAGCAAATCTCTTTTTTAGAAGTACTATTCCGGAGCTTCCCTGGTTGGCTCAGTGGTAAAGAATCCACCTGCCAATGCAGAAGACATGGCTTCGCTCCTTGATCTGGGAAGATCCCACGTGCTGCGGAGCAACCTAGCCCCTTGCACCACAACTCCTGAGCCCATGGTCTGGAGTCTGAGAGCTACAACTGCTGACGCCCACATCCCTAGAGCCTGTGTTCTGCAATAAGAGGAAGCCTGCACACTGCAAGTAGGACTAGTTCCCGCTTGCTGCAACTAGAGAAAAGCTCATGTAGCAATGAAGACCCAGCACAGCCAAAAATAAATAAAGAAAATTATATTAAAAAAGAAGTACTATTTCTTCTATTCAACCAATGGAAAACTATTTCTGTTTTATAAGATTGTCCATATTGTCTATTTGTAGGAATTATTTGGTTTAAAATTTTGCCAAAGGTAAATTGACATTGTGTATTTCATCCTGTACTTTCTGGCTTCAGGGTTTCTGGGTTGCCTCTTTCCCACAGTTCCACTGAGAATGCTATGAAATGGAGTTGAAAATGGAATAATTCCACGAGAGAGCTGACAGTGGTACCCAGTGGCAGATTAGATTTTGATATACTTCTGGAAGGTGGAGAGGACATGTGCTGGCACTATTAAGTTACCCACAGCAGAGCGAGCCACAGCTCAAAACGTGCATCAGAGAAAATGGCCTGGAAACAGAGCCCTCATCTTTGCTCCCAAAAATGCTGAAGTTTCAATTTCACAGACACAATCCACACTGGTGAAAAGAGGGGCTGAAATTAAACTGGTTCTATTGTTTGTGCAGTCACTAAGTCAAGTCCAAGTCTTCGTGACCCCATGGACTGGAGCACATCAGGCTTCTTTGTCCCTCAGTATCTCCCAATTTGCTCAAACTCATGTCCATTGAGTCCGTGATGACATCCAACCATCTCATCCTTGGCCGCCCCCTTCTTTTGCCTTCAATCTTTCCCAGCATCAGGGTCTTTTCTAATGAGTCGACTCTTCACATCAGGTGGCCAAAGTACTGGAGCTTCAGCTTCAGCATCAGTCCTTCCAATGAATATTCAGGACTGATTTCCTTTAGGACTGACTGGTTTGATCTTCTTGCAGTCCAAGGGACTCTCTCAAGAGTCTTCTCTGGTACCACAACTTGAAAACATCAATTCTTCGGCACTCAGCCTTCTTAATAGTCCAACTCTCACATCCATACGTGACCACGGGAAAAACCATAGCTTTGACTAGACGGACCTTTTTCAGCAAGGTGATGTCTCTGCTTTTTAATACTCTGTCTGGCTTTCCTTCCAAGAAGTAAGTTCTGTAAAAGTCTCTGAAGAACGACAGCCCCTCTGGGCAGTCCCTTCACAGTTCCAACTCCAGATATTATTCCTGCTAAGTCAGCAGAGCTGCCCTGAGAATGACGTGGTGGGGGTGGGTGGGTTAGGGTTAGGCCCCAGTGTGGATGTTGGCACCCCACTCCTGAGGAAAGTCCTCCTCATGTAGGACTTTGTGCAGGTGGGAGGGACCAAGCATCTGCTTCCTGATGGTGCTTCCTAAAATTGAACCTATCAGTTGAATCTCCCTGTCCAGGGATTCGGTCTTCCTGTTCTGGAAGGAGAGTCTGGGGAGGAAACGGTTCTGCATGTACAGAGGTATCCACCGTGCACATCCTCCTAGATCAACCTGTCTGGTTTTCATCCATAAATACAACGGACAACCAAGACAGCCTTGAGGAAAACCAACAGCTTCAAAGAAGGGGACCAAGATGAGGAACCTGAGGATGGATCCCAGGGGAAGGAGAGAGAATTCAAGAAATGGAAGTCTCAATGTAGATCAATAGAATAGAGTAGAGAACCTGCAATAAATCCAAGCACTTATGGTCAATTAACCTCACAAAGGAGGACAGAATATACACTGGAGAGAAGACAGTCTTATCAATAAGTGGTGCTGGGAAAACTGGACAGCTACATGTAAAAGAATGAAATTAGAACACTTTCTAATGTATATTTTGTATATTTTTTCATACAAAAATAAACTCAAAATGAATTAAAGACCTAAATGTAAGACCAGAAACCGTAAAACTCCTAAAGGAAAACAGGCAGAACACTCTTTGATATATATTGTAGCAATATTTTTTTTTATCTGTATCCTGAAGTTTAAATACAATAGGAAGTAAACAAATGAGATCTAATTAAACTTAAAAGCTTTTGCACAGCAAAGAAAACCATAAACAAAACAAAAAGACAACTTACTGAATGGGAGAAAATATTCCAATGATATGACCAATAAGAGGTTAATACCCAACATATACAAACACATCATACAACTCAACATCAAAAGCAAAGAACCCAATTAAAAAATGGGCAGAAGAACTGATCAGACACTCTTCCAAAGAGTAAATGCAGATGGCCAAAAGACACATGAAAAGATGATCAACATCACTAGTCATCAGGGAAACACAAATCAAAATTAGAATATCACCTCACAACTATTAGAATGGCTTTCATCAGAAAGGATACAAATAACAAATGTTGGTGAAGATGTGGAGAAAAGGGAACCCTTGTGCACTGTTGGTGGGAATATAAATTGGTGCAGTCACTGTGGAAAATAACTAAAAATAGAACTACAATATGATACAGCAGTTCCACTCCTGAGTATATATCTGAAGAAAATAAAAACACCGGTACATGCATCCCAACACTCATGGCAGCATTATTTATAATAGCCAGGATATGGAAGCAACCTGAGTAACTATCAAAAGATGAATGGATACAAAACATGTGAGATATATAGATATAGATAGATATAGATATAGATATATGATGGACTACTACTCAAGTCATAAAAGAAGAAGGAAAATTTCTCCTTTGTAGCATCATGGATGGACTTAGAGGTATTGTCCTAAGTGAAATAAGTCAGAAAAAGACAAATATTGTATTATATCACTTAAATGTGGAATCTAAAAAGTAAAAGAAACCAAAGAATATAACAAAAAAGATACAGAGAACAAACTACAAACTACCATGTATAAAATAAGCTACAAGGATACATTGTACAACATGGGGAATCTAGCCAATCTTTTATAATAACCGTTCAGTAGGTAAAGAATCCGCCTGCAATGCAGGAGACTCAAGTTCGATTCCTGGGTCAGGAAGATCCCCTGGAGAAGGAAATGGCAACCCACTCCAATATCCTTGCCTGGGAAATTCCATGGACAGAGGAGCCTGGTGGGCTACAGTCCTGGGGAAGCAAGAGTTGGATACGACTGAGTGGTTAAACCACCACCATAAATAGAATATGGGCTTCCCAGGTAGCATTAGTGGTAAAGAACCTATCTGCCAATGCAGGAGATGTAAGAGATGTGGGTTCGACCCCTGGGTTGGAAAGATCCCCTGGAGGAGGGCATGGCAACCCATTCTAGTATTCTTGCCTGGAGAATCCCATGGACAGAGGAGCCTGGTGGGCTACGGTCCACAGGGTCATAAAAGAGTCAGACACAACAGAAGTGATATAGCACGCATGCACATACATTGTGTCAATGAAAATTCAATTACTATCAAGTTAAGAAGAAAAAAGAGAATTCAATTTGAGCCAAACTGAGGGTTACAATCTGGAAAGCAGATTCTCAGACAGTCCTGAGCACTGTTCCTGCCTGTTAGAAGTCAAAGACTTAGTTGTATATCAGTATGACATACTGATATTTTACATAAAGGTCATGGACAATACATAATCCAGGTAAACACATATTAAGTGAGTAGCAAGTCACCATGAACCCCTACAGAGTTGGGAAATAAGGCCATTTTAAGAAGTTACATTTCTAGCCTCAGAAGAAAGAAAACAAAAACTTGTCTTTATGGTTGAACAGGCACGCCCATCTCTGGGGAGCTCTGGTTAACATATAATGCAGATACACTCTGCACATTGTGGGGAGAGAATTCAATGTTCAATTTTTTTCTTGCCTTGCCTTTAAAATATAAATTTTATATTATCAAGTATAACCTTTAAAAATTGTGAATCATTATACTGTATACCTGTTACAGTTTCATTGGGAAAATGTCACACAGAGTTCTGAGACTTATATTTCTTTCTTTCTTTTTTTAATTAATTTTTTACTGAAGTATAGCTTATATAATACTGTACATCAATTATATTTCGATAAAAATGAATTTTAAAAAGAAAGAAATATAAATCTTGGAACTCTGTGTGACATTTTCCCCATGAAACTAGAATAGGTTAATTTGAAAAAGGAGCAGGGAACAAGACTTCTTTGAAGAGTAATGATAGGATTTTCAGGATAAGACTGCAAACTAAATAACAGTAGGATTTTGAGTATTTGTTGGAGTATAGCCAAAAAAAAAAAAAAAATTCACATGGCTTTGATGCTGGGAACATTTTGGAGATGGATTTAGTCCCAGAGAATTATATTTATTTCTCCAATCATACTACTTGGTTCTATAGTGATTGACATTGATTAATATATAGTTAAAATGTTATAAATGCAATTTTTAGACTCAACTTCTCGTGGATCACCGAAGATATAATTAATTTACAAAGTGAATGCAAACATTATAACAAGGGTATTGTAAGTCGCAGTGAAACTTAGAGTAGTTGGGCAAGGATGGGGAGGAGTATAAGCAAAGGGATGACCAAGAGGAATGGTGTCTTGTTAATGGGGAAAGAAACAGCAAAAATCTTCTTTTTATCCCTAAATTACTTTGTCTCTAATCACAATGCATGTGACCTTGAAAATGGATTACTTACCGTGGAAGCCAGGAGAAGATATAGAAACAGGAGTCTGGTTGGCTGTTTGCTTTTTTTTTTTCCCAACAAAAAGCCCAGTTTTCCAGAAGGTCTTTAGAAAATCAGGTTTTGATTCATTCCTCATCACAATCTTATAAAAAGTCTTTTTAAATCAAAGGAAGTACAAGTGAGAAAAATTACAGAAAATAGGGATTGTAAATAAGACACTACTGCCCAGCAACCAAGCCATAAATACTGTTAGAGCCCAGCAGACTAAGGACATAGGATAGGAGTGTTTACAAGTGGCTGAAGGGCCTCCAGCATTCACAACTTACAGACTGACACTTGTTTACTGGGATAAAACAGTTCACTACCCCAGATCTGAAGTTGCAATGAAGCTATAGATGGAAAAGCAACAATCTCGGAGACATTACCTCTATGTGAGGTGCCTTTGTTGTGTTGTTTAGTGAATAAGTCGTGTCTGACTCTTTGTGACCCCATGGACTGTTGCTGGCCAGGCTCTTCTGTCCGTGGGATTTCCCAGGCAAGAATACTGGAGTGGGTTGCCCTTTCCTTCTCCAGGGTATCTTCCTGATCTAGGGACTGAACCTGCATTGGCAGGAGGATTCTTTACCACTCAGCCAGCAGGGAAGCCCTGGAGGTACTTTTACTCTGACAGAACTCCCCCCTCCCCTGCCAGTTTCTGGCTTTTGATTCATGAAAGCAACAGGAAAAACAAATCAGATTTGTTTGTTTTCTTCCCAGGGTATTGTGTTAATTAAAATGCCAAAGTAGGCTTCCAGTTTCAGCTCAGAGATGTAGACAGCTTGAAATAGAGTTGTTACTGCATTCACAATAAGCAAATACCACAGTAGACTACAAGTTAATGACTTATCTTGGAGCCACTAGAGAACTGAGGTTGCAAGACAAACAATTTACCTGAAATCTGGAGACAGATGTTTGCTGGGAGAAACAGGACCCAAGCATTTGTTTATCTAGAACAGAAGCTACTGAACACTGTATAGGTCAATATGATGGTTCAGCTAGAAATTTCTAACAAATTGCTAACAGCCAAGAGGAGGCTAATATAAGAGAGGCTTCTGTTGCAGGATTTCCTCCTGGGAATTCTACCAGGTGACAATAGACAGGATTAGGAGAGATTTCTGAGAAAACTTTCCTGTATTACTAGCTGAGCGAGGGGACCATTAGCCATTGAGACACTTGGCAGACTCATATCCCACATCTTCCCTAGAGAAGAAAAGCTTAACATGCAGAGGGAAGTGTGACAAAACCTGTACCCTAAGTTCACTAATGGAAACATGCTTCAGCTAGGGAAGAACAGAAAAACAAAACCTCTACCCATGGAGGAGGGACAGGAATACTTGTGAAGGTTTTACCTCTGAGACCCAGGTTGACAGTTTTTCCTAAGACTGAGGCTTAATCAGTATATCAGAGAAAGAGCTATCTACCCTCTTCCCTCACACATGCTAGCAAGCATCCAATAAAGATAATGGCAGAATAAAAATCACTGTAGATGGTGACTGTAGCCATGAAATCAAAAGATGCTTACTCCTTGGAAGGAAAGTTATGACCAACCTAGACAGCATATTAAAAATGAGAGACATCACTTTGTCAACAAAGGTCTGTCTGGTCAAGGCTATGGTTTCTCCAGTAGTCATGTATGGATGTGAGAGTTGGACTATAAAGAAAGCTGAGTGCTGAAGAATTGATGCTTTTGAACTGTGGTGTTGGAGAAGACTCTTGAGAGTCCCTTGGACTGCAAAGAGATCCAATCAGTCCATCCTAAAGGAGATCAGTCCTGAGTGTTCATTGGAAGGACTGATGTTGAAGCTGAAACTCCAAGTTTGGCCACCTGATGCAAAGAGCTGACTCATTGGAAAAGACCCTGATGCTGGGAAAGACTGAGGGCAGGAGGAGAAGGGGACAATGGAGGATGAGATGGTTGGATGGCATCACCGACTCAATGGACATGAGTTTGGGTGGACTCCAGGAGTTGGTGATGGACAGGGAGTCCTGGCGTGCTGCGGTCCATGGGGTCACAAAGAGTCGGACACGACTGAGGGACTGAACTGAACTGAACAGCAGGGAGGTGAGGGACAGGGAAGCCTGTTGTACTGTGGTCCATGGGGTTGCAGAGTCGGACGTGACTTGGTTACTGAACAACAGCAACAGTAGGCAGAGATACTTGAGATAGGTTCTCTCTGGGTAGTAGAGGAAGACCCAAAACCAAATGGGGAACAAAAATTCAGAAAAACTCACTGACAAAGTAACCCACACCATAAATATAGATAGCTAGAAGACTTAAAGCCTCTAGTGCAATGAAGGAAGCTAAATCAAATAGAAACTTAAAATCAGCCCACTTCCTGACTAGATTAACACAACTCACCACACTAAAGTCCAAGGCAAGGGAAAGGTAGGTCTATCTTCAAATATTAAAAAAAAAACCACTTACCTTAATATCTATTGTCTTATTCAGCATTTCCAATTTCTAATAAAAAATTACACGCACCCAAAAAGGCAAGAGACAACATAGTCTGAAGAGATGAAGCAATCATGAGAACCAGATTAACAAGTTGAAGATCAGACATTCATTGTGATTAATATTTCAAAAGGCCTAAAGGAAAAAGTAGATAGCATGCAATACCAAATAGGTAATCTCAGTAGAGAAATGGAAACCATGAGAAAGAATTAAATGGAAATGCTAATTTTTTTAAACACACACACAAACCCTGCAGTAACAGAGATGAAGAGCACTTTTGATGGGTTCATCATTAGAACTTACTGAACTGAATAAGGAATGAACTTGAAGAATTCAATAGATATTACCTAAATTGAAACCAAAGGGGGAAAAAAGTGAAAACAAGCAAAAGAACAGATCATTCAGTTCTAACATAAGCATAATTGAGTCACAGGACAAAAAAGAGAAAATGGACAGAAGATATAACTTGGGGGGAAAACAAGGCTGAGAACTGACCAAAATAGACGACAGATACAAAAGCATAGATCCAAGAATATTAGAGAAGAACAAGATAAATACCAAAACCAAACATACCTAGGTGTATTATATACAAACTGCTGCAAACCAAAGACAAAGGGAAGATCTTAAAGGCAGTCAAAAAAGCAAGTATACATGGCACAAGGGTAAGAATCACGACAGACTTCCTGTCGGAAACCATGCCAACCAGAAGACAGTGGGTTAATATCTTTAAAGTTCTGGGAGAAAAAGTCTCACAATACAAAACTCTATACCTAGTTAAAATAGCCTTAAAAAATGAATGATATGAAAATCCAAAACTTTCTCAGAAAATTTGAGAAATTCATTGCCAGCAAACTTACCCTTCCATAATTGCTAAAGGAAGTTCTTTAGGCAGAAAGAATATGATAAAGGTCAAAAGAGTATCATAAATAAATGAAGGTTAAGTAAAATTCTTCATTTTTATTTGCTCCAAAAGATAACTATTCGGAACCGTGGCGGACGCGGGGCGCACGTGGGCGCGCACCCTGCGGCTCAGCTCGGTCCCCGCCATGGAGGCGCCCGCAGCCCGCCTGCTGCTGCTGCTCGCGGCCTGCGCCCCGGGCTCCGGGCCGCGCCTCCTCGGACGCGCCGTCGCTGGTCAACGAGGATGTGAAGCGAAAGGTGGACCTGAGCAGCCACCTGGCCAAGGTGACGGCCGAGGTGGTCCTGGCGCACGCGGGCGGCGGCTCCTCGCCCCGCGCCGCCTCCTTCCTGCTGGCGCTGGAGCCCGAGCTGGAGGCCCGGCTCGCGCACCTCGGCGTGCAGGTGAAGGGAGAGGATGAGGAAGACAACAATCTGGAAGTAAGAGAAACCAAAATTAAGGGTAAAAGCGGGAGATTCTTCACAGTCAAGCTCCCAGTGGCTCTTGATCCTGGGGCCAAGATCTCCGTCATCGTGGAAGCCGTTTATACCCACGTGCTTCAGCCGTACCCACCCAGATCCCCCAGTCGGAGAAACAGTTCGTGGTGTTTGAGGGGAGCCATTACTTCTCTCCCTACCCAACCAAGACGCAAACCACGCGTGTGAAGCTCGCCTCCCGGAATGTAGAGAGCTGCACCAAGTTGGGGAACCCCACGCGACCCGAGGACCTCCTGGATTACGAACCCTTCCGCGACGTCCCCGCCTACAGTCAGGACACGTTCAAAGTGCGTTCTGACAGTGTGGAGATTCCTTAAAAAGCTGGAAACAGAACTGCCATATGACCCAGTAATTCCGCTTCTGGGCATACACACCGAGGAAACCAGATCTGAAAGAGACACGTGCACCCCAATGTTCACCGCAGCACTGTTTATAATAGCCAGGACATGGAAGCAACCTAGATGCCCATCAGCAGACGAATGGATAAGGAAGCTGTGGTACATATACACCATAGAATATTACTCAGCCGTTAAGAAGAATTCATTTGAATCAGTTCTAATGAGATGGATGAAACTGGAGCCCATTATACAGAGTGAAGTAAGCCAGAAAGATAAAGACCATTACAGTATACTAACACATATATATGGAATTTAGAAAGATGGTAACGATAACCCTATATGCAAAACAGAAAAAGAGACACAGATGTATAGAACAGACTTTTGGACTCTGGGAGAAGGCGAGGGTGGGATGTTTCAGGAGAACAGCATCGAAACATGTATATTATCTAGGGTGAAACAGATCACCAGCCCAGGTTGGATGCATGAGACAAGTGCTCGGACCTGGTGCACTGGGAAGACCCAGAGGGATCGGGTGGAGAGGGAGGTAGGAGGGGGGATCGGGATGGGGAATACATGTAAATCCATGGCTGATTCATTTCAATGTATGACAAAAACCACTGCAATGTTGTGAAGTAATTAGCCTCCAACTAATGAAAATAAATGGAAAAAAAAAAAAAGAAAACAAGAAAACAAAGTGCGTTCTGAGAACGGCCCATTCTTGCCCATCACCAGCATGACCCACGTCATGGAGTTCTCCCACTGGGGCAGCATCGCCGTGGAGGAGAACGTGGACCTGAAGCGCACGGGCGCCGTGCTGAAGGGGCCTTTCTCGCGCTATGATTACCAGAGGCAGCCGGACAGTGGGGTTCCTCCGTCCGCTCTTTCAAGGTGTGGGCTCTTGGGCCTGGACACTGGGAGACACTGTGACTGTCTAGTCAGAGAGAGAACTACGGCCCAGCTTCAGTCCCTGGTTGGGGAACTAGCAGCACAGCACACCCCCCCCCCCCGCCCCGCCAAAAAAAAAACCCCATTCATAAAGAAAATGGGAATAATGGAAAAAGGAAAAAACCAGACCCTAGTATTGCTGACATATATTTCTTTTTTCTTATAATATGGTTTTTAAAAAACATTTGATAGTATTGCAAAAAAAAAAGGTAAGTATTCAAAGCAAATACAATAACAATGAAATATGTTTTTATAGTATATGTAAAAGTTAAATTTATGATAACAATGGCACAGAGATGAGAGGGAAGAATTGAAAATATACTTTTATAAAATCCTGAAATAGTATATTATTTGAAGAAAGACTCAGATTATTTCAAATGTATATTATAAATTCTAGGGCAGAGATTTAAATTTTTTTAAATTTAAGATATAATTGACATATTAGTTTAAGGTATATAACATAATATTTGTATATATTGCATAATGACCATCACAGTAAGTCTAGTTAACTTGCATTGGGCTTCCCAGGTAGCTCATCAGTAAAGAACCACCTGCCAATGCATGAGACATGGGTTCTATTCCCAGGTTTGGAAGTGGCAACCCACTCCAGTATTCTTGCCTGGGAAATCCCATGGACAGAGGAGCCTGGTGGGCTACAGTCCATGGGGTCGCAAAGAGTCAGACATGACTGAGCAACTAACACTTTCACTTGCATAGTGAAATCATTTATCTCAATCATCTCTTTAAAGGTCCATCTCCAAATACAGTCACATTCTGAGATACGGGGGTTAAGACTTCAACAGTTGAATGTGGGGACACAATTAAGTCTATAACCCAGCAGCCCCTGGGAAGAGACCATATACAGAAGAGAGCCCTGAAAACCAGCTACCGGCTGTGCAAAGGTGGCCAGTGGATGCACAGAATGGCAGTCTACCAGAGCAGTCTACCAGAGCAGGAGTTGCCAAGACTTCCAGGATCCCTGGGTGACCCAGGACACGTCTGGCTCCAGCCTCTGCCAGAAAAGCCAGCTCCCAACTTGGCACCTTTGAATTTAGTGCCTTAACCCCCACCCTTTGGGAACTTTCCAGGTGCTCAAAGCATTTCAGCAGCACCAGTGGCATGGCGATCTGAGACTCCTGGGGGCTGCCCTGCACTCGGCAGGGTTGTGAGCATCCAGACCCTGCCTCCTGCTCGGCCCTCAGGAGAGCCTGGGAGGCCCGCCAGGTGGGAGGGACTGGTCCTTACGGATGAGTTGGTAGATGAAGTGGGGGGAGTGGGCGACAATGAAAGCAATCTGCTCATATTCCCTCCCCCTCCTCCTTTGGAAAGAAAGATGGGGCAGCTCCTTTTAAAGACTTCAACTTCTCAAAGACTGGGTTTATTTTGCCTAAAGGACTCCCTGATGACTTGCCTCTAGTTTCCTTCATCTCAGTAGCAATTTTGTTATTTTCCTAAGTTTGATAGCAGAATTCTTGTCCCTGTGGGGAACCTTTCAGGGACAATTTGTAGTTGTTATTGTTGTTGTTTTTACTGGATAGTGAGCTAAATGGTGACTGTTTTTTTTTTTCCCCCAAAATGTAATAGCAACTGTTGAGCAAGGTTCTTGGCAGAGAGGTTTGTTTGAGCTCAGGGGTGTGCAGGTTTAGAGGTCTCTGGTCTCTCTGCAGATATTTCTGGGTGCTCTTAGGAGAAGTCAGTAAGCAAGATTTTAGAGGACACCCCACAGCCAGCCCTACTGTTATTGTTTTTGAGAACCTTCTGGGCATTACAAGCACATCTCTCTTTTATCTCCATGTTAATGAGGATAATTTCCCTATGGAGGAGTCAGGAAGAAACCTGGACCATGTGGATAAAGCAAATGTCAACCACTGCCTGAACACCTGTGCTGTTACCCCAAACACACTTGCATTATTTCTGCTACTTGGTCCTGAAAAGCCTCTTTATTAGAGACTATTTTCATCTACCAAGGAATAAATTAGTATCTGTCTCCACATGAGAGTTAAACAAAACCGACCAGAAGATTCAGGGCTGGGGTGAGGGGAGGGGCAGGTCTGCATCTCTCCCGCCATCACATGCATCTCTAGAGAGGACTGCAAAGGACCATCTTCTGATTGGCTGGTTCCACCTGGCTTCCGTCTCCGGGTAGCAAAAAAACTCCCAAAATGCTCTGGAAAACTACATTCTGCATAAAAGTCCACTGGGGTTATTTTCTAGATGATTATTTCTCGGTAATAATTAGTATTATGCTCAGTCACTCAGTCATACCTGACTTTTTTAATTTTAATTTTAATTTTATTTTAATTTTATTTATTTTTTTATTAGTTGGAGGCTAATCACTCCACAACATTGTAGTGGGTCTTGTCATACATTGACATGAATCAGCCATGGATTTACATGTGTTCCCCATCCCGATCCCCCCTCCCACCTCCCTCTCCACCCGATCCCTCTGGGTCTTCCCAGTGCACCAGGTCCGAGCACTTGTCTCATGCATCCAACCTGGGCTGGTGATCTGTTTCACCCTAGATAATATACATGTTTCGATGCTGTTCTCTGGAAACACCCCACCCTCGCCTTCTCCCACAGAGTCCAAAAGTCTGTTCTATACATCTGTGTCTCTTTTTCTGTTTTGCATATAGGGTTATCATTACCATCTTTCTAAATTCCATATATATATGTTAGTATACTGTAATGGTCTTTATCTTTCTGGCTTACTTCACTCTGTATAATGGGCTCCAGTTTCATCCATCTCATTAGAACTGATTCAAATGAATTCTTTTTAATGGCTGAGTAATATTCCATGGTGTAAATGTACCACAGCTTCCTTATCCATTCGTCTGCTGATGGGCATCTAGGTTGCTTCCATGTCCTGGCTATTATAAACAGTGCTGCGATGAACATTGGGGTGCATGTGTCTCTTTCAGATCTGGTTTCCTTGGTGTCATACCTGACTTTTTGTGGCCCTGTGGACTGTAGCCCACCAGGCTCCTCTGTGCACGGGATTTCCCAGACAAGAATACTGGAGTGGGTTGCCATTTCCTTCTCCAGGGGGTCTTCCCAACCCAGGGATTGAACCTGAGTCTCCTGCATTGGCAGGTGGATTCTTCACCACTAGGCCACCTTGAAAGCCCACAGTAATTAGTATTAAAAGCAATGTAATGTAATCATATTAGAAAACTAACGTGAAAGGCCCCACCTGGGATCACTGTGTGTTGTAGATCCAGAGCTGCTCCAGGCTGGGGTCCTTTGCAGGGTGGACACAGGTACACCATCCTGGAGGGACAGCCATCTTCCCTCTGCTTGCTTACTTCGGGTGTCAGGGAGCTCACCCTTGACAGGGCATCCTGTCCCATGCTAGACAACTGTGAGTGTTAAAACATTTCTTCATTTGTCCTTCTCTTGAACTTTCATTTCTGGTCTTGGTTCATTCCCTGGAGTCATAATAAGTCAATTCTCTCTTTCTTCAAACAACTGGATAGGCTTAAAGTAGAGAAAATTTTATTCATTGAAATTCCCCTCAGTAAGATGACTCCATTTGTTCTGGAGAAATTCTGTTAAGCTGCTTGGAGGGTGAGTGATTGGAGGGACCAAAGCAGGTCTGATTGCTGTTGTTCAGTTGCTAAGTCGTATCTGACTCTTTGTGACCCTATGGACTGCAGCACGCCAGGCTTCCCTGTCCTTCACCATCTCCTGGAGTTTGCTCAAACTCATGTCCAGTGAGGCAGTGATGCCATCCAGCCATCTCATCCTCTGTTGCCCATTCTCCTCCCGCCCTCAGTCTTTCCCAGCATCAAGGTTTTTTCCTATGAATTGGCCGAAGTATGGAGCTTCAGCTTTGGCATCAGTCCTTCCAATGAATATTCAGGGTTGATTTCCCTTATGATTGACTGGTTTGATCTCCTTGCTGTCCAAGGGACTTTCAAGAGTTTTCTCTAGAGCCACAGTTCAAAAGCATCAATTCTTCAGCACTCAGCCTTCTTTACGGTCCAACTCTCACATCCATATATGACTATTGGCAAAAATATGGTTTTGACTATATGGACCTTTGCACTTGAGGTAATCAGGAGCAATCTGGGAGCAACCTGGTGGTCCACTGGATAAGATTCTGTGTTTCCAATGCAGGGTCCCAGGTTTGATCCTTGGTCAGGGAACGAGAAAACCCATGCCACAACTAAATATCTGGTGCGGCCAAATAGAAAAAATGTAAACTTAAATTTAAAAAAATCAAGAGCAATCTGTCCCGCTGGTGGGGGCGGACTATGGGATGAGGAAGCTAGAGAGCCTGCTTCCCCTCCAGGAGACCCCCATCCTGGCCCCAAGTATTTAATAGGTCTGACCAAGACAAAGAATGCCAGGTGTGCCTGGATTCCTTCTGCAGACTGTCAAGGGGCTAAGTTCTCTGAAAAGATAGCAACAACCAACTCCCTAAAATGCACTCAATTGGAACAGTAGACCCAGGGCAGGCAGGGGAGGACGTGACTAGGGCACTGCCATCACAATGGGGCCTCCCCCCGCAGCTGGATCAAAATGGGGGACTCCTGGCTCTAGAACAAGAGCAGCCCACACAGGCATTACATCCTGTTGGAAGCCTGGAAGGTGAGGTGTGCTTCACAAAGATCAGCAATTCTCCTTCTCTCCTGCAAGTTCACTTCCTTCCACGCATGAACACAGTCCCGTATGTCCCTTGTAACCAACTGACCACAAGCCCTCTGCTGGCCACACACATCTCCCACCTCTCAGTTCAGTTCAGTCCAGTCGCTCAGTCGTGTCCGACTCTCTGTGACCCCATGAATTGCAGCACGCCAGGCCTCCCTGTCCATCACCAACTCCCGGAGTTTACTCAAACTCATGTCCGTCGAGTCGGTGATGCCATCCAGCCATCTCATCCTCTGTCATCCTCTTCTCCTCCTGCCCCCAATCCCTCCCAACATCAGGGTCCTTTCCAATGAGTCAACTCTTCTCATGAGGTGGCCAAGTATTAGAGTTTCAGCTTCAGCATCAGTCCTTCCAAAGAACACCCAGGACAGATCTCCTTTAGGATGGACTGGTTGGATCTCCTTGCAGTCCAAGGGACTCTCAAGTGTCTTCTCCAACACCACAGCTCGAAAGCATCAATTTTTCAGCACTCTTTCGGCTTTCTTCACAGTCCAACTCTCACATCCATACATGACTGCTGGAAAAAACATAGCCTTGACTAGACAGACCTTTGTTGGCAAAGTAATATCTCTGCTTTTTAATATGCTATCTAGGTTGGTCATAACTTTCCTTCCAAGGAGTAAGCATCTTTTAATTTCATGGCTGCAATCACCATCTGTAGTGATTTTGGAGCCCCAAAAAATAAAGTCTGACACTGTTTCCACTGTTTCTCCATCTATTTCCCATGAAGTGATGGGACCAGATGCCATGATCTTAGTTTTCTGAATGTTGAGCTTTAAGCCAAATTTCTCACTCTCCAAATTTTTCACTTCATCAAGAGGCTCTTTAGTTCCTCTTCACTTTCTGCCATAAGGGTGGTGTCATCTGCATATCTGAGGTTATTGATATTTCTCCTGGCAATCTTGATCCAGCTTGTGCTTCTTCCAGCCCAGCATTTCTCATGATGTACTCTGCATCTCCCACCTCTAGTCACGGCCATTTCCTGGCTCGCATTCACACTTCCTTGATGACTCAGCCGTAAAGAATCTGCTTGCAATGCAGGAGATGTGAGTTCAATCTCTGGGTTGGGAACATCCCCTGGAGGAAGAAAATGGCAACCCACTCCAGTATTCTTGCCTGGAAAATCCCATGGACAGAGGAGCCTGGTGGGCTGTGGTCCATGGGGGTCACAAAGAGTTAGACATGACTAAAGCAACTGAGCATGAACACACACATTCACAACAATAGTTCTTGAAAGTTGAAGCCTCGTGTCAACAGGCTGGTTGGCTTTGACCCACTCTGCCTGTGCTTCTGCTCTCAGTGTTCTACTGAAATGGAAAAGGTCACCTAAGACCTCCATGTTCCCGGGGTCAGGGATCACCCTCACCCCCATCTCTTGGAGGATACTCCCCTACACAACGTATGCCTCCCTCCTGCCAACACCTTCTTCTCTTGCCTCCTCCTCCTTCACAGACCCTCCCTGCCTCCACTGCTCGCTCCTCTTTCTGAGGATCTACAAATGTTGGCCAATCCTCAGGTCAATCCAGGGACTCTTCTCTCCTACTTTCAGACCTTGCATTCCTAGCCCATCTAATCCTGATGACGTCTCAGTTTGTAACTCTATTTTATATTCCCCCTTACAGGTGTAATGGGAATCGCAACATTAAGATGTCCACAACTGAACTCCTTTTTGGTGGTATATCACCCCTCCCCTGCCATTTCTGTAATGATAGAGTCATCAGGAGGATCTTGAACCAAAAATGTAGGTATTGGACCTCCGTGGTGGTCCAGTGGTTAAGAATCTGCCTGCCAAGGCAGGGGACATGGTTCGATCCCTGGTTGGGGAGCTAAGATTCCACATGTTTTGGAGCAGCTAAGACCATGTGCTGCAGCTACTGAAGCCCGTGTGCCTAGAGCCCATGTTCTGGAACAAGACAAACATTGCCACAAGAAGCCTGTGCGTTACAGGAAAGAGCAGCCCTTGCTCACTGAAACTAGAGAAAGCCTGTGGGTAGGAACCAAGACTCAGCACAGGCAAAAACAAATACATAAGTAGCACAGAATTGAAATTCCAGGATCAAACACTCAAATTAAAAAAGTAGGTGTTATTTCCACACTTTCCTTTTCAAAATCATATCCACCAGCACATGAACGTTACCCTTTTAAAAGCGTTTTGAATCTCCCACTTCTCTCCACCTCCACCATGAGTCTAGACCACCATGATCCCACGTGGAGCATGGCAACAGCCTTCCAACCTCCTGTTTCCACTGTGTTTCCACACAGTCCATTCCCATCCATCAGCTACAGCCATGTTCTTCTAATATAAATCCCATCCCCTCCATCATTCACCTTTACTGACTTCCAAAGCACTCAGAACAAACCTGTCTCCTCACACGGCCTGCTTCTTTTTTTTTGGGGGGGGGGGTGGGGTGTTTATTTCCTTTTATTTTAAAATGTCTAAAATGGATTCAAATGGATTGACATCATCAGCTAACTATTTATATCTACTATGATTAACATGGTTTGACACAATCATAAAAAATAAAATGATTAAACAATATGCTTAACTTGAAAAATTTTAACTATGCATTAATTTATTGAGAATCTACTAAAAAATTTTCATTCTCTAGAATTATCACTTGTATTAAGTATTTTGCTAAAGGGAAAAAGCTAGATGATTGAACACTACAAAATGAAAAAGTAAAAGTCAATTTCTTATTTATAGTATGAGATATTAAGTCTCATATCCAAAAATCCAATTTGTTAAGATATTAAGGATTATGCTTTTGAAGTAAGTTCATTACTGACCTTACTGTTAGAAGCATGTTGTAATTCTACACAAAGTTCTAAAATAATATCTCAGACTAGAGGAGCATCTTAGTAACATTAAAAAAAAATGGCTTGAGGGTCACAATATTGATTTTAAAATTGTTTTCTGAACGAATTATTAATGAGGCATATTTGTTCCCAGTAACTCTTTAGTTAATATATGCCTATCCTGTTTGATGATTATTTTTTAATCTTTTCTCACAGACTCCTATTGTCCTTTGCATGAGTCAAGAGGTGGGCTTTCATGTTATTTGACTGAATAAATTTCTTGCGACAGCCTACAAAAGGACACACAAAAGGTTTCTCCCCAGTGTGGATGCGCACGTGTGTACGCAAGTTGAAGGACAGGGAAAAGCGTTTTCCACACCCTTCAAAAGTGCATGGAAATGGCTTCTCTCCAGTATGAACCAGAAAATGTCTTTTTAGCTTTGCACTTTCCTTGAAGGCTTTCCCACATTCTGCACACACATGATCTCGGGGATTATGAACTCGAAGATGCTTTCTCAGGGATGTTTTATTCTTGAACTCTCTTATGCATCCATCGTGAGGACAGACATGTTTTTCTGGAGCACCACGTTCTTTATTTGTAGTTGGCTTCCTTCTTGTGCATCCCGTGAGCTGTTTAGGTTCTGAAAAGTCCGTGTTGGGTATTCCTCCGGGAGGAAGCTTGTTGCTTGGCTTGTACTCAGAAAACTCAAGAAGTGGATTCTCTCCAACATTCTGTTGAGGAAGTTCTTGTTTCGCATCCCTTTTCATGTATTCCAGGGAACATTCAAGAAGTGAGCTTGCCGCAAGAACCTCTTATTATGCATTCTATGTAACAGTCAGAGAAGGAATGCTCTTCGACAACCCGGAAGCGAGTCTCATAGCACACATGCTCGTCACGTAAGATCCATGTCGCGTCAGGAGGTTCCTGCCGGGCTGGCGGCGACTTGTCCCCACTGGCAGCTCTCCCACCCAGGCCTCTCTGGCGAGGTGTCGTTCCCTGTTTCTTCAGCTGCTGGTCCACGGTGTCCTGTTAATTCCCTCTTTGAAGGTTTACACCAGGATAGATCAACCACTTCTGGGTCGGACTGATCAGCCTGAATTGTCTTCAGCAAGCACCCATGCTACCGCGAAGCACTCTGTCGCCTATTCCAAGTCCTTTCGAAGGTCAGATGTAGAAGAAACTGCTAGTAGATCTCCCCCACGGCCTGCTTCTTGATGTCCACACCTTCTTCCCCTCATCCCGAGCATGCCAGATACATTGTTCTAGAACAGGCCAAGTTCAAGGACCTGGGACTTGGTAGAGTGGTTCCTTCCTCCTGGAGTGTTTTCCCCCAGATCGCTGCATGGCTGGTTCTATAATTAAGTCATCTCTTGAGCAAGGGCTTCCCAGGTGGCACTAGTGGTAAAGAATACGGGAGACACAAGGGACTTGGGTTCGATCCCTGAATCAGGAAGATCTCCTGGAGGAGGTCATGGCAACCCACTCCAATATTCTTAACTAGAGAATCCCATGGACAGAGGAGCCTGGCAGGCTACAGTCCATGGGGTCGCAAAGAGTCAGACATGACTGAAGCAA